>NC_140654.1:20347724-22747724 GCF_978046115.1 Saccoglossus kowalevskii
ACCAATACATCCTATTTGATATTCACTATTAAATCCTATTTGATATTCATCATTACATCCTATTTGATATTCACATTACATCCTATTTGATATTCATCATTACATCCTATTTGATATTCACTATTACATCCTATTTGATATTCACTATTAATTCCTATGTGATATTCACCATTAGATCCTATTTAATATTCGCCAATACATCCCATTTGATATTCATCATTACATCCTATTTGATATTCACCATTACATCATATTTGATATTCACCATTACATCCTATTTCATATTCACCATTACATCCTATTTCATATTCAGCATTACATCCTATTTGATATTCACTATTACATCCTATTTCATATTCAGCATTACATCCTATTTCATATTCACCATTACATCCTATTTCATATTCACCATTACATCCTATTTGATATTCACTATTACATCCTATTTCATATTCAGCATTACATCCTATTTGATATTCACTATTACATCCTATTTGATATTCACTATTAATTCCTATGTGATATTCACCATTAGATCCTATTTAATATTCGCCAATACATCCCATTTGATATTCATCATTACATCCTATTTGATATTCATCATTACATCCTATTTCATATTCACCATTACATCCTATTTCATATTCACCATTACATCCTATTTCATATTCAGCATTACATCCTATTTGATATTCACTATTACATCCTATTTCATATTCAGCATTATATCCTATTTGATATTCACTATTACATCCTATTTGATATTCACTATTAATTCCTAAGTGATATTCACCATTAGATCCTATTTAATATTCGCCAATATATCCCATTTGATATTCATCATTACATCCTATTTGATATTCATCATTACATCCTATTTCATATTCACCATTACATCCTATTTCATATTCAGCATTACATCCTATTTGATATTCACTATTACATCCTATTTCATATTCAGCATTACATCCTATTTGATATTCACCATTACATCCTATTTGATATTCATCATTACATCCTATTTGATATTCACCATTACATCCTATTTCATATTCATCATTACATCCTATTTGATATTCACCATTACATCCTATTTGATATTCATCATTACATTCTAGTTGATATTCACTATTACATCCTATTTGATATTCACCATTACATCCTATTTCATATTCATCATTACATCCTATTTGATATTCACCATTACATCCTATTTGATATTCATCTTTACATTCTAGTTGATATTCACCATTACATTCTATTTGATATTCACTATTACATCCTATTTCATATTCAGCATTACATCCTATTTGATATTCACCATTACATCCTATTTGATATTCATCATTACATCCTATTTGATATTCACCATTACATCCTATTTCATATTCATCATTACATCCTATTTGATATTCACCATTACATCCTATTTGATATTCATCATTACATTCTAGTTGATATTCACCATTACATCCTATTTGATATTCACCATTGCATCATATTTAATATTCACCATTACATCCTATTTGATATTCACCATTACATGCTATTTGATATTCATCATTACATTCTAGTTGATATTCACCAGTACATCGTATTTGATATTCACCATTACATCCTATTTGATATTCACCATTACATCCTATTTGATATTCATCATTACATTCTATTTGATATTCACTATTACATCCTATTTGATATTCACCATTGCATTCTATTTGATATTCACCATGTCATCCTATTTGATATTCATCATTACATTCTAGTTGATATTCACTATTACATCCTATTTGATATTCACTATTAATTCCTATTTGATATTCACCATTGCATCATATTTAATATTCACCAATACATCCTATTTGATATTCATCATTACATTCTAGTTGATATTCACTATTACATCCTATTTGATATTCACCATTACATCCTATTTGATATTCACCATTACATCCTATTTGATATTCACCATTTCATCCTATTTGATATTCACTATTGCTTCCTATTTAATATTCACCAACACATCCTATTTCATATTCATCATTACATCCTATTTGATATTCACCATTACATCCTATTTGATAGTCACAATTGCATCCTATTTCATATTCACCAATACATCCTATATGATATTCACTATTAAATCCTATTTGATATTCATCATTACATTCTATTTGATATTCACATTACATCCTATTTCATATTCATCATTACATCCTATTTGATATTCACTATTACATCCTATTTGATATTCACTATTAATTCCTATTTGATATTCACCATTAGATCCTATTTAATATTCGCCAATACATCCCATTTGATATTCATCATTACATCCTATTTGATATTCACCATTACATCTTAATTGATATTTACCATTGCATCCTATTTGATATTCACTATTAAATCCTATTTGATATTCATCATTACATCCTATTTGATATTCACCATTACATCATATTTCATATTCAGCATTACATCCTATTTGATATGCACCATTACATCATATTTCATATTCATCATTACATCCTATTTGATATTCACCATTACATCCTATTTGATATTCATCATTACATTCTAGTTGATATTCACTATTACATCCTATTTGATATTCACTATTACATCCTATTTGATATTCACCATTGCATTATATTTAATATTCACCATTACATCCTATTTGATATTCACCATTACATCCTATTTAATATTCGCCAATACATCCCACTTGATATTCATCATTACATCCTATTTGATATTCACCATTACATCTTAATTGATATTTACCATTGCATCCTATTTGATATTCACTATTAAATCCTATTTGATATTCATCATTACATCCTATTTGATATTCACCATTACATCATATTTCATATTCAGCATTACATCCTATTTGATATTCACCATTACATCATATTTCATATTCATCATTACATCCTATTTGATATTCACCATTACATCCTATTTGATATTCATCATTACATTCTAGTTGATATTCACTATTACATCCTATTTGATATTCACTATTACATCCTATTTGATATTCACCATTGCATTATATTTAATATTCACCATTACATCCTATTTGATATTCACCATTACATCCTATTTGATATTCACCATTGCATCATATTTAATATTCACCATTACATCCTATTTGATATTCACCATTACATGCTATTTGATATTCATCATTACATTCTAGTTGATATTCACTATTACATCCTATTTGATATTCACTATTACATCCTATTTGATATTCACCATTGCATTATATTTAATATTCACCATTACATCCTATTTGATATTCACCATTACATCCTATTTGATATTCACCATTGCATCATATTTAATATTCACCAATACATCCTATTTGATATTCATCATTACATCCTATTTGATAGTCACAATTGCATCCTATTTCATATTCACCATTACATCCTATTTGATATTCACCATTACATCCTATTTCATATTCATCATTACATCCTATTTGATATTCACCATTACATCTTAATTGATATTCACTATTAATTCCTATGTGATATTCACCATTAGATCCTATTTAATATTCGCCAATACATCCCATTTGATATTCACTATTACATCCTATTTGATATTCACCATTACATCTTAATTGATATTCACCATTGCATCCTATTTGATATTCACCATTACATCTTAATTGATATTCATTATTACATTCTATTTCAAATTCATCATTACATCCTATTTGATATTCACCATTACATCCTATTTGATATTCATTATTACATTCTATTTGATATTCACCATTACATCCTGTTTGATAGTCACCATTACATTCTATTTGATATTCACCATTACATCCTATTTGATATTCACCATTACATCCTATTTCATATTCAGCATTACATCCTATTTGATATTCACCATTACATCCTATTTGATATTCATCATTACATCCTATTTGATATTCACCAATACATCCTATTTGATATTCACTATTAAATCCTATTTGATATTCATCATTACATCTTATTTGATATTCATCATTACATCCTATTTGATATTCACCATTACATCCTATTTAATATTCGCCAATACATCCCATTTGATATTCATCATTACATCCTATTTGATATTCACCATTACATCTTAATTGATATTCACCATTACATCCTATTTGATATTCATCATTACATTCTAGTTGATATTCACTATTACATCCTATTTGATATTCACCATTGCATCCTATTTGATATTCACCATGTCATCCTATTTGATATTCACCATTACATCCTATTTGATATTCACTATTACATCCTATTTGATATTCATCATTCCATTCTAGTTGATATTCATCATTACATCCCATTTGATATTCACCATTACATCCTATTTGATATTCACTATTGCATCCTATTTAATATTCACCAACACATCATATTTCATATTCATCATTACATCCTATTTGATATTCACCATTACATCCTAATTGATATTCACCATTAGATCCTATTTAATATTCGCCAATACATCCCATTTGATATTCATCATTACATCCTATTTGATATTCACCATTACATCCTATTTGATAGTCACAATTGCATCCTATTTCATATTCACCAATACATCCTATTTGATATTCACTATTAAATCCTATTTGATATTCATCATTACATCCTATTTGATATTCACATTACATCCTATTTCATATTCATCATTACATCCTATTTGATATTCACTATTACATCCTATTTGATATTCACTATTAATTCCTATGTGATATTCACCATTAGATCCTATTTAATATTCGCCAATACATCCCATTTGATATTCATCATTACATCCTATTTGATATTCACCATTACATCTTAATTGATATTCACCATTGCATCCTATTTGATATTCACCATTACATCTTAATTGATATTCACTATTAATTCCTATGTGATATTCACCATTAGATCCTATTTAATATTCGCCAATACATCCCATTTGATATTCACTATTACATCCTATTTGATATTCACCATTACATCTTAATTGATATTCACCATTGCATCCTATTTGATATTCACCATTACATCTTAATTGATATTCATTATTACATTCTATTTGATATTCACCATTACATCCTGTTTGATATTCACCATTACATGCTATTTCAAATTCATCATTACATCCTATTTGATATTCACCATTACATCCTATTTGATATTCATTATTACATTCTATTTGATATTCACCATTACATCCTGTTTGATATTCACCATTACATTCTATTTGATATTCACCATTACATCCTATTTGATATTCACCATTACATCCTATTTCATATTCAGCATTACATCCTATTTGATATTCACCATTACATCCTATTTGATATTCATCATTACATCCTATTTGATATTCACCAATACATCCTATTTTATATTCACTATTAAATCCTATTTGATATTCATCATTACATCCTATTTGATATTCATCATTACATCCTATTTGATATTCATCATTACATCCTATTTGATATTCACCATTACATCCTATTTAATATTCGCCAATACATCCCATTTGATATTCATCATTACATCCTATTTGATATTCACCATTACATCTTAATTGATATTCACCAATACATCCTATTTGATATTCACCAATACATCCTATTTGATATTCACTATTAAATCCTATTTGATATTCACCATTACATCCTATTTGATATTCACCATTACATCCTATTTGATATTCATCATTACATCCCATTTGATATTCATCATTACATTCTATTTGATATTCACCAATACATCCTATTTTATATTCACTATTAAATCCTATTTGATATTCATCATTACATCGTATTTGATATTCATCATTACATCCTATTTGATATTCAGCATTACATCCTATTTGATATTCACCATAACATCCTATTTGATATTCATCATTACATCCTATTTGATATTCACCATTACATCCTATTTGATATTCACTATTAAATCCTATTTGATATTCATCATTACATCCCATTTGATATTCATCATTACATCCTATTTGATAATCACCATTACATCTTAATTGATATTCACCAATACATCCCATTTGATATTCGCCAATACATCCCATTTGATATTCATCATTACATCCTATTTGATATTCACCATTACATCTTAATTTATATTCACCAATACATCCCATTTGATATTCACCAATACATCCTATTTGATATTCATCATTACATTCTAGTTGATATTCACTATTACATCCTATTTGATATTCACTATTACATCCTATTTGATATTCACCATTGCATTATATTTAATATTCACCATTACATCCTATTTGATATTCACCATTACATCCTATTTGATATTCACCATTGCATCATATTTAATATTCACCATTACATCCTATTTGATATTCACCATTACATGCTATTTGATATTCATCATTACATTCTAGTTGATATTCACCAGTACATGCTATTTCAAATTCATCATTACATCCTATTTGATATTCACCATTACATCATATTTGATATTCACCATTACATCCTATTTGATATTCACCATTACATCCTATTTGATATTCATCATTACATTCTAGTTGATATTCACTATTACATCCTATTTGATATTCACCATTGCATTCTATTTGATATTCACCATGTCATCCTATTTGATATTCATCATTACATTCTAGTTGATATTCACTATTACATCCTATTTGATATTCACTATTAATTCCTATTTGATATTCACCATTGCATCATATTTAATATTCACCAATACATCCTATTTGATATTCATCATTACATTCTAGTTGATATTCACTATTACATCCTATTTGATATTCACCATTACATCCTATTTGATATTCACCATTACATCCTATTTGATATTCACCATTTCATCCTATTTGATATTCACTATTGCTTCCTATTTAATATTCACCAACACATCCTATTTCATATTCATCATTACATCCTATTTGATATTCACCATTACATCCTAATTGATATTCACCATTAGATCCTATTTAATATTCGCCAATACATCCCATTTGATATTCATCATTACATCCTATTTGATATTCACCATTACATCCTATTTGATAGTCACAATTGCATCCTATTTCATATTCACCAATACATCCTATTTGATATTCACTATTACATCCTATTTGATATTCATCATTACATTCTATTTGATATTCACTATTACATCCTATTTGATATTCACCATTGCATTCTATTTGATATTCACCATGTCATCCTATTTGATATTCATCATTACATTCTAGTTGATATTCACTATTACATCCTATTTGATATTCACTATTAATTCCTATTTGATATTCACCATTGCATCATATTTAATATTCACCAATACATCCTATTTGATATTCATCATTACATTCTAGTTGATATTCACTATTACATCCTATTTGATATTCACCATTACATCCTATTTGATATTCACCATTACATCCTATTTGATATTCACCATTTCATCCTATTTGATATTCACTATTGCTTCCTATTTAATATTCACCAACACATCCTATTTCATATTCATCATTACATCCTATTTGATATTCACCATTACATCCTAATTGATATTCACCATTAGATATTATTTAATATTCGCCAATACATCCCATTTGATATTCATCATTACATCCTATTTGATATTCACCATTACATCCTATTTGATATTCACCATTGCATTATATTTAATATTCACCATTACATCCTATTTGATATTCACCATTACATCCTATTTGATATTCACCATTGCATCATATTTAATATTCACCATTACATCCTATTTGATATTCACCATTACATGCTATTTGATATTCATCATTACATTCTAGTTGATATTCACCAGTACATGCTATTTCAAATTCATCATTAAATCCTATTTGATATTCACCATTACATACTATTTGATATTCATCATTACATTCTATTTGATATTCACTATTACATCCTATTTGATATTCACCATTGCATTCTATTTGATATTCACCATGTCATCCTATTTGATATTCATCATTACATTCTAGTTGATATTCACTATTACATCCTATTTGATATTCACTATTAATTCCTATTTGATATTCACCATTGCATCATATTTAATATTCACCAATACATCCTATTTGATATTCATCATTACATTCTAGTTGATATTCACTATTACATCCTATTTGATATTCACCATTACATCCTATTTGATATTCACCATTACATCCTATTTGATATTCACCATTTCATCCTATTTGATATTCACTATTGCTTCCTATTTAATATTCACCAACACATCCTATTTCATATTCATCATTACATCCTATTTGATATTCACCATTACATCCTAATTGATATTCACCATTAGATCCTATTTAATATTCGCCAATACATCCCATTTGATATTCATCATTACATCCTATTTGATATTCACCATTACATCCTATTTGATAGTCACCATTACATCCTATTTGATAGTCATCAATACATCCTATTTCATATTCACCAATACATCCTATTTGATATTCACTATTAAATCCTATTTGATATACATCATTACATTCTATTTGATATTCACATTACATCCTATTTGATATTCACTATTACATCCTATTTGATATTCACTATTAATTCCTATTTGATATTCACCATTAGATCCTATTTAATATTCGCCAATACATCCCATTTGATATTCATCATTACATCCTATTTGATATTCACCATTACATCTTAATTGATATTCACCATTGCATCCTATTTGATATTCACTATTAAATCCTATTTGATATTCATCATTACATCCTATTTGATATTCACCATTACATCCTATTTCATATTCAGCATTACATCCTATTTGATATTCACCATTACATCCTATTTGATATTCATCATTACATCCTATTTGATATTCACCATTACATCCTATTTCATATTCATCATTACATCCTATTTCATATTCACCATTACATCCTATTTGATATTCATCATTACATTCTAGTTGATATTCACTATTACATCCTATTTGATATTCACTATTACATCCTATTTGATATTCACCATTGCATTATATTTAATATTCACCATTACATCCTATTTGATATTCACCATTACATCCTATTTGATATTCACCATTGCATCATATTTAATATTCACCATTACATCCTATTTGATATTCACCATTACATGATATTTGATATTCATCATTACATTCTAGTTGATATTCACCAGTACATGCTATTTGATATTCATCATTACATTCTAGTTGATATTCACTATTACATCCTATTTGATATTCACCATTACATCCTATTTGATATTCATCATTACATTCTAGTTGATATTCACTATTACATCCTATTTGATATTCACCATTGCATCCTATTTGATATTCACCATGTCATCCTATTTGATATTCATCATTACATTCTAGTTGATATTCACTATTACATCCTATTTGATATTCACTATTAATTCCTATTTGATATTCACCATTGCATCATATTTAATATTCACCAATACATCCTATTTGATATTCATCATTACATTCTAGTTGATATTCACTATTACATCCTATTTGATATTCACCATTACATCCTATTTGATATTCACCATTACATCCTATTTGATATTCACCATTTCATCCTATTTGATATTTATCATTACATCCTATTTGATATTCACTATCACATCCTATTTGATATTCACCATTACATTCTAGTTGATATTCACTATTACATCCTATTTGATATTCACTATTACATCCTATTTGATATTCATCATTACATTCTAGTTGATATTCACCATTACATCCTATTTGATATTCACCATTTCATCCTATTTGATATTCATCATTACATCCTATTTGATATTCACCATTACATCCTATTGGATATTCACCATTATATTCTATTTGATATTCATCATTACATTCTAGTTGATATTCACTATTACATCCTATTTGATATTCACTATTACATCCTATTTGATATTCACCATTACATCCTATTTGATATTCACCATTACATCCTATTTGATATTCACCATTTCATCCTATTTGATATTCATCATTACATCCTATTTGATATTCACCATTACATCCTATTTGATATTCACCATTATATTCTATTTGATATTCATCATTACATTCTAGTTGATATTCACTATTACATCCTATTTGATATTCACTATTACATCCTATTTGATATTCACCATTTCATCCTATTTGATATTCATCATTACATCCTATTTGATATTCACCATTACATCCTATTTGATATTCACCATTATATTCTAATTGTTATTCATCATTACATTCTAGTTGATATTCACTATTACATCCTATGTGATATTCACTATTACTTCCTATTTGATATTCACCATTACATCCTATTTGATATTCACTATTACATCCTATTTGATATTCACCATTACATCCTATTTGATATTCATCATTACATTCTAGTTGATAATCACTATTACATCCTATTTGATATTCACTATTACATCCTATTTGATATTCACCATTGCATCATATTTAATATTCACCATTACATCCTATTTGATATTCACCATTACATCCTATTTGATATTCATCATTACATTCTAGTTGATATTCACTATTACATCCTATTTGATATTCACCATTACATCATATTTGATATTCACCATTACATACTATTTGATATTCACCATTACATCCTATTTGATATTCATCATTACATTCTAGTTGATATTCACTATTACATCCTATTTGATATTCACCATTGCATCCAATTTGATATTCACCATGTCATCCTATTTGATATTCACCATTACATCCTATTTGATATTCACTATTACATCCTATTTGATATTCATCATTCCATTCTAGTTGATATTCACTATTACATCATATTTGATATTCACTATTAATTCCTATTTGATATTCACAATTGCATCATATTTAATATTCACCAATACATCCTATTTGATATTCATCATTACATTCTAGTTGATATTCACTATTACATCCTATCTGATATTCACTATTAATTCCTATTTGATATTCACCATTGCATCATATTTAATATTCACCAATACATCCTATTTGATATTCATCATTACATCCTATTTAATATTCATCATTACATCCTATTTGATATTCACCATTACATCCTATTTGATAGTCACAATTGCATCCTATTTCATATTCACCATTACATCCTATTTGATATTCACCATTACATCCTATTTCATATTCATCATTACATCCTATTTGATATTCACCATTACATCCTATTTGATATTCATCATTACATTCTAGTTGATATTCACTATTACATCCTATTTGATATTCACCATTACATCCTATTTGATATTCACCATTACATCCTATTTGATATTCACCATTACATCCTAATTGATATTCACCATTGCATCCTATTTGATATTCACTATTAAATCCTATTTGATATTCATCATTACATCCAATTTGATATTCACCATTACATCCTATTTCATATTCATCATTACATCCTTTTTGATATTCACCATTACATCCTATTTGATATTCATCATTACATTCTAGTTGATATTCACTATTACATCCTATTTGATATTCACTATTAATTCCTATTTGATATTCACCATTAGATCCTATTTATATTCGCCAATACATCCCATTTGATATTCATCATTACATCCTATTTGATATTCACCATTACATCCTAATTGATATTCATCATTGCATCCTATTTGATATTCACTATTAAATCCTATTTGATATTCATCATTACATCCTATTTGATATTCACCATTACATCCTATTTCATATTCATCATTACATCCTATTTGATATTCACCATTACATCCTATTTGATATTCACCATTACATCCTATTTCATATTCATCATTACATCCTATTTGATATTCACCATTACATCCTATTTGATATTCACCATTACATCCTATTTGATATTCACTATTAAATCCTATTTGATATTCATCATTACATCCTATTTGATATTCACCATTACATCCTATTTCATATTCATCATTACATCCTATTTCATATTCACCATTACATCCTATTTCATATTCATCATTGCATTCTAGTTGATATTCACTATTACATCCTATTTGATATTCACTATTACATCCTATTTGATATTCACCATTACATCCTATTTGATATTCATCATTACATTCTAGTTGATATTCACTATTACATCCTATTTGATATTCACTATTACATCCTATTTGATATTCACCATGACATCCTATTTGATATTCATCATTACATTCTAGTTGATATTCACTATTACATCCTATTTGATATTCACTATTACATCCTATTTGATATTCATCATTACATTCTAGTTGATATTCACTATTACATACTATTTGATATTCACTATTACATCCTATTTGATATTCACCATTACATCCTATTTGATATTCATCATTACATTCTAGTTGATATTCACTATTACATCCTATTTGATATTCAGCATTACATCCTATTTAATATTCATCATTACATCCTATTTGATATTCACCATTACATCCTATTTGATAGTCACAATTGCATCCTATTTCATATTCACCATTACATCCTATTTGATATTCACCATTACATCCTATTTCATATTCATCATTACATCCTATTTGATATTCACCATTACATCCTATTTGATATTCATCATTACATTCTAGTTGATATTCACTATTATATCCTATTTGATATTCACCATTACATCCTATTTGATATTCACCATTACATCCTATTTGATATTCACCATTTCATCCTATTTGATATTCACCATTAGATCCAATTTATATTCGCCAATACATCCCATTTGATATTCATCATTACATCCTATTTGATATTCACCATTACATCCTAATTGATATTCACCATTGCATCCTATTTGATATTCACTATTAAATCCTATTTGATATTCATCATTACATCCTATTTGATATTCACCATTACATCCTATTTCATATTCATCATTACATCCTATTTGATATTCACCATTACATCCTATTTGATATTCACCATTACATCCTATTTCATATTCATCATTACATCCTATTTGATATTCACCATTACATCCTATTTGATATTCACCATTACATCCTATTTGATATTCACTATTAAATCCTATTTGATATTCATCATTACATCCTATTTGATATTCACCATTACATCCTATTTCATATTCATCATTACATCCTATTTCATATTCACCATTACATCCTATTTCATATTCATCATTGCATTCTAGTTGATATTCACTATTACATCCTATTTGATATTCACTATTACATCCTATTTGATATTCACCATTACATCCTATTTGATATTCATCATTACATTCTAGTTGATATTCACTATTACATCCTATTTGATATTCACTATTACATCCTATTTGATATTCACCATTACATCCTATTTGATATTCATCATAACATTCTAGTTGATATTCACTATTACATCCTATTTGATATTCACTATTACATCCTATTTGATATTCATCATTACATTCTAGTTGATATTCACTATTACATACTATTTGATATTCACTATTACATCCTATTTGATATTCACCATTACATCCTATTTGATATTCATCATTACATTCTAGTTGATATTCACTATTACATCCTATTTGATATTCAGCATTACATCCTATTTAATATTCATCATTACATCCTATTTGATATTCACCATTACATCCTATTTGATAGTCACAATTGCATCCTATTTCATATTCACCATTACATCCTATTTGATATTCACCATTACATCCTATTTCATATTCATCATTACATCCTATTTGATATTCACCATTACATCCTATTTGATATTCATCATTACATTCTAGTTGATATTCACTATTATATCCTATTTGATATTCACCATTACATCCTATTTGATATTCACCATTACATCCTATTTGATATTCACCATTTCATCCTATTTGATATTCATCATTACATCCTATTTGATATTCACCATTACATCCTATTGGATATTCACCATTATATTCTATTTGATATTCATCATTACATTCTAGTTGATATTCACTATTACATCCTATTTGATATTCACTATTACATCCTATTTGATATTCACCATTACATCCTATTTAATATTCACCATTACATCCTATTTGATATTCACCATTTCATCCTATTTGATATTCAACATTACATCCTATTTGATATTCACCATTACATCCTATTTGATATTCACCATTATATTCTATTTGATATTCATCATTACATTCTAGTTGATATTCACTATTACATCCTATTTGATATTCACCATTACATCCTATTTGATATTCACCATTTCATCCTATTTGATATTCATCATTACATCCTATTTGATATTCACCATTACATCCTATTTGATATTCACCATTATATTATATTTGATATTCATCATTACATTCTAGTTGATATTCACTATTACATCCTATGTGATATTCACTATTACTTCCTATTTGATATTCACCATTACATCCTATTTGATATTCACTATTACATCCTATTTGATATTCACCATTACATCCTATTTGATATTCATCATTACATTCTAGTTGATAATCACTATTACATCCTATTTGATATTCACTATTACATCCTATTTGATATTCACCATTGCATCATATATAATATTCACCATTACATCCTATTTGATATTCACCATTACATCCTATTTGATATTCATCATTACATTCTAGTTGATATTCACTATTACATCCTATTTGATATTCACCATTACATCATATTTGATATTCACCATTACATTCTATTTGATATTCACCATTACATCCTATTTGATATTCATCATTACATTCTAGTTGATATTCACTATTACATCCTATTTGATATTCACCATTGCATCCTATTTGATATTCACCATGTCATCCTATTTGATATTCACCATTACATCCTATTTGATATTCACTATTACATCCTATTTGATATTCATCATTCCATTCTAGTTGATATTCACTATTACATCATATTTGATATTCACTATTAATTCCTATTTGATATTCACAATTGCATCATATTTAATATTCACCAATACATCCTATTTGATATTCATCATTACATTCTAGTTGATATTCACTATTACATCCTATTTGATATTCACTATTAATTCCTATTTGATATTCACCATTGCATCATATTTAATATTCACCAATACATCCTATTTGATATTCATCATTACATCCTATTTAATATTCATCATTACATCCTATTTGATATTCACCATTACATCCTATTTGATAGTCACAATTGCATCCTATTTCATATTCACCATTACATCCTATTTGATATTCACCATTACATCCTATTTGATATTCACCATTACATCCTATTTGATATTCATCATTACATTCTAGTTGATATTCACTATTACATCCTATTTGATATTCACCATTACATCCTATTTGATATTCACCATTACATCCTATTTGATATTCACCCTTACATCCTAATTGATATTCACCATTGCATCCTATTTGATATTCACTATTAAATCCTATTTGATATTCATCATTACATCCAATTTGATATTCACCATTACATCCTATTTCATATTCATCATTACATCCTTTTTGATATTCACCATTACATCCTATTTGATATTCATCATTACATTCTAGTTGATATTCACTATTACATCCTATTTGATATTCACTATTAATTCCTATTTGATATTCACCATTAGATCCTATTTATATTCGCCAATACATCCCATTTGATATTCATCATTACATCCTATTTGATATTCACCATTACATCCTAATTGATATTCACCATTGCATCCTATTTGATATTCACCATTAAATCCTATTTGATATTCATCATTACATCCTATTTGATATTCACCATTACATCCTATTTCATATTCATCATTACATCCTATTTGATATTCACCATTACATCCTATTTGATATTCACCATTACATCCTATTTCATATTCATCATTACATCCTATTTGATATTCACCATTACATCCTATTTGATATTCATCATTACATTCTAGTTGATATTCACTATTACATCCTATTTGATATTCACCATTACATCCTATTTGATATTCACTATTAAATCCTATTTGATATTCATCATTACATCCTATTTGATATTCACCATTACATCCTATTTCATATTCATCATTACATCCTATTTCATATTCACCATTACATCCTATTTCATATTCATCATTGCATTCTAGTTGATATTCACTATTACATCCTATTTGATATTCACTATTACATCCTATTTGATATTCACCATTACATCCTATTTGATATTCATCATTACATTCTAGTTGATATTCACTATTACATCCTATTTGATATTCAGCATTACATCCTATTTAATATTCATCATTACATCCTATTTGATATTCACCATTACATCCTATTTGATAGTCACAATTGCATCCTATTTCATATTCACCATTACATCCTATTTGATATTCACCATTACATCCTATTTCATATTCATCATTACATCCTATTTGATATTCACCATTACATCCTATTTGATATTCATCATTACATTCTAGTTGATATTCACTATTATATCCTATTTGATATTCACCATTACATCCTATTTGATATTCACCATTACATCCTATTTGATATTCACCATTACATCCTAATTGATATTCACCATTGCATCCTCTTTGATATTCACTATTAAATCCTATTTGATATTCATCATTACATCCTATTTGATATTCACCATTACATCCTATTTCATATTCATCATTACATCCTGTTTGATATTCACCATTACATCCTATTTGATATTCATCATTACATTCTTGTTGATATTCACCATTGCATCCTATTTGATATTCACTATTAAATCCTATTTGATATTCATCATTACATCCTATTTGATATTCACCATTACATCCTATTTCATATTCATCATTACATCCTATTTGATATTCACCATTACATCCTATTTGATATTCATCATTACATCCTATTTGATATTCACCATTACATCCTATTTGATATTCACCATTACATCCTAATTGATATTCACCATTACATCCTATTTGATATTCACTATTAAATCCTATTTGATATTCATCATTACATCCTATTTGATATTCACCATTACATCCTATTTCATATTCATCATTACATCCTATTTCATATTCATCATTACATCCTATTTGATATTCACCATTACATCCTATTTGATATTCACCATTACATCCTAATTGATATTCACCATTACATCCTAATTGATATTCACCATTGCATCCTATTTGATATTCACCATTGCATCCTATTTGATATTCACCATGTCATCCTATTTGATATTCATCATTACATTCTATTTGATATTCACTATTACCTCCTATTTGATATTCACTATTAATTCCTATTTGATATTCACCATTGCATCATATTTAATATTCACCAATACATCCTATTTGATATTCATCATTACATTCTAGTTGATATTCACCATTATATCCTATTTGATATTCATCATTACATCCTATTTGATATTCACCATTACATCCTATTTCATATTCATCATTACATCCTATTTGATATTCACCATTACATCCTATTTGATATTCATCATTACATTCTAGTTGATATTCACTATTACATCCTATTTGATATTCACCATTACATCCTATTTGATATTCACTATTAAATCCTATTTGATATTCATCATTACATCCTATTTGATATTCACCATTACATCCTATTTCACATTCATCATTACATCCTATTTGATATTCACCATTACATCCTATTTGATATTCATCATTACATTCTAGTTGATATTCACTATTACATCCTATTTGATATTCACCATTACATCCTATTTGATATTCACCATTACATCCTATTTGATATTCACCATTTCATCCTATTTGATATTCATCATTACATCCTATTTGATATTCACCATTACATCCTATTTGATATTCACCATTACATTCTAGTTGATATTCACTATTACATCCTATTTGATATTCATCATTACATTCTAGTTGATATTCACTATTACATCCTATTTGATATTCACTATTACATCCTATTTGATATTCACTATTACATCCTATTTGATATTCACCATTACATCCTATTTGATATTCATCATTACATTCTAGTTGATATTCACTATTACATCCTATTTGATATTCACTATTACATCCTATTTGATATTCACCATTGCATCATATTTAATATTCACCATTACATCCTATTTGATATTCACCATTACATCCTATTTGATATTCATCATTACATTCTAGTTGATATTCACCAGTACATGGTATTTCATATTCATCATTACATCCTATTTGATATTCACCATTACATCATATTTGATATTCACCATTACATCCTATTTGATATTCACCATTACATCCTATTTGATATTCATCATTACATTCTAGTTGATATTCACTATTACATCCTATTTGATATTCACCATTGCATCCTATTTGATATTCACCATGTCATCCTATTTGATATTCATCATTACATTCTAGTTGATATTCACTATTACATCCTATTTGATATTCACTATTAATTCCTATTTGATATTCACCATTGCATCATATTTAATATTCACCAATACATCCTATTTGATATTCATCATTACATTCTAGTTGATATTCACTATTACATCCTATTTGATATTCACTATTAATTCCTATTTGATATTCACCATTGCATCATATTTAATATTCACCAATACATCCTATTTGATATTCATCATTACATCCTATTTAATATTCATCATTACATCCTATTTGATATTCACCATTACATCCTATTTGATATTCACAATTGCATCCTATTTCATATTCACCATTACATCCTATTTGATATTCACCATTACATCCTATTTCATATTCATCATTACATCCTATTTGATATTCACCATTACATCCTATTTGATATTCATCATTACATTCTAGTTGATATTCACTATTACATCCTATTTGATATTCACCATTACATCCTATTTGATATTCACTATTAAATCCTATTTGATATTCACCATTACATCCTATTTGATATTCACCATTACATCCTATTTCACATTCATCATTACATCCTATTTGATATTCACCATTACATCCTATTTGATATTCATCATTACATTCTAGTTGATATTCACTATTACATCCTATTTGATATTCACCATTACATCCTATTTGATATTCACCATTACATCCTATTTGATATTCACCATTTCATCCTATTTGATATTCATCATTACATCCTATTTGATATTCACCATTACATCCTATTTGATATTCACCATTACATTCTAGTTGATATTCACTATTACATCCTATTTGATATTCATCATTACATTCTAGTTGATATTCACTATTACATCCTATTTGATATTCACTATTACATCCTATTTGATATTCACTATTACATCCTATTTGATATTCACCATTACATCCTATTTGATATTCATCATTACATTCTAGTTGATATTCACTATTACATCCTATTTGATATTCACTATTACATCCTATTTGATATTCACCATTGCATCATATTTAATATTCACCATTACATCCTATTTGATATTCACCATTACATCCTATTTGATATTCATCATTACATTCTAGTTGATATTCACCAGTACATGGTATTTCATATTCATCATTACATCCTATTTGATATTCACCATTACATCATATTTGATATTCACCATTACATCCTATTTGATATTCACCATTACATCCTATTTGATATTCATCATTACATTCTAGTTGATATTCACTATTACATCCTATTTGATATTCACCATTGCATCCTATTTGATATTCACCATGTCATCCTATTTGATATTCATCATTACATTCTAGTTGATATTCACTATTACATCCTATTTGATATTCACTATTAATTCCTATTTGATATTCACCATTGCATCATATTTAATATTCACCAATACATCCTATTTGATATTCATCATTACATTCTAGTTGATATTCACTATTACATCCTATTTGATATTCACTATTAATTCCTATTTGATATTCACCATTGCATCATATTTAATATTCACCAATACATCCTATTTGATATTCATCATTACATCCTATTTAATATTCATCATTACATCCTATTTGATATTCACCATTACATCCTATTTGATATTCACAATTGCATCCTATTTCATATTCACCATTACATCCTATTTGATATTCACCATTACATCCTATTTCATATTCATCATTACATCCTATTTGATATTCACCATTACATCCTATTTGATATTCATCATTACATTCTAGTTGATATTCACTATTACATCCTATTTGATATTCACCATTACATCCTATTTGATATTCACCATTACATCCTATTTGATATTCACCATTACATCCTAATTGATATTCACCATTGCATCCTATTTGATATTCACTATTAAATCCTATTTGATATTCATCATTACATCCAATTTGATATTCACCATTACATCCTATTTCATATTCATCATTACATCCTTTTTGATATTCACCATTACATCCTATTTGATATTCATCATTACATTCTAGTTGATATTCACTATTACATCCTATTTGATATTCACCATTACATCCTATTTCATATTCATCATTACATCCTATTTCATATTCACCATTACATCCTATTTCATATTCATCATTGCATTCTAGTTGATATTCACTATTACATCCTATTTGATATTCACTATTACATCCTATTTGATATTCACCATTACATCCTATTTGATATTCATCATTACATTCTAGTTGATATTCACCATTACATCCTATTTGATATTCACCATTACATCCTATTTCATATTCATCATTACATCCTATTTCATATTCACCATTACATCCTATTTCATATTCATCATTGCATTCTAGTTGATATTCACTATTACATCCTATTTGATATTCACTATTACATCCTATTTGATATTCACCATTACATCCTATTTGATATTCATCATTACATTCTAGTTGATATTCACTATTACATCCTATTTGATATTCACCATTACATCCTATTTGATATTCATCATTACATTCTAGTTGATATTCACTATTACATCCTATTTGATATTCACTATTACATCCTATTTGATATTCATCATTACATTCTAGTTGATATTCACTATTACATACTATTTGATATTCACTATTACATCCTATTTGATATTCATCATTACATTCTAGTTGATATTCACTATTACATCCTATTTGATATTCAGCATTATATCCTATTTAATATTCATCATTACATCCTATTTGATATTCACCATTACATCCTATTTGATAGTCACAATTGCATCCTATTTGATAGTCACAATTGCATCCTATTTCATATTCACCATTACATCCTATTTGATATTCACCATTACATCCTATTTCATAGTCATCGTTACATCCTATTTGATATTCACCATTACATCCTATTTGATATTCATCATTACATTCTAGTTGATATTCACTATTACATCCTATTTGATATTCACCATTACATCCTATTTGATATTCACCATTACATCCTATTTGATATTCACCATTACATCCTAATTGATATTCACCATTGCATCCTCTTTGATATTCACTATTAAATCCTATTTGATATTCATCATTACATCCTATTTGATATTCACCATTACATCCTATTTCATATTCATCATTACATCCTGTTTGATATACACCATTACATCCTATTTGATATTCATCATTACATTCTTGTTGATATTCACCATTGCATCCTATTTGATATTCACTATTAAATCCTATTTGATATTCACCATTACATCCTATTTCATATTCATCATTACATCCTATTTGATATTCACCATTACATCCTATTTGATATTCATCATTACATCCTATTTGATATTCACCATTACATCCTATTTGATATTCACCATTACATCCTAATTGATATTCACCATTGCATCCTATTTGATATTCACTATTAAATCCTATTTGATATTCATCATTACATCCTATTTGATATTCACCATTACATCCTATTTCATATTCACCATTACGTCCTATTTGATATTCACCATTACATCCTATTTGATATTCACCATTACATCCTAATTGATATTCACCATTACATCCTAATTGATATTCACCATTGCATCCTATTTGATATTCACCATTGCATCCTATTTGATATTCACCATGTCATCCTATTTGATATTCATCATTACATTCTATTTGATATTCACTATTACCTCCTATTTGATATTCACTATTAATTCCTATTTGATATTCACCATTGCATCATATTTAATATTCACCAATACATCCTATTTGATATTCATCATTACATTCTAGTTGATATTCACCATTACATCCTATTTGATATTCATCATTACATCCTATTTGATATTCACCATTACATCCTATTTCATATTCACCATTACATCCTATTTCATATTCATCATTACATCCTATTTGATATTCACCATTACATCCTATTTGATATTCATCATTACATTCTAGTTGATATTCACTATTACATCCTATTTGATATTCACTATTACATCCTATTTGATATTCACCATTACATCCTATTTGATATTCATCATTACATTCTAGTTGATATTCACTATTACATCCTATTTGATATTCACTATTACATCCTATTTGATATTCACCATTGCATCATATTTAATATTCACCATTACATCCTATTTGATATTCACCATTACATCCTATTTGATATTCATCATTACATTCTAGCTGATATTCACCAGTACATGCTATTTCATATTCATCATTACATCCTATTTGATATTCACCATTACATCATATTTGATATTCACCATTACATCCTATTTGATATTCACCATTACATCCTATTTGATATTCATCATTACATTCTAGTTGATATTCACTATTACATCCTATTTGATATTCACCATTGCATCCTATTTGATATTCACCATGTCATCCTATTTGATATTCATCATTACATCCTATTTAATATTCATCATTACATCCTATTTAATATTCATCATTACATCCTATTTGATAGTCACAATTGCATCATATTTCATATTCACCATTACATCATATTTCATATTCACCATTACATCCTATTTGATATTCACCATTACACCCTATTTGATATTCATCATTACATCCCATTTGATATTCACCATTACATTCTATTTGATATTCTCCATTACATCCTATTTGATATTCATTATTACATCCTATTTGACATTCACTATTACTTTCAATTTGATATTCACCATTGCATCCTATTTGATATTCACCATCACATCCTATTTGATATTCACCATTGCATCCTATTTGATATTCACCACTGCATCCCATTTGATATTCACCATTACATCCTATTTGATATTCATCATTACATCCTATTTGATATTCACCATTACATCCTAATTGATATTCACCATTTCATCCTATTTGATATTCACCAATATATCCTATTTAATATTCACTATTAAATCCTATTTGATATTCATCATTACATCTTATTTGATATTCACCATTACATTCTATTCGATATTTACCATTACATCCTATTCGATATTCACTATTACATCCTATTTGATATTCGCCATTGCATCCTATTTGATATTCACCAATATATCCTATTTAATATTCACTATTAAATCCTATTTGATATTCATCATTACATCCCATTTGATATTCACCATTACATTCTATTTGATATTCTCCATTACATCCTATTTGATATTCATTATTACATCCTATTTGACATTCACTATTACTTTCAATTTGATATTCACCATTGCATCCTATTTGATATTCACCATCACATCCTATTTGATATTCACCATTGCATCCTATTTGATATTCACCACTGCATCCCATTTGATATTCACCATTACATCCTATTTGATATTCATCATTACATCCTATTTGATATTCACCATTACATCCTAATTGATATTCACCATTACATCCTATTTCATATTCATCATTACATCCTATTTGATATTCACCATTACATCCTATTTGATATTCATCATTACATCCTATTTGATATTCACCATTACATCCTATTTGACATTCACCATTACATCCTAATTGATATTCACCATTGCATCCTATTTGATATTCACTATTGCTTCCTATTTAATATTCACCAACACATCCTATTTCATATTCATCATTACATCCTATTTGATATTCACCATTACATCCTAATTGATATTCACCATTAGATCCTATTTAATATTCGCCAATACATCCCATTTGATATTCATCATTACATCCTATTTGATATTCACCATTACATCCTATTTCATATTCATCATTACGTCCTATTTGATATTCACCATTACATCCTATTTGATATTCACCATTACATCCTAATTGATATTCACCATTACATCCTAATTGATATTCACCATTGCATCCTATTTGATATTCACCATTGCATCCTATTTGATATTCACCATGTCATCCTATTTGATATTCATCATTACATTCTATTTGATATTCACTATTACCTCCTATTTGATATTCACTATTAATTCCTATTTGATATTCACCATTGCATCATATTTAATATTCACCAATACATCCTATTTGATATTCATCATTACATTCTAGTTGATATTCACCATTACATCCTATTTGATATTCATCATTACATCCTATTTGATATTCACCATTACATCCTATTTCATATTCATCATTACATCCTATTTGATATTCACCATTACATCCTATTTGATATTCATCATTACATTCTAGTTGATATTTACTATTACATCCTATTTGATATTCACCATTACATCCTATTTGATATTCACTATTACATCCTATTTGATATTCATCATTACATCCTATTTGATATTCACCATTACATCCTATTTCACATTCATCATTACATCCTATTTCACATTCATCATTACATCCTATTTGATATTCATCATTACATTCTAGTTGATATTCACTATTACATCCTATTTGATATTCACCATTACATCCTATTTGATATTCACCATTACATCCTATTTGATATTCACCATTTCATCCTATTTGATATTCATCATTACATCCTATTTGATATTCACCATTACATCCTATTTGATATTCACCATTACATTCTAGTTGATATTCACTATTACATCCTATTTGATATTCACTTTACATCCTATTTGATATTCATCATTACATTCTAGTTGATATTCACTATTACATCCTATTTGATATTCACTATTACATCCTATTTGATATTCACTATTACATCCTATTTGATATTCACCATTACATCCTATTTGATATTCATCATTACATTCTAGTTGATATTCACTATTACATCCTATTTGATATTCACTATTACATCCTATTTGATATTCACCATTGCATCATATTTAATATTCACCATTACATCCTATTTGATATTCACCATTACATCCTATTTGATATTCATCATTACATTCTAGTTGATATTCACCAGTACATGCTATTTCATATTCATCATTACATCCTATTTGATATTCACCATTACATCATATTTGATATTCACCATTACATCCTATTTGATATTCACCATTACATCCTATTTGATATTCATCATTACATTCTAGTTGATATTCACTATTACATCCTATTTGATATTCACCATTGCATCCTATTTGATATTCACCATGTCATCCTATTTGATATTCATCATTACATTCTAGTTGATATTCACTATTACATCCTATTTGATATTCACTATTAATTCCTATTTGATATTCACCATTGCATCATATTTAATATTCACCAATACATCCTATTTGATATTCATCATTACATTCTAGTTGATATTCACTATTACATCCTATTTGATATTCACTATTAATTCCTATTTGATATTCACTATTGCATCATATTTAATATTCACCAATACATCCTATTTGATATTCATCATTACATCCTATTTAATATTCATCATTACATCCTATTTGATATTCACCATTACATCCTATTTGATAGTCACAATTGCATCCTATTTCATATTCACCATTACATCCTATTTGATATTCACCATTACATCCTATTTGATATTCACCATTACACCCTATTTGATATTCATCATTACATCCCATTTGATATTCACCATTACATTCTATTTGATATTCTCCATTACATCCTATTTGATATTCATTATTACATCCTATTTGACATTCACTATTACTTTCAATTTGATATTCACCATTGCATCCTATTTGATATTCACCATCACATCCTATTTGATATTCACCATTGCATCCTATTTGATATTCACCACTGCATCCCATTTGATATTCACCATTACATCCTATTTGATATTCATCATTACATCCTATTTGATATTCACCATTACATCCTAATTGATATTCACCATTTCATCCTATTTGATATTCACCAATATATCCTATTTAATATTCACTATTAAATCCTATTTGATATTCATCATTACATCTTATTTGATATTCACCATTACATTCTATTCGATATTTACCATTACATCCTATTTGATATTCACTATTACATCATATTTGATATTCGCCATTGCATCCTATTTAATATTCATCAATACATCCTATTTGATATTCACCATTACATCCTATTTAATATTCACCAATACATCCTATTTGATATTCATCATTACATTCTAGTTGATATTCACTATTACATCCTATTTGATATTCACTATTAATTCCTATTTGATATTCACCATTGCATCATATTTAATATTCATCAATACATCCTATTTGATATTCATCATTACATCCTATTTGATATTCACTATTAATTCCTATTTGATATTCACCATTACATCCTATTTGATATTCACCATTACATCCTATTTCATATTCACCATTGCATCATATTTAATATTCACCAATACATCATATTTGATATTCATCATTACATCCTATTTGATATTCTCCATTACATCCTATTTGATATTCACTATTACTTTCAATTTGATATTCACCATTGCATCCTATTTGATATTCACCATCACATCCTATTTGATATTCACCATTGCATCCTATTTGATATTCACCACTGCATCCCATTTGATATTGACCATTACATCCCATTTGATATTCATCATTACATCCTATTTGATATTCACCATTACATCCTAATTGATATTCACCATTTCATCCTATTTGATATTCACTATTAAATCCTATTTGATATTCACCATTACATCCTATTTAATATTCACTATTAAATCCTATTTGATATTTACCATTACATCCTATTTGATATTCACTATTACATCCTATTTGATATTCACCATTACATCCTATTTGATATTCACCATTACATCCTATGTGATATTCCCTATTACATCCTATTTGATATTCACTATTAATTCCTATTTGATATTCAACATTGTATCATATTTAATATTCACCAATACATCCTATTTGATATTCATCATTACATTCTAGTTGATATTCATTATTACATCCTATTTGATATTCACTATTACTTTCAATTTGATATTCACCATTGCATCCTATTTGATATTCACCATCACATCCTATTTGATATTCACCATTGCATCCTATTTGATATTCACCACTGCATCCCATTTGATATTCACCATTACATCCCATTTGAAATTCATCATTACATCCTATTTGATATTCATCATTACATCCTATTTGATATTCACTATTAATTCCTATTTGATATTCACCATTACATCCTATTTGATATTCACCATTACATCCTATTTCATATTCACCATTGCATCATATTTAATATTCACCAATACATCATATTTGATATTCATCATTACATCCTATTTGATATTCTCCATTACATCCTATTTGATATTCACTATTACTTTCAATTTGATATTCACCATTGCATCCTATTTGATATTCACCATCACATCCTATTTGATTTTCACCATTGCATCCTATTTGATATTCACCACTGCATCCCATTTGATATTGACCATTACATCCCATTTGATATTCATCATTACATCCTATTTGATATTCACCATTACATCCTAATTGATATTCACCATTTCATCCTATTTGATATTCACTATTAAATCCTATTTGATATTCACCATTACATCCTATTTAATATTCACTATTAAATCCTATTTGATATTTACCATTACATCCTATTTGATATTCACCATTACATCCTATTTGATATTCACCATTACATCCTATGTGATATTCCCTATTACATCCTATTTGATATTCACTATTAATTCCTATTTGATATTCACCATTGTATCATATTTAATATTCACCAATACATCCTATTTGATATTCATCATTACGTTCTAGTTGATATTCACTATTACATCCTATTTGATATTCACTATTAATTCCTATTTGATATTCACCATTGCATCATATTTAATATTCACCAATACATCCTATTTGATATTCATCATTACATCCTATTTGATATTCATTATTACATCCTATTTGATATTCACTATTACTTTCAATTTGATATTCACCATTGCATCCTATTTGATATTCACCATCACATCCTAT
Organism: Saccoglossus kowalevskii; assembly: GCF_978046115.1. Classification (NCBI taxonomy): domain Eukaryota; kingdom Metazoa; phylum Hemichordata; class Enteropneusta; family Harrimaniidae; genus Saccoglossus; species Saccoglossus kowalevskii. Next base: position 20,376,292 of record NC_140654.1, read on the forward strand.
TTGATATTCACCATTGCATCCTATTTGATATTCACCACTGCATCCCATTTGATATTCACCATTACATCCCATTTGAAATTCATCATTACATCCTATTTGATATTCACCATTACATCCTATTTGATATTCACCATTGCATCCTATTTGATATTCACCACTGCATCCATTTGATATTCACCATTACATCCCATTTGAAATTCATCATTACATCCTATTTGATATTCACTATTACATCCTATTTGATATTCACCATTGCATCCTATTTGATATTCACCATACATCCTATTTGATATTCACCATTACATCCCATTTGATATTCATCATTACATTCTAGTTGATGTTCACTATTACATCCTATTTGATATTCACTATTAATTTCTATTTGATATTCACCATTGCATCCTATTTAATATTTACCAATACATCCTATTTGATATTCATCATTACATTCTAGTTGATATTCACTATTACATCCTATTTGATATTCACTGTTAATTCCTATTTGATATTCACCATTGCATCATATTTAATATTCATCAATACATCCTATTTGATATTCATCATTACATCCTATTTGATATTCTCCATTACATCCTATTTGATATTCACTATTACTTTCAATTTGATATTCACTATTACTTCCAATTTGATATTCACCATTGCATCCTATTTGATATTCAACATTACATCCTATTTGATATTCACCATTGCATCCTATTTGATATTCACCACTGCATCCATTTGATATTCACCATTACATCCCATTTGAAATTCATCATTACATCCTATTTGATATTCACTATTACATCCTATTTGATATTCACCATTGCATCCTATTTGATATTCACCATACATCCTATTTGATATTCACCATTACATCCCATTTGATATTCATCATTACATTCTAGTTGATATTCACTATTACATCCTATTTGATATTCACTATTAATTCCTATTTGATATTCACCATTGCATCGTATTTAATATTTACCAATACATCCTATTTGATATTCATCATTACATTCTAGTTGATATTCACTATTACATCCTATTTGATATTCACTGTTAATTCCTATTTGATATTCACCATTGCATCACATTTAATATTCATCAATACATCCTATTTGATATTCATCATTACATCCTATTTGATATTCGCCATTACATCCTATTTGATATTCACTATTACATCCTATTTGATTTTCACTATTACTTCCAATTTGATATTCACCATTGCATCCTATTTGATATTCACCATTGCATCCTATTTGATATTCACCACTGCATCCCATTTCATATTCACCATTACATCCCATTTGATATTCACCATTATATCCCATTTGATATTCACCATTACATCCTATTTGATATTCACCATTACATCCTAATTGATATTCACCATTACATCCTCTTTGATATTCACTATTAAATCCTATTTGATATTCACCATTACATCCCATTTGAAATTCATCATTACATCCTATTTGATATTCACCATTACATCCTATTTGATATTCACCATTGCATCCTATTTGATATTCACCACTGCATCCATTTGATATTCACCATTACATCCCATTTGAAATTCATCATTACATCCTATTTGATATTCACTATTACATCCTATTTGATATTCACCATTGCATCCTATTTGATATTCACCATACATCCTATTTGATATTCACCATTACATCCCATTTGATATTCATCATTACATTCTAGTTGATGTTCACTATTACATCCTATTTGATATTCACTATTAATTCCTATTTGATATTCACCATTGCATTCTATTTAATATTTACCAATACATCCTATTTGATATTCATCATTACATTCTAGTTGATATTCACTATTACATCATATTTGATATTCACCATTGCATCCTATTTGATATTCACCATCACATCCTATTTGATATTCACCATTGCATCCTATTTGATATTCACCACTGCATCCCATTTCATATTCACCATTACATCATAATTGATATTCACCATTTCATCCTATTTGATATTCACTATTAAATCCTATTTGATATTCACCATTACATCCTATTTGATATTCACTATTAAATCCTATTTGATATTCATCATTACATCTTATTTGATATTCACCATTACATTCTATTCGATATTTACCATTTCATCCTATTTGATATTCACTATTACATCCTATTTGATATTCACCATTGCATCCTATTTAATATTCATCAATACATCCTATTTGATATTCACCATTACATCCTATTTCATATTCATCATTACATCCTATTTGATATTCACCATTACATCCTATTTTATATTCATCATTACATTCTAGTTGATATTCACTAATACATCCTACATGTATTTGATATTCACTATTAATTCCTATTTGATATTCACCATTGCATCATATTTAATATTCACCAATACATCCTATTTGATATTCATCATTACATTCTAGTTGATATTCACTATTACATCCTATTTGATATTCACTATTAATTCCTATTTGATATTCACCATTGCATCATATTTAATATTCACCAATACATCCTATTTGATATTCATCATTACATCCTATTTGATATTCATTATTACATCCTATTTGATATTCACTATTACTTTCAATTTGATATTCACCATTGCATCCTATTTGATATTCACCATCACATCCTATTTGATATTCACCATTGCATCCTATTTGATATTCACCACTGTATCCCATTTGATATTCACCATTACATCCCATTTGAAATTCATCATTACATCCTATTTGATATTCGCCATTACATCCTATTTGATATTCACCACTGCATCCCATTTGATATTCACCATTACATCCCATTTGATATTCATCATTACATTCTAGTTGATATTCACTATTACATCCTATTTGATATTCACTATTAATTCCTATTTGATATTCACCATTGCATCATATTTAATATTCATCAATACATCCTATTTGATATTCATCATACTTCCTATTTGATATTCACCAATACATCCTATTTGATATTCACCATTCATCTTATTTGATATTCACCATTACATCCTATTTGATATTCACCATTACATCCTCTTTGATATTCACCAATACATCCATTTGATATTCACCATTACATCCTATTTGATATTCACCATTACATCCTATTTGATATTCACTATTACATCCTATTTGATATTCACCATTTCATCCTATTTAATATTCACCATTTCATCCTATTTGATATTCACCATTACATCCTATTTGATATTCACCGTTGCGTTCTATTTGATATTCACTATTACATCCTATTTGATATTTACCATTACATCCTATTTAATATTTACCATTACATCCTATTTACTATTCACCATTTCATCCTATTTGATATTCACCATTACATTCCGGTTGATATCACCATTATATGCTATTTGATATTCACCATTGCATTCTATTTAATATTCATCAATACATCCTAATTGATATTCACCATTGCATCCTATTTAATATTCATCAAACAATCCTATTTGATATTCACCATTGCATCCTATTTAATATTCACCAATACATTCTATTTGATATTCACCATACTTCCTATTTGATATTCACCATTACATCCTATTTGATATTCACCATTACATCCTATTTGATATTCACCATTACATTCTAGTTGATATTCATCATTACATCCCATTTGATATTCACCATTACATTCTATTTGATATTCTCCATTACATCCTATTTGATATTCATTATTACATCCTATTTGATATTCACTATTACTTTCAATTTGATATTCACCATTACATCCTATTTGATATTCACCATTACATCCTAATTGATATTCACCATTACATCCTATTTGATATTCACCGTTGCGTTCTATTTGATAGTCACTATTACATCCTATTTGATATTCACCGTTACATCCTATTTAATATTTACCATTACATCCTATTTAATATTCACCATTTCATTCTATTTGATATTCACAATTACATCCTATTTAATATTCACCATTGCATTCTATTTGATATTCACCATTATATCCTATTTGATATTCACCATTGCATTCTATTTGATATTCACCGATATATACTATATGATATTCACCATTACATCCTATTTGATATACACCATTACATCCTATTTAATATTCACCATTTCATCTTCTTTGATATTCACCATTACATCCTATTTGATATTCACCATTACATCCTTTTTGATATGCACCGTTGCGTTCTATTTGATATTCACTATTACATCCTATTTGATATTCACCATCACATCCCATTTGATATACACCATTACATCCTATTTGATATTCACCATTAAATCCTATTTAATATTCACCATTGCATCCTATTTAATATTCACCATTACATTCTATTTGATATTCACCATACTTCCTATTTGATATTCATCATTACATCCTATTTGATATTCACCATTACACCCTATTTGATATTCATCATTACATCCCATTTGATATTCACCATTACATTCTATTTGATATTCTCCATTACATCCTATTTGATATTCATTATTACATCCTATTTGATATTCACTATTACTTTCAATTTGATATTCACCATTACATCCTATTTGATATTCACCATTACATCCTAATTGATATTCACCATTACATCCTACTTGATATTCACCGTTGCGTTCTATTTGATATTCACTATTACATCCTATTTGATATTCACCGTTACATCCTATTTAATATTTACCATTACATCCTATTTAATATTCACCATTTCATTCTATTTGATATTCACAATTACATCCTATTTAGTATTCACCATTGCATTCTATTTGATATTCACCATTATATCCTATTTGATATTCACCATTGCATTCTATTTGATATTCACCGATATATACTATATGATATGCACCATTACATCCTATTTGATATACACCATTACATCCTATTTAATATTCACCATTTCATCTTCTTTGATATTCACCATTACATCCTATTTGATATTCACCATTACATCCTTTTTGATATGCACCGTTGCGTTCTATTTGATATTCACTATTACATCCTATTTGATATTCACCATCACATCCCATTTGATATACACCATTACATCCTATTTGATATTCACCATTAAATCCTATTTAATATTCACCATTGCATCCTATTTAATATTCACCATTACATTCTATTTGATATTCACCATACTTCCTATTTGATATTCATCATTACATCCTATTTGATATTCACCATTACACCCTATTTGATATTCATCATTACATCCCATTTGATATTCACCATTACATTCTATTTGATATTCTCCATTTCATCCTAATTGATATTCATTATTACATCCTATTTGATATTCACTATTACTTTCAATTTGATATTCACCATTGCATCCTATTTGATATTCACCATCACATCCTATTTGATATTCATCATTACATCCCATTTGATATTCACCATTACATTCTATTTGATATTCTCCATTACATCCTAATTGATATTCATTATTACATCCTACTTGATATTCACTATTACTTTCATTTTGATATTCACCATTACATCCTATTTGATATTCACCATTACATCTTAATTGATATTCACCATTTCATCCTATTTGATATTCATTATTAAATCCTATTTGATATTCATCATTACATCTTATTTGATATTCACCATTACATCCTATTCGATATTTACCATTACATCCTATTTGATATTCACTATTACATCCTATTTGATATTCACCATTGCATTCTATTTAATATTCATCAATACATCCTAATTGATATTCACCATTGCATCCTATTTAATATTCATCAAACAATCCTATTTGATATTCACCATTGCATCCTATTTAATATTCACCAATACATTCTATTTGATATTCACCATACTTCCTATTTGATATTCACCATTACATCCTATTTGATATTCACCATTACATCCTATTTGATATTCACCAATACATTCTATTTGATATTCACCATACTTCCTATTCGATATTTACCATTACATCCTATTCGATATTCACTATTACATTCTATTTGATATTCATCATTACATTCTAGTTGATATTCACCATTACATCCTATTTGATATTCACCATCACATCCCATTTGATATACACCATCACATCCCATTTGATATACACCATTACATCCTATTTGATATTCACCATTAAATCCTATTTAATATTCACCGTTTCATCCTATTTGATATTCACCATTACATCCCATTTGATATCACCATTATATGCTATTTGATATTCACCACTACGTTCTATTTGATATTCACCATTACATCATATTTGATATTCACCATTACATCCTATTTGATATTCACCATTACCTTCTAGTTGATATTCACTATTACATGCTATTTGATATTCACTATTAATTCCTATTTGATATTCACCATTGCATCCTATGTGATATTCACCATTACATCCTATGTGATATTCACCATTATATCCTATTTGATATTCACCATTACATCCTATTTGATATTCACCATTGCATCCTATTTAATATTCATCAACAAATCCTATTTGATATTCACCATTGCATCCTATTTAATATTCACCAATACATTCTATTTGATATTCGCCATACATCCTATTTGATATTCACCATTGCGTTCTATTTGATATTCACCATTACATCCTATTTGATATTCATCATTACATTCTAGTTGATATTCACCATTACATCCTATTTGATATTCACCATTACATCCTAAATGATATTCACCATTTCATCCTATTTGATATTCACTATTAAATCCTATTTGATATTCACCATTGCATCCTATTTGATATTCATCATTACATCTTATTTGATATTCACCATTACATCCTATTCGATATTCACCATTACATCCTATTTGGTATTCACTATTACATCCTATTTGATATTCACCATTGCATCCTATTTAATATTCAACAATACATCCTAATTGATATTCACCATTGCATCCTATTTAATATTCACCAATACATCCTCTTTGATATTCACCATTCATCTTATTTGATATTCACCATTACATCCTATTTGATATTCATCATTACATCCTATTTGATATTCACCATTACATCCTATTTAATATTCACCATTTCATCGTATTTGATATTCACCATTACATCCTATTTGATATTCACCGTTGCGTTCTATTTGATATTCACTATTACATCCTATTTGATATTCATCATTACATTCTAGTTGATATTCAATATTACATCCTATTTGATATTCACTATTAATTCTTATTTGATATTCACCATTGCATACTATTTATTATTCACCAATACATCCTATTTGATATTCACCATTACATCCTATTTTATATTCACCATTACATCCTATTTGATATGCACCTTTGCGTTCTATTTGATATTCACTATTACATCCTATTTGATATTCACCATCACATCCCATTTGATATACACCATTACATCCTATTTGATATTCACCATTACATCCTATTTGATATTCACCATTGCATCCTATTTGATATTCACCAATACATCCTATTTGATATTCAACAATACATCCTATTTGATATTCACCAATACATCCTATTTGATATTCCCCATTACATCCTATTTGATTTTCACCATTACATCCTATTTGATTTTCACCATCACATCCTATTTGATTTTCACCATCACATCCTATTTGATATTCACCAATACATCCATTTGATATTCAGCATTACATGCATTTGATATTCAACATTTCATGCTATTTGATATTCACCATTACATGCTATTTGATATTCACCATTACATGCTATTTGATATTCACCAATACATCCTATTTGATATTCACCATTACATGCTATTTGATATTCACCAATACATCCTATTTGATATTCATCATTACATCCTATTTGATATTCATCATTACATCCTATTTGATATTCACCATTACATCCTATTTGATATTCACCAATACATCCTATTTGATATTCACCAATACATCCCATTTGATATTCACCAATACATCCCATTTGATATTCACCATTACATCCCATCCCATTTGATATTCACCATTACATCCCATCCTATTTGATATTCACCATTACATCCCATCCTATTTGATATTCACCAATACATCCCATTTGATATTCACCAATACATCCCATTTGATATTCACCAATACATCCTATTTGATATTCACCAATACATCCTATTTGATATTCACCAATACATCCTATTTGATATTCACCGATACATCCTATTTGATATTCACCAATACATCCTATTTGATATTCACCAATACATCCTATTTGATATTCACCATTACATCCTATTTGATATTCACCATTACATCCTATTTGATATTCACCGATACATCCTATTTGATATTCACCGTTGTGTTCTATTTGATATTCACTATTTCATCCTATTTAATATTCACTATTTCATCCTATTTTATATTCACCGATACATCCTATTTGATATTCACCGATACATCCTATTTGATATTCACCGATACATCCTATTTGATATTCACCATTACATCCTATTTGATATTCACCATTGCATCCTATTTAATATTCATCAACAAATCCTATTTGATATTCACCATTGCATCCTATTTAATATTCACCAATACATTCTATTTGATATTCGCCATACATCCTATTTGATATTCACCATTGCGTTCTATTTGATATTCACCATTACATCCTATTTGATATTCATCATTACATTCTAGTTGATATTCACCATTACATCCTATTTGATATTCACCATTACATCCTAAATGATATTCACCATTTCATCCTATTTGATATTCACTATTAAATCCTATTTGATATTCACCATTGCATCCTATTTGATATTCATCATTACATCTTATTTGATATTCACCATTACATCCTATTCGATATTCACCATTACATCCTATTTGGTATTCACTATTACATCCTATTTGATATTCACCATTGCATCCTATTTAATATTCATCAATACATCCTAATTGATATTCACCATTGCATCCTATTTAATATTCACCAATACATCCTCTTTGATATTCACCATTCATCTTATTTGATATTCACCATTACATCCTATTTGATATTCATCATTACATCCTATTTGATATTCACCATTACATCCTATTTAATATTCACCATTTCATCGTATTTGATATTCACCATTACATCCTATTTGATATTCACCGTTGCGTTCTATTTGATATTCACTATTACATCCTATTTGATATTCATCATTACATTCTAGTTGATATTCAATATTACATCCTATTTGATATTCACTATTAATTCTTATTTGATATTCACCATTGCATACTATTTATTATTCACCAATACATCCTATTTGATATTCACCATTACATCCTATTTTATATTCACCATTACATCCTATTTGATATGCACCTTTGCGTTCTATTTGATATTCACTATTACATCCTATTTGATATTCACCATCACATCCCATTTGATATACACCATTACATCCTATTTGATATTCACCATTACATCCTATTTGATATTCACCATTGCATCCTATTTGATATTCACCAATACATCCTATTTGATATTCAACAATACATCCTATTTGATATTCACCAATACATCCTATTTGATTTTCACCATCACATCCTATTTGATTTTCACCATCACATCCTATTTGATATTCACCAATACATCCATTTGATATTCAGCATTACATGCATTTGATATTCAACATTTCATGCTATTTGATATTCACCATTACATGCTATTTGATATTCACCATTACATGCTATTTGATATTCACCAATACATCCTATTTGATATTCACCATTACATGCTATTTGATATTCACCAATACATCCTATTTGATATTCATCATTACATCCTATTTGATATTCATCATTACATCCTATTTGATATTCACCATTACATCCTATTTGATATTCACCAATACATCCTATTTGATATTCACCAATACATCCCATTTGATATTCACCAATACATCCCATTTGATATTCACCATTACATCCCATCCCATTTGATATTCACCATTACATCCCATCCTATTTGATATTCACCATTACATCCCATCCTATTTGATATTCACCAATACATCCCATTTGATATTCACCAATACATCCCATTTGATATTCACCAATACATCCTATTTGATATTCACCAATACATCCTATTTGATATTCACCAATACATCCTATTTGATATTCACCGATACATCCTATTTGATATTCACCAATACATCCTATTTGATATTCACCAATACATCCTATTTGATATTCACCATTACATCCTATTTGATATTCACCATTACATCCTATTTGATATTCACCGATACATCCTATTTGATATTCACCGTTGTGTTCTATTTGATATTCACTATTTCATCCTATTTAATATTCACTATTTCATCCTATTTTATATTCACCGATACATCCTATTTGATATTCACCGATACATCCTATTTGATATTCACCGATACATCCTATTTGATATTCACCGATACATCCTATTTGATATTCACCATTACATCCTTTTTGATATTCACCATTACATCCTTTTTGATATTCACCAATACATCCTTTTTGATATTCACCATTACATCCTATTTGATATTCACCATTACATCATATTTGATATTCACTATTAAATCCTATGTGATATTCACCATTGCATACTATTTAATATTCACAAATACATCCTATTTGATATTCATCATTACATCCTATTTGATATTCTCCACTACATCCTATTTGATATTCACCATTGCATCCTATTTAATATTCATCAAAAAATCCTATTTAATATTCACCAATACATCCCATTTGATATTCACCAATACATCCCATTTGATATTCACCGTTACATTCTATTTGATATTCACCATTACATCCTATTTGATATTCACCAATACATCCTATTTGATATTCACCAATACATCCTATTTGATATTCACCAATACATCCTATTTGATATTCACCATCCCATCCTTATTGATAGTCACCAATACATCCTATTTGATAATCACCAATACATCCTATTTGATATTCACCATTACATCATATTTGATATTCACCATTACATCCCATCCTATTTGATATTCACCATCCCATCCTTATTGATAGTCACCAATACATCCTATTTGATATTCATCAACACACCCTATTTGATATTCACCATTACATCCTATTTGATGTTCACCAATACATCCATTTGATGTTCACCATTTCATCCTATTTGATGTTCACCATTTCATCCTATTTGATGTTCACCATTTCATCCTATTTGATGTTCACCATTTCATCCTATTTGATGTTCACCATTTCATCCTATTTGATGTTCACCATTTCATCCTATTTGATATTCACCATTTCATGCTATTTGATATTCACCATTACATCCTATTTGATATTCACCATTACATCCTATTTGATATTCACTATTAAATCCTATATGATATTCACCATTGCATACTATTTAATATTCACCAATACATCCTATTTGATATTCACCATCCCATCCTTATTGATAGTCACCAATACATCCTATTTGATATTCACCAATACATCCTATTTGATATTCACCAATACATCCTATTTGATATTCACCATTACATCATATTTGATATTCACCATTACATCCCATCCTATTTGATATTCACCATCCCATCCTTATTGATAGTCACCAATACACCCTATTTGATATTCACCATTGCATACTATTTAATATTCACAAATACATCCTATTTGATATTCATCATTACATCCTATTTGATGTTCATCATTACATCCTATTTGATGTTCACCATTACATGCTATTTGATGTTCACCATTTCATCCTATTTGATATTCACCAATACATCCTATTTGATATTCACCATTACATCCTATTTGATATTCACCATTACATCCTATTTGATATTCACCATTACATCCTATTTGATATTCACTATTAAATCCTATATGATATTCACCATTGCATACTATTTAATATTCACAAATACATCCTATTTGATATTCATCATTACATCCTATTTGATGTTCATCATTACATCCTATTTGATGTTCACCATTACATGCTATTTGATATTCACCATTTCATCCTATTTGATATTCACCAATACATCCTATTTGATATTCACCATTACATCCTATTTGATATTCACCATTACATCCTATTTGATATTCACCATTACATCCTATTTGATATTCACCATTACATGCTATTTGATATTCACCATTTCATCCTATTTGATATTCACCATTACATCCTATTTGATATTCACCAATACATCCTATTTGATATTCACCATTACATCCTATTTGATATTCACCATCCCATCCTATTTGATATTCACCATCCCATCCTATTTGATATTCACCATCCCATCCTATTTGATATTCACCATCCCATCCTATTTGATATTCACCATCCCATCCTATTTGATATTCACCATCCCATCCTATTTGATATTCACCATCCCATCCTATTTGATATTCACCAATACATCCTATTTGATATTCACCATTACATCCTATTTGATATTCACCAATACATCCATTTGATGTTCACCATTTCATCCTATTTGATGTTCACCATTTCATCCTATTTGATGTTCACCATTTCATCATATTTGATGTTCACCATTTCATCCAATTTGATGTTCACCATTTCATCCTATTTGATATTCACCATTTCATGCTATTTGATATTCACCATTACATCCTATTTGATATTCACCATTACATCCTATTTGATATTCACCATTACATCCTATTTGATATTCACTATTAAATCCTATATGATATTCAGCATTGCATACTATTTAATATTCACCAATACATCCTATTTGATATTCACCATTGCATACTATTTAATATTCACAAATACATCCTATTTGATATTCATCATTACATCCTATTTGATGTTCATCATTACATCCTATTTGATGTTCACCATTACATGCTATTTGATATTCACCATTTCATCCTATTTGATATTCACCAATACATCCTATTTGATATTCACCATTACATCCTATTTGATATTCACCATTACATCCTATTTGATATTCACCATTACATCCTATTTGATATTCACCATTACATGCTATTTGATATTCACCATTTCATCCTATTTGATATTCACCATTACATCCTATTTGATATTCACCAATACATCCTATTTGATATTCACCATTACATCCTATTTGATATTCACCATCCCATCCTATTTGATATTCACCATCCCATCCTATTTGATATTCACCATCCCATCCTATTTGATATTCACCATCCCATCCTATTTGATATTCACCATCCCATCCTATTTGATATTCACCATCCCATCCTATTTGATATTCACCATCCCATCCTATTTGATATTCACCAATACATCCTATTTGATATTCACCATTACATCCTATTTGATATTCTCCACTACATCCTATTTGATATTCACCATTGCATCCTATTTAATATTGATCAAAAAATCCTATTTGATATTCACCATTGCATCCTATTTAATATTCACCAATACATCCTATTTGATATTCTCCATTACATCCTATTTAATATTCACCATTGCATCCTATTTAATGTTCATCAAAAAATCCCATTTGATATTCACCATTGTATCGCATTTAATATTCAACAATACATCCTATTTGATATTCACAAATACATCCTATTTGATATTCACCATTACATCCTATTTGATATTCACCAATACATCCTATTTGATATTCACCAATACATTCTATTTGATATTCACCAATACATTCTATTTGATATTCACCAATACATTCTATTTGATATTCACCAATACATCCTATTTGATATTCACCAATACATCCTATTTGATATTCACCAATACATCCTATTTGATATTCACCAATACATCCTTTTTGATATTCACCAATACATCCTTTTTGATATTCACCAATACATCCTTTTTGATATTCACCAATACATCCTTTTTGATATTCACCAATACATCCTTTTTGATATTCACCAATACATCCTTTTTGATATTCACCAATACATCCTATTTGATATTCACCAATACATCCTTTTTGATATTCACCAATACATCCTATTTGATATTCACCAATACATCCTATTTGATATTCACCAATACATCCTATTTGATATTCACCAATACATCCTATTTGATATTAACCATTACATCCTATTTGATATTCACCAATACATCCCATTTGATATTCACCAATACATCCCATTTGATATTCACCAATACATCCCATTTGATATTCACCATTACATCCCATTTGATATTCACCATTACATCCCATCCCATTTGATATTCACCATTACATCCCATCCCATTTGATATTCACCAATACATCCCATTTGATATTCACCAATACATCCTATTTGATATTCACCATTACATCCTATTTGATATTCACCATTACATGCTATTTGATATTCACCAATACATCCCATTTGATATTCACCAATACATCCCATTTGATATTCACCAATACATCCCATTTGATATTCACCATTACATCCCATCCTATTTGATATTCACCATTACATCCCATCCTATTTGATATTCACCATTACATCCCATCCTATTTGATATTCACCATTACATCCCATCCTATTTGATATTCACCATTACATCCCATCCTATTTGATATTCACCAATACATCCCATCCTATTTGATATTCACCAATACATCCCATTTGATATTCACCAATACATCCCATTTGATATTCACCAATACATCCCATTTGATATTCACCAATACATCCTATTTGATATTCACCATTACATGCTATTTGATATTCACCAATACATCTCATTTGATATTCACCAATACATCCCATTTGATATTCACCATTACATCCCATCCTATTTGATATTCACCATTACATCCCATCCTATTTGATATTCACCAATACATCCTATTTGATATTCACCAATACATCCTATTTGATATTCAGCATTACATTCTATTTGATATTCACCATTACATGCTATTTGATATTCACCATTACATGCTAGTTGATATTCACCAATACATCCCATTTGATATTCACCAATACATCCCATTTGATATTCACCAATACATCCCATCCTATTTGATATTCACCATTACATCCCATCCTATTTGATATTCACCAATACATCCTATTTGATATTCACCAATACATCCTATTTGATATTCACCGATACATCCTATTTGATATTCACCGATACATCCTATTTGATATTCACCGATACATCCTATTTGATATTCACCGATACATCCTATTTGATATTCACCGATACATCCTATTTGATATTCACCGATACATCCTATTTGATATTCACCGATACATCCTATTTGATATTCACTGATACATCCTATTTGATATTCACCATTACATCCTATTTGATATTCACCATTACATCCTATTTGATATTCACCATTACATCCTATTTGATATTCACCATTACATCCTATTTGATATTCACCATTACATCCTATTTGATATTCACCATTACATCCTATTTGATATTCACCATTACATCCTATTTGATATTCACCATTACATCCTATTTGATTTTCACCATCACATCCTATTTGATTTTCACCATCACATCCTATTTGATATTCACCAATACATCCATTTGATATTCAGCATTACATGCATTTGATATTCAACATTTCATGCTATTTGATATTCACCATTACATGCTATTTGATATTCACCATTACATGCAATTTGATATTCACCAATACATCCTATTTGATATTCACCAATACATCCTATTTGATATTCACCAATACATCCTATTTGATATTCACCATTACATCCTATTTGATATTCACCATTACATGCCATTTGATATTCACCAATACATCCTATTTGATATTCATCATTACATCCTATTTGATATTCATCATTACATCCTATTTGATATTCACCAATACATCCTATTTGATATTCACCAATACATCCCATTTGATATTCACCAATACATCCCATTTGATATTCACCAATACATCCTATTTGATATTCACCAATACATCCTATTTGATATTCACCAATACATCCTATTTGATATTCACCGATACATCCTATTTGATATTCACCGATACATCCTATTTGATATTCACCAATACATCCTATTTGATATTCACCATTACATCCTATTTGATATTCACCATTACATCCTATTTGATATTCACCATTACATCCTATTTGATATTCAACATTACATCCTATTTGATATTCACCATTACATCCTATTTGATTTTCACCATCACATCCTATTTGATTTTCACCATCACATCCTATTTGATATTCACCAATACATCCATTTGATATTCAGCATTACATGCATTTGATATTCAACATTTCATGCTATTTGATATTCACCATTACATGCTATTTGATATTCACCATTACATGCTATTTGATATTCACCAATACATGCTATTTGATATTCACCAATACATCCTATTTGATATTCACCAATACATCCTATTTGATATTCACCAATACATCCTATTTGATATTCACCAATACATTCTATTTGATATTCACCAATACATTCTATTTGATATTCACCAATACAACCTATATGATATTCACCGTTGTGTTCTATTTGATATTCACTATTTCATCCTAATTGATATTCACTATTTCATCCTATTTTATATTCACCGATACATCCTATTTGATATTCACCGATACATCCTATTTGATATTCACCGATACATCCTATTTGATATTCACCGATACATCCTATTTGATATTCACCATTACATCCTTTTTGATATTCACCAATACATCCTTTTTGATATTCACCAATACATCCTTTTTGATATTCACCAATACATCCTATTTGATATTCACCAATACATCCTGTTTGATATTCACCATTACATCCTATTTGATATTCACCATTACATCATATTTGATATTCACTATTAAATCCTATGTGATATTCACCATGCATACTATTTAACATTCACAAATACATCCTATTTGATATTCATCATTACATCCTATTTGATATTCTCCACTACATCCTATTTGATATTCACCATTGCATCCTATTTAATATTCATCAAAAAATCCTATTTAATATTCACCAATACATCCCATTTGATATTCACCAATACATCCATTTGATATTCACCGTTACATTCTATTTGATATTCACCATTACATCCTATTTGATATTCACCAATACATCCTATTTGATATTCACCAATACATCTTATTTGATATTCACCAATACATCCTATTTGATATTCACCATCCCATCCTTATTGATAGTCACCAATACATCCTATTTGATATTCACCAATACATCCTATTTGATATTCACCATTACATCATATTTGATATTCACCATTACATCCCATCCTATTTGATATTCACCATTGCGTTCTATTTGATATTCACTATTACATCCTATTTTATATTCACTATTACATCCTATTTGATATTCACCATCACGTCCCATTTGATATTCACCATTACATCCCATTTGATATTCACCATTACATCCTATTTGATATTCACCATTACATCCTATTTGATATTCACCATTACATCCTATTTGATATTCACCATTACATCCTATTTGATGTTCACCAATACATCCATTTGATGTTCACCATTTCATCCTATTTGATGTTCACCATTTCATCCTATTTGATGTTCACCATTTCATCCTATTTGATGTTCACCATTTCATCCTATTTGATGTTCACCATTTCATCCTATTTGATGTTCACCATTTCATCCTATTTGATATTCACCATTTCATCCTATTTGATATTCACCATTCATCCTATTTGATATTCACCATTACATCCTATTTGATATTCACCATTACATCCTATTTGATATTCACTATTAAATCCTATATGATATTCACCATTGCATACTATTTAATATTCACAAATACATCCTATTTGATATTCACCATTACATCCTATTTGATGTTCACCATTACATGCTATTTGATATTCACCATTTCATCCTATTTGATATTCACCATTACATCCTATTGATATTCACTATTAAATCCTATATGATATTCAGCATTGCATACTATTTAATATTCACAAATACATCCTATTTGATATTCATCATTACATCCTATTTGATATTCTCCACTACATCCTATTTGATATTCACCATTGCATCCTATTGAATATTGATCAAAAAATCCTATTTGATATTCACCATTGCATCCTATTTAATATTCACCAATACATCCTATTTGATATTCTCCATTACATCCTATTTAATATTCACCATTGCATTCTATTTAATGTTCATCAAAAAATCCCATTTGATATTCACCATTGTATCGCATTTAATATTCAACAATACATCCTATTTGATATTCACCATTACATCCTATTTGATATTCACCAATACATTCTATTTGATATTCACCAATACATTCTATTTGATATTCACCAATACATTCTATTTGATATTCACCAATACATTCTATTTGATATTCACCAATACATCCTATTTGATATTCACCAATACATCCTATTTGATATTCACCAATACATCCTATTTGATATTCACCAATACATCCATTTTGATATTCACCAATACATCCTTTTTGATATTCACCAATACATCCTTTTTGATATTCACCAATACATCCTTTTTGATATTCACCAATACATCCTTTTTGATATTCACCAATACATCCTATTTGATATTCACCATTACATCCTATTTGATATTCACCATTACATCCTATTTGATATTCACCATTACATCCTATTTGATGATCACCATTACATCCTATTTGATATTCACCATTACATCCTATTTGATGATCACCATTACATCCTATTTGATATTCACCATTACATCCCTATTTGATATTCACTATTGCGTACTATTTGATATTCACTATTACTTCCTATTTGATATTCACCATTACATCATATTTGATATTCACTGTTAAATCCTATATGATATTCACCATTGCATACTATTTAATATTCACAAATACATCCTATTTGATATTCATCATTACATCCTATTTTGATATTCTCCACTACATCCTATTTGATATTCACCATTGCATCCTATTTAATATTCATCAAAAAATCCTATTTAATATTCACCAATACATCCTATTTGATATTCACCATTACATCCTATTTGATATTCACCATTACATCCTATATGATAGTCACCATTGCATACTATTTAATATTCACAAATACATCCTATTTGATATTCATCATTACATCCTATTTGATATTCTCCATTACATCCTATTTAATATTCACCATTGCATCCTATGTAATGTTCATCAAAAAATCCCATTTGATATTCACCATTGCATCCCATTTAATATTCACCAATACATCCTATTTGATATTCACCATACATCCTATTTGATCCATTACATCCTATTTGATATTCACCATTACATCCTGTTTGATATTCACAATTACATCCTATTTGATATTCACCATTACATCCTATTTGATGTTCACCATTTCATCCTATTTGATATTCACTATTAAATCCTATATGATATTCAGCATTGCATACTATTTAATATTGATCAAAAAATCCTATTTGATATTCACCATTGCATCCTATTTAATATTCACCAATACATCCTATTTGATATTCTCCATTACATCCTATTTAATATTCACCATTGCATCCTATTTAATGTTCATCAAAAAATCCCATTTGATATTTCACCATTGCATCGCATTTAATATTCAACAATACATCCTATTTGATATTCACAAATACATCCTATTTGATATTCACCATTACATCCTATTTGATATTCACCAATACATCCTATTTGATATTCACCAATACATCCTATTTGATATTCACCAATACATCCATTTTGATATTCACCAATACATCCTTTTTGATATTCACCAATACATCCTATTTGATATTCACCATTACATCCTATTTGATATTCACCATTACATCCTATTTGATATTCACCATTACATCCTATATGATATTCACCATTACATCCTATTTGATGATCACCATTATATCCTATTTGTTGATCACCATTATATCCTATTTGATATTCACCATTGCATACTATTTAATATTCACAAATACATCCTATTTGATATTCATCATTACATCCTATTTGATATTCTCCATTACATCCTATTTAATATTCACCATTGCATCCTATGTAATGTTCATCAAAAAATCCCATTTGATATTCACCATTGCATCCATTTAATATTCACCAATACATCCTATTTGATATTCACCATACATCCTATTTGATCCATTACATCCTATTTGATATTCACCATTACATCCTGTTTGATATTCACAATTAACATCCTATTTGATATTCACCATTACATCCTATTTGATGTTCACCATTTCATCCTATTTGATATTCACTATTAAATCCTATATGATATTCAGCATTGCATACTATTTAATATTCACAAATACATCCTATTTGATATTCATCATTACATCCTATTTGATATTCTCCACTACATAGTATTTGATATTCACCATTGCATCCTATTTAATATTGATCAAAAAATCCTATTTGATATTCACCATTGCATCCTATTTAATATTCACCAATACATCCTATTTGATATTCTCCATTACATCCTATTTAATATTCACCATTGCATCCTATTTAATGTTCATCAAAAAATCCCATTTGATATTCACCATTGCATCGCATTTAATATTCAACAATACATCATATTTGATATTCACAAATACATCCTATTTGATATTCACCAATACATTCTATTTGATATTCACCAATACATCCTATTTGATATTCACCAATACATCCATTTTGATATTCACCAATACATCCTTTTTGATATTCACCAATACATCCTTTTTGATATTCACCAATACATCCTTTTTGATATTCACCAATACATCCTATTTGATATTCACCATTACATCCTATTTGATATTCACCATTCACCATTACATCCTATTTGATATTCACCATTACATCTATTTGATGATCACCATTACATCCTATTTGATGATCACCATTACATCCTATTTGATGATCACCATTACATCCTATTTGATATTCACCATTACATCCTATTTGATAATCACCATTTCATCCTATTTGATATTCACCATTACATCCTATTTGATATTCACCATTTCATCCTATTTGATATTCACCATTACATCATATTTGATATTCACTGTTAAATCCTATATGATATTCACCATTGCATACTATTTAATATTCATCAAAAAATCCTATTTGATATTCACCATTGCATCCTATTTAATATTCACCAATACATCCTATTTGATATTCTCCACTACATCCTATTTGATATTCACCATTGCATCCTATTTAATATTCATCAAAAAATCCTATTTGATATTCACCATTGCATCCTATTTAATATTCACCAATACATCCTATTTGATATTCACCATTACATCCTATTTGATATTCACCATTACATCCTATATGATAGTCACCATTGCATGCTATTTAATATTCACAGATACATCCTATTTGATATTCATCATTACATCCTATTTAATATTCACCATTGTATCCTATTTAATGTTCATCAAAAAATCCTATTTGATATTCACCATTTGCATCCCATTTAATATTCACCAATACATCCCATTTGATATTCACCAATACATCCCATTTGATATTCACCAATACATCCCATTTGATATTCACCAATACATCCCATTTGATATTCACCAATACATCCCATTTGATATTCACCAATACATCCCATTTGATATTCACCAATACAACCTATTTGATATTCACCGTCCCATCCAATTTGATATTCACCAATACATCCTATTTGATATTCACCAATACATCCTATTTGATATTCACCATTACATCCTATTTGATATTCACCATTACATCCCATCCTATTTGATATTCACCAATACATCCTATTTGATATTCACCAATACATCCTATTTGATATTCACCATTGCGTTCTATTTGATATTCACTATTACATCCTGTTTGATATTCACCATTACATCCTATTTGATATTCATCAATACATCCTATTTGATATTCACCATTACATCCTATTTGATATTCACCATTACATCCTATTTGATATTCACCATTACATCCTATTTGATATTCACCATTACATCCTATTTGATATTCACCATTACATCCCATCCTATTTGATATTCACCAATACATCATATTTGATATTCACCAATACATCCATTTGATGTTCACCATTTCATCCTATTTGATGTTCACCATTTCATCCTATTTGATGTTCACCATTTCATTCTATTTGATGTTCACCATTTCATCCTATTTGATGTTCACCATTTCATCCTATTTGATGTTCACCATTTCATCCCTATTTGATGTTCACCATTTCATCCTATTTGATGTTCACCATTTCATCCTATTTGATGTTCACCATTTCATCCTATTTGATGTTCACCATTTCATCCTATTTGATGTTCACCATTTCATCCTATTTGATGTTCACCATTTCATGCTATTTGATGTTCACCATTTCATGCTATTTGATATTCACCATTTCATGCTATTTGATATTCACCATTACATCCTATTTGATATTCACCATTACATCCGATTTGATATTCACCATTACATCATATTTGATATTCACTATCAAATCCTATATGATATTCACCATTGCATACTATTTAATATTCACAAATACATCCTATTTGATATTCATCATTACATCCTATTTGATATTCTCCACTACATCCTATTTGATATTCACCATTGCATCCTATTTAATATTGATCAAAAAAATCCTATTTGATATTCACCATTGCATCCTATTTAATATTCACCAATACATCCTATTTGATATTCACCATTACATCCTATTTGATATTCACCATTATATCCTATATGATAGTCACCATTGCATACTATTTAATATTCACAAATACATCCTATTTGATATTCATCATTACATCCTATTTGATATTCTCCATTACATCCTATTTAATATTCACCATTGCATCCTATTTAATGTTCATCAAAAAATCCCATTTGATATTCATCATTGCATCCCATTTAATATTCACAATTACATCCTATTTGATATTCACAATTACATCCTATTTGATATTCACCATTGCGTTCCATTTGATTTTCACCATTACATCCTATTTGATATTCATCATTACATCCATTTGATATTTACCATTTCATCCTATATGATATTCACCATTACATCCTATTTGATATTCACCATTACATTCTATTTGATATTCACCGTTGCGTTCTATTTGATATTCACTATTACATCCTATTTGATATTCACTAATCACATCGCATTTGATATTCACCATCACATCGCATTTGATATTCACCATCACATCCTATTTGATATTCACCATTACATCCATTTGATATTCACCATTACATCCTATTTGATATTCACCATTTCATCCTATTTGATATTCACCATTACATCCTATTTGATATTCACCATTACATCCTATTTGATATTCACCATTACATGCTATTTGATATTCACCGTTTCATCCTATTTGATATTCACCATTACATCCCATCCTATTTGATATTCACCATACATCCTATTTGATATTCACCAATACATCCTATTTGATATTCACCAATACATCCTATTTGATATTCACCAATACATCCTATTTGATATTCACCAATACATCCTATTTGATATTCACCAATACATCCAATTTAATATTCACCATTTCATTCTATTTATTCACCATTTCATTCTATTTGATATTCACCATTACATTCTATTTGATATTCACCAATACATCCTATATGATATTTACCATTACATTCTATTTTATATTCACCGTTGTGTTCTATTTGATATTCACTATTTCATCCTATTTGATATTCACCAATACATCCTATTTGATATTCACTATTTCATCCTATTTGATATTCACCATTACATCCTATTTGATATTCACCGATACATCCTATTTGATATTCACCATTGCATCCTATTTGTTATTCACCATTACATCCTATTTGATATTCACCATTACATCCTATTTGATATTCACCAATACATCCATTTGATCTTCACCATTTCATCCTATTTGATGTTCACCATTTCATCCTATTTGATATTCACCATTACATGCTATAAAATATTCACCATTACATCCTATTTGATATTCACCATTACATCATATTTGATATTCACTATTAAATCCTATATGATATTCACCATTGCATACTATTTAATATTCACAAATACATCCCATTTGATATTCATCATTACATCCTATTTGATATTCTCCATTACATCCTATTTAATATTCACCATTGCATCCTATTTAATATTCACCAATACATCCCATTTGATATTCACCATTACATCCTATTTGATATTCACCATTACATCCTATTTGATATTCACCATTGCGTTCCATTTGATTTTCACCATTACATCCTATTTGATATTCACCATTGCATCCCATTTGATATTCACCATTGCATCCCATTTGATATTCACCAATACATCCTATTTGATATTCACCATTACATCCTATTTGATATTCACCATTACATGCTATTTGATATTCACCATCACATCCCATTTGATATTCACCATCACATCCCATTTGATATTCACCATTACATCCCATTTGATATTCACCATTACATCCTATTTGATATTCACCATTACATCCATTTGATGTTCACCATTTCATCCTATTTGATGTTCACCATTTCATCCTATTTGATGTTCACCATTACATCCTGTTTGATATTCACCATTACATCCTATTTGTTATTCAGCAATACATCCTATTTGATATTCAGCAATACATCCTATTTGATATTCACCATTATATCCTATTTGATATTCACCATTACATCATATTTGATATTCTCTATTAAATCCTATATGATATTCACCATTGCATACTATTTAATATTCACAAATACATCCTATTTAATATTCACCATTGCATCCTATTTAATGTTCATCAAAAAATCCCATTTGATATTCACCATTGCATCCCATTTAATATTCACCAATACATCCCATTTGATATTCACCATTACATCCTATTTGATATTCACCATTACATCCTATTTGATATTCACCATTGCGTTCCATTTGATTTTCACCATTACATCCTATTTGATATTCACCATTGCATCCCATTTGATATTCACCATTGCATCCCATTTGATATTCACCAATACATCCTATTTGATATTCACAATTACATCCTATTTGATATTCACCATTACATGCTATTTGATATTCACCATCACATCCCATTTGATATTCACCATCACATCCCATTTGATATTCACCATCACATCCCATTTGATATTCACCATTACATCCCGTTTGATATTCACCATTACATCCTGTTTGATATTCACCATTACATCCTATTTGATATTCAGCAATACATCCTATTTGATATTCAGCAATACATCCTATTTGATATTCACCATTACATCCTATTTGATATTCACCAATACATCCATTTGATGTTCACCATTTCATCCTATTTGATGTTCACCATTTCATCCTATTTGATGTTCACCATTACATCCTGTTTGATATTCACCATTACATCCTATTTGATATTCAGCAATACATCCTATTTGATATTCAGCAATACATCCTATTTGATATTCAGCATTATATCCTATTTGATATTCAGCATTATATCCTATTTGATATTCACCATTACATCATATTTGATATTCTCTATTAAATCCTACATGATATTCACCATTGCATACTATTTAATATTCACAAATACATCCTATTTGATATTCATCATTACATCCTATTTGATATTCTCCACTACATCCTATTTGATATTCACCATTGCATCCTATTTAATATTCATCAAAAAATCCTATTTGATATTCACCATTGCATCCTATTTAATATTCACCAATACATCCTATTTGATATTCACCATTACATCCTATTTGATATTCACCAAAACATCATATTTGATATTCACTATTAAATCCTATATGATATTCACCAATACATCCTATTTGATATTCACCAATACATCCTATTTGATATTCACCATTACATCCTATTTGATATTCACCATTAGATTCTATTGGATATTCACCAATACATCCTATATGATAGTCACCATTGCATACTATTTAATATTCACAAATACATTCTATTTGATATTCATCATTACATCCTATTTGATATTCACCATTTCATCCTATTTGATATTCACCATTACATTCTATTTGATATTCACCAATACATCATATTTGATATTCGCTATTAAATCCTATATGATATTCACCAATACATCCTATTTGATATTCACCAATACATCCTATTTGATATTCACCATTACATCCTATTTGATATTCACCATTACATTCTATTTGATATTCACCAATACATTCTATTTGATATTCACCAATACATTCTATTTGATATTCACCAATACATCCTATTTGATATTCACCATTACATCCTATTTGATATTCACTATTAAATCCTATATGATATTCACCATTGCATACTATTTAATATTCACAAATACATCCTATTTGATATTCATCATTACATCCTATTTGATATTCTCCACTACATCCTATTTGATATTCACCATTGCATCCTATTTAATATTCATCAACAAATCCTATTTGATATTCACCATTGTATCCTTTTTAATATTCACCAATACATCCTATTTGATATTCACCATTACATCCTATTTGATATTCACCTTTACATCCTATATGATAGTCACCATTGCATACTATTTAATATTCACAAATACATCCTATTTGATATTCATCATTACATCCTATTTGATATTCACCATTACATCCTATTTGATATTCACCATTACATTCTATTTGATATTCACCAATACATCATATTTGATATTCACTATTAAATCCTATATGATATTCACCAATACATCCTATTTGATATTCACCAATACATCCTATTTGATATTCACCAATACATCCTATTTGATATTCACCAATACATCCTATTTGATATTCACCATTACATCCTATTTGATATTCACCATTACATCCTATTTTATATTCATCATTACATCCTATTTGATATTCTCCATTACATCCTATTTAATATTCACCATTGCATCCTATTTAATGTTCACCATTACATCATATTTGATATTCACTATTAAATCCTATATGATATTCACCATTGCATACTATTTAATATTCACAAATACATCCTATTTGATATTCACCATTACATCCTATTTGATATTCATCAATACATCCTATTTGATATTCACCATACATCCTGTTTGATATTCACCATTACATCTTATTTGATATTCATCAATACATCCTATTTGATATTCACCATTACATCCTATTTGATATTCACCATTACATCATATTTGATATTCACTATTAAATCCTATATGATATTCACCATTGCATACTATTTAATATTCACAAATACACCCTATTTGATATTCATCATTACATGCTATTTGATATTCATCATTACATCCTATTTGATATTCTCCACTACATCCTATTTGATATTCACCATTGCATCCTATTTAATATTCATCAACAAATCCTATTTGATATTCACCATTGCATCCTATTTAATATTCACCAATACATCCTATATGATAGTCACCATTGCATACTATTTAATATTCACAAATACATCCCATTTGATATTTATCATTACATCCTATTTGATATTCTCCATTACATCCTATTTAATATTCACCATTGCATCCTATTTAATGTTCATCAAAAAATCCCATTTGATATTCACCATTGCATCCCATTTAATATTCACCAATACATCCTATTTGATATTCACCATACATCCTATTTGATATTCACCATTACATCCTATTTGATATTCACCATTGCGTTCCACTTGATTTTCACCATTACATCCTATTTGATATTCATCATTACATCCATTTGATATTCCCCGTTACATCCTATTTGATATTCACCGTTGCGTTCTATTTGATATTCACTATTACATCCTATTTGATATTCACCATTACATCCTATTTGATATTCACCATCACATCGCATTTGATATTCACCATCACATCGCATTTGATATTCACATCACATCGCATTTGATATTCACCATCACATCCTATTTGATATTCACCATTACATCCCATTTGATATTCACTATTACATCCCATTTGATATTCACTATTACATCCCGTTTGATATTCACCATTACATCCCATCCTATTTGATATTCACCATTACATCCCATCCTATTTGATATTCACCAATACATCCCATTTGATATTTATCATTACATCCTATTTGATATTCTCCATTACATCCTATTTAATATTCACCATTGCATCCTATTTAATGTTCATCAAAAAATCCCATTTGATATTCACCATTGCATCCCATTTAATATTCACCAATACATCCTATTTGATATTCACCATACATCCTATTTGATATTCACCATTACATCCTATTTGATATTCACCATTGCGTTCCACTTGATTTTCACCATTACATCCTATTTGATATTCATCATTACATCCATTTGATATTCCCCGTTACATCCTATTTGATATTCACCGTTGCGTTCTATTTGATATTCACTATTACATCCTATTTGATATTCACCATTACATCCTATTTGATATTCACCATCACATCGCATTTGATATTCACCATCACATCGCATTTGATATTCACATCACATCGCATTTGATATTCACCATCACATCCTATTTGATATTCACCATTACATCCCATTTGATATTCACTATTACATCCCGTTTGATATTCACCATTACATCCTATTTAATATTCACCATTTCATGCTATTTGATATTCACCATTACATGCTATTTGATATTCACCATTTCATCCTATTTGATATTCACCATTACATCCTATTTGATATTCACCAATACATCCTATTTGATATTCACCAATACATCCTATTTGATATTCACCAATACATCCTATTTGATATTTAATTAATAACACATGCTTGTGATCGTAATATCACGATTTGTTGCCTGCCCAAGGGATGATGGTCATGACCAACAGCCCGAGGGCAGACACAAAATCGTGATATTGCCCGAATAACCATGTGTTATTATTATTTGGAAGTACTGAAATTAATGAATAGAGAAAAGACGCCAACATTGGTACATATAATATTAGTTCCGGGAAACTGATATTAATATTTTTACAAATAATACCGAACTGCAGAATGAATATTAGTTCGGCAATATAATGAACTAGACAATAATGAACATGGGAAGGGTACCAAAATTGAAGCATGTACTATTAGTTTGAGCTAATAAATAATAACGAATATACTAGTGATACAAAAATTGCATCATGTATTGTTATTTCGTGAAGACTGATAACAATGTTTGAAGGAATGGTACCAACATTAAATCATGTAATATTAGCTCTGGTGAGCTGATATTAATGAATGTTAGTGCGGGAGAACTGATAATAACTAATACGAGAATGATACCAAAAGTGCAGCATATAATATTAGTTCGGGAGAACTGATATTAATGGATATGGGATTGATACCAAAATTTCAAAATATAATATTAGTTAGGGAGAAGTGATAGTAACTAGTATGGGAATGATCCCAAAATTGCAGCATGTAATATTAGTTCGGGAGAACACATAATGAATATAACAATGGTACCAGGATTCTAGCATGTATTAATAATTCTGAAAAAAAAACTGATAACAATTAATACAGGAATGGGACCAAAATGTCTGCATATACTACTAGTTTGTGAGAACTAGTTATAATGAAGAGAGGATTTGTACCAAAGTTGTGGTATGTAACATTAGTTCGGGAGGACTGATAATAATAATAAATAAATATAGGGATGTTAAAAACAAAACATCCTATTTTATTCAGTAAGGAGAAACTGATAATACTGAATACAGAAACGGTGTCAAAATTGCGGCATGTAATATTTAGTTCAGGAGAGCTGATAATGATAAATATAGGAATGGTACCATAATTGCAGCGAGTATTATTAAGCGCTGGAAGACTGATAAAATAAATACAAGATTGGTACCATGATTGCAGCATGTATTATTAATAATTGAGAATTAAAAATAATGAATACAGGTAAATTTGGCCCTCCTAGGCCCATATAAGTATATTTTTTTAACAATGTTCTCATAAAACCACAATGAAAATAAGCAAGAGACAAATCACAATTATTTTATTTTTCACATATATACTAAAAACAGCATTTCAGTTCAATTGATAAAAATTGTTGGTAATCCAAGATTGCGGTCAAAAGACGTTACTGATCGACAATAATTTATTTGTCTCATTTGAAGATTAGGTATACATGTAACACGATAAAGCACAAACTAGAAACAAACGCCATGAATTGTGACAGCTGTTGCCAGAAATCCAATGGCGCGAAATATTATAACTGACCATTTCATACGAACTTGAAACTTGTTTCATATCGATACACAATATTTTTTGGTAATTATTTAGATATGATATCACATATTTGTCTAAATGTGAATGACGATGAATGAAAAATAACTGGAAAATTTAAACTAAATTAATTTCGATTCACACCACTTTACAGTCGCACGAATTATTCTAATCCCATAATCACCAGCGTGTGACTGTACAATCAATACGGAAATATCATAGCCTCATTAGCAATTATAATTACTGTGATCATTATTTTTACATACAAGGACAGTAGTATAATTGATATTAATGGATATGGGATTGATACCAAAACTGCAAAATATAATATTAGTTAGGGAGAAGTGATAGTAACTAATATGGGAATGATTCCAAAAATGCGGCATGTAATATTAGTTCGGGGGAACACATAGTGAATATAGCAATGGTACCAGGATTCTAGCATGTATTAATAATTCTGAAAAAAAAAACTGATAACAATTAATACAGGAATGGGACCAAAATGTCTGCATATACTACTAGTTTGTGAGAACTAGTTATAATGAAGAGAAGATTTGTACCAAAGTTGTGGTATGTAACATTAGTTCGAGAGAACTGATAATAATAAATATAAGAATGATACCATTATAGAATGAAAATTACAGCATGTAATATAATTTCAGAAATATTGATAATAATAAATATAGGAATGTTACCAACATAGCAGCCTATTTTATTTAGTAAGAAGAGACTGATAATAATGAATACAGGAATGGTGTCAAAATTGCGGGATGTAATATTTAGTTCAGGGGAACTGATAAGGATAAATAGGAATGGTACCATAATTGAAGCGAGTATTATTAAGCGCGGGAGAACTGATAATAATAAATATAAGATCGATACCGTGATTGCAGTATGTATTATTTATTTCGGGAGAATTAATAATAATGAATACAGGCCCTCCTAGGTCCATAGAAGTATATTTTTAACAATGTTTTTATAAAACCACAATGACAATAAGCAAGAGACAAATCACAAATATTTTATTTTTCACATATATCAGTTTCATTGATCAAAATCCAAGATTGCGGTCAAAAGACGTTGCTGTTCGACAATAATTTATTTGTCTCATTTGAAGATTTGGTATACATGCAACACGTTAAAGCACCCACTAGAAACAAACGCCACGAACTGTGACAGCTGTTGTCAGAAATACAATGGCGCAAAATATTGTAACTGACCATTTCATACGAACTTCAAACCTGGTTCTCATCGATACACAATATTTTTCGGTAACTATTTAGATTATTTATGAATGATATCACATATTTGTCTAAATGTGAATGACGATGAATGAAAAATAACTGGGAAATTTAAACTAAATTAATTTCGATTCACACCACCGTACCGTCGCACGAATTATTCTAATCCCATAATCTCCAGGTTGTGACTATACACTCAATACGGAAATATCATAGCCTCATTAGCAATTATAATTACTGTCAACATCATTTGTACATACAAGGACAGTAGTATAATAAATCCAGAGGAATAGGAATTACAATGCGCAGCTAATTAACGTACCTTCATAAACTCGTCTAGTCATACGGAATATTCGTTAGTAGTTTAGGTCTTATAATGAAATAATATATGAATGATAAAGATAGTTGTTTGTATTGTTCTACAATGATAATATTTTATGCTGTACTCAGTATACATGTTTAAAGTTTATGTAATACACTTTATAATGCAGTCAGTGTTAGCAAAACCAAGCTTTTTATCTGTACACAATACAATTTACATAACACATATACGAAAGATACATTTAAATCTGTGTGGAAATAAATGACGACCTATAATAGATAACACTGTAAATGTGATATAAATTAATTCCGGTTCGAATCTCCAGAGAGAGACATGAATTATTCTAATCATATATTTAACAGCTTGCACATGATTGCCCAATTAGCAATTATAATTACTTGATCATTTTTACATTTCATTCAATTATATTGTCACGAGGTCACTGGATCAAATATTAGCCAAAATACCAAATAGTATGCAATACGTTTACTACCTCGTGTGCGGGTTCTTAACCAATATAAAATTACACAATTTGTGTAACAAGTATAATTTAGAACGATGGGCTCCAGTAAAGTTCAATATGACTATATGCACATATAAGCAGCAATAATGCACACCGGCCAGTCTTACACATACGACACTACACATGAATTACCTGAAACCATAGTTTATTAGGTACACAAAACAGATACTTGCTACAGTTCTCTCCGTCGGTATCGCCCGCCCTTGCAGAGGTAAAGCACAACACGCGGCCCTCACCACGCACCAACGCAACTATGTTGTTGGTAAGAGGTGGGGGTTACGATATTTCGCACTGTAGACACCACGGAAAAGTCGGTAACTACCCTACGACCAGGGGAGGAACGGCGTACCCTACTAGTCACGTTTATCAGTGCCATGCACTCTTAAAATATTACATAAATAAACTGGCCAGGAAAATAACAATTCTAGTAATTAACAAGGTAATATAATAACTTAAAGCCCAAGACTAACTAGTGTGTAGGAATGTTCGGTACCTGACGTTTCCCGACGTGCGTCGAACAGTGTCAGTCGGCAGCGTCGCCCGGTGAATTATAAGAAGCCAGCGACGGTAGTTAGCGACTTGAACTCTCCCTTCTCGTCCACAGCGCCAATGCTTCCTTCCCAGTTAGACTTCAGACTGGTGTTCAACGCCGGGTTCGACTATGGTAGTATGTGGTGGTACTGCTCGCCGCTTCCAGGGTCGTACAAAGCGTAGATGCTGGTCAAGATCTCCAGCAGCAACAACCCGAGCACCACACTGTCTCAGTCTTTAAATACCCTGCCATCACATGGCTAATTGTGTCAATCGCTAATTGGTCCGCGACACCTGTTCATTCATCACACGGATACTTGTCCAGCATTGTCCAAGTGCGACCTCAAGGTCACGTAATAGGTACTTTCTGTACGTGTAGTGACAAATGCGGCTACCTACTGGGCTATAAAACCTACCTCTGGGCTGTTATCAATTTATACTATAACAATAAATTAATAAATACAAAATTACATAATAACAAGCGTGTCCTTTTAATAATACAGTTTCTGTTATGATCCAAACACCTCGTGACATATATAAATATCCTAGAGCAGCGTTTTATTCAAGTGTGCATCAAGCATTTGCAAATTAATTTGTATTATTCGGGAACAATCTTCAGCAGGTTAGTTCAAATACTGTCACTGTCATGTTCTTAGTCACCTGTCTTGTGCATACAATGACAGTAGTACAATAAATCCAGAACAATACGAATACAAACCCATGGTTAATCAATGTGCCTCCTCTAGCTACATGGAATGTTCGTACATTAGCTTAGAGCACTTGTAAAAAAGGATATTTGAATGATAGAATTTTTAGTATTGTTTAATATTCCTGTTTACACTGATATTAGTGTAGATTCATTTTCCTTATCTCTGCTATTCAGGGAAACTAATCAATTTCCAGGAATAGCATCAATAAGACTAAAATATTTTCAAAATTTATTTGATAATATGTTATATTTGTCCGAGAAAGTTTTAAAGGTGAGGAAATTGCCACTATCATCCAGTACATCGGAATGAAGTACAATACCCCTTTGGTACCAACCTCTATAGAATATAGTTCGCTTTATTGACAATTATATTCTATATGAATGGAAGCCGTTAAGAACTTTGCAATTTTTCAGTGGTAAAGTAATTGTCAATAATTGTTTTGAGTAATGAACTTTATGGCATTAAATTTTGTAACTCGTGGTCGTAGTCAAATGTCATGTAGAACTGGCAAGCGGTACAAACACAAATTTAATTTCGCTACCTTAATAAGTTTAATAATATATTTCAACTGTTTTGCGGGCACTGTAATAAGTACTATTACATCACTAATTGGTCGATTAAATGGTTTGTATGCACAATGTAGATTTCAGGGTTTTTAACAAATGTTGCGTGAGCGCCACCCAGAGCTCACATGAGTTATTCGTTCGTTCAAGTTGGAAGTCTAAGAAACCACGCTGGGAAATGTATCGTGACAATGCAGCGTAGAACCACAGTGTTTTTTGCGAGAGTGTTATTGTGATTTAGGGAATCGCGCTGTATGAAATGGAAATTCTCGCGGCCATACATGAAGAGTTATAACTCAATTAGGAAGGTGACTAGAGTAAATCATTGCCATGTTGCCAGTGTATGATTATCTTTAGAAGACAATGCTCGCCGACAATGTTTTATGTATGTTTAGAGCGTGTACTGCCATTGATAACCAAACATTTTGAAAACGTTCTCATAAATTGCGTATAAACTTTTCATTTCAGTTTCTGTAACCTTCGAAATATATTTCTCGACCAATGAAGATAATGACGTATTTGTTCCATGCGGTTCCCAGTCCGGGAAGGTCACTATATTATCAGCCTTGATTTGGCGCAGCACGTGGTTGACGTCACGTGTAAAGGTCTCGTACTTCCCGATAACATCGTAATGTACATCACAAGGCCTGCAAAGATCTTCATACGTTTGCCAGTGAACGTCAATGTGTGGTGGCTTCAGACAAAACTTTGAAACGTTTGTATCTTCGTATTCTTCCGTTCAATTTTATCGCGATATGCGGACAGCAACCGCTCAAATGGATGTCTTACAAATATTACTTTTGTATATGTTTGAAGGCGCCGTACTCTACCTTCTAGGTCAAAGCTTCCAAGTTGTTTGAATTTCTTTGTGTAAATACCCCATGTAATGTCCTTTATTTCAGCAGTGCTGTTGTAGCACCCTCCCATTACCATCAGCACTCTTCGCCAATTTGATGTTGCAACTTTGGGAACAGGACAGTAAACCAGATTATACTCGTCATCGACGTACATTTCATGGGTCAACTGTAATTGTCTATAATTGTCTGTCTGTATTTTCCCACTTTCAGCAGCCATCATGCTTTGTTCACTAGCGTTTGAACAGTTCACATATTTATTAGAACCCTATATACTAGTATTTTGCAGCTGGTGACATGTACATCGCAGAAATGATAGGCGTCTACGCATGTCCGTTTCGACCATCCGGGTTCTAGATAAGTTCTGAAAAATAATATAATATAATATAATGGGAAATATATAAGGAAATATGATTATCATTGTATGTATTATGTAACAGAGGTTGAATGAAATTTGAAATTATGGAACAGTAGAAATTATTAATTGTGGACGATGCTTTTTCCAACTAGTGTATAGAGAATTACAATGATCAAATACCAGTCAGCTAGTATACTGCTTGTAATTTTATCATCAACGGACAATTTAAAGTTACATTTTTATCACCCGGCAGGCGAGAATACCGTGAGTCAACAATACAGACGCCATCTTGCACTAAAAAAAGTGAGTTTGTGGGCTCAACATAAAAAAACAGATTCAGTTCCAAATAATAATAATTTGCATCGATGGTACATGCAAACTTTAGCCACACAAGCTAGCCAAATCAAACACACATAGTGCATTCTTCAATTATACACTCGCATCTTCATACACACCAATACTTTTTAGTATGTGTATTAATGCTATAAAACGATTCCGACAACATAATCCTCAAGCTACGTTGATGAAAAAAGGACGATTTTAAACACCAGAGGGCGCTCGATTATTTTTACAAAAATACCTCTGGTCTAATCATATTCATTAGAAAGTGGTAAAACATTTATAGCGCACGTTTTCTAATAAGAGATAATGGCCAAAATTAAAATGATTTAATGTAGTTTATTATGTCCTCTTCATAAGAGTAACTTGTAAATTTACCTTCAAAAACGTAAATGTATGAAACTGTTATTTTGGTTATTTTAAACTATACAATAACATTTTCTTATTTTGAACAATTTGCATTTTTTATATCATCTAAGACACCAGCGCAATATTTCCGCTCTTCTAATGCTCAGCCATATGACAAAAGTTTTGGCTGTTAAGAACCTGCCAAACAAATTTCGTCGAGTCAAGTGTTCACACAAATTATCCACACCTTAATCATAAAACAATCAGGCTGGTAGTTTTAAGAAGAAGACGAAAATATCATCCACCCATCATCAAAATGCAAATTGGTGAAATGAACAAATCTGATAAAGGTCAACTCAAGGTACATTAAACATATCAAAACAACCGAGCTCATAGTTTTCAAGAAAAAGTGGAAACGGTAATTGTTGGCGTATGGATGAACGAGAAGGAAAGGTCACATGAATAAACAGCTCCCCTCTGTCATCTAGGACAACAGTGGAGATAAAATGAGTGATAGTAGAATTACAGAAATACCAATGACAATATCAATGAAAGGTACAGAATATGTAAATACTATTAGAAATACTATTCGTATATTATGATTCAACTCACATGTTCTGCATTTAATGGTGAAGCTTGATTATCTCTTAGCAAAATTCCACCAGTCAAATTGCCTGCAAGTGACGTTGTGTTATATATTGGCATTTTGTCCAAGGTCAAATTGCTTGCATTTGATCGTGAGTGATAATCTAGAAGCGTTGCGTCTCTCAAATCGCCTGCAAATTATATTGAAAATCAGATTAATGCAGAATACAGACGTAGATTCCCATCATTACTGACCACATATGACCCCACTCACTAGATTTATCTTATTGACATGGCTTTATTAGTGCACAACATTTGGTAAAAATAATTAACTATTTAGTCTCAATCTTTGATTCAGATTAAATGTAAATTTGAATGTATTGTTTAAGTATTCAAAATCAAAGGAAGCACTGACAGCTAGCCACAATTTGATTTGATTTACGCCCTCTATCTCAAAGTACCTACTGCTTTTGCGTCAGTGAATATTGGCTCGTTCATGTTAACATGAGACCGGTCACTGGTAGCATAGTGGTTGTCGCACCAGACTTATGATCGGTAGTTCAAATCCTACCTTAGGCTGAACAGCAAAGGGTTGACCCCTACACTGGGTGAGTGTGCCACAGACTCAGTGGAAAGGCCAATTCCACTGGCCGAGATTCATTCACTGACGAATGCAACTTTGGTGGAACTTTGGTTAAGGTCCGCAGGTGCTTGTGTTCGACCGGGCCTGGTTGACGCCAGGATAACGCATTAAAATTGCCATTTGATAGGGAGATGGCCACACAGCCCTGTCATGTAGTCCCAAACAGGAAATGACTTCTGTGGCAAAATGCACTATGTGTCAGCACTAGCACTTGCAATTTGCACTTACATAAAAGAAAAGTCAGGAGAGACAACAGTGACATTCAATGTCCGGAACATGAAAATCGTCCTAGATAAATCCATAATCACAATCTGTGGTATGAATCCTCTAATACAGACGAATAGTTTTAAATGTACTGTAGCGAATGAAAGGAGAGATTTTTAAAATTGAAACTCTTCTTTTATATTGTAGTTGCGATTATTTGATGTAAATGTGTTTAACTAAGTGAAGTGTCAACGTCAACTATAATTCACGTAATTCTCTGTCTCAATTTGGTCACGTTTCTTATTTTCAAACGGTCCTAACAATATATTGTTAGTTTGACGTAGTTATGTAGTATATTATACCAGTATATTATTTGTGTCAAACCATCGATTTGATTTGTCCAAACACAAAATGTGCATATGCAATCAAGGATATATCTAAGCAATAATGACTACCCAAGCGCCATATTGGATGAGGAGTGGTGTATATGAATGATAATGTGTGAAGCAAGACGAACTTATACTGGGAAAGGCGTCGGTGGTACAGATCAGTTTGTAACGAACAGAGATGGTGATAACTGTCTCTGTTGACTAGTGGAATGGCAATTGAAATAGTACTTGCCTCATTCATTTGACAATTGAATACATTATATGGATGAATCGAATCTTGCATCACCTAAGACTTTGCAGGTAGAAGCGCTAATACATCCACGTGTGTACACTCTTGTTAACTCGTGTAAACTCGGTGTAGATGCTGACATTTTCATAATGGCATCAAATACGGATTCACCAATAGGAGAATTCAAGTAACAATTTTTACTTTTATCCGCTACTGAAGACAGAAACCGTCGAAAATTGCTTTCTGTCTGTCATTTTGAAAAGTATTGTTTGTTTGTTTGTTTTCTTACACTCAAACCTGCCATTCGTGTCACTGTGATTTGTTAGTCTTCCGAATAATATCATAACATATTTCGTCCCAGTTTCATAATATTGCGTTTTGACTATTTAGTTAATTTTGTTGGACTTTTCGACCTCGTCTGCCAAATTTTACATGATATCAAAGCAGATATACCGTTGTTGTCCTACACGGTTTGTTGTTAAGAAGACCGGGCTAGTTGATAACATCAGTAATCGTTTTTTTATGAATCCAAACTTTTTTTCTGGCAAATATGAAAGGACAAATTGACAATTGGTTTGGGGCACTATTTCAATCTAATTTTTTTTGTTTTAGATTTTGAAAATTCATAAGTTAATCATTATGGAAATGTTACGTACATGTTGGACGTGATTTTAATTTTAGTATGCAGACTGTCTGAGAACAGTGACCACACATTCCAATAGGTCAGCGCTCACGCAACGAATTTTGTAACACATCTGCGGACTCGTCATGTCATCCTGCGCTGAAATACCAGGTTTCATCCTATACATACTTTATAATATTCAGCGTACATCATACATATTATTCTTACCGTTTCCCCGGCACCAATAATAATACCACATTACACAAGACAGCAGGCACATAACAGCCAGTCCTGAAACATGACATCGTTAATATTGTTTGAAAAACGCTCATAACTGCGTATTTCAAAAGATTTGTTCGTTGACGCACCGTTGCAAGCTAAGTCGAAAATCTGGTTCATTCTGTGAAGCTGATAAACTTAGAAACACCTCAAAAACTACACAAGACAGATTTAAAAACGCTTGCCAATTTTGATTCTTCTTTTATAAGACATAAGTGTGGTTGTCTAACCAGTCAACAGTCTGAAAGTAAACAGTTTATCGTCTGGTACATAACTTAGTCTTTTGTTGTCACTGCATAAAAAAATGTTTTACTGACTAACAAAGGCTTGTTCAATATAGATTCACTATATGCGAATCACCTCTGCTCAAAGATATAGTATAGAGTGAAGTAGAATACATTAAAACTGTCTAACAAAGGGGTATAACATATTTAACGACTTGATGCGAATCACCACTGCTCCATGATAAATAGTCTGGATCGAAAGGTCAGATCACAATACAAATTTAAAAACTGTACACGTATAGGTTTAACTGATATCAGGGTATACTCAGTATGAGTACTCGGTGCTAAATTTTATAGTGAGAACCACCGTTTTCTCTTTTCTTCATTCAGATCGACTAAAGCTCTAATGGATCAGGACTAGGGGTGAACTTGAAAACCTTATTTCCAATTCAACCCGAGTGAGTATGGTTTCAACTACGTCTAAGCCAATATAAGTTAGGATAATGGCGTGCAGAAAAACTGAAAGCTGTAATAATGTTGACATGAAAAACTGTATCTCAATCTAGAAGTAAAAATACTTGACATCTATGGTTATTATCAACGCAGTAATTTTACAACATAAATAAAGCCAAGGTTTTATGAGATAATTGATAGTGTTATTAAATAAATAAATAAATAAATAAATAAATAAATAAATAAATAAATAAATAAATAAATAAATAAATAAATAAATAAATAAATAAATTAATTAATTAATTAATTAATTAATTAATTAATTAATTAATTAATCATTCAATTAGACTTGCACGAGGTGATAATCCCTCAATGCTTTATCGGATATAGGCAGAAGTACGGACGCGCCTACATAGGCCAAGCCAACGCATGTACTTGAAATACAAATGAAAAATCAGTCATGTTTAACAGTATGCTATAGTTTATATAGCAAAGCCCTGCATTATAATATGTATACCAGGTGTGTGTGAAAAAGATCCTAAGGGGAATGCTGGACAGTGGACAGTGGAGAATCAGGGAATTAAACAGTTCATATGTTGCCCATATTGCATTAATTAAACATGAAGCTATTCATGATGTCTAAGCACTACCCAGGATAGAATAGATCATGGATGCACAAGGGTGCTGAATGGTTCTCAACTGTTGACGTAAAAATTGGTTACTGGCAAATGAGTATAGATGAGTGTGACATTGTCCCGCCAGTTAAGTGCAACAGTCTTCCTGTGGGTCTTTCAGGCAACGCTAGCCCCTTTGTATTTATTTATTTACACCAGATAATCTAAATGAAAGTGTTCAAATTCAAATTTACATTATTCATATGTAAAGAGAAACAGCCCCTTTCAAATGGTGATGGGAAGTGTCTTGCTGACTTGGCAATTAGGACATGTCTAGTGTAACAAAATGATGTGGTTGTATGTAGTGTCTCATTCCTTGATAATCTTGAGAGGCTGAGACAATTGTTTGAAGGTTGTAGCTAATAAATGTCAATTTTTCAGGAAAGAGGTGAAGAGCATAATGTTCCCAAATATGGAGTACGGATAGATTTTGCCATGACTGTAGCCCTGCAGGTATGGCTAATGCCAGAAAAAGATGTGAAAACAATCATGAGTGAAGAATGTTACTAAGATAGCAATGCCCTTGTATGGAATTACTATTGGTTTATATATCACGTGAGGTAATAAAAACAAAAATGCAGTCCATAAGCCTGAGTTCGAGTGAACTGTGGAGTGCAAATATCCATTTGCGACCACCAGCTGAGCCCAAGAAAGAGGTTATGACATCTGAGAAGTGATTGCTGTATGCCGGAGTCAGTTGGTGGTTACAATGCCAGGTGCGGAGTTTTGTGTGTAGCATCACCTGCAGTGCCTCAGCATTAGTTGAACCAAGTTCTTATGGTTGTCAAGTGCCCCTACAGATATGATACCTGACATGTGGTTAAAGAAGCAACAATGGGGACCAGTGGTTGAAAGAGTGTACAAGTTCTTTGAATGGGTGCAGACTTGATAACAGAGAACACATAGCTGAGCAAGCTGATGTGGAAACTGCCCTTCAGGAATGGGAAAAGCTGGATTTGAGAAATAGTGTGCTGCACAGATCCAGTAAAGCTGATGATGCACTGAAAGATGACAAGAGATGTGGCG
The DNA here is from genome assembly GCF_978046115.1 of Saccoglossus kowalevskii. Taxonomy (NCBI): domain Eukaryota; kingdom Metazoa; phylum Hemichordata; class Enteropneusta; family Harrimaniidae; genus Saccoglossus; species Saccoglossus kowalevskii. Next base: position 20,417,861 of record NC_140654.1, read on the forward strand.
AGAAAAGTGCAATTCTATAAAAGTGTGCCAGGTGCGATATTACGATAGACATATGAGGCAAGTTATAAGGAAGTCATTATCCAACTGAATAATGGTCCGAAGCGGAACATGACAGCAAGCTATTAATTCCTTTACAGGATATGAAGCTGAAACAGGGAAGAACAGGGATTGCATGCAGAATCTGAACAGGTGGGGGCACAACAAAGCTTAAAACACTGACAGCTAGTACTGAACAGGGAAGAAGTGGAATGTCACATTATGGTAGTAAATTCCATGTACTCTGATTGTTGTCTAGTTATGATATTACGTAATATTCAACATGATGAACATCAATGAAAAGGCCTTCATTGCAATTTGAATCACTCTGTGCCATAACTTGACATGTCGCAATGAGTTCACTTAGTCATATGCTGAGCACTAAAGAATCATATGTTATTATGCTGATTAATTATTATTGTAATTATTATTAGTATTATTAAAATGATTTTGTGCAATCTATTTCATTCAGTAGTAGCATTTGCCGCCCCCGGAGTACAAACAAACTTAATGGTCCAATTAAGGTCCATTTAGTAAAGTGTTCTATATGACTTAAGTACGATTGAACAACCCATAACGGGCATTGAAAGCATCATTTTGTCTGTGTGTGAATCAACTGCATGTATTCTTACACTACAGATGGAAAATATTGCAATCTACATTTCACAACATTTGCGTGTGAAAATTAAAAAACTACAGTTAAAGAATAATTTATTGACAATTTATTAGGCGTTTCATGGATCTGCACATTGTTTCAACAACTATTAATGAATTAATTATTCCTTGTAAAATATTCTAATTTAACTTTGTATTTTATATGTATATTTTAATAAACCTGTCGAAACGTTTAGCAAAACTTAGCACTTATCGTTGTAGTTGTGTTGTAGACATTGCATACTATTAGATATGATAATGAATCATCAATATGTACAATACAATAGAAAGGCATAGCACATTATCCAAATATTAAATTGTATTCTAGCACTCCCGCTACGAGATATTGGTGGCTCTTTCATCTCCACTTTCTGAACAACAAATTTGCTGTGTAAACCAAACGGCAAAAGTTCAGGCGAAATCGCCCTGCCGATCTCGGAGAAATCCTTCGCATCCAGCACTATGACCATTCCTGTAAAACGAACGTAAGTCATTAGATTGAATACGTAAAACATAATGTAACTCGAATAAACTATTGTAAATAATGTTTGTATTCAGGCTTCGTGAATGATTGACAGTTACTGTTCATTAACTACATAAATATCTTGTATTAACATGGCCATCATATATTACATCGGTTTAGAATACAAATCTAGCGTTACCTGTCTCAGTATGTGTGTCCAGTACACCGACAAGTACAACACCATCGTCTTCGTCAACGGCGTCAAGAGTAGGAACAAATATTGGCTCACTTGTTATCAAACCATTGTATGGACCCCAATACAGTGCTGCTTTTGTTTCCACGTTCAACTGTGTGCAATTAATAGATTCATAACTAAATGATATGAGTATAAATATAATATAATTGGGGTTCGTGTTTAAGTAAATATAAAGTCGACGTCAGCATACCTGTGGAAATTTTCACTTTTATTTTGATTTTTCAAAAATTTATAAAACGGTTACTTCAGACCTTGATACATCATCCCAGGTTTACAAAAGATCGACATTGCAAAATAACGTTGCTTAAATTAGTGTTTTAAAACGCTAGAAGAAAAGACTACAACTGCCGTTTCATGCATATTTGCATAATGTTTATCTTTGGAAGGGTTTAAATGATAACATCTTATCTGTATACTCTGTTGTTGACGATTCTGATGTAACGGGTGATAAGCTTCCAGTTGCAAACAATGCGTGTTTATCTAACGTCCATTGCCAGCATCATTGTCAGTCGTGACTTCGTCGGAGAAACATGGTCATACAGTCCGGGCATACAGTACTCCTTTCGTCCAACCTTTCGCTTTTACATCGACCGCTTATCGCTTAATTTCCGACCATGCGGTCTTGTCTGACCGGAAACCGACCGCATTTTAATCGCGTTTTTTTCCGCTAGCTCGCTCATTGAAACACCGACCGCTTACCCAAACACGGATCACTGGCACATGAGTGGTCGAAATGGTGGTTTTGATAGTAAAGTTTGAACATACAACTAGTATTACCGGTAACTATTATTAAATTCTGAACGACACCTCAAATCTAATTGTTGTATGACACTTGTATCGTGAAAGCAACTGAACTGTGACCTCTTGTTACATGTTTTGGGTGCTTGTTCTATTTTTTATTATTTTAATGACAGTTACGTGAAAAAAGCATAGGTAACTCATTTTGACAGAGTAGAGAAACGAGGAAATGTTAATGATTAATTCCAAAAATAACGATACCGAATCCACGTCGGTCCATGTCTGGTAAAATTTGACATTCAATTTTCAAAAATAAGTCACGATCATTGAATGAGTTCAGTCTATACCGTACCGTAAAAGTGTTCCCACAACAAATATTTTTGACTAAAAACGGCCACATGCCCTGAAAAAATCGAACAGAGCTTGACATGTATGAATAATTTATTGGGCTTAAAAAACGTGTCAAATTTAGTTATAGTCATAAATATTTGGTGGCCAGTCGATGAACAATTCGTAACTCAGGATTCACACGGAAGTCCTTCAGGGCTGAAAATCATCGACCCTACTCTGGTTTACTGTATTTCCCAACTCGCAGAGAAAACTGATTCGCCGTGGACTCTAAATGTATCTAAGCCTAGTATTTTCTTTCTGAACTGAGGTCAAATTCCATCCGTTTGTCAAAATATACCGATGTTTTTCAAAGAATGTTGAAGCCGGTCACAGCACAAAAACACTATGTGAATCGACGCCGGAAATTGGATGGTACGACGACCTTTCAATTAGCGTCAAATATGCTTTGTTACAACATCATTGATTGGTTGAAAGTCACATGATCGGAGCACAACCTGGGTCACAGAACCATATTTGTCCGTATTATCAACAGGACAAACTCGCAAAAGAACCACACCCACATTTTCAATCTTTTTTAGAGCGGAAGTTGCCAACAAATGTCAAAAAACTCGTGAATTTCGTGGATTCGAATAAAATAAAGCAAGCGATTGATAAGAATGATTATTAATATTTTCCCCGATGCTCTTCGAATTTTTAGTTGTTGTTTTTTATTTCAAGGTAAGAAATGGCTAGTTGCATCGACTTCAAGGCGGTTGTTTCACCGCGAACAACTCCAGCTCTGTTGTAGTTTTGCGATGTAATTAAAATATATATTATAATAATAATAGTACTTGTTAAATTATTTGGGGTCTCAGCCCACAAATTACGGACATGATCCCCATGAATTACGGTAAATGTTTGTCCCGTTTCGGCTGATTGTGTTGATCGACGCCCTTCCTAAATTCAGTATGGAGAAACCAACTGGGATCGACATTCCAAACAAATTATTGGGACACGGTAAACAGACATTCCAAACAATCAAAATTATCAACGAAAACGAGATTTTTCTAGATATTTACAGACATACTGTCATTAAAAACATATGTAAAATTAACAAATACACAAAGAGGTGTAATATAAGGTTTTATTTTAGGCTTAGAAATATTTCCTTTCACTCAGCCCTTGCATGAAACTGCCATTTAGCTTCATGGTCCTTCAGCTTGTCTTTGCCTCGGGGAAAAACAACAATAATTATACAAAACACATTGCGAAGACTCAACAATCAGGAAAGAAAACCCAGACAAGATGTCGTACTTGTGTTGAAATACATTTTGTATTACACGTCAGAATATTGTTCAAAATAAAATATTCAGTCCAAGCCAAATCGAGGTCAAAGGGTCAGATTGCGTGCATATAATTATAGATAGTTAAAACAAAAAGTATTTGAACTTTTGTCAGCTGTTGAACATTCATAAAAAACAGAAAGACAATTTATAAGACAATGTGAACCTCGGAAATGTTTCTATTAATCCTAATTTCAAATGCGCGCGAGCGAGCGAGCGGGCGGTGATATTTCGGGGTTTGCGCGGTCAAAAATAAAGCGGAAATTGTCCGGTCGAATTCAACGAGCGGTCGCAAAAGCGAGTGAAAAAGGTGATTGGAAAGCGGAAGCGGGTGGGAGGTTGTGCGAAATAAGTACTGTAACTTTGCGCAACTTTCTTTTAAATCGTTTTATTTTCCAAGTCAATTATCTATTTTACTAATACCATTTTTTATAACGCAATGGTGAAGAAAAGAAAACGTTGACAGACGAGGCAAAGAAAAATCTGCCACTCAGTGTCGCAGCCTGAAACAGCAATTTTTTTCAAACATCGGCCATTTTGCTTCACCATGAAAACCGTTTTATTAGATCTCTTATCAGAGACACTTGAAGGATTAGCATGTTTGTAAACTGTCAGCGTGTACAGTGGGACAGTAATGTTTGTCAGAGGATTATCCCTCGTTGTGCGTTTGCATAACAATGGAAACCCGAACGTTCCTGGAGTACGGACTCAAATGCCAGCAGTTTTCTTCATTTTTCACGCTCGAGCATGAAATTATTCATTATCTGACACTCTTTATGAGTTCTATGATATCAGAGGTTAATACTTTTGGCCATTTTTAGTGTATATTTATAATAATGCAGCAAATCTACAGTGTTTCATTAACCAAAACTGTTTTTCGCGTTTTTCTCGAGTTGAAGTTTTGACTGAGTACGACTCATTGGGACCGCCGCCAAATGAAGTGCGTTCGGACTAGGACATTCAAACTCGCAGTTGTCGTTCAAAAGATAATGATGGTGCGAAATATGTCTGGGTTTTTAAAGAAAATGCTTTGTCACAGAATAATAGTCTGTTAAAGGTGCCAAGTATGAAATAATTTGGGGACAAAAAAACAAACCTGCATAGAAATCGGAATTATAGGTCTTTTGATTACCGGGGACACATTTCAATGGACTTGATTACGGACAATGCATGACGTAAATTTCACCAGGAAATTCCGCAGTGTGCCCTCGCAATCGCGGACTTAGTAATTTTTACAAGGTTCACCATTTTTGATGTCACGTGATAATTATGTAAACAATGACTGTCCAGTTTGTGCGAACTTGTACCTCTATACTTAGTCTTTTGAAATATATAAGCTAAATTACTGTTCTGAACGAGACAACAGACAGAGAATGTTTTATTCGAAAACGTCACAAAACATTCTCGCTACCTTAATACCAAATTATTATGAACATTTAGAACTCCGGTCCCATAAACCTATGTAAATGAATTATTCATTATTCAGTAAAACGACACCAAGTTGATGTTATGTCCCACAGTCACGGTTATTGGGTACAGGGTATTTATTTAATTTATATAACATATACATGTTCGTGGGCACTTGCAGTCCTTTATTTTGTTTCACATTTTGTATATGTAGACAGTAATGGTTTAACGCTGTTTACATTTTGGAATTTTACCCCAAGTGGAACATACTAAAGATACTCTTAATTTGCATAACTCACAAGGCTATAAATAAATATTAGAAAATATAATCAGTGTAAAAGGCGACGTCAGATACTACTAGTATTACATTTACTTTACCACTAATTTACATATTGCAAAGCAATAATCGTTCCGTTGATGTGATAGATGTGACCATTTTGTAAGTGCCCATAAAAGCTGTACTGGGTGAACGATTATACACATAACTCATTCTCCCAACTTGTATTTTGTAGTTATTAAGGAAAGTTTGAAGTTGATTAGCTTATATGATTTTACTAAGATTCCTGTGCAACTTCCACGTGCTCTTGTAGTTTTGCTCATTGAATTGTGGATGGTACGTTTAATTCACTTAATCCTTGAAAATTACAATTGATAGTTGCACTAGAATTTCATAACAAAACAGACTCCCATATTTGAAGATGATCAGATAAAAAATGTTTGAGTTAGTGTAACCAAAAGAATAAAACTATTTTAATTGAAATTTAAAGAATATTTTGGAAAAATAAACATACAACATGTACCATATTTCAATTTGGCTGAGTTCGTGAGCTAGTTAATATAATATCCAAGTTGAAAGGTAGGAAAAATAAATGTTTGTGTTATTGTAACCATACGACAACAAATGACACGAAGTCAACGACGACAACAACAAGAACAACAACAACGAAGACAAACATTATTCCCTAAACGTACATTTGACATCATTTCTGGGAGCTAGTCGAATTTGAAACCCCTTCACCAACTGAATTACCAAAACGTAGATAATACATTTGATAAACTCATGGATGCCATGGTCTTTTAAAATGTGTAGCATGTTCTGTATGTGATAAAGCTGCATTTAAAAAACAAACAAAAAAAACAAGCAAAAACCACATTCTCACGAACCTGCGTTTATACATTAACACCTTCAATTCATTATTGAGGTGGTACATTTTGTTGCAGTCGTAGATAGTTTCTCATAGCGGATGCTTAAAATCTGAAGAAATTTGTGACTTAACTGCGGAATCACAATTTCTTTAGTTTGTGACGAAAGTGAGGCTGTACACCAAGCGAATTTGAATAGCAAACAATAGGTTGTTAGCATCCATGTAATAATCGATGTTTACTGACAAAAGATAACACTGCGAGAAGAACAACAGCAGGAAAACAGTTCTTGTTCATTACTGCCACTGGCGGGATTTAAACACATACGTATCATGCCAAAGAGACAACGGGCTCATTGTATTCCCATTGACCTTGTATCGTTGCGATCACTAAACTGCATTGTACCATCCCTGTATAGCATACAAACAATTTATCAACTTACCTTGATAACCGTATTTGGTACTGGGTCTAACCCTGCCATGTACGCATACGTGTAGGGTTTAGTGTTATAATTATAATAGTTGATGGTTGAAAAATCAACAACTTGATAGCCCGATGGATAGAGATCAATTCTGTCAATAAGCATCCAATCGTTCATATCAACTACAAACCGCTCTACCACTGTTCTCTTTGTGCCCTAGATAAAAACAATGATTGTAATATTGCGAAACTTAGCCAGAAAGTTTGTCAAATTGTAATAACAGCTATAGGCAGATCGCCAACATTTAATGTATAGTTGTGCTCAAAAATATTTGTTTGCATGCAACATTGCAAATTGATGTTTATGAAATAACTTACTGGTCCTGCTACAATTTCTTCCAAATCGAAATATCTGTATACATCCCACGAGTATGTCATCATATCTAAGTACATTTTGCCATCCAGTTCATAAGAATTGAGCTGCAACACACAAATTAATCATCAATTCTTTTGTTTATCCACATGTATATATCTCAATAGTGATAGCTTATTATCATGATTCTTTACTTTTTCATCAATCGATATTTTCCCATTATACAATCGTCAGATAATGGACAAAACACAGAATTATTCGAAGAGTTAACTCTGCTTTTGTATGTTATATCAAAAAACAATATTCGTATTCGTATAATACATGGCGGACTATAGCATGTTCAAACAAAATATAAAAATCTTTGCAATTTTTTTTCCGAATTATTTGTGTAAACAAAATTTAAATAAATTTCAAATTGCAGAGGCGGCGGGACAAAATTTGGTATGGTGGGGCGACATCTGCTCACTATCCCTGCATTTTTAGAGGCAAATTTTGCTGACACAAAAAGTTTCAGCTTGGTTTGGGGGAGACGCCGGTGCCACCGCCACTGAATTTTGATGTTTCCAGTATATACATTTTATAATAATGAATTTATATGGATAATGCTCAGAATAAATTATCGTGCTACTGGCACATAAATTTTCACACATCATGTTGAGATTTGAGAATGTGAACTGCACTGATAACATTCAGTTTTAGGCCATGGTATAGAAGAAAACTACGTCAGAATACAAGCCAATCATCTGTATAGCTTAATTGAGTTATTGTGTTAAACTGATCATTCGGCATATAAAAATATATATAATATATCGCCTGATAAATTAACTATAATGTTAACTGGTGTATCTAAAATAATGTTCAGCCATGTATCAGTTGTCCAGTCTTTTATACCTGATGTGTTATAAACAACCCATCTGGTGTGGAGAATTCGCCTACTACTTCATTGGTTTTACGGCTTATGAAAACAAATCTCGTCGGAATATCTGATCGAAATTCATAACCGGTCAGGAAGGTGGGCAGTACTGGGTCATCTGGGTCCGACACTGAAATAGGAAATTTGCAGTCAATAGTTTATGTTATGAACGCTCTACCAAGTACAATTGATAACATGTTCAATGGAAATAAACATTTATTTTAAAACAAAATTCAACACAATATATATATGTTGTTGAGCCTGTTTTCTTATCTCCCTCGGAAGTCACGAGCAAGAACTGATCAACCAGTGGTTTTAATGAATGCACAGTGTAAAATTGTTGGGAGTCCAATATAAGACTAACGTGAAACTTTATACACCTAGATTTGGGTGAGGTACCACAACGTAGTCACATAGCGACACTTGATGTGATGGCACTCTACACCATAATACCTAGTATTACAGAAGCCAGTAGTGCTTGCCAGAAAGCCGTTGAACTTAGACATGTTCAACTTCCACCCACTTCTAACAATATAAATTGGCTAACAATTATACCTAATAACAATAGTTTTCAGTTTAACAACAATAACTAATGCGTCTGGCAATATATGGACATAACTCCACACATTACTATTATCATGTGCACCATCATCCAACCACTTCGTATAATTTATGTTTCATAGATGACATATTCACCATATTTGCATACTATTTTATAAATATTATGATTTCAACTACCGATCGCACGAGACCATTACATATACTATATTACACTCAGATGTCAAAGTTCATATTTATCCGACATTAAGTTGATCTGAGATGGAATTGTTGTCAACGTTCAGTACGTAAAGATGAGAACGTGTTACTTGTTTAATATTGAAGTTTTTGATGTTAAATATGTCAATATTCACTCAAAACTAGCATTTAATAGAGTACCATAACTACAAAATAAATTATCACATAACATGCAACATTACAAACGCAATATATTTAATCGCATGCAAACAATGTCAAAAACAATACGTAGGGGAGACAAAGACACAACTGAGAACCAGATTTACCAACCATTTTGCAAAAGTATTTCAATAGCATCAACCATCCTAAAAACGACATGTCATTTATAAGCATAATCAAAATAAATAAATAAGACAACAAGCTACGCAAGAAATAGAATCTATTTCGATAGAAAAATGGCTGCAAGAAAACTACCCATACACTAAGGAATCAATACTGGACAATGGGCGAGCATCATACGCTAAGAGCCACCTATCAGCTACTATCGGACACTCCTACACCTGCGGCATGATATTTTACACCATTTGTAGTCACCGAAGAAGCCAACTTTTAGGGGAGAAAGGTTGACTCCATTCAATCAAGTGAGCAGTAAACATACAGAGTGTTGAGATGCAATTCCAGCGTATACACTGTAATATACATTGTGCTGTATGCGTAAAATTCCGTTCAGAAAATGTGCGAAATCTTAGCCGCTTTTTTGAATTATTCCTACCTGGCAATAATGTTTTTCAAAGGGAATCCCGCACTATGATCTCCCGAACCAGTTGAATTTTACAATGTCTATAAATTGTGTTCCAACAATTACATAGCTTTAAAGACATGTAATAATGAATATTAATGTTGAATATGGAAACCACGGTAACAAATGTACATCGATTGAAAAAAAAAACCATGAATGATAAGCAAGTACACATATGTTAAAGATTTAAGTCCATGATAAATAACAGAATTGTTTTGTGAAAAAAAAGTGAGGAATAATTGTTTATTCAGTCCTTTACTTGTTTATTCTGTAAAAAAATGTCTGATTTTTTGGTTATATCATTTTGTTATACAAATACCAATATAGTATACAATATAGTCAACTCACGTAGGTTTTTGCATACATCCATGAAAAAATTCGATGTTGGAATAATAAAATAATTCTCAGTTATAGCAAAAGAATGGAGGTAACCACCGGGTAGATCAAAGTCGGGGTAACCATCATCCACGCACTGGCTCAGATTGAAGGGACCGCCTGCTAAGTAAGACGCTAATGGTATCCGTTCGTCATTCTGGATTTTATACACCATTCGCCTTTGAATATATTAATAAATAACATTAATTTACGACACAACAGAAAAGCTTAATAAATAAATTATTTAATTAATTAATTGTGTTGTACAAACACAATTATATTGACGCATCAGTTGTTTGTGGTTTATTTTTGGAAATCGTTTTCGGACACGTTATTTTTTACATTTGAATTTGTGGGCAATTCACTCATCTCGGACACATCCACACAAAACATGGTCTCATGCCTATTGAGCATTTGTTTGCAGAGCCAGTGCGCCCTCTGTGACACAACAAAAATATGCACTTATATACAATATATCTTACTTTATATTATACATACCACGCATTGATGTTTTCACTATCACGCATATCAAACATGAGTGCAGAACTATACAGTGTTACACCGTCAGCATCAGTGTGTTCGTGTGCCGGATTATTCAAGTTCACCATATATGGAGGCAGCCCGAAGTTAACATCTTTGAACGGATATGTTCCCTTGGTGTCAAGAGTCTCAAGATCGATCCATAGTCCTATGAATGACATGTTAACTTGTATATATTCAAGCACAGGCAATAAGGAAATTACATACAATAGATTTGCGAGAAATTTAGCCTTGCGCTGTGGTCAAATATACGTCAAAACAAACAAAATGAATTGTGCGTTTAATGTGCCTCGTTCGTCGTGCTTTTGTAGCTTAAAAGCGCTGTATATGTCTTATTGAAACCATGTCCAACATAACTCCATAGCTTTATCTCAACATAGCCTTAACCAACGTAGCTTTAACTCCAATATTACAACCCAATATTTGTCGTGTTTTACCACCGTAGTCGCACAGTCCTAATGCATAGACATAAATATTTTGAAAACTATACAGGTAACTAACCGAAACTAGCTTCTGTCACGGTTTCGACATTATCTCCAATCTTCCAGAAAGCAATATTTGGATTAAGGGCAGAATAATCGTTGAAAACGGACCATTTCTCGAACTGTTCCTGGTGCTACATGAGAACGTGAACTCAGATTAATAGTAAAGACTGATTGAAACATTGTGTTTCTTTATAAGTCAGCGTGAGGTTAGGTTCAGTAATGTGAAAATGGTGTAGATATGTGGGACATTTCTTTCAAATCGACTATATCAAATCTGTAAAAAGCAGTTAACAATGTCATTGAATGAAGACTACAAATGAAAAGAATATCGATGATGTCAACTGCGTCACTTGGACTAATTTACATCATTACTTTACTGGTATAACGAAGGCTGTGCGATTTATTTTAATGAATTTTCAATTCCTATCACAATTCAAGTGACCGAGTACTCCTGTTCACTCAGATACGATTTGACTATGCATTAACTAACTATGCATTTAACTATACATACAATAGGAGAATACGTCGTTGCCCAGGCGACCTTAGATACGTCCATATCCCACTCGTAATAATCCCACGTTTTATAGCTTTGAGTCAAATAAAATCTGGAAAAAATTAACATACACCAATGTAATGCGGTTGCACAGAAAATGCCTGCAAATTTGTCTACAAATAGCATAAATCTAGCTTTATGTTGACACATAGTATTCACAGCTTGTGATAATGGATCAGTTTTGATGTTTTTTTATATTTTTACTGTGTTATTACAATTTATTTTTTATTGTTACGTAATAGTTTTGTATTTATCCAGAATCAGATTTATTCTTCAAGTTAGATAAAGTTGTGTTAAAGGAAGGTTACACCGCGTATGTTTGACATTTGTGTTGATAAATATTGATTTAGCCAGAATCCACGGCGCTTTTCTAAAAAAATACCAGTACTATTTTTGACCTGGGTGCAACGTGCACTAAATACCACCGGTGACTCTTTCTTTACCTTCCAACCACCAAGGAAATTGTACAGTTAAAGCTTAGAAACGTATTTGTTTATACTCGTTGATCTGCGCAATAGTCAAAATCGCCATCTTGTTTCATGTGCGACTCATATCTCGTGTATGCGTGGCGCGACGACTACCATTCAAGCTATCAATTTATACTTTGATTTGATTTCAAACATACACCCTGAAAGACGTGAGGCTGAATATAAATAGATATTATTGATATTGAGCATAAAAGAGAACAACACAATATCGTAAAAATTGTACAGGCAAGGTGTTGTAGAAGCTGCCATCTATTCATGAATTGCGTGTGAATTCCAAAATGAACTTTGCAATTTGTATATATCAAAAAGTAACTAAATGATTGAGCAATACACTCACACAACTCTAAGAAGAATTTTAAATCGTGACATATCGATTATCATTCTGTCACATCAATCGAAGTCATATTTATTTTTTGACATGTTCATCTAACTGTACTATCAACAACAACGAAAATATGGGGGCAAAATATCAGGAATAAATAAAACGTTGCTGTTAAGTTTCAATCTTGCGATCTCAGAACAAAACACGCGTCATTATAGGATGCCTGGTCTAACACGAGACAATGCAAGTTAACTCGCTAGTTGAGACCTAATCGCGATTTAATCATTTTATTACTGCAGAGAATGTGGGTGAATCGATTGATATATAACATACTTAGTTCCGTATTCCACCATACCATCACGCATTTTAAACGATGCCACTCTTCCTAATCCATCAAACGCGTGGGTAATTTTGGATCCAAGTTCAGGGTTACTCCAGTTACCATATGTACCACCAGACTGCTTTAAAAAGTACCCTGTAAAATTTGGTAAATGTACGTTACTACAAAATTACGTTTTAATCACGACTTTATTAACTAATTGTATTCATGAGTTTATATGCGTAACATTAAAGGGCGGCAGTCGTCGCGCCGCGTCCTGTTCGATATGGGACTCATAGCGACGTATACAACGCGTGTAAAATACATTGTTTATTTACATAAAATCCGAACACGCGCTGCGCGACGACCACCGCCCTTTTAAATACTTGTCATACCTTCAATCCAGTCTGGTATCTCCCCATGTATTTCAGTCGGCATATACGGTCTTTCCCTCGAGATTGTCCCGAAGTAAGTATCGTATATGTTGTCTGGTACATCCCAGCAATTTGCCATAGATGCAAACAGACATGACACAATCATTTTGAATAGCATACGAGATAACATCCTGAAAGCAATATGACATATGTTAACAGGAGTAAGTAAGGTAAACGTGTTTAATGCTTCTGTTAACACATAACATATTAAGTGCAACGCTTAAAATCTCAGACGAGGTCGGTAATGTTATCAGTTCTTTTTAATGTGTACACTGGCTTCAAAATACGTTGCGCCAACGAATTTCATGACGTGTGTTTTACATTAAACAAGTCAGCACAGGTTTAATTATGTTATTATACAATGCACGGCTTCGAAACAGTGTTTGAACTCAGATGCCAAGGATTGCGTGAAATTCACTTGGGAGCGCCACCTACAATAAAATGCGTAAATGTTATCTCCTTAAAAGATTGCCCAAGCCTTATCTTATCTCAATATTAGCTTAAGTGATACCGTCCTTTGACTGTCATCTTTGTAACGGTCAACGATAACATGTTAAGTTTATAAATATTTCAATGTTAAAAATTATATTTGATTCGTATATACCACATATCAACGTAAATGAAATGTGTGAACGTTGGAAAGCGCGAGTGGCAGTAGAAAAACCGCATAATTATGTTGCATCAATGTTAACTGGGTTGAATTAACAACACTCCCATGACCAGTGTCACAGCTCTGAAAACTCTTTTAAAAGTGTACATGCCATCATTTAAAAATATCGTTTTCAATTTCTACAAATTAACAGAGCAATAATCACTATTGTGATGTTACGTATTACGTATTATCTGTCCAAATGCGCAATGGACGGACCAATGTGTCCAGCTGGGGCATTTCACACTGATCAGATTGCATATTCTGTCTATATTTTGTGCCGCCATATCATCTTTAAATTCGGAACAATGCCACGTTTTAAATAATATAGTACCCACCTGTAAGTGTTTGGTCGATGGTGATCAAAAGAGACATGAAGTGTTAGAACTACCAATAACTATGAATCGGTCACGCTATCTTTAGAGATTCATCGTTCTATCAGTCATATGATAACGCCTGAAACTGTGATGACTAATTTGACCAGATACAAAAGGTCAATCGGAGGTAAGACGCTGTTGGGTTTATTTACTGGATAGTCACTGAAAGATACATAGACTTAGAGGCAGCATGATATTCGCGCAACGCCTTCAGTCGAACAAATCCACCAACTTGAATGCCATTATATTATATGTTCCAGTATTCATAAAACTGAACCACAGATGAATCGTAGGTTGTATGTCTGTTTGACATAGGTTTAGAAATGTGAAGGAATGTTTTGTCTGTATGTCTGTCGATCACGAAGCCCATCTCATGATGCAGATGTGAAGATTCGCCCACCTAGTAAATATTATGCCGTTGACTGACTGAATAGCTGATTCCTCACACGTCGAATGAATTTTTAACTATCTATGTTTCTTTGTTGGTATTTTATTAAACTCTCCGGCGTTCCGATCGGCTTTCCATAGATGTAACTGATGGTCACTACCTTTTGTCGAATAACGATAGGTGGAGTAGTCATCTAACACAGGTCGCTAAGTTGATAAGGTATTCCAGCCGCGTCACTTCGCGTGTGCCATCCGTGTGTGAGTGAAAAGTACCGTAAAAGTATGTTGTCTAATTCCCCCCTCGTATATTGTCAAGCGTTCGTTGTTCGCTTGGGTCGGGTAACTATGGTCAAAGTGGTAGGTTGTTGAGTGTCATCGATCCAAGTAAAAACATATTTTTAACTACTAAGTATCTTCTCTTAGCTGATGTAATCAGTATAAACCCTGTGGCGGCATAACGGGGGCAGAAGGGGCTATCGCCTCCTCAAAAAAGTTTCAAGCTGAAACATTTTGTGTCAGCAAAATGAGCCCCTGAAAATGCAAGAAAAAACGTTTCAGTGAGTCTAGATTTCAAAATCTTTAAGGGCGCAATGTTGGTGAACAGATCTCGCCCCCTCATGCAAAATATCGTGCAGTGCCACACTGGTATGGTGGGGACGTCGTTACTTAGAACGTGTGTTCAGGGAACTTAAATTTCTTAATGAATATACATGACTCAATATGTTTCAGCAGGCACTTGTTTGATAATGTTGGTGAAATGTGTGAATGTAGATAGAACTCGCCAAGTCGTCATGTCCATTAGAACTCGTTTAATAATTGCATATGGAAGTGATTAAATAAAATATCAGCCCGACAAGTTTCGTCATCGCGATTAATTTCGTAGATACTACTCGATATTGTATATTTAGCGCATGTTTTAGTGTTTTCACTGATGAACTTATAAATACTACCCATCTGACTTATGTAAAGTTCCCTTGGCCTTTCTGCCATATGTTCGAGAATGGCATTCGGTAGGTAGTCTTTACACCATTGTCAATTTGACTAGAAACTGAACATTGTATATCACTGCAGCTTATTGTTACGTGTTACGTGATCGTCGAATGTTCCATTAGTTTCTATTTCTAAGGGGAGTCTCAGAACAATTCCTTCAACAACATTATTTAGTGGGCACCCATCTGATGTTGTGGAGATTTGCAAAACATTCTTGTCTTAATGTCGAAGGCGATTAAATATATCGTGTTGCCTTAATTGGTCTGCAATTGCAGTAAATTGACAGTTGCTGTCCGGTGCTGGATCTAATAGTGTTCTAAATCCAGGGGACTGAAACGAACGAAGATTTCCCCCACGAGTTGAAGATACATAATATTTGATTCAAGGTTGTTTATTTCACCATAAAACCCGAACACGTGTAAATATACCGATACAATCGTTTGAACGTGATTTGTCAGTACAACCGCCGGGTTCAGTTGACTACGTAGAAAATATAAACGAAAACAAATAGAAACAATTTCTCATATTGAATATGGTTTGTACGAACCAAAATAATTCATCTCTGGTTGACGGGATGTAGGCCGGATAATGCACTCATGATCATGTAATCGTTCAGATATTGAGCTACATTCAGACCTGCGGCCACAGTGTTTATACAGCCGTCATTAAGCTTGCCTTCCTGTGAATCGATGCCCAAATGACCAATACGTAGCATCACAGTAATGCAGAGACATCAACGCCTGTGGTCGAAAAAAACTGGTTACGTTGTTTACTTTTGGTAGTTCAAAGTGCTCGCTGAACTCAATGGGAAAACGCCGCGTTTGAGGTTGAAACAAAAGCAACGATTCATCCCGTTCGACGACCATATTAACGCGGCATTGATAAAAACAAGCAAAAAATATCTATTTCAAACAAGCAGCGGGGTTGTGTCAGTGCATTAAACGTTGATAGATCCACCATTAATAAAATTTCGAAGAAAATATTCCAGCAGATTTGAAAACAAGCCTAGAATAATTGTTAAGTCTTTAATCATTCAAACCGGTTAAGGAAAACTAACATTGGCTGAAAAAACAACCCTGTTTATCTAGTTCACTTCGCACTTCAATCTAATGATAGTTGCACACCTACTGGATTATTAGAGACATGGGGTCGACAGTTCAGTTGGGCCTACCCAGATTGATCCAACACAAACAGAAGCAATACATGCATTCACAGTCCCGGTCTGTCTTCCACCACAAATATTCCTCGGGCAAGCTGGTTACAATGCGGACTTTACATATCATTTGTATTTCTCCCAAGCACAAGTGTATAACGGGCTTGTTATTACAACTACTAAATTCGTCTTACACTCACAATTACCTGTCTATAATACACTTTATATCGGACTGATCACCGAGTTATTCAGAAGTATCGGACATGCCCTTATTCTGCTTGATTTTCAAGATTTGTTCATCTTAACTTACAGATGTAGGTGGCCTTACAAGTATACATTTTAGAAATGTGAAATAAATTCACCATCGTGAAATTTCCGTTACCAGAATAGTGAACTGCGGATGAGTAGAACAATTGGCCTGTTACAAGCTTTTTCTTATGCTTCCTGTCGTATAATATTTAATAAAGGCACCCGAATAAATCCAGTTGTTTAAGAAGCGCCCTGACAGTTATCTTGTAGTAACAATTGAATCCCCAAGAACTACCTTGTTTTTCACTGGATGTCAAACAAAGTCACACAACCAATAATAATCCAAAGTTCAAAAATTTGCACCGTGTAGTTCTAGCGAGATTTCAGTCGCACACAGTAACATCGACGACGAAATAAGGTATATAACTTCAAAGGACGAGGTCTCAATGAATGTAGGGTACAAAAACACTAACCGTAATTTCACGCTACTTCAAACTTGCCCATGTAGAGAAAGGGACAAGCTCAGCAAACCACTCTTTCTTGTGAAACACAAGTCCCTAAATTATGTTGGTTATACGGCATAGAACCACTGCAGGGTGTCTTGCCTCTATCAGTCCTACATTACAATGTATTGGACAGACATAATCTTGAAAACATGTGCTAGCGCCGGCACGAAATGTTGCATGGGGGCAAGATGTGCTTACCATCTCTCGTGCCGAGGGTGCGAATTTACTAGGGAATCAAGGGCATGGGCCCGGAAGATTTTTTATCTAAAACGCTATTTCCTGCATTTTGAGGGTCAAATGTTGCTGACACAAAGGGTTTCAGCTTGATTTGAGGGGACTGCAACGCACGATACTGGCCTAGAGCTGGGTGACAACTGACTAACTCGTGTTCACGGTCGTCTTGCACAAGCACGAATAAATGATTATTAATTTGAAATGACAATATACGCTATCTATCATAATTCTGAAGCTGGGCAAGCCTTGCTAGCAAACTAGGCATTATACATTACTAGTACAGCATAAAATAGAATATCACAACACTCTACTCTCAACTAATTTCACAACCATTGATTATGCAGAAGATGTAGTATATTGTAATTTGATTTAATTGTAAGTTAGTCTACATTGGTCTACTTTGATAGTGAGGTGCATTTTAAATTTTCAATATATATATATATTGTTACAGCTTTACTGCTTCCATATAATAACTTCAAGTATGGAAAATTAGTCAATGCTATTTAAGCCGATAATGTTAATATGGGGGAAACCTAATCCGATTGTTTCTTCTATATGTAAATTAAATTTCTATTTCCCTGAAAGCAAGAACGATATTGCTTTCAGTTTCACTTTTCAGTTTCATATTTGTGTGTCAGGCTACAGCTTCCTCATATTCTCCAGCCAATATTTGAGTATTGTATTCCTTAGCTGATCATATTCAGGCAACGTGTATTTAAGTGCGACTTTTTGGCAATACATAGGATGTTTTCTCCAATGCATTGTCCAATCAAATCGCAGAGATTGTGCTACAATTCCACCGAACTAACATTTGAATAGTTTGATCGATTCACACTTGCGAGTGTATTTTTTGTCTAGGGTGTGAACTGATCAGGCATTAAAGATTAAAAAACGGTTATTTCAATATTGTGTACAATCTGACCTATTCGTATGAACATGCCAACTCTGATTAGGTACATGCATTGGGGCACCGGATTTATGCATTTTTATCAAAAAATGTTTTTAGTCTGGTCCCAGTCATTTGGTATTATGGTCGTGATTGTAAAATTCGGGGAGATGTATTTTTTTTTGGATTACAAACAAAACAAAGGGAGCTCAAAAAAGACACCTATTTGGTGGACGGAAATCAAGGAAAAATTAAAGAAAAAAATTTACTTACGCTTCCATCTCATTAAATTTAAATAATTTGTATCATTTTTTTTAATCGTTTTTTAACTAAAAACAAAATAAACGTCACCACGATTATCATAATGTATGTTGTACCAGGTGGGAAAACTTGGCACAATACAAAACTATTGTAAACATCATCACTCTCGATAAAGTGGTTCACTTTTCCCCACTGAGAGAGGGTATCCAGGAGTGGCGAGCTCCACACTTGATTCCTCTCCAAACTTCTCAATCATTTTTTAGATTGGCAGTCAATGTTTTTTTTACTGTACCCTGTGACAATTGAAAAACTTAAACCAGCATCTTCGCTGTATTTGGGGTTTACACTGGAATATTCTAGGAGATTGGTATCAACAATTTGCGGTCTGCCACACTCATGATGTTAGATCTTTTGTTGTTTTTTTCAGTGGCCTTTCCTTTTCACGTACAGCACATGTAATTTTGGCCTGTATTTCTTGGCTTTGTAAACCGTTTTTACAGCTTTCTCTCATCTCTAAACAGAATATAAGTCTTTCAGTCAGTTAGTCACTGACCACATAATAGTTGAATACATAATGTACGTTCCATTGGTCAAGGCAGAGGCATTAGGTTTGTATAAAAGGAAATGTACCAACAAATAAACCAAACACAAATACGGGAATATTGTTATGTGCTAGGAGGAATATAGTGAACCACTAGGAATTGCTCCAGTATGGTCCAGCTTCATTTACCTCGAAATGTCTGTAACTAGAAACTGTGTCATTGGACCTGTGGCCAGTGGTGATAAGAATATCACTGTCTTTCTGAATAAGGGCCTCATATACATCATCATTTTCTACTAGATCCTTGAAGTTGTTGTTCATTGTGTGTGTGTTGCAATTAATGATTGGAAGCGCCCAACTTATAAATAAAATAAAATTAAAGTTGTGTATTCAGCAACATATACAAATTAAGTTTCCATTGTAAATCCTTCAGTGTCTCAGTCTTGCAATGTGTTAAACAAAGACAAAGTAAAGACTACAGATATTTAATAATAAGTGATAACAAAATCATTTCATTATTGAGATGTTATATTTATACAGGGTATATCGAATTTTTACCAAGATTACACACACATGTAATGTAATATATGTTGGTTTTGTTTGATGTATAATTGATGTACATTAGTATAACTAGAAGACGCAGGTATTCTTTTAATCGCTTTCTAATTTTTTAGTACGTTGCGTCTCTCAAGAAAGACGCAGTACTGTGATTAACGGAGAAGCACGTCCACTATACGCTGTAAATACAACGTTAACATGTGTAGTCTGAATAAGATCTTTAATTTTTTCTTTAAATAATATTCAAAAACATGACGATTCGTACCTACACACGCACAATCAAACGAAACCTGCAAACGTGTCTCTGTAAGGAAATTCTATTCAATGCTGGGCGACAATTAATTTGTATCTCTCATTCTTTTACACACTATGTTTACCTAATGATATTACATCAACTAATTATCCTAAGAGATAGATGGCTTTAATCAGCACAGCGACCTATCAATATGGGCCACCCTAATTTTTTTATTCATTTGTCTCTATTGTATCACATTGCATACCACCTCAAACGCGTTCATACAATAACAATATCACTCAAATTTCTCGCTGTTTTTGTGATGTTACAGCGCATGCGTCGATGCCTCATACGTGTACCACGTGCCTGTCATAACCTAGACTGTAATCATGGAACCGCGTGATCGGGATCACCGCAATGCCGTAATTCTACCAATTGTGATTGGAGTAGTTATACTCATTTTCCCCAGTGTATATATACTTGGATTTATGAGGACTGGCAAGTATTACTTATACGACGCATGTGCTTAATATTTTCTACACGTCCTCAGAATGGTTTTAACTACAATGGAAATATTTAAATGTATATTTATATGTTTGTTCATGTGATGTATTAGCGTTGAAATTATTGTTAAGAAGGTTATTAGTATTTCCCCATTTCCACACAATTCAAGTGCAAGCTAAACGTATATATGTTCGTATTAGTATCTGATGTATGTTACAAACTGTTCGATGTTTAAATAAGAAGACATGGTTGTCATTTTGTGTCAAGTTTCTTATAACGCCACACTGAGTAATTTCGTACATTTGGTGGAGGACAGTGTGGTTGTGATTGTGTGATTCTGTTCAGCTTTCAACTTTAAAAGCGCCTGTATTTTATAGTGAATGTTGAACAATAACAATTCAGTGTTGAAATTAAATTCGACATTTACCCCCGTTAACCTGGTGTAATTTTGTACGTGTGTCAATTGTTTGTAATATAGACAAATAATTACTGAACTCTAATCCATTCATTGTTCTGTCCCTATTGTTATTCTCTTTAAACTAAGCCCCTTCTTATTTATACCCAGAGTAGACCGGTGCAGTTGTATACAAAAGAAAATTGTTAAACGCTATAATTTGTAAACCTTTTTTGCTGATATTTATATTTTGCAACGTAGCCTCCGGTTTGTTGAGATATAAGTCGGCACGCTTTGAGATATAAATCTGTACGCTTTGACATTATTTGCCCTCTCTGTTGGCATAATTTTACAAACATCAGTCGGCCCTCGACCTTATGGTGGTTTTCAGGAATATCTTTCAAAATGTCAGACGGCTGTGTTCAATTTTTTTGTTTCATCTTATATTTTTACAACATATGTAAATTGATGCGCCCTTTTGATCTGTATACGTACGAATACATAACTCGTGATGGTAAGTATTATGTTCCATAAAACAATACTATATTTGTTTATCCCTCCAAACCATCTCATCTGTTATAAGTTCAAGCGATGTTCAATTCAAAATGTTCTTTCCATGAACTATTGATATCAGTGTCCTCGACTTTGAGCAATAAAATATAGGTAAAATTGTTGTATATCGGCACTACCGTCACCCTGGGTGAGAGTGTATATTTGTGTTATAACCACCCTATACTTGTGATGTTAATTCCGAAATTTAGGATATTGAGCTGTTTGATGAAAACTTCATCTGAGAAGCTCAGCTCAGACTCTCTTGACAGATGACAGTTTGCGAGTAGATTTAAACCTTCATTCATGTTCAAAGTAGTGAAAATGATATTTCGGAAAAAGGGCGTGTCGTAACACTCCCATGAGAACTCCCAAATGCGTATAACAATTCAGACTGACGGGATTACCTACAACAATCAAGAAGACATCAAAGAGCAAAGACGCCGCGTAATATTGAACTTGATTAAATTAAACATTGAATTGCAATATGAGTTAGAGACATGCGTACAGGGAATCAGTTATGAACTGTATGAAGTGTGTAATTCACATGGTTTACTTGAAACACGATACAGATAAGAATCTTCGTGCGATAACATTATTATAGAGTATGACATAATTTTATTACAAATTTTATTGTATAACAAGGTGATCAAAGTAAACAACATATTTCAGCAACCGTTAGTAAATCATTTGCGACTCATTCAGTCATGTTATTACGTTTATCACATAATTGTGGCTATTATTGTAAGATTTTTGTTTGAATGCCTGCAACATAATTACAATGTACATGTACGTTTCCTGGGGTGGCCTTCTTCTAGTATCTGTCTGTCAGGTTCCACTTTAATTTGTAAGAAAAGCAGATAGGATTAGAATTTAAAACATGTGTATATTATCGTTGCAAACTATCCTTGATTAATCCTAACTCATGTGATATTTAAAAGCATTTATTTCATTAGAACTCGCTTTCCTATTTTGAAATAATCACCACTTATACATATAACAGATGGGATAACTCGTGGTACTGTTTTATGGAACACGATACTTACTGTCAATTGCCTTCATGTATTTTTACGTATACATATCAAAGGGGCGTGTCATATTCGCATATGTAGTGAAGACAGATGTTTGAATCAAAAGAAGTTAGAACTTATCATTAGTCAAACATTAACCCACTGATTTATGGGCTCAAAACTACTACGTCACACTATCATTTTGTTAGGAAGTTATTAGCAGTTTTCGTATATATTATGTTTTAGTTTAGTTGATACCGGAAAAGAGGACGTTTCATATTTTTCAGTTCCGCCATGTTAGGAAGTTGTTAGGAGTTTTTTTTTAGGTATATTTATTTTCCAGCGCTATTCACTGTCGCATCTCCAATGTGAAAGTTCATGATATGTCGCCAGCTGATTTGTTTTCCTTTGTCATGGTATATGTTTAACGAATCAATTGTTCAGTACCAGCTCTCGTTACCCGTATCATTATAGAGGATTAGTAGCTGAGACAATGGGCACATTAATTAGGCACAGCAGGTGATAGTCTAATCATCTCCACCGGCTTTGAACTTGGGAAACTGGTACAGCGTAATTTATCTCAATCGCCAAGTATAGTAACAGCGGTCTTTTGTTTAATAATTAATGCTAACCAAACATGGTAACCAACATCCGAGATGTATTGTTTTCATTTATCTTAATTGCCAATTATTGTAATAGTGGTTTCCTTTTCATTAATTAGCGCTAATCAAATATTGTAATTAATATTCGAAGCGTATTGTTTTCAATTACAAACACTGGCTTAAGTGCAGCTGACGCATGATAGAAGTTAACCCTTAGAGGGTTAGTACACACAACGAGTCGAACTGGGCTACGGGCAGCATACTGAGGGCAAGGAGGCGGAGGCAGAGAGTAGCAACCGACTGACATAGCACCTACGACGGACCGCCAGCTCTACGTGCTCAACTACGTGTATCACAGGACGCACATTGGATCCAGATCCAGTCCTTTCCCCGACACGTCGCAACACAGCCAACTCTCTACACGAATCCGTATTCTTGCGTTCAGTTAGCCTAAGTATCAACAACCATTGTATTTAAAAGTCACGTCTTATCTCATCAATATATTTATAACTAAGTAATTTTGGTGTTTCTTCATCATTGTGTGCGTCTGCAAGCGTTACGACCCGGCACCTCAAGCTGAAGCCAAGTGAGTCAAAAGTACCCCAACTGCAGAATTAAGCCGTTTTTCTCTCACTCCTGGTCCGAAACAGAACTCACACCAACCCAATCCGACTCGAAACCATCACCCCGACAATTTGTTCCACTATCTTAGCGATACTTAGTGGGATATAATTTCTAACATGTGTTGGTTTCCATAGAAATTGTCAGCATCAAACATCGGCCTGTCGATTATATCTTCACTTTCTCTGTCGGGGGATCCTTTTCGCTCTTTAGGTTGAGCTCTAGTGTTCATTCCCGTTCCCGACTTACCCGCTCTCGATGTTTGCCTATTATTCCACATACGTACTGTCGACACCTCTGTATGTCTAGATGGTCAAAGTATCATTGCTTGAACTAAACACAACATAATTCTTCATCCCTGTAGTAACTGTTCATATGTCTTGCAGGAAGCCTGGCGTCTTCCGCCTTAAACAATCATGGCCCTTGGAGTGCACCAACGGCGATTTTTGTATTCCATCCCTCGACATTATGTGTACAAGTAGTATATGTGTTTTGTGGTAATGGACAGTATAGCGCTCACTATCATAATGTGTTTGAGTTGCCATGGTTATGTATAGGCACCACTTATTTTCCATATTTTTCCATATATGCAGACTGCAGAATTGTCTCACGTGCAAAATATTCATTTATGCACACTGGTTTCACCGTTTCGGCAACATCAGGCATAACCAAGGATATAACATACAATCCAACCACTGAGAAGAATACAATAGAGGCGGATTTGCAAACAAGAATGTTAAGAGCCACACGTGAAAGTAAGCCATCGCAGATCTCCTCATCTGCACAATCCACTATAGAGACGATGGGTATGTATGAAGTTACAAATAAAATAAGCACGTTAATGCATATTATACAGGCAAACAAGTGGTGAATTTCAATAATTTGACCCTGATATTTTAGAAAATCGTGAAAACAAAACTACACTTATACAATGTTTGTTTTTCACAAATATAAGTTTGATATTATAATGTTAACACGCATAATATAAGTACTCATTGTTGAAAAAATGAGTTCGAAGTTGTATCAATCTTAAATGTTAACATCATCACAGGCATTGACAACGAAACAACCATGTTCTCAACTGTGCAGGAACAATGGGCGTTGCAAAAAGGTAAGCGTTTACATAATATAGTAGTTGATATTACGTCAAAAACTCCTCTTTTTTCGTAAGAATGTTCGCCTTGGCCTAGGATATTTTTAAAAGGCGAGATAGGATTGATGTTGTATTAAGGTAGAGATGCAGGTTCGTGGGCACTTGGGAGTGAATTTTTTTTTTGCTTTTTATTATCCAAACAGTCTTGGCTATAGACTGTTAAAATTTTGTAGAATTGTGAATAGTGGAACATACTCAAAAAACGATTTTAAAATATAGATAACAGGTGCAAACATTCTCTCTTTTGAATGCTTAGCAAGATTTAGCAAGGCTGTACATAAATAATAAAAAAGAAACATGATGAAAAAAAGAAATGACGGGATCTCCATATTATGCACTGTATTTAACTTTTAACAAAACGGTAATACATTTAAATTTGAAACTGTTACAGCCTTTTTAATTATGAGCATTAGCAAAATTCTTACTGAGTGAATTGTTATGCAAATTAGCAATTATCTCAGCTTCTTTTTAGTGCACATCCCAGAACTTTAAAAAAAAATAGCTCCTAGACGCTTTGACCTTTTGTTTTGAAATTTTCACAAATGATTGACAATGTGTTTATCTTCAAAACGCCGTCGGAGCATTGTTTTTGGTTGAACAGTGTTACAACAATCGTACAGACAACTAGCCTGGGTGTTAATTTATGAATAAACTTGAAGTAGTGAAATTTGAGCTGCTGCCCTGCAAAATTGACAACTGATAGACAGTTTTCAAGACGGCACTTTCTTCATAGTAAACAGAAGTACCCATAAACCAATTTTGACAGGAAACAGAAGCATTGTTTAGAAGCTAATTTTTTTTAAATCACTTTTGACCAAAAAAGCACATTTTTGTGCATATTTCAAACTACAGTGTCCATAAAAAATAATAATAACACAATTTTAAAATTCATACAATAAGCTTTCCGAAAATATATAGTTTTGTGGACAAGGGAGGTCATCTTGGTTTCCTAATTAACTAATTAAAATCCCTGTCAGGTAAACTGCATCTCTACCTTAACACGCATAATATACCTAGTTGTGTTATTGTTGAATAAAATTGTATCGAATTTTTAAGAAACCTATTATAATACTAACATCATTACAGGCAATGACAAAAAAACAACTATATTCTCAATTCAAACAGGTAAGCGTATTTCCAAATGAGTGCATTGTCGCATTACTAACATGTGAACCTAATTAATATAAACTTATCTATTTATACATTGAAAGAAATAAATCACCACAGTTACATAGAAGCATGCTATAACACATATGTATCTTATACAATGTAACACTATGTCTTATAATATATTGCAGTCACAGCAGAAACACCATGCTCTGCTAATTGTGGTGATGTTTGCTCGTTATATAATATACCATTATGTCCATGTACCGGAGCGAGATGTGGTAAGTATATTGGCTACTAGTATGTTTACTAGACTAATTTCAAAATCAATATTTTCAATCTTTTCTAGATACATGCGTTTGTGTCCTTTTTTTACAGGTTACTTATTAATTGGGTGTTTTACTGACACATATGCACGTGCTATCCCTACCCTTGAAGGTACTGATTCACGACTCGATGGATACTACAAAACACGCATAAATCCTATTGAGAAATGTGCTTCCGTAGCTCTAGATCATGGTTACGGAATGTTTGCGGTTCAGAATGGAGGATGGTGCGCATCAAGTTGCACCGCTTGCAAAACATACAATACGTATGATTCTTCAGTTCAGTGTACACCGAACGGAGAGGGTGGCCCTTATAGCAATTCTGTTTACATCTTTGTTAATCTACCATGAACTCCATTATACTGGCATACTCTTTGTGTTTGTGCACTTCACCTTGCCAAACGTAAATAGTTAAATTCAGCCAATCATGGTTTGCCACTAGCCACACTTCGGATAATGGCGCATCTATTTTAAATACGGGGGTGGCCCACCCTTCTGCACTGTGATAGCACCACCATTGTTATGCAAATATACATGACTGCACTGTGTACCACTATATAGATATATACAAGAAAGACAACTAAAGATTGACCTCGTGACAAACAATATAAAAGTTGTAGATGCGAACATTTTATTTAGCTATTATCTTATCAAATAATACCGATATGTAAGTGATACAATTGCTAATTAAATCAAATTAGTCAAACAATTCTAAATGTTAACATGGAAATATCCTAATTATATATTGTTAATTAATGTACTCGTTTCATTCACATCCCGACGTCACGTGATATATTCAATATGTTACGTATTCGTTCTCGTAAATGTATATGTGCTGTATGTGCATGCAGCAAGGTTAAATTAGGTTAGAATGCAATAAGGAGGTATGCTGAAATTGTGTAGATTATGTGATATGATTCACGTACAAATCGATTTGCATAATAAGTTGGCGACTTATTTTCAAGATACTTGTCATAACTATATGCATTTTAGTAATGAATACTAAAATAATGAGGTTGGTTTCCCGGGTTGTTATGTGTCGTAATTCCAGTTGACATCAAGGTGATATCGGTTCAATGATACCCTGTTTTAAGAAGTACAATGTACAACTATTTTTTAGTATAAATATACAGTGTTAATGATGAAAATTATTTTGTTCATTGTAGCGATAACAAATACCTAATGTTAATACTTTATGGGCTAAGATGTATTGGGACAAGATTTGTTCAGAAATAAGTGTACTGTAATTTTATGCATACTATATACATAATATCTATATATTGTTCTCACCGTGATTCAAATTTGGTTCATCAGGATTATTTTATTTAGTTCGCTTTATAACAATGTTAATTCATGTTAGTTTGCCACTCACTAAAAATGAATGACAAATTGGTGTACAACTCACATTATCCAATAATAGTTTAATAGGAGGTGGTCGTCGCGCTGCGCATGTACTACATTTGTGTTGATACACATTGATTTTCCAACAATTCAATGCGCTTTTCTAATGAAAATCACAAGTATGAGGTTTGAACTGGGCGCAACTTGCACTTATTACCGCCGGCGACTCCTTCGATACCTTCCAATCATCAAAAACAAACCTAATTGAAGCTTGGTAACGTCTTAGTTTATACTCGTTGCGCAACAGTCAAAGTCGCTATATTTGCTTATATGAGACCCATATATCTCGTCCATGCGTGGCGCGACGACTACCGCCTTTTAACCTAAGTCAGCAATGGTAAATAAATCTACAGTTCGCTCATTCAGTAAAACACAAGCTATTTCAAAAATTGCAGCAATTTTCTGTTTTCAAAACTTCGCCAAGCATTCATCAATACGCCAATTTGCATATTCAATTGAACAATTTGAATTTCAAAACGCAGGACGTTTTGTTTCACAGGATAGGAATTGCACCCCTTTTCATGAATATACTACGGTTATTACTGAATTCTCGTGATTTATTTATTTTCAATAAACGAGTTAATTATCTGATCTTATACGGTATTTTTTCACAATTAACACTAGAAATAGTACTATGGCAATTGTGTCTCACATAAATTTCATGTACGCAAGGTTTAACATTTCTATCA
The DNA here is from genome assembly GCF_978046115.1 of Saccoglossus kowalevskii. Lineage (NCBI taxonomy): Eukaryota > Metazoa > Hemichordata > Enteropneusta > Harrimaniidae > Saccoglossus > Saccoglossus kowalevskii. The sequence continues at coordinate 20,446,369 of NC_140654.1, forward strand.
TTTATAAAACATTAAAGTAGCTGGAAAGACAACAAATTACCCGAATTTTAAAACTGTCCTGATAATGTGATTTCTATGAAATGTGTATTACGGAGTTTAGCGGACATGTACGCAAATAAATAAATGGCAGATTCATTTCATGACACCTGTAGAATTTTCTTCGCGCTTACTATTTATTTGCATACAGGAAGGTGATTACGTAGAATTTATAGAATCGTCTTTTCAATGATAACTGTGCCAAAATTCATCCTTATATCCAATGTGGTTGTTTACTGATCGTTACGAACTGAACAAAAATATTCGAAAAATTGATTTCAACGTGTTTTTAAAGACATGATTTTGATCCGCCGTAAATGTAAGGGCACATCAATATTTCACTGTAATAATATTACTCCATCCAGATCAAACAGCGCCCTCTAGTGCTGATCATTTTCACGAAAATCTGGGTCGCTTATATTACCGGTCTTTACGCAAAGTGACAGTTAATCGGCGAGCAGTAGCGGCGAAACTGAAAAAAATAACCTTGTATACATGTATGCTGTTCCGGTCGCTACGCCACTGTATACTTAGCCATGTAACTGCTGATAGGCAGTAGAAGAGTTAAACACATCCTCACGGATTTTCTATCGGCAATGGCGGATTACTAACGAAAATAAAATCCATTTACTGAAAATCAAAACCAATTTATTTCTTTGACTTCAACACTCGATAGGAAGCTTGGTTGAGTACTGACAATTTTTGAGTGCAATAAACAAATGTTTTGACTAGAAACTAATGATTCCCACGCACTTGTTGAATATTCCAAAAGGTGTTTCGCTTATGCTCGGCCTGACCAGTGTCACGTGACATTTTGACCAATAAAGTACACATAGCGACAATTGAATAACCGTAATTGTACTGCATTTAATGTATCTCAATTTCTGCGTTTATTATCCACAATTAACATATGTTTGAATGAATGAATTATTCTTGATAAGCCGGTAATCATTCATCGAATTTAATGAACCAGGTCGGACTCCATCAACCTGAATTAGCAGGGAATTTATACTAAAAAACTCGACTAAATAAATAATGGAAGACGAGCCAGATGGTGACAAAATAATGTACCGCGAGACATATTGGCTTGAACTCTAATTATCTAGCAACATTAGACTGTGTATGTGCATTCATATTTAAATAAGCCGTTCATGGGGGAAAATGGCGAGACTCGCCAACACTGTTGAATAATATGCCTGCGAAGTAAAAGGTCCCACAAGCGTGACGTTTTAGAACAAAGATTTCATAGAGAAATGGTTGTAAATAATCTGACTGCATGGGTGACCTTGTTACCTTCCACTAACGTTTGCTTGTTCCAGTCCCATGTTCCGCACGTACGCCAACAACTGGACACATTTATATGTCGAACATATAGGTTAGTGGACCAGAAGTAACCTTTTATTTAATTTTTATTGAAACCTAGTGTCAACAATACATTAGTCTCAAATAAAATGGAATGCATTGTTGAAATTTGCCTTATATTTTCATTCTACTTCGATAACATTTACTTAGCCCAGACTTTGTTCTGTCAATTGTTTATACGATTAATGAATTTGCTCACAATTGAATATTTTTGTACAGGTATTACTAATGACTAGATTGAATATTTGAATTACAACTCCTGTAGTTTTTAAATTAAGACGTCACGTGGTAATTATTCATGAATCATAATGGCAAGTTGTACACAATGAGTTGTTGCGGGTTTCAGGATCACGTGATGTGTCTGTATGATTACGTCAGCGAAGCTTGATCCATATCCTCGTTGCTTCTTTTCACTCGGTGATTTGGCTGGTAGATATTTGGCGAATGAATTATCGTGAAAGCGCTGACGTTTACCTAATATACACAGCAACATAAAATGCTATAAAACTCATAAACATTTAATTGTATTAGCTTGTCGCCACAATGTGTTATTCGCCTGCTAACCACTTTGTCTGATTGCACCTGATAAGGTCAACCATTTCGTTTAATGTTGTCGTATATTTTGTTCGTAGAGTTGATTTTTTTAGCTCCGCTGTCGACGAAGTCGAGCGGTGCTTATAGTATTACTGATTGTCCGTCGGCGTCCGTCGTCGTCGCCGTCGCCGTCGTCAACTTTACATTTTTGACTTCTTCTTATAAACCACAAACTGTATAGCTGTGAAACTTTCTAGGAAGGTACCTTGGGTGGTTCTCTCTCAGATTTGTTCATTTCATGTGGATATGTTCAATTGTCTTATTTATAGCGAATATTTGTGTCATTTTTGGTCAAAAATGCTATTTTCGACTTCTTCTTGAAAACCGCTAGCCCAAATGCTTTGATACTTGGTATGTACATACCTTGGGTGGACCTCTCTCAGATTTGTTCATTTCGTGATGATATCTTCATTTCTCTAATTTTGATGAATATTTTTGTCATTTTTGGTAAAAAATTATATTTTCGACTTCTCCTTGAAAACTGCTAGTCTGATTGCTTTGATATTGTATATGTATGTACATCAGGTGGACCTCTGTCAGATTTGTTGATTTTGTGACGACATCTTCAATTCTCTAATTTTGATGAATATTTTTGTCATTTTTGTTAAAAAATTATATTTTCGACTTCTCCTTGAAAACTGCTTGTCCAATTGCTTTGATATTGTATATGTAGGTATATCAGGTGGACATCTGTAAGATTTGTTGATTTTGTGACAATATCTTCAATTCTCTAATTTTGATGAATATTTTTGTAATTGTTGGTCAAAAACGTTATTTTCAACTTCTTCTTGAAAACTGCTAATCCAATTGCTTAATTTGTAACTTTATTTGTAGGTACCTTGGGTGAATCTCTGTCAGATTCTGTAATTTCATGACGATATCTTCAAATCTCTAATTTTAGTGAATATTTGTGTCATTTTTCGTAAAAATGTTATTTTCAACTTCTTGTTGAAAACCTCTAACCTGATTGCTTTGTAAATTTATTTGTAGGTACCTTGGGCGGATCTCAGTCAGATTTGTTAATTTCATGACGATATCTTCAATTTTCTAATTTTAGTGAATAATTTTGTCATTTTTGGTAAAAAACATATTTTTGACTTGTCCTTCAAAACCAGTAGTCCAAATTCTTCGATACTTGTACACATGCAGCTTGGGTAGACCTCTATTAGATTTGTCCATTTCGTAAAGATATCTTAAAATCTCTACTTTTAGTGAAATATTCTCTTCAACAAAATCAAGAAAGTTGGTGTCTTGCGATATTAAAGACGCTAGCATTAAATTTAAATTGCTTTTTAGTCATTGCTTTCAGAGCATGCATCACAAACAGCGGAGCTATATCAGCCAACAGGCTGCTAGTTTGTATTCAGTGTAACTATCTTAAATATTCACTGGGACCTGGGAGTCTTTTGATGTTTTTCTTCAGCCCAGGCTACAACCTCGCAATCGCTATGCATGTGCGACCCACAAACCTAAATATTGCTTGTGTTATTGTTGTTAGTGTCAGTGTAGGAAATAATAATTTAACAACAACGTAACGTGAAAAGAGGGAGTTGATAGTAGTAGTCAACCGTGGTAGCGAAAGTGTGCACAAAAATAATCCGGAGTGTGGTTGTATTGGTCGGTTGTTAAACACGCGAAACTCGTATAAAACGTGTAAAAATAGAGTAAAGCACATTTTTAGAACATTACCTTATAGAAATGAACGTGTATTTAAAGAAAATGTTTTTGGCGAGTATTTTGGGTCGGCGCTCTATTGCATAAGAGTGTAAATAATACATGTGCATCTATTTTGGGTTTTGTCACCATTCAGTGTGTATATTTTACTTGGTTTAAAAACTTTCTAGTCAATAAATATGGCTGGATAGTGTCATTTATTTAAAATTTGATTTAGCTATTCTTTGCTATGATGGTTTTCTAAATTCAATTTTGAACAACTAGGTTTAACAAAGTTAACACTATACAAAACCCCAAGTAGACAGTTGATCTTAGACAGGTTCTACTTCCATCAACCTCTAACATTACCAATTGGCTAACACTTATACTTAATAACAATAGTTTTCAGTTTAACAACAATAACTAATGCGCCTGGCAATACATGGACAAATCTCCACACATTACTATTATCATGTTCACCATCATCCAACCACTTTGTATAATTTATGTTTCATAGACGACATATTCACCACATTTGCATATCATTTAAAAAATATTATGTCAGAATTCATATTGATCCGACAGGTAACATTATGTTGATCCGAGATGGCATTTTTGACAACTTGGTGACTGATTCAGTACGTAAAGATGGGAACGTGGTATTTGTTTAATATTGAAGTTTTTGATGTTAAATATGTAAATGTTCACACAAAACTAGCATTTATCAGAGTAAATTATCACATAAAATGCAACATTAGAAATGTAATATATTTAATCACATACGTAGGGGAGACAAAGAAACGACTCAGAACCAGATTTAACAACCAACTTGCAACAGTATGACTCAATCTAGACACATCAGTAGCCATACATTTCAATAGCATCGACCACCCTATAAACGACATGTTATTTATAGGCGTAATAAAAAATAAATAAATGCGAAAACAAGCTACGCAAAAAACTAGAACCATTTCGATGGAAAAATGGCTGCAAGCAAACTACCCATACACCAAAGGATCAATAGTGGACAGTGAGGGCGCATCATACGCTAAGAGCTATTATCATACACTCCTACCCCTGCGGCATGATGTTTTACAGCATTTGTTTTAGTTTTCTTTGTTACAATTTCACATTTTTTGAGATTTATTTCGTTTTCATTTTATATTTTGCCTGTTATTTTCAGTTATAATGATACAATTTCATTATCATTTGTAGTCACTGAAGAAGGCCACAGTTAGGGAGAGAAAGGTTGACTCCATTCAATCAAGTGAGCAGTAAACATATAGTGTGTTGAGATGCATTTTCCAGCATATACACTGTAATATACATTGTGCTGTATGCGTACAATTTCATTCAGAAAATGTGCGAATTCATAGTCGCCCTTCAGAATTATCCCTACGTGGCAATAACGTTTTTCAAAGGGAATCACGCATCATGATCTCCCGAACCAGTTGCATTTCACAGTGTCTGTAAATTGTGTTTCAGTAATATCATAGCTTTAAAAACATGTGCAGAATGATAATGTTGATTATCGAAACCACGCTAACAAATCTACATCGATTGAAAAAAAACATCAATGTTTAGCAAGTGAACAAATGTTAAAGATTCAAGTCCATGATAAACGTGCATAAATGTTTAAATAACAGAATTGTTTTGTGAAAAAAAAGTGAGGAATGATTATTTATTCAGTACTTGTGTATTCTGTAAAAAAAGTCTGACTTCTTGGTTATTTCATTTTGTTATACAAATACCAATGTAGTAAACACTATAGTCAACTCACGTAGGTTTTTGCATACATCCATGAAAAAATTCGATGTTGGAATAATAAAATAATTCTCAGTTATAGCAAAAGAATGGAGGTAACCACCGGGTAGATCAAAGTCGGGGTAACCATCATCCACGCACTGGCTCAGATTGAAGGGACCGCCTGCTAAGTAAGACGCTAAAGGTATCCGTTCGTCATTCTGGATTTTATACACCATTCGCCTTTGAATATATTAATGAATAAATTTATTCACGACACTGCATAAAAACTTAATGAATAAATTATTTAATTAAGTCATTGTGTTTGTGTTGTACAAACACAATTATATTGACGCATCAGTTGTTTGTGGTTTATTTTGGGAAATCTTTTTCGGGCACATTATTTTATACATTTGAATTTTTGCGCAGTCCACTCATCTCGGGAACCTCCACACAAAGCATGGTCTCGTGCCTATTACTTGTAAACATTTTTTGCAGAGCTAGTGCGCCCTCTGTGACAGAATAACAATATGCACTTATATACAATATATTTTACTTTATATTATACATACCACGCATTGATGTTTTCACTATCACGCATATCAAACATGAGTGCAGAACTCTACAGTGTTACACCGTCAGCGTCAGTGTGTTCGTGTGCCGGATTATTCAAATTCACCATATATGGAGGCAGCCCGAAGTTAACATCTTTGAACGGATATGCTCCCTTGGTGTCAAGAGTCTCAAGATCGATCCATAGTCCTATGAATGACATGTTAACATGTATATATTCAAGCACAGGCAATAAGGAAATTAGATAGATAGATTCGGAAAAATTCAGCCTTGCGCTGTGATCAAATGTACGTCAAAACTAACAAAATGAATTGTGCGTTTAATGTGCCTCGTTCGTCTTGCTGCTGTCGTTTGATTTTGTTCAAAAAATATAATTTACAAACGCTGTTTACGGCTTATTGTCCATCATAACTCCATAGCTTTAACCAACATAGCTTTAACTCCAATATTACAACCCAATATTTGTTATGTTTCACCACCGTAGTTGTACAGTCTTAATGCATATACACAGAGATTTTAAAAACTATACCGGTAACTAACCAAAACTAGCTTCTGTCACGGTTTCGACATTATCTCCAATCTTCCAGAAAGCAATATTTGGATTAAGGGCAGAATAATCGCTGAAAATGGACCATTTTTCGAACTGTTCTTGGTGCTACATGAGAACGTGAACTCAGAATAACAGTAAAGAATGATTGGCATATTGTGTTTCTTTATAAGTCGGCGTGAGGAAGTGTTCAGTAATGTGAAAATGGTGTAGATATGTGGGACATTGCTTTCAAATCGACTATATCAAATATGTAAAAAAAGCAGTTCCCATCCAATGAAGACTACAAATGAAAACAATATCGATTGTGTCAGCTGCACATGCGTCACTTAGACCCATTTACATCATTACTTTATTCTGGTATAACGAAGACTGTGCGACTTATTTTAATGGATTTTCAATTCCTGTCGCAATTCAAGAGACCGAGTACTCATGTTCACTCAGGTAACTATAGATTTAACTATACATACAATAGGAGAATACGTCGTTGCCCAAGCGACCTTAGATACATCCATATCCCATTCATAATAATCCCACGTTTTATAGTTTTGAGTCAAATAAAATCTGGAAAAATGAACATACACAAATGTACTAATGTGGTTTCACGGAAAATGCTCGTTGTTTACAAATAGCACAAATCTAGCTTCATGTTGAGCCATAGTATTCACAATTTCGATAATTAACCAGTATTGATGTTTTTGTTTTTGACCTATATCTCGCGCATGCGGAGCGTGACGACTACCATTTAAGGTATCACTTGAAACGTCGCGATTTCAAACATACACCCTGAAAGACGTGAGGCTGAATATACTAAATAGATATTATTTATATTGACTATAAAAGACAATAACGCAATATCGTAAACATTTTACAGGAAAGCGTGTTGTTGAAGCTGCCATCCATTTATGAATTGCATGTGAATTCCGAAACTAAATGATTGAGCATAACACTCACTCGAATTTAAGAAGAATTTGAAATCGAGAAATATCGATTATCACACTGTCACATCAATCGAAGTCATATTTATTTGTTGACATGTTCATCTAACTGTACTATCATCAACAACGACGAAAATATGGGGGCAAAATATTAGGAATAAATAGAACGTTGGTAAGTTTCATTCTTCCAAACTCAGAACAAAACACACGTCATTATACGATGCCTGATATAAGACGAGACAATGCAAGCGAACCCGCTAGCATAGAACTAATACCAGTTTAATCATTTTATTACTGAAGAGAATATGGGTGAATCGATTGATATATAACATACTTAGTTCCGTATTCCACCATACCATCACGCATTTTAAACGATGCCACTGTTCCTAATCCATCAAACGCGTGGGTAATTTTGGATCCAAGTTCAGGGTTATTCCAGTTACCATATGTACCACCAGACTGCTTTAAAAAGTACCCTGTAAAATTTTGTAAGTGTACATTACTGAAAAATTACGTTTTAATCACGACTTTATTAACTAATTGTACCCATGAGCTTATGCGTAACATTAAAGGGGGACTCATAGCGACGTATACAACGCGTGTAAAATACATTGTTTATTTACATAAAATCCGAACACGCGCTGCGCGACGACCACCGCCCTTTCAATACTTGTCATACCTTCAATCCAGTCTGGTATCTCTCCATGTATTTCAGTCGGCATATACGGTCGTTCCCTCGAGATTGTCCCGAAGTAAGTATCGTATATGTTGTCTGGTACATCCCAGCAATTTGCCATAGATGCAAACAGACATGACACAATCATTTTGAATAGCATACGAGATAACATCCTGAAAGCAATATGACATATGTTAACAGGAGTATCAGTAATCTTAACGTGTTTAATGTTTCTGTTAACATATAACATATTAAGTGCAACGCTTAAAATCTCAGACGAGGTCAGTAATGTTATCAGTTCTTTTTAAGCTCAGACTACTAATACAACAGACTGGCAACGCCTATTGTTTAAGGTGTTAATGGGCTTAATTGTATATGCTAGGTGTGCCACGCTAAGTGGTATTGACATAGAAACCGTCGAAGTTTACCGAACACCGAATATTCTGCAAACTCCGCGCTTTATTGGAAATTGCCTATTTCGTCGTAAAACGGATCCAGATATTTTTTTTTAAAAAAGAGATGAGTTCTGGAAATTTTGACCTTTGCAGCTTTGTAAGAATTTTAAGAATCGAGCAACATTTTGGCGAGTTGCAAGTACCTGAATGTCTTAGTGTTTACCTCAAAGAGTATATACTGAGCTACTTTGAAACGATATTTCTCACTGTTGCAGATTTTGCGGATGGTTTCCGACATTTTTTTCGGTAAGGGCATATCGCTGCGTTTCGAGCGATCATACCACTTTGTGCATTAACAGTTTTGATTTTTGTGTTCAGGGGTACCGAAACATGGGATAGGTGGTGTCATATACATGATATCACTCAGGATATCAGCGTAAGCCGGTTATCGGTAAAAACTAGGGTGTGGTATTTTTGTCGCGTTCGACTTCATAGTACGTGTTATACGCGTTGTTCGTAACTATCGTCCACAGATTCGCTAAATTCTTCCGTAAATGCCACTTTTGAATTTCAGTGTGGTCATGGAGGTAAAAAGAATTATCTATGTCGCGCGATAGTTGATTGGAATATGAATATATCTCGCGTTATTTTATGAGATCTAATGATAATCTTGCTGCTCTGCAATGTTTACTAGATATAAGAACTGATAGGCTAAACAAACGGGATTGCCCATGCCTTATTTTACTATTGGTTTAAGTGACAACGTCCTTGAATGTGATCTTTGTAACGGTCAACGATAATATGATAAGTTGATAAATACTTCAATGTTAAAAATTATATTTGATTCTTATATACCACATTTCAACGTAAATGAAATATGTGAACGTTAGAAAACGCGAGTGCCAGTAGAAAAACCACATAATTATGTTACATCAATGTTAAGTGGGTTGAATTAACAACACTCCCATGACCACTGTCACAGCTCTGAAAACTCATGTAAATGTGTACGTGCCATCATTAAAAAAATATCGTTTTCAATTTCTACAAATTAACACAGTAATAATCACTATTGTGATCTTACGTATTATCTGTCCAAATGAGTTCTGGGCGGACCAATGTGACCAGCTGGGGAATTTCACACTGATCAGATATTGCATATTCTGTCTATATTTTGTGCCGCCAAATCATATTTAAATTAAAAACAATGTCACGTTTAAATAATATAGTACCAACCTGTAAGTGTTTGGTCGATGGTGACCAAGAGAGATGTGAAGTGTTAGAACTGCCAATAACTATGAATCGGTCACGCTATCTTTAGAGATTAATCGTTCGGTCATATGATAACGCCTGAAACTGTGATGACTATTTGACCAGATACAAAAGGTCAATTTGAGGTAAGACGCTGTTGGGTTTATTTACTGGATAGTCACTGAAAGATACATGGACTTAGAGGCAGCATGATATTCCGGCAACGCCTTCAGTTGAAACAATTCTACCAATGCCAAATGAATCGTAGGTTGTATGTCTGTTTGACATTGATTTAGAAATGTGAAGGAATGTTTTGTCTGTATGTCTGTCGATCATGAAGCCCACATCGTAATGAAGATGTGATGATTCGCCCCCTATTTCCCCCACCTAGTTAAGTAAATATTATGCCGTTGACAGACTGAATAGCCGATTCCTCACACGTCGAATGGACATTCAACTCTTTATGTTTCTCTGTTGGTATTTTATTAATCCATCCGACGTCCCGAATTGCTTTCCATAGATGTAACTGATGGTCACTACCTATTGTGTGAATAACTAACCTAATACCGGTATTCCATCCGCGTCACTTTCCGTGTGCCATCCGTGTGTGAGTGAAAAATATTGTATGTTACTGTATTCCCCCTCGTATATTGTCAAGCGATCGCTGTTCGCTTGGGTCAGGTAACTATGGTCAAAGTAGTAGGTTGTTAAGTGTCATCGATCCAAGTAAAAACATATTTTGTTAACAACTAAGTAACTACTCCTAGCTGACATAATCAGTATTAACTTTGTGGCGGCTGCACATGGGGGGCAGAGGGGCGGTCGCCTCCTCAAAAAATGTTGAAGGGCGTCGCCCCTCCAAAATCAAGCTGAAACCCTTTGTATCAGCAAAATTTGACCCTCAAATTTAGGAAATAGTGTTTCAGAGAATCTAGATTTCCAAATTTAAGAGGAGTGTCATGAATTTGTTTTTGCGTATCTGTTAACCGACTTAATTAGTTGATTACGAGCGAATTGCCGTGTTATGTCCGTCATCGTTTAGGTCTATTTGAAGTTTTGGACGGAACTTGGCTCAGTGATTTGGAACTACATGTAATTACCAGATAACCGTCGCGATTCTGACAGTTTATATTCATAGTTATTAATGTAGTGAACGATTAATCAAAAGATATGACGTATTCAGTACTTAGTGTGATTGGCTTTATGATTGAAGGTTACGCCCTAGAGTCGTTTTACTGTTTTGTAATTGGTTAGAGTTTTGAAAATGAATAAAGAGAGTTTGAGTTGGTCTTGGCGAATACTCCACGACAAACGCAGTCGAGTCGAGTCGAGAGTCCAGTCCAGGGGCGAGCCTTGAGGCAGTCCAGTCTTGGGCGAGTCTTGGTTCAGCCTTGTGAGAGTCTTGGGGACTTTTCCCCAGGGCACTGTGTCTTATAGAGTGCTCCACAGATCGACTAAGACGAGAGCTGAAACGTATTTCGTTGTGTGTGTCTTATTTGACTGTAAAGTTAAAGTGACTTTCCCGATCCCGTACCTCAAGGGGACGAGATAGAGAGACGAGACGAGATTTTCCCCCTGACAGTGTGGAGAACCCCAGAGAAAAGAGATTTCCCACTGATACGTGGTGTGAGAACCCTGGGCATTGTGTTTTACACACATTGACATCCTGTGAAGAGAAGTGAAATGGCGAAGATGTGTCTTTCTTGTGAACCGAACTAACTGGCTCGATGGCAGAGACGAAACCGCGCTCGATGACTAACACCGTTAACAGTACGACACCGATGTACAACGCTGAAGAGATGAAGATTTCAGAACCCCTTCGGAAGGACCAGTACCGGATAGGACTGTATAATTAAGAATTGAGCGACATTAAAGACAAGAAGATGAAAGAACGACCCGGACTAACGCGATGACAAGAGAAGAGACGCTTATAGACTTTAACTTTAGCTATCTTTGTATTGCTTAGAGAACCGCTCGTTGGACACTGAAACTGACACTGTGTAACTCAAGGACGTTGAACTCTTTTCCAGAATCCTAACCCTATTGCTCAGTAATGTAATGTATTGCTTGCTTTTCCTATCGTTTTTACCGTTTCTTTTAGTGATGTCGAATTGTATGTTATGTAAGCGCCCAGATCTTTGTTTTGAAATGATATTTAGTGACGTGCGAGGTCCTTTATAACGATTTAAGCGCGCCTCAGTGGACAAGTATTTGCAACACAGTGTTTTGAGTTTTGTAAAGTTTTTATGGAGTTTTTATGAGTTTATGAGTACGGATTATGATGGGGAAAGTAATGCCCCAATGAGTTTTTCAGAGTTTTGAGATTTGTCGATGTACAGAGATATCGACGTTTTAAGAGTTGTTGTTGTTTATGTGTTGTTTCCGGAATACTTCTGACGCTTTTTGAGTTGAGAGCACTTTGTAACGTTTTTTAATGTCTTTTTGAGATAGGAATATGGTGCGCTTATATACGTATTGTTTGATAACGCAAGCTTTTGTTCATGATTGACAGGTTTATATGTAATTCAGTAGTTTCTATCGTTTTACTTTCCCGTCTTTATTGCCAGAGAAGTAATGTGTTATGAAAGCGAATTTGTCTTTGCATTCCGCTTCTACGCCGTATGACTTGTGTTTAGATTAACGACTTGTGAGTTCAGTTGAAGTTTATAAGCGTATATGACAGGAGTTTGATTAATAGCTTTTTATTCATTGTTTATTAGTTACCGCTTTGCAATGCTTTAACCGAGAGACGCATCCCTGGTAATCACGTGATCATGCTGTCGACTGCAGCGATTGGCTGATTGCTTGGTTACACCGCCACGCCTTAGTTTTTTGACCTTTTGATATAGAGTTTGTAACCTTAGTAACGGAGAAAGTGAAGCGACGGGTTATCTCAGCGAACCGTTTTGAGAAACGTGAGTCGATTGGTAGCCTTTCCCTTGTTTTTTTTATTTATAACCGTTGATATTTGAAACTTTATAACCATTGTATTTAGAATTTATAATCATTGTACTTAATTAGTGTGTTTTACTCTTTTTGATTTATTCCTTTTCTTAGTATTGTATTTAACCCTATGACGATGAGTGGCTGACGGTATCTTTGATTTGTGAACGTGCAATGCCGAGAGGCATATCTCAGTTTGGGTGAAGGGATGTGTCATGAATTTGTTTTTGCGTATCTGTTAACCGACTTAATTAGTTGATTACGAGCGAATTGCTGTGTTATGTCCGTCATCGTTTAGGTCTATTTGAAGTTTTGGACGGAACTTGGCTCAGTGATTTGGAACTACATGTAATTACCAGATAACCGTCGCGATTCTGACAGTTTATATTCATAGTTATTAATGTAGTGAACGATTAATCAAAAGATATGATGTATTCAGTACTTAGTGTGATTGGCTTTATGATTGAAGGTTACGCCCTAGAGTCGTTTTACTGTTTTGTAATTGGTTAGAGTTTTGAAAATGAATAAAGAGAGTTTGAGTTGGTCTTGGCGAATACTCCACGACAAACGCAGTCGAGTCGAGTCGAGAGTCCAGTCCAGGGGCGAGCCTTGAGGCAGTCCAGTCTTGGGCGAGTCTTGGTTCAGCCTTGTGAGAGTCTTGGGGACTTTTCCCCAGGGCACTGTGTCTTATAGAGTGCTCCACAGATCGACTAAGACGAGAGCTGAAACGTATTTCGTTGTGTGTGTCTTATTTGACTGTAAAGTTAAAGTGACTTTCCCGATCCCGTACCTCAAGGGGACGAGATAGAGAGACGAGACGAGATTCCCCCCTGACACGTGTGGAGAACCCCCGGAGAGAAGAATTTCCCCCTGACAGGAGCATGCCCCGGACCCCCGTGTAAGGTCGCGCCTGCGGCGCAAGGTTAGTGAACAGATATTGTCCCCTTATGCACACATCTCGTGCCACCGCCTCTGTTACTGAGTTAATCATGTGAGACTCACTGGCATGGTGGGGACGTCGTTACTTATAGCGTGTGTTCAGGAAACTTTGACTCGCCTGCTCACACGAACACGTAGAAATACAAGGTTGACTCAAAGCTATACACATTCGTTAATTACAGATAGTCCAGTTTTCTTGATTTATTCTGCAGATAGAGGTAAAATATAGGTAAGGCTTTGGCTTTCTGTTCTGTTTTTCCAGTTTAAAAAAATATGAGCTCGCTGGTGCTTTCATCCCTTGTGTATTTCTTACACTAGATACCAGCCGATACCCCCCCCCCCGCTCACAGAGAGTGCCTAAAGTTGATCAAAGTTCCTGGGCTCCCTGTGGAATCATTTTTTTTCTCCTTGTATGTTAGTGTTAATTTTGTGAATATGCATTGTCAATTCTGTTCAATTAATTTAAACTTGTAGTTAGAGTTGTTTTAATTTGCGGCTGTCATGTTATATTTTCGAAAAGTGTTATACCCCTAAAATAACATACTATTTAGATAGTTACAATGAGTTATAAATATACTATATTATTGCAAATGTTATTGATGGAAATGTCGAAGCTCCAAGTTCAAATGAAATGCACACCTAAATGGCCTGATGGAGGAAATTGATGCGCGCTATAAATATGACAAATACGCCAATATATAATTTCTTTATCAACTGTAAGTTGTATAATATACAATACATGTTTGTTAGAAACGCTATGATACCAGTCCACATTGTTTAAAATAAGCATAAAGGCTAGCTAATGTCTGTGGTGAAATGCAGGTTGCCTTACCAGTATACATTTTAGAAATGTGAAATAAATTCACCATCGTGAAATTTACGTTACCAGAATAGTGAACTGCGGATGAGTAGAACAATTGGCCTGTTTTAAGCTTTTTTATGTTTCCTGTCGTATAAATAAAGGCATCCGAATAAAACCAGTTGTTTAAGAAGCGCCCTGACAGTTATCTTATAGTAACAATTTGCATGATATATTGGAAGTCACGTTCATAACAGTTGAACTCAATGATTTATATGCCTGTGTTTTCAGGATTCACTTGAAATGTGCGTTACAAAATTTAACCTGAATTTTAGCAAAATTGTATTGTATTCAGAATATTATGAACGTTTTCAAATGAATGTCCAAGAACTACTTTGCTTTTCACTGTTACGAACGGGTTAGTCACCCGCGAACCTAGCCGTCAATATCCCGCACTCCAGAACGCAACACTGGAGGTCAAACAAAGACACACATCCAGAATATGACAAATAAATGATACTAATTTAATAACTAATAAGACAATAATCATAGACAATTAACAGGAGTAATTAACAATTTGCAATAAACATTATAGTAACAATAATAGCCCAGTTCGGAATTGCCTGCTCTACCGAGTTCCGAAATTTGCACCATGTAGTTCCAACGAGATTTGGGTCGTACACTGTAACATCGACGACGAAATAAGTTTTATAGCTCCAAATGACGATGTCTGAATTAATATAGTGTACAAAAACACTAACCGTAATCTCACGCTACTTCAAACTTGCCCATGTAGAGAAATTGACATGCTCAGCAAACCACTCTTTCTCGTGAAACACAGGTTGGTTTACGGCATAGAACCACTGCAAGATGTCTTGCCTCTATCAGTCCCGTATTGGACAGACTAATCTTCAAGTTGAAAACATTTGCTAGCTGCCACGTCGACGTTTGCGCTGAACTGCACTGGAGCTGGATTGTAACGTACGACACTGGCCTGGAGCTGTGTGAAGACTGATTAACTCGTGTTCACGGTTGTTTGGCCCAAGTAATTCGCAATGAGAATACACGCTATCTATCCTAATTCTGCAGCTGGGCTAGCCTCGCTAGCTAACTGGGCATTGTACATTACAATTACAACACACAAAATAATATCACAACACTCTACTCTCAACTAATTTCACAATCATTGATTATGCAGAAGATGTAGTATATTGTAATTTGATTTAAATGTAAGTTAGTCTACATTGGAAGATCACTTTGATAGTGAGGGGCATTTTGAATTTTCAATATATATTGTTCCAGCTTTACTGTTTCCCTATAATAACTTAAAGTATGGAAAATTAGTGAATGTTAGTTACGCCGATAATGTTAAAATGGAGGAAATCTAATCCGATTGTTTCTTCTATTTGATACATGGGATATGTAAATTAAATTTCTATTTCCCTGAGATATTCAGATTCAATTTTATATATCATATTTGTGTGTCAGGCTACAGCTCCCTCATCTTCTCCAGCCAATATTTGAGTATTGTATTCCATAACAGCTCATATTCATATATGTGCATTTAAGTGCGACTTTTTGGCAATACATAGGATGCATTGTCCAATCAAATCGCAGAGATCGTGCTACAATTCCACCAAACTAACATTTGAATAGTTACATCAATTCACACTGGAGAGTGTAATAAAGTAAAAATAGAGTAAAAATGGCTATTTTAATAATTTGTGCTAACTCACATATTCGTAAGGCGTTCTACATCAATAGAACCAATTATCACGTGATATGCCAACTCTGATTAGCCACACGGATTTATGCAGTTTTATAAAAAATATAGTCTGGTCCCCAGTCATTTGGTAATATGGGCGTTCAAGCACCCCTACCACGAGATTGCAAAATTCAGGGAGATGTGTTTTGGGGATTACAAAACAAAACAAAGAGAGCTCAAAGAAGACAACTATTTGGTTGACGGAAATCCAGGAAAATTGAAGTAAAAATTGACTTGATCTCATTAAACTTAAAAATTAAATAAATACAATAAACGCCACCACTATTATCATAATGTATGTTGTACCAGGTGCGAAAACCTGGCACAATACATAACGTTTGTAAACATCATCAGTCTCGATAAAGTGGTTCACTTTTTCCCCACTAAGACTAGGTATTCAGGAGTGGCGAGTTCTCAATTGATTCCTCTCCAAACTTCTCAATAATGTTTTTGGCTGGATGTCAATGTTTTTTACTGAACCCTTTGACAAACTTATTTTTCAGGATTTCAGCTGTATTTGGGGTTTACACTAGAATATTCTAGGAGATTTGTATCAACAATTTGCGGTCTGCCACACTCATGATGTTAGATCTTTTGTTTCTCTCAGTGGCCTTTCCTTTTCATGTACAGCACATGTAATTTTGGCCTGTATTTCTAGGCTTTGTAAACCGTTTTTACAGCTTTCTCTCATCACTAAACAGAATATAAGTCTTTCAGTCAGTTAGTCACTGACCACATAATAGTTGAATACATAATGTACGTTCCATTGGTCAAGGCAGAGACATTAGGTTTGTATAGAAGGAAATGTACCAACAAATAAACCAAACACAAATTCGGGAACCGTGTTATGTGCTAGGGTGAATATAGTGAACCACTGGGAATTGCTCCAGTATGGTCCGCTTCATTTACCTGGAAATGACTGTAACTAGAAACTGTGTCATTGAAGCTGTACATGTGGTGATATCACTGCCTTTCTTGATAAGGGCCTCACATACATCATCATTTTCTACTAGATCCTTCAAGTTGTTGTTCATCATCAGGTTATGTGTGTGTTGCAATTAATGATTCGAAGCGCCCTAAATAAAATAAAATTAAAGTTGTGGAGTCAGCAACATATACAAATTAAGTTTCCATTGTAAATCCTTCAGTGTCTCAGTCTTGCAATGTGTTAAACAAAGACAAAGTAAAGACTACAGATATTTAATAATAAGTGATAACAAAATCATTTCATTATTGAGATGTTATATTTATACAGGGTATATCGAATTTTCACCTAGATTACACACACATGTAATGTAATATATGTTGGTTTTGTTTGATGTATAATTGATGTACATTAGTATAACTAGAAGACGCAGGTATTCTTAAAATCGTTTTCTAATTCTTGAGTACTTTGCGTCTCTCAAGAAAGACGCAGTACTGTGATTAACGAAGAAGCACGTCCACTATACGCTGTAAATGCAACGTTAACATGTGTAGTCTGAATAAGATCTTTAATTTTTTCTGTAAATAATATTCAAAAACATGACGATTCGAACCTACACACCCACAATCAAACGAAACCTGCAAACGGTTCTCTGTTAGGCAATTCTATTCAATGCTGGACGACAATTAATTTTACCTCTCATCGCTGTAATACGAGTTCCAATCAACGGTTCATTGTACCTCATACACCTGCCTTTCACTCGTAGCTAAAATTACAATAAATGTTATTTGTTTTGGTATATTATGTTTAGCTGCAACGTTTTCCAAAGTAAGCCTTTTTTCTTTTACACACTATGTTTAGCTAATGATATTACATCAACCAACCAACACAGCGATTGGCCACCCTAATTTTTTCATACAATAACAATATTGCTCAATTTTTTCACTGTTTTTGTGATTTTATAGCGCATGCGTCGATGCTTCATACGTGTACCACATGCCTATCATAACCTAGACTGTAATCATGGAACCACGCGATCGTGAACACCGCAATGCCGTAATTCTACCAATTGTGATTGGAGTAGTTATACTCATTTTCCCCAGTGTATATATACTTGGATTTATGAGGACTGGCAAGTATTACTTATACAACGCATGTGCTTAATATTTTCTACACGTCCTCAGAATTGTTTTAACAACAATGGGAATACTTGAATGTTTATCTATATGTTTGTTCATGTGATATATTAGCGTTGACAATATTTTAAGAAGGTTATTAGTATTTCCCCATTTCCACACAATTCAAGTGCAAGCTAAACGTATATATGTTAGTATTAGTATGTGATGTATGTTACAAACTGTTCAATGTTTAAATATGTTCATGATATTGCACATATATGTAAATATATTGCTAACAGAAGACATGATTGTCATTTTGTGTCAAGTTTCTGATGACGCCACACTGAGTAATTGTAGCACTATGTACATTTGGTGGAGGACAGTGTGGTTGTGATTGTGATTGTATGCTTCTGTTCTGCTTTCAAATTTGAAAGCGCGTGTATTTTATAGTGAATGTTGAACAAGGACAATTTAGTGTTGAAATTAAATTAAATTTACCTCCGTTAACCTGGTGTAATTTTGTACGTGTGTGAATTGTTTCTAATATAGATATTCTCTTTAAACTAAGTCCATTCTTAATTATACCCAGAGTAGACCGGTGCAGTTGTATTCAAAAGAAAATTGTTAAACGCTATAATTTGTAAACCTTTTTAGCTGATATTTATATTTTGCAACGTAGCCTCCGGTTTGTTGAGATATAAGTCGGCACGCTTTGAGATATAAATCTGTACGCTTTGACATTATTTGCCCTCTCTGTTGGCATAATTTTACAAACACCAGTCGGCCCTCGACCTTATGGTGGTTTTCGGAAATATCTTTCAAAAGGTCAGACGGCTGTGTTCAATTTTTTGTTTCATCTTATATTTCTACAACATATGTGAATTGATACGCCCTTTTGATCTGTATACGTACGAATACATAACTCGTGATGGTAAGTATTATGTTCTATAAAACAATACTATATTTGTTTATCCCTCCAAACCATCTCATCTGTTATAAGTTCAAGTGATGTTCAATTTGAAATGATCTTTCCAAGAACTATTGATATCAGTGTCCTCGAAAATATAGGTAGAATTGTTGTATATCGGCACTACCATCACCCTGGGTGAGAGTGTATATTTGTGTTATAACCACCCCATACTTGTGATGTTAATTCCGAAATTTAAGATATTGAGCTGTTTGATGAAAACTTCATCTGAGAAGCTCAGTTCAGACTCTCTTGACATATGGCAGTTTGCGAGTATATTTAAACCTTCATTCATGTTCAAAGCAGTAAAAATAATATTTCGGAAAAAGGGCGTGTCGTAACACTCCCATGGGAACTCAAAAATGCGTATAACAATTCAGACTGACGGGATTAACTACTACAATCAAGAAGACATCAAAGAGCAAAGCAGCCGCGTAATATTGAACTTGATTAAATTAAACATTGAATTGCAATATGAGTGAGAGACATGCGTACAGGGAATCAGTTATGAACTGTATGAAATGGGTAATTCACATGGTTTATTTGAAACACGATACAGATAACATTATTATAGAGTATGACATAATTTTATTACAAATTTTATTGTATAACAAGGTGATCAAAGTAAACTACATATTTCATTTGCGATTCATTCAGCCATGTTATTACGTATTATTGTAAGAGTTTTTTGTTTGAATGCCTGCAACATAATTACAATGTACATGTATGTTTCCTGGGGTGGCCTTCTTTTAGCATATGTCCGTCAGATTCCACTTTAATTTGTAAGAAAAGCAGATAGGATTAGAATTTAAAACATGTGTATATTATAGTTGCAAACTATCCTTGACTAATCCTAACTCTTGTGATATCTAAAAGCATTTATTTCATTAGAACTCGCTTTCTTATTTTGAAATAATCACCACTTATACATATAACAGATGGGATAACTCGTGGTATTGTTTATGGAACACGATACTTACTGTCAATTGCCGTCATGTATTTTTACGTATACATATCAAAGGGGCGTGTCATATTCGCATATGTAGTGAAAACAGATGTTTGAATCAAAAGAAGTTATAACTTATTATTAGTCAAACAATAACCCACTGATTTAAGGGCTTAAAACTATATTAGCGATACTATATCGGTATCTTAGTGGGATATCATTTCAAACATGTGTTGGTTTCCATAGAAATTTGCAGCATCAACCATCGACTTGTCGATTATCTCTTCCCTTTCTCTGGTGGAGGATCATTTTAGCTCCTTTGGTTGAGCTCTAGTGTGCATTCCCGTTCCCGACTTACCCGCTTTCGATATTTGCCTAGTATTCCCCATACGTACTGTCGACACCTCGGGATGTTTAGATGGTCAAAGTATCATTGCTTGAACTAAACACAACATAATTCTTTATCCCTGTAGTAACTATTCATATGTCTTGCAGGAAGCCTGGCGTCTTCCGCCTTAAACAATATTGGCCCTTGGAGTGCACCAACGGCGTTTTTATTCCATCCGTCGTCATTACGGGTACACGTAGTATATGTGTTTTGTAGTAATGGACAGTATAGCGCTCACTATCATAATGTGTTTGAGTTGCCATGGATATGTATAGGCAACACTTATTTTCCATCTTTTGTGTTACTATGCAGATTGCAGAATTGTCTCACGTGAAAAATATTCATTTATGCACAATGGTTTCACCGTTTCGACGACACCAGGCATAATAAAGGATATAACATTCAATCCAACCACTGAGAAGAATACAATAGAGGCAGATTTGCAAACAACAATGTTAAAAACGACACGTGAAAGAAAGCCATCGCACATCTCATCATCTGCACAATTCACTATAGAGACAACGGGTACGTATGAATTTACAAATAAAATAAGCACGTTAATGCATATTATTACAGGCAAACAAGTGGTGAATTTCAACAATTGGACCCTGATATTTCAGAAAATCGTGAAAACAAACACTTACACAATGTTTGCTTTTCACAAATATAAGTTTGATATTATATGTTAACACGCACAATATAAGTACTTATTGTTGAAAAAATGGGTTCGAAGTTGTATCAATCTTAAATGTTAACATCATCACAGGCAATGGCAACGATACAGCCATGTTCTCAACTATGCAGAAACAATGTACGTTGCAAACAGGTAAGCGTTTACATGTAGTTGATATTACGTCAAAAACTCGTGAGAATGTTCGCCTTAGTCTAGGATATTTTTAAAAGGCGAGATAGGATTGATGTTGTGATAACACGCATAATATACCTACTTGTGTTATTGTTGAATAAGATTGTATCGAAGTTTTAAAAAAACCTATTATAATACTAACATCATTACAGACAATGACAACAAAACAACTATGTTCTCAATTCAAACAGGTAAGCGTATTTCCAAATGAGTGCATTGTCACATTACTAACATGTGAACCTAATTAATATAAACTTATCTATTTATACATTGAAATAAATAAATCACCACAGTTACATAGAAGCATGCTATAACACATATATATCTTATACACAGGCAATGGCAACGGTACAGCCATGTTCTCAACTATGCAGAAACAATGGACGTTGCAAACAGGTAAGCGTTTACAAGTAGTTGATATTACGTCAAAAACTCGTGAGAATGTTCGCCTTAGTCTAGGATATTTTTAAAAGGCGAGATAGGATTGATGTTGTGATAACACGCATAATATACCTAGTTGTGTTATTGTTGAATAAAATTGTATCGAATTTTTAAAAAAAACCTATTATAATACTAACATCATTACAGGCAATGACAACAAAACAACTATGTTCTCAATTCAAACAGGTAAGCGTATTTCCAAATGAATGCATTGTCACATTACTAACATGTGAACCTAATTAATATAAACTTATCTATTTATACATTGAAATAAATAAATCACCACAGTTACATAGAAGCATGCTATAACACATATATATCTTATACAATGTAACACCATGTCTTGTAATATATTGCAGTCACAGCAGAAACACCATGTCCTGCTAATTGTGGTGATGTTTGCTCGTTATATAATGTACCATTATGTCCATGTACCGGGGTGACATGTGGTAAGTATATTAGCTACTAGTATGTTTACTAGAGTAATTTCAAAAACAATATTTTCAATATTTACTAGATACATGCGTTTGTATTCTTTTTTTACAGGTTACTTTTTAATTGGGTGTTTTACTGACACATATGCACGTGCTATCCCCACCCTTGAAGGTACTGATGCACGACTCGATGGATACTACAAAACACGCATAAACCCTATTGAGAAATGTGCTGCCGTAGCTCTAGATAATGGTTACGGAATGTTTGCGGTTCAGAATGGAGGATGGTGCGCATCAAGTTGCACCGCTTGCCAAACATACAATACGTATGGTCCTTCATTTCAGTGTTCACCTAACGGAGAGGGTGGCCCTCTCAGCAATTCTGTTTACATCTTTGTTAATCTACCATGAACTCCATTATACTGACATACTTTTTGTGTTTATGCAAAACGTTAATACAAGAACAACAGTTGTAGATGTGAACATTATATTTAGCTATTATCTTATCAAATAATACAATTGTGATACAATTGTTAATTAAACCAAATTAGTCAAACAATTCTAAATGTTAACATTGAAATATCTTAATTAGTGTAGTCGTTCCATTCACATCCCAACATCACGTGCTATATTCGATATGTAACCTATTCGTTCTCGTATGTTGTATATGTGTTGTATGTGCATTCGCATTTTTCATAAGGAGGTATGCCAAACTAGTCTAGATTATGCGATATGGTTCACGTACATTGTACATGTTTACAATGTACACAAATCGATTTGCATAATAAGTTGGCGACTACTTTTCAAGATACTTGTCATAGCTATTTGCATTTTAGTAATGAATAATAAATAATGTTGTTGATTCCCGGGTTATTATGTGTCGTAATTCAAGTTATATCAAGGTGATGTCGGTTCAATGATACCCTATAGTAAGAAGTACAATGTGCAACTCGTAAGCAATTTAAGTGGGGATTTTTTTATTAGTATCAAAATATACGGTGTTAAGGTAGCAACATGATTTGAGCAACTCAAATCAAAACATATTAATAGCAAACTATATATTTTATGAAAGCTGAAATATTCAGGAATTTGATAATTCATATTTTGAAATGATTGTTTACATAGGGGTC
Source organism: Saccoglossus kowalevskii (assembly GCF_978046115.1). Classification (NCBI taxonomy): domain Eukaryota; kingdom Metazoa; phylum Hemichordata; class Enteropneusta; family Harrimaniidae; genus Saccoglossus; species Saccoglossus kowalevskii. The sequence goes on from NC_140654.1 coordinate 20,469,794, forward strand.
ATGTGCCCAGGGATTAACTGTACCCTGCCAGAATAACAAATCAAAAAGTTCTGCCGCTGCGATTTAACCATTTGATTGGGAATTTTAGGAATAATGTCGCTGTGAAAGGTTACTATAAAGTGTAAATGAACGTATGTATGTGATTATTTTTCTAATAATTATCATAAATACTAATTATTTCTAAGTTATATAAGTTCAAAACAGTGCAGATGTATGAACTGAGGAAACAACAAAAAACAAATTTACCTGGATGACAACACATTTTTGTCTTTTGTCTTTTCGTCAACATGGCGTCATATTCACTTCATTAATTCAAATGTTTTGTTATGCTAAACATGGGTGGGTCATCCCACTCAAGTATATTTACTGATTACTTAATCGCATCTAGTTTATTTGCGGATTATGTAAACTAAATCATCAATAGGTTTAAGTTTAAATTATCAATACCGTTAGAACTTCATACATTTTTGCTTAGTTGCGACTGCAGTTACAACTACGCTGTCTAACGCGTTCCTGAGAAATACATTTCCTGCACTGTCACCAAATTAACATATTCACGTGATTGCGATATTCAACGCATCTTCGTCAGGTCTATTAAATTGTTTTTGCTCGGTTACTATAAACCGTGGTTTTTGTCACCATAGCCAGGGGAGATATGCGAAAAACTGAAACAATCCGCCGTGAAAAAGGAGATGTACAAGAGAAACACCTGTAAAAGCATATCGTGTACGAAGACCTCAGACAAACAATAAATATTTCTTTTGTCTGAGCAAAGACGAAACACTTTTGTTGACTGGAAAGGGACAGGAAATTGTCAGTATTGCTCGACACATCCCGTTTAAAAACAAAGCTGGCACGTGCCCATCTATTTACAACTTTGAATTTTCAAATGAGCTCATAATATCTACAATGACTAGATGACTAGAAGGGGTCAGGAAGTAGTCAGTGTAACGTCTGATAAATTATTTTGAGACCGAAGACGCACCGTTTGCCTGTCACAGTGCAACAAAAACATTACGAAGAATTCACACTAGGTCTGAGTTTGAATATTGTCCCTGCAGCGGTAAAATCCCGGTGTAACCAAACAAACGTTGTCAAAAATCCCTCAGAAAGAGTTATCCTGTACCAAATGATATGCGTGCTGGGGACTGTTTTTTGCCTCTGACGTTACTGGCTTGAATTAATAAAAGAAAGCCATGCGATCTGAATCTAGCGACTATTTACGTGGTCATGTGCCCTTTCAGTGTAACGCAAAACTACGTGGTCAGCAATCAGCACCGAAGCCATACTAGTAACTTGGGCTTGTTTTTTTAACCATTGTTATTAAACCAGGCTCCACTCATCTCGTCAATCACAGAATTATGAAAAGCGGTCAAACGTTCGGCCAATCAAAATCGTCAATTCACGCACCCGGGCGGTCCATAAAGTAGACCCTTGTAAGAACTGAATTTAATTTCCAACGTGGCGGACGCATACCGATTCAACTCTGTGGCTGTCATACTCTTTCGATATTGTTGCTTATCATAGATATTCACAATGTATATTCACTGCTCGATGACCATATAATTATCCAGCAAAAAACTTTTTATTGTGCGTGAATGAAACATGTTTTTCCGGTCAAAGCTGTGCTTGTTGCGACGATCGCCGGTGGTCACAGCTTCTCGATAAAGTGCACAAGATAAACACATACTGAAAACAAGTTATATAGCGATATTGATGGCAAATTAATAGGATACTGATTATTTTTTTTGAACGTGGCCAATTAATATGACACAAATAATAATAAAATACAATATATAGGTGGGCAAATTAAGAGACCATGAATTAATAGTTGTGCGGTAGTGTAAATAGCTACCCCATCCATGGAGTCTGTCCATGTCTTCCACTAACCGAATTACACCTTTCTTTCATAAACAACAAACCAGCATGTCGCTACTTTGCTCGTTTAAAGACTCTAATTTCACTAAAATTAACGAATGTTTGTCACTTGTGCGCGCGTACTTCTTCGTCAACGGAAATGACAGTGTCGCTGTCACTATACAAATCAATCTTCTCCGAACAAAAGTAGTGTCTTCTAAATCATCTGAAACAGGATCTAATTTTCGGCTGTACCCACTCAGTCGGACCCGTTTCTCTTCACTCATGGGTTCAAAATACTTTTTTTGACGACCTCTCTTTTTTCTCATGTTAAAATGATGTTGCTTTGCCTTGCTGAAAAAATGGTGTTGTGCGTTTGCTCTTTCAATAATGAATGTGTGTATACAGAAACTCTTGACACTGACAATATAACAGAAGCTGATAAGATGGGCTTTTATTTACCATAGCAAACAGCCAAGCTGTAGAGACAACAGATTACTTGAAGTAACGTAATGCTATTGTCCACAATTTGTTCATCATTTGAATTATGTAAATAATTAAGTGGTTGTTTGCATTTTGAATGGCAACTGAAAGTCAGCTTGCTGTGCTCAGTTTTCTCACAAATTTGCGTCTAAAATAACATTAGTACTATTTTTTTTTGTTAGTTGTACTGAAAGAATACAAGAAAGTAATATACCGATTATTAAAAAAACATTGTTGCTACCTAATGATGATAATTATTGTATTCATTGTAGCGATAACAAATATGTCAGCATCCTTTATTTATTTTTTTGTCATATTACCCCAAACCCTGCAAATGGAAGTGTGCATGGAATCACGGAAAGAAATTGTGTGCATTGTCTTGTGATAACTGTCATAAAGGTGATAGACAGGTAATACTTGTTTTCAACTCTGGAAAAACAGTGGAATCTGCCAATTGTGCGGGTAATTTACATAACAAATGGTGTTTTAAACTTTGGAAGGAGAATAGGAATATACCAAGTGTGCTGTTATTTGAATAACAAAGGATGTTTATGATCTACTGAGTTACCTACGTGACACAGCTTCTAGCAAGATGACATTCTGATTGGCTCATGTGGAAACCCAGGTGGTGACACTGAATCAAGCCTATAAATTGGACAGACTCAGGACAGTTGTGCTCCATCAGTTCAACTTGGTATACAGTGTGTCCTGCTACGATATTGTGTGACAAGTGATACAGGCTACAACCATCATTTTGTGAGACTTGTATGATCTCCTGCTTCCATCGGTGCCCTCCAGAATACTAGCGTTCCTCTGCAAGCAAGACTCCTGTATTTCTTCATTGTTGTGTTGCTAAATCCATTCACTGTCGTCCATTAATGCATCCTGGAACTGTGAGTTATCACCAATGCACACTTCCCAGAGCAATCCCCTATTTTAGTGACTTTATTCATTGTATTTTTCTGTGCTTTATTTCTTGTAATTATTTTGAGAGGTATTAAAACCAGGAGCTTCAGCGTGACATTTTGGTGTGTGTGTATTTCATTTTCAGTACTATCGTCTTGTCTACCCCATACTAGCATTAAAAGAACCTGAGTACTTACACTGTGACATTTTGGTGTCAGAAGTGGGATTGTAATTCTGATTCGGATTGTGATTCTGATTTGGATTTTATTGTCAGCAATCCTTTGACTAAATTGACTGTTTCGTAACTGCTTAAGGTCTAGAGAACGCGTTGTTGTCAGACCAGCTTGTCAGGTTGACATTAAATTGCTTTATTTAATATCACTGGAATTTGATTTGCACCTTTTCAAGCATGGATATTGTTATTGAACTCGAAGAGTTATGTAGTAGATTAGACTATAAGGGGAAGAGCTGACTCAATTTATGAGGACTGAGCGTGAGAAGAAACAGAGAGTGCGTGAGGAGAGGGATGAGCGAGCAGCCAAACGTGAGGCTGAACGTAAGGCTGAAAGGTTGAAACGTGAGGAAAGGGACAGAGAGCGTGAGGATGAACGTGAAGTTGAAAGGTTGAAAATTGAGGCAATAGAGAGAGAACGAGACCGTGAAGAAAAAGAGAAAATAAGAGAGCATGAACTTGAAGTGTTGAGATTACGTGCGAAAGCTAATGGTCAAAATGGAGGCTTAGAACAGTTGGCACAGTCCGTTGCTAGTTCTAAGGGCCCAACACTATCTTTGTTTGATGAGACTAGAGACGAGATGGATGCATTTATTATAAGGTTCGAGCTGAAACTCAGAAATGGCCCGTGGTAGTTGGGTTATTAATCTTAGTGCATTATTGACAGGCAAAGCATTGTATGTGTTGTCTGCAGCAGAGTCCATTGATTACAATTTTGTAAAGGCAGCTTTGTAGAATCGTCATGATATGAATAAAAAAGGTTATCGAAAGAAATTTCGAACTAGTAGGGAAGAAGGTGGCGTAAGCATTTCGCAATTTGCAGCTAGATTAAGTAGTTATTTTGACCGATTGGTAGAGCTGTCTGATCTGAAGTTGGTAGGAGCTTTGATGGAGCTAAGGACTTAGTGATGAGAGATCAATTGACGAGTACTTTTGGTAATGAGTTGTCCATTTTTATAGGTGAAAGGTCACCCAAGTCAGTTAAGTAAATTCCTGAATTAACTGATAAGTTTAGAGATGCACATGGACAGACTAGTGGTATAAATCAGAAATCTAGCCAGTTTCAGCCAGGCAGTCAGAAAGGTAAAAGACAGGGTCGATTTGGTCAGGCTGTTATGTCGTCCAAAGTTTGCTTACGTTAATTGTGAGCCACCGGGGAGTACATTATAGTTTAAATATAGGAATGTTACCAACATAACAGTCTGTTTTATTTAGTAAGGAGGGAATGATAATACTGAATACAGAAACGGTATCAAAATTGTGGCATGTAATATTTAGTTCAGGAGAACTGATAATGATAAATATAGGAATGGTACAATTAATTGCAGCATGTATTATTAAGCTCGTGAGGACTGATAATAATAAATATAAGATTGATACCATGATTGCAGCATGTACTATTTATTCCGGGAGAATTAATAGTAATGAATACAGGTAAATTCGGTCCTCCTATGCCCATAGAAGTATAGTTTTTTTTTTCAATGTTCTCGTAAAACCACGACCATGACAATAAACAAGAGACAAATCACAATTATTTTATTTTTCACTGTATCTCATATATACCACAACATTGCTAGTAATCCAAAATGGCGGTCAAAGGACGTTACTGATCGACAATAGTTTATTTGTCTCATTGGAAGATTTGGTATACATGCAACACGTTAAAGCGAGAAACAAATGCCACGAACTGTGACAGCTGTTGCCAGAAATATAAGATGGCGCAAAATATGATAACTGACCATTTCATAGGAACTTCAAAAATGTTTCTTATCGATACACAATATTTTTTGTAATTATTTAGATTATTTATAAACGATGCCACATATTTGTGTAAATGTGAATGACGATGAATGAACAATAATGGGAAAATTTAAACAAAAACTAATTTCGATTCACATCACCGTACAGTCGCACGAATTATTCCATTCCCATAATCACCAGCATGTGACTGTACATTCAATACATGAATATTATAGCCTCATTAGCAATTCTAATTACTGTTATCATGCATACAAAGACAGTAGTATAATAAATCCAGAGGATTGGGAATTAAAATGTGCAGTTAATTAATGTACTTTTAAAAAACTCGTCTATTCATATGGAATATTCGTTAGTAGTTTAGGTCTCGTAATGAAATAATATATGAATAATGAAGAGAGTCGTTTGTATTTTTCTACAATGATATTATTTTATGCTGTAATACAGTCAGTGTTATCAAAACCAATCTTATTATCTGTACACAATATCATTTACATTACAAATTTACGAAATATACGTTTACATCTATGTAGAAATAAATGACGATGTATAATAAATAACACGGTAAATGTGATACAAATTAATTCCGGTTCAAATTACCAGAGAGGGGCATGAAGTATTCTAATTCTATATTTAACACCTTGCCAATGATTGCTCATTAGCAAGTATAAATGCCTTGATCATTTTCATACATACATATCATTGAGCAGCTCTATGATAGTTGCATGTGTTATTCAAGCGTGAATGAAGCGTTGGCAAATATGTTCAAATATGTATCGTTTCATGATTTACCATCACTGTCGTGTTATTAGTTACCCGTATTGTGCATACAACGGCAGTAGTATAATAAATTCAGAACAATGCGAATAAAAACGCACAGATAGTCAATGTGCCTCGTCTACATACATGTAATGTTCGTACGCAGCTTAGCACTTGTACAAAAGCATATCTGAATGATAAAATCTTTAGTTTCCGAATAGCAATTTTTTTGTTTTACTCTACTCTAACATTCGTGTTTACACTCATGTTCAGCAAATATAAGCATATTTGTGTAGATGTGAAATATAATGTAGCAGAAAATATTGAACTAATTAAAATTATTTTGGACTGACATCCAACATTTGATGTTTAGCTTTTATTATTATACATTGTTCTGCATTGGCACACACATACATCTTGAGGAGCAGCTTGCTATTAGTATTGTTCCAGAATGATGATATATTTGCTTGTTGTGTTCGTATATAATCTTCTAAATTCTTTTTGAATTACAGTAAATTACAGTCATGTTAAACAAATATAAAGCTACTTCCAACTTTTCCTTCACCATTATTTTTTTTTATTTAAAATCAATTTGTCTAAATGTGGGCATCATTGACTCATTAAGAATTATTATTATATTAATCGTTCTCACAAATTATTGACATAATTGATGTATAGCTTATATAATTTCACTTTGAACATATAACTCGCTAATACAGGTCGAAACCATGTCACATATTGTCGATTATATCACCATACTGGCGTATTTCGTTTAGTAAACTAGCTCTAATTCATGGGATGAAGTCACACGTCGCGTTACATTGCGATTTCCTGTACGTCGTTTGCGACTGCTAATTGGGTTGCAGATGTAGATAGTCAACTAGGGAAAACTGTCTAATTTAGCTTCACGTTAAAAGATGAACTCAACACATTAATGAAAACGAAGATGCACCGATGACGACGAAGGAAGCAATGAAGTGTTCTATATATGTCTTTCTATATTTTTGTGAAGAAATCGAAACATAGCTAGTCGACTTCGAGAAAAAAACATCTTCTAACTTCAACAATTAGTGTTGATGAATGATTCCATATATATATAAGAAAAATAACGGGTAAATTTAAACTAAATTAATTTCGATTCACATCATAGTACAGTCGTGCGAATTATTCTAATCCCATAATCACCAGCTTGTGACTGTACAATCAATACAGAAATACCATAGCCTCATTAGCAGTTATAATTACTGCGATCATCATTTTTACATACAAGGACTAAGAGATTATTTGCCTTCCTAACGTCGGGTAAATGATCACCTGCGCCCGGGCGCAAACGACTATATTCGGGCAGTAATATATAAAATAACACGGTAAATGTGATATACATTAATTTCAGTTCAAATCACCAGAGAGAGATATGAATTATTCTAATCCTATATTCAACAGCTTCCACATCATTGTCCAATTAGCAATTATAATTGCCTTGATTATTTTTACATGTCGTTTTGTACATGTTATTCAAGTGTGTATGAAGCATTGGCAAATTAAGTTGTGTTATTCGACTACTATCTTCATCAAATTAGTTCAAATATGTATCTTTTTACCATCACTGTCATGTTCTTAGCAACCTTTCTTGTGCATACAATGGCAGTAATTTAATCAATTCAGAACAATACGAATACAAACACATAGTTAATCAATGTGCTTCGTCTAGCTACATGGAATGTTCGTACATTAGCTTAGAGCACTTGTAAAAAATAAATCTTAATGCTAAAATATTTAGTATTGTGAAATATTCTTGTTTTCACTCACGTTTAGCAAATATAAGCAATATTACACTTTAACGCACTAAAAATAATCAATATAGGAATAGTACCAAATATTTAATTAAATTTTCGGTAGCTGGCAATTCAATATTAGTACCAAAAAAGTACCATGTATCGAGAGGAGTGTTATCATGAATATGGAAATGGCGTGGAACGCTGCTAATAATCAATCCGGAAATGGTACAACAATAGTAGCATGTGCTATTCAGTTGAAGAGGACTTATACGGTAATAATGAATATACGAATCGTATCAAAATACAATTGTATAATTTTGTTGTCTAGAGCTGCTAATAATTCAGAAATAGAACCAAAATATTGGGATGCGATATTTAGTTCGAGAGAACTGATAATATCAAAATATAGCAGCACATACAATTTAGTTGCTGAATAATTAGATGCTAATAATTATCAATTGGTACCAAAATATTAGCTTTTGCTATTTAGTTAAAGAGGACTGGTAATAATGAATGTATAAATGGTATCAAAAATTGTAGCACATACAATTAAGTTGTCGAGAGCTGCTAATAATTCACAATTTGTACCAAAGTATTCGCTTGTGCTATTTAGTTAAAGAGGACTGGTAATAATGAATGTATAAATGGTATCAAAGATAGTAGCACATACAATTTATTTATCGAGAGCTGCTGATAATTCACAATTTGTACCGAAATATTAGCATGTGCTATTTAGTTCAAAGAAACTTATATAATAATGAATATAAGTGTGGCACAAAAATAGCAGTACATACAATTCATTTATCTAGCTAGTACTGCTAATAATTCATTAATGGTACTAAACTAGTGTAATATATTATGTAGTTCAAAAGGACTGGTAATACTGAATATTGGGATCAATGGCACAAATAAAAAAACAGCATAATTTTTTTTTCGAGAGCTGCTACTAATTTAGCATTTTTACCATAATATTAGCATGTGCTATTTATTTCATCAGAACTTGTATTACTGGAGAGAAATTTTAAAAAAATAGCAGCAAAAAACATTTAGTTGCCGAGAGCAGCTAATACATGCATGTAGTGCATGAGAACTGGTAATAATATATATACGAATCAATGTCACATAAAAGTGTAGTTGTCGATGGCTGCTACGATTTCAGGATTGGTATCGAATTATTAGCATGTACTATTTATTCCAGTAGGACTTGGAACTATTAACATTGAATATAGGAATGTCGTCAAGGTATTAGCATGTATTATTTAGGTTGAGGGAACTACTAACATTGAATATAGGAATGTTGTCAATGTAGTAGCATGTATTATTTAGCTCGATGTAACTGCTAACATTTATTATAGGAATGCAGTCAAAGTAGTAGCATGTATTATTTAGTTCGATGGAACTGCTAACATTCAATACAGACATGTCGTCAAAGTAATATCATGTATTATTTAGTTCGAGGGAACTGCTAATATTGAATATAGCGGTGTCGTCAAAGTAGTAGCATGTATTATTTAGTTTGAGGAAACTGCTAACATTGAATATAGCGATGTCGTCAAAGTAGTAGCATGTATTATTTAGTTTGAGGGGACTGCCAACATTGAATATATGAATGTCGTCAAATTAGTAGCATGTATTATTTGGTTCGAGGAAACTACTATCATTGAAAATATGAATGTCGTCAATGTAGTAGTATGTATTATTTAGTTCGAGGGAACTACCAACATTTAATAAAGGAATGCCGTCAATGTAGTAGTATGTATTATTTAGTTCGAGGGAACTACCAACATTTAATAAAGAAATGCCGTCAATATAGTGGCATGTATTATTTAGTTGAAGAGAGCATACATATTGAATATTGTCAAACACAGTGAAAAATATTTGATTGCATTATTGGGTTGGGTGTGTGTGGCCATCGGATGCAGAATTTTAGATTAAGCCAGTTCACAATTAGGCCGCCATTTACCATGAAGCAATACAAGGTCGAATGTAGCATGGTACCTGGCTCTATTCTGTTCCTATGTACTGAATATCAGGTTGCTGTGTTTTGGTATTTTTCAAGGCAAATTGACCGGAAAAGTGAGTTTAATTTTAAATTTTCATATGTAAATACTTATGCGGAGCTACTGTAGTGGCTTTTTCTTTCCGATTATGAAAATGTCGACCATCTGTCGACCATCGTTAAGATATTTAAATAGTAGCTAAAACGTTTCTTCATAACATTTATTTTTATAAATGTTGTTTGAAATTCAAGATTATGACTGAAATATTTTAAAAATTGATTTGATGATATGTTATATTTGTCCGAGAAAGTTTTAAAGGTGAGGAAATTGCCACTATCATCCAGTACATCGGGAAAAAATACATACCACTCTGGTACCAACCTCTATAGAACATAGTTCGCTTTATTGACATTTATATATGAATGGAAGACGTTAAGAGCTTTGCAATTTCTGAGTGGTAGAGTGATTGTAAATAATTGTTTTGACTAATAAACTCATTGCAAGCAGTAGAAAAGGAAATTTAATTTCGCTACTTTAATAAGTCTAATAATATATTTCAACTGTTTTACGGGCACTAGCAAAAGTAATATGATATCACTAATTGGTTTGTATGCACATTATGTAGATTTCACGGTTTTTGACAAATGTTGTGTGAGCGCCACCCAGAGCCCACAGGAGTTATTCGTTCGTTTTAGTTGGAAGTCGAAGAAACCACGTTGGGGACTGTATCGTGGCAACGTGAAGTAGAACCACAATTGTTTTCGCGAGAGTGTTATTGTGATTTAGGGAATCGCGCTTTATGATCAACGAAAGAGTAATGACAGAACAAACAAGACAAGACAAGACAATGAAATGGAAATTCTCGCGGCTTTACATGAAGAGCTATAACTCAATTAGGAAGATCTCTAGAGCGTGTACTACCATTGATAACCAAACATTTTGAAATCGTTCTCATAAATTGTGTATAAACTTTTCATTTCAGTTTCTGTAACATTCGAAATATATTTCTTTGACCAATAAAGACAATGACGTATTTGTTCCATGCGGTTCCAAGTCCGGGAAGGTCACTATATCATCAGCCTTGATCTTGCGCAGCACGTGGTTGGCGTCACGTGTAAAGGTCTCGTACTTCCCGATAATATCGTAATGTACATCACAAGGCTTGCAAAGCTCTTCATACGTTTGCCAGTGAACGTCAATATTTTTCTGGTGGCTTAAGACAAACCTCACAAAACTTTGAAACGTTGGTATCTTCGAATTTTTTCCATCAATTTTATCGCGATATGCGGACAGCAACCGTTCAAATGGATGCCTTACAAATATTATTTTTGTATATGTTTGAAGGCGCCTACTCTACCTTCTAGATCAAAGCTTCCAAGTTCTTTGAATTTCTTTGTGTAAATACCCCATGTACTGTCCTTTATTTCAGCAGTGCTGTTGTAGCGCCCTCCCATTACCATCAGCACTCTTCGCCAATTTGATGTTGCAACTTTGGGAACAGGACAGTAAATCAGTTTATACTTGTCATCGATGTACATTTCATGGGACAACTGCAATTGTCTATAATTGTCTGTCTGTATTTTCCCACTTTCAGCAGCCATCATGTTTTGTTCACTAGCGTTTGAACAGTTCACATATTTATTAGAAACCTGTATACTAGTATTTTGCAGCTGGTGACATGTACATCGCAGAAATGACAGGCGTCTGCGCATGTCTGTTTCGACCATCCGGGTTCTAGATAAGTTCTGAAAAATAATGGTTCTTATATAATGGAAAATATATAAGGAAATATGATTATCATTGCATGTATTATGTAACAGAGGGTGAATGAAATTTGAAGTTATGGAATAGTAGAAATTATTAATTGTGGACGATGCTTTTTCCAACTAGTGTATTGAGAATTAGAATGATCAAGTTCCAGTCAGCTAGTAATTATATACTGCTTGTAATTTTATCATCAACGGACGATTTAAAGTTACATTTTTATCACCCGGCAGGCGAGTATACCGTGAGTCAACGATACAGACGCCATCTTGCACTCAAAAAAGTGAGTTTGTAGACTAAACATAAAAAACAGATTCAGTTTCAATAATAATACAAATTTGCATAGTTGGTACATGCAAACATTAGCCACACAAGCTAGCTAAATCAAACACACATAGTGCATTCTTCAATTATATACTCGCATCTGCATACACACCAATACTGTTTAGTATGTGTATTAATGCTATAAAAACGATTCCGACAACATAATCCTAAAGCTACGTTGATAAAAAAAATACGATTTTAAACACTAGAGGGCGCTCGATTATTTTCTAAAAAATACCTCTGGTCTAATCATATTCAAAAGAAAGTGGTAAAATACTTATAGCGCACGTTTTCTAATAAGAAATAATGGCCAAAATTAAAATGATTTAATGTAGTTTATTATGTCCTCTTCATAGGAATAACTTGTAAATTTACCTTACCTTGCCTGCAAGTGACGTTGTGTTATATATTGGCATTTTGTCCAAGGTCAAATTGCTTGCATTTGATCGTGAGTGATAATCTAGAAGCCTTGCGTCTCTCAAATCGCCTGCAAATTATATTGAAAATCAGATTAATGCAGAATACAGACGTAGATTCCCATCATTACTGACCACATATGACCCCACTCACTAGATTTATCTTATTGACATGGCTTTATTAGTGCACAACATTTGGTAAAAATAATTAACTATTTAGTCTCAATCTTTGATTCAGATTAAATGTAAATTTGAATGTATTGTTTAAGTATTCAAAATCAAAGGAAGCACTAACAGCTAGCCACAATTTGATTTGATTTACGCCTTCTATCTCAATGTACCTACTGCTTTTGTGTCAGTGAATATTGCCTCGTTCATGTTAACATGAGACCGGTCACTGGTAGCATAGTGGTTGTCGCACCAGACTTATGATCGGTAGTTCAAATCCTACCTTAGGCTGAACATCAAAGGGTCGACCCCTACACTGGGTGAGTGTGCCACAGACTCAGTGGAAAGGCCAATTCCATTGGCCGAGATTCATTCACTAACGAATGCGACTTTGGTGGAACTTTGGTCAAGGTCTGCAGGTGCTTGTGTTCGACCGGGCCTGGTTGACGCCAGGATAGCGCAATAAAATTGCCATTTGATAGGGAGATGACCACACAGCCCTATCATGTAGTCCCAAACAGGAAATGACTTCTGTGGCAAAATGCACTATGTGTCAGCACTAGCACTTGCAATTTGCACTTATGAAAATGAAAATCGTCCTAGATAAATCCATAATCACAATCTGTGGTATGATTCCTAATACAGACGAATAGTTTTAAATGTACTGTAGCGAATGAAAGAAGAGATTTTTTAAATTGAAACTCTTCTTTTATATTGTAGTTATTTGCTGCAAATGTGTTTAACTAAGTGAAGTGTCAACGTCAACTATAATTCACGTAATTCTCTGTCTCAATTTGGTCACGTTTCTTATTTTCAAACGGTCCTAACAATATATTGTTAGTTGCACGTAGTTATGTATTATATTGTACCAGTACACTATTTGTGTCAAACCATCGATTTGATTTGTCCAAACACAAAATTTGCATATGCAATCAATGATATATCTAAGCAATAATGACTACCCAAGCGCCATATTGGATGAGGAGTGGTGTATATGAATGATAATGTGTGAAGCAAGACGAACTTATACTGGGAAAGGCGTCGGTGGTACAGATCAGGTTGTAACGAACAGAGATGGTGATAACTGTCTCTGTTGACTAGTTGAATGGCAATTGAAATAGTACTTGCCTCATTCATGGGACAATTGAATACATTATATGGATGAATCGAATCTTGCATCACCTAAGACTTTGCAGGTATAAGCGCTAGTACATTCACGTGTGTACACTCGTGTACACTCGTGTAAACTCGGTGTAGATGCTGACATTTTCATAATGGCATCAAATACGGATTCACCAATAGGAGAATACAAGTAAAAAAATACTTTTATCCGCTACTGAAGACAGAAACCGTCGAAAATTGCTTTCTGTCTGCCATTTTGTAAAGTATTGTTTGTTTGTTTGTTTTCAAGTTAAGAAAGGAGCGGGGCTGTTGTCTCCATTGTTTGCATACATTCAAGCCTGCCATTTGTGTCACTGTGATTTTTTAGTCTTTCGAATGATATTGTAGCATATTTCGTCCCAGTTTTATAATATTGAGTTTTGACTATTTCGTTAATTTAGTTGGACTTTTCGACCTCGTCTGCCAAATTTTACATGATATCAAAGCAGATATTCCGTTGTTGTCCTACACGGTTTGTTGTTAAGAAGACCAGGCTAGTTGATAACACCAGTAATCGTTTTTTTATGAATCCGATCATCACTTTTTTTCTGCCAAATATGAAAGGACAAATTGACAATTGCTTTGGGGCACTATATCAATCTATTTTTTGTTTTGGTTTTAGATTTTGAAAATGCATAAGTTAATCATTATGGAAATGTAACGTACATGTTGGACGTGATTTTAATTTTAGTATGCAGACTGTCTGAGAACAGTGACCACACATTCCAAAAGGTCAGCGCTCACGCAACGAATTGTGTAACACATCTGCGGACTCGTCATTTCATCCTGCGCTGGAATACCAGTAGAGACTGCGTAGTCAGGTTTCATCCTATACATACTTTATAATATTCAGCGTACATCATACATATTATTCTTACCGTTTCGCCGGCACCAATAATAATACCACATTACACAAGACAGCAGGCACATAACAGCCTGTCCTGTAACATGACAACTTTAAAATTGTTTGAAAATAGTTCAAAAGATTTGTTCGTTTATGCACCGTTGCAAGCTAAGTCGAAAATCTGGTTCATTCTGTGAAGCTGATAACCTTAGAAACACCTCAAAAACTACACAAGACAGATTTAAAAACGCTTACCAATTTTGATTCTTTTTTTATAAGCCATAAGTGTGGTTGTCTAACCAGTCAACAGTCTGAAAGTAAACAGATTATCGTCTGATACATAACTTAGTCTTTTGTTGTCACTGCATAAAAAAAATCTTCTACTGACTAACAAAGGCTTATTCAATATTGATTCACTTTATGGGAATCACCTCTGCTCAAAGAGATAGTCTGGGTCGATGTTCTAAAGAATTGTCATGAATAGAGAGAATTAGAATACATTAAAATATTTAATGACTAGATGCGAATCACCACTGCTCCATGATAAATAGTCTGGATCGAAAGGTCAAATCACATTACAAATTTAAAAACTGTACACGTATAGCTTTAACTGATATCAGGGTATACTCAGTATGAGTACTCGGTGCTAAATTTTATAGTGAGAACCATCGTTTTCTCTTTTCTTTCAGGTGACTAAAGCTCTAATGGATCAGGACTAGGGGTGACCTTGAAAACCTTATTTCCAATTCAATCCGAGTGACTATGGTTTCAACTACGTCTAAGCCAATATAAGTTAGGATAATGGCGTGCAGAAAAACTGAAAGCTATCGGACCTGTGTTGTGTCAGTTCCCAGAAGCTCAATAATGTTGACATGAAAAACTGTATCTCAATCTAGAAGTAAAAATATTTGACATCTATGGTTATTATCAACGCAGTAATTTCGCAATATAAATAAAGCCAAGGATTTATGAGATATTTGAGAGTGTTAAATAAATAAATAAATAAATTTATTAATAAATTTTAATCGCACTTATGACTGAATGGCCACCACGTAAACATAACATTTTTAATACATGATCGAACCTAAAATTAATTGATTGAAGATAAATCTTTCATCATGCATAATTTTACTCGAATTTAGTTATTTTTTTAGTATGAATGTTGTTCAATGTTGTATACAGCTTCACAAATAGCCTATTAAATAATATTATAATAAAATATTCCAGTCAATTTTGCAAAAATAATAGGAAATTCTGTCATCTAATTGCAACAGATTTTTTTTTTCTTGAGTATGCCTTCCGCAATGGTCCTCAGACCCACATACAAAAAGTCAAAGAAAATATACGGAGTGAATGTTTGTCTAATTTGCATAAATTAAAACCAGGTATTTTTCACATTTCAGAATTATCATAATAGCTTTATTATGTTATAACATTCCTCTTAAGTGTCATTTTAACCATTTTTGAGCATGGGAATTTGTTTCACTTTTTTTTGGAATGGTTGACTTATTTGCATAAATCTGTATGGCTGCCAAATTAACGTCTTATGTTGTATTTAGTTATTTAATTGAGTTGAATCATGCACAGGTACACTTTGATACACTTGTCATGCAGGTACATACGGTTGGTATTTGTTTTATTTAGTAATATTTATTTCAGGTTCAATGTCAACAACACTACTACAATGTTAATGAAGATTCAATGGAAATCTTATTCACAGTGAACGACATAACTCTACTATCTACACTGTGCCTGGGCAACGTGTCCATCAAACCTGCGTCGTATTCATTGCAAACCTATTAATATAGTCCAAGCTTCAGGAGAAAGAAGTCAGATCCAGAGCCCAAGTACTCGTCATTCTCTGTTGTATTCAGCTGAAGAAAATTCCAGCACTAATTGTTTATTTTGTAATATAAACATCAACTTCGAAGAACGGGGGGGCACGATATCTTCCCAGTAACCACCATGGTCTACAATGAAATGTTGTTAGCAACATGTAGTGAAAAACATGACTTATGGTCCACCAGTGTACAGTCAAGAATTATGAGTGTCCATGGTTTACTTGCTGCTGATACTATATACCACTGAATATGTAAATTTACGTACAATAAAGCAAAGAAAATATACCATAGACAAGAAACGGTAGACCACACGACGAGGTTAAGATGGCTAACTTTCATCAAGAAAATGACGATGAGCAAACTGCAAGTACACTATGGTAATAAAATAACTATAATTAAAATTAATGGTAAAGCGAATGTTGTCACATTCAAGGGCACAAAAGAGGCTGTGCTTCAGGATTAGCGCGACAGGGGAAAGATTAGCATTCATTTATTTAGTGGACAGAGGCAGACTCAATTACCCATAAACATTTGATGCAATACATGGGATTGAGAGGTTCCCTTTTAACACAGCAAATTAAACACATACGTTCTCAATAAATAGATTAATTATATAGAGCTCTCAGAAAAAATATAACAACAGAGTTCCTCACCCCTGACCTGAACCATAACCCCAAAACTCAATCTCCCCATATAATTCAATATGCCCATCCAAACAATTGTATAGTAGGGCCCTACTATAGATGATTTAATATAACTTTGTCCAATGGCATTTAGTAGTTTTTTTCAACTATTCACTGTCGTGATTCACTGCCCCAGCCATAGACGGTCGGTGACGCTGTTAGCATTGTCATACTTTCTGTGTTCCAGTACTCTTGCACGTGGTGATAATCCCTCAATGCTTTAACAGATATAGGCAGAAGTACGGACGCGCCTACATAGGCCAAGCCAACGCATGTACTTGAAATACAAATGAAAAATTAGTCATGTTTAACAGTATGCTATAGTTTATATAGCAAAGCCCTGCATTATAATATGTATACCAGATGTGTGTTAAAAAGATCCTAAGGGGAATGCTAGACAGTGGAGAATCAGGGAATTAAACAGTTCATATGTTGCCCATATTGCATTCGTTAAACATGAAGCTATTCATGTCTAAGCACTACCCAGGATAGAATAGATCATGGATGCACAAGGGTGCTGAATGGTTCTCAACTGTTGACGTAAAAATTGGTTACTGGCAAATGAGTATGGATGAGTGTGACATTGTCCCATCAGTTGAGTGCAACAGTCTTCATGTGGGTCTTTCAGGCAGCGCTAGCCCCTTTGTATTTATTTATTTACACCAGATAATCTAAATGAAAGTGTTCAAATTCAAATTTACATTATTCATATGTAAAGAGAAACAGCCCCTTTCAAATGGTGATGGGAAGTGTCTTGCTGACTTGGCAATTAGGACATGTCTAGTGTAACAAAATGATGTGGTTGTATGTAGTGTCTCATTCCTTGATAATCTTGAGAGGCTGAGACAATTGTTTGAAGGTTGTAGCTAATAAATGTCAATTTTTCAGGAAAGAGGTGAGGGCATAATGTTCCCAAAGATGGAGTACGGATAGATTTTGCCATGACTGTAGCCCTGCAGGTATGGCTAATGCCAGAAAAAGATGTGAAAACAATAATGGGTGAAGAATGTTACTAAAATAGCAATGCCCTTGTATGGAATTACTATTGGTTTATATGTCACGTGAGGTAATAAGAACAAACATGCAGTCCATAAGCCTGAGTTGGAGTGAACTGTGGAGTGCAAATATCCATTTGCGACCACCAGCTGAGCCCAAGAAAGAGGTTATGACATCTGAGAAGTGATTGCTGTATGCCGGAGTCAGTTGGTGGTTACAATGCCAGGTGCGGAGTTTTGTGTGTAGCATCACCTGCATTGCCTCAGCATTAGCTGAACCAAGTTCTTATGGTTGTCAAGTGCCTCAAAATATATGATACCTGACATGGGGATCAGTGGTTGAAAGAGTGTACAAGTTCTTTGAATGGGTGCAGACTTGATAACAGAGAACACATAGCTGAGCATGCTGATGTGGAGACTGCCCTTGAGGAATGGGAAAAGCTAGGTTTGAGAAATAGTGTGCTGCACAGATCCAGTAAAGCTGATGATGCACTGAAAGATGACAAGAGATGTGGCGAGAAAAGTGCGATCCTATAAAAGTGTGCCAGGTGCAGAGTCACTGCTGATGGGAGAGCTAAATTTCCATCGGTTAATATCAAGATTACAAGGTCACTTGAGATGTTGAGCATATATTACCGCACTCTAGAAAAAGGCTGATCGGATATGCTAATGAGAACTCACGACTTCACGTGCCTTAGCTCTACCTACAATGAACAAAACAACAAAATTCGCAGCAGAAACACGAGTAAGTCAGACCATGAGTGAGAGGAATTTTGAAATTGGAGTGATACTAACATCTATTTGAAATGAAATGTGTAGCCAAGTCTCATACAAGACAATGACTTCCACAAAAAAATGGCCAACATGAGTGTTTCAATGAGAATTTCCTCGGTATGTTAAGCTCTTTGATTGAAGAACAGAATCAGGACTGGTGACAGCATGTTGGACCTTTAGTGCATGCATAATAATAACTGTAGAAAAAGTGGTGTAACAGAATATCTCCCCTTCCTTCCTCATGTATGGCAGACATGCCAGGCTGATGAATGCAAGTTAGCATATGATCATGTTGAGAAACGAGCAGGCCAATATAGAAGAAAGATTAGATACCTTGAAACATGATTTCAATCCAGAATCTGTTATTGAGAGGAAAACATGGGATAGCAGAGGGGTGGTGGAAGGAGCCTGAATTGGTTGTGAGGCCAAACTGTCCAGATTTCCACGTCATAGGACTTTGCACAGCAACATATTACTTCATACCACACCCTACTGTACAATATTAAGATAGACATATGAGGCAAGTTATAAGGAAGTCATTATTCAACTGAATAATGGTCCGAAGCGGAACATGACAGCAAGCTAGTAATTCCATTCAGTAGTAGCATTTGCCGCCCCCGGGGTAAAAACTTAACAAACTTAATGGTCCAATTAAGGTCCATTTAGTAAAGTGTTCTATATGACTTAAATATGATTGAACAGCCCATAACGGGCATTGAAAGCATCATTTTATCTGTTTGTGAATCAACAGCATATATTCTTACACAAAAGATGGAAAATATCGCAATCTACATTTCACAACATTTGCGTGTGAAAATTAAAAAACTACAGTTAAAGAATAATTTATTGACAATTTATTAGGCGTTTCATGGATCTGCACATTGTTTCAGCAACTATTAATGAATTAATTATTCCTTGTAAAATATTCTAATTTAACTTTGTATTTTATATGTATATTTCAATAAACCTGTCGAAACGTTTAGCAAAACTTGGCACTTGTCGTTGTAGTTGTGTTGCAGACATTGCATACTATTAGATATGCCAATGAATCATCAATATGTACAATACAATAGAAAGACATAGCACATTATCCAAATATTGAATTGTATACTAGCACTCCCGCTACGAGATATTGGTGGCTCTTTCATCTCCACTTTCTGAGCAACAAATTTGCTGTGTATACCAAACGGCAAAAGTTCAGGCGAAATCGCCCTGCCGATCTCGGAGAAATCCTTCGCATCCAGCACTATGACCATTCCTGTAAAACGAACGTAACTCATTAGGTTTACCTCGTAAAACATAATATAGCTCGAATTAACTAAGGTAAATAATGTTTGTCTATGTATTCAGGCTTCGTGAATGTTCGTATTGACAGTTATTGCTCATTAACTACATAAATATGTTGCATTAACATGGCTATCATATACATCGGTTTAGAATACAAAGCTAGCGTTACCTGTCTCAGTATGTGTGTCCAGTACATCGACAAGTACAACACCATCGTCTTCGTCAACGGCGTCAAGAGTAGGGACAAATATTGGCTCACTTGTTATCAAACCATCGTATGGACCCCAATACAGTGCTGATTTTGTTTCAACGTTCAACTGTGTGCAATAAATAAAAAATATTCATAACTAATCTCAATGATATGTGTATAAATATAATATAATTGGGTTCGTGTTTAAGTCAATATAAAGTCAACGTCAGCACACCTGTGCATAACTTAAGATTGAACTAATACCAAATTATTATGAACATTTAAAACTCCGGTCCCATAAACCTATGTAAATGATTTATTCTTTATTCAGTAAAACGACGCCAATTTGATGTTATGTCCCACATTCACGGTTATTGGGTACAGGGTATTTATTTAATTTATATAATATATACATGTTCGTGGGCACTTGTATATGTAGACAGTTATGGTTTAACGCTGTTTACATTTTGGAATTCTAACCCAGGTGGAACATACTAAAAATATTCTTAATTTGCATAACTAACAAGGCTATAAATAATTATTACAAAATATAATTAGTGTAAAAGACGACGTCGGATACTACTAGTATTACATTTACTTAACCACTAATTTACATATTGAAAAGCAATAATCGATCCGTTGATGTGATAGATGTGACCATTTTATAAGTGTCCATAAAAGCTGTACTGGGTGAACGATTATACACATAACTCATTCTCCCAACTTGTATTTTGTAGTTATTAAGGAAAGTTGGAAGTTGATTAGCTTATAAGATTTTACTTATAAGATCCACGTTCTCTTGTAGTTTTGCTCATTGAATTGTGGATTGTACGTTTAATTCACTTAATCCTTGAAAATTACAATTGATAGTTGCACCAGAATTTCATAACGAAACCGACTCTCAAATTTGAAGATGATCAAATAAAACATTTTGGGTTATTGTAACCAAAGGAATAAAACTATTTTAATTGAAATTTAAAGAATATTTTGGAAAAATAAACATACAACATGTTCCATATTTGAATTTGGTTGAGTTCGTGGGCTAGTTAATATAATATCCAAGTTGAAAGGAAGGAAAAATAAATGTTTGTGTTATTGTAACCATACGACATAAAACTTGAGACGGAGTCAACGACGACAACAACAACGAAGACAAACATTATTCCCTAAACGTAAATTTGACATAATTTCTGGGAGCTAGTCGAATTTGAAACGCCTTCACCAACTGAATTACCAAAACGTAGATAATACATTTCATAAACTCATGTATGCTCTGGTCTTTTAAAATGTGTAGCAAGTTTTGTATGTAATAAAGCTGCATTTAAAAAAAACCTGCGTTTATACATTAACACCTTCAATTCATTATTGAGGTGGTACATTTTGTTGCAGTCGGAGATAGATTCTGAAGACATTTGTGACTTAACTGGGGAATCACAATTTCTTTAGTTTGTGACGAAAGTGAGGCTGTACACCAAGATAAACAAGCGAATGTGAATAGCAAACAATAGGTTGTTAGCATCCATGTAATAATCGATGTTTACTGACAAAAGATAACAGTGCGAGAAGAACAACAGCAGAAAAACAGTTCTTGTTCATTACTACCACTGGCGGGATTTAAACACATATGTATCTTGCCAAAGAGACAACGGGCTCATTGTATTCCCATTGACCTTGTATCGTTGCGATCACTAAACTGCATTGTACCATCCTTGTATAGCATACAAATAATTTATCAACTTACCTTGATAACCGTATTTGGTACTGGGTCTAAGCCTGCCATGTACGCATACGTGTAGGGTTTAGTGTTATAATTATAATAGTTGATGGTTGAAAAATCAACAACTTGATAGCCCGATGGATAAAGATCAATTCTGTCAATAAGCGTCCAATCATTCATATCAACTACAAACCGCTCTACCACTGTTCTCTTTGTGCCCTAGATACAAAAAATGATTGTAATATTGCAAAACTTAGTCAGAAAGTTTGTCAAATTATAATAGTAGCTATAGGCAGATCGCCAACATTTAATGTATAGTTGTGTTCAAAAATATTTGCTTGCATGAAACATTGCAAATTGATGTTTATGAAATAACTTACTGGTCCTGCTACAATTTCTTCCAAATCGAAATATCTGTATACATCCCACGAGTATGTCAACATATCTAAGTACATTTTGCCATCCAGTTCATAAGAATTGAGCTGCAACACACAAATTAATCATCAATTCTTTTGTTTATCCACATGTATATATCTCAATAGTGATAGCTTATTATCATGATTCTTTACTTTTTCATCAATCGATATTTTCCCATTATACAATCGTCAGATAATGGACAAAACACAGAATTATTCGAAGAGTTAACTCTGCTTTTGTATGTTATATCAAAAAACAATATTCGTATTCGTATAATACATGGCGGACTATAGCATGTTCAATCAAAATATAAAAATCTTTGCAATTTTTTTTCCGAATTATTTGTGTAAACAAAATTTAAATAAATTTCAAATTGCAGAGGCGGCGGGACAAAATTTGGTATGGTGGGGCGACATCTGCTCACTATCCCTGCATTTTTAGAGGCAAATTTTGCTGACACAAAAAGTTTCAGCTTGGTTTGGGGGAGACGCCGGTGCCACCGCCACTGAATTTTGATGTTTCCAGTATATACATTTTATAATAATGAATTTATATGGATAATGCTCAGAATAAATTATCGTGCTACTGGCACATAAATTTTGACACATCATGTTGAGATTTGAGAATGTGAACTGCACTGATAACATTCAGTTTTAGGCCATGGTATAGAAGAAAACTACGTCAGAATACAAGCCAATCATCTGTATAGCTTAATTGAGTTATTGTGTTAAACTGATCATTCGGCATATAAAAATATATATAATATATCGCCTGATAAATTAACTATAATGTTAACTGATGTATCTAAAATAATGTTCAGCCATATATCAGTTGTCCAGTCTTTTATACCTGATGTGTTATAAACAACCCATCTGGTGTGGAGAATTCGCCTACTACTTCATTGGTTTTACGGCTTATGAAAACAAATCTCGTCGGAATATCTGATCGAAATTCATAACCGGTCAGGAAGGTGGGCAGTACTGGGTCATCTGGGTCCGACTCTGAAATAGGAAATTTGCAGTCAATAGTTTATGTTATGAACGCTCTACCAAGTACAATTGATAACATGTTCAATGGAAATAAACATTTATTTTAAAACAAAATTCAACACAATATATATATGTTGTTGAGCCTGTTTTCTTATCTCCCTCGGAAGTCACGAGCAAGAACTGATCAACCAGTGGTTTTAATGAATGCACAGTGTAAAATTGTTGGGAGTCCAATATAAGACTAACGTGAAACCTTATACACCTAGATTTGGGTGAGGTACCACAACGTAGTCACATAGCGACACTTAATGTGATGGCACACTACACCATAATACCTAGTATTACAGAAGCCAGTAGTGCTTGCCAGAAAGCCGTTGAACTTAGACATGTTCAACTTCCACCCACTTCTAACAATATAAATTGGCTAACAATTATACCTAATAACAATAGTTTTCAGTTTAACAACAATAACTAATGCGTCTGGCAATATATGGACATAACTCCACACATTACTATTATCATGTGCACCATCATCCAACCACTTCGTATAATTTATGTTTCATAGATGACATATTCACCATATTTGCATACTATTTTATAAATATTATGATTTCAACTACCGATCGCACGAGACCATTACATATACTATATTACACTCAGATGTCAAAGTTCATATTTATCCGACATTAAGTTGATCTGAGATGGAATTGTTGTCAACGTTCAGTACGTAAAGATGAGAACGTGTTACTTGTTTAATATTGAAGTTTTTGATGTTAAATATGTCAATATTCACTCAAAACTAGCATTTAATAGAGTACCATAACTACAAAATAAATGATCACATAACATGCAACATTACAAACGCAATATATTTAATCGCATGCAAACAATGTCAAAAACAATACGTAGGGGAGACAAAGACACAACTGAGAACCAAATTTACCAACCATTTTGCAAAAGTATTTCAATAGCATCAACCATCCTAAAAACGACATGTCATTTATAAGCATAATCAAAATAAATAAATAAGACAACAAGCTACGCAAGAAATAGAATCTATTTCGATAGAAAAATGGCTGCAAGAAAACTACCCATACACTAAGGAATCAATACTGGACAGTGGGCGAGCATCATACGCTAAGAGCCACCTATCAGCTACTATCGGACACTCCTACACCTGCGGCATGATATTTTACACCATTTGTAGTCACCGAAGAAGCCAACTTTTAGGGGAGAAAGGTTGACTCCATTCAATCAAGTGAGCAGTAAACATACAGAGTGTTGAGATGCAATTCCAGCGTATACACTGTAATATACATTGTGCTGTATGCGTAAAATTCCGTTCAGAAAATGTGCGAATTCTTAGCCGCTTTTTTGAATTATTCCTACGTGGCAATAATGTTTTTCAAAGGGAATCCCGCACTATGATCTCCCGAACCAGTTGAATTTTACAATGTCTATAAATTGTGTTCCAACAATTACATAGCTTTAAAGACATGTAATAATGAATATTAATGTTGAATATGGAAACCACGGTAACAAATGTACATCGATTGAAAAAAAAACCATGAATGATAAGCAAGTACACATATGTTAAAGATTTAAGTCCATGATAAATAACAGAATTGTTTTGTGAAAAAAAAGTGAGGAATAATTGTTTATTCAGTCCTTTACTTGTTTATTCTGTAAAAAAATGTCTGATTTTTTGGTTATATCATTTTGTTATACAAATACAAATATAGTAAACAATATAGTCAACTCACGTAGGTTTTTGCATACATCCATGAAAAAATTCGATGTTGGAATAATAAAATAATTTTCAGTTATAGCAAAAGAATGGAGGTAACCACCGGGTAGATCAAAGTCGGGGTAACCATCATCCACGCACTGGCTCAGATTGAAGGGACCGCCTGCTAAGTAAGACGCTAATGATATCCGTTCGTCATTCTGGATTTTATACACCATTCGCCTTTGAATATATTAATAAATAACATTTATTTACGACACAACAGAAAAGCTTAATAAATAAATTATTTAATTAATTAATTGTGTTGTACAAACACAATTATATTGACGCATCAGTTGTTTGTGGTTTATTTTTGGAAATCGTTTTCGGACACGTTATTTTTTACATTTGAATTTGTGGGCAATTCACTCATCTCGGACACATCCACACAAAACATGGTCTCAT
The DNA here is from genome assembly GCF_978046115.1 of Saccoglossus kowalevskii. Taxonomy (NCBI): domain Eukaryota; kingdom Metazoa; phylum Hemichordata; class Enteropneusta; family Harrimaniidae; genus Saccoglossus; species Saccoglossus kowalevskii. The sequence goes on from NC_140654.1 coordinate 20,495,328, forward strand.
GCCTATTGAGCATTTGTTTGCAGAGCCAGTGCGCCCTCTGTGACACAACAAAAATATGCACTTATATACAATATATCTTACTTTATATTATACATACCACGCATTGATGTTTTCACTATCACGCATATCAAACATGAGTGCAGAACTATACAGTGTTACACCGTCAGCATCAGTGTGTTCGTGTGCCGGATTATTCAAGTTCACCATATATGGAGGCAGCCCGAAGTTAACATCTTTGAACGGATATGTTCCCTTGGTGTCAAGAGTCTCAAGATCGATCCATAGTCCTATGAATGACATGTTAACTTGTATATATTCAAGCACAGGCAATAAGGAAATTACATACAATAGATTTGCGAGAAATTTAGCCTTGCGCTGTGGTCAAATATACGTCAAAACAAACAAAATGAATTGTGCGTTTAATGTGCCTCGTTCGTCGTGCTGTTGTAGCTTAAAAGCGCTGTATATGTCTTATTGAAACCATGTCCAACATAACTCCATAGCTTTATCTCAACATAGCCTTAACCAACGTAGCTTTAACTCCAATATTACAACCCAATATTTGTCGTGTTTTACCACCGTAGTCGCACAGTCCTAATGCATAGACATAAATATTTTGAAAACTATACAGGTAACTAACCGAAACTAGCTTCTGTCACGGTTTCGACATTATCTCCAATCTTCCAGAAAGCAATATTTGGATTAAGGGCAGAATAATCGTTGAAAACGGACCATTTCTCGAACTGTTCCTGGTGCTACATGAGAACGTGAACTCAGATTAATAGTAAAGAATGATTGAAACATTGTGTTTCTTTATAAGTCAGCGTGAGGTTAGATTCAGTAATGTGAAAATGGTGTAGATATGTGGGACATTTCTTTCAAATCGACTATATCAAATCTGTAAAAAGCAGTTAACAATGTCATTGAATGAAGACTACAAATGAAAAGAATATCGATGATGTCAACTGCGCATGCGTCACTTGGACTAATTTACATCATTACTTTACTGGTATAACGAAGGCTGTGCGATTTATTTTAATGAATTTTCAATTCCTATCACAATTCAAGTGACCGAGTACTCCTGTTCACTCAGATACGATTTGACTATGCATTAACTAACTACGCATTTAACTATACATACAATAGGAGAATACGTCGTTGCCCAGGCGACCTTAGATACGTCCATATCCCACTCGTAATAATCCCACGTTTTATAGCTTTGAGTCAAATAAAATCTGGAAAAAATTAACATACACCAATGTAATGCGGTTGCACAGAAAATGCCTGCAAATTTGTCTACAAATAGCATAAATCTAGCTTTATGTTGACACATAGTATTCACAGCTTGTGATAATGGATCAGTTTTGATGTTGTTTTTATATTTTTACTGTGTTATTACAATTTATTTTTTATTGTTACGTAATAGTTTTGTATTTATCCAGAATCAGATTTATTCTTCAAGTTAGATAAAGTTGTGTTAAAGGAAGGTTACACCGCGTATGTGTGACATTTGTGTTGATAAATATTGATTTAGCCAGAATCCACGGCGCTTTTCTAAAAAAAATACCAGTACTATTTTTGACCTGGGTGCAACGTGCACTAAATACCACCGGTGACTCTTTCTTTACCTTCCAACCACCAAGGAAATTGTACAGTTAAAGCTTAGAAACGTATTTGTTTATACTCGTTGATCTGCGCAATAGTCAAAATCGCCATCTTGTTTCATGTGCGACTCATATCTCGTGTATGCGTGGCGCGACGACTACCATTCAAGCTATCAATTTATACTTTGATTTGATTTGATTTCAAACATACACCCTGAAAGACGTGAGGCTGAATATAAATAGATATTATTGATATTGAGCATAAAAGAGAACAACACAATATCGTAAAAATTGTACAGGCAAGGTGTTGTAGAAGCTGCCATCCATTCATGAATTGCGTGTGAATTCCAAAATGAACTTTGCAATTTGTATATATCAAAAAGTAACTAAATGATTGAGTAATACACTCACACAACTCTAAGAAGAATTTTAAATCGTGACATATCGATTATCATTCTGTCACATCAATCGAAGTCATATTTATTTTTTGACATGTTCATCTAACTTTACTATCAACAACAACGAAAATATGGGGGCAAAATATCAGGAATAAATAAAACGTTGCTGTTAAGTTTCAATCTTGCGATCTCAGAACAAAACACGCGTCATTATAGGATGCCTGGTCTAACACGAGACAATGCAAGTTAACTCGCTAGTTGAGACCTAATCGCGATTTAATCATTTTATTACTGCAGAGAATGTGGGTGAATCGATTGATATATAACATACTTAGTTCCGTATTCCACCATACCATCACGCATTTTAAACGATGCCACTGTTCCTAATCCATCAAACGCGTGGGTAATTTTGGATCCAAGTTCAGGGTTACTCCAGTTACCATATGTACCACCAGACTGCTTTAAAAAGTACCCTGTAAAATTTGGTAAATGTACGTTACTACAAAATTACGTTTTAATCACGACTTTATTAACTAATTGTATTCATGAGTTTATGCGTAACATTAGAGGGCGGCAGTCGTCGCGCCGCGTCCTGTTCGATATGGGACTCATAGCGACGATATACAACGCGTGTAAAATACATTGTTTATTTACATAAAATCCGAACACGCGCTGCGCGACGACCACCGCCCTTTAAATACATGTCATACCTTCGATCCAGTCTGGTATCTCTCCATGTATTTCAGTCGGCATATACGGTCTTTCCCTCGAGATTGTCCCGAAGTAAGTATCGTATATGTTGTCTGGTAAATCCCAGCAATTTGCCATAGATGCAAACAGACATGACACAATCATTTTGAATAGCATACGAGATAACATCCTGAAAGCAATGTGACATATGTTAACAGGAGTAAGTAAGGTAAACGTGTTTAATGCTTCTGTTAACACATAACATATTAAGTGCAACGCTTAAAATCTCAGACGAGGTCGGTAATGTTATCAGTTCTTTTTAATGTGTACACTGGCTTCAAAATACGTTGCGCCAACGAATTTCATGACGTGTGTTTTACATTAAACAAGTCAGCACAGGTTTAATTATGTTATTATACAATGCACGGCTTCGAAATAGTGTTTGAACTCAGATGCCAAGGATTGCGTGAAATTCACTTGGGAGCGCCACCTACAATAAAATGCGTAAATGTTATCTCCTTAAAAGATTGCCCAAGCCTTATCTTATCTCAATATTGGCTTAAGTGATACCGTCTTTTGACTGTCATCTTTGTAACGGTCAACGATAACATGTTAAGTTTATAAATATTTCAATGTTAAAAATTATATTTGATTCGTATATACCACATATCAACGTAAATGAAATGTGTGAACGTTGGAAAGCGCGAGTGGCAGTAGAAAAACCGCATAATTATGTTGCATCAATGTTAACTGGGTTGAATTAACAACACTCCCATGACCAGTGTCACAGCTCTGAAAACTCTTTTAAAAGTGTACATGCCATCATTTAAAAATATCGTTTTCAATTTCTACAAATTAACAGAGCAATAATCACTATTGTGATGTTACGTATTACGTATTATCTGTCCAAATGCGCAATGGACGGACCAATGTGTCCAGCTGGGGCATTTCACACTGATCAGATTGCATATTCTGTCTATATTTTGTGCCGCCATATCATCTTTAAATTCGGAACAATGCCACGTTTTAAATAATATAGTACCCACCTGTAAGTGTTTGGTCGATGGTGATCAAAAGAGACATGAAGTGTTAGAACTACCAATAACTATGAATCGGTCACGCTATCTTTAGAGATTCATCGTTCTATCAGTCATATGATAACTCCTGAAACTGTGATGACTATTTGACCAGATACAAAAGGTCAATTGGAGGTAAGACGCTGTTGGGTTTATTTACTGGATAGTCACTGAAAGATACATGGACTTAGAGGCAGCATGATATTCGCGCAACGCCTTCAGTCGAACAAATCCACCAACTTGAATGCCATTATATTATATGTTCCAGGATTCATAAAACTGAACCACAGATGAATCGTAGGTTGTATGTCTGTTTGACATAGGTTTAGAAATGTGAAGGAATGTTTTGTCTGTATGTCTGTCGATCAAGAAGCCCATCTCATGATGCAGATGTGAAGATTCGCCCACCTAGTAAATATTATGCCGTTGACTGACTGAATAGCTGATTCCTCACGCGTCGAATGAATTTTTAACTATCTATGTTTCTTTGTTGGTATTTTATTAAACTCTCCGGCGTTCCGATCGGCTTTCCATAGATGTAACTGATGGTCACTACCTTTTGTCGAATAACGATAGGTGGAGTAGTCATCTAACACAGGTCGCTAAGTTGATAAGGTATTCCAGCCGCGTCACTTCGCGTGTGCCATCCGTGTGTGAGTGAAAAGTACCGTAAAAGTATGTTGTCTAATTCCCCCCTCGTATATTGTCAAGCGTTCGTTGTTCGCTTGGGTCGGGTAACTATGGTCAAAGTGGTAGGTTGTTGAGTGTCATCGATCCAAGTAAAAACATATTTTTAACTACTAAGTATCTTCTCTTAGCTGATGTAATCAGTATAAACACTGTGGCAGCATAACGGGGGCAGAAGGGGCTATCGCCTCCTCAAAAAAGTTTCAAGCTGAAACATTTTGTGTCAGCAAAATGAGCCCCTGAAAATGCAAGAAAAAACGTTTCAGTGAGTCTAGATTTCAAAATCTTTAAGGGCGCAATGTTGGTGAACAGATCTCGCCCCCTCATGCAAAATATCGTGCAGTGCCACACTGGTATGGTGGGGACGTCGTTACTTAGAACGTGTGTTCAGGGAACTTAAATTTCTTAATGAATATACATGACTCAATATGTTTCAGCAGGCACTTGTTTGATAATGTTGGTGAAATGTGTGAATGTAGATAGAACTCGCCAAGTCGTCATGTCCATTAGAACTCGTTTAATAATTGCATATGGAAGTGATTAAATAAAATATCAGCCCGACAAGTTTCGTCATCGCGATTAATTTCGTAGATACTACTCGATATTGTATATTTAGCGCATGTTTTAGTGTTTTCACTGATGAACTTATAAATACTACCCATCTGACTTATGTAAAGTTCCCTTGGCCTTTCTGCCATATGTTCGAGAATGGCATTCGGTAGGTAGTCTTTACACCATTGTCAATTTGACTAGAAACTGAACATTGTATATCACTGCAGCTTATTGTTACGTGTTACGTGATCGTCGAATGTTCCATTAGTTTCTATTTCTAAGGGGAGTCTCAGAACAATTCCTTCAACAACATTATTTAGTGGGCACCCATCTGATGTTGTGGAGATTTGCAAAACATTCTTGTCTTAATGTCGAAGGCGATTAAATATATCGTGTTGCCTTAATTGGTCTGCAATTGCAGTAAATTGACAGTTGCTGTCCGGTGCTGGATCTAATAGTGTTCTAAATCCAGGGGACTGAAACGAACGAAGATTTCCCCCACGAGTTGAAGATACATAATATTTGATTCAAGGTTGTTTATTTCACCATAAAACCCGAACACGTGTAAATATACCGATACAATCGTTTGAACGTGATTTGTCAGTACAACCGCCGGGTTCAGTTGACTACGTAGAAAATATAAACGAAAACAAATAGAAACAATTTCTCATATTGAATATGGTTTGTACGAACCAAAAGAATTCATCTCTGGTTGACGGGATGTAGGCCGGATAATGCACTCATGATCATGTAATCGTTCAGATATTGAGCTACATTCAGACCTGCGGCCACAGTATTTATACAGCCGTCATTAAGCTTGCCTTCCTGTGAATCGATGCCCAAATGACCAATACGTAGCATCACAGTAATGCAGAGACATCAACGCCTGTGGTCGAAAAAAACTGGTTACGTTGTTTACTTTTGGTAGTTCAAAGTGCTCGCTGAACTCAATGGGAAAACGCCGCGTTTGAGGTTGAAACAAAAGCAACGATTCATCCCGTTCGACGACCATATTAACGCGGCATTGATAAAAACAAGCAAAAAAATATCTATTTCAAACAAGCAGCGGGGTTGTGTCAGTGCATTAAACGTTGATAGATCCACCATTAATAAAATTTCGAAGAAAATATTCCAGCAGATTTGAAAACAAGCCTAGAATAATTGTTAAGTCTTTAATCATTCAAACCGGTTAAGGAAAACTAACATTGGCTGAAAAAAATAACCCTGTTTATCTAGTTCACTTCGCACTTCAATCTAATGATAGTTGCACACCTACTGGATTATTAGAGACATGGGGTCGGCAGTTCAGTTGGGCCTACCCAGATTGATCCAACACAAACAGAAGCAATACATGCATTCACAGTCCCGGTCTGTCTTCCACCACAAATATTCCTCGGGCAAGCTGGTTACAATGCGGACTTTACATATCATTTGTATTTCTCCCAAGCACAAGTGTATAACGGGCTTGTTATTACAACTACTAAATTCGTCTCACACTCACAATTACCTGTCTATAATACACTTTATATCGGACTGATCACCGAGTTATTCAGAAGTATCGGACATGCCCTTATTCTGCTTGATTTTCAAGATTTGTTCATCTTAACTTACAGATGTAGGTGGCCTTACAAGTATACATTTTAGAAATGTGAAATAAATTCACCATCGTGAAATTTACGTTACCAGAATAGTGAACTGCGGATGAGTAGAACAATTGGCCTGTTACAAGCTTTTTCTTATGTTTCCTGTCGTATAATATTTAATAAAGGCACCCGAATAAATCCAGTTGTTTAAGAAGCGCCCTGACAGTTATCTTGTAGTAACAATTGAATCCCCAAGAACTACCTTGTTTTTCACTGGATGTCAAACAAAGTCACACAACCAATAATAATCCAAAATTCAAAAATTTGCACCGTGTAGTTCTAGCGAGATTTCAGTCGCACACAGTAACATCGACGACGAAATAAGGTATATAGCTTCAAACGACGAGGTCTCAATGAATGTAGGGTACAAAAACACTAACCGTAATTTCACGCTACTTCAAACTTGCCCATGTAGAGAAAGGGACAAGCTCAGCAAACCACTCTTTCTTGTGAAACACAAGTCCCTAAATTATGTTGGTTATACGGCATAGAACAACTGCAGGGTGTCTTGCCTCTATCAGTCCTACATTACAATGTATTGGACAGACATAATCTTGAAAACATGTGCTAGCGCCGGCACGAAATGTTGCATGGGGGCAAGATGTGCTTACCATCTCTCGTGCCGAGGGTGCGAATTTACTAGGGAATCAAGGGCATGGGCCCGGAAGATTTTTTATCTAAAACGCTATTTCCTGCATTTTGAGGGTCAAATGTTGCTGACACAAAGGGTTTCAGCTTGATTTGAGGGGACTGCAACGCACGATACTGGCCTAGAGCTGGGTGACAACTGACTAACTCGTGTTCACGGTCGTCTTGCACAAGCACAAATAAATGATTATTAATTTGAAATGACAATATACGCTATCTATCATAATTCTGAAGCTGGGCAAGCCTTGCTAGCAAACTAGGCATTATACATTATTATTACAGCATAAAATAGAATATCACAACACTCTACTCTCAACTAATTTCACAACCATTGATTATGCAGAAGATGTAGTATATTGTAATTTGATTTAATTGTAAGTTAGTCTACATTGGTCTACTTTGATAGTGAGGTGCATTTTAAATATATATATATTGTTACAGCTTTACTGCTTCCATATAATAACTTCAAGTATGGAAAATTAATCAATGCTATTTAAGCCGATAATGTTAAAATGGGGGAAACCTAATCCGATTGTTTCTTCTATATGTAAATTAAATTTCTATTTCCCTGAAAGCAAGAACGATATTGCTTTCAGTTTCACTTTTCAGTTTCATATTTGTGTGTCAGGCTACAGCTTCCTCATATTCTCCAGCCAATATTTGAGTATTGTATTCCTTAGCTGATCATATTCAGGCAACGTGTATTTAAGTGCGACTTTTTGGCAATACATAGGATGTTTTCTCCAATGCATTGTCCAATCAAATCGCAGAGATTGTGCTACAATTCCAACGAACTAACATTTGAATAGTTTGATCGAGTGTATTTTTTGTCTAGGGTGTGAACTGATCAGGCATTAAAGATTAAAAAACGGTTATTTCAATATTGTGTACAATCTGACCTATTCGTATGAACATGCCAACTCTGATTAGGTACATGCATTGGGGCACCGGATTTATGCATTTTTATCAAAAAATGTTTTTAGTCTGGTCCCAGTCATTTGGTATTATGGTCGTGATTGTAAAATTCGGGGAGATGTATTTTTTTTTGGATTACAAACAAAACAAAGGGAGCTCAAAAAAGACACCTATTTGGTGGACGGAAATCAAGGAAAAATTAAAGAAAAAAATTTACTTACGCTTCCATCTCATTAAATTTAAATAATTTGTATCATTTTTTTAATCGTTTTTTAACTAAAAACAAAATAAACGTCACCACGATTATCATAATGTATGTTGTACCAGGTGGGAAAACTTGGCACAATACAAAACTATTGTAAACATCATCACTCTCGATAAAGTGGTTCACTTTTCCCCACTGAGAGAGGGTATCCAGGAGTGGCGAGCTCCACACTTGATTACTCTCCAAACTTCTCAATCATTTTTTAGATTGGCAGTCAATGTTTTTTTTACTGTACCCTGTGACAATTGAAAAACTTAAACCAGCATCTTCGCTGTATTTGGGGTTTACACTGGAATATTCTAGGAGATTGGTATCAACAATTTGCGGTCTGCCACACTCATGATGTTAGATCTTTTGTTGTTTTTTTCAGTGGCCTTTCATTTTCACGTACAGCACATGTAATTTTGGCCTGTATTTCTTGGCTTTGTAAACCGTTTTTACAGCTTTCTCTCATCTCTAAACAGAATATAAGTCTTTCAGTCAGTTAGTCACTGACCACATAATAGTTGAATACATAATGTACGTTCCATTGGTCAAGGCAGAGGCATTAGGTTTGTATAAAAGGAAATGTACCAACAAATAAACCAAACACAAATACGGGAATATTGTTATGTGCTAGGAGGAATATAGTGAACCACTAGGAATTGCTCCAGTATGGTCCCGCTTCATTTACCTCGAAATGACTGTAACTAGAAACTGTGTCATTGGACCTGTGGTGATAAGAATATCACTGTCTTTCTGAATAAGGGCCTCATATACATCATCATTTTCTACTAGATCCTTGAAGTTGTTGTTCATTATGTGTGTGTTGCAATTAATGATTGGAAGCGCTCAACTTATAAATAAAATAAAATTAAAGTTGTGTATTCAGCAACATATACAAATTAAGTTTCCATTGTAAATCCTTCAGTGTCTCAGTCTTGCAATGTGTTAAACAAAGACAAAGTAAAGACTACAGATATTTAATAATAAGTGATAACAAAATCATTTCATTATTGAGATGTTATATTTATACAGGGTATATCGAATTTTTACCAAGATTACACACACATGTAATGTAATATATGTTGGTTTTGTTTGATGTATAATTGATGTACATTAGTATAACTAGAAGACGCAGGTATTCTTTTAATCGCTTTCTAATTTTTGAGTACGTTGCGTCTCTCAAGAAAGACGCAGTACTGTGATTAACGGAGAAGCACGTCCACTATACGCTGTAAATACAACGTTAACATGTGTAGTCTGAATAAGATCTTTAATTTTTTCTTTAAATAATATTCAAAAACATGACGATTCGTACCTACACACGCACAATCAAACGAAACCTGCAAACGTGTCTCTGTAAGGCAATTCTATTCAATGCTGGGCGACAATTAATTTGTATCTCTCATTCTTTTACACACTATGTTTACCTAATGATATTACATCAACTAATTACCCTAAGAGATAGATGGCTTTAATCAGCACAGCGACCTATCAATATGGGCCACCCTAATTTGTTTATTCATTTGTCTCTATTGTATCACATTGCATACCACCTCAAACGCGTTCATACAATAACAATATCACTCAAATTTCTCGCTGTTTTTGTGATGTTACAGCGCATGCGTCGATGCCTCATACGTGTACCACGTGCCTGTCATAACCTAGACTGTAATCATGGAACCGCGTGATCGGGAACACCGCAATGCCGTAATTCTACCAATTGTGATTGGAGTAGTTATACTCATTTTCCCCAGTGTATATATACTTGGATTTATGAGGACTGGCAAGTATTACTTATACGACGCATGTGCTTAATATTTTCTACACGTCCTCAGAATGGTTTTAACTACAATGGAAATATTTAAATGTATATTTATATGTTTGTTCATGTGATGTATTAGCGTTGAAATTATTGTTAAGAAGGTTATTAGTATTTCCCCATTTCCACACAATTCAAGTGCAAGCTAAACGTATATATGTTCGTATTAGTATCTGATGTATGTTACAAACTGTTCGATGTTTAAATAAGAAGACATGATTGTAATTTTGTGTCAAGTTTCTTATAACGCCACACTGAGTAATTTCGTACATTTGGTGGAGGACAGTGTGGTTGTGATTGTGTGATTCTGTTCAGCTTTCAACTTTAAAAGCGCCTGTATTGTATAGTGAATGTTGAACAATAACAATTCAGTGTTGAAATTAAATTCGACATTTACCCCCGTTAACCTGGTGTAATTTTGTACGTGTGTCAATTGTTTGTAATATAGACAAATAATTACTGAACTCTAATCCATTCATTGTTCTGTCCCTATTGTTATTCTCTTTAAACTAAGCCCCTTCTTATTTATACCCAGAGTAGACCGGTGCAGTTGTATACAAAAGAAAATTGTTAAACGCTATAATTTGTAAACCTTTTTTGCTGATATTTATATTTTGCAACGTAGCCTCCGGTTTGTTGAGATATAAGTCGGCACGCTTTGAGATATAAATCTGTACGCTTTGACATTATTTGCCCTCTCTGTTGGCATAATTTTACAAACATCAGTCGGCCCTCGACCTTATGGTGGTTTTCAGGAATATCTTTCAAAAGGTCAGACGGCTGTGTTCAATTTTTTTGTTTCATCATTTATTTTTACAACATAAGTGAATTGATGTGCCCTTTTGATCTGTATACGTACGAATACATAACTCATGATGGTAAGTATTATGTTCTATAAAACAATACTATATTTGTTTATCCCTCCAAACCATCTCATCTGTTATAAGTTCAAGCGATGTTCAATTTGAAATGATCTTTCCAAGAACTATTAATATCAGTGTCCTCGAAAATATAGGTAAAATTGTTGTATATCGGCACTACCATCACCCTGGGTGAGAGTGTATACTTGTGTTATAACCACCCCATACTTGTGATGTTAATTCCGAAATTTAAGATATTGAGCTGTTTGATGAAAACTTCATCTGAGAAGCTCAGTTCAGACTCTCTTGACAGATGACAGTTTGCGAGTATATTTAAACCTTCATTCATGTTCAAAGCAGTAAAAATAATATTTCGGAAAAAGGGCGTGTCGTAACACTCCCATGGGAACTCACAAATGCGTATAACAATTGAGACTGGCGGGATTAACTACTACAATCAAGAAGACATCAAAGAGCAAAGCAGCCGCGTAATATTGAACTTGATTAAATTAAACATTGAATTGCAATATGAGTGAGAGATATGCGTACAGGGAATCAGTTATGAACTGTATGAAGAGGGTAATTCACATGGTTTATTTGAAACACGATACAGATAACATTATTATACAGTATGACATAATTTTATTACAAATTTTATTGTATAACAAGGTGATCAAAGTAAACTACATATTTCATTTGCGACTCATTCAGCCATGTTATTACGTATTATTGTAAGAGTTTTTGTTTGAATGCCTGCAACATAATTACAATGTACATGTATGTTTCCTGGGGTGGCCTTCTTTTAGCATATGTCCGTCAGATTCCACTTTAATTTGTAAGAAAAGCAGATAGGATTAGAATTTAAAACATGTGTATATTATCGTTGCAAACTATCCTTGACTAATCCTAACTCTTGTGATATCTAAAAGCATTTATTTCATTAGAACTCGCTTTGTTATTTTGAAATAATCACCACTTATACATATAACAGATGGGATAACTCGTGGTACTGTTTATGGAACACGATACTTACTGTCAATTGCCGTCATTTATTTTTACGTATACATATCAAAGGGGCGTGTCATATTCGCATATGTAGTGAAAACAGATGTTTGAATCAAAGGAAGTTATAACTTATTATTAGTCAAACAATAACCCACTGATTTAAGGACTTAAAACTATATTAGCGATACTATATCGGTATCTTAGTGGGATATCATTTCAAACATGTGTTGGTTTCCATAGAAATTTGCAGCATCAACCATCGGCCTGTCGATTATCTCTTCCCTTTCTCTGGTGGAGGATCATTTTAGCTCCTTAGGTTGAGCTCTAGTGTGCATTCCCGTTCCCGACTTTCGATATTTGCCTAGTATTCCCCATACGTACTGTCGACACCTCGGGATGTTTAGATGGTCAAAGTATCATTGCTTGAACTAAACACAACATAATTCTTTATCCCTGTAGTAACTATTCATATGTCTTGCAGGAAGCCTGGCGTCTTCCGCCTTAAACAATATTGGCCCTTGGAGTGCACCAACGGCGTTTTTATTCCATCCGTCGTCATTACGGGTACAAGTAGTATATGTGTTTTGTAGTAATGGACAGTATAGCGCTTACTATCATAATGTGTTTGAGTTGCCATGGATATGTATAGGCAACACTTATTTTCCATCTTTTGTGTTACTATGCAGATTGCAGAATTGTCTCACGTGAAAAATATTCATTTATGCACAATGGTTTCACCGTTTCGACGACACCAGACATAATAAAGGGTATAACATTCAATCCAACCACTGAGAAGAATACAATAGAGGCAGATTTGCAAACAACAATGTTAAAAACGACACGTGAAAGAAAGCCATCGCACATCTCATCATCTGCACAATTCACTATAGAGACAACGGGTATGTATGAATTTACAAATAAATAAGCACGTTAATGCATATTATTACAGGCAAACAAGTGGTGAATTTCAACAATTGGACAGCTTTTCACAAATATACGTTTGATATTATATGTTAACACGCACAATATAAGTACTTATTGTTGAAAAATGGGTTCGAAGTTGTATCAATCTTAAATGTTAACATCATCACAGGCAATGGCAACGATACAGCCATGTTCTCAACTATGCAGAAACAATGGACGTTGCAAACAGGTTAGCGTTTACATGTAGTTGATATTACCTCAAAAACTCGTGAGAATGTTCGCCTTAGTCTAGGATATTTTTAAAAGGCGAGATAGGATTGATGTTGTGATAACACGCATAATATACCTACTTGTGTTATTGTTGAATAAAATTGTATCGAATTTTTAAAAAACCTATTATATTTCTAACATCATTACAGGCAATGACAACAAAACAACTATGTTCTCAATTCAAACAGGTAAGCGTATTTCCAAATGAGTGCATTGTCACATTACTAACATGTGAACCTAATTAATATCAACTTATCTATTTATACATTGAAAGAAATAAATCACCACAGTTACATAGAAGCATGCTATAACACATATACATCTTATACACAGGCAATGGCAACGATACAGCCATGTTCTCAACTATGCAGAAACAATGGACGTTGCAAACAGGTAAGCGCTTACATGTAGTTGATATTACGTCAAAAACTCCTGAGAATGTTCGCCTTAGTCTAGGATATTTTTAAAAGGCGAGATAGGATTGATGTTGTGATAACACGCATAATATACCTACTTGTGTTATTGTTGAATAAAATTGTATCGAATTTTTAAAAAACCTATTATAATACTAACATCTTTACAGGCAATGACAACAAAACAACTATGTTCTCAATTCAAACAGGTAAGCGTATTTCCAAATGAGTGCATTGTCACATTACTAACATGTGAATCTAATTAATATAAACTTATCTACTTATACATTGAAATAAATAAATCACCACAGTTACATAGAAGCATGCTATAACACATATATATCTTATACAATGTAACACCATGTCTTATAATATATTGCAGTCACAGCAGAAACACCATGTCCTGCTAATTGTGGTGATGTTTGCTCGCTTTATGATGTACCATTATGTCCATGTACCGGGGTGACATGTGGTAAGTATATTAGCTACTAGTATGTTTACTAGAGTAATTTCAAAAACAATATTTTCAATATTTGCTAGATACATGCGTTTGTGTTCTTTTTTTTACAGATTACTTTTTAATTGGGTGTTTTACTGACACATATGCACGTGCTATCCCCACCCTTGAAGGTACTGATGCACGACTCGATGGATACTACAAAACACGCATAAACCCTATTGAGAAATGTGCTGCCGTAGCTCTAGATAATGGTTACGGAATGTTTGCGGTTCAGAATGGAGGATGGTGCGCATCAAGTTGCACCACTTGCCAAACATACAATACATATGGTCCTTCATTTCAGTGTTCACCTAACGGAGAGGGTGGTCCTCTCAGCAATTCTGTTTACATCTTTGTTAATCTACCATGAACTCCATTATACTGACATACTTTTTGTGTTTATGCAAAACGTAAATACAAGAACAAAAGTTGTAGATGTGAACATTATATTTAGCTATTATCTTATCAAATAATACAATTGTGATACAATTGTTAATTAAACCAAATTAGTCAAACAATTATAAATGTTAACATTGAAATATCTTAATTAGTGTAGTCGTTCCATTCACATCCCAACATCACGTGCTATATTCGATATGTAACCTATTCGTTCTCGTATGTTGTATATGTGTTGTATGTGCATTCGCATTTTTCATAAGGAGGTATGCCAAACTAGTCTAGATTATGCGATATGGTTCACGTACATTGTACATGTTTACAATGTACACAAATCGATTTGCATAATAAGTTGGCGACTACTTTTCAAGATACTTGTCATAGCTATTTGCATTTTAGTAATGAATACTAAATAATGTTGTTGATTCCCGGGTTATTATGTGTCGGAATTCAAGTCATATCAAGGTGATGTCGGTTCAATGATACCCTATAGTAAGAAGTACAATGTGCAACTCGTAAGCAATTTAAGTGGGTAATTTTTTATTAGTATCAAAATATACGGTGTTAAGGTAGCAACATGATCTGAGCAACTCAAATCAAAACATATTAATAGCAAACTATACATTTTATGAAAGCTGAAATATTCAAGAATTTGATAATTCATATTTTGAAATGATTGTTTACATAGGGGTCATTTGCCCTGAGATTAACTGTACCCTGCCAGAATAACAAATCAAAAAGTTCTGCCGCTGCGATTTAACCATTTGATTGGGAATTTTAGGAATAATGTCGCTGTGAAAGGTTACTATAAGGTGTCAATGAACGTATGTATGTTATTATTTTTCTAATAATTATCATAAATACTAATTATTTCTAAGTTATATAAGTTCAAAACAGTGCTGATGTATGAACTGAGGAAACAACAAAAAACAAATTTACCTGGATGACAACACATTTTTGTCTTTTGTCTTTTCGTCAACATGGCGCCGTCATATTCACTTCATTAATTCAAATGTTTTGTTATGCTAAACATGGGCGGGTCATCCAACTCAAGTATATTTACAGATTACTTAATCGCATCTAGTTTATTTGCGGATTATGTAAACTAAATCATCAATAGGTTTAAGTTTAAATTATCAATACCGTTAGAACTTCATACATTTTTGTTTAGTTGCGACTGCAGTTACAACTACGCTGTCTAACGCGTTCCTGAGAAATACATTTCCTGCACTGTCACCAAATTAACATATTCACGTGATTGCGATATTCAACGCATCTTCGGCAGGTCTATTAAATTGTTTTTGCTCGGTTACTATAAACCGTGGTTTTTGTCACCATAGCCAGGGGAGATATGCGAAAAACTGAAACAATCCGAAGTGAAAAAGGAGATGTACAAGAGAAACACCTGTAAAAGCATATCGTGTACGAAGACCTCAGACAACCAATAAATATTTCTTTTGTCTGAGCAAAGACGAAACACTTTTGACTGGAAAGAGACAGGAAATTGTCAGTATTGCTCGACACATCCCGTTTAAAAACAAAGCTGGCACGTGCCCATCTATTTACAACTTTGAATTTTCAAATGAGCTCATAATATCTGCAATGACTGGAAGGGGTCAGGAAGTAGTCAGTGTAACGTCTGATAAATTATTTTGAGACCGAAGACGCACCGTTTGCCTGTCACAGTGCAACAAAAACATTACGAAGAATTCACACTAGGTCTGAGTTTGAATAATGTCCCTGAAGCGGTAAAATCCCGGTGTAACCAAACAAACGTTGTCAAAAATCCCTCAGAAAGAGTTATCCTGTACCAAATGATATGCGTGCTGGGGACTGTTTTTTGCCTCTGACGTTACTGGCTTGAATTAATAAAAGAAAGCCATGTGATCTGAATCTAGCGGATATTTACGTGGTCATGTGCCCTTTCAGTGTAACGCAAACTACGTGGTTAGCAATCAGCACCGAAGCTATACTAGTAACTTGGGCTTGTTTTTTTAACCATTGTTATTAAACCAGGCTCCACTCATCTCGTCAATCACAGAATTATGAAAAGCGGTCAAACGTTCGGCCAATCAAAATCGTCAATTCACGCACCCGGGCGGTCCATAAAGTAGACGCTTGTAACAACTGAATTTAATTTCCAACATGGCGGACGCATACCGATTCAACTCTGTGGCTGTTATACTCTTTCGATATTGTTGCTTATCATAGATATTCACAATGTATATTCACTGTTCGATGACCATATAATTATCTAGCAAAACAAATTTTTATTGTGCATGAATGAAACATTTTTTTCCGGTCAAAGCTGTGCTTGTTGCGACGATCGCCGGTGGTCACAGCTTCTCGATAAAGTGCACAAGATAAACACATACTGAAAACAAGTTATATAGCGATATTGATGGCAAATTAATAGGATACTGATTATTTTTTTTGAACGTGGCCAATTAATATGACACAAATAATAATAAAATACAATATATAGGTGGGCAAATTAAGAGACCATGAATTAATAGTTGTGCGGTAGTGTAAATAGCTACCCCATCTATGGAGTCTGTCCATGTCTTCCACTAACCGAATTCCACTTTTCTTTCATAAACAACAAACCAGCATGTCGCTACTTTGCTCGTTTAAAGACTCAAATTTCACTAAAATTAACGAATGTTTGTCATTTGCGCGCGTACTTCTTCGTCAACGGAAATGACAGTGTCGCTGTCACTATACAAATCAATCTTCTCGGAACAAAAGTAGCGTCTTCTAAATCATCTGAAACAGGATCTAATTTTCGGCTGTACCCACTCAGTCGGACCCGTTTCTCTTCACTCATGGGTTCAAAATACTTTTTTTGACGACCTCTCTATTTTCTCATGTTAAAATGATGTTGCTTTGCCTTGCTGAAAAAAATGGTGTTGTGCGTTTGCTCTTTCAATAATGAATGTGTGTATACAGAAACTGTTGACACTGACAATATAACAGACGCTGATAAGATGGGCTTTCATTTACCATAGCAAACACCAAAGCTGTAGAGACAAAAGATTACTTGAAGTAACGTAATGCTATTGTCCACAATTTGTTCATCATTTGAATTATGTAAATAATTAAGTGGTTGTTTGCATTTTGAATGGCAACTGAAAGTCAGCTTGCTGTGCTCAGTTTTCTCACAAATTTGCGTCTAAAATAACATTAGTACTATTTTTTTTGTTTGTTGTACTGAAAGAATACAAGAAAGTAATATACCGATTATTAAAAAAACATTGTTGCTACCTAATGATGATAATTATTGTATTCATTGTAGCGATAACAAATATGTCAGCATCCTTTATTTATATTTTTGTCATATTACCCTAAACCCTGCAAATGGAAGTGTGCATGAAATCATGGAAAGAAATACTTGTTTTCAACACTGGAAAAACAGTGTAATCTGCCAGTTGTGCATGTAATGTACATAACAAATGGTGTTTTAAACTTTGGAAGGAGAATAGGAATCTACCAGGTGTGCTGTTATTTGAATAACAAAGGGTGTTTATGATCTACTGAGTTACCTACGTGACACAGCTTCTAGCAAGATCACATTCTGATTGGCTCATGTGGAAACCCAGGTGGTGACACTGAATCATGCCTATAAATTGGACAGACTCAGGACAGGTGTGCTCCATCTGTTCAACTTGGTATACAATGTGCCCTGCTACGATATTGTGTGACAAGTAATACAGGCTACAACCATCATTTTGTGAGACTTGTATGATCTCCTGCTTCCAGCGGCGCCCTCCAGAATACTAGCATTCCTCTGCAAGCAAGACTCCTGTATTTCTTCGTTGTTGTGTTGCTAAATCCATTCACTGTCGTCCATTAATGCATCCTGGAATTGTGAGTTATCACCAATGCACACTTCCCAGAGCAATCCCCTATTTTAGTGACTTTATTCATTGTATTTTTCTGTGCTTTATTTCTTGTAATTATTTTGAGAGGTATTAAAACTAGGAGCTTCAGCGTGACATTTTGGGTGTGTGTGTATTTCATTTTCAGTACTATCGTCTTGTCTACCCCATACTAGCAGTAAAAGAACCTGAGTACTTAGACTGTGACATTTTGGTGTCAAAAGTGGGATTGTAATTCTGATTCGGATTGTGATTCTGATTTGGATTTTATTGTCAGCAATCCTTTGACTAAATTGACTGTTTCATAACTGCTTAAGGTCTAGAGAACGCGTTGTTGTCAGACCAGCTTGTCAGGTTGACATTAAATTGCTTTATTTAATATCACTGGAATTTGATTTACACCTTTTCAAGCATGGATATTGTTATTGAACTCGAAGAGTTATGTAGTAGATTAGACTATAAGGGGAAGAGCTGACTCAATTTATGAGGACTGAGCGTGAGAAGAAACAGAGAGTGCGTGAGGAGAGGGTTGAGCGAGCAGCCAAACGTGAGGCTGAACGTGAGGCTGAAAGGTTGAAACATGAGGAAAGGGACAGAGAGCGTGAAAATGAACGTGAAGTTGAAAGGTTGAAAATTGAGGCAATAGAGAGAGAACGAGACCGTGAAGAAAAAGAGAAAATAAGAGAGCATGAACTTGAAGTGTTGAGATTACGTGCGGAAGCTAATGGTCAAAATGGAGGCTTAGAACAGTTGGCACAGTCCGTTGCTAGTTCTAAGGGCCCAAAACTATCTTTGTTTGATGAGACTAGAGACGAGATGGATGCATTATAAGGTTCGAGCTGAAACTCAGAAATGGCCCGTGGTAGTTGGGTTATGAATCTTAGTGCATTATTGACAGGCAAAGCATTGTATGTGTTGTCTGCAGCAGAGTCCATTGATTACAATTTTGTAAAGGCAGCTTTGTAGAAGCGTCATGATATGAATAAAAAAGGTTATCGAAAGAAATTTCGAACTAGTAGGGAAGAAGGTGGCGTAAGCATTTCGCAATTTGCAGCTAGATTAAGTAGTTATTTTGACCGATTGGTAGAGCTGTCTGAAGTTGGTAGGAGCTTTGATTGAGCTAAGGACTTAGTGATGAGAGATCAATTGACGAGTACTTTTGGTAATGAGTTGTCCATTTTTATAGTTGAAAGGTCACCCAAGTCAGTTAAGTAAATGCCTGAATTAACTGATAAGTTTAGAGATGCACATGGACAGACAGGTGATATAAATCAGAAATCTATCCAGTTTCAGGCAGGCAGTCAGAAAGGTAAAAGACAGGGTCGATTTGGTTAGGCTGTTAAGTCGTCCAAAGTTTGCTTACGTTAATTGTGAGCCACCGGGGAGTACATTATAGTTTAAATATAGGAATGTTACCAACATAACAGTCTGTTTTATTTAGTAAGGAGGGACTGATAATACTGAATACAGAAACGGTATCAAAATTGTGTCATTGTCACACGCAACGTAATATTACCGTAATTGGTATAGTACAGGTGTGATGGTTCAAATACCAAAATGGCAACAGTAACAAAAAGACGTCCCTGGCGGCGATGATAAAATACGAACACGGGGCCAACAGATGAGGTTTCAACTGGTACTGGTATTATTATACTCTGCAAACATCAAGTACAATAACGCGGTAAAACTCCACTACTCCAATAACTAGATACTTAAACTCCAATACAATTCAATGAGATCTCCGATCTGAACTCAGTGCTGAACAACTCCCCTATATATACCCACACTGTCTATAAATAGACCATTACATCAGCATACATAATGAGTCTGGAACTTACTACAAATTTCTAGAATGTTCCATTACCTTCTATTGCCTTCTACAGTGCCCTATTACCTATTCAACCAACTTCTAAAAATTCCATCCAGACACAGTACGGTTCTAGAACATTCTCAGTCACACGGAAGTGGTAAAAAAGTCGTATGCGACAGTCATGTAATATTTAGTTCAGGAGAACTGATAATGATAAATATAGGAATGGTACAATTAATTGCAGCATGTATTATTAAGCTCGTGAGGACTGGTAATAATAAATATAAGATTGATACCATGATTGCAACATGTGCTATTTATTCCGGGAGAATTAATAGTAATGAATACAGGTAAATTCGGTCTTCCTATGCCCATAGAAGTATAGTTTTTTTTTTCAATGTTCTCGTAAAACCACGACCATGACAATAAACAAGAGACAAATTACAATTATTTTATTTTCATTGTATCTCATATATACCACAACATTGCTAGTAATCCAAAATGGCGGTCAAAGGACGTTACTGATCAACAATAGTTTATTTGTCTCATTGGAAGATTTGGTATACATGCAACACGTTAAAGCGAGAAACAAATGCCACGAACTGTGACAGCTGTTGCCAGAAATATAAGATGGCGCAAAATATGATAACTGACCATTTCATAGGAACTTCAAAATTGTTTCTCATCGATACACAATATTATTTGTAATTATTTAGATTATTTATAAACGATGCCACATATTTGTCTAAATGTGAATGACGATGAATGAAAAATAATGGGAAAATTTAAACAAAAACTAATTTCGATTCACATCACCGTACAGTCGCACGAATTATTCCATTCCCATAATCACCAGCATGTGACTGTACATTCAATACATGAATATCATAGCCTCATTAGCAATTCTAATTACTGTTATCATGCATACAAAGACAGTAGTATAATAAATCCAGAGGATTGGGAATTAAAATGTGCAGTTAATTAATGTACTTTTAAAAAACTCGTCTATTCATATGGAATATTCGTTAGTAGTTTAGGTCTCGTAATGAAATAATATATGAATAATGAAGAGAGTCGTTTGTATTTTTCTACAATGATATTATTTTATGCTGTAATACAGTCAGTGTTAGCAAAACCAATCTTTTTATCTGTACACAATATCATTCACATTACAAATTTACGAAATATACGTTTACATCTATGTAGAAATAAATGACGATGTATAATAAATAACACGGTAAATGTGATACAAATTAATTCCGGTTCAAATTACCAGAGAGGGGCATGAAGTATTCTAATCCTATATTTAACACCTTGCCAATGATTGTCCATTAGCAAGTATAAATTCCTTGATCATTTTCATACATACATATCATTGAGCAGCTCTATGATAGTAGCATGTGTTATTCTAGCGTGCATGAAGCGTTGGCAAATTAATTAGTATTATTCGGCATTCTACGCTAGGTTAGTTCAAATATGTATCGTTTCATGATTTACCATCACTATCGTGTTATTAGTTACCCGTATTGGGCATACAACGGCAGTAGTATAATAAATTCAGAACAATGCGCATAAAAACGCACAGATAGTCAATGTGCCTCGTCTACATACATGTAATGTTCGTACGCAGCTTAGCACTTGTACAAAAGCATATCTGAATGATAAAATCTTTAGTTTCCGAATAGCATTTTTTTTGTTTTACTCTACTCTAACATTCGTGTTTACACTCATGTTCAGCAAATATAAGCATATTTGTGTAGATGTGAAATATAATGTAGCAGAAAATATTGAACTAATTAAAATTATTTTGGACTGACATCCAACATTTGATGATTAGCGTCTATTATTATACATTGTTCTGCATTGGCACACACATACATCTTGAGGGGCAGCTTGCTATTAGTATTGTTCCAGAATGATGATATATTTGCTTGTTGTGTTCGAATATAATCTTCTAAATTCTTTTTGAATTACAGTAAATTACAGTCATGTTAAACAAATATAAAGCTACTTCCAACATTTCCTTCACCATTATTTTTTTTATTTAAAATCAATTTGTCTAAATGTGGAAGATTGCACATGTTGAACTATACTATTTTCCAGTCAAATAATCATACACCCACATGATGTATTAACATTTGATATTCACAAGCCACATTCTGTATTCAATACATGGGCATCATTGACTCATTAAGAATTATAATTATATTAATCGTTCTCACAAATTATTGACATAATTGATGTATAGCTTATATAATTTCACTTTGAACATATAACTCGCTAATACAGGTCGAAACCATGTCACATGTTGTCGATTATATCACCATACTGGCGTATTTCGTTTAGTAAACTAGCTCTAATTCATGGGATGAAGTCACACGTCGCGTTACATTGCGATTTCCTGTACGTCGTTTGCGACTGCTAATTGGGTTGCAGATGTAGATAGTCAACTAGGGAAAACTGTCTACTTTAGCTTCACTTTAAAAGATGAACTCAACACATTAATGACAACGAAGATGCACCGATGACGACGAAGGAAGCAATGAAGTATTCTATATATGTCTTTCTATATTTTTGTGAAGAAATCGAAACATATCTAGTCGACTTCGAGAAAAAACATCTCTAACTTCAACAATTAGTGTTGATGAATGATTCCATATATATAAGAAAAATAACGGGTAAATTTAAACAAAATTAATTTCGATTCACATCATAGTACAGTCGTGCGAATTATTCTAATCCCATAATCACCAGCTTGTGACTGTACACTCAATACAGAAATACCATAGCCTCATTAGCAATTATAATTACTGCGATCATCATTTTTACATACAAGGACTAAGAGATTATTTGCCCTCCTGACGTCGGGTAAATGATCACCTGCGCCCGGGCGCAAACGACCATATTCGGGCAGTAATATATAAAATAACACGGTAAATGTGATATACATTAATTTCAGTTCAAATCACCAGAGAGATATGAATTATTCTAATCCTATATTCAACAGCTTCCACATCATTGTCAAATTAGCAATTATAATTGCCTTGATTATTTGTACATATCGTTTTGTACGTGTTATTCAAGTGTGTATGAAGCATTGGCAAATTAAGTTGTGTTATTCGACTACTATCTTCATCAAATTAGTTCAAATATGTATCTTTTTACCATCACTGTCATGTTCTTAGCAACCTTTCTTGTGCATACAATGGCAGTAATTTAATCAATTCAGAACAATACGAATACAAACACATAGTTAATCAATGTGCTTCGTCTAGCTACATGGAATGTTCGTACATTAGCTTAGAGCACTTGTAAAAAATAAATCTTAATGCTAAAATATTTAGTATTGTTAAATATTCTTGTTTACACTCACTTTTAGCAAATATAAGCAATATTACACTTTAACACACTAAAAATAATCAATATAGGAATGGTACCAAGCATTTAACATGGATTATTTAGTTTCAGAGAGACCGTAATAATCAATATTGGAATGGTACCATGACAGTAGAACATGTAATTAAATTTTCGGTAGCTGGCAATTCTTCAATATTAGTACCAAAAAAGTACCATGTATCGAGAGGAGTGTTATCATGAATATGGAAATGGCGTGGGACGCTGCTAATAATCAATCCGGAAATGGTACAACAATAGTAGCATGTGCTATTCAGTTGAAGAGGACTTATACGGTAATAATGAATATACGAATCGTATCAAAATACAATTGTATAATTTTGTTGTCTAGAGCTGCTAATAATTCAGAAATAGGACCAAAATATTGGGATGCGATATTTAGTTCGAGAGAACTGATAATATCAAAATATAGCAGCACATACAATTTAGTTGCTGAATAATTAGATGCTAATAATTATCAATTGGTACCAAAATATTAGCTTTTGGTATTTAGTTAAAGAGTACTGGTAATAATGAATGTATAAATGGTATCAAAAATAGTAGCACATACAATTAAGTTGTCGAGAGCTGCTAATAATTCACAATTTGTACCAAAGTATTCGCTTGTGCTATTTAGTTAAAGAGGACTGGTAATAATGAATGTATAAATGGTATCAAAGATAGTAGCACATACAATTTAGTTATCGAGAGCTGCTGATAATTCACAATTTGTACCGAAATATTAGCATGTGCTATTTAGTTCAAAGAAACTTATATAATAATGAATATAAGTATGGCACAAAAATAGCAGTACATACAATTCATTTATCTAGCTAGTACTGCTAATAATTCATTAATGGTACTAAACTAGTGTAATATATTATGTAGTTCAAAAGGACTGGTAATACTGAATATTGGAATCAATGGCACAAATAAAAAAACAGCATATTTTTTTTTTCGAGAGCTGCTACTAATTTAGCATTTGTACCATAATATTAGCATGTGCTATTTATTTCATCAGGACTTGTATTACTGGAGAGAAATTTTAAAAAAATAGCAGCAAAAAACATTTAGTTGCCGAGAGCAGCTAATACATGCATGTAGTGCATGAGAACTGGTAATAATATATATACGAATCAATGTCACATAAAAGTGTAGTTGTCGATGGCTGCTACGATTTCAGGATTGGTATCGAATTATTAGCATGTACTATTTATTCCAGTAGGACTTGGAACTACTAACATTGAATATAGGAATGTCGTCAAAGTATTAGCATGTATTATTTAGGTTGAGGGAACTACTAACATTGAATATAGGAATGTTGTCAATGTAGTAGCATGTATTATTTAGCTCGATGTAACTGCTAACATTTATTATAGGAATGCCGTCAAAGTAGTAGCATGTATTATTTAGTTCGATGGAACTGCTAACATTCAATACAGACATGTCGTCAAAGTAATATCATGTATTATTTAGTTCGAGGGAACTGCTAATATTGAATATAGCGGTGTCGTCAAAGTAGTAGCATGTATTATTTAGTTTGAGGGGACTGCCAACATTGAATATATGAATGTCGTCAAATTAGTAGCATGTATTATTTGGTTCGAGGAAACTACTATCATTGAAAATATGAATGTCGTCAATGTAGTAGTATGTATTATTTAGTTCGAGGGAACTACCAACATTTAATAAAGGAATGCCGTCAATGTAGTAGTATGTATTATTTAGTTCGAGGGAACTACCAACATTTAATAAAGAAATGCCGTCAATGTAGTGGCATGTATTATTTAGTTGAAGAGAGCATACATATTGAATATTGTCAAACACAGTGAAAAAATATTTGATTGCATTATTGGGTTGGGTGTGTGTGGCCATCGGATGCAGAATTTTAGATTAAGCCAGTTCACAATTAGGCCGCCATTTACCATGAAGCAATACAAGGTCGAATGTAGCATGGTACCTGGCTCTATTCTGTTCCTATGTACTGAATATCAGGTTGCTGTGTTTTGGTATTTTTCAAGGCAAATTGACCAGAAAAGTGAGTTTAATTTTAATTTTTCATATGTAAATACTTATGCGGAGCTACTGTAGTGGCTTTTTCTTTCCGATTATGAAAATGTGTGTTTCTGTCGCCATCGTTAAGATATTTAAAAAGTAGCTAAAACGTTTCTTCATAACATTTATTTTTATAAATGTTGTTTGAAATTGAAGATTATGATTTGTATTTTATCTTTTACCCACAGAATAGCGTTTATACAGTAGTTTCTGTGTTACTTCCTGGGTAACATTTTCTTCCTGAAATGTGAGAATTGTTAACCTTTTTAGTCTCTTTTGACTGAGATTTTCCTAATGAATCTGGTATACTAAGTTAAGTTACTGTGCATACGAAACATATAAAATGTCTTCAAGGAAGAATATTGTAATATAATTCCGATTACGAGGATGTCAATAAAGTTTTCTGGATGCATGTTTTTTTGTGATGTGGTTACTAAGCTGCTACGTATACTAAATTAAGTTATAGCTTGTCAGGTTATAGTCAACTGATAGTAGTGTTTCCGTATCTTGATATGCAAAATGGAAGTATATGTATATCATCAAATCATATTATGGAATATGTCTTTCTATTGTTTGAACAAATGATGCAGTCTGAATTTGAATTAGAATCATGTACATTTAATCCCAAGAAGACATCTTTTGATGAAAAATTTACTGAAATATTACAATAATTGTCAAGGGCAAATTCAAGATCGCGATGCACTGGAGAGACATGAATACAATTTTAAAACAAATAAAGCAGTGTTTCAGGAAAATTGTGACAAAAAGTACTTATCAGTATCGACTATATTACGTATATTTAAAAAACCTTTTTGTAGTGGAAATTTTATTAATCAGTCTGTATTTACAATTTCTGAGTGATACATCATAAGTAGTAATGAAATGTAGTTTGAAATAATACTCAAAATTTAGATTTGTGCCAAAAATCTTTCCACTTTTCAACACAGGTTTGAGTTATTAGGTTTAACCTATACATTTTCTCTACGATTTCTGAGTAAGCTCTTTTAATATGGATAAGGGTAGATTCATTTTCATTATCTCTGCTATTCAAGGAAACTAACCAATTTCTAGGAATAGCATCAATAAGACTGAAATATTTTAAAAATTGATTTGATGATATGTTATACTTGTCCGAGAATGTTTTAAAGGTGAGGAAATAGTCCCTATCATCCAGTACATCGGGAAGAAAAACATATCACTCTGGTACCAACCTCTATAGAACATAGTTCGCTTTATTGACATTTATATATGAATGGAAGACGTTAAGAGCTTTGCAATTTCTGAGTGGTAGAGTAATTGTAAATAATTGTTTTGACTAATAAACTCATGGCAAGCAGTACAAAAGGAAATTTAATTTCACTACTTTAATAAGTCTAATAATATATTTCAACTGTTTTACGGGCACTAGCAAAAGTAATATGATATCACTAATTGGTCGATTAAATGGTTTGTAAGCACAATATGTAGATTTCACGGTTTTTGACAAATGTTGTGTGAGCGCCACCCAGAGCCCACAGGAGTTATTCGTTCGTTTTAGTTGGAAGTCGAAGAAACCACGTTGGGGACTGTATCGTGACAACGTGAAGTAGAACCACAATTGTTTTTGCGAGAGTGTTATTGTGATTTAGGGAATCGCGCTTTATGATCAACGAAAGAGTAATGACAGAACAAACAAGACAAGACAATGAAATGGAAATTCTCGCGGCTTTACATGAAGAGCTATAACTCAATTAGGAAGATCTCAAGAGCGTGTACTACCATTGATAACCAAACATTTTGAAATCGTTCTCATAAATTGTGTATAAACTTTTCATTTCAGTTTCTGTAACATTCGAAATATATTTCTTGACCAATAAAGACAATGACGTATTTGTTCCATGCGGTTCCAAGTCCGGGAAGGTCACTATATCATCAGCCTTGATCTTGCGCAGCACGTGGTTGGCGTCACGTGTAAAGGTCTCGTACTTCCCGATAATATCGTAATGTACATCACAAGGCTTGCAAAGCTCTTCATACGTTTGCCAGTGAACGTCAATGTTTTTCTGGTGGCTTAAGACAAACCTCACAAAACTTTGAAACGTTTGTATCTTCGAATTTTTTCCATCAATTTTATCGCGATATGCGGACAGCAACCGTTCAAATGGATGCCTTACAAATATTATTTTTGTATATGTTTGAAGGCGCCGTACTCTACCTTCTAGATCAAAGCTTCCAAGTTGTTTGAATTTCTTTGTGTAAATACCCCATGTACTGTCCTTTATTTCAGCAGTGCTGTTGTAGCGCCCTCCCATTACCATCAGCACTCTTCGCCAATTTGATGTTGCAACTTTGGGAACAGGACAGTAAATCAGTTTATACTTGTCATCGACGTACATTTCATGGGACAACTGCAATTGTCTATAATTGTCTGTCTGTATTTTCCCACTTTCAGCAGCCATCATGTTTTGTTCACTAGCGTTTGAACAGTTTACATATTTAGTAGAAACCTGTATACTCGTATTTTGCAGCTGGTGACATGTACATCGCAGAAATGACAGGCGTCTACGCATGTCTGTTTCGACCATCCGGGTTCTAGATAAGTTCTGAAAAATAGTGGTTCTCATATAATGGAAAATATATAAGGAAATATGATTATCATTGCATGTATTATGTAACAGAGGGTGAATGAAATTTGAAGTTATGGAAAAGTAGAAATTATTAATTGTGGACGATGCTTTTTCCAACTAGTGTATAGAGAATTAGAATGATCAAGTTCCAGTCAGCTAGTATACTGCTTATAATTTTATCATCAACGGACGATTTAAAGTTAAATTTTTATCACCCGGCAGGCGAGTATACCGTGAGTCAACAATACAGACGCCATCTTGCACTCAAAAAAGTGAGTTTGTGGACTAAACATAAAAAACAGATTCAGTTTCAATAATAATAAAAATTTGCATAGTTGGTACATGCAAACATTAGCCACACAAGCTAGCTAAATCAAACACACATAGTGCATTCTTCAATTATATACTCGCATCTGCATACACACCAATACTGTTTAGTATGTGTATTAATGCTATAAAAACGATTCCGACAACATAATCCTCAAGCTACGTTGATAAAAAAATACGATTTTAAACACTAGAGGGCGCTCGATTATTTTCTAAAAAATACCTCTGGTCTAATCATATTCAAAAGAAAGTGGTAAAACACTTATAGCGCACGTTTTCTAATAAGAAATAATGGCCAAAATTAAAATGATTTAATGTAGTTTATTATGTCCTCTTCATAGGAATAACTTGTAAATTTACCTTACCTTGCCTGCAAGTGACGTTGTGTTATATATTGGCATTTTGTCCAAGGTCAAATTGCTTGCATTTGATCGTGAGTGATAATCTAGAAGCCTTGCGTCTCTCAAATCGCCTGCAAATTATATTGAAAATCAGATTAATGCAGAATACAGACGTGGATTCCCATCATTACTGACCACATATGACCCCACTCACTAGATTTATCTTATTGACATGGCTTTATTAGTGCACAACATTTGGTAAAAATAATTAACTATTTAGTCTCAATCTTTGATTCAGATTAAATGTAAATTTGAATGTATTGTTTAAGTATTCAAAATCAAAGGAAGCACTAACAGCTAGCCACAATTTGATTTGATTTACGCCTTCTATCTCAATGTACTTACTGTTTTTGTGTCAGTGAATATTGGCTCGTTCATGTTAACATGAGACCGGTCACTGGTAGCATAGTGGTTGTCGCACCAGACTTATGATCGGTAGTTCAAATCCTACCTTAGGCTGAACATCAAAGGGTCTACCCCTACACTGGGTGAGTGTGCCACAGACTCAGTGGAAAGGCCAATTCTACTGGCCGAGATTCATTCACTAACGAATGCGACTTTGGTGGAACTTTGGTCAAGGTCTGCAGGTGCTTGTGTTCGACCGGGCCTGGTTGACGCCAGGATAGCGCAATAAAATTGCCATTTGATAGGGAGATGACCACACAGCCCTATCATGTAGTCCCAAACAGGAAATGACTTCTGTGGCAAAATGCACTATGTGTCAGCACTAGCACTTGCAATTTGCACTTACATAAAAGAAAAGTCAGGAGAGACAACAGTGACATTCAATGTCCGGAAAAAGAAAATCGTCCTAGATAAATTCATAATCACAATCTGTGGTATGATTCCTTATACAGACGAATAGTTTTAAATGTACTGTAGCGAATGAAAGGAGAGTTTTTTTAAATTGAAACTCTTCTTTTATATTGTAGTTATTTGCTGCAAATGTGTTTAACTAAGTGAAGTGTCAACGTCAACTATAATTCACGTAATTCTCTGTCTCAATTTGGTCACGTTTCTTATTTTCAAACGGTCCTAACAATATAATCTTAGTTGCACGTAGTTATGTATTATATTATACCAGTATACTATTTGTGTCAAACCATCGATTTGATTTGTCCAAACACAAAATTTGCATATGCAATCAAGGATATATCTAAGCAATAATGACTACCCAATCGCCATATTAGATGAGGAGTGGTGTATATGAATGATAATGTGTGAAGCAAGACGAACTTATACTGAGAAAGGCGTCGGTGGTACAGATCAGGTTGTAACGAACAGAGATGGTGATAACTGTCTCTGTTGACTAGTTGAATGGCAATTGAAATAGTACTTGCATCATTCATGTGACAATTGAATACATTATATGGATGAATCGAATCTTGCATCACCCACAGTCCCTCAACACCCGGTTGGGAAACGTTAATACTTCTTTTGTCTCAATGCGTGTTTCGCCTTCGTGAAATTGTTTATTCGTTAATCCGACGACCGAGTGTGAGCGCGAGCCAACTTAGCTATTAACATAAAATTAGCATAGGGTATGACATCATTTTTAGCCAGAAGCCTTTTTGATTCACTGCTACGCATGCGTATGCACTTTGTTTTGATTTTGATTTCAATGTGAGAGACGATAGTTATTTTAACGAGATGTGGGAGGATTTTGTAAATTTCGACGACAGTGACATCGATTGGAATGATATATTGTAAGAAGAACCAGATTATGTTGCTGCCGAGTACATGAAAGGAGACGTTGACAAATCTGAGTCGGAGGCATCGTCGCACTCGCAGCCATCCACGACGATCGCAGTGACTTCTGTCAGGGCCGCTAAAAACCTTTCTAATATAGTTTATGAATGTCCCACATGCACTAAGCAATATAAAAGTGCGAGTGGTTTTCGAGGGCATGTGAAGACCATCCACAATCAAGACCTAAAAGGTATGTACCATCATTCATGTCTAAAACACTGTCTTACTTTTACGATTACGTATCTGTATAATTGTGAGGGGGTGTGTCATTGTTCATACTGCCGGAATCAAAGATGTACAGAAATCGGCATTCATGTTCCTGGTTTTGCTTGTTTTATTTTGGAATCGTAATCTCCAAAGTAGTGTCACATGTTCGGACGACAGTGTTAACTTTTTAGTTCAGAGACTCTTACTTCATTGTGTTCAAAATTGGTGTGAATGACATAATGCCCATAAGAGCAGTTGTCTGTGGTTCAGTCTAGTCACAGTCCCTCAACTTGAGGGGCTGTGGTCTAGTGTTAATTACCTGAGTCTGAGGCATTTCCTTTCTCAGGGAGGGTTTGTGAGTTAATATTGTCTTAATTATTTCATGTATTATTGGTGAATGATGAATTGATTATTAAATATAGTGTGTCCTTTTATTGCAGCTTCTAAATACAAGTGCCAAGTTGGAAAATTACACAAAACTGATATAACACCACAACAAAATTCTGGTAAGTTTGTTGATTTATTATCTCCCAAGTTTATAGTTCACATCACAGTCCCATCACAGTTGAGGGACTGTGTTCACATTCACCCATATTTTAATTTAATTGTATTGCTTTGTTAACCAGAACAAGAAATGTTTGCTATTTATGATTCTATTCAAGTTGTGCAATTTAAAACTAGTGTGGATCAGTCATAGACATGAAAATTAATTTGCTAATTATGCCATTGAAATCATACATAGCAAAATAGAATTTGATAACGCTGCCTTATGAAAGTTGTTTATTTACTTTGTCTTTTCACTCAGACAAGCCACAGTCTACAGACAAAGCTGCATCAAGTCAGAGACAAGATTTGCCACCTAAGAAAAAAGGTAAGAAAAACCCACATTTCCAGGAAAGTTGCAGAGCAATTTTATACAAGAGTTGGTCATATTTTACCTTGCTCTATGGGTAGGTAGTCATGGTACCAAACATGTAACATGATCTATGTCATGTATATTTCACAATTTGTTGCTTGTTGCAAGAAATTGTAAATATGACATTCAATTAGACACTATAAAAGAAAATCATCAATTGATTTGGATGAAAAACATAAATGTTTGTGGTTTTCTTACAAATGTCAACAATAGGTCGTAACAAAAAATGTTTTATTTTTTAGGGTTTTATGAGGCTAAAAGGAAGCAGACGTTCAATGATGTACGTGAAAATATGCAAAACTATGTCCTGAAGGTGTTAGAGTGTGTAGCGTGTGACGAAAATTTAAATTTTGAAGCCAGTATCCAATGAAAAAAGTTTCAACAGCTGCTGGTATGATTGCCAAAGAAATGGGGAAAGGGGAGACACTGGATATGGATTTTGTCACAACACTATCCAAAGAAATATGGAATGTACTGACATCAGATGACACAATGAAAACGTATTCATCCCATAATGAAGAGGTATGGCATTCTTTTCACAACATGTGGATAGATGACCGGCTCACTAAAGCAATGTCTGCCAACCTTGACAGAATCCTCAGTTCTAACACTGACAAGCGAACCATTTTTTTGCTCACAAAAATGGTACTTTTCAGACTGATAAAAATGGTAAGAATTGAGTGTGCCATGACTGAGGGCGAAGCCACTGCAAGCACAGAGTTCACATTAAGTGACAAGGAGAAAGAAGCCCTGAGATATTTTGCAGGCTATATCCCTCACAAGCTCAAGAGAAAACTGCAGCGAAATGAAGCAAAAAACCATGAACTGTTAAATTTATTGGATGCCATGAAAGAAAAGGAGCATCAGAAAGGTGGATGCATGTCGCAGACAAAGGGATGGCTCCATAAAAAAAACAGAGGTGGGCTCTTTCATCTGACAGACTCCGCATTTCTTTTTTTCGAAGAGGTGGAATCTGTGTGTAAGCGGCATCTCAGTGTTGCCAAGGTTACTGATAGTAATGGGAGAAATATTCATGACCCAATTTCAAAAGAGGTCAAATCGTGTAGACGAGTACAGGTTTTATGGTCATGTGTGACCAAAAACGGAGATGATGATGATGTATCATCATCCCTAGCTATGATGCTTGTAAAACTGTACATCCAGGTCAGATGCTTTTCATTTAGTAAGAGTGTAGTTGAACTTTTCAAGACATCACACAACCAACATGTCAAAGGATCCAAGGGACTCAGAAAGTCTTTGAAATGAACACTATTTAAAATAGACATACAATGCATAACATTTTTTTAAAGCTTTAAAACTTTATTAACAATAACACTTACTTTAAAAATTTACATTGCCTCTTTATATTTCCATGTACATACAAGTTATTAAAAAACACTAACATCAATTAATGTGTGTTTGTATGTTATTTATTCCCTAATTAGAAAAAACAAATTGTAAAATCAGGATGGGTTCCTATTGAATACACAGTCATGGCTCTAACACATTCTCTCCACATTTGAATAGTAGTTAACGCTGAGCTATGCTAAATAAAGTGGGAGGAAAAAGCTACAAGCCAGTTCGACATCTTTTTTGCAGGGGTGTAGTGTCAATTACTTCTTCCACTGCACGCTTACACTGACCAGTATTGCCGGTGATACACTGGAGATGATGAGATTTCTGTAACCTTATGGCATTCTCTTGGTATCCAAAGGCTTGTACTCTGGGGTCATTATTTGCCCCTCCACGATGTCTATGCTTGCTGAAGTGGGCCTCTAATGGATCCTGGCACAGTTTCTCACTCAGGACATACTCTACACCATGGTTCAAAAGATATTTCGTAACCTCAACGAAAGATTTAACTGCGAAAGACAAAGGTGAAAATGGCATTGTTTGTTGACAGTAATTTAGTTCCTTGAGTATCAACAACATTCATGATCAGTGTATTTTAATTTAATTCTGATTTGGGATTATGCAGAAACTAAATTGTTTTGCCATAACCCAACCTACCCACAAATTAGTTGAAAAATTGCATCTCTATATAGATTACTATAACACCATTCTATCAATAGTATAACCACCTTTGTAGTTTAGTAGTGCAAACTTACCTGACATCTGCAACCCCTCTAGCGTTTGTCGACTGAGAAGCATAGCAGCTCGTTGTGATGCTGTGAACTGTCCTGGCCTTCTTGCAACTCTATCTTGCCACTCAGTGAAATAATTTAGAAAATCAAGTTCAAGCCACTAAAAAAAAATATTGAATACAGGAAATTAGTTTGTAATAATAAATCAACATGCATTACTAGGAACTATAGCCACCATCTACCAACTCTCCCCCCTCAATTTTGACCCATTTGATAAAAAATAAACAAGTAATTATTGAACAAATATGGCACAAGAATTTTAGCGAAAAAAATTTGGTACAGAAAAAGGTTAAAACTATGATGTCTTCACAATTATTCAATAACTTACTGATTATCTTGGATCATCCGGATTTGTATAGGGTGCCAGGTTAGATTTACGTTTCCTTAGATGTTCCTCCTTGCATCACACATTTAAGCAGTCAAAAAAGTTGTCCATATACATTACAAACTTAGCAGTTTCCCCTGCTTCTGGTGAACCAAATCTTTGAATAGCATGGGACACTGTTTCACTTAGAACCTGCGAGATGCATACAAAAGGCAACAAAGTTTAACAAGTCTAGCATATATTACATAACTGTCAACTTTTATTCAATGTTGTTGACTTTTTGATTTTGTGCAAAAATAGGAAAAGTGTCTTTAAAAAACATACCTGAGCTGCAAGGTTAACTCTCATAATTGAAAAAGATGTTAAATTGATATGCTCATATCCAATCCTGTGTAACAAGTGAATGTCCCTGGTTCGATCATCCATTATCAACTCTGAAAGATGCCTCCATAATATTGGATTACCATTCTGTGAAAACAAGGATTATAAAAAACATCTTATTAGGAATTAAGTAGACCGTCCAACTTTTAATTAAATATTAGGTGGTCTATGATTTAATCAAATTTATCAAATGGAAAGGTATATACTATATTAAATATGCACATACCCATAGACTTCTGGATTTCCGATGTGCCTCAGAATTGGCCCAGCAGTTCCTGGTAGTCTTTATTAAGTGGGGTACATCAGACACAAAATAAATGAATCTTTCATCATCACTCCATAAATTTCTAGTCTTGAACACCACCATATCCCGCGGAGCACCTTTTACTCTATGCATACGGTAGAACTTCCGGTTCCATGACGCTCCATCACTGGTGGACACCATTACTTTTAGGTGACATGTGACTTCAACCAGGTGATGGTATCCCATATTATTGGATACAAATTGTCAGACTTGCAACCATCAGTGGGAAAGTAGCCCAGGCTCATTTGTAAACTAGATGCTAATCCTCTTACCATTAGCACCAAGACATGACTGGCAAGTCCTAGACCTTTATTCTTCTCTATGTGACAGCCATTCTCTAGCTTCATCAGCTCCTCATTTATATCACCCAAGTTGGTGAAGCCAATCAGTTCCCCAGTGTTCTTATCATAGACGAGATCTTGCTTAACCTTCATTTCATCATGAAGTAGTACTACATATTTATTTGACTCTGATGACCCAAGACACTCAATTTCTGAAATAAGTTCCTTCAACACTGGTTGACTAATTCCTGGTTTGGGCTTAATGTAATTTGAGTAGTCTGTTAAAGTTCTTTGACTAGGCAGTTTCACGAAACCGGAACTCCTGAGTGCTTCATAGGCAGAAGACGACTTAAATTTCAAAAACAAGCACCAACGTATTATTGTGGGATGCCATCGCATTTGTCGACTGTCTGAACACCTAGCATGTCTTAATTGTTCCTCCCAAAACAAATGCTGGAAACTGTCCTCTGGGTACACTTTCTGCACATCATAAAGTCGCTCTGTAATGTCCCATCAATTGCAATCCCTTCAGATGAAACAAGTTATTTCACAGTTCTGCTCAAGGACCGCTTTAAAGTCATCTTCTCTTTCTGTAGATTCGATGCTATTTCCCTCAGTTCTGTGGGACTAAGGAATCTAAGGTTCACTTTACTGTCTGAACTGGTTTTCTCTCCTTCTTGGCTTTTTCTTCTTGCTACCATAGCTCTTAAATTGTTTCTGTAAGCTGAACATTTAGAACATCTTTTCTTATCTGTAATGAGATGACATTCAACTGTTCGTATTGTGGCATGGTAGATGTTACCTTCGTTTGTTTTTGCATTGTAATCATCTTCTAAATAAGCTGAAACATCTTTCTCCCCTGACAAGGAAGTGGCCTTCACAATTTACCCACCTTTACCTCGAACTAGATCAATTAATGATTGATCAAAGTTTCCTGGGCACATCTTGCATTTCGCAGCCTCACTAATAAGAGTTGTGACCATGTCAACATCAGTAACTGCAGAAGATATGCCTTCAAAGATGGAATGGTTTTTGGGGATGTATCGCCCATGAAGCTTCACTTGCCATGTTAAATCTTCCCCCACCATAACGCATCTGGAAACTGTTGACTCATCCCCGATAAACTCTATCTGGCTGAATCTGATTTCTGTTGGCGACTTTAGAACAGACCAATTAGATGGCAATGTCACAAGACCAACATGTTTCTGTAGATCTGATATGTTGGAAATGCAGGTACTAGTATGTTCCTGTAAATTAACAATATTTTGAATATTAGTTATGTGTTGAACCCACGCTTAGCAGGGATTCAGAAGGTAAATGCTGAATTAAAATTAAAAAATGCCTCAAGATTTTTTACATGAAATGTCAGGTGAAAAATACGATGAATGACAATATACAATTCCCATGTCCACAGTTCCTCAACAAACTGTGTCATGTCCTGCACTAACTGGATTTAAAGACAAATGACTCAAATTGTTACTAGTGTTCACTTGGCAAGATCTCAGGGTTATAGTTCATTGAGCATAGCTATTCAACTGGTTGAATTATTAATGAACAAGCACTGGTTATATTCGGCCATGTACAACATTATTAAAAATATGAAATATAAATACATGTAGTAACTTATCAAAATTGAAATAAAAATATATTTACCTCTGCCTTTAACTGTTTAGATAGCTTCCTTTTCTCATGCACCTTTGCATATTATCCTTTCGGGCGTTTCCATTTATTTAATTTGTATGGCATACTGGCAAACTTTTGTATGGCTTCACCACTGATACCAAATTTGTAATCACTGCTATGACAATTACAAACACGATCTAAGTTTGATCTGAAAAAAACAAATTGAGAATTAACACAACAATAATAAAAACAGCATAGGGCACTTTTTTGAACTTCAACCTTAATATTAATTCTAATAAAATAGTAGTTGAAGTCGGAAAAGTGTGTTTGGGAGGGTTGCTAAATTCAGATACTCGCACCATAACATCGACTATGGTCGTTCGAAACGCCATCTTGAAATAACATCAACAAATTTTGTATGGTATAAATTCACAGTGATTTTCTGACGAGAATATCGGAATACGACAACACCAAAATGATTCAGTTATTTCTAACATATATATCGATGGTCATCAACAATCTTAGGCATCAATATTTAAAAAAAAACTTTGAACAGTCGTTTTCTTCGAGCGGTACTCGACCAACATCTTGCTTCGTGGTGAATACAAGTATCTACGGGGCAAAACTAACGGTAAAATAGCCGACTGAAATGAACCCCTTAATGCTGCGTCTACACAAAATAATCTATATTGGGGAACAATTTAAATATCAAACTACATAAATATGATGAATTTGGTCGTTTTACCGATAGGAACGCATTTTCACAGGGTTGAAACTTTGTGTACAGTGGCGCCATAACACGCCACTCTGCAATGACCGGTGGTGACTGTGACGGTCTGAAATTGAAATCTCGATTTGTTAAATTAATTCAATGAATATACCTTTTAAATTACACGTACCTTATCAGAAAGTCTTTACGAGTACTATTACACGCGTATCTAGAAATAATTTCGGAATAAACTGTATAAAACGGCACAAGTTTCACTGGAGCAGAACGGAAGACAATTCAAATTCAGAAAGACGCCGTGATGCTATGACGTCATCGGCTTCACTCCACAAGCATAACGCGCACTGTTACCAGCGATCGGGGGATTAACACCTTAGAACAATAGCGTTTCCCAACCGGGTGTTGAGGGACTGTGCATCACCTAAGACTTTGCAGGTATAAGCGCTAGTACATTCACGTGTGTACACTCGTGTACACTCGTGTAAACTCGGTGTAGATGCTGACATAATGGCATCAAATACGGATTCACCAATAGGAGAATTCAAGTAAAAAACATTACTTTTATCCGCTACTGAAGACAGTAACTGTCGAAAATTGCTTTCTGTCTGCCATTTTGTAAAGTATTGTTTGTTTGTTTGTTTGTTTGTTTTCAAGTTAAGGGAGGAGCGGGGCTGTTGTCTCCATTGTTTGCATACATTCAAGCCTGCCATTTGTGTCACTGTGATTTTTTAGTCTTTCGAATGATATTATAGCATATTTCGTCCCAGTTTCATAATATTGAGTTTTGACTATTTCGTTAATTTAGTTGGACTTTTCGACCTCGTCTGCCAAATTTTACATGATATCAAAGCTGATATTCCGTTGTTGTCCTACACGATTTGTTGTTAAGAAGACCAGGCTAGTTGATAACACCAGTAATCGTTTTTTTATGAATCCGATCATCACTTTTTTTCTGCCAAATATGAAAGGACAAATTGACAATTGCTTTGGGGCACTATATCAATCTATTTTTTGTTTTGGTTTTAGATTTTGAAAATTCATAAGTTAATCATTATGGAAATGTTACCTACATGTTGGACGTGATTTTAATGTTAGTATGCAGACTGTCTGAGAACAGTGACCACACATTCCAAAAGGTCAGCGCTCACTCAACGAATTGTGTAACACATCTGCGGACTCGTCATTTCATCCTGCGCTGGAATACCAGTAGAGTCTGCGTAGTCAGGTTTCATCCTATACATACTTTATAATATTCAGCGTACATCATACATATTATTCTTACCGTTTCGCCGGCACCAATAATAATACGACATTACACAAGACAGCAGGCACATAACAGCCAGTCCTGTAACATGACAACTTTAAAATTGTTTGAAAAAGATTTGTTCAAAAGATTTGTTCGTTTATGCACCGTTGCAAGCTAAGTCGAAAATCTGGTTCATTCTGTGAAGCTGATAACCTTAGAAACACCTCAAAAACTACACAAGACAGATTTAAAAACGCTTACCAATTTTGACTCTTCTTTTATAAGCCATACGTGTGGTTGTCTAACCAGTCAACAGTCTGAAAGTAAACAGTTTATCGTCTGGTACATAACTTAGTCTTTTGTTGTCACTGCATAAAAAAAATTTTCTACTGACTAACAAAGGCTTATTCAATATTGATTCACTTTATGGGAATCACCTCTGCTCAAAGAGGTAGTCTGGGTCGATGTTCTAAAGAATTGTCATGAATAGAGAGAATTAGAATACATTAAAACTGTCTGACAAAGGGGTAATGAATATTTAATGACTAGATGCGAATCACCACTGCTCCATGATAAATAGTCTGGATCGAAAGGGCAAATCACATTACAAATTTAAAAACTGTACACGTATAGCTTTAACTGATATCAGGGTATACTCAGTATGAGTACTCGGTGCTAAATTTTATAGTGAGAACCATCGTTTTCTCTTTTCTTTCATTGCCAGAAATAGACAATAGAATCTGGTCAAGTAGAGATTTCCTATCTATCCCATTGCAGTGACTATAATTACATGCAAAATTATTCGAGACAACGGATGATGTCATAGACTTTAAAGGTCTATTGTTTAGCCTAATTGAGAGTATATTGTTATGTTAAGTAGTTCACAGCTTTGGGTTGGAAACAATAGTAAGTGAGGTAATCTTTTGTTTCATTTGTTCTGTGCCCACTTGTATTTGTTAGCTGATCATATGAAACCATGTAATAAATGGTTGTGGTTACCAGAGAACGGGATACCCTTAGGTACACTCTTAAGATGGCATTGAAGACAGTCACCTGTTATATACTTAATACAAAAATATGTGGACAGACGAATCTTGTAAATATCATTGTGGTCGTCAACAGCGATTGGTATGCAAATTACGCTTGTCTGACCACAGTCTCTCAACACCTTGAGGGACTGTGGTCTGACGCATCATAAAACAAAAGTCTAGACTGTCATGGAATAATACACAACTCACGGACAGACAGTGTGATGAAACCCCTTCTTTATAAAGAGGAAAAACGGCTGATACAATATATTGATCTTGTGGTCTGACCTTCAGCATCAAAAGCAGTATGGCGATAGTGGTTTGCGTTCGAAAAATGGGATAATTTTTAACATGGAATAACGGACATAAAATAAATCTTGATTCAGGTTACTTCCTGTTGTTAATTGGATTAAAACAGTTATATTTGCTAACAACTGGATCGTACATCTGTGTAAAACATGCGTCAATTTTAACTCTAATTTGGGCAGCGAATACTGCGTCGCCGTGTTCATTGAACCTGAGAGTATCCAGAACGAAGCAAACAAACAAACTTGAACAGTCAGCTGCATTACTGCATTTTATTATTTTTAAAAATAGAGTCTGGCACACAAATACACATCGCCCATTGGTAATACACTGGGCTAGTATAGGATTTATCATCAGGTTTTACGGCAAGTTGGGCATTTAATGGTGGAGTTTTAATGAAAACATCTATAACATATCGAAAGCTTGGAACGTCACCTGTCTATTACAAAGCACACAAAAGTGAAAAAATGAAAAATATAAACTCAAAATTAAATTTTGTTTTGATATATGTTTATGCAATGCATTCTCTATGGCACATCCTGTGATGTTTATTTGACTGGGGAACACTGGCCAGGGCGGAAGTCGGCCATCTTGTCCACTCATTTCTGGCAATGCAGGTCGACTAAAGCTCTAATGGATCAGGACTAGGGGTGACCTTGAAAACCTTATTTCCAATTCAATTCGAGTGAGTATGGTTTCAACTACGTCTAAGCCAATATAAGTTACGATAATGGAGTGCAGAAAAACTGAAAGCTATCGGACCTGTGTTGTGTCAGTTCCCAGAAGCTCAATAATGTTGACATGAAAAACTGTATCTCAATCTAAAAGTAAAAATATTTGACATCTATGGTTATTATCAACGCAGTAATTTCGCAATATAAATAAAGCCAAGGATTTATGAGATATTTGAGAGTGTTAAATAAATAAATAAATAAATAAATAAATAAATAAATAAATAAATAAATAAATAAATAAATAAATAAATTTATTAATTAATTTTAATCGCATTTATGACTGAATGGCCACCACGTAAACATAAAATTTTTAATACATGATCGAACCTAAAATTAATTGATTGAAGATAAATCTTTCATCATGCATAATTTTACTCGAATTTATTTATTTTTTTAGTATGAATGTTGTTCAATGTTGTATATAGCTTCCCAAATAGCCTATTAAATAATATTATAATAAAATATTCCAGTCAATTTTGCAAAAATAATAGGAAATTCTGTCATCTAATTGCAACAGATTTTTTTTGAGTATGCCTTCCGCAATGGTCCTCAGACCCACATACAAAAAGTCAAAGAAAATATACGGAGTGAATGTTTGTCTAATTTGCATAAATTAAAACCAGCTATTTTGCACATTTCAGAATTATCATAATAGCTTCATTTTGTTATAACATTCCTCTTAGGTGTCATTTTAACCATTTTTGAGCATGGGAATTTGTTTCACTTTTTTTTGGAATGGTTGACTTATTTGCATAAATCTGTATGGCTGCCAAATTAACGTCTTATGTTGTATTTAGTTATTTCATTGAGTTGAATCACGCACAGGTACACTTTGATACACTTGTCATGCAGGTACATACGGTTGGTATTTGTTTTATTTAGTAATATTTATTTCAGGTTCAATGTCAACAACACTACTACAATGTTAATGAAGATTCAATGGAAATCCTATTCACAGTGAACGACATAACTCTACTATCTACACTGTACCTGGGCAACATGTCCATCAAACCTGCGTCATATTCATTGCAAACCTATTAATATAGTCCAAGCTTCAGGAGAAAGAAGTCAGATCCAGAGCCCAAGTACTCGTCATTCTCTGTTGTATTCAGCTGAAGAAAATTCCAGCACTAATTGTTTATTTTGTCATATAAACATCAACTTCGAAGAACGGGAGGGGGGGCACGATATCTTCCCAGTAACCACCATGGTCTACAATGAAATGTGGTTAGCAACATGTAGTGAAAAACATGACTTATGGTCCACCAGTGTACAGTCAAGAATTATGAGTGTCCATGGTTTACTTGCTGCTGATACTATATACCACTGAATATGTAAATTTACGTACAATAAAGAAAAGAAAATATACCATAGACAAGAAACGGTAGACCACACGACGAGGTTAAGATGGCTAACTTTCATCAAGAAAATGACGATGAGCAAACTGCAAGTACACTATGGTAATAAAATAAC
Source organism: Saccoglossus kowalevskii (assembly GCF_978046115.1). Taxonomy (NCBI): domain Eukaryota; kingdom Metazoa; phylum Hemichordata; class Enteropneusta; family Harrimaniidae; genus Saccoglossus; species Saccoglossus kowalevskii. The sequence continues at coordinate 20,537,891 of NC_140654.1, forward strand.
TATAACTAAAATTAATGGTAAGGCGAATGTTGTCACATTCAAGGGCACAAAAGAGGCTGTGCTTCAGGATTAGCGCGACAGGGGAAAGATAAGCATTCATTTATTTAGTGGACAGAGGCAGACTCAATTACCCATAAACATTTGATGCAATCCATGGGATTGAGAGGTTCCCTTTTAACACAGCAAATTAAACACATAAGTTCTCAATAAATAGATTAATTATATAGAGCTCTCAGAAAAATATAACAACAGAGTTCCTCACCCCTGACCTGAACCATAACCCTAAAACTCAATCTCCCCATATAATTCAATATACCCATCCAAACAATTGTATAGTAGGGCCCTACTATAGATGATTTAATATAACTTTGTCCAATGGCATTTAGTAGTTTTTTCAACTATTCACTGTCGTGATTCACTGCCCCAGCCATAGACGGTCGGTGACGCTGTTAGCATTGTCATACTTTCTGTGTTCCAGTACTCTTGCACGAGGTGATAATCCCTCAATGCTTTAACAGATATAGGCAGAAGTACGGACGCGCCTACATAGGACAAGCCAACGCATGTACTTGAAATACAAATGAAAAATTAGTCATGTTTAACAGTATGCTATAGTTTATATAGCAAAGCCCTGCATTATAATATGTATACCAGATGTGTGTTAAAAAGATCCTAAGGGGAATGCTAGACAGTGGAGAATCAGGGAATTAAACAGTTCATATGTTGCCCATATTGCATTCGTTAAACATGAAGCTATTCATGTCTAAGCACTACCCAGGATAGAATAGATCATGGATGCACAAGGGTGCTGAATGGTTCTCAACTGTTGACGTAAAAATTGGTTACTGGCAAATGAGTATGGATGAGTGTGACATTGTCCCATCAGTTGAGTGCAACAGTCTTCATGTGGGTCTTTCAGGCAGCGCTAGCCCCTTTGTATTTATTTATTTACACCAGATAATCTAAATGAAAGTGTTCAAATTCAAATTTACATTATTCATATGTAAAGAGAAACAGCCCCTTTCAAATGGTGATGGGAAGTGTCTTGCTGACTTGGCAATTAGGACATGTCTAGTGTAACAAAATGATGTGGTTGTATGTAGTGTCTCATTCCTTGATAATCTTGAGAGGCTGAGACAATTGTTTGAAGGTTGTAGCTAATAAATGTCAATTTTTCAGGAAAGAGGTGAGGGCATAATGTTCCCAAAGATGGAGTACGGATAGATTTTGCCATGACTGTAGCCCTGCAGGTATGGCTAATGCCAGAAAAAGATGTGAAAACAATAATGGGTGAAGAATGTTACTAAAATAGCAATGCCCTTGTATGGAATTACTATTGGTTTATATGTCACGTGAGGTAATAAGAACAAACATGCAGTCCATAAGCCTGAGTTGGAGTGAACTGTGGAGTGCAAATATCCATTTGCGACCACCAGCTGAGCCCAAGAAAGAGGTTATGACATCTGAGAAGTGATTGCTGTATGCCGGAGTCAGTTGGTGGTTACAATGCCAGGTGCGGAGTTTTGTGTGTAGCATCACCTGCATTGCCTCAGCATTAGCTGAACCAAGTTCTTATGGTTGTCAAGTGCCTCAAAATATATGATACCTGACATGGGGATCAGTGGTTGAAAGAGTGTACAAGTTCTTTGAATGGGTGCAGACTTGATAACAGAGAACACATAGCTGAGCATGCTGATGTGGAGACTGCCCTTGAGGAATGGGAAAAGCTAGGTTTGAGAAATAGTGTGCTGCACAGATCCAGTAAAGCTGATGATGCACTGAAAGATGACAAGAGATGTGGCGAGAAAAGTGCGATCCTATAAAAGTGTGCCAGGTGCAGAGTCACTGCTGATGGGAGAGCTAAATTTCCATCGGTTAATATCAAGATTACAAGGTCACTTGAGATGTTGAGCATAGATTACCGCACTCTAGAAAAAGGCTGATCGGATATGATAATGAGAACTCACGACTTCACGTGCTTTAGCTCTACCTACAATGAACAAAACAACAAAATTCGCAGCAGAAACACGAGTAAGTCAGACCATGAGTGAGAGGAATTTTGAAATTGGAGTGATACTAACATCTATTTGAAATGACATGTGTAGCCAAGTCTCATACAAGACAATGACTTCCACAAAAAAATGGCCAACATGAGTGTTTCAATGAGAATTTCCTCGGTATGTTAAGCTCTTTGATTGAAGAACAGAATCAGGACTGGTGACAGCATGTTGGACCTTTAGTGCATGCATAATAATAACTGTAGAAAAAGTGGTGTAACAGAATATCTCCCCTTCCTTCCTCATGTATGGCAGACATGCCAGGCTGATGAATGCAAGTTAGCATATGATCATGTTGAGAAACGAGCAGGCCAATATAGAAGAAAGATTAGATACCTTGAAACATGATTTCAATCCAGAATCTGTTATTGAGAGGAAAACATGGGATAGCAGAGGGGTGGTGGAAGGAGCCTGAATTGGTTGTGAGGCCAAACTGTCCAGATTTCCACGTCATAGGACTTTGCACAGCAACATATTACTTCATACCACACCCTACTGTACAATATTAAGATAGACATATGAGGCAAGTTATAAGGAAGTCATTATTCAACTGAATAATGGTCCGAAGCGGAACATGACAGCAAGCTAGTAATTCCATTCAGTAGTAGCATTTGCCGCCCCCGGGGTAAAAACTTAACAAACTTAATGGTCCAATTAAGGTCCATTTAGTAAAGTGTTCTATATGACTTAAATATGATTGAACAGCCCATAACGGGCATTGAAAGCATCATTTTATCTGTTTGTGAATCAACAGCATATATTCTTACACAAAAGATGGAAAATATCGCAATCTACATTTCACAACATTTGCGTGTGAAAATTAAAAAACTACAGTTAAAGAATAATTTATTGACAATTTATTAGGCGTTTCATGGATCTGCACATTGTTTCAGCAACTATTAATGAATTAATTATTCCTTGTAAAATATTCTAATTTAACTTTGTATTTTATATGTATATTTCAATAAACCTGTCGAAACGTTTAGCAAAACTTGGCACTTATCGTTGTAGTTGTGTTGCAGACATTGCATACTATTAGATATGCCAATGAATCATCAATATGTACAATACAATAGAAAGACATAGCACATTATCCAAATATTGAATTGTATACTAGCACTCCCGCTACGAGATATTGGTGGCTCTTTCATCTCCACTTTCTGAGCAACAAATTTGCTGTGTAAACCAAACGGCAAAAGTTCAGGCGAAATCGCCCTGCCGATCTCGGAGAAATCCTTCGCATCCAGCACTATGACCATTCCTGTAAAACGAACGTAACTCATTAGGTTTACCTCGTAAAACATAATATAGCTCGAATTAACTAAGGTAAATAATGTTTGTCTATGTATTCAGGCTTCGTGAATGTTCGTATTGACAGTTATTGCTCATTAACTACATAAATATGTTGCATTAACATGGCTATCATATACATCGGTTTAGAATACAAAGCTAGCGTTACCTGTCTCAGTATGTGTGTCCAGTACATCGACAAGTACAACACCATCGTCTTCGTCAACGGCGTCAAGAGTAGGGACAAATATTGGCTCACTTGTTATCAAACCATCGTATGGACCCCAATACAGTGCTGATTTTGTTTCAACGTTCAACTGTGTGCAATAAATAAAAAATATTCATAACTAATCTCAATGATATGTGTATAAATATAATATAATTGGGTTCGTGTTTAAGTCAATATAAAGTCAACGTCAGCACACCTGTGCATAACTTAAGATTGAACTAATACCAAATTATTATGAACATTTAAAACTCCGGTCCCATAAACCTATGTAAATGATTTATTCTTTATTCAGTAAAACGACGCCAATTTGATGTTATGTCCCACATTCACGGTTATTGGGTACAGGGTATTTATTTAATTTATATAATATATACATGTTCGTGGGCACTTGTATATGTAGACAGTTATGGTTTAACGCTGTTTACATTTTGGAATTCTAACCCAGGTGGAACATACTAAAAATATTCTTAATTCGCATAACTAACAAGGCTATAAATAATTATTACAAAATATAATTAGTGTAAAAGACGACGTCGGATACTACTAGTATTACATTTACTTTACCACTAATTTACATATTGAAAAGCAATAATCGATCCGTTGATGTGATAGATGTGACCATTTTATAAGTGTCCATAAAAGCTGTACTGGGTGAACGATTATACACATAACTCATTCTCCCAACTTGTATTTTGTAGTTATTAAGGAAAGTTGGAAGTTGATTAGCTTATAAGATTTTACTTATAAGATCCACGTTCTCTTGTAGTTTTGCTCATTGAATTGTGGATTGTACGTTTAATTCACTTAATCCTTGAAAATTACAATTGATAGTTGCACCAGAATTTCATAACGAAACCGACTCTCAAATTTGAAGATGATCAAATAAAACATTTTGGGTTATTGTAACCAAAGGAATAAAACTATTTTAATTGAAATTTAAAGAATATTTTGGAAAAATAAACATACAACATGTTCCATATTTGAATTTGGTTGAGTTCGTGGGCTAGTTAATATAATATCCAAGTTGAAAGGAAGGAAAAATAAATGTTTGTGTTATTGTAACCATACGACATAAAACTTGAGACGGAGTCAACGACGACAACAACAACGAAGACAAACATTATTCCCTAAACGTAAATTTGACATAATTTCTGGGAGCTAGTCGAATTTGAAACGCCTTCACCAACTGAATTACCAAAACGAAGATAATACATTTAATAAACTCATGTATGCTCTGGTCTTTTAAAATGTGTAGCATGTTTTGTATGTAATAAAGCTGCATTTAAAAAAAACCTGCGTTTATACATTAACACCTTCAATTCATTATTGAGGTGGTACATTTTGTTGCAGTCGGAGATAGATTCTGAAGACATTTGTGACTTAACTGGGGAATCACAATTTCTTTTTTTTTTTTTTTTTTTTTTTTTTTTAAGTAATATTTTTGTGCCAGGCGACAGTTCTGGACATTGAATGTCACCGTTGTCTCTCCTGACTTTTTTTTTGTATGTGCAAATTGCAAGTGCTAGTGCTGACACATAGTGCATTTTGCCACAGAAGTCATATTCATGTTTGGGACTACATGACAGGGCTGTGTGGCCATCTCTCTGTCAAATGGCAATTTTTAATGCGCTATCCTGGCGTCAACCAGGCTCGGTCGAACACAAGCACCTGCGGACCTTAACAAAGGTTCCCCCAAAGTCGCATTCGTTAGTGAATGAATCTCGGCCAGTGGAATTGGCCTTCCCATTGAGTCTGTGGCACACTCACCCAGGGTAGGGGTTGACCCTTTGATGTTCAGCCTAAGGTAGGATTTGAACATGGGTCTACCGATCATGAGTCTGGAGCGACAACCACTATGCTACCAGTGACCGGTCTCATGTTAACATCACAATTTCTTTAGTTTGTGACGAAAGTGAGGCTGTACACCAAGATAAACAAGCGAATGTGAATAGCAAACAATAGGTTGTTAGCATCCATGTAATAATCGATGTTTACTGACAAAAGATAACAGTGCGAGAAGAACAACAGCAGAAAAACAGTTCTTGTTCATTACTACCACTGGCGGGATTTAAACACATATGTATCTTGCCAAAGAGACAACGGGCTCATTGTATTCCCATTGACCTTGTATCGTTGCGATCACTAAACTGCATTGTACCATCCCTGTATAGCATACAAATAATTTATCAACTTACCTTGATAACCGTATTTGGTACTGGGTCTAAGCCTGCCATGTACGCATACGTGTAGGGTTTAGTGTTATAATTATAATAGTTGATGGTTGAAAAATCAACAACTTGATAGCCCGATGGATAAAGATCAATTCTGTCAATAAGCGTCCAATCATTCATATCAACTACAAACCGCTCTACCACTGTTCTCTTTGTGCCCTAGATACAAACAATGATTGTAATATTGCAAAACTTAGTCAGAAAGTTTGTCAAATTATAATAGTAGCTATAGGCAGATCGCCAACATTTAATGTATAGTTGTGCTCAAAAATATTTGCTTGCATGAAACATTGCAAATTGATGTTTATGAAATAACTTACTGGTCCAGCTACAATTTCTTCCAAATCGAAATATCTGTATACATCCCACGAGTATGTCAACATATCTAAGTACATTTTGCCATCCAGTTCATAAGAATTGAGCTGCAACACACAAATTAATCATCAATTATTTTGTTTATCCACATGTATATATCTCAATAGTGATAGCTTATTATCATGATTCATTACTTTACCATAAAACGATATTTTCCCGTTATACAATCGACAGATAATGAAAAACACAGAATTAGTAGATTAAATTAATCAAAAAATCAACTCTGCTTTTGTATGTTGTGTTAAAGTAATAATATCTGATTCGTTTAATATATGGTGGACTATAGTATGTTTAATCAAAATATAAAAATGTTTGCATTTTTTTCCGATTATATGCGTACATAATAGTTAAATAAATTTCAAATTACAGAGGCGGCGGCATAACACTTTGCATGGTGGGGCGAGATCTGCTCACTATTCCTCTCGCCAGAGGCGCGAACTTACTAGAGGGGGTCCGGTGGCATGCTCACCTTGAAAAATGTTGAAGTCTAGACCCTTTGAAAAGCTATTTCCTGCAATTCTAGAAGTAAATTTTGCTGATACAAAGAGTTTCAGCTTGATTTGGGAGGCAATTATGATGTCTCCAGTCTATACATTTTATATTAATAAATATATATGGATAATGCTCAGAATGAATTCTTTTGCTACCAGCACATCAATATTCACACATCATGTTAAATTTGAGCATATGCACTCATAACATTCAGTTTTAGAAATGCCATGGTATAGATAAGAATTCTACGTCAGAATACAAACCAATCACCTGTATAGCTGAATTGAGCTATTGTGTTAAACTAATCAGTTGGCATAAATAAATATATATAATAATATATCGCCTGATAAATTAACTATTTATTGTAAATGATGTATCTAAAATAATGTTTAGCCATTCATCAGTAGTTCAGTCTTTCATACCTGATGTGTTATAAACAACCCATCTGGTGTGGACAATTCTCCTACTACGTCATTGGTTTCACGGCTTATGAAGACAAATCTCGTCGGAATATCTGATCGAAATTCATAACCGGTCAGAAAGGTGGGAAGTACTGGATCATCTGGGTCTGACACTGAAATAGGAAATTTTCAGTCAATAGTTTATGTTATAAACGCTCTACCACGTACAATTGATAACATGTTCACTGGAAATAACCATTTATTATTTTAAAACAAAGTCCAACAATATATATATATATGTGTCGTTGAGCCTGTTTTTTTTCTTCCTCAAAAATAATTAGCAAGAACTGAACAACCAGTGGTTTTAATGAATGTATATTGTAAAATAGTTGCAAGTACAATATAACACTAATGTGAAACACTATACGCCTACGAGATTTGGGCAAGGTACTTCAACGGAATCACATGGCGACACTTGATATGATGGCCCTCTACACAATTGTACCTAGTATTACAGAAGGCATTATTGCTTTCCAGGAAGCCGTTGATCACAGGTTCTACTTTCACCAACACTTATACTTAATAACAATAGTTTTCAGTTTAACACAAATAAATAATGCACCTGGCAATATATGGACAAAACTCCACAAATTACTATTATCATGTTCACCATCATCCAACCACTTCGTATAATTTATGTTTCGTAGACGACATATTCACCACATTTGCATATCATTTAAAAATGTTATGTCAGAATTCATATTGATCCGGCATTTTTGACAACTTAGTGACTGATTCAGTACGTAAAGATGGGAACGTGGTATTTGTTTAATATTGAAGTTTTTGATGTTAAATATGTAAATATTCACACAAAACTAGCTTTTATCAGAGTAAATTATCACATAAAATGCAACATTATAAATGTAATATATTTAATCACATACGTAGGGGAGACAAAGAAACGACAGATTTAACAACCAACTTGCAACAGTATGACTCAATCTAGACACATCAGTAGCCATACATTTCAATAGCATCGACCACCCTATAAACGACATATTATTTATAGGCGTAATAAAAAATAAATAAATGCGAAAACAAGCTACGCAAAAAACTAGAACCATTTCGATGGAAAAATGGCTGCAAGCAAACTACCCATACACCAAAGGATCAATAGTGGACAGTGAGGGCGCATCATACGCTAAGAGCTACTATCATACACTCCTACCCCTGCGGCATGATGTTTTACAGCATTTGTTTTAGTTTTCTTTGTTACAATTTCACATTTTTTGAGATTTATTTCGTTTTCATTTTATATTTTCCCTGTTATTTTCAGTTATAATGATACAATTTCATTATCATTTGTATTCACTGAAGAAGGCCACAGTTAGGGAGAGAAAGGTTGACTCCATTCAATCAAGTGAGCAGTAAACATATAGTGTGTTGAGATGCATTTTCCAGCATATACACTGTAATATACATTGTGCTGTATGCGTAAAATTTCATTCAGAAAATGTGCGAATTCATAGTCGCCCTTCAGAATTATCCCTACGTGGCAATAACGTTTTTCAAAGGGAATCACGCATCATGATCTCCCGAACCAGTTGAATTTCACAGTGTCTGTAAATTGTGTTTCAGTAATTTCATAGCTTTAAAAACATGTGCAGAATGATAATGTTGATTATCGAAACCACGCTAACAAATCTACATCGATTGAAAAAAAAACATCAATGTTTAGCAAGTGAACAAATGTTAAAGATTCAAGTCCATGATAAACGTGCATAAATGTTTAAATAACAGAATTGTTTTGTGAAAAAAAAAGTGAGGAATGATTATTTATTCAGTACTTGTGTATTCTGTAAAAAAGTCTGACTTCTTGGTTATTTCATTTTGTTATACAAATACCAATGTAGTAAACAATATAGTCAACTCACGTAGGTTTTTGCATACATCCATGAAAAAATTCGATGTTGGAATAATAAAATAATTCTCAGTTATAGCAAAAGAATGGAGATAACCACCGGGTAGATCAAAGTCGGGGTAACCATCATCCACGCACTGGCTCAGATTGAAGGGACCGCCTGCTAAGTAAGACGCTAAAGGTATCCGTTCGTCATTCTGGATTTTATACACCATTCGCCTTTGAATATATTAATGAATAAATTTATTCACGACACTGCATAAAAACTTAATGAATAAATTATTTAATTAAGTAATTGTGTTTGTGTTGTACAAACACAATTATATTGACGCATCAGTTGTTTGTGGTTTATTTTGGGAAATCATTTTCGGGCACATTATTTTATACATTTAAATTTTTGCGCAATGCACTCATCTCGGGAACCTCCACACAAAGCATGGTCTCGTGCCTATTACTTGTAAACATTTTTTGCAGAGCTAGTGCGCCCTCTGTGACAGAATAACAATATGCACTTATATACAATATATTTTACTTTATATTATACATACCACGCATTGATGTTTTCACTATCACGCATATCAAACATGAGTGCAGAACTATACAGTGTTACACCGTCAGCGTCAGTGTGTTCGTGTGCCGGATTATTCAAATTCACCATATATGGAGGCAGCCCGAAGTTAACATCTTTGAACGGATATGCTCCCTTGGTGTCAAGAGTCTCAAGATCGATCCATAGTCCTATGAATGACATGTTAACATGTATATATTCAAGCACATGCAATAAGGAAATTAGATAGATAGATTCGGAAAAATTCAGCCTTGCGCTGTGATCAAATGTACGTCAAAACTAACAAAATGAATTGTGCGTTTAATGTGCCTCGTTCGTCTTGCTGCTGTCGTTTGATTTTGTTCAAAAAATATAATTTACAAGCGCTGTTTATGGCTTATTGTCCATCATAACTCCATAGCTTTAACCAAAATAGCTTTAACTCCAATATTACAACCCAATATTTGTTATGTTTCACCACCGTAGTTGTACAGTCTTAATGCATATACACAAAGATTTTAAAAACTATACCGGTAACTAACCAAAACTAGCTTCTGTCACGGTTTCGACATTATCTCCAATCTTCCAGAAAGCAATATTTGGATTAAGGGCAGAATAATCGCTGAAAATGGACCATTTTTCGAACTGTTCTTGGTGCTACATGAGAACGTGAACACAGAATAACAGTAAAGAATGATTGGCATATTGTGTTTCTTTATAAGTCGGCGTGAGGAAGTGTTCAGTAATGTGAAAATGGTGTAGATATGTGGGACATTGCTTTCAAATCGACTATATCAAATATGTAAAAAAAAGCAGTTCCCATGCAATGAAGACTACAAATGAAAACAATATCGATTGTGTCAGCTGCACATGCGTCACTTAGACCCATTTACATCATTACTTTATTCTGGTATAACGAAAACTGTGCGACTTATTTTAATGAATTTTCAATTCCTGTCGCAATTCAAGAGACCGAGTACTCATGTTCACTCAGGTAACTATAGATTTAACTATACATACAATAGGAGAATACGTCGTTGCCCAAGCGACCTTAGATACGTCCATATCCCACTCATAATAATCCCACGTTTTATAGCTTTGAGTCAAATAAAATCTGGAAAAATGAACATACACAAATGTACTAATGTGGTTTCACGGAAAATGCTCGTTGTTTACAAATAGCACAAATCTAGCTTCATGTTGAGCCATAGTATTCACAATTTCGATAATTAACCAGTATTGATGTTTTTGTTTTTGACCTATATCTCGCGCATGCGTGGCGTGGCGACTACCATTTAAGGTATCACTTGAAACTTCGCGATTTCAAACATACACCCTGAAAGACGTGAGGATGAATATACTAAATAGATATTATTTATATTGACCATAAAAAAACAATAACGCAATATCGTAAACATTTTACAGGAAAGCGTGTTGTTGAAGCTGCCATCCATTTGTGAATTGCGTGTGAATTCGGAAACTAAATGATTGAGCAAAACACTCACTCGAATTTAAGAAGAATTTGAAATCGAGAAATATCGATTATCACACTGTCACATCAATCGAAGTCATATTTATTTGTTGACATGTTCATCTAACTGTACTATCATCAACAACGACGAAAATATGGGGGCAAAATATTGGGAATAAAGAGAACGTTGGTAAGTTTCATTCTTCCAAACTCAGAACAAAACACACGTCATTATACGATGCCTGATATAAGACGAGACAATGCAAGCGAACCCGCTAGCATAGAACTAATACCAGTTTAATCATTTTATTACTGAAGAGAATATGGGTGAATCGATTGATATATAACATACTTAGTTCCGTATTCCACCATACCATCACGCATTTTAAACGATGCCACTGTTCCTAATCCATCAAACGCGTGGGTAATTTTGGATCCAAGTTCAGGGTTACTCCAGTTACCATATGTACCACCAGACTGCTTTAAAAAGTACCCTGTAAAATTTGGTAAGTGTACGTTACTGAAAAATTACGTTTTAATCACGACTTTATTAACTAATTGTACCCATGAGCTTATGCGTAACATTAAAGGGGGACTCATAGCGACGATATACAACGCGTGTAAAATACATTGTTTATTTACATAAAATCCGAACACGCGCTGCGCGACGACCACCGCCCTTTAAATACTTGTCATACCTTCAATCCAGTCTGGTATCTCTCCATGTATTTCAGTCGGCATATACGGTCTTTCCCTCGAGATTGTCCCGAAGTAAGTATCGTATATGTTGTCTGGTACATCCCAGCAATTTGCCATAGATGCAAACAGACATGACACAATCATTTTGAATAGCATACGAGATAACATCCTGAAAGCAATGTGACATATGTTAACAGGAGTATCAGTAATTTTAACGTGTTTAATGTTTCTGTTAACATATAACATATTAAGTGCAACGCTCAAAATCTCAGACGAGGTCAGTAATGTTATCAGTTCTTTTTAAGCTCAGACTACTAATACAACAGACTGGCAACGCCTATTGTTTAAGGTGTTAATGGGCTTAATTGTATATGCTAGGTGTTCCACGCTATGTGGTATTATCATAGAAACCGTCGAAGTTTACCGAACACCGAATATTCTGCAAATTCCGCGCTTTATCGGAAATTGCCTATTTCGTCGTAAAACGGATCCAGATATTAAAAAAAAAGAGATGAGTTCTGGAAATTTTGACCTTTGCAGCTTTGTAAGAATTTTAAGAATCGAGCAACATTTTGGCGAGTTGTAAGTACCTGAATGTCTTAGTGTTTACCTCAAATAGTATATAGTGAGCTACTTTGAAACGATATTTCTCACTGTTGCAGATTTTGCGGATGGTTTCCGACATTTTTTTCGCTGCGTTTCGAGCGATCATACCACTTTGTGCATTAACAGTTTTTTTTTGTGTGTTCAGGGGTACCGAAACATGGGATAGCTGGTGTCATATACATGATATCACTCAGGATATCAGCGTAAGCCGGTTATCGGTAAAAACTAGGGTGTGGTACTTTTGTCGCGTTCGACTTCATAGTACGTGTTATACGCGTTGTTCGTAACTATCGTCCACAGATTCGCTAAATTCTTCCGTAAATGCCACTTTTGAATTTCAGTGTGGTCATGGAGGTAAAAAGAATTATCTATGTCTCGCGATAGTTGATTGGAATATGAATATATCTCGCGTTATTTTATGAGATCTAATGATAATCTTGCTGCTCTGCAATGTTTACTAGATATAAGAACTGATAGGCTAAACAAACGGGATTGCCCATGCCTTATTTTACTATTGGTTTAAGTGACACCGTCCTTGAATGTGATCTTTGTAACGGTCAACGATAATATGATAAGTTGATAAATACTTCAATGTTAAAAATTATATTTGGTTCCTTTATACCACATTTCAACGTAAATGAAATATGTGAACGTTAGAAAGCGCGAGTGCCAGTAGAAAAAACACATAATTATGTTACATCAATGTTAAGTGGGTTGAATTAACAACACTCCCATGACCAGTGTCACAGCTCTGAAAACTCATGTAAATGTGTACGTGCCATCATTAAAAAAATATCGTTTTCAATTTCTACAAACTAACACAGTAATAATCACTATTGTGATCTTACGTATTATCTGTCCAAATGCGTTCTGGGCGGACCAGTGTGACCAGCTGGGGAATTTCACACTGATCAGATATTGCATATTCTGTCTATATTTTGTGCCGCCAAATCATATTTAAATTAAAAACAATGTCACGTTTTAAATAATATAGTACCAACCTGTAAGTGTTTGGTCGATGGTGACCAAGAGAGATGTGAAGTGTTAGAACTGCCAATAACTATGAATCGGTCACGCTATCTTTAGAGATTAATCGTTCGGTCATATGATAACTCCTGAAACTGTGATGACTATTTGACCAGATACAAAAGGTCAATTTGAGGTAAGACGCTGTTGGGTTTATTTACTGGATAGTCACTGAAAGATACATGGACTTAGAGGCAGCATGATATTCGGGCAACGCCTTCAGTTGAAACAATTCTACCAATGCCAAATGAATCGTAGGTTGTATGTCTGTTTAACATTGATTTCGAAATGTGAAGGAATGTTTTGTCAGTATGTCTGTCGATCATGAAGCCGACATCGTAATGAAGATGTGATGATTCGCCCCCTATTTCTCCCACCTAGTTAAGTAAATATTATGCCGTTGACAGACTGAATAGCCGATACCTCACACGTCGAATGGACATTCAACTCTGTATGTTTTTCTGTTGGTATTTTATTAATCCATCCGACGTCCCGAATTGCTTTCTATAGATGTAACTGATGGTCACTACCTATTGTGTGAATAACGATAGATGGAGTAATCACCTAATACAGGTATTCCATCCGCGTCACTTTCCGTGTGCCATCCGTGTGTGAGTGACAAATATATTGTATGTTACTGTATTCCCCCTCGTATATTGTCAAGCGTTCGCTGTTCGCTTGGGTCAGGTAACTATGGTCAAAGTGGTAGGTTGTTAAGTGTCATCGATCCAAGTAAAAACATATTTTGTTTACAGCTAAGTAACTACTCCTAGCTGACATAATCAGTATTACCTTTGTGGCGGCTGCACATAGGGGGGGGGGTCAGAGGGGCGGTCGCCTCCTCAAAAAATGTTGGAAGGGCGTCGCCCCTCCAAAATCAAGCTGAAATCCTTTGTATCAGCAAAATGTGACCCTCAAATTTAGAAAATAGCGTTTCAGAGAATCTAGATTTCCAAATTTAAGAGGGGCATGCACCGGACCCCCGTGTAAGGTCGCGCCTGCGGCGCAAGGTTAGTGAACAGATCTTGTCCCCTTATGCACACATCTCGTGCCACCGCCTATGTTACTGAGTTAATCATGTGAGACTCACTGGCATGGTGGGGACGTCGTTACTTATAGCGTGTGTTCAGGGAACTTTGACTCGCCTGCTCACACGAACACGTAGAAATACAAGGTTGACTCAAAGCTATACACATTAGTTAATTACAGATAGTCCAGTTTTCTTGATTTATTCTGCAGATAGAAGTAAAATATAGGTAAGGCTTTGGCTTTCTGTTCTGTTTTTCCAGTTTAAAAAAATATGAGCTCGCTGGTGCTTTCATCCCTTGTGTATTTCTTACACTAGATACCAGCCGATACCCCCCCCCCGCTCACAGGGAGTGCCTAAAGTTGATCATAGTTCCCGGGCTCCCTGTGGAATCAATTTTTTCTCTTTGTATGTTAGTGTTAATTTTGTGAATATGCATTGTCCATTCTGTTCAATTAATTTAAACTTGTAGTTAGATTTTTTTTGATTTGCGGCTGTCATGTTATATTTTCGAAAAGTGTTATACGCCAAAAATAACATACCATTTAGATAGTTACAATGAGTTATAAATATACTATATTATTGCAAATGTTATTGATGGAAATGTCGATGCTCCAAGTTCAAATGAAATGCACACCTAAATGGCATGATGGAGGAAATTGATGCTCTCTATAATATGAACAATATATAATTTCTTTATCAACTGTAAGTTGTATAATATACAATACATGTTTGTTAGAAACGCTATGATACCAGTCCACATTGTTTAAAATAAGCATAAAGGCTAGCTAATGTCTGTGGTGAGATGTAGGTTGCCTTACCAGTATACATTTTAGAAATGTGAAATAAATTCACCATCGTGAAATTTACGTTACCAGAATAGTGAACTGCGGATGAGTAGAACAATTGGCCTGTTTCAAGCTTTTTTATGTTTCCTGTCGTATAAATAAAGGCATCCGAATAAAACCAGTTGTTTAAGAAGCGCCCTGACAGTTATCTTATAGTAACAATTTGCGTGATATATTGGAAGTCAGGTTCATAACAGTTGAACTCAATGATTTATATGCCTGTGTTTTCAGGATTCACTTGAAATGTGCGTTACAAAATTTAACCTGAATTTTAGCAAAATTGTATTGTATTCAGAATATTATGAACGTTCTCAAATGAATGTCCAAGAACTACTTTGTTTTTCACTGTTACGAACGGGTTAGTCACCCGCGAACCTAGCCGTCAATATACCGCACTCCAGAACGCAACACTGGAGGTCAAACAAAGACACACATCTAAAATATGACAAATAAATTATACTAATTTAATAACTAATAACACAATAATCATAGACAATTAACAGGAGTAATTAACAATTTGCAATAAACGTTATAGTAACAATAATATCCCAGTTCGGAATTGCCTGCTCTACCGAGTTCCGAAATTTGCACCATGTAGTTCCAACGAGATTTGGGTCGTACACTGTAACATCGACGACGAAATAAGTTATATAGCTCCAAATGACGAGGTCTGAATTAATACTGTGTACAAAAACACTAACCGTAATCTCACGCTACTTCAAACTTGCCCATGTAGAGAAATTGACAAGCTCGGCAAACCACTCTTTCTCGTGAAACACAGGTTGGTTTACGGCATAGAACCACTGCAAGATGTCTTGCCTCTATCAGTCCCGTATTGGACAGACTAATCTTCAAGTTGAAAACATTTGCTAGCTGCCATGTCGACGATTGCGCTGAACTGCACTGGAGCTGGACTGTAACGTACGACACTGGCATGGAGCTGTGTGAAGACTGATTAACTCGTGTTCACGGTTGTTTTGCCCAAGTAATTCGCAATGAGAATACACGCTATCTATCCTAATTCTGCAGCTGGGCTAGCCTCGCTAGCTAACTGGGCATTGTACATTACAATTACAACACACAAAATAATATCACAACACTCTACTCTCAACTAATTTCACAATCATTGATTATGCAGAAAATGTAGTATATTGTAATTTGATTTAAATGTAAGTTAGTCTACATTGGTAGATCACTTTGTGAGTCAGGGGCATTTTGAATTTTCAATATATATTGTTCCCGCTTTACTGTTTCCCTATAATAACTTAAAGTATGGAAAATTAGTGAATGTTAGTTACGCCGATAATGTTAAAATGGGGGAAATCTAATCCGATTGTTTCTTCTATTTGATACATGGGACATGTAAATTAAATTTCTATTTCCCTGAGAGCAAGAACGATATTCAGATTCAATTTTATATATCATATTTGTGTGTCAGGCTACAGCTCCCTCATCTTCTCCCGCCAATATTTGAGTATTGTATTCCATAACAGCTCATATTCATATATGTGCATTTAAGTGCGACTTTTTGGCAATACATAGGATGCATTGTCCAATCAAATCGCAGAGATCGTGCTACAATTCCACCAAACTAACATTTGAATAGTTACATCAATTCAACCTGGAGAGTGTAATAAAGTAAAAATAGAGTAAAAATGGCTATTTTAATAATTTGTGCAAACTCACATATTCGTAAGGCGTTCTACATCAATAGAACCAATTATCACGTGATACGCCAACTCTGATTAGCCACACGGATTTATGCAGTTTTATAAAAAATATAGTCTGGTCCCCAGTCATTTGGTAATATGGGCGTTCAATCACCCCTACCACAAGATTGCAAAATTCAGGGAGATGTGTTTTTGGGGTTACAAAACAAAACAAAGAGAGCTCAAAGAAGACAACTATTTGGTTGACGGAAATCTAGGAAAATTGAAGTAAAAATTGACTTGATCTCATTAAAATTAAAAATTAAATAAATACAATAAACGCCACCACTATTATCATAATGTATGTTGTACCAGGTGAGAAAACCTGGCACAATACAAAACGTTTGTAAACATCATCAGTCTCGATAAAGTGGTTCACTTTTTCCCCACTAAGACTAGGTATTCAGGAGTGGCGAGTTCTCAATTGATTCCTCTCCAAACTTCTCAATAATGTTTTTGGCTGGATGTCAATGTTTTTTACTGGACCCATTGACAAACTTATTTTTCCGGATTTCAGCTGTATTTGGATTTTACACTAGAATATTCTAGAAGATTTGTATCAACAATTTGCGGTCTGCCACACTCATGATGTTAGATCTTTTGATTCTCTCAGTGGCCTTTCCTTTTCATGTACAGCCATGTAATTTTGGCCTGTATTTCTAGGCTTTGTAAACCGTTTTTACAGCTTTCTCTCATCACTAAACAGAATATAAGTCTTTCAGTCAGTTAGTCACTGAGCACATAATAGTTGAATACATAATGTACTTTCCATTGGTCAAGGCAGAGGCATTAGGTTTGTATAGAAGGAAATGTACCAACAAATAAACCAAACACAAATTCGGGAACCGTGTTATGTGCTAGGGTGAATATAGTGAACCACTGGGAATTGCTCCAGTATGGTCCGCTTCATTTACCTGGAAATGACTGTAACTAGAAACTGTGTCGTTGAAGCTGTACATGTGGTGTTAAGGATATCACTGCCTTTCTTGATAAGGGCCTCACATACATCATCATTTTCTACTAGATCCTTCAATTTGTTGTTCATCATCAGGTTATGTGTGTGTTGCAATTAATGATTCGAAGCGCCCTAAATAAAATAAAATTAAAGTTGTGGAGTCAGCAACATATACAAATTAAGTTTCCATTGTAAATCCATCAGTGTCTCAGTCTTGCAATGTGTTAAACAAAGACAAAGTAAAGACTACAGATATTTAATAATAAGTGATAACAAAATCATTTCATTATTGAGATGTTATATTTATACAGGGTATATCGAATTTTTACCAAGATTACACACACATGTAATGTAATATATGTTGGTTTTGTTTGATGTATAATTTATGTACATTAGTATAACTAGAAGACGCAGGTATTCTTAAAATCGTTTTCTAATTCTTGAGTAATTTGCGTCTCTCGAGAAAGACGCAGTACTGTGATTAACGAAGAAGCACGTCCACTATACGCTGTAAATGCAACGTTAACATGTGTAGTCTGAATAAGATCTTTATTTTTTTCTGTAAATAATATTCAAAAACATGACGATTCGAACCTACACACCCACAATCAAACGAAACCTGCAAACGTGTCTCTGTTAGGCAATTCTATTCAATGCTGGACGACAATTAATTTTACCTCTCATCGCTGTAATACGAGTTCCAATTAACGGTTCATTGTACCTCATACACCTGCCTTTCACTCGTAGCTAAAATTACAATAAATGTTATTTGTTTTGGTATATTATGTTTAGCTGCAACGTTTTCCAAAGTAAGCCTTTTTTTCTTTTACACACTATGTTTAGCTAATGATATTACATCAACCAACCAACACAGCGATTGGCCACCCTAATTTTTTCATACAATAACAATATTGCTCAAATTTTTCACTGTTTTTGTGATGTTATAGCGCATGCGTCGATGCGCCATACGTGTACCACATGCCTATCATAGCTTAGACTGTAATCATGCAACCACGCGATCGTGAACACCGCAATGCCGTAATTCTACCAATTGTGATTGGAGTAGTTATACTCATTTTCCCCAGTGTATATATACTTGGATTTATGAGGACTGGCAAGTATTACTTATACAACGCATGTGCTTAATATTTTCTACACGTCCTCAGAATTGTTTTAACAACAATGGGAATACTTGAATGTATATCTATATGTTTGTTCATGTGATATATTAGCGTTGACATTATTTTAAGAAGGTTATTAGTATTTCCCCATTTCCACACAATTCAAGTGCAAGCTAAACGTATATATGTTAGAATTAGTACTAGTATGTGATGTATGTTACAAACTGTTCAATGTTTAAATATGTTCATGATATTGCACATATATGTAAATATATTGCTAACAGAAGACGTGATTGTCATTTTGTGTCAAGTTTCTGATGACGCCACACTGAGTAATTGTAGCACTATGTACATTTGGTGGAGGACAGTGTGGTTGTGATTGTGATTGTATGCTTCTGTTCTGCTTTCAAATTTGAAAGCGCGTGTATTTTATAGTGAATGTTGAACAAGGACAATTTAGTGTTGAAATTAAATTAAATTTACCTCCGTTAACCTGGTGTAATTTTGTACGTGTGTCAATTGTTTGTAATATAGATATTCTCTTTAAACTAAGTCCATTCTTATTTATACCCAGAGTAGACCGGTGCAGTTGTATTCAAAAGAAAATTGTTAAACGCTATAATTTGTAAACCTTTTTAGCTGATATTTATATTTTGCAACGTAGCCTCCGGTTTGTTGAGATATAAGTCGGCACGCTTTGAGATATAAATCTGTACGCTTTGACATTATTTGCCCTCTCTGTTGGCATAATTTAACAAACACCAGTTGGCCCTCGACCTTATGGTGATTTTCGGAAATATCTTTCAAAAGGTCAGACGGCTGTGTTAAATTTTTTGTTTCATCTTATATTTTTACAACATAAGTGAATTGATGCGCCCTTTTGATCTGTATACGTACGAATACATAAATTGTGATGGTAAGTATTATGTTCTATAAAACAATACTATATTTGTTTATCCCTCCAAACCATCTCATCTGTTATAAGTTCAAGCGATGTTCAATTTGAAATGATCTTTCCAAGAACTATTGATATCAGTGTCCTCGAAAATATAGGTAAAATTGTTGTATATCGGCACTACCATCACCCTGGGTGAGAGTGTATATTTGTGTTATAACCACCCCATACTTGTGATGTTAATTCCGAAATTTAAGATATTGAGCTGTTTGATGAAAACTTCATCTGAGAAGCTCAGCTCAGACTCTCTTGACAGATGACAGTTTGCGAGTATATTTAAACCTTCATTCATGTTCAAAGCAGTAAAAATAATATTTCGGAAAAAGGGCGTGTCGTAACACTCCCATGGGAACTCAAAAATGCATATAACAATTCAGACTGACGGGATTAACTACTACAATCAAGAAGACATCAAAGAGCAAAGCAGCCGCGTAATATTGAACTTGATTAAATTAAACATTGAATTGCAATATGAGTGAGAGATATGCGTACAGGGAATCAGTTATGAACTGTATGAAGTGGATAATTCACATGGTTTATTTGAAACACGATACAGATAACATTATTATAGAGTATGACAATTTTATTACAAATTTTATTGTATAACAAGGTGATCAAAGTAAACTACATATTTCATTTGCGACTCATTCAGCCATGTTATTACGTATTATTGTAAGAGTTTTTGTTTGAATGCCTGCAACATAATTACAATGTACATGTATGTTTCCTGGGGTGGCCTTCTTTTAGCATATGTCCGTCAGATTCCACTTTAATTTGTAAGAAAAGCAGATAGGATTAGAATTTAAAACATGTGTATATTATCGTTGCAAACTATCCTTGACTAATCCTAACTCTTGTGATATCTAAAAGCATTTATTTCATTAGAACTAGCTTTGTTATTTTGAAATAATCACCACTTATACATATAACAGATGGGATAACTCGTGGTACTGTTTATGGAACACGATACTTACTGTCAATTGCCGTCATTTATTTTTACGTATACATATCAAAGGGGCGTGTCATATTCGCATATGTAGTGAAAACAGATGTTTGAATCAAAAGAAGTTATAACTTATTATTAGTCAAACAATAACCCACTGATTTAAGGACTAAAAACTATATTAGCGATACTATATAGGTATCTTAGTGGGATATCATTTCAAACATGTGTTGGTTTCCATAGAAATTTGCAGCATCAACCATCGGCCTGTCGATTATTTCTTCCCTTTCTCTGGTGGAGGATCATTTTAGCTCCTTAGGTTGAGCTCTAGTGTGCATTCCCGTTCCCGACTTTCGATATTTGCCTAGTATTCCCCATACGTACTGTCGACACCTCGGGATGTTTAGATGGTCAAAGTATCATTGCTTGAACTAAACACAACATAATTCTTTATCCCTGTAGTAACTATTCATATGTCTTGCAGGAAGCCTGGCGTCTTCCGCCTTAAACAATATTGGCCCTTGGAGTGCACCAACGGCGTTTTTATTCCATCCGTCGTCATTACGGGTACAAGTAGTATATGTGTTTTGTAGTAATGGACAGTATAGCGCTCACTATCATAACGTGTTTGAGTTGCCATGGATACGTATAGGCAACACTTATTTTCCATCTTTTGTGTTACTATGCAGATTGCAGAATTGTCTCACGTGAAAAATATTCATTTATGCACAATGGTTTCACCGTTTCGACGACACCAGACATAATAAAGGATATAACATTCAATCCAACCACTGAGAAGAATACAATAGAGGCAGATTTGCAAACAACAATGTTAAAAACGACACGTGAAAGAAAGCCATCGCACATCTCATCATCTGCACAATTCACTATAGAGACAACGGGTATGTATGAATTTACAAATAAATAAGAACGTTAATGCATATTATTACAGGCAAACAAGTGGTGAATTTCAACAATTGGACCCTGATTTTTCCGAAAATCGTGAAAACAAAACTACACTTACACAATGTTTGCTTTTCACAAATATAAGTTTGATATTATATGTTAACACGCACAATATAAGTACTTATTGTTGAAAAAATGGGTTCGAAGTTGTATCAATCTTAAATGTTAACATCATCACAGGCAATGGCAACGATACAGCCATGTTCTCAACTATGCAGAAACAATGGACGTTGCAAACAGGTTAGCATTTACATGTAGTTGATATTACGTCAAAAACTCGTGAGAATGTTCGCCTTAGTCTAGGATATTTTTAAAAGGCGATATAGGATTGATGTTGTGATAACACGCATAATATACCTACTTGTGTTATTGTTGAATAAAATTGTATCGAATTTTTAAAAAACCTATTATATTTCTAACATCATTACAGGCAATGACAACAAAACAACTATGTTCTCAATTGAAACAGGTAAGCGTATTTCCAAATGAGTGCATTGTCACATTACTAACATGTGAACCTAATTAATATAAACTTATCTATTTATACATTGAAAGAAATACTAGTAAATCACCACAGTTACATAGAAGCATGCTATAACACATATATATCTTATACACAGGCAATGGCAACGATGCAGCCATGTTCTCAACTATGCAGAAACAATGGACGTTGCAAACAGGTAAGCGTTTACATGTAGTTGATATTACGTCAAAAACTCCTGAGAATGTTCGCCGTAGTCTAGGATATTTTTAAAAGGCGAGATAGGATTGATGTTGTGATAACACGCATAATATACCTACTTGTGTTATTGTTGAATAAAATTGTATCGAATTTTTAAAAAACCTATTATAATACTAACATCATTACAGGCAATGACAACAAAACAACTATGTTCTCAATTCAAACAGGTAAGCGTATTTCCAAATGAGTGCATTGTCACATTACTAACATGTGAATCTAATTAATATAAACTTATCTACTTATACATTGAAATAAATAAATCACCACAGTTACATAGAAGCATGCTATAACACATATATATCTTATACAATGTAACACCATGTCTTATAATATATTGCAGTCACAGCAGAAACACCATGTCCTGCTAATTGTGGTGATGTTTGCTCGCTTTATAATGTACCATTATGTCCATGTACCGGGGTGACATGTGGTAAGTATATTAGCTACTAGTATGTTTACTAGAGTAATTTCAAAAACAATATTTTCAATATTTGCTAGATACATGCGTTTGTGTTCTTTTTTTACAGATTACTTTTTAATTGGGTGTTTTACTGACACATATGCACGTGCTATCCCCACCCTTGAAGGTACTGATGCACGACTCGATGGATACTACAAAACACGCATAAACCCTATTGAGAAATGTGCTGCCGTAGCTCTAGATAATGGTTACGGAATGTTTGCGGTTCAGAATGGAGGATGGTGCGCATCAAGTTGCACCGCTTGCCAAACATACAATACGTATGGTCCTTCATTTCAGTGTTCACCTAACGGAGAGGGTGGCCCTCTCAGCAATTCTGTTTACATCTTTGTTAATCTACCATGAACTCCATTATACTGACATACTTTTTGTGTTTATGCAAAACGTAAATACAAGAACAAAAGTTGTAGATGTGAACATTATATTTAGCTATTATCTTATCAAATAATACAATTGTGATACAATTGTTAATTAAACCAAATTAGTCAAACAATTCTAAATGTTAACATTGAAATATCTTAATTAGTGTAATCGTTCCATTCACATCCCAACATCACGTGCTATATTCGATATGTAACCTATTCGTTCTCGTATGTTGTATATGTGTTGTATGTGCATTCGCATTTTTCATAAGGAGGTATGCCAAACTAGTCTAGATTATGCGATATGGTTCACGTACATTGTACATGTTTACAATGTACACAAATCGATTTGCATAATAAGTTGGCGACTACTTTTCAAGATACTTGTCATAGCTATTTGCATTTTAGTAATGAATACTAAATAATGTTGTTGATTCCCGGGTTATTATGTGTCGGAATTCAAGTTATATCAAGGTGATGTCGGTTCAATGATACCCTATAGTAAAAAGTACAATGTGCAACTCGTAAGCAATTTAAGTGGGTATTTTTTTTATTAGTATCAAAATATACGGTGTTAAGGTAGCAACATGATCTGAGCAACTCAAATCAAAACATATTAATAGCAAACTATATATTTTATGAAAGCTGAAATATTCAAGAATTTGATAATTCATATTTTGAAATGATTGTTTACATAGGGGTCATTTGCCCTGAGATTAACTGTACCCTGCCAGAATAACAAATCAAAAAGTTCTGCCGCTGCGATTTAACCATTTGATTGGGAATTTTAGGAATAATGTCGCTGTGAAAGGTTACTATAAAGTGTCAATGAACGTATGTATGTTATTATTTTTCTAATAATTATCATAAATACTAATTATTTCTAAGTTATATAAGTTCAAAACAGTGCAGATGTATGAACTGAGGAAACAACAAAAAACAAATTTACCTGGATGACAACACATTTTTGTCTTTTGTCTTTTCGTCCACATGGCGTCATATTCACTTCATTAATTCAAATGTTTTGTTATGCTAAACATGGGTGGGTCATCCCACTCAAGTATATTTAGTGATTACTTAATCGCATCTAGTTTATTTGTGGATTATGTGAACTAAATCATCAATAGGTTTAAGTTTAAATTATCAATACCGTTAGAACTTCATACATTTTTGTTTAGTTGCGACTGCAGTTACAGCTACGCTGTCTAACCGTTCCTGAGACATACATTTCCTGCACTGTCAAAACATTAACATATTCACGTGATTGCGATATTCAACGCATCTTCGTCAGGTCTATTAAATTGTTTTTGCTCGGTTACTATAAACCGTGGTTTTTGTCACCATAGCCAGGGGAGATATGCGAAAAACTGAAACAATCCGAAGTGAAAAAGGAGATGTACAAGAGAAACACCTGTAAAAGCATATCGTTTACGAAGACCTCAGACAACCAATAAATATTTCTTTTGTCTGACCAAAGACGAATTACTTTTGTTGACTGGAAAGGGACAGGAAATTGTCAGTATTGCTCGACACATCTCGTTTAAAAACAAAGCTGGCACGTGCCAATCTATTTACAACTTTGAATTTTCAAATGAGCTCATAATATCTACAATGACTGGAAGGCGTCAGGAAGTAGTCAGTGTAACGTCTGATAAATTATTTTGAGACCGAAGACGCACCGTTTGCCTGTCACAGTGCAACAAAAACATTACGAAGAATTCACACTAGGTCTGAGTTTGAATAATGTCCCTGAAGCGGTAAAATCCCGGTGTAACCAAACAAACGTTGTCAAAAATCCCTCAGAAAGAGTTATCCTGTACCAAATGATGTGCGTGCTGGGGACTGTTTTTTGCCTCTGACGTTACTGGCTTGAATTAATAAAAGAAAGCCATGCGATCTGAATCTAGCGGCTATTTACGTGGTCATGTGCCCTTTCAGTGTAACACAAACTACGTGGTCAGCAATCAGCACCGAAGCCATACTAGTAACTTGGGCTTGTTTTTTTAACCATTGTTATTAAACCAGGCTCCACTCATCTCGTCAATCACAGAATTATGAAAAGCGGTCAAACGTTCGGCCAATCAAAATCGTCAATTCACGCACCCGGGCGGTCCATAAAGTAGACGCTTGTAACAACTGAATTTAATTTCCAACATGGCGGACGCATACCGATTCAACTCTGTGGCTGTTATACTCTTTCGATATTGTTGCTTATCATAGATATTCACAATGTATATTCACTGTTCGATGACCATATAATTATCTAGCAAAACAAATTTTTATTGTGCATGAATGAAACATTTTTTTCCGGTCAAAGCTGTGCTTGTTGCGACGATCGCCGGTGGTCACAGCTTCTCGATAAAGTGCACAAGATAAACACATACTGAAAACAAGTTATATAGCGATATTGATGCCAAATTAATAGGATACTGATTATTTTTTTTTAACGTGGCCAATTGATATGACACAAATAATAATAAAATACAATATATAGGTGGGCAAATTAAGAGACCATGAATTAATAGTTGTGCGGTAGTGTAAATAGCTACCCCACCTATGGAGTCTGTCCATGTCTTCCACTAACCGAATTCCACTTTTCTTTCATAAACAACAAGCCAGCATGTCGCTACTTTGCTCGTTTAAAGATTCTAATTTCACTAAAATTAACGAATGTTTGTCATTTGCGCGCGTACTTCTTCGTCAACGGAAATGACAGTGTCGCTGTCACTATACAAATCAATCTTCTCCGAACAAAAGTAGCGTCTTCTAAATCATCTGAAACAGGATCTAATTTTCGGCTGTACCCACTCAGTCGGACCCGTTTCTCTTCAATCATGGGTTCAAAATACTTTTTTTGACGACCTCTCTATTTTCTCATGTTAAAATGATGTTGCTTTGCCTTGCTGAAAAAAATGGTGTTGTGCGTTTGCTCTTTCAATAATGAATGTGTGTATACAGAAACTGTTGACACTGAAAATATAACAGACGCTGATAAGATGGGCTTTCATTTACCATAGCAAACACCCAAGCTGTAGAGACAAAAGATTACTTGAAGTAACGTAATGCTATTGTCCACAATTTGTTCATCATTTGAATTATGTAAATAATTAAGTGGTTGTTTGCATTTTGAATGGCAACTGAAAGTCAGCTTGCTGTGCTCAGTTTTCTCACAAATTTGCGTCTAAAATAACAATAGTACTATTTTTTTTGTTTGTTGTACTGAAAGAATACAAGAAAGTAATATACCGATTATTAAAAAAACATTGTTGCTACCTAATGATGATAATTATTGTATTCATTGTAGCGATAACAAATATGTCAGCATCCTTTATTTATATTTTTGTCATATTACCCTAAACCCTGCAAATGGAAGTGTGCATGAAATCATGGAAAGAAATACTTGTTTTCAACACTGGAAAAACAGTGTAATCTGCCAGTTGTGCATGTAATGTACATAACAAATGGTGTTTTAAACTTTGGAAGGAGAATAGAAATCTACCAGGTGTGCTGTTATTTGAATAACAAAGGATGTTTATGATCTACTGAGTTACCTACGTGACACAGCTTCTAGCAAGATCACATTCTGATTGGCTCATGTGGAAACCCAGGTGGTGACACTGAATCATGCCTATAAATTGGACAGACTCAGGACAGTTGTGCTCCATCTGTTCAACTTGGTATACAGTGTGCCCTGCTACGATATTGTGTGACAAGTAATACAGGCTACAACCATCATTTTGTGAGACTTGTATGATCTCCTGCTTCCAGTGGCGCCCTCCAGAATACTAGCGTTCCTCTGCAAGCAAGACTCCTGTATTTCTTCGTTGTTGTGTTGCTAAATCCATTCACTGTCGTCCATTAATGCATCCTGGAATTGTGAGTTATCACCAATGCACACTTCCCAGAGCAATCCCCTATTTTAGTGACTTTATTCATTGTATTTTTCTGTGCTTTATTTCTTGTAATTATTTTGAGAGGTATTAAAACCAGGAGCTTCAGCGTGACATTTTGGTGGGTGTGTATTTCATTTTCAGTACTATCGTCTTGTCTACCCCATACTAGCAGTAAAAGAACCTGAGTACTTACACTGTGACATTTTGGTGTCAAAAGTGGGATTGTAATTCTGATTCGGATTCGGATTGTGATTCTGATTTGGATTTTATTGTCAGCAATCATTTGACTAAATTGACTGTTTCATAACTGCTTAAGGTCTAGAGAACGCGTTGTTGTCAGACCAGCTTGTCAGGTTGACATTAAATTGCTTTACTTAATATCACTGGAATTTGATTTGCACCTTTTCAAGCATGGATATTGTTATTGAACTCGAAGAGTTATGTAGTAGATTAGACTATAAGGGGAAGAGCTGACTCAATTTATGAGGACTGAGCGTGAGAAGAAACAGAGAGTGCGTGAGGAGAGGGTTGAGCGAGCAGCCAAACGTGAGGCTGAACGTGAGGCTGAAAGGTTGAAACATGAGGAAAGGGACAGAGAGCGTGAGGATGAACGTGAAGTTGAAAGGTTGAAAATTGAGGCAATAGAGAGAGAACGAGACCATGAAGAAAAAGAGAAAATAAGAGAGCATGAACTTGAAGTGTTGAGATTACGTGCGGAAGCTAATGGTCAAAATGGAGGCTTAGAACAGTTGGCACAGTCCGTTGCTAGTTCTAAGGGCCCAAAACTATCTTTGTTTGATGAGACTAGAGACGAGATGGATGCATTTATTATAAGGTTCGAGCTAAAACTCAGAAATGACCCGTGGTAGTTGGGTTATGAATCTTAGTGCATTATTGACAGGCAAAGCATTGTATGTGTTGTCTGCAGCAGAGTCCATTGATTACAATTTTGTAAAGGCAGCTTTGTAGAAGCGTCATTATATGAATAAAAAAGATTATCGAAAGAAATTTCGAACTAGTAGGGAAGAAGGTGGCGTAAGCATTTCGCAATTTGCAGCTAGATTAAGTAGTTATTTTGACCGATTGGTAGAGCTGTCTGAAGTTGGTAGGAGCTTTGATTGAGCTAAGGACTTAGTGATGAGAGATCAATTGACGAGTACTTTTGGTAATGAGTTGTCCATTTTTATAGGTGAAAGGTCACCCAAGTCAGTTAAGTAAATGCCTGAATTAACTGATAAGTTTAGAGATGCACATGGACAGACAGGTGATATAAATCAGAAATCTAGCCAGTTTCAGGCAGGCAGTCAGAAAGGTAAAAGACAGGGTCGATTTGGTCAGGCTGTTATGTCGTCCAAAGTTTGCTTACGTTAATTGTGAGCCACCGGGGAGTACATTATAGTTTAAATATAGGAATGTTACCAACATAACAGTCTGTTTTATTTAGTAAGGAGGGACTGATAATACTGAATACAGAAACGGTATCAAAATTGTGTCATTGTCACACGCAACGTAATATTACCGTAATTGGTATAGTACAGGTGTGATGGTTCAAATACCAAAATGGCAACAGTAACAAAAAGACGTCCCTGGCGGCGATGATAAAATACGAACACGGAGCCAACAGATGAGGTTTCAACTGGTACTGGTATTATTATACTCTGCAAACATCAAGTACAATAACGCGGTAAAACTCCACTACTCCAATAACTAGATACTTAAACTCCAATACAATTCAACGAGATCTCCGATCTGAACTCAGTGCTGAACAACTCCCCTATATATACCCACACTGTCTATAAATAGACCATTATATCAGCATACATAATGAGTCTGGAACTTACTACAAATTTCTAGAATGTTCCATTACCTTCTATTGCCTTCTACAGTGCCCTATTACCTATTCAACCAACTTCTAAAAATTCCATCCAGACACAGTACGGTTCTAGAACATTCTCAGTCACACGGAAGTGGTAAACAAGTCGTATGCGACATGCCTCCCCTCTCAAGAATATTATAACATATAATATTACATGACTAGCAACGACGTCAATGATACGAATACGATAACAATTTAAATAAAACAACACTACACTATTTCAAATCGAACTGAATAAAGCTCTGAGTACAAAAATTCGAAAATCACATACAGTAGAATATAATAAAACATGAAATACAGCCATAAACGAATAACATTCTACTATACTGTTCAAAAGTTCCCCAGTCCATCAATCTACTCAGGTAGTCCGCTACCACATTGTCCCGTCCAGGAATATCCTCAACACGATAATTATATCCTTGCAGAGTCAACGCCCATCTCATCACTCGGTCATTTGCAAACTTGGCCTTATCCATGGTCAACATCAGTAACGCGGGACGGACATTGTGCTTCTCGATGACCAACACCCTGACATACAAAACACCGGATACTACTACCCTGTCCCACATCAGTATTTCCAATGGCAGTCTTATTATCGTTGCGCCTCACCTGGTCCTTTGTGGATAACTGTACATCATGTGCCTCTAGGTACTGCTTTGCTATCACTGCCAACTCATCTAAATCTTTGGGTGCTTATTCTTTAAGATAAACTGCAAGATCTTTTGTACAGGCACCAATAAACTGCTCCTTCATCATCAAGTCTGTAACACCATCATATGTTTGCATCAGTGCCTGACAACTCAACCCATTTAGCAAAATAATTCTTAAGCGGCACAATTAACTGGTCAGGACTCTCAGAACTTTCAGGTTTAATTCCACGGAATCGCTTCCTGTACCCATCCTCTGTGAAATCGTATCTTGTCAACAGCGCCACCTTCACACGATCATAGTCAACTGCATCAGTGTCGGACATCCTGGAATATACTTCCAGTGCTCTACCAGTCAATAGCGCACTCAATTTTGTGGCCCATCCATCTCTATGCCAACTCGCATTCGTTGCAAACCTCTCAAACCGCAATAAATAACTATCAAGTTCGTCCTTACCATCAACAAATGCAGGCAACTTTGGTGACTGTGCATCACTGACCACATTTCGTTGACCATCAAAATCAGCCTGTTGAAACCCCGGCATTGCTGCTTGCAGCTCTAATTTCCTCAACTCAAATTCTCTTTTCTTTTCTTCCGCTTCCAATCGTAACTTTTCCATTTCCCTTTCCTTTTCTCGCTGTTCTGCCTCCGCTTCGAGCCGTAACTTTTCCTTTCTTTCCTCAATCTCCATTTTCCTTACCTCTGCTTCTATTTCCATTTTTGCCTTCCTCTCCTCCCTTGCCGCTTGTCTCTCAGCTCGCTGAGAACTCAGTTGCTCCAAAATAAATTTCCTTTTGTCTTCTCCAGTCATTCCCAGTTCATCCGCCCACTCCATCAACCCTTGTTTCGACATATCTTTTATCCCGCTGGCCATGTTGTCTTCTATGTGTCTTCACTGTTCCCGGACAAGCCCCCAGATGTCACACGCAACGTAATATTACCGTAATTGGTATAGTACAGGTGTGATGGTTCAAATGCCAAAATGGCAACAGTAACAAAAAGACGTCCCTGGCGGCGATGATAAAATACGAACACGGAGCCAACAGATGAGGTTTCAACTGGTACTGGTATTATTATACTCTGCGAACATCAAGCACAATAACGCGGTAAAACTCCACTACTCCAATAACTAGACACTTAAACTCCAATACAATTCAACGAGATCTCCGATCTGAACTCAGTGCTGAACAACTCCCCTATATATACCCACACTGTCTATAAATAGACCATTACATCAGCATACATAATGAGTCTGGAACTTACTACAAATTTCTAGAATGTTCCATTACCTTCTATTGCCTTCTACAGTGCCCTATTACCAATTCAACCAACTTCTAAAAATTCCACCCAGACACAGTACGGTTCTAGAACATTCTCAGTCACACGGAAGTGGTAAACAAGTCGTATGCGACAGTCATGTAATATTTAGTTCAGGAGAACTGATAATGATAAATATAGGAATGGTACAATTAATTGCAGCATGTATTATTAAGCTCGTGAGGACTGATAATAATAAATATAAGATTGATACCATGATTGCAACATGTGCTATTTATTCCGGGAGAATTAATAGTAATGAATACAGGTAAATTCGGTCCTCCTATGCCCATAGAAGTATAGTTTTTTTTCAATGTTCTCGTAAAACCACGACCATGACAATAAACAAGAGACAAATCACAATTATTTTATTTTTCACTGTATCTCATATATACCACAACATTGCTAGTAATCCAAAATGGCGGTCAAAGGACGTTACTGATCGACAATAGTTTATTTGTCTCATTGGAAGATTTGGTATACATGCAACACGTTAAAGCGAGAAACAAATGCCACGAACTGTGACAGCTGTTGCCAGAAATATAAGATGGCGCAAAATATGATAACTGACCATTTCATAGGAACTTCAAAATTGTTTCTCATCGATACACAATATTTTTTGTAATTATTTAGATTATTTATAAACGATGCCACATATTTGTGTAAATGTGAATGACGATGAATGAAAAATAATGGGAAAATGTAAACAAAAACTAATTTCGATTCACATCACCGTACAGTCGCACGAATTATTCCATTCCCATAATCACCAGCATGTGACTGTACATTCAATACATGAATATTATAGCCTCATTAGCAATTATAAATACTGTTATCATGCATACAAAGACAGTAGTATAATAAATCCAGAGGATTGGGAATTAAAATGTGCAGTTAATTAATGTACTTTTAAAAAACTCGTCTATTCATACGGAATATTCGTTAGTAGTTTAGGTCTCGTAATGAAATAATATATGAATAATGAAGAGAGTCGTTTGTATTTTTCTACAATGATATTATTTTATGCTGTAATACAGTCAGTGTTAGCAAAACCAATCTTATTATCTGTACACAATATCATTCACATTACAAATTTACGAATTATACGTTTACATCTATGTAGAAATAAATGACGATGTATAATAAATAACACGGTAAATGTGATACAAATTAATTCCGGTTCAAATTACCAGAGAGGGGCATGAAGTATTCTAATCCTATATTTAACACCTTGCCAATGATTGTCCATTAGCAAGTATAAATTCCTTGATCATTTTCATACATACATATCATTGAGCAGCTCTATGATAGTAGCATGTGTTATTCTAGCGTGCATGAAGCGTTGGCAAATTAATTAGTATTATTCGGCATTCTACGCTAGGTTAGTTCAAATATGTATCGTTTCATGATTTACCATCACTATCGTGTTATTAGTTACCCGTATTGGGCATACAACGGCAGTAGTATAATAAATTCAGAACAATGCGCATAAAAACGCACAGATAGTCAATGTGCCTCGTCTACATACATGTAATGTTCGTACGCAGCTTAGCACTTGTACAAAAGCATATCTGAATGATAAAATCTTTAGTTTCCGAATAGCATTTTTTTTGTTTTACTCTACTCTAACATTCGTGTTTACACTCATGTTCAGCAAATATAAGCATATTTGTGTAGATGTGAAATATAATGTAGCAGAAAATATTGAACTAATTAAAATTATTTTGGACTGACATCCAACATTTGATGATTAGCGTCTATTATTATACATTGTTCTGCATTGGCACACACATACATCTTGAGGGGCAGCTTGCTATTAGTATTGTTCCAGAATGATGATATATTTGCTTGTTGTGTTCGTATATAATCTTCTAAATTCTTTTTGAATTACAGTAAATTACAGTCATGTTAAACAAATATAAAGCTACTTCCAACATTTCCTTCACCATTATTTTTTTTATTTAAAATCAATTTGTCTAAATGTGGAAGATTGCACATGTTGAACTATACTATTTTCCAGTCAAATAATCATACACCCACATGATGTATTAACATTTGATATTCACAAGCCACATTCTGTATTCAATACATGGGCATCATTGACTCATTAAGAATTATAATTATATTAATCGTTCTCACAAATTATTGACATAATTGATGTATAGCTTATATAATTTCACTTTGAACATATAACTCGCTAATACAGGTCGAAACCATGTCACATGTTGTCGATTATATCACCATACTGGCGTATTTCGTTTAGTAAACTAGCTCTAATTCATGGGATGAAGTCACACGTCGCGTTACATTGCGATTTCCTGTACGTCGTTTGCGACTGCTAATTGGGTTGCAGATGTAGATAGTCAACTAGGGAAAACTGTCTACTTTAGCTTCACTTTAAAAGATGAACTCAACACATTAATGACAACGAAGATGCACCGATGACGACGAAGGAAGCAATGAAGTATTCTATATATGTCTTTCTATATTTTTGTGAAGAAATCGAAACATATCTAGTCGACTTCGAGAAAAAACATCTCTAACTTCAACAATTAGTGTTGATGAATGATTCCATATATATAAGAAAAATAACGGGTAAATTTAAACAAAATTAATTTCGATTCACATCATAGTACAGTCGTGCGAATTATTCTAATCCCATAATCACCAGCTTGTGACTGTACACTCAATACAGAAATACCATAGCCTCATTAGCAGTTATAATTACTGCGATCATCATTTTTACATACAAGGACTAAGAGATTATTTGCCCTCCTAACGTCGGGTAAATGATCACATGCGCCCGGGCGCAAACGACCATATTCGGGCAGTAATATATAAAATAACACGGTAAATGTGATATACATTAATTTCAGTTCAAATCACCAGAGAGATATGAATTATTCTAATCCTATATTCAACAGCTTCCACATCATTGTCAAATTAGCAATTATAATTGCCTTGATTATTTGTACATATCGTTTTGTACGTGTTATTCAAGTGTGTATGAAGCATTGGCAAATTAAGTTGTGTTATTCGACTACTATCTTCATCAAATTAGTTCAAATATGTATCTTTTTACCATCACTGTCATGTTCTTAGCAACCTTTCTTGTGCATACAATGGCAGTAATTTAATCAATTCAGAACAATACGAATACAAACACATAGTTAATCAATGTGCTTCGTCTAGCTACATGGAATGTTCGTACATTAGCTTAGAGCACTTGTAAAAAATAAATCTTAATGCTAAAATATTTAGTATTGTTAAATATTCTTGTTTACACTCACTTTTAGCAAATATAAGCAATATTACACTTTAACACACTAAAAATAATCAATATAGGAATGGTACCAAGTATTTAACATGGATTATTTAGTTTCAGAGAGACCGTAATAATCAATATTGGAATGGTACCATGACAGTAGAACATGTAATTAAATTTTCGATAGCTGGCAATTCAATATTAGTACCAAAAAAGTACCATGTATCGAGAGGAGTGTTATCATGAATATGGAAATGGCGTGGGACGCTGCTAATAATCAATCCGGAAATGGTACAACAATAGTAGCATGTGCTATTCAGTTGAAGAGGACTTATACGGTAATAATGAATATACGAATCGTATCAAAATACAATTGTATAATTTTGTTGTCTAGAGCTGCTAATAATTCAGAAATAGGACCAAAATATTGGGATGCGATATTTAGTTCGAGAGAACTGATAATATCAAAATATAGCAGCACATACAATTTAGTTGCTGAATAATTAGATGCTAATAATTATCAATTGGTACCAAAATATTAGCTTTTGGTATTTAGTTAAAGAGGACTGGTAATAATGAATGTATAAATGGTATCAAAAATAGTAGCACATACAATTAAGTTGTCGAGAGCTGCTAATAATTCACAATTTGTACCAAAGTATTCGCTTGTGCTATTTAGTTAAAGAGGACTGGTAATAATGAATGTATAAATGGTATCAAAGATAGTAGCACATACAATTTAGTTATCGAGAGCTGCTGATAATTCACAATTTGTACCGAAATATTAGCATGTGCTATTTAGTTCAAAGAAACTTATATAATAATGAATATAAGTATGGCACAAAAATAGCAGTACATACAATTCATTTATCTAGCTAGTACTGCTAATAATTCATTAATGGTACTAAACTAGTGTAATATATTATGTAGTTCAAAAGGACTGGTAATACTGAATATTGGAATCAATGGCACAAATAAAAAAACAGCATATTTTTTTTTTCGAGAGCTGCTACTAATTTAGCATTTGTACCATAATATTAGCATGTGCTATTTATTTCATCAGGACTTGTATTACTGGAGAGAAATTTTAAAAAAATAGCAGCAAAAAACATTTAGTTGCCGAGAGCAGCTAATACATGCATGTAGTGCATGAGAACTGGTAATAATATATATACGAATCAATGTCACATAAAAGTGTAGTTGTCGATGGCTGCTACGATTTCAGGATTGGTATCGAATTATTAGCATGTACTATTTATTCCAGTAGGACTTGGAACTACTAACATTGAATATAGGAATGTCGTCAAAGTATTAGCATGTATTATTTAGGTTGAGGGAACTACTAACATTGAATATAGGAATGTTGTCAATGTAGTAGCATGTATTATTTAGCTCGATGTAACTGCTAACATTTATTATAGGAATGCCGTCAAAGTAGTAGCATGTATTATTTAGTTCGATGGAACTGCTAACATTCAATACAGACATGTCGTCAAAGTAATATCATGTATTATTTAGTTCAAGGGAACTGCTAATATTGAATATAGCGGTGTCGTCAAAGTAGTAGCATGTATTATTTAGTTTGAGGAAACTGCTAACATTGAATATAGCGATGTCGTCAAAGTAGTAGCATGTATTATTTAGTTTGAGGGGACTGCCAACATTGAATATATGAATGTCGTCAAATTAGTAGCATGTATTATTTGGTTCGAGGAAACTACTATCATTGAAAATATGAATGTCGTCAATGTAGTAGTATGTATTATTTAGTTCGAGGGAACTACCAACATTTAATAAAGAAATGCCGTCAATGTAGTAGTATGTATTATTTAGTTCGAGGGAACTACCAACATTTAATAAAGAAATGCCGTCAATGTAGTGGCATGTATTATTTAGTTGAAGAGAGCATACATATTGAATATTGTTAAACACAGTGAAAAATATTTGATTGCATTATTGGGTTGTGTGTGTGTGGCCATCGGATGCAGAATTTTAGATTAAGTCAGTTCACAATTAGGCCGCCATTTACCATGAAGCAATACAAGGTCGAATGTAGCATGGTACCTGGCTCTATTCTGTTCCTATGTACTGAATATCAGGTTGCTGTGTTTTGGTATTTTTCAAGGCAAATTGACCAGAAAAGTGAGTTTAATTTTAATTTTTCATATGTAAATACTTATGCGGAGCTACTGTAGTGGCTTTTTCTTTCCGATTATGAAAATGTGTGTTTCTGTCGACCATCGTTAAGATATTTAAATAGTAGCTAAAACGTTTCTTCATAACATTTATTTTTATAAATGTTGTTTGAAATTGAAGATTATGATTTGTATTTTATCTTTTACCCACAGAATAGCGTTTATACAGTAGTTTCTGTGTTACTTCCTGGGTAACATTTTCTTCCTAAAATGTGAGAATTGTTAACCTTTTTAGTCTCTTTTGACTGAGATTTTCCTAATGAATCTGGTATACTAAGTTAAGTTACTGTGCATACGAAACATATAAAATGTCTTCAAGGAAGAATATTGTAATATAATTCCGATTACGAGGATGTCAATAAAGTTTTCTGGATGCATGTTTTTTTGTGACGTGGTTACTAAGCTGCTACGTATACTAAATTAAGTTATAGCTTGTCAGGTTATAGTCAACTGATAGTAGTGTTTCCGTATCTTGATATGCAAAATGGAAGTATATGTATATCATCAAATCATATTATGGAATATGTCTTTCTATTGTTTGAACAAATGATGCAGTCTGAATTTGAATTAGAATCATGTACATTTAATCCCAAGAAGACATCTTTTGATGAAAAATTTACTGAAATATTACAATAATTGTCAAGGGCAAATTTAAGATCGCGATGCACTGGAGAGACATGAATACAATTTTAAAACAAATAAAGCAGTGTTTCAGGAAAATTGTGACAAAAAGTACTTATCAGTATCGACTATATTACGTATATTTAAAAAACATTTTTGTAGTGGAAATTTTATTAATCAGTCTGTATTTACAATTTCTGAGTGATACATCATAAGTAGTAATGAAATGTAGTTTGAAATAATACTCAAAATTTAGATTTGTGCCAAAAATCTTTCCACTTTTCAACACAGGTTTGAGTTATTAGGTTTAACCTATACATTTTCTCTACGATTTCTGAGTAAGCTCTTTTAATATGGATAAGGGTAGATTCATTTTCATTATCTTTGCTATTCAAGGAAACTAACCAATTTCTAGGAATAGCATCAATAAGACTGAAATATTTTAAAAATTGATTTGATGATATGTTATATTTGCCCGAGAAAGTTTTAAAGGTGAGGAAATTGTTCCTATCATCCAGTACATCGGGAAGAAATACATACCACTCTGGTACCAACCTCTATAGAACATAGTTCGCTTTATTGACATTTATATATGAATGGAAGACGTTAAGAGCTTTGCAATTTCTGAGTGGTAGAGTAATTGTAAATAATTGTTTTGACTAATAAACTCATGGCAAGCAGTGCAAAAGGAAATTTAATTTCACTACTTTAATAAGTCTAATAATATATTTCAACTGTTTTACGGGCACTAGCAAAAGTAATATGATATCACTAATTGGTCGATTAAATGGTTTGTAAGCACAATATGTAGATTTCACGGTTTTTGACAAATGTTGTGTGAGCGCCACCCAGAGCCCACATGAGTTATTCGTTCGTTTTAGTTGGAAGTCGAAGAAACCACGTTGGGGACTGTATCGTGACAACGTGAAGTAGAACCACAATTGTTTTTGCGAGAGTGTTATTGTGATTTAGGGAATCGCGCTTTATGATCAACGAAAGAGTAATGACAGAACAAACAAGACGAGATAATGAAATGGAAATTCTCGCGCTTTACATGAAGAGCTATAACTCAATTAGGAAGATCTCAAGAGCGTGTACTACCATTGATAACCAAACATTTTGAAATCGTTCTCATAAATTGTGTATAAACTTTTCATTTCAGTTTCTGTAACATTCGAAATATATTTCTTGACCAATAAAGACAATGACGTATTTGTTCCATGCGGTTCCAAGTCCGGGAAGGTCACTATATCATCAGCCTTGATCTTGCGCAGCACGTGGTTGGCGTCACGTGTAAAGGTCTCGTACTTCCCGATAATATCGTAATGTACATCACAAGGCTTGCAAAGCTCTTCATACGTTTGCCAGTGAACGTCAATGTTTTTCTGGTGGCTTAAGACAAACCTCACAAAACTTTGAAACGTTTGTATCTTCGAATTTTTTCCATCAATTTTATCGCGATATGCGGACAGCAACCGTTCAAATGGATGCCTTACAAATATTATTTTTGTATATGTTTGAAGGCACCGTACTCTACCTTCTAGATCAAAGCTTCCAAGTTGTTTGAATTTCTTTGTGTAAATACCCCATGTACTGTCCTTTATTTCAGCAGTGCTGTTGTAGCGCCCTCCCATTACCATCAGCACTCTTCGCCAATTTGATGTTGCAACTTTGGGAACAGGACAGTAAATCAGTTTATACTTGTCATCGACGTACATTTCATGGGACAACTGCAATTGTCTATAATTGTCTGTCTGTATTTTCCCACTTTCAGCAGCCATCATGTTTTGTTCACTAGCGTTTGAACAGTTCACATATTTATTAGAAACCTGTATACTAGTATTTTGCAGCTGGTGACATGTACATCGCAGAAATGACAGGCGTCTACGCATGTCTTTTTCGACCATCCGGGTTCTAGATAAGTTCTGAAAAATAGTGGTTCTCATATAATGGAAAATATATAAGGAAATATGATTATCATTGCATGTATTATGTAACAGAGGGTGAATGAAATTTGAAGTTATGGAATAGTAGAAATTATTAATTGTGGACGATGCTTTTTCCAACTAGTGTATAGAGAATTAGAATGATCAAGTTCCAGTCAGCTAGTATACTGCTTGTAATTTTATCATCAACGGACGATTTAAAGTTACATTTTTATCACCCGGCAGGCGAGTATACCGTGAGTCAACAATACAGACGCCATCTTGCACTCAAAAAAGTGAGTTTGTGGACTAAACATAAAAAACAGATTCAGTTTCAATAATAATACAAATTTGCATAGTTGGTACATGCAAACATTAGCCACACAAGCTAGCCAAATCAAACACACATAGTGCATTCTTCAATTATATACTCGCATCTGCATACACACCAATACTGTTTAGTATGTGTATTAATGCTATAAAAACGATTCCGACAACATAATCCTCAAGCTACGTTGATAAAAAAAATACGATTTTAAACACTAGAGGGCGCTCGATTATTTTCTAAAAAATACCTCTGGTCTAATCATATTCAAAAGAAAGTGGTAAAACACTTATAGCGCACGTTTTCTAAAAAGAAATAATGGCCAAAATTAAAATGATTTAATGTAGTTTATTATGTCCTCTTCATAGGAATAACTTGTAAATTTACCTTACCTTGCCTGCAAGTGACGTTGTGTTATATATTGGCATTTTGTCCAAGGTCAAATTGCTTGCATTTGATCGTGAGTGATAATCTAGAAGCCTTGCGTCTCTCAAATCGCCTGCAAATTATATTGAAAATCAGATTAATGCAGAATACAGACGTAGATTCCCATCATTACTGACCACATATGACCCCACTCACTAGATTTATCTTATTGACATGGCTTTATTAGTGCACAACATTTGGTAAAAATAATTAACTATTTAGTCTCAATCTTTGATTCAGATTAAATGTAAATTTGAATGTATTGTTTAAGTATTCAAAATCAAAGGAAGCACTAACAGCTAGCCACAATTTTATTTTATTTACGCCTTCTATCTCAATGTACCTACTGCTTTTGTGTCAGTGAATATTGGCTCGTTCATGTTAACATGAGACCGGTCACTGGTAGCATAGTGGTTGTCGCACCAGACTTATGATCGGTAGTTCAAATCCTACCTTAGGGTGAACATCAAAGGGTCGACCCCTACACTGGGTGAGTGTGCCACAGACTCAGTGGAAAGGCCAATTCCACTGGCCGAGATTCATTCACTAACGAATGCGACTTTGGTGGAACTTTGGTCAAGGTCTGCAGGTGCTTGTGTTCGACCGGGCCTGGTTGACGCCAGGATAGCGCAATAAAATTGCCATTTGATAGGGAGATGCCCACACAGCCCTATCATGTAGTCCCAAACAGGAAATGACTTCTGTGGCAAAATGCACTATGTGTCAGCACTAGCACTTGCAATTTGCACTTACATAAAAGAAAAGTCAGGAGAGACAACAGTGACATTCAATGTCCGGAACATGAAAATCGTCCTAGATAAATCCATAATCACAATCTGTGGTATGAATCCTCTAATACAGACGAATAGTTTTAAATGCACTGTAGCGAATGAAAGGAGAGATTTTTAAAATTGAAACTCTTCTTTTATATTGTAGTTGCGATTATTTGATGCAAATGTGTTTAACTAAGTGAAGTGTCAACGTCAACTATAATTCACGTAATTCACTGTCTCAATTTGGTCACGTTTCTTATTTTCAAACGGTCCTAACAATATATTGTTAGTTGGACGTAGTTATGTATTATATTATACCAGTATATTATTTGTGTCAAACCATCGATTTGATTTGTCCAAACACAAAATGTGCATACGCAATCAAGGATATATCTAAGCAATAATGACTACCCAAGCGCCATATTGGATGAGGAGTGGTGTATATGAATGATAATGTGTGAAGCAAGACGAACTTATACTGGGAAAGGCGTCGGTGGTACAGATCAGTTTGTAACGAACAGAGATGGTGATAACTGTCTCTGTTGACTAGTGGAATGGCAATTGAAATAGTACTTGCTCATTCATGTGACAATTGAATACATTATATGGATGAATCGAATCTTGCATCACCTAAGACTTTGCAGGTAGAAGCGCTAATACCTCCACGTGTGTACACTCGTGTTAACTCGTGTAAACTCGGTGTAGATGCTGACATTTTCATAATGGCATAAAATACGGATTCACCAATAGGAGAATTCAAGTAACAATTTTTACTTTTATCCGCTACTGAAGACAGAAACCGTCGAAAATTGCTTTCTGTCTGCCATTTTGTAAAGTATTGTTTATTTGTTTTCAACTTAAGGGAGGAGCGGGGCTGTTGTCTCCATTGTTTGCATACATTCAAGCCTGCCATTCGTGTCACTGTGATTTTTTAGTCTTTCGAATGATATTATAGCATATTTCGTCCCAGTTTCATAATATTGAGTTTTGATGATTTGGTTAATTTTGTTGGACTTTTTTGACCCCGTCTGTCAAATTCTACATGATATCAAAGCAGATATTCCGTTGTTGTCCTACACGGTTTGTTGTTAAGAAGTCTGGGCTAGTTGATAACACCAGTAATCGTTTTTTTATGAATCCGAACATCACTTTTTTTTCTGGCAAATATGAAAGGACAAATTGACAATTGGTTTGGGCACTATTTCAATCTATTTTGTTGTTTGTTTTAGATTTTGAAAATTCATAAGTTAATCATTATGGAAATGTTACGTACATGTTGGACGTGATTTTAATTTTAGTATGCAGACTGTCTGAGAACAGTGACCACACATTCCAAAAGGTCAGCGCTCACGCAACGAATTGTGTAACACATCTGCGGACTCGTCATTTCATCCTGCGCTGGAATACCAGTAGAGTCTGCGTAGTCAGGTTTCATCCTATACATAATATTCAGCGTACATCATACATATTATTCTTACCGTTTCCCCGGCACCAATAATAATACCACATTACACAAGACAGCAGGCACATAACAGCCAGTCCTGAAACATGACATCGTTAATATTGTTTGAAAAACACTCATAACTGCGTATTTCAAAAGATTTGTTCGTTTACGCACCGTTGCAAGCTAAGTCGAAAATCTGGTTCATTCTGTGAAGCTGGTAACCTTAGAAACACCTCAAAAACTACACAAGACAGATTTAAAAACGCTTACCAATTTTGATTCTTCTGTTATAAGCCATAAGTGTGGTTGTCTAACCAGTCAACTGTCTGAAAGTAAACAGTTGATCGTCTGGTACATAACTTAGTCTTTTGTTGTTACTGCATAAAAATTGTTCTACTGACTAACAAAGGCTTATTCAATATAGATTTTTCATCATGCATAATTTTACTCGAATTTAGTTATTTTTTAGTATGAATGTTGTTCAATGTTGTATACAGCTTCCCAAATAGCCTATTAAATAATATTATAATAAAATATTCCAGTCAATTTTGCAAAAATAAGAGGAAATTCTGTCATCTAATTGCAACAGATTTTTTTTTTTCTTGACTATGCCTTCGGCAATGGTCCTCAAACCCACATACAAAAAGTCAAAGAAAATATACGGAGTGAATGTTTGTGAATGTCTAGAAATATGCTCGGATATGCTAATGAGAACTCACCACTTCACGTGCCTTAGCTCTACCTACAATGAACAAAACAACAAAATTCGCAGCAGAAACACGAGTAAGTCAGACCAGGAGTGAGAGGAATTTTGAAATTGGAGTGATACTAACATCTATTTGAAATGACATGTGTAGCCAAGTCTCATACAAGACAAGGACTTCCACAAAAAATGGCCAACATGAGTGTTTCAATGAGAATTTCCTCGGTATGTTAAGCTCTTTGATTGAAGAACAGAATCAGGACTGGTGACAGCATGTTGGACCTTTAGTACATGCATAATAATAACTGTAGAAAAAAGTGGTGTAACAGAATATCTCCCCCTCCTTCCTCATGTATGGCAGACAAGCCAGGCTGATGAATGCAAGTTAGCATCTGATCATGTAGAGAAACGAGCAGGCCAATATAGAAGAAAGATCAGATACCTTGAAACATGATTTCAATCCAGAATATGTCATTGAGAGGAAAACATGGGATAGCAGAGGGGTGGTGGAAGGAGCC
This sequence comes from Saccoglossus kowalevskii, assembly GCF_978046115.1. NCBI lineage: Eukaryota > Metazoa > Hemichordata > Enteropneusta > Harrimaniidae > Saccoglossus > Saccoglossus kowalevskii. The sequence goes on from NC_140654.1 coordinate 20,581,274, forward strand.
TGAATTGGTTGTGAGGCCAAACTGTCCAGATTTTCACGTCATAGGACTTTGCACAGCAACATATTACTTCATACCACACCTTACTGTACAATATTAAGATAGACATATGAGGCAAGTTATAAGGAAGTCATTATTCAACTGAAAAATGGTCCGAAGCGGAACATGACAGCAAGCTAGTAATTCCATTCAGTAGTAGCATTTGCCGCCCCCGGGGTACAAATTTAACAAACTTAATGGTCCAATTAAGGTCCATTTAGTAAAGTGTTCAATATGACTTAAATATGATTGAACAACCCATAACGGGCATTGAAAGCATCATTTTGTCTGTTTGTGAATCAACAGCATATATTCTTACACAAAAGATAGAAAATATCGCAATCTACATTTCACAACATTTGCGTGTGAAAATTAAAAAAACTACAGTTAAAGAATAATTTATTGACAATTTATTAGGCGTTTCATGGATCTGCACATTGTTTCAGCAACTATTAATGAATTAATTATTCCTTGTAAAATATTCTAATTTAACTTTGTATTTTATATGTATATTTCAATAAACCTGTCACTTATCGTTGTAGTTGTGTTGTAGACATTGCATACTATTAGATATGCTAATGAATCATCAATATGTACAATACGATAGAAAAGCATAGCACATTATCCAAATATTAAATTGTATACTAGCACTCCCGCTACGAGATATTGGTGGCTCTTTCATCTCCACTTTCTGAGCAACAAATTTGCTGTGTAAACCAAACGGCAAAAGTTCAGGCGAAATCGCCCTGCCGATCTCGGAGAAATCCTTCGCATCCAGCACTATGACCATTCCTGTAAAACGAACGTAACTCATTAGTTTTACCTCGTAAAACATAATATAGCTCGAATTAACTAAGGTAAATAATGTTTGTCTATATATTCAGGCTTCGTGAATGTTCGTATTGACAGTTATTGCTCATTAACTACATAAATATGTTGCATTAACATGGCTATCATATACATCGGTTTAGAATACAAAGCTAGCGTTACCTGTCTCAGTATGTGTGTCCAGTACATCGACAAGTACAACACCATCGTCTTCGTCAACGGCGTCAAGAGTAGGGACAAATATTGGCTCACTTGTTACCAAACCATCGTATGGACCCCAATACAGTGCTGATTTTGTTTCAACGTTCAACTGTGTGCAATAAATACAAAATATTCATAACTAATCTCAATGATATGTGTATAAATATAATATAATTGGGTTCGTGTTTAAGTCAATATAAAGTCGACGTCAGCACACCTGTGCATAACTTAAGATTGAACTAATACCAAATTATTATGAACATTTAAAACTCCGGTCCCATAAACCTATGTAAATGATTTATTCTTTATTCAGTAAAACGACGCTAATTTGATGTTATGTCCCACATTCACGGTTATTGGGTACAGGGTATTTATTTAATTTATATAATATATACATGTTCGTGGGCACTTGTATATGTAGACAGTTATGGTTTAACGCTGTTTACATTTTGTAATTCTAACCCAGGTGGAACATACTAAAAATATTCTTAATTTGCATAACCAACAAGGCTATAAATAAATATTACAAAATATAATTAATGTAAAAGACGACGTCGGATACTACTAGTATTACATTTACTTAACCACTAATTTACATATTGAAAAGCAATAATCGATCCGTTGATGTGATAGATGTGACCATTTTATAAGTGTCCATAAAAGCTGTACTGGGTGAACGATTATACACATAACTCATTCTCCCAACTTGTATTTTGTAGTTATTAAGGAAAGTTGGACGTTGATTAGCTTATAAGATTTTACTTATAAGATCCACGCACTCTTGTAGTTTTGCTCATTGAATTGTGGATTGTACGTTTAATTCACTTAATCCTTGAAAATTACAATTGATAGTTGCACCAGAATTTCATAACGAAACCGACTCTCAAATTTGAAGATGATCAAATAAAACATTTTGGGTTATTGTAACCGAAGGAATAAAACTATTTTAATTGAAATTTAACGAATATTTTGGAAAAATAAACATACAACATGTACCATATTTGAATTTGGTTGAGTTCGTGGGCTAGTTAATATAATATCCAAGTTAAAAGGAAGGAAAAATAAATGTTTGTGTTATTGTAACCATGTTTTGTATGTAATAAAGCTGCATTTAAAAAAAACAAACAAAAAAAAAACAAAAAAAAATAAGTAAAAACCAAATTCTCTCGAACCTGCGTTTATACATTAACACCTTCAATTCATTATTGAGGTGGTACATTTTGTTGCAGTCGTAGGTAGTTTAATTTCTGAAGAAATTTGTGACTTAACTGCGGAATCACAATTTCTTTAGTTTGTGACGAAAGTGAGGCTGTACACCAAGATAAACAAGCGAATGTGAATAGCAAACAATAGGTTGTTAGCATCCATGTAATAATCGATGTTTACTGACAAAAGATAACAGTGCGAGAAGAACAACAGCAGAAAAACAGTTCTTGTTCATTACTACCACTGGCGGGATTTAAACACATACGTATCATGCCAAAGAGACAACGGGCTCATTGTATTCCCATTGACCTTGTATCGTTGCGATCACTAAACTGCATTGTACCATCCCTGTATAGCATACAAATAATTTATCAACTTACCTTGATAACCGTATTTGGTACTGGGTCTAAGCCTGCCATGTACGCATACGTGTAGGGTTTAGTGTTATAATTATAATAGTTGATGGTTGAAAAATCAACAACTTGATAGCCCGATGGATAAAGATCAATTCTGTCAATAAGCGTCCAATCATTCATATCAACTACAAACCGCTCTACCACTGTTCTCTTTGTGCCCTAGATACAAACAATGATTGTAATATTGCAAAACTTAGTCAGAAAGTTTGTCAAATTATAATAGCAGCTATAGGTAGATCGCCAACATTTAATGTATAGTTGTGCTCAAAAATATTTGCTTGCATGAAACATTGCAAATTGATGTTTATGAAATAACTTACTGGTCCAGCTACAATTTCTTCCAAATCGAAATATCTGTATACATCCCACGAGTATGTCAACATATCTAAGTACATTTTGCCATCCAGTTCATAAGAATTGAGCTGCAACACACAAATTAATCATCAATTCTTTTGTTTATCCACATGTATATATCTCAATAGTGATAGCTTATTATCATGATTCATTACTTTACCATAAAACGATATTTTCCCGTTATACAATCGACAAATAATGAAAAACACAGAATTAGTAGATTAAATTAATCAAAAAATCAACTCTGCTTGTGTATGTTGTGTTAAAGTAATAATATCTGATTCGTTTAATATATGGTGGACTATAGTATGTTTAATCAAAATATAAAAATGTTTGCATTTTTTTCCGATTATATGCGTACATAATAGTTAAATAAATTTCAAATTACAGAGGCGGCGGCATAACACTTTGCATGGTGGGGCGAGATCTGCTCACTATTCCTCTCGCCAGAGGCGCGAACTTACTAGAGGGGGTCCGGTGGCATGCTCACCTTGAAAAATGTTGAAGTCTAGACCCTTTGAAAAGCTATTTCCTGCAATTCTAGAAGTAAATTTTGCTGATACAAAGAGTTTCAGCTTGATTTGGGGGGCAATTATGATGTCTCCAGTCTATACATTTTATATTAATAAATATATATGGATAATGCTCAGAATGAATTCTTTTGCTACCGGCACATCAATATTCACACATCATGTTAAATTTGAGCATATGCACTCATAACATTCAGTTTTAGAAATGCCATGGTATAGATAAGAATTCTACGTCAGAATACAAACCAATCATCTGTATAGCTGAATTGAGCTATTGTGTTAAACTAATCAGTCGGCATAAATAAATATATATAATAATATATCGCCTGATAAATTAACTATTTATTGTAAATGATGTATCTAAAATAATGTTTAGCCTTACATCAGTAGTTCAGTCTTTCATACCTGATGTGTTATAAACAACCCATCTGGTGTGGAAAATTCTCCTACTACGTCGTTGGTTTCACGGCTTACGAAGACAAATCTCGTCGGAATATCTGATCGAAATTCATAACCGGTCAGAAAGGTGGGAAGTACTGGATCATCTGGGTCTGACACTGAAATAGGAAATTTTCAGTCAATAGTTTATGTTATAAACTCTCTACCACGTACAATTGATAACATGTTCACTGGAAATAACCATTTATTATTTTAAAACAGAGTCCAACAATATATATATATATGTGTCGTTGAGCCTGTTTTTTTTCTTCCTCAAAAATAATTAGCAAGAACTGAACAACCAGTGGTTTTAATGAATGTATATTGTAAAATAGTTGCAAGTACAATATAACACTAATGTGAAACACTATACGCCTACGAGATTTGGGCAAGGTACTTCAACGGAGTCACATGGCGACACTTGATGTGATGGCCCTCTACACAATTGTACCTAGTATTACAGAAGGCATTATTGCTTTCCAGGAAGCCGTTGATCACAGGTTCTACTTTCACCAACACTTATACTTAATAACAATAGTTTTCAGTTTAACACAAATAAATAATGCACCTGGCAATATATGGACAAAACTCCACAAATTACTATTATCATGTTCACCATCATCCAACCACTTTGTATAATTTATGTTTCATAGACGACATATTCACCACATTTGCATATCATTTAAAAAATATTATGTCAGAATTCATATTGATCCGACAGGTAACATTAGGTTGATCCGAGATGGCATTTTTGACAACTTAGTGACTGATTCAGTACGTAAAGATGGGAACGTGGTATTTGTTTAATATTGAAGGTTTTGATGTTAAATATGTAAATATTCACACAAAACTAGCATTTATCAGAATAAATTATCACATAAAATGCAACATTAGAAATGTAATATATGTTATTTATATGCGTAATAAAAAATAAATGCGAAAACAAGCTACGCAAAAAACTAGAACCATTTCGATGGAAAAATGGCTGCAAGCAAACTACCCATACACCAAAGGATCAATAGTGGACAGTGAGGGCGTATCATACGCTAAGAGCTACTATCATAAACTTCTACCCCTGCGGCATGATGTTTTACAGCATTTGTTTTAGTTTTCTTTGTTACAATTTCAAATTTTTTGAGATTTATTTCGTTTTCATTTTATATTTTGCCTGTTATTTTCAGTTATAATGATACAATTTCATTATCATTTGTAGTCACTGAAGAAGGCCACAGTTAGGGAGAGAAAGGTTGACTCCATTCAATCAAGTGAGCAGTAAACATATAGTGTGTTGAGATGCATTTTCCAGCGTATACACTGTAATATACATTGTGCTGTATGCGTAAAATTCCATTCAGAAAATGTGCGAATTCATAGTCGCCCTTCAGAATTATCCCTACGTGGCAATAACGTTTTTCAAAGGGAATCACGCATCATGATCTCCCGAACCAGTTGAATTTCACAGTGTCTGTAAATTGTGTTTCAATAATTTCATAGCTTTAAAAACATGTGCAGAATGATAATGTTGATTATCGAAACCACGCTAACAAATCTACATCGATTGAAAAAAAACATCAATGTATAGCAAGTGAACAAATGTTAAAGATTCAAGTCCATGATAAACGTGCATACATGTTTAAATAACAGAATTGTTTTGTGAAAAAAGTGAGGAATGATTATTTATACAGTACTTGTGTATTCTGTAAAAAAGTCTGACTTCGTGGTTATATCATTTTGTTATACAAATACCAATGTAGTAAACAATATAGTCAACTCACGTAGGTTTTTGCATACATCCATGAAAAAATTCGATGTTGGAATAATAAAATAATTCTCAGTTATAGCAAAAGAATGGAGATAACCACCGGGTAGATCAAAGTCAGGGTAACCATCATCCACACACTGGCTCAGATTGAAGGGACCGCCTGCTAAGTAAGACGCTAAAGGTATCCGTTCGTCATTCTGGATTTTATACACCATTCGCCTTTGAATATATTAATGAATACATTTATTCATGACACTGCATAAAAACTTAATGAATAAATTATTTAATTAAGTAATTGTGTTTGTGTTGTACAAACACAATTATATTGACGCATCAGTTGTTTGTGGTTTATTTTGGGAAATCTTTTTCGGGCACATTATTTTATACATTTAAATTTTTGCGCAATCCACTCATCTCGGGAACCTCCACACAAAGCATGGTCTCGTGCCTATTACTTGTAAACATTTTTTGCAGAGCTTGTTCGCCCTCTGTGACACAATAACAATATGCACCTATATACAATATATTTTACTTTATATTATACATACCACACATTGATGTTTTCACTATCACGCATATCAAACATGAGTGCAGAACTATACAGTGTTACACCGTCAGCGTCAGTGTGTTCGTGTGCCGGATTATTCAAATTCACCATATATGGAGGCAGCCCGAAGTTAACATCTTTGAACGGATATGCTCCCTTGGTGTCAAGAGTCTCAAGATCGATCCATAGTCCTATGAATGACATGTTAACTTGTATATATTCAAGCACAGGCAATAAGGAAATTAGATAGATAGATTCGGAAAAATTCAGCCTTGCGCTGTGAATAAATGTACGTCAAAACTAACAAAATGAATTGTGCGTTTAATGTGCCTCGTTCGTTGTGCTGCTGTCGTTTGATTTTGTTCAAAAAATATAATTTACAAGCACTGTTTACGGCTTATTGTCCAACATAACTCCATAGCTTTAACCAACATAGCTTTAACTCCAATATTACAACCCAATATTTGTTATGTCTTAATGCATATACACAAAGATTTTAAAAACTATACCGGTAACTAACCGAAACTAGCTTCTGTCACGGTTTCAACATTATCTCCAATCTTCCAGAAAGCAATATTTGGATTAAGGGCAGAATAATCGCTGAAAATGGACCATTTTTCAAACTGTTCTTGGTGCTACATGAGAACGTGAACTCAGAATAATAGTAAAGAATGATTGACACATAAGTCGGCGTGAGGAAGTGTTCAATAATGTGAAAATGGTGTAGATATGTGGGACATTGCTTTCAAATCGACTATATCAAATATGTAAAAAAAAGCAGTTCCCATCCAATGAAGACTACAAATGAAAACAATATCGATATTGTCAGCTGCACATGCGTCACTTAGACCCATTTACATCATTACTTTATTCTGGTATAAAGAAGACTGTGCGATTTATTTTAATGGATTTTCAATTCCTGTCGCAATTCAAGAGACCGAGTACTCATGTTCACTCAGGTAACTATGGATTTAACTATACATACAATAGGAGAATACGTCGTTGCCCAAGCGACCTTAGATACGTCCATATCCCACTCATAATAATCCCACGTTTTATAGCTTTGAGTCAAATAAAATCTGGAAAAATGAACATACACAAATGTACTAATGTGGTTTCACGGAAAATGCTCGTTGTTTACAAATAGCACAAATCTTGCTTCATGTTGAGCCATAGTATTCACAATTTCGATAATGAACCAGTATTGATGTTTTTGTTTTTGACCTATATCTCGCGCATGCGTAGCGTGACGACTACCATTTAAGGTATCACTTGAAACTTCGCGATTTCAAACATACACCCTGAAAGACGTGAGGCTGAATATACTAAATAGATATTATTTATATTGACTATAAAGGACAATAACGCAATATCGTAAAAATTTTACAGGAAAGCGTGTTGTTGAAGCTGCCATCCATTTGTGAATTGCGTGTGAATTCCGAAACTAAATGATTGAGCAAAACACTTTGAAATCGAGAAATATCGATTATCACACTGTCACATCAATCGAAGTCATATTTATTTGTTGACATGTTCATCTAACTGTACTATCATCAACAACGACGAAAATATGGGGGCAAAATATTAGGAATAAATAGAACGTTGGTAAGTTTCATTCTTCCAAACTCAGAACAAAACACACGTCATTATACGATGCCTGATACAAGACGAGACAATGCAAGCGAACCCGCTAGCATAGAACTAATACCAGTTTAATCATTTTATTACTGAAGAGAATATGGGTGAATCGATTAATATATAACATACTTAGTTCCGTATTCCACCATACCATCACGCATTTTAAACGATGCCACTGTTCCTAATCCATCAAACGCGTGGGTAATTTTGGATCCAAGTTCAGGGTTACTCCAGTTACCATATGTACCACCAGACTGCTTTAAAAAGTACCCTGTAAAATTTTGTAAGTGTACGTTACTGAAAAATTACGTTTTAATCACGACTTTATTAACTAATTGTACCCATGAGCTTATGCGTAACATTAAAGGGGGACTCATAGCGACGTATACAACGCGTGTAAAATACATTGTTTATTTACATAAAATCCGAACACGCGCTGCGCGACGACCACCGCCCGTTAAATACTTGTCATACCTTCAATCCAGTCTGGTATCTCTCCATGTATTTCAGTCGGCATATACGGTCTTTCCCTCGAGATTGTCCCGAAGTAAGTATCGTATATGTTGTCTGGTACATCCCAGCAATTTGCCATAGATGCAAACAGACATGACACAATCATTTTGAATAGCATACGAGATAACATCCTGAAAGCAATGTGACATATGTTAACAGGAGTATCAGTAATCTTAACGTGTTTAATGTTTCTGTTAACATATAACATATTAAGTGCAACGCTTAAAATCTCAGACGAGGTCAGTAATGTTATCAGTTCTTTTTAAGCTCAGACTACTAATACAACAGACTGGCAACGCCTATTGTTTAAGGTGTTAATGGGCTTAATTGTATATGCTAGGTGTGCCACGCTAAGTGGTATTGACATAGAAACCGTCGAAGTTTACCGAACACCGAATATTCTGCAAACTCCGCGCTTTATTGGAAATTGCCTATTTCGTCGTAAAACGGATCCAGATATTTTTTTTTTAAAAAAGAGATGAGTTCTGGAAATTTTGACCTTTGCAGCTTTGTAAGAATTTTAAGAATCGAGCAACATTTTGGCGAGTTGCAAGTACCTGAATGTCTTAGTGTTTACCTCAAAGAGTATATACTGAGCTACTTTGAAACGATATTTCTCACTGTTGCAGATTTTGCGGATGGTTTCCGACATTTTTTTCGGTAAGGGCATATCGCTGCGTTTCGAGCGATCATACCACTTTGTGCATTAACAGTTTTGTTTTTTGTGTTCAGGGGTACCGAAACATGGGATAGGTGGTGTCATATACATGATATCACTCAGGATATCAGCGTAAGCCGGTTATCGGTAAAAACTAGGGTGTGGTATTTTTGTCGCGTTCGACTTCATAGTACGTGTTATACGCGTTGTTCGTAACTATCGTCCACAGATTCGCTATATTCTTCCGTAAATGCCACTTTTGAATTTCAGTGTGGTCATGGAGGTAAAAAGAATTATCTATGTCTCGCGATAGTTGATTGGAATATGAATATATCTCGCGTTATTTTATGAGATCTAATGATAATCTTGCTGCTCTGCAATGTTTACTAGACATAAGAACTGATAGGCTAAACAAACGGGATTGCCCATGCCTTATTTTACTATTGGTTTAAGTGACACCGTCCTTGAATGTGATCTTTGTAACGGTCAACGATAATATGATAAGTTGATAAATACTTCAATGTTAAAAATTATATTTGATTCTTATATACCACATTTCAACGTAAATGAAATATGTGAACGTTAGAAAGCGCGAGTGCCAGTAGAAAAACCACATAATTATGTTACATCAATGTTAAGTGGGTTGAATTAACAACACTCCCATGACCAGTGTCACAGCTCTGAAAACTCATGTAAATGTGTACGTGCCATCATTAAAAAAATATCGTTTTCAATTTCTACAAATTAACACAGTAATAATCACTATTGTGATCTTACGTATTATCTGTCCAAATGCGTTCTGGGCGGACCAATGTGACCAGCTGGGGAATTTCACACTGATCAGATATTGCATATTCTGTCTATATTTTGTGCCGCCAAATCATATTTAAATTAAAAACAATGTCACGTTTTAAATAATATAGTACCAACCTGTAAGTGTTTCGTCGATGGTGACCAAGAGAGATGTGAAGTGTTAGAACAGCCAATAACTATGAATCTTTAGAGATTAATCGTTCGGTCATATGATAACGCCTGAAACTGTGATGACTTATTTGACCAGATACAAAAGGTCAATTGGAGGTAAGACGCTGTTGGGTTTATTTACTGGATAGTCACTGAAAGATACATGGACTTAGAGGCAGCATGATATTCCGGCAACGCCTTCAGTTGAAACAATTCTACCAATGCCAAATGAATCGTAGGTTGTATGTCTGTTTGACATTGATTTAGAAATGTGAAGGAATGTTTTGTCTGTATGTATGTCGATCATGAAGCCGTCATCGTAATGAAGATGTGATGATTCGCCCCCTATTACTCCCACCTAGTTAAGTAAATATTATGCCGTTGACAGACTGAATAGCCGATACCTCACACGTCGAATGGACATTCAACTCTGTATGTTTCTCTGTTGGTATTTTATTAATCCATCCGACGTCCCGAATTGCTTTCCATAGATGTAACTGATGGTCACTACCTATTGTGTGAATAACGATAGATGGAGTAGTCACCTAATACAGGTATTCCATCCGCGTCACTTTCCGTGTGCCATCCGTGTGTGAGTGACAAATATATTGTATGTTACTGTATTCCCCCTCGTATATTGTCAAGCGTTCGCTGTTCGCTTGGGTCAGGTAACTATGGTCAAAGTGGTAGGTTGTTAAGTGTCATCGATCCAAGTAAAAACATATTTTGTTAACAACTAAGTAACTACTCCTAGCTGACATAATCAGTATTACCTTTGTGGCGGCTGCACAGGGGGGGCAGAGGGGCGGTCGCCTCCTCAAAAAATTTTGGAAGGGCGTCGCCCCTCCAAAATCAAGCTGAAATCCTTTGTATCAGCAAAATGTGACCCTCAAATTTAGGAAATAGCGTTTCAGAGAATCTAGATTTCCAAATTTAAGAGGGGCATGCACCGGACCCCCGTGTAAGGTCGCGCCTGCGGCGCAAGGTTAGTGAACAGATCTTGTCCCCTTATGCACACATCTCGTGCCACCGCCTCTGTTACTGAGTTAATCATGTGAGACTCACTGGCATGATGGGGACGTCGTTACGTATAGCGTGTGTTCAGGGAACTTTGACTCGCCTGCTCACACGAACACGTAGAAATACAAGGTTGACTCAAAGCTATACACATTAGTTAATTACAGATAGTCCAGTTTTCTTGATTTATTCTGCAGATAGAGGTAAAATATAGGTAAGGCTTTGGCTTTCTGTTCTGTTTTTCCAGTTTAAAAAAATATGAGCTCGCTGGTGCTTTCATCCCTTGTGTATTTCTTACACTAGATACCAGCCGATACCCCCCCCCCCCCCCCCCGCGCTCACAGGGAGTGCCTAAAGTTGATCATAGTTCCCGGGCTCCCTGTGGAATCAATTTTTTTCTCTTTGTATGTTAGTGTTAATTTTGTGAATATGCATTGTCCATTCTGTTCAATTAATTTAAACTTGTAGTTATATTTGTTTTGATTTGCGGCTGTCATGTTATATTTTAGAAAAGTGTTTTACGCCAAAAATAACATACTATTTAGATAGTTACAATGAGTTATATATATACTATATTATTGCAAATGTTATTGATGGAAATGTTGATGCTCCAAGTTCAAATGAAATGCACACCTAAATGGCCTGATGGAGGAAATTGATGCGCTCTATAAATATGAACAATATATAATTTCTTTATCAACTGTAAGTTGTATAATATAAGTATAGTATAATATAAGTTGTATAATATATAATACATGTTTGTTAGAAACGCTATGATACCAGTCCACATTGTTTAAAATAAGCATAAAGGCTAGCTAATGTCTGTGGTGAGATGTAGGTTGCCTTACCAGTATACATTTTAGAAATGTGAAATAAATTCACCATCGAGAAATTTACGTTACCAGAATAGTGAACTGCGGATGAGTAGAACAATTGGCCTGTTTTAAGCTTTTTTATGTTTCCTGTCGTATAAATAAAGGCATCCGAATAAAACCAGTTGTTTAAGAAGCGCCCTGACAGTTATCTTATAGTAACAATTTGCATGATATATTGGAAGTCACGTTCATAACAGTTGAACTCAATTATTTGTATGCCAGTGTTTTCAGGATTCACTTGAAATGTGCGTTACAAAATTTAACCTGAATTTTAGCAAAATTGTATTGTATTCAGAATATTATGAACTTTTTCAAATGAATGTCCAAGAACTACTTTGTTTTTCACTGTTACGAACGGGTTAGTCACCCGCGAACCTAGCCGTCAATATCCCGCACTCCAGAACGCAACACTGGAGGTCAAATAAAGACACACATCCAGAATATGACAAATAAATGATACTAATTTAATAACTAATAAGACAATAATCATAGACAATTAACAGGAATAATTAACAATTTGCAATGAACATTATAGTAACAATAATAGCCCAGTTCGGTATTGCCTGCTCTACCGAGTTCCGAAATTTGCACCATGTAGTTCCAACGAGATTTCGGTCGTACACTGTAACATCGACGACGAAATAAGTTTTATAGCTCCAAATGACGAGGTCTGAATTAATACAGTGTACAAAAACACTAACCGTAATCTCACGCTACTTCAAACTTGCCCATGTAGAGAAATTGACAAGCTCAGCAAACCACTCTTTCTCGTGAAACACAGGTTGGTTTACGGCATAGAACCACTGCAAGATGTCTTGCCTCTATCAGTCCCGTATTGGACAGACTAATCTTCAAGTTGAAAACATTTGCTAGCTGCCACGTCGACGTTTGCGCTGAACTGCACTGGAGCTGGACTGTAACGTACGACACTGGCCTGGAGCTGTGTGAAGACTGATTAACTCGTGTTCACGGTTGTTTGGCCCAAGTAATTCGCAATGAGAATACACGCTATCTATCCTAATTCTGCAGCTGGGCTAGCCTCGCTAGCTAACTGGTCATTGTACATTACAATTACAACACACAAAATAATATCACAACACTCTACTCTCAACTAATTTCACAATCATTGATTATGCAGAAGATGTAGTATATTGTAATTTGATTTAAATGTAAGTTAGTCTACATTGGTAGATCACTTTGATAGTGAGGGGCATTTTGAATTTTCAATATATATTGTTCCAGCTTTACTGTTTCCCTATAATAACTTAAAGTATGGAAAATTAGTGAATGTTAGTTACGCCGATAATGTTAAAATGGGGGAAATCTAATCCGATTGTTTCTTCTATTTGATACATGGGATATGTAAATTAAATTTCTATTTCCCTGAGATATTCAGATTCAATTTTATATATCATATTTGTGTGTCAGGCTACAGCTCCCTCATCTTCTCCAGCCAATATTTGAGTATTGTATTCCATAACAGCTCATATTCATATATGTGCATTTAAGTGCGACTTTTTGGCAATACATAGGATGCATTGTCAAATCAAATCGCAGAGATCGTGCTACAATTCCACCAAACTAACATTTGAATAGTTACATCAATTCACACTGGAGAGTGTAATAAAGTAAAAATAGAGTAAAAATGGCTATTTTAATAATTTGTGCTAACTCACATATTCGTAAGGCGTTCTACATCAATAGAACCAATTATCACGTGATATGCCAACTCTGATTAGCCACACGGATTTATGCAGTTTTATAAAAAATATAGTCTGGTCCCCAGTCATTTGGTAATATGGGCGTTGAAGCACCCCTACCACGAGATTGCAAAATTCAGGGAGATGTGTTTTGGGGTTACAAAACAAAACAAAGAGAGCTCAAAGAAGACAACTATTTGGTTGACGGAAATCCAGGAAAATTGAAGTAAAAATTGACTTGATCTCATTAAACTTAAAAATTAAATAAATACAATAAACGCCACCACTATTATCATAATGTATGTTGTACCAGGTGCGAAAACCTGGCACAATACATAACGTTTGTAAACATCATCAGTCTCGATAAAGTGGTTCACTTTTTCCCCACTAAGACTAGGTATTCAGGAGTGGCGAGTTCTCAATTGATTCCTCTCCAAACTTCTCAATAATGTTTTTGGCTGGATGTCAATGTTTTTTACTGAACCCTTTGACAAACTTATTTTTCAGGATTTCAGCTGTATTTTGGGTTTACACTAGAATATTCTAGGAGATTTGTATCAACAATTTGCGGTCTGCCACACTCATGATGTTAGATCTTTTGTTTCTCTCAGTGGCCTTTCCTTTTCATGTACAGCACATGTAATTTTGGCCTGTATTTCTAGGCTTTGTAAACCGTTTTTACAGCTTTCTCTCATCACTAAACAGAATATAAGTCTTTCAGTCAGTTAGTCACTGACCACATAATAGTTGAATACATAATGTACGTTCCATTGGTCAAGGCAGAGGCATTAGGTTTGTATAGAAGGAAATGTACCAACAAATAAACCAAACACAAATTCGGGAACCGTGTTATGTGCTAGGGTGAATATAGTGAACCACTGGGAATTGCTCCAGTATGGTCCGCTTCATTTACCTGGAAATGACTGTAACTAGAAACTGTGTCATTGAAGCTGTACATGTGGTGATATCACTGCCTTTCTTGATAAGGGCCTCACATACATCATCATTTTCTACTAGATCCTTCAAGTTGTTGTTCATCATCAGGTTATGTGTGTGTTGCAATTAATGATTCGAAGCGCCCTAAATAAAATAAAATTAAAGTTGTGGAGTCAGCAACATATACAAATTAAGTTTCCATTGTAAATCCTTCAGTGTCTCAGTCTTGCAATGTGTTAAACAAAGACAAAGTAAAGACTACAGATATTTAATAATAAGTGATAACAAAATCATTTCATTATTGAGATGTTATATTTATACAGGGTATATCGAATTTTCACCTAGATTACACACACATGTAATGTAATATATGTTGGTTTTGATTGATGTATAATTGATGTACATTAGTATAACTAGAAGACGCAGGTATTCTTAAAATCGTTTTCTAATTCTTGAGTACTTTGCGTCTCTCAAGAAAGACGCAGTACTGTGATTAACGAAGAAGCACGTCCACTATAAGCTGTAAATGCAACGTTAACATGTGTAGTCTGAATAAGATCTTTAATTTTTTCTGTAAATAATATTCAAAAACATGACGATTCGAACCTACACACCCACAATCAAACGAAACCTGCAAACGGTTCTCTGTTAGGCAATTCTATTCAATGCTGGACGACAATTAATTTTACCTCTCATCGCTGTAATACGAGTTCCAATCAACGGTTCATTGTACCTCATACACCTGCCTTTCACTCGTAGCTAAAATTACAATAAATGTTATTTGTTTTGGTATATTATGTTTAGCTGCAACGTTTTCCAAAGTAAGCCTTTTTTCTTTTACACACTATGTTTAGCTAATGATATTACATCAACCAACCAACACAGCGATTGGCCACCCTAATTTTTTCATACAATAACAATATTGCTCAATTTTTTCACTGTTTTTGTGATGTTATAGCGCATGCGTCGATGCTTCATACGTGTACCACATGCCTATCATAACCTAGACTGTAATCATGGAACCACGCGATCGTGAACACCGCAATGCCGTAATTCTACCAATTGTGATTGGAGTAGTTATACTCATTTTCCCCAGTGTATATATACTTGGATTTATGAGGACTGGCAAGTATTACTTATACAACGCATGTGCTTAATATTTTCTACACGTCCTCAGAATTGTTTTAACAACAATGGGAATACTTGAATGTATATCTATATGTTTGTTCATGTGATATATTAGCGTTGAAATTATTTTAAGAAGGTTATTAGTATTTCCCCATTTCCACACAATTCAAGTGCAAGCTAAACGTATATATGTTAGTATTAGTATGTGATGTATGTTACAAACTGTTCAATGTTTAAATATGTTCATGATATTGCACATATATGTAAATATATTGCTAACAGAAGACATGATTGTCATTTTGTGTCAAGTTTCTGATGACGCCACACTGAGTAATTGTAGCACTATGTACATTTGGTGGAGGACAGTGTGGTTGTGATTGTGATTGTATGCTTCTGTTCTGCTTTCAAATTTGAAAGCGCATGTATTTTATAGTGAATGTTGAACAAGGACAATTTAGTGTTGAAATTAAATTAAATTTACCTCCGTTAACCTGGTGTAATTTTGTACGTGTGTGAATTGTTTGTAATATAGATATTCTCTTTAAACTAAGTCCATTCTTAATTATACCCAGAGTAGACCGGTGCAGTTGTATTCAAAAGAAAATTGTTAAACGCTATAATTTGTAAACCTTTTTAGCTGATATTTATATTTTGCAACGTAGCCTCCGGTTTGTTGAGATATAAGTCGGCACGCTTTGAGATATAAATCTGTACGCTTTGACATTATTTGCCCTCTCTGTTGGCATAATTTTACAAACACCAGTCGGCCCTCGACCTTATGGTGGTTTTCGGAAATATCTTTCAAAAGGTCAGACGGCTGTGTTCAATTTTTTGTTTCATCTTATATTTCTACAACATATGTGAATTGATACGCCCTTTTGATCTGTATACGTACGAATACATAACTCGTGATGGTAAGTATTATGTTCTATAAAACAATACTATATTTGTTTATCCCTCCAAACCATCTCATCTGTTATAAGTTCAAGCGATGTTCAATTTGAAATGATCTTTCCAAGAACTATTGATATCAGTGTCCTCGAAAATATAGGTAAAATTGTTGTATATCGGCACGACCATCACCCTAGGTGAGAGTGTATAATTGTGTTATAACTACCCTATACTTGTGATGTTAATTCCGAAATTTAGGATATTGAGCTGTTTGATGAAAACTTCATCTGAGAAGCTCAGCTCAGATTCTCTTGACAGATAACAGTTTGCGAGTAGATTTAAACCTTCATTCATGTTCAAAGTAGTGAAAATGATATTTCGGAAAAAGGGCGTGTCGTAACACTCCCATGAGAACTCCCAAATGCGTATAACAATTCAGACTGACGGGATTAACTACTACAATCAAGAAGACATCAAAGAGCAAAGCAGCCGCGTAATATTGAACTTGATTAAATTAAACATTGAATTGCAATATGAGTGAGAGACATGCGTACAGGGAATCAGTTATGAACTGTATGAAATGGGTAATTCACATGGTTTATTTGAAACACGATACAGATAACATTATTATAGAGTATGACATAATTTTATTACAAATTTTATTGTATAACAAGGTGATCAAAGTAAACTACATATTTCATTTGCGATTCATTCAGCCATGTTATTACGTATTATTGTAAGAGTTTTTGTTTGAATGCCTGCAACATAATTACAATGTACATGTATGTTTCCTGGGGTGGCCTTCTTTTAGCATATGTCCGTCAGATTCCACTTTAATTTGTAAGAAAAGCAGATAGGATTAGAATTTAAAACATGTGTATATTATAGTTGCAAACTATCCTTGACTAATCCTAACTCTTGTGATATCTAAAAGCATTTATTTCATTAGAACTCGCTTTCTTATTTTGAAATAATCACCACTTATACATATAACAGATGGGATAACTCGTGGTACTGTTTATGGAACACGATACTTACTGTCAATTGCCGTCATGTATTTTTACGTATACATATCAAAGGGGCGTGTCATATTCGCATATGTAGTGAAAACAGATGTTTGAATCAAAAGAAGTTATAACTTATTATTAGTCAAACAATAACCCACTGATTTAAGGGCTTAAAACTATATTAGCGATACTATATCGGTATCTTAGTGGGATATCATTTCAAACATGTGTTGGTTTCCATAGAAATTTGCAGCATCAACCATCGGCTTGTCGATTATCTCTTCCCTTTCTCTGGTGGAGGATCATTTTAGCTCCTTTGGTTGAGCTCTAGTGTGCATTCCCGTTCCCGACTTACCCGCTTTCGATATTTGCCTAGTATTCCCCATACGTACTGTCGACACCTCGGGATGTTTAGATGGTCAAAGTATCATTGCTTGAACTAAACACAACATAATTCTTTATCCCTGTAGTAACTATTCATATGTCTTGCAGGAAGCCTGGCGTCTTCCGCCTTAAACAATATTGGCCCTTGGAGTGCACCAACGGCGTTTTTATTCCATCCGTCGTCATTACGGGTACACGTAGTATATGTGTTTTGTAGTAATGGACAGTATAGCGCTCACTATCATAATGTGTTTGAGTTGCCATGGATATGTATAGGCAACACTTATTTTCCATCTTTTGTGTTACTATGCAGATTGCAGAATTGTCTCACGTGAAAAATATTCATTTATGCACAATGGTTTCACCGTTTCGACGACACCAGGCATAATAAAGGATATAACATTCAA
Source organism: Saccoglossus kowalevskii (assembly GCF_978046115.1). Taxonomy (NCBI): domain Eukaryota; kingdom Metazoa; phylum Hemichordata; class Enteropneusta; family Harrimaniidae; genus Saccoglossus; species Saccoglossus kowalevskii. The sequence continues at coordinate 20,599,709 of NC_140654.1, forward strand.
TCCAACCACTGAGAAGAATACAATAGAGGCAGATTTGCAAACAACAATGTTAAAAACGACACGTGAAAGAAAGCCATCGCACATCTCATCATCTGCACAATTCACTATAGAGACAACGGGTATGTATGAATTTACAAATAAAATAAGCACGTTAATGCATATTATTACAGGCAAACAAGTGGTGAATTTCAACAATTGGACCCTGATATTTCAGAAAATCGTGAAAACAAACACTTACAAAATGTTTGCTTTTCACAAATATAAGTTTGATATTATATGTTAACACGCACAATATAAGTACTTATTGTTGAAAAAATGGGTTCGAAGTTGTATCAATCTTAAATGTTAACATCATCACAGGCAATGGCAACGATACAGCCATGTTCTCAACTATGCAGAAACAATGTACGTTGCAAACAGGTAAGCGTTTACATGTAGTTGATATTACGTCAAAAACTAGTGAGAATGTTCGCCTTAGTCTAGGATATTTTTAAAAGGCGAGATAGGATTGATGTTGTGATAACACGCATAATATACCTACTTGTGTTATTGTTGAATAAGATTGTATCGAAGTTTAAAAAAAAACCTATTATAATACTAACATCATTACAGGCAATGACAACAAAACAACTATGTTCTCAATTCAAACAGGTAAGCGTATTTCCAAATGAGTGCATTGTCACATTACTAACATGTGAACCTAATTAATATAAACTTATCTATTTATACATTGAAATAAATAAATCACCACAGTTACATAGAAGCATGCTATAACACATATATATCTTATACACAGGCAATGGCAACGGTACAGCCATGTTCTCAACTATGCAGAAACAATGGACGTTGCAAACAGGTAAGCGTTTACAAGTAGTTGATATTACGTCAAAAACTCGTGAGAATGTTCGCCTTAGTCTAGGATATTTTTAAAAGGCGAGATAGGATTGATGTTGTGATAACACGCATAATATACCTAGTTGTGTTATTGTTGAATAAAATTGTATCGAATTTTTAAAAAAACCTATTATAATACTAACATCATTACAGGCAATGACAACAAAACAACTATGTTCGCAATTCAAACAGGTAAGCGTATTTCCAAATGAGTGCATTGTCACATTACTAACATGTGAACCTAATTAATATAAACTTATCTATTTATACATTGAAATAAATAAATCACCACAGTTACATAGAAGCATGCTATAACACATATATATCTTATACAATGTAACACCATGTCTTGTAATATATTGCAGTCACAGCAGAAACACCATGTCCTGCTAATTGTGGTGATGTTTGCTCGTTATATAATGTACCATTATGTCCATGTACCGGGGTGACATGTGGTAAGTATATTAGCTACTAGTATGTTTACTAGAGTAATTTCAAAAACAATATTTTCAATATTTGCTAGATACATGCGTTTGTATTCTTTTTGTACAGGTTACTTTTTAATTGGGTGTTTTACTGACACATATGCACGTGCTATCCCCACCCTTGAAGGTACTGATGCACGACTCGATGGATACTACAAAACACGCATAAACCCTATTGAGAAATGTGCTGCCGTAGCTCTAGATAATGGTTACGGAATGTTTGCGGTTCAGAATGGAGGATGGTGCGCATCAAGTTGCACCGCTTGCCAAACATACAATACGTATGGTCCTTCATTTCAGTGTTCACCTAACGGAGAGGGTGGCCCTCTCAGCAATTCTGTTTACATCTTTGTTAATCTACCATGAACTCCATTATACTGACATACTTTTTGTGTTTATGCAAAACGTAAATACAAGAACAACAGTTGTAGATGTGAACATTATATTTAGCTATTATCTTATCAAATAATACAATTGTGATACAATTGTTAATTAAACCAAATTAGTCAAACAATTCTAAATGTTAACATTGAAATATCTTAATTAGTGTAGTCGTTCCATTCACATCCCAACATCACGTGCTATATTCGATATGTAACCTATTCGTTCTCGTATGTTGTATATGTGTTGTATGTGCATTCGCATTTTTCATAAGGAGGTATGCCAAACTAGTCTAGATTATGCGATATGGTTCACGTACATTGTACATGTTTACAGTGTACACAAATCGATTTGCATAATAAGTTGGCGACTACTTTTCAAGATACTTGTCATAGCTATTTGCATTTTAGTAATGAATAATAAATAATGTTGTTGATTCCCGGGTTATTATGTGTCGTAATTCAAGTTATATCAAGGTGATGTCGGTTCAATGATACCCTATAGTAAGAAGTACAATGTGCAACTCGTAAGCAATTTAAGTGGGGATTTTTTTATTAGTATCAAAATATACGGTGTTAAGGTAGCAACATGATTTGAGCAACTCAAATCAAAACATATTAATAGCAAACTATATATTTTATGAAAGCTGAAATATTCAGGAATTTGATAATTCATATTTTGAAATGATTGTTTACATAGGGGTCATGTGCCCAGGGATTAACTGTACCCTGCCAGAATAACAAATCAAAAAGTTCTGCCGCTGCGATTTAACCATTTGATTGGGAATTTTAGGAATAATGTCGCTGTGAAAGGTTACTATAAAGTGTAAATGAACGTATGTATGTTATTATTTTTCTAATAATTATCATAAATACTAATTATTTCTAAGTTATATAAGTTCAAAACAGTGCAGATGTATGAACTGAGGAAACAACAAAAAACAAATTTACCTGGATGACAACACATTTTTGTCTTTTGTCTTTTCGTCAACATGGCGTCATATTCACTTCATTAATTCAAATGTTTTGTTATGCTAAACATGGGTGGGTCATCCCACTCAAGTATATTTACTGATTACTTAATCGCATCTAGTTTATTTGCGGATTATGTAAACTAAATCATCAATAGGTTTAAGTTTAAATTATCAATACCGTTAGAACTTCATACATTTTTGTTTAGTTGCGACTGCAGTTACAACTACGCTGTCTAACGCGTTCCTGAGAAATACATTTCCTGCACTGTCACCAAATTAACATATTCACGTGATTGCGATATTCAACGCATCTTCGTCAGGTCTATTAAATTGTTTTTGCTCGGTTACTATAAACCGTGGTTTTTGTCACCATAGCCAGGGGAGATATGCGAAAAACTGAAACAATCCGCCGTGAAAAAGGAGATGTACAAGAGAAACACCTGTAAAAGCATATCGTGTACGAAGACCTCAGACAAACAATAAATATTTCTTTTGTCTGAGCAAAGACGAAACACTTTTGTTGACTGGAAAGGGACAGGAAATTGTCAGTATTGCTCGACACATCCCGTTTAAAAACAAAGCTGGCACGTGCCCATCTATTTACAACTTTGAATTTTCAAATGAGCTCATAATATCTACAATGACTAGAAGGGGTCAGGAAGTAGTCAGTGTAACGTCTGATAAATTATTTTGAGACCGAAGACGCACCGTTTGCCTGTCACAGTGCAACAAAAACATTACGAAGAATTCACACTAGGTCTGAGTTTGAATATTGTCCCTAATAAAAGAAAGCCATGCGATCTGAATCTAGCGACTATTTACGTGGTCATGTGCCCTTTCAGTGTAACGCAAACTACGTGGTCAGCAATCAGCACCGAAGCCATACTAGTAACTTGGGCTTGTTTTTTTAACCATTGTTATTAAACCAGGCTCCACTCATCTCGTCAATCACAGAATTATGAAAAGCGGTCAAACGTTCGGCCAATCCAAATCGTCAATTCACGCACCCGGGCGGTCCATAAAGTAGACCCTTGTAAGAACTGAATTTAATTTCCAACGTGGCGGACGCATACCGATTCAACTCTGTGGCTGTCATACTCTTTCGATATTGTTGCTTATCATAGATATTCACAATGTATATTCACTGCTCGATGACCATATAATTATCCAGCAAAAAACTTTTTATTGTGCGTGAATGAAACATTTTTTTCCGGTCAAAGCTGTGCTTGTTGCGACGATCGCCGGTGGTCACAGCTTCTCGATAAAGTGCACAAGATAAACACATACTGAAAACAAGTTATATAGCGATATTGATGGCAAATTAATAGGATACTGATTATTTTTTTTGAACGTGGCCAATTAATATGACACAAATAATAATAAAATACAATATATAGGTGGGCAAATTAAGAGACCATGAATTAATAGTTGTGCGGTAGTGTAAATAGCTACCCCATCCATGGAGTCTGTCCATGTCTTCCACTAACCGAATTACACCTTTCTTTCATAAACAACAAACCAGCATGTCGCTACTTTGCTCGTTTAAAGACTCTAATTTCACTAAAATTAACGAATGTTTGTCACTTGTGCGCGCGTACTTCTTCGTCAACGGAAATGACAGTGTCGCTGTCACTATACAAATCAATCTTCTCCGAACAAAAGTAGCGTCTTCTAAATCATCTGAAACAGGATCTAATTTTCGGCTGTACCCACTCAGTCGGACCCGTTTCTCTTCACTCATGGGTTCAAAATACTTTTTTTGACGACCTCTCTTTTTTCTCATGTTAAAATGATGTTGCTTTGCCTTGCTGAAAAAATGGTGTTGTGCGTTTGCTCTTTCAATAATGAATGTGTGTATACAGAAACTCTTGACACTGACAATATAACAGAAGCTGATAAGATGGGCTTTTATTTACCATAGCAAACAGCCAAGCTGTAGAGACAACAGATTACTTGAAGTAACGTAATGCTATTGTCCACAATTTGTTCATCATTTGAATTATGTAAATAATTAAGTGGTTGTTTGCATTTTGAATGGCAACTGAAAGTCAGCTTGCTGTGCTCAGTTTTCTCACAAATTTGCGTCTAAAATAACATTAGTACTATTTTTTTTGTTAGTTGTACTGAAAGAATACAAGAAAGTAATATACCGATTATTAAAAAAACATTGTTGCTACCTAATGATGATAATTATTGTATTCATTGTAGCGATAACAAATATGTCAGCATCCTTTATTTATTTTTTTGTCATATTACCCCAAACCCTGCAAATGGAAGTGTGCATGGAATCACGGAAAGAAATTGTGTGCATTGTCTTGTGATAACTGTCATAAAGGTGATAGACAGGTAATACTTGTTTTCAACTCTGGAAAAACAGTGGAATCTGCCAATTGTGCGGGTAATTTACATAACAAATGGTGTTTTAAACTTTGGAAGGAGAATAGGAATATACCAAGTGTGCTGTTATTTGAATAACAAAGGATGTTTATGATCTACTGAGTTACCTACGTGACACAGCTTCTAGCAAGATGACATTCTGATTGGCTCATGTGGAAACCCAGGTGGTGACACTGAATCAAGCCTATAAATTGGACAGACTCAGGACAGTTGTGCTCCATCAGTTCAACTTGGTATACAGTGTGTCCTGCTACGATATTGTGTGACAAGTGATACAGGCTACAGCCATCATTTTGTGAGACTTGTATGATCTCCTGCTTCCATCGGTGCCCTCCAGAATACTAGCGTTCCTCTGCAAGCAAGACTCCTGTATTTCTTCATTGTTGTGTTGCTAAATCCATTCACTGTCGTCCATTAATGCATCCTGGAACTGTGAGTTATCACCAATGCACACTTCCCAGAGCAATCCCCTATTTTAGTGACTTTATTCATTGTATTTTTCTGTGCTTTATTTCTTGTAATTATTTTGAGAGGTATTAAAACCAGGAGCTTCAGCGTGACATTTTGGTGTGTGTGTATTTCATTTTCAGTACTATCGTCTTGTCTACCCCATACTAGCAGTAAAAGAACCTGAGTACTTACACTGTGACATTTTGGTGTCAGAAGTGGGATTGTAATTCTGATTCGGATTGTGATTCTGATTTGGATTTTATTGTCAGCAATCCTTTGACTAAATTGACTGTTTCGTAACTGCTTAAGGTCTAGAGAACGCGTTGTTGTCAGACCAGCTTGTCAGGTTGACATTAAATTGCTTTATTTAATATCACTGGAATTTGATTTGCACCTTTTCAAGCATGGATATTGTTATTGAACTCGAAGAGTTATGTAGTAGATTAGACTATAAGGGGAAGAGCTGACTCAATTTATGAGGACTGAGCGTGAGAAGAAACAGAGAGTGCGTGAGGAGAGGGATGAGCGAGCAGCCAAACGTGAGGCTGAACGTAAGGCTGAAAGGTTGAAACGTGAGGAAAGGGACAGAGAGCGTGAGGATGAACGTGAAGTTGAAAGGTTGAAAATTGAGGCAATAGAGAGAGAACGAGACCGTGAAGAAAAAGAGAAAATAAGAGAGCATGAACTTGAAGTGTTGAGATTACGTGCGAAAGCTAATGGTCAAAATGGAGGCTTAGAACAGTTGGCACAGTCCGTTGCTAGTTCTAAGGGCCCAACACTATCTTTGTTTGATGAGACTAGAGACGAGATGGATGCATTTATTATAAGGTTCGAGCTGAAACTCAGAAATGGCCCGTGGTAGTTGGGTTATTAATCTTAGTGCATTATTGACAGGCAAAGCATTGTATGTGTTGTCTGCAGCAGAGTCCATTGATTACAATTTTGTAAAGGCAGCTTTGTAGAAGCGTCATGATATGAATAAAAAAGGTTATCGAAAGAAATTTCGAACTAGTAGGGAAGAAGGTGGCGTAAGCATTTCGCAATTTGCAGCTAGATTAAGTAGTTATTTTGACCGATTGGTAGAGCTGTCTGATCTGAAGTTGGTAGGAGCTTTGATGGAGCTAAGGACTTAGTGATGAGAGATCAATTGACGAGTACTTTTGGTAATGAGTTGTCCATTTTTATAGGTGAAAGGTCACCCAAGTCAGTTAAGTAAATTCCTGAATTAACTGATAAGTTTAGAGATGCACATGGACAGACTAGTGGTATAAATCAGAAATCTAGCCAGTTTCAGCCAGGCAGTCAGAAAGGTAAAAGACAGGGTCGATTTGGTCAGGCTGTTATGTCGTCCAAAGTTTGCTTACGTTAATTGTGAGCCACTGGGGAGTACATTATAGTTTAAATATAGAATGTTACCAACATAACAGTCTGTTTTATTTAGTAAGGAGGGAATGATAATACTGAATACAGAAACGGTATCAAAATTGTGGCATGTAATATTTAGTTCAGGAGAACTGATAATGATAAATATAGGAATGGTACAATTAATTGCAGCATGTATTATTAAGCTCGTGAGGACTGATAATAATAAATATAAGATTGATACCATGATTGCAGCATGTACTATTTATTCCGGGAGAATTAATAGTAATGAATACAGGTAAATTCGGTCCTCCTATGCCCATAGAAGTATAGTTTTTTTTTCAATGTTCTCGTAAAACCACGACCATGACAATAAACAAGAGACAAATCACAATTATTTTATTTTTCACTGTATCTCATATATACCACAACATTGCTAGTAATCCAAAATGGCGGTCAAAGGACGTTACTGATCAACAATAGTTTATTTGTCTCATTGGAAGATTTGGTATACATGCAACACGTTAAAGCGAGAAACAAATGCCACGAACTGTGACAGCTGTTGCCAGAAATATAAGATGGCGCAAAATATGATAACTGACCATTTCATAGGAACTTCAAAATTGTTTCTCATCGATACACAATATTTTTTGTAATTATTTAGATTATTTATAAACGATGCCACATATTTGTCTAAATGTGAATGACGATGAATGAAAAATAATGGGAAAATTTAAACAAAAACTAATTTCGATTCACATCACCGTACAGTTTCACGAATTATTCCATTCCCATAATCACCAGCATGTGACTGTACATTCAATACATGAATATCATAGCCTCATTAGCAATTCTAATTACTGTTATCATGCATACAAAGACAGTAGTATAATAAATCCAGAGGATTGGGAATTAAAATGTGCAGTTAATTAATGTACTTTTAAAAACCTCGTCTATTCATATGGAATATTCGTTAGTAGTTTAGGTCTCGTAATGAAATAATATATGAATAATGAAGAGAGTCGTTTGTATTTTTCTACAATGATATTATTTTATGCTGTAATACAGTCAGTGTTAGCAAAACCAATCTTATTAACTGTACACAATATCATTCACATTACAAATTTACGAAATATACGTTTACATCTATGTAGAAATAAATGACGATGTATAATAAATAACACGGTAAATGTGATACAAATTAATTCCGGTTCAAATTACCAGAGAGGGGCATGAAGTATTCTAATCCTATATTTAACACCTTGCCAATGATTGTCCATTAGCAAGTATAAATTCCTTGATCATTTTCATACATACATATCATTGAGCAGCTCTATGATAGTAGCATGTGTTATTCTAGCGTGCATGAAGCGTTGGCAAATTAATTAGTATTATTCGGCATTCTACGCTAGGTTAGTTCAAATATGTATCGTTTCATGATTTACCATCACTGTCGTGTTATTAGTTACCCGTATTGGGCATACAACGGCAGTAGTATAATAAATTCAGAACAATGCGCATAAAAACGCACAGATAGTCAATGTGCCTCGTCTACATACATGTAATGTTCGTACGCAGCTTAGCACTTGTACAAAAGCATATCTGAATGATAAAATCTTTAGTTTCCGAATAGCATTTTTTTTGTTTTACTCTACTCTAACATTCGTGTTTACACTCATGTTCAGCAAATATAAGCATATTTGTGTAGATGTGAAATATAATGTAGCAGAAAATATTGAACTAATTAAAATTATTTTGGACTGACATCCAACATTTGATGATTAGCGTCTATTATTATACATTGTTCTGCATTGGCACACACATACATCTTGAGGGGCAGCTTGCTATTAGTATTGTTCCAGAATGATGATATATTTGCTTGTTGTGTTCGTATATAATCTTCTAAATTCTTTTTGAATTACAGTAAATTACAGTCATGTTAAACAAATATAAAGCTACTTCCAACATTTCCTTCACCATTATTTTTTTTATTTAAAATCAATTTGTCTAAATGTGGAAGAATGCACATGTTGAACTATACTATTTTCCAGTCAAATAATCATACACCCACATGATGTATTAACATTTGATATTCACAAGCCACTTTCTGTATTCAATACATGGGCATCATTTACTCATTAAGAATTATAATTATATTAATCGTTCTCACAAATTATTGACATAATTGATGTATAGCTTATATAATTTCACTTTGAACATATAACTCGCTAATACAGGTCGAAACCATGTCACATGTTGTCGATTATATCACCATACTGGCGTATTTCGTTTATTAAACTAGCTCTAATTCATGGGATGAAGTCACACGTCGCGTTACATTGCGATTTCCTGTACGTCGTTTGCGACTGCTAATTGGGTTGCAGATGTAGATAGTCAACTAGGGAAAACTGTCTAATTTAGCTTCACTTTAAAAGATGAACTCAACACATTAATGAAAACGAAGATGCACCGATGACGACGAAGGAAGCAATGAAGTATTCTATATATGTCTTTCTATATTTTTGTGAAGAAATCGAAACATAGCTAGTCGACTTCGAGAAAAAACATCTTCTAACTTCAACAATTAGTGTTGATGAATGATTCCATATATATAAGAAAAATAACGGGTAAATTTAAACTAAATTAATTTCGATTCACATCATAGTACAGTCGTGCGAATTATTCTAATCCCATAATCACCAGCTTGTGACTGTACACTCAATACAGAAATACCATAGCCTCATTAGCAGTTATAATTACTGCGATCATCATTTTTACATACAAGGACTAAGAGATTATTTGCCCTCCTGACGTCGGGTAAATGATCACCTGCGCCCGGGCGCAAACGACCATATTCGGGCAGTAATATATAAAATAACACGGTAAATGTGATATACATTAATTTCAGTTCAAATCACCAGAGAGATATGAATTATTCTAATCCTATATTCAACAGCTTCCACATCATTGTCAAATTGGCAATTATAATTGCCTTGATTATTTGTACATATCGTTTTGTACGTGTTATTAGTGTGTATGAAGCATTGGCAAATTAAGTTGTGTTATTCGACTACTATCTTCATCAAATTAGTTCAAATATGTATCTTTTTACCATCACTGTCATGTTCTTAGCAACCTTTCTTGTGCATACAATGGCAGTAATTTAATCAATTCAGAACAATACGAATACAAACACATAGTTAATCAATGTGCTTCGTCTAGCTACATGGAATGTTCGTACATTAGCTTAGATCACTTGTAAAAAATAAATCTTAATGCTAAAATATTTAGTATTGTGAAATATTTTTGTTTACACTCACGTTTAGCAAATATAAGCAATATTACACTTTAACACACTAGAAATAATCAATATTGGAATGGTACCATGACAGTAGAACATGTAATTAAAATTTCGGTAGCTGGCAATTCAATATTAGTACCAAAAAAGTACCATGTATCGAGAGGAGTGTTATCATGAATATGGAAATGGCGTGGAACGCTGCTAATAATCAATCCGGAAATGGTACAACAATAGTAACATGTGCTATTGAAGAGAACTTATACGGTAATAATGAATATACGAATCATATAAAAATACAATTGTATAATTTTGTTGTCTAGAGCTGCTAATAATTCAGAAATAGAACCAAAATATTGGGATGCGATATTTAGTTCGAGAGAACTGATAATATCAAAATATAGCAGCACATACAATTTAGTTGCTGAATAATTAGATGCTAATAATTATCAATTGGTACCAAAATATTAGCTTTTGCTGTTTAGTTAAAGAGGACTGGTAATAATGAATGTATAAATGGTATCAAAAATTGTAGCACATACAATTAAGTTGTCGAGAGCTGCTAATAATTCACAATTTGTACCAAAGTATTCGCTTGTGCTATTTAGTTAAAGAGGACTGGTAATAATGAATGTATAAATGGTATCAAAGATAGTAGCACATACAATTTAGTTATCGAGAGCTGCTGATAATTCACAATTTGTACCGAAATATTAGCATGTGCTATTTAGTTCAAAGAAACTTATATAATAATGAATATAAGTATGGCACAAAAATAGCAGTACATACAATTCATTTATCTAGCTAGTACTGCTAATAATTCATTAATGGTACTAAACTAGTGTAATATATTATGTAGTTCAAAAGGACTGGTAATACTGAATATTGGAATCAATGGCACAAATAAAAAAACAGCATATTTTTTTTTTCGAGAGCTGCTACTAATTTAGCATTTGTACCATAATATTACCATGTGCTATTTATTTCATCAGGACTTGTATTACTGGAGAGAAATTTAAAAAAAAATAGCAGCAAAAAAAATTTAGTTGCCGAGAGCAGCTAATACATGCATGTAGTGCATGAGAACTGGTAATAATATATATACGAATCAATGTCACATAAAAGTGTAGTTGTCGATGGCTGCTACGATTTCAGGATTAGTATCGAATTATTAGCATGTACTATTTATTCCAGTAGGACTTGGAACTACTAACATTGAATATAGGAATGTCGTCAAAGTATTAGCATGTATTATTTAGGTTGAGGGAACTACTAACATTGAATATTGGAATGTTGTCAATGTAGTAGCATGTATTATTAAGCTCGATGTAACTGCTAACATTTATTATAGGAATGGCGTCAAAGTAGTAGCATGTATTATTTAGTTCGATGGAACTGCTAACATTCAATACAGACATGTCGTCAAAGTAATATCATGTATTATTTAGTTCTAGGGAACTGCTAATATTGAATATAGCGGTGTCGTCAAAGTAGTAGCATGTATTATTTAGTTTGAGGAAACTGCTAACATTGAATATAGCGATGTCGTCAAAGTAGTAGCATGTATTATTTAGTTTGAGGGGACTGCCAACATTGAATATATGAATGTCGTCAAATTAGTAGCATGTATTATTTGGTTCGAGGAAACTACTATCATTGAAAATATGAATGTCGTCAATGTAGTAGTATGTATTATTTAGTTCGAGGGAACTACCAACATTTAATAAAGGAATGCCGTCAATGTAGTAGTATGTATTATTTAGTTCGAGGGAACTACCAACATTTAATAAAGAAATGCCGTCAATGTAGTGGCATGTATTATTTAGTTGAAGAGAGCATACATATTGAATATTGTCAAACACAGTGAAAAATATTTGATTGCATTATTGGGTTGGGTGTGTGTGGCCATCGGATGCAGAATTTTAGATTAAGCCAGTTCACAATTAGGCCGCCATTTACCATGAAGCAATACAAGGTCGAATGTAGCATGGTACCTGGCTCTATTCTGTTCCTATGTACTGAATATCAGGTTGCTGTGTTTTGGTATTTTTCAAGGCAAATTGACCAGAAAAGTGAGTTTAATTTAAATTTTTCATATGTAAATACTTATGCGGAGCAACTGTAGTGGCTTTTTCTTTCCGATTATGAAAATGTGTGTTCCTATCGACCATCGTTAAGATATTTAAATAGTAGCTAAAACGTTTCTTCATAACATTTATTTTTATAAATGTTGTTTGAAATTGAAGATTATGATTTGTATTTTATCTTTTACCCACAGAATAGCGTTTATACAGTAGTTTCTGTGTTACTTCCTGGGTAGCATTTTCTTCCTGAAATGTGAGAATTGTTACCCTTTTTAGTCTCTTTTGACTGAGATTTTCCTAATGAATCTGGTATACTAAGTTAAGTTACTGTGCATACGAAACATATAAAATGTCTTCAAGGAAGAATATTGTAATATAATTCCGATTACGAGGATGTCAATAAAGTTTTCTGGATGCATGTTTTTTGTGACGTGGTTACTAAGCTGCTACGTATACTAAATTAAGTTATAGCTTGTCAGGGTATAGTCAACTGATAGTAGTGTTTCCGTATCTTGATATGCAAAATGGAAGTATATGCATATCATCAAATCATATTATGGAATATGTCTTTCTATTGTTTGAACAAATGATGCAGTCTGAATTTGAATTAGAATCATGTACATTTAATCCCAAGAAGACATCTTTTGATGAAAAATTTACTGAAATATTACAATAATTGCCAAGGGCAAATTCAAGATCGCGATGCACTGGAGAGACATGAATACAATTTTAAAACAAATAAAGCAGTGTTTCAGGAAAATTGTGACAAAAAGTACTTATCAGTATCGACTATATTACGTATTTTTAAAAAACCTTTTTGTAGTGGTAATTTTATTAATCAGTCTGTATTTACAATTTCTGAGTGATACATCATAAGTAGTAATGAAATGTAGTTTGAAATAATATTCAAAATTTAGATTTGTGCCAAAAATCTTTCCACTTTTCAACACAGGTTTGAGTTATTAGGTTTAACCTATACATTTTCTCTACGATTTCTGAGTAAGCTCTTTTAATATGGATAAGGGTAGATTCATTTTCACTATCTCTGCTATTCAAGGAAACTAACCAATTTCACGGAATAGCATCAATAAGACTGAAATACAAATTTATTTTAAAAATTGATTTGATGATATGTTATATTTGTCCGAGAAAGTTTTAAAGGTGAGGAAATTGTCCCTATCATCCAGTACATCGGGAAGAAATACATACCACTCTGGTACCAACCTCTATAGAACATAGTTCGCTTTATTGACATTTATATATGAATGGAAGACGTTAAGAGCTTTGCAATTTCTGAGTGGTAGAGTAATTGTAAATAATTGTTTTGACTAATAAACTCATTGCAAGCAGTACAAAAGGAAATATAATTTCGCTACTTTAATAAGTATAATAATATATTTCAACTGTTTTACGGGCTCTAGCAAAAGTAATATGATATCACTAATTGGTCGATTAAGGTAGAGATGCAGTTTATTTGTGAATTTCAATCAAAAATAGTTTTTTTTTTGTTTTTTATATAGATTTTTATCTAAAGAACATTCTGTGAAAATTTGACCAATAATTTCTTATTGGAACACCGTTAAAATTGCTGTTTATTTTCTGGTTAAAAATAAAAAAACACTCACACGTGGCAATGTTTATGTTCAATTGCCTAATTTGCATGAGTAAGCAAATAACAGGACTTTGATTGACAATATGCAAATCGAGATTGTACGGGTCATAGTTCATTCAATTCACGCGCATGTGCAATTATTCTCAAATCAGTTATCGCTCGCTAGAAAACCAAATATTATATTTCCTCAGCGTTTTTTCCTAATTTTTATCATTACATTATGCGTGGTGTGAAAAGAAAGAGAGGTAGAAAGAAGATTCAGATGATTTCTATGTCGGGAGAGGCAAAAGCTACACTGAAGGCATCAGCCCGCCGAACGAAAAACAAAATCGATGTGAGGTTCAAACGTGACTTTCCCTGAAGGCGTGAATCCGAGTTTCTGATTGACTGAGAGATTTTATTTTTAAATAATTGTTCTCAAAAAATAAACTGAGCATGTGAAGAATAATTTAACATTGTTTACTCAGTTTTACCGTAGTCATTGACGCCTATTCAAGAGTATGATGTTTATTGTGACTAGCGTGAATGGGTACTAGTAAGCTTCGTTTCGACAATGAGCTGTTATCACTGTAGACGCGATTTTAGGCATCAGGAATGATTGAAATGTCCGAAAATGACGCCAAAATACACCTTAAAAGTCCTATTTTATTTTTTTCTATTTCTATTTTTATTTTGGTCCCTCAAATAAGGGACACGTGAGCTTTGATTCTAACCGGATATATTGCACTGGCTCGGGGAGATACAAACTTTCGTGTATCTTTTGTCCAATGGGTACCTGTACTTCGATCATTCGCAAGTTTTGCTAGGTGGTGCGAGACAGCTTTGTTTGCAACCGGACGAACTCCGTTTAATTCAATGAAGCACACAACTGACAATGCTAAAATAAATTGCAGAGGTACGCTAAAATTAATTGAAAACAAGCAAATAATTTCAATGAAAAATAAATCACAGAGAGAGGTACTTGATACATTAACAACTCTTTTGACGCGCTGACCGCTTCTCCGCGTCTGATGTTTTGTTTTCCTTCTCATAATACTTACTGATTGATGATTTTGTTTTGATTTTTGAGTTTTTTAGCCTGCAACTCGGCCACGACCTTTGCTTTTTCCGTGAAAAATGGGGAAGTTTACGTCAACTTGACGGACATTCCATTTTTTTAAACTAACGAACACACTGTTTAGCACTCCTATTTTTTTTCATTTGCTGATTTCTACTCAGAAAAATTCGACCGCCCGAAAATGCACCTTAATTTTGCACTTTTAAAACATGTCAGATTTCCAACACAAATTATTTAAAACCGGTCGAAATTTTAAAACTTTTACGTTAGGAGCTGGAGCTTTCTTCTTGCAGGCGACCGTCGCCGGTAGTACAGCAGCATGTTTTGTACGTACATCCGTGCCAGTGCGCTGATTACCTGCGACTGTCTTAGAAAATCCCTGAATAAGGCGTTACCAAAATCGGAAAAAATAAAAAATTGCCTTCTTAAAAAAACGAACAGAATTCAAATATTTCGTTTAACAAATATGTTGCAGTGGGAAAAATTGGATTGGAAACCCTGAACAAAACTTCTGTGCCTCGCGTTTCGATTCTAGGATAACGCGATTATTCATTATTGTGCGTTCGCTTCCTGGAGTTGGTTCTCAATACTACATAAAAATCATCGAGGATAAATAATTTAATATCCCACTTTGTACTCTTCACGGTAAACCATAGGCTCTGAAATACTCGTAGATTTTTTTATTGAAAATACAGCGAAGAGAAGCCATGATGTTTTGATCGTGTAAAAGGTCACCTTCCTAGGACCGCCCCCTGTTTAATAATTCATGAGATGACGTCATATTTACTGGCATTACCACGTGTTTTTACCGACTCCATCAAAACACTGGTATGAATGACGTGTTTCTGATTTATATATTCAAGAGCAGTTGTTCTGGTTCAACGATTTTACATAAAATGTCTATGTCTATACGTTAACTTTCAATTTCAATAGTCTAGAAAGTATGACAAAGTATGACAAAGCAGTAATTCCCGGTTTAACGCGCAAATATGCAAATTAGCCTTTTTCTCGTCTTCTATTTTTGGTGAATTCTTGGGTTTTAAATTAAAATAGCTGATGGACGCTTTGGCCATTTGCCTCGAAATTTTCACACATTACTGAAAAGGTGTTCCCCCTTCAAAATGCGTCCGGACAGTTTATTACGGCGAGTGGAACAAAAATAACAAGTTCGCAATTAACACGGATATATAAATTATGCAAAAATAGCAAAGAGTGAACTTTGAGGTCATGCTGTGCGACTTTGAAAGCCGTTAGAGAGATGAGTGGACGCATTTGAATTAGTAGTATACCAATGTATCCAGCGATGTAATTTTACCCACAAACGGACTTGAAGTTTTTAAGCTAATTTTTTTTAAATCACTTTTGTCCAAAAAAGCATATTTTTGACCCAAAATCAAAAACGCATTCTGGATATTTAAAATAAAGACAAATTTTACAAAGTTTGTATAATAAGCTTTCAGAAAATATATAACATGTTGGATATATAATACAATCTTCATTGTCTGATTACTCAATTAAAAAGCAAGCCAAATAAACTGCATCTCTACCTTAAATGGTTTGTATGCACAATATGTAGATTTCACGGTTTTTGACAAATGTTGTGTGAGCGCCACCCAGAGCCCACAGGAGTTATTCGTTCGTTTTAGTTGGAAGTCGAAGAAACCACGTTGGGGACTGTATCGTGACAACGTGAAGTAGAACCACAATTGTTTTCGCGAGAGTGTTATTGTGATTTAGGAAATCGCGCTTTATGATCAACGAAAGAGTAATGACAGAACAAACAAGACAAGACAATGAAATGGAAATTCTCGCGGCTTTACATGAAGAGCTATAACTCAATTAGGAAGATCTCTAGAGCGTGTACTACCATTGATAACCAAACATTTTGAAATCGTTCTCATAAATTGTGTATAAACTTTTCATTTCAGTTTCTGTAACATTCGAAATATATTTCTTGACCAATAAAGACAATGACGTATTTGTTCCATGCGGTTCCAAGTCCGGGAAGGTCACTATATCATCAGCCTTGATCTTGCGCAGCACGTGGTTGGCGTCACGTGTAAAGGTCTCGTACTTCCCGATAATATCGTAATGTACATCACAAGGCTTGCAAAGCTCTTCATACGTTTGCCAGTGAACGTCAATGTTTTTCTGGTGGCTTAAGACAAACCTCACAAAACTTTGAAACGTTTGTATCTTCGAATTTTTTCCATCAATTTTATCGCGATATGCGGACAGCAACCGTTCAAATGGATGCCTTACAAATATTATTTTTGTATATGTTTGAAGGCGCCGTACTCTACCTTCTAGATCAAAGCTTCCAAGTTGTTTGAATTTCTTTGTGTAAATACCCCATGTACTGTCCTTTATTTCAGCAGTGCTGTTGTAGCGCCCTCCCATTACTATCAGCACTCTTCGCCAATTTGATGTTGCAACTTTGGGAACAGGACAGTAAATCAGTTTATACTTGTCATCGACGTACATTTCATGGGACAACTGCAATTGTCTATAATTGTCTGTCTGTATTTTCCCACTTTCAGCAGCCATCATGTTTTGTTCACTAGCGTTTGAACAGTTCACATATTTATTAGAAACCTGTATACTAGTATTTTGCAGCTGGTGACATGTACATCGCAGAAATGACAGGCGTCTGCGCATGTCTGTTTCGACCATCCGGGTTCTAGATAAGTTCTGAAAAATAATGGTTCTTATATAATGGAAAATATATAAGGAAATATGATTATCATTGCATGTATTATGTAACAGAGGGTGAATGAATTTTGAAGTTATGGAATAGTAGAAATTATTAATTGTGGACGATGCTTTTTCCAACTAGTGTATAGAGAATTAGAATGATCAAGTTCCAGTCAGCTAGTATACTGCTTGTAATTTTATCATCAAAGGACGATTTAAAGTTACATTTGTATCACCCGGCAGGCGAGTATACCGTGAGTCAACAATACAGACGCCATCTTGCACTCAAAAAAGTGAGTTTGTGGACTAAAAATAAAAAACAGATTCAGTTTCAATAATAATACAAATTTGCATAGTTGGTACATGCAAACATTAGCCACACAAGCTAGCTAAATCAAACACACATAGTGCATTCTTCAATTATATACTCGCATCTGCATACACACCAATACTGTTTAGTATGTGTATTAATGCTATAAAAACGATTCCGACTACATAATTCTCAAGCTACGTTGATAAAAAAAATACGATTTTAAACACTAGAGGGCGCTCGATTATTTTCTAAAAAATACCTCTGGTCTAATCATATTCAAAAGAAAGTGGTAAAACACTTATAGCGCACGTTTTCTAATAAGAAATAATGGCCAAAATTAAAATGATTTAATGTAGTTTATTATGTCCTCTTCATAGGAATAACTTGTAAATTTACCTTACCTTGCCTGCAAGTGACGTTGTGTTATATATTGGCATTTTGTCCAAGGTCAAATTGCTTGCATTTGATCGTGAGTGATAATCTAGAAGCCTTGCGTCTCTCAAATCGCCTGCAAATTATATTGAAAATCAGATTAATGCAGAATACAGACGTAGATTCCCATCATTACTGACCACATATGACCCCACTCACTAGATTTATCTTATTGACATGGCTTTATTAGTGCACAACATTTGGTAAAAATAATTAACTATTTAGTCTCAATCTTTGATTCAGATTAAATGTAAATTTGAATGTATTGTTTAAGTATTCAAAATCAAAGGAAGCACTAACAGCTAGCCACAATTTGATTTGTTTTACGCCTTCTATCTCAATGTACCTACTGCTTTTGTGTCAGTGAATATTGGCTCGTTCATGTTAACATGAGACCGGTCACTGGTAGCATAGTGGTTGTCGCACCAGACTTATGATCGGTAGTTCAAATCCTACCGTAGGGTGAACATCAAAGGGTCGACCCCTACACTGGGTGAGTGTGCCACAGACTCAGTGGAAAGGCCAATTCCACTGGCCGAGATTCATTCACTAACGAATGCGACTTTGGTGGAACTTTGGTCAAGGTCTGCAGGTGCTTGTGTTCGACCGGGCCTGGTTGACGCCAGGATAGCGCAATAAAATTGCCATTTGATAGGGAGATGACCACACAGCCCTATCATGTAGTCCCAAACAGGAAATGACTTCTGTGGCAAAATGCACTATGTGTCAGCACTAGCACTTGCAATTTGCACTTACATAAAATAAAAGTCAGGAGAGACAACAGTGACATTCAATGTCCGGAAAATGAAAATCGTCCTAGATAAATCCATAATCACAATCTGTGGTATGATTCCTAATACAGACGAATAGTTTTAAATGTACTGTAGCGAATGAAAGGAGAGTTTTTTAAATTGAAACTCTTCTTTTATATTGTAGTTATTTGCTGCAAATGTGTTTAACTAAGTGAAGTGTCAACGTCAACTATATTTCACGTAATTCTCTGTCTCAATTTGGTCACGTTTCTTATTTTCAAACGGTCCTAACAATATATTGTTAGTTGCACGTAGTTATGTATTATATTATACCAGTATACTATTTGTGTCAAACCATCGATTTGATTTGTCCAAACACAAAATTTACATATGCAATCAAGGATATATCTAAGCAATAATGACTACCCAAGCGCCATATTGGATGAGGAGTGGTGTATATGAATGATAATGTGTGAAGCAAGACAAACTTATACTGAGAAAGGCGTCGGTGGTACAGATCAGGTTGTAACGAACAGAGATGGTGATAACTGTCTCTGTTGACTAGTTGAATGGCAAGTGAAATAGTACTTGCCTCATTCATGTGACAATTGAATACATTATATGGATGAATCGAATCTTGCATCACCTAAGACTTTGCAGGTATAAGCGCTAGTACATTCACGTGTGTACACTCGTGTACACTCGTGTAAACTCGGTGTAGATGCTGACATTTTCATAATGGCATCAAATACGGATTCACCAATAGGAGAATACAAGTAAAACAATACTTTTATCCGCTACTGAAGACAGAAACCGTCGAAAATTGCTTTCTGTCTGCCATTTTGTAAAGTATTGTTTGTTTGTTTGTTTTCAAGTTAAGGGAGGAGCGGGGCTGTTGTCTCCATTGTTTGCATACATTCAAGCCTGCCATTTGTGTCACTGTGATTTTTTAGTCTTTCGAATGATATTGTAGCATATTTCGTCCCAGTTTTATAATATTGAGTTTTGACTATTTCGTTAATTTAGTTGGACTTTTCGACCTCGTCTGCCAAATTTTACATGATATCAAAGCTGATATTCCGTTGTTGTCCTACACGGTTTGTTGTTAAGAAGACCAGGCTAGTTGATAACACCAGTAATCGTTTTTTTATGAATCCGATCATCACTTTTATTCTGCCAAATATGAAAGGACAAATTGACAATTGCTTTGGGGCACTATATCAATCTATTTTTTGTTTTGGTTTTAGATTTTGAAAATTCATAAGTTAATCATTATGGAAATGTTACGTACATGTTGGACGTGATTTTAATTTTAGTATGCAGACTGTCTGAGAACAGTGACCACACATTCCAAAAGGTCAGCGCTCACGCAACGAATTGTGTAACACATCTGCGGACTCGTCATTTCATCCTGCGCTGAAATACCAGTAGAGGCTGCGTAGTCAGGTTTCATCCTATACATACTTTATAATATTCAGCGTACATCATACATATTATTCTTACCGTTTCGCCGGCACCAATAATAATACCACATTACACAAGACAGCAGGCACATAACAGCCAGTCCTGTAACATGACAACTTTAAAAATGTTTGAAAATAGTTCAAAAGATTTGTTCGTTTATGCACCGTTGCAAGCTAAGTCGAAAATCTGGTTCATTCTGTGAAGCTGATAACCTTAGAAACACCTCAAAAACTACACAAGACAGATTTAAAAACGCTTACCAATTTTGATTCTTCTTTTATAAGCCATAAGTGTGGTTGTCTAACCAGTCAACAGTCTGAAAGTAAACAGTTTATCGTCTGATACATAACTTAGTCTTTTGTTGTCACTGCATAAAAAAAATCTTCTACTGACTAACAAAGGCTTATTCAATATTGATTCACTTTATGGGAATCACCTCTGCTCAAAGAGATAGTCTGGGTCGATGTTCTAAAGAATTGTTATGAATAGAGAGAATTAGAATACATTAAAATATTTAATGACTAGATGCGAATCACCACTGCTCCATGATAAATAGTCTGGATCGAAAGGTCAAATCACATTACAAATTTAAAAACTGTACACGTATAGCTTTAACTGATATCAGGGTATACTCAGTATGAGTACTCGGTGCTAAATTTTATAGTGAGAACCATCGTTTTCTCTTTTCGTTCAGGTGACTAAAGCTCTAATGGATCAGGACTAGGGGTGACCTTGAAAACCTTATTTCCAATTCAACCCGAGTGAGTATGGTTTCAACTACGTCTAAGCCAATATAAGTTAGGATAATGGCGTGCAGAAAAACTGAAAGCTATCGGACCTGTGTTGTGTCAGTTCCCAGAAGCTCAATAATGTTGACATGAAAAACTGTATCTCAATCTAGAAGTAAAAATATTTGACATCTATGGTTATTATCAACGCAGTAATTTCGCAATATAAATAAAGCCAAGGATTTATGAGATATTTGAGAGTGTTAAATAAATAAATAAATAAATAAATTTATTAATAAATTTTAATCGCACTTATGACTGAATGGCCACCACGTAAACATAACATTTTTAATACATGATCGAACCTAAAATTAATTGATTGAAGATAAATCTTTCATCATGCATAATTTTACTCGAATTTAGTTATTTTTTTAGTATGAATGTTGTTCAATGTTGTATACAGCTTCACAAATAGCCTATTAAATAATATTATAATAAAATATTCCAGTCAATTTTGCAAAAATAATAGGAAATTCTGTCATCTAATTGCAACAGATTTTTTTTTTATTGAGTATGCCTTCCGCAATGGTCCTCAGACCCACATACAAAAAGTCAAATAAAATATACGGAGTGAATGTTTGTCTAATTTGCATAAATTAAAACCAGCTATTTTTCACATTTCAGAATTATCATAATAGCTTTATTATGTTATAACATTCCTCTGAGGTGTCATTTTAACCATTTTTGAGCATGGGAATTTGTTTCACTTTTTTTTTGGAATGGTTGACTTATTTGCATAAATCTGTATGGCTGCCAAATTAACGTCTTATGTTGTATTTAGTTATTTAATTGAGTTGAATCATGCACAGGTACACTTTGATACACTTGTCATGCAGGTACATACGGTTGGTATTTGTTTTATTTAGTAATATTTATTTCAGGTTCAATGTCAACAACACTACTACAATGTTAATGAAGATTCAATGGAAATCCTATTCACAGTGAACGACATAACTCTACTATCTACACTGTGCCTGGGCAACGTGTCCATCAAACCTGCATCGTATTCATTGCAAACCTATTAATATAGTCCAAGCTTCAGGAGAAAGAAGTCAGATCTAGAGCCCAAGTACTCGTCATTCTCTGTTGTATTCAGCTGAAGAAAATTCCAGCACTAATTGTTTATTTTGTAATATAAACATCAACTTCGAAGAACGGGGGGGCAGGATATCTTCCCAGTAACCACCATGGTCTACAATGAAATGTTGTTAGCAACATGTAGTGAAAAACATGACTTATGGTCCACCAGTGTACAGTCAAGAATTATGAGTGTCCATGGTTTACTTGCTGCTGATACTATATACCACTGAATATGTAAATTTACGTACAATAAAGCAAAGAAAATATACCATAGACAAGAAACGGTAGACCACACGACGAGGTTAAGATGGCTAACTTTCATCAAGAAAATGACGATGAGCAAACTGCAAGTACACTATGGTAATAAAATAACTATAATTAAAATTAATGGTAAAGCGAATGTTGTCACATTCAAGGGCACAAAAGAGGCTGTGCTTCAGGATTAGCGCGACAGGGGAAAGATAAGCATTCATTTATTTAGTGGACAGAGCCAGACTCAATTACCCATAAACATTTGATGCAATACATGGGATTGAGAGGTTCCCTTTTGACACAGCAAATTAAACACATAAGTTCTCAATAAATAGATTAATTATATAGAGCTCTCAGAAAAATATAACAACAGAGTTCCTCACCCCTGACCTGAACCATAACCCCAAAACTCAATCTCCCCATATAATTCAATATGCCCATCCAAACAATTGTATAGTAGGGCCCTACTATAGATGATTTAATATAACTTTGTCCAATGGCATTTAGTAGTTTTTTCAACTATTCACTGTCGTGATTCACTGCCCCAGCCATAGACGGTCGGTGACGCTGTTAGCATTGTCATACTTTCTGTGTTCCAGTACTCTTGCACGAGGTGATAATCCCTCAATGCTTTAACAGATATAGGCAGAAGTACGGACGCGCCTACATAGGCCAATCCAACGCATGTACTTGAAATACAAATGAAAAATTAGTCATGTTTAACAGTATGCTATAGTTTATATAGCAAAGCCCTGCATTATAATATGTATACCAGATGTGTGTTAAAAAGATCCTAAGGGGAATGCTAGACAGTGGAGAATCAGGGAATTAAACAGTTCATATGTTGCCCATATTGCATTCGTTAAACATGAAGCTATTCATGTCTAAGCACTACCCAGGATAGAATAGATCATGGATGCACAAGGGTGCTGAATGGTTCTCAACTGTTGACGTAAAAATTGGTTACTGGCAAATGAGTATGGATGAGTGTGACATTGTCCCATCAGTTGAGTGCAACAGTCTTCATGTGGGTCTTTCAGGCAGCGCTAGCCCCTTTGTATTTATTTATTTACACCAGATAATCTAAATGAAAGTGTTCAAATTCAAATTTACATTATTCATATGTAAAGAGAAACAGCCCCTTTCAAATGGTGATGGGAAGTGTCTTGCTGACTTGGCAATTAGGACATGTCTAGTGTAACAAAATGATGTGGTTGTATGTAGTGTCTCATTCCTTGATAATCTTGAGAGGCTGAGACAATTGTTTGAAGGTTGTAGCTAATAAATGTCAATTTTTCAGGAAAGAGGTGAGGGCATAATGTTCCCAAAGATGGAGTACGGATAGATTTTGCCATGACTGTAGCCCTGCAGGTATGGCTAATGCCAGAAAAAGATGTGAAAACAATAATGGGTGAAGAATGTTACTAAAATAGCAATGCCCTTGTATGGAATTACTATTGGTTTATATGTCACGTGAGGTAATAAGAACAAACATGCAGTCCATAAGCCTGAGTTGGAGTGAACTGTGGAGTGCAAATATCCATTTGCGACCACCAGCTGAGCCCAAGAAAGAGGTTATGACATCTGAGAAGTGATTGCTGTATGCCGGAGTCAGTTGGTGGTTACAATGCCAGGTGCGGAGTTTTGTGTGTAGCATCACCTGCATTGCCTCAGCATTAGCTGAACCAAGTTCTTATGGTTGTCAAGTGCCTCAAAATATATGATACCTGACATGGGGATCAGTGGTTGAAAGAGTGTACAAGTTCTTTGAATGGGTGCAGACTTGATAACAGAGAACACATAGCTGAGCATGCTGATGTGGAGACTGCCCTTGAGGAATGGGAAAAGCTAGGTTTGAGAAATAGTGTGCTGCACAGATCCAGTAAAGCTGATGATGCACTGAAAGATGACAAGAGATGTGGCGAGAAAAGTGCGATCCTATAAAAGTGTGCCAGGTGCAGAGTCACTGCTGATGGGAGAGCTAAATTTCCATCGGTTAATATCAAGATTACAAGGTCACTTGAGATGTTGAGCATAGATTACCGCACTCTAGAAAAAGGCTGATCGGATATGCTAATGAGAACTCACGACTTCACGTGCTTTAGCTCTACCTACAATGAACAAAACAACAAAATTCGCAGCAGAAACACGAGTAAGTCAGACCATGAGTGAGAGGAATTTTGAAATTGGAGTGATACTAACATCTATTTGAAATGACATGTGTAGCCAAGTCTCATACAAGACAATGACTTCCACAAAAAAATTGCCAACATGAGTGTTTCAATGAGAATTTCCTCGGTATGTTAAGCTCTTTGATTGAAGAACAGAATCAGGACTGGTGACAGCATGTTGGACCTTTAGTGCATGCATAATAATAACTGTAGAAAAAGTGGTGTAACAGAATATCTCCCCTTCCTTCCTCATGTATGGCAGACATGCCAGGCTGATGAATGCAAGTTAGCATATGATCATGTTGAGAAACGAGCAGGCCAATATAGAAGAAAGATTAGATACCTTGAAACATGATTTCAATCCAGAATCTGTTATTGAGAGGAAAACATGGGATAGCAGAGGGGTGGTGGAAGGAGCCTGAATTGGTTGTGAGGCCAAACTGTCCAGATTTCCACGTCATAGGACTTTGCACAGCAACATATTACTTCATACCACACCCTACTGTACAATATTAAGATAGACATATGAGGCAAGTTATAAGGAAGTCATTATTCAACTGAATAATGGTCCGAAGTGGAACATGACAGCAAGCTAGTAATTCCATTCAGTAGTAGCATTTGCCGCCCCCGGGGTAAAAACTTAACAAACTTAATGGTCCAATTAAGGTCCATTTAGTAAAGTGTTCTATATGACTTAAATATGATTGAACAGCCCATAACGGGCATTGAAAGCATCATTTTATCTGTTTGTGAATCAACAGCATATATTCTTACACAAAAGATGGAAAATATCGCAATCTACATTTCATAACATTTGCGTGTGAAAATTAAAAAACTACAGTTAAAGAATAATTTATTGACAATTTATTAGGCGTTTCATGGATCTGCACATTGTTTCAGCAACTATTAATGAATTAATTATTCCTTGTAAAATATTCTAATTTAACTTTGTATTTTATATGTATATTTCAATAAACCTGTCGAAACGTTTAGCAAAACTTGGCACTTATTGTTGTAGTTGTGTTGCAGACATTGCATACTATTAGATATGCCAATGAATCATCAATATGTACAATACAATAGAAAGACATAGCACATTATCCAAATATTGAATTGTATACTAGCACTCCCGCTACGAGATATTGGTGGCTCTTTCATCTCCACTTTCTGAGCAACAAATTTGCTGTGTAAACCAAACGGCAAAAGTTCAGGCGAAATCGCCCTGCCGATCTCGGAGAAATCCTTCGCATCCAGCACTATGACCATTCCTGTAAAACGAACGTAACTCATTAGGTTTACCTCGTAAAACATAATATAGCTCGAATTAACTAAGGTAAATAATGTTTGTCTATGTATTCAGGCTTCGTGAATGTTCGTATTGACAGTTATTGCTCATTAACTACATAAATATGTTGCATTAACATGGCTATCATATACATCGGTTTAGAATACAAAGCTAGCGTTACCTGTCTCAGTATGTGTGTCCAGTACATCGACAAGTACAACACCATCGTCTTCGTCAACGGCGTCAAGAGTAGGGACAAATATTGGCTCACTTGTTATCAAACCATCGTATGGACCCCAATACAGTGCTGATTTTGTTTCAACGTTCAACTGTGTGCAATAAATAAAAAATATTCATAACTAATCTCAATGATATGTGTATAAATATAATATAATTGGGTTCGTGTTTAAGTCAATATAAAGTCAACGTCAGCACACCTGTGCATAACTTAAGATTGAACTAATACCAAATTATTATGAACATTTAAAACTCCGGTCCCATAAACCTATGTAAATGATTTATTCTTTATTCAGTAAAACGACGCCAATTTGATGTTATGTCCCACATTCACGGTTATTGGGTACAGGGTATTTATTTAATTTATATAATATATACATGTTCGTGGGCACTTGTATATGTAGACAGTTATGGTTTAACGCTGTTTACATTTTGGAATTCTAACCCAGGTGGAACATACTAAAAATATTCTTAATTCGCATAACTAACAAGGCTATAAATAATTATTACAAAATATAATTAGTGTAAAAGACGACGTCGGATACTACTAGTATTACATTTACTTTACCACTAATTTACATATTGAAAAGCAATAATCGATCCGTTGATGTGATAGATGTGACCATTTTATAAGTGTCCATAAAAGCTGTACTGGGTGAACGATTATACACATAACTCATTCTCCCAACTTGTATTTTGTAGTTATTAAGGAAAGTTGGAAGTTGATTAGCTTATAAGATTTTACTTATAAGATCCACGTTCTCTTGTAGTTTTGCTCATTGAATTGTGGATTGTACGTTTAATTCACTTAATCCTTGAAAATTACAATTGATAGTTGCACCAGAATTTCATAACGAAACCGACTCTCAAATTTGAAGATGATCAAATAAAACATTTTCGGTTATTGTAACCAAAGGAATAAAACTATTTTAATTGAAATTTAAAGAATATTTTGGAAAAATAAACATACAACATGTTCCATATTTGAATTTGGTTGAGTTCGTGGGCTAGTTAATATAATATCCAAGTTGAAAGGAAGGAAAAATAAATGTTTGTGTTATTGTAACCATACGACATAAAACTTGAGACGGAGTCAACGACGACAACAACAACGAAGACAAACATTATTCCCTAAACGTAAATTTGACATAATTTCTGGGAGCTAGTCGAATTTGAAACGCCTTCACCAACTGAATTACCAAAACGAAGATAATACATTTCATAAACTCATGTATGCTCTGGTCTTTTAAAATGTGTAGCATGTTTTGTATGTAATAAAGCTACATTTAAAAAAAAACTGCGTTTATACATTAACACCTTCAATTCATTATTGAGGTGGTACATTTTGTTGCAGTCGGAGATAGATTCTGAAGACATTTGTGACTTAACTGGGGAATCACAATTTCTTTAGTTTGTGACGAAAGTGAGGCTGTACACCAAGATAAACAAGCGAATGTGAATAGCAAACAATAGGTTGTTAGCATCCATGTAATAATCGATGTTTACTGACAAAAGATAACAGTGCGAGAAGAACAACAGCAGAAAAACAGTTCTTGTTCATTACTACCACTGGCGGGATTTAAACACATATGTATCTTGCCAAAGAGACAACGGGCTCATTGTATTCCCATTGACCTTGTATCGTTGCGATCACTAAACTGCATTGTACCATCCTTGTATAGCATACAAATAATTTATCAACTTACCTTGATAACCGTATTTGGTACTGGGTCTAAGCCTGCCATGTACGCATACGTGTAGGGTTTAGTGTTATAATTATAATAGTTGATGGTTGAAAAATCAACAACTTGATAGCCCGATGGATAAAGATCAATTCTGTCAATAAGCGTCCAATCATTCATATCAACTACAAACCGCTCTACCACTGTTCTCTTTGTGCCCTAGATACAAACAATGATTGTAATATTGCAAAACTTAGTCAGAAAGTTTGTCAAATTATAATAGTAGCTATAGGCAGATCGCCAACATTTAATGTATAGTTGTGCTAAAAAATATTTGCTTGCATGAAACATTGCAAATTGATGTTTATGAAATAACTTACTGGTCCAGCTACAATTTCTTCCAAATCGAAATATCTGTATACATCCCACGAGTATGTCAACATATCTAAGTACATTTTGCCATCCAGTTCATAAGAATTGAGCTGCAACACACAAATTAATCATCAATTCTTTGTTTATCCACATGTATATATCTCAATAGTGATAGCTTATTATCATGATTCATTACTTTACCATAAAACGATATTTTCCCGTTATACAATCGACAAATAATGAAAAACACAGAATTAGTAGATTAAATTAATCAAAAAATCAACTCTGCTTTTGTATGTTGTGTTAAAGTAATAATATCTGATTCGTTTAATATATGGTGGACTATAGTATGTTTAATCAAAATATAAAAATGTTTGCATTTTTTCCCGCCGATTATATGCGTAAATAATAGTTAAATAAATTTCAAATTACAGAGGCGGCGGCATAACACTTTGCATGGTGGGGCGAGATCTGCTCACTATTCCTCTCGCCAGAGGCGCGAACTTACTAGAGGGGGTCCGGTGGCATGCTCACCTTGAAAAATGTTGAAGTCTAGACCCTTTGAAAAGCTATTTCCTGCAATTCTAGAAGTAAATTTTGCTGATAAAAAGAGTTTCAGCTTGATTTGGGGGGCAATTATGATGTCTCCAGTCTATACATTTTATATTAATAAATATATATGGATAATGCTCAGAATGAATTCTTTTGCTACCAGCACATCAATATTCACACATCATGTTAAATTTGAGCATATGCACTCATAACATTCAGTTTTAGAAATGCCATGGTATAGATAAGAATTCTACGTCAGAATACAAACCAATCACCTGTACAGCTGAATTGAGCTATTGTGTTAAACTATCAGTCGGCATAAATAAATATATATAATAATATTTCGCCTGATAAATTAACTATTTATTGTAAATGATGTATCTAAAATAATGTTTAGCCTTACATCAGTAGTTCAGTCTTTCATACCTGATGTGTTATAAACAACCCATCTGGTGTGGAAAATTCTCCTACTACGTCGTTGGTTTCACGGCTTACGAAGACAAATCTCGTCGGAATATCTGATCGAAATTCATAACCGGTCAGAAAGGTGGGAAGTACTGGATCATCTGGGTCTGACACTGAAATAGGAAATTTTCAGTCAATAGTTTATGTTATAAACGCTCTACCACGTACAATTGATAACATGTTCACTGGAAATAACCATTTATTATTTTAAAACAGAGTCCAACAATATATATATATGTGTCGTTGAGCCTGTTTTTTTTCTTCCTCAAAAATAATTAGCAAGAACTGAACAACCAGTGGTTTTAATGTCACCAACACTTATACTTAATAACAATAGTTTTCAGTTTAACACAAATAAATAATGCACCTGGCAATATATGGACAAAACTCCACAAATTACTATTATCATGTTCACCATCATCCAACCACTTTGTATAATTTATGTTTCATAGACGACATATTCACCACATTTGCATATCATTTAAAAAATATTATGTCAGAATTCATATTGATCCGACAGGTAACATTAGGTTGATCCGAGATGGCATTTTTGACAACTTAGTGACTGATTCAGTACGTAAAGATGGGAACGTGGTATTTGTTTAATATTGAAGGTTTTGATGTTAAATATGTAAATATTCACACAAAACTAGCATTTATCAGAATAAATTATCACATAAAATGCAACATTAGAAATGTAATATATTTAATCACATACGTAGGGGAGACAAAGAAACGACAGATTTAACAACCACCTTGCAACAGTATGACTCAATCTAGACACATCAGTAGCCATACATTTCAATAGCATCGACCACCCTATAAACGACATGTTATTTATAGGCGTAATAAAAAATAAATAAATGCGAAAACAAGCTACGCAAAAAACTAGAACCATTTCGATGGAAAAATGGCTGCAAGCAAACTACCCATACACCAAAGGATCAATAGTGGACAGTGAGGGCGCATCATACGCTAAGAGCTACTATCATACACTCCTACCCCTGCGGCATGATGTTTTACAGCATTTGTTTTAGTTTTCTATGTTACAATTTCAATTTTTTTGAGATTTATTTCGTTTTCATTTTATATTTTGCCTGTTATTTTCAGTTATAATGATACAATTTCATTATCATTTGTATTCACTGAAGAAGGCCACAGTTGACTCCATTCAATCAAGTGAGCAGTAAACATATAGTGTGTTGAGATGCATTTTCCAGCGTATACACTGTAATATACATTGTGCTGTATGCGTAAAATTTCATTCAGAAAATGTGCGAATTCATAGTCGCCCTTCAGAATTATCCCTACGTGGCAATGATGTTTTTCAAAGGGAATCACGCATCATGATCTCCCGAACCAGTTGAATTTCACAGTGTCTGTAAATTGTGTTTCAATAATTTCATAGCTTTAAAAACATGTGCAGAATGATAATGTTGATTATCGAAACCACGCTAACAAATCTACATCGATTGAAAAAAAACATCAATGTATAGCAAGTGAACAAATGTTAAAGATTCAAGTCCATGATAAACGTGCATAAATGTTTAAATAACAGAATTGTTTTGTGAAAAAAAAGTGAGGAATGATTATTTATTCAGTACTTGTGTATTCTGTAAAAAAGTCTGACTTCGTGGTGATATCATTTTGTTATACAAATACCAATGTGTTAAACAATATAGTCAACTCACGTAGGTTTTTGCATACATCCATGAACAAATTCGATGTTGGAATAATAAAATAATTCTCAGTTATAGCAAAAGAATGGAGGTAACCACCGGGTAGATCAAAGTCGGGGTAACCATCATCCACACACTGGCTCAGATTGAAGGGACCGCCTGCTAAGTAAGACGCTAATGGTATCCGTTCGTCATTCTGGATTTTATACACCATTCGCCTTTGAATATATTAATGAATAAATTTATTCACGACACTGCACAAAAACTTAATGAATAAATTATTTAATTAAGTAATTGTGTTTGTGTTGTACAAACACAATTATATTGACGCATCAGTTGTTTGTGGTTTATTTTGCGAAATCTTTTTCGGGCACATTATTTTATACATTTAAATTTTTGCGCAATCCACTCATCTCGGGAACCTCCACACAAAGCATGGTCTCGTGCCTATTACTTGTAAACATTTTTTGCAGAGCTAGTGCGCCTTCTGTGACACAATAACAATATGCACTTATATACAATATATTTTACTTTATATTATACATACCACGCATTGATGTTTTCACTATCACGCATATCAAACATGAGTGCAGAACTGTACAGTGTTACACCGTCAGCGTCAGTGTGTTCGTGTGCCGGATTATTCAAATTCACCATATATGGAGGCAGCCCGAAGTTAACATCTTTGAACGGATATGCTCCACTATTACAATTTGTTATTTAAGAAAATAAATTAAGAAAATAAATATGTGGGCATGTATTTTGTGAACAATATCACCAATTCGTGTTTAGGAACGGCTTATGAAAGTGTGCCTATATTTATACGGCCATATCCACGAGACAGTGAAAATGACCCGGAAAAAATAGGATAATTGACCTTGCAATCGCAATGAAATCAACACTTGAATTATTTCGATGGTGTTGGTAAAAAATGTGACTGTTGTATCGTACAAAGGTCACGACAACTATTAAAAATATTCAAGTTAGGAGTACAACGTTATATGATACAAGCCTAAAGTTATGACGTACTGAATGTCACTTACCGTAGTACTTCAAATCAGGTGGAAGATAACACTTGATGATTCCAAGTTTTGTGACAATTGTTTACACGTACCTTTTTTCGCTAACTGTTTATATTTCTCGTAGATCACTCAAGTCAATTGATTTTCACACACGTTATCGGCACGCAGAAGACATCTCATTATTTCAGCGCTAAACTCGTCAGCCCCGTTACGTAATGATTCCTGTACGCATTTACATAGGGTCATATGTCGAATGTAGACTAGATAGTTCTACCGTACAAGGGGTTTCATATTTATGCCTTTTAGATGGAAAATACATATTCATAATTTTATTAGTCCAACTAAAATTGTTTGCAATGTGAATATTTTGTCAATGATTTTAACTTACTTTCAGTATTTTTTAAATTTTACTTTTTTCTAGAATTCAGACATTCCCTATTTAACTACCCCGAGCCTGCCATTGTCAGGAATAATCTGTGGGCAAAGCGTAATGTCTGTTTTGTTCAGCGGTACATTGCAGATTTGCTCGCTACCACTGCTATCGGGGAGAGCATTGTGCCTCCGTTTGCGTGCAGGGAATGTAAGGTGCATTTAAGAACATATTTTGCTGTGAAGACATAAAAAATACCCGGGAGACGTTGAAGCAAAAAGAAATCTTATTCAAGTTTGATCTTAAATCATTTTCCCTGAGCGGAGAGAGAGCAAAACGATTATTTTTTATTATTTTTTATTTTTTAGGCCTTTCATTCCGCATCTATATGCGCTGCCGAGGTTAGAGATTTGATGTATTTTAGTAAATGAACAGAGATACCGTGCTCCGACATGGAGCAGACTGTGCAGACTCGCTAGACTGTACACCGTTATTTGCAATTTCTTAACCGTAGTGGGCGTTGACAGCGGGTCAGATTCAGAGTTGTCACACAACAAGGTTTCAACTAAACATGTGACACACGGGCAAGTGTCGGCAATATCGCTGTGCAGAAAACCAGGTCTTTTACAAGGCAAATTAATCATTCAGTATTTAGTACTGTGGACTTGTTGATAGCCGCCATTGTCGAACTTCGGTTTTGGAATACAAAATAATGCACGTAGCTTGCAAGGCGGACCCTTGTAGCCCATACCACACGCAAACAAGTTAGAATATTCGGACGCTTCAAACGTCGCATTTGGGGTGGGGGGCTAGTTGTCGAGTAGGGTGACTCTGTACTCCACGGTATGTGGAACGCAGGTGAGAAAAGTCGCAGTTCAACTTGGAAAAATCTGCATGCCGAGTTGCATGCGCTAGATTTAATTTCCGTTGTTGGTGCTCCCATATGGAGGCAGTAGACGCTTTTACACAACATCGGTTACTTGAAAACAATTTGTTACTCCGTCGAGTTCATCTTATTGGACAGACCCTTCGGCACACGCAAATGTTTGGAACCATGGGTGCGCTGGTTATTCCGCTACGGGGATTGACTTATTTCTGGTCGCTATTGTGCCCAGATGGTTCGCATTTCGCAAGCTTCGTTACTGATTGGCTGGACATGCCAACATGAGCTGCTACTTTCGTTGCCAGTGGAGGGGATAACACTTTTTTTGGTGGTAAGCCATTGTTTTTCCACATACTGGCTCTATTCATTGATTTCGAATCGAAAGTGAGACACGGTCCCTCTGGGTATAGTTTCAGCGTGGTAGGCGGCTTTTCTGAATGCGATTGGAAAAACTATTTGTGCTCGGCTTGAATAGCCAGTTTAGCCCATAGTAGCCTTTAAACGGTAACCATGTTCTATATGCTGTTGCTACTCTTTTTAGTCGTGCTCAACGCATTTTGCATTTCGACTGGCATTATACGCCAGTTTCTTCAGTTATAACATTTGTCGTTTTGGCATGAGTTAAGGGAATTGGACCTCCCAAACTTAAGATCTTGGTTATATTTTTACTTGCATTTTATGATTTTTTTTGATACAGTGACTTTATATATAAAAACAGATTCGATATTTTTTTGCTAAATCGCATATTCGTATTACCATAGAGCTAGTAAGGATGATTTGTACAAACACGGCATCGTGGTCAATAATGCTAGCATTGGTAATTCTACTCGCCCAGTAACAAAGATGACCCAGTATCTCAGTGTCACAGGTATCCCTGACGTGTCAGAATATTTTATTTTTAGGCCGTTATTTTTTTTTTAAGTTTTCGGCACGCATTCACTTACAATAGATATAACAGCTGCCTCCCACGCCAGGTTTCAGGTGTTTTAAGAGACACGGTCGGAGGAGATACGACCGGATCGAAAAAGGGGTATATCAGCGAGAATATTGTAGATATGTTGTCACTTTAGGTATTAATGATCGCATTTGGATTGTACAATAATCATGGTTAATAGTTGTGAACACTTTCTATTTTGCTTTACCATTCATTTCGCCTTCTGTTTTGCGTTTATGTGTGCTTGTGGCAATGTGATTACTCTGATTACCAGAGCGTTAGTGGTTTTATGGTGCGCCAGTGCAGTAACGTGTTGACAATCGTTGCTAATTAACTCTATATTTCAGGGCTTCAAACGTTTCTAAAATATTTTCGAGCTTTCTCTCCCTCTCGTTTATTCATGCACTCGTCATACTTTCTTTCAAATTTACACTTTCCACGGCCAGCAACACTGGCGGCGCGTGTATAGAAAATGAGAGTATGCAGTGATATTACAAGGTGGATCTATGTGTTGTATTTTTGTTGTTGTGAGTTATTAAATATGTATTGCCTAAATGTGGATGTGTAGGAAACTTGTAACAAAGTTATTTCCACTTCAAATATTGACCCCTCAATTGTGTGTTATGATTTGAATGGTTGGTTGGTGCGAAAAGAACCCAATCAAAGACACTAATTTGGCTTGCCGTTGTTGACAGTGGCTATTTGTCACACCAAAGGAGGTAATTTGTTATATACCCTCGGCAGATAATATATACAATATTTTCTGATAAACTCACACCAGTTTTACAAATACATCTCAATCTCAACGACAACAATCTCTTGCAACATCATGATATGGTTCAAACATACACGTGCTATTTATTCATGCTGAATACGAATAATATGTACATTGTTTGTCTTCTCGAATTTACCGGGGTTAGATTCTTACTGCACTGATTAGAGGCTGCAAAATATAATCTATATATTCATTGGAGTACCTGAAAATGCTGTCATAGGGGAAGATAATGGACTAAGATTTCCTTTCTTAATGTAACACATTTGTGTATTAGAATGCCATGTCCAAATTGTACATAAAGCTTCTTCTGTACAAGCGAAACAACAGTCAGCTGCTGTATCTGCGGAAACAGTGCTGATAATGTTATCCCCATATGCTGGATACGATACGAATTGTTGCATGTTGCATCCCAAATCTGTAAGTGATATTAATGAAATTATATTGCAATTATATAATGCAAACGCATTTGTAATAAGTTAAGTAATGACATAATCTGACTTTAAATATTATGTAAAAAAACATGTCCGTATATTATTTCAAGTTATATTTCTGTGATATAACATTTAAAATTAGTTATATATTACATATAGTGCACTGAAATTTAAATAAACAATATAGTATCCAACAGGTGATAAAATGTCTCCTCCAGCCTATTAACGGCCAAATGCTGTTTAGCAACATTTGGCTGCGAAGTAAAACGGAAGTTAGTGAAAATCGTGACACTAGAGGGCGTAATTTGATAACGCCATGGATGAGGTCATTAAAAGTATTTGTTTTCATTGTTTTTTTTTCAAAATTCTCAGTCATTAGTAGAAAGTAAAGAACATGTTTTTTGTTCCAGTCATATTTGCCTTGGACTTGTGTTGTGCAATATATTGGTAGTCTATGGGACTTGAATCAGAGGGTATTTCAGAAGCCTCATCAGCAGCTTGTACTTATGCTATGAAGCCCACTTGATATGAACTGTCATTTCGTGGTTTTTCCGAATAGTTATAAAAATAATACTGCGAATGTTTAAGGTAATCTGAGGACAGTCGCAAAAAAAAGAGAAGAGGCTGACAATTTTACGTTGCTTTCAAGTTTAGCGTATAAACACCAGTCAAATCGGCGGCCCCGGGTAACGCTTCATATTACAGTCTGTGCACGACAGTGCTTTCCGTAACGACGTTTAACGTTTAAAATCGAGTTTTCTAGGAATGAAATGTGATGGTGGGGGCATTTTAAGACATGTTCTTACTCACCACCTCAAAGAATCACAATAGTGAATTAACATTTTATATAAATTAAAGTAATTTTGTTTTCTAAGATGAATTATTTAAATTATTACCTGAATGAAGTAAATTACGGGAAAGTGTTTAGTGGAATACCTGTCTGTTGCAGGTAGTTCACATAATCGTTTCATATAACTAGCCATGAATTTTGAAATTTGCAAACGTGAACGTGGTTTGATTCACTAGAACGTTCTCTGGTTATGAAAACAAGTATTCAACTACAAGCGGAACAGCAATGAACTTCAGAGTAGCCAGAACAGTTAATTATGTGGGACTTGCATGACTTGTTTTTAGTTTTGTGTCAAAAGTAAAGATCATATGTATGTCACACATCATTCTAAACATGTTGAGAGGTGGAGCCAATGCAAACTGTAAAAAACATAGCAATGGTTGTTAAGCAACATATTCCCATAGCAACCAACATGTAAGATACCTGCAGACCATTTTTCCGAACAATTTTAATGTAATTTTATATCTGCAGCTTTGATCTTCAAACTAGCACCAGCCTGGAGCAAGTGTATATACATAGCAACAGTTGCTAGACAACC
Organism: Saccoglossus kowalevskii; assembly: GCF_978046115.1. NCBI lineage: Eukaryota > Metazoa > Hemichordata > Enteropneusta > Harrimaniidae > Saccoglossus > Saccoglossus kowalevskii. The sequence continues at coordinate 20,636,723 of NC_140654.1, forward strand.
TATTTTCCTTATCAACCAAGCATATTTGATGTTTGCTGATCCAAACAATTCCATGTATTTCAATATATATAGCTTTAGTATTATATCTTCACTCTGGGGCAAAAGTAAACTGCACATGGTTTTATAATCGTTGCTAGGCAACGAATTTACCTGATTATATCACCATGTTGGCTTTTTTAGCAGAGCTGATATCCTACACAGAAGAAAGGAGACAAGATGAAGATATAAAGGTGTTCAAACTTGCAGATCTTATTAAGCTGTACACTGAGAGACTAGATCAGCTTGGTGTGGATGTTCCTACACGTATAAAACAGTAAGCACCTTAAATACAGAATTGTAATGCATCTTCCAGGTGTATAAGCCTGGCTTATGAGGATGATGTAACAACCCTTCTACGCCAAGGCTACCAGACTGATCCAGATGAACGGTGTGTCAATATGACAAATTGCAGACTCAATGCGACGTGACAATTTAACACATAAGGGTCATTTGACGAAAATAGTCAGGTTGAATCAGTGCCTCAGTCACCTATGTCGCTTTTCAACATGCTCATCAATGGATCAAATATTACGGATCAGACATGCAACAAGAATCTCAGTCAAACAGTGATTACCATCGCTCAGTTGTTAGTTTTCAACTGCATCACGAGATGCAGAGACTATGATTAAGTACAACATGTCTATCACGGCAAAGATCGGGAGACACCACTACCCGTCTATATGGGACTTAAGGCCCATGCATTAACGAAAGAACAACAGTTGGTTGATTGTCTTTATGCTCTTGGTGTGTCAGCATCATATGATCGAATAATGGATATAGTCACATCATTGGGAAATTATGTCTGTGAGTATTATCACTAGATTGACACAGTCTGTTCTCCCCAGATCCAGAAGGATCAGTCCACCACCGCAGCTGCTGACAATATATACCACAATCCAAGCTCAGCTACCTCTACTGGTTCATTTCACGGTACAAGCTTGTCCTTGTTCCAAAACATTACTACCGAGAGTAAAAGTGGTGATAACGACCGTGTCACACACAACGTAATGTTACCGTAATTGGTATAGTACAGGTGTGATGGTTCAAATACCAAAATGGCAACAGTAACATAAAGACTTCCCTGGCGGTGATGATAACATACGAACACGGAGTCAACAGATGAGGTTTCAACTGGTTCTGGTATTATTATACTCTGCAAACATCAAGTACACTAACTCGGTAAAACTCCAAACCTCCAATAACTAGATACTTAAACTCCAACACAATTCAACGAGATCTCCGATCTGATCTCAGTGCTGAACAACTCCCCTATATATACCCACACTGTCTATAAATAGACCATTACATTAGCATACATAATGAGTCTGGAACATACTACAAATTTCTAGAATGTTCCATTACCTTCTATTGCCTTCTACAGTGTCCTATTACCTATTCAATCGACATCTAAAAATTCCACCCAGACACAGTACGGTTCTAGAACATTCTCAGTCACACGGAAGTGGTAAACAAGTCGTATGCGACAGACCGTGGTTTTACCCATTCAATAACACCTTTGAAGGCACAGAGGAAGGTAATGGACTTACCAGTGGTATATTGTGACATAAGACCTACAGGTGATGTATATGTTCCACTAACTTCCAGTTGAATGGCAGAATCAAACCTTTTACCATTGATCAATGCCATGCTGCCTCTGTTTGGTGAGGAGGACAGCTCCCCATCAATGCTGCGTCACTGCTTTGATGTTATTCAGGCCGCTGTACAACCCTGGTCAGATTCCAGTAATTTGTGTTGATCAGCCTCTGTGCGCAAAACTGAAACAACTACAATGGTCCATGGACAGCCAGTATTAAGAAGACAAGTTTGTAATTTGTGTTGCTACAAAGTCCTGGGTCATTGGCTGAAGGGAGTGGATGGGTTGAAGCTTTTCAAAAGGCAGAACTTGCCACTCGTGGAATTGCATAATCTTTCCTTAAGGCATCGCATGTCACTCGGACCCGACATGCCCATCAAGTAACTGCATGCACACTGTATATTCTCCTGAAGAATGCATATGATGTGTATGCCACCAACATAGAAGGCCCTGCAAAGAGTTTCAGCATGTGGTGCACACGTCGGAAGACTGACAGTCCACAATTCCTGTACTGGTACACAAATCGTGAGTTGGAACTGCTTCCTTGGAATTTGTGCGTTCATTGCATACTGGTGACTTTGATTTGTACAAAGATACACTGACTAAATTGACACCTTAGTTCTTCAGTCTTAAACACATCCATTACACCTGCTGGATGTCAGTTCACGTGAGAGATATGTGTAGCTTGGACGACACTCATCCTGATGTTGCAAAATAATGGTGTGATGAAAGGTGAATTGGAAGTCATTGGACTGACATAGTATGCCAATACTCTCTTACAATGGGCAGTAGCAGGGCCAGAACTTGTCCGTGTCACATCTGAATTGGAGTCATCCATGGTAGGGAAACGAGAGAGTCCCAGCCAAAGAAACCACCATGAGCAAACTGATGCTACACAGAAGAAATTTGCTACACAGGTCGATACACTGGTCAGAGTAATTGAGGGTATGGGGAGTCCGTTTGAAGAAGAAAGCCAAGATCTTCTGAGACTGCATTCAAAGGACATCATGGACAAGCAGTCAATTGAGTGCCTCACTACAATACAATCAAAGGGTCAAGAACAGTATGGAACATTTGTAGACAAGCGACTAGCAGCAGCAACCATCACCAGGAACAAAGTAGTACTGTTCAACGAGCAAGCACACAAGTCAAAGAAAGCAGGAACACATGTCAATCTTCTCAAAAGTGAATCATCCCTTTTTGCAAGACTGTATGTTGCATGCCAAACAAGAGATGGTGATTTGGACAATTTCTTCAGCCATGAAAATCATCAATTTCCACCATCCCTTTCTTCATATAGACAATTACGTCTGGGGAAAAAAGTCAGATCTCATGGGCTATCTTGAACAACATATCCAGTCTCCATGTAATTCAAGGCCAGATACGGGTGTGAGCATCATAGATGGTGCTGTTCTCATGAACATCCTTAGACCTGGAAGATGCAAGACATTTGGCGACTACGCTGCAAATGTGTTTGTTCCACACAACACAAGAGAACAGAACAAGGCTCAACGAGTAGATATTGTGTGGGATCAATACTTTGACAACATTCTAAAAGCACATACCAAGGAAAAGCGTACTACGGGTCCTAGTCAACGTAGGCGTGTTGAGGTGTCCAGCCCCATACCGAAGAACTGGCAGCAGTTTCTCTGAGTGAATAGCAACAAGATAGAGTTGTTCAAACTTCTTAACAATGAACTGATATCAAGTGCATCAGCAGAGAACCCTCTTGTTGTCACTGATGGTGCTAATGTACTCTGTATACCTGCACAAGACATATCCAGCATAACTCCCTGCAATCATGAAGAAGCAGACTCCAAAATCATGGTACATGTTGCTGATGCTGTCAGACAGGGATTTCACATGCTCCTTGTTCGGACAGTAGACACCGATGTAGTTGTTTTAGCAGTAGCGACAGTCCAGCAGCTAGGAAGGATAGACCTCTGAATTGCATTTGGAAGTGGCAAGAACTTTCACTACATTCCAGCACATGAGATAAGTGCCTCCCTTGGCACACACACACATCTTTGGTACTTCCGGTGTTCCATGATTTCAGGGGCTGCGACACTGTGTCCCAATTTGCCCAAGTTGGAAAGAAGACTGCATGGAAGTGTGGCAGACGCATGATGAACTCACTGGAGCCTTCTATGAACTGCACAGTGCACCAGAACAAATATCTGAAGAGACTGAGGTTTCACTAGAGTACTTCACCATCCTTCTCTATGACAGGACAGCAACAAGTACCTCCATCAACGAAGTCAGAAAGCTTCTATTCACACGAAAAGGACGTCAGATGTCAGCCCTTCCTCCTACCAAGGCGGATTTTCAGCAACATATCAGAAGGACGGCATTGCAAGGTGGGCACTATTGGGGACGTACTACTATACCATATCGCCATAGTTGCCTTCCCCTTCTGAGTGGGGATGGACTTTCCCATAACAGTGGAGGCCCCTTTGGACAAACTTACCAGAAGCAAGAGTATCCTGCCCAGAGTTGCTGAAGTGTCAATGTAGGAGCACATGTAGAGACTGCAAATGTGTACGAGCGCACTTAAAATGCACCGTTTATTGTACATGCACAATTCCTGAAACTATGATTAACGACTTGAGAATGTTCATTGTGAGAATTGATATATTTGAAACAATCCATCTGACCAAAAATAGTTGGTTTCTTTCATGAATGTATTGCCTAACAACATTGTTTCAATTTGATGTACATGCAGTAAAAGACCATGGCTTTCTGATTCCGGTAAATAGGCCATGGATTATATGTGTTGCTATGGTAAACAGGGTAATTAGCAACTAAATCTGTTTTTATCTGTCAATTAACATTAATGAGAATCTGTAAAGATTATTATATATATATCAAAAAATTCTCTTCTGTAACGTTATAGGCAGTATTAAGTTGAAAAATGATTGACAATTAAGATATAAATAGACAGTTGGTATAGATCATCCGCTGCCTAGCAACGACCAGATTCTGTTTTTGTTTAATTTTGATACTTGTAGTGGCTTTAGAACATGAATTTAGATAGTTGTGATGCAAAAACACATAACATTATTCTTTCGGAAGGGATTAGATATGCTTAAACGGCTCATTGCTAGGATCAGTCGGTTTGCTTAGCAACCATTGCTAAGAAACATGATGTGTCTATGGGCTCCACCTTTGAAAATATTCAGTATAGGCTCAAGTATTGTGCCAAGTTTCATGCTTTTATCATTTACTGAGCAATTTGCATGCATAGCCCACGTGTAATCAAAACTTGTTCTATGGTAAAATATCAAGGTCACAGTATGTTCATTATTATAACTACAGTGGGAAATTTGTACCGCCTTCAAATATCAAGCTTTAAATTATGTGTTGCCATTTGCTTATCAAGTTCGACTACATGTAACTATTTTTTGAAATGTAACTGTCTACGATAATTTGCTTAAAATTGCAATATGTATATTACAGACGCATATAAACTGCATTTCATTTTGATTTCTGATTATATTTACCTGTACATGTTATATAATCGTCATTCAGAACAAAGCCAAGATCACACACACATTGGGATTCAACACAAGCGTATTCACAGAGACTGCAATAATCGATGACTGAAATCAAAGAGAAACAAGTTATTAACAGCACTCAATAAAAAAAGGTGGTGTTTTTTTTTGGAAATTAAAACAAATGAAGAAAATCCCCACTATAGTCTTCTATACTTAAATTTAGCTGGCAGTAAGATTTAAACATTTTTCTAATGCAAAATTCATGGCCTGGTTTGTGATTGTGAAATAATTTCAATGTTACGCTACAGGCAATTCAGAATCGGTGATTTGGAGATGCTGATTCCCAAGTGGTATATACTCAGAAGTGAATGACAATAAATATTTTTGTAAATATGTAATACGATTATAACATCCTCAGACTATTTCCTAAATAGTTGATATCTTTATGATAACAAGACTAAATAGGATCAAAATAATTGATCTTTTTACGCCTATTTGATATTGCTTTGGCGGGAAACCTAGCGTCAATTGTGTGAAAACTAACACTAACAACAAGATTAGCAAAACACCGTTGTGATGAAAGCGTCGAAATTCTATATATATCACTGACATTTATTAATGTGAAAATGCACTCATTTGGAAATACGCTTACCTGTTTGAATTGAGAACATAGTTGTTTTGTTGTCATTGCCTGTAATGATGTTAGTATTATAATAGGATTTTTAAAAATTCGATACAATTTTATTCAACAATAACACAAGTAGGTATATTATGCGTGTTATCACAACATCAATCCTATCTCGCCTTTTAAAAATATCCTAGACTAAGGCGAACATTCTCACGAGTTTTTGACGTAATATCAACTACATGTAAACGCTTACCTGTTTGCAACGTCCATTGTTTCTGCATAGTTGAGAACATGGCTGTATCGTTGCCATTGCCTGTGATGATGTTAACATTTAAGATTGATACAACTTCGAACCCATTTTTTCAACAATAAGTACTTATATTGTGCGTGTTAACATATAATATCAAATTTATATTTGTGAAAAACAAACATTGTGTAAGTGTAGTTTTGTTTTCACGATTTTCTGAAATATCAGGGTCCAATTGTTGAAATTCACCACTTGTTTGCCTGTAATAATATGCATTAACGTGCTTATTTTATTTGTAAATTCATACATACCCGTTGTCTCTATAGTGAATTGTGCAGATGATGAGATGTGCGATGGCTTTCTTTCATGTGTCGATTTTAACATTGTTATTTGCACATCTGCATCTATTGTATTCTTCTCAGTGGTTGGATTGAATGTTATATCATTTATTATGCCTGGTGTCGTCCAAACGGTGAAACCATTGTATACAAATGAATATTTTGCACGTGAGACAATTCTGCAGTCTGCATAGTAACACAAAAGATGGAAAATAAGTGTTGCCAATACATAACCATGGCAACTCAAACACAGTATGATAGTGAGCGCTATGCTGTCCATTACTACAAAACACATATACTACTTGTATCCGTAATGTCGACGGATGGAATAAAAACGCCGTTGGTGCACTCCAAGGGCCAATATTGTTTAAGGAGGACGACGCCAGGCTTCCTGTAAGACATGTGAATATTTACTACAGGGATAAAGAATTATGTTGTGTTTAGTTCAAGCAATGATACTTTGACCATCTAAACATCCCGAGGTGTCCACAGTACGTATGGGGAATACTAGGCAAATATCGAAAGCGGGTAAGTCGGGAACGGGAATGCACACTAGAGCTCAACCTAAGGAGCAAAAATGATCCTCCGCCAGAGAAAGTGAAGAGATAATCGACAGTCCGATGGTTGATGCTGCAAATTTCTATGGAAACCAACACATGTTTGAAATGATATCCCACTAATATACCGATATAGTATCGCTAATATAGTTTTAAACCCTTAAATCAGTGGGTTCTTGTTTGACTAATAATAAGTTATAACTTCTTTTTGATTCAAACATCTGTTTTCACTACATATGCGAATATGACACGCCCCTTTGATATGTATACGTAAAAATACATGACGGCAATTGACAGTAAGTATCGTGTTCCATAAACAGTACCTCGAGATATCCCATCTGTTATATGTATAAGTGGTGATTATTTCAAAATAAGAAAGCGAGTTCTAATGAAATAAATGTTTTTAGATATCACAAGAGTTAGGATTAGTCAAGGATAATTTGCAACGATAATATACACATGTTTTAAATTCTAATCCTATCTGCTTTTTTTACATATTAAAGTGGAATCTGACGGACATATGCTAAAAGAAGGCCACCTCAGGAAACATACATGTACATTGTAATTATGTTGCAGGCATTCAAACAAAAACAATAATAGCCACAATTATGTGGTAAACGTAATAACATGGCTGAATGAGTTGCAAATGATTTACCAACGGTTGCTGAAATATGAAGTTTACTTTAATCACCTTGTTATACAATATAATTTGTAATAACATTATGTCATACTCTATAATAATGTTATCTGTATCGTGTTTCAAATAAACCATGTGAATTACCCACTTCATACAGTTCATAACTCAATGCAATTCAATGTTTAATTTAATCAAGTTCAATATTACGCGGCTGCTTTGCTCTTTGATGTCTTCTTGATTATAGTAGTTAATCCCGTCAGTCTGAATTGTTATACGCATTTATGAGTTCCCATGGGAGTGTTACGACACGCCCTGTTTCCGAAATATTATTTTTAATGCTTTGAACATGAATGAAGGTTTAAATATACTCGCAAACTGTCATCTGTCAAGAGAGTCTGAGCTGAGATTCTCAGATGAAGTTTTCATCAAACAGCTCAATATCTTATATTTCGGAATAAACATCACAAGTATGGGGTGGTTATAACACAAGTATACACTCTCACCCAGGGTGATGGTAGTGCCGATATACAACAATTTTACCTATATTTTCGAGGACACTGATATCAATAGTTCTTGGAAAGATCATTTCAAATTGAACATCCCTTGAACTTATAACAGATGAGATGGTTTGGAGGGATAAACAAATATAGTATTGTCTTATAGAACATAATACTTACCATCACGAGTTATGTATTCGTACGTATACAGATCAAAAGGGCGCATCAATTCACTTATGTTGTAAAAATATAAGATGAAACAAAAAATTGAACACAGCCGTCTGACCTTTTGATAGATATTTCCGAAAACCACCTTAAGGTCGAGGGCCGACTGGTGTTTGTAAAATTATGCCAACAGAGAGGACAAATAATGTCAAAGTGTACAGATTTATATCTCAAAGCGTGCCGACTTATATCTCAACAAACCGGAGGCTACGTTGCAAAATATAAATATCAGCTAAAACGGTTTACAAATTATAGCGTTTAACTATTTTCTTTTGAATACAACTGCACCGGTCTACTCTGGGTATAAATAAGAATGGACTTAGTTTAAAGATAATATCTATATTACAAACAATTGACACACGTACAAAATTACACCAGGTTAACGGAGGTAAATGACAAATTTAATTTCAACACTAAATTGTCCTTGTTCAACATTCACTATAAAATACACGCGCTTTCAAATTTGAAAGCAGAACAGAAGCATACAATCACAATCACAACCACACTGTCCTCCACCAAATGTACATAGTGCTACAATTACTCAGTGTGGCGTCATCAGAAACTTGACACAAAATGACAATCATGTCTTCTGTTAGCAATATATTTACATATATGTGCAATATCATGAACATATTTAAACATTGAACAGTTTGTAACATACATCACATACTAATACTAACATATATACGTTTAGCTTGCACTTGAATTGTGTGGAAATGGGGAAATACTAATAACCTTCTTAAAATAATTTCAACGCTAATATATCACACGAAAAAACATATAGATATACATTCAAGTATTCCCATTGTTGTTAAAACAATTCTGAGGACGTGTAGAAAATATTAAGCACATGCGTTGTATAAGTAATACTTGCCAGTCCTCATAAATCCAAGTATATATACACTGGGGAAAATGAGTATAACTACTCCAATCACAATTGGTAGAATTACGGCATTGCGGTGTTCACGATCGCGTGGTTCCATGATTACAGTCCAGGTTATGATAGGCATGTGGTACACGTATGAAGCATCGACGCATGCGCTATAACATCACAAAAACAGTGAAAAATTAGAGCAATATTGTTATTGTATGAACAAATTAGGGTGGCCAATCGCTGTATTGGTTGGTTGATGTATTATCATTAGCTAAACATAGTGTGTAAAAGAAAAAAGGCTTACTTTGGAAAACGTTGCAGCTAAACATAATATACCAAAACAAATAACATTTATTGTAATTTTAGCTACGAGTGAAAGGCAGGTTTATGAGGTACAATGAACCGTTGATTGGAACTCGTATTACAGCGATGAGAGGTAAAATTAATTGTCGTCCAGCATTGAATAGAATTGCCTAACAGAGACACGTTTGCAGGTTTCGTTTGATTGTGGGTGTGTAGGTTCGAATCGTCGTGTTTTTGAATATTATTTACAGAAAAAATTAAAGATCTTATTCAGACTACACATGTTAACGTTGCATTTACAGCGTATAGTGGACGTGCTTCTTCGTTAATCACAGTACTGCGTCTTTCTCGAGAGACGCAAAGTACTCAAGAATTAGAAAACGATTTTAAGAATACCTGCGTCTTCTAGTTATACTAATGTACATCAATTATACATCAAACAAAACCAACATATATTACATTACATGTGTGTGTAATCTTGGTAAAAATTCGATATACCCTGTATAAATATAACATCTCAATAATGAAATGATTTTGTTATCACTTATTATTAAATATCTGTAGTCTTTACTTTGTCTTTGTTTAACACATTGCAAGACTGAGACACTGAAGGATTTACAATGGAAACTTAATTTGTATATGTTGCTGACTCAACAACTTTAATTTTATTTTATTTAGGGCGCTTCGGATCTTTAATTGCAATACACACATAACCTGATGATGAACAACAACTTGAAGGATCTAGTAGAAAATGATGATGTATGTGAGGCCCTTATCAAGAAAGGCAGTGATATCCTTAACACCACATGTACAGCTTCAACGACACAGTTTCTAGTTACAGTCATTTCCAGGTAAATGAAGCGGACCATACTGGAGCAATTCCCAGTGGTTCACTATATTCACCCTAGCACATAACACGGTTCCCGAATTTGTGTTTGGTTTATTTGTTGGTACATTTCCTTCTATACAAACCTAATGCCTCTGCCTTGACCAATGGAACGTACATTATGTATTCAACTATTATGTGGTCAGTGACTAACTGACTGAAAGACTTATATTCTGTTTAGTGATGAGAGAAAGCTGTAAAAACGGTTTACAAAGCCTAGAAATACAAGCCAAAATTACATGTGCTGTACATGAAAAGGAAAGGCCACTGAGAGAAACAAAAGATCTAACATCATGAGTGTGGCAGACCGCAAATTGTTGATACAAATCTCCTATAATATTCTAGTGTAAACCCCAAATACAGCTGAAATCCTGAAAAATAAGTTTGTCAAAGGGTTCAGTAAAAAACATTGACATCCAGCCAAAAACATTATTGAGAAGTTTGGAGAGGAATCAATTGAGAACTCGTCACTCCTGAATACCTAGTCTTAGTGGGGAAAAAGTGAACCACTTTATCGAGACTAATGATGTTTACAAACGTTTGTATTGTGCCAGGTTTTCGCACCTGGTACAACATACATTATGATGTGGTGGCGTTTATTGTATTTATTTAATTTTTAAGTTTAATGAGATCAAGTCAATTTTTACTTAAATTTTCCTGGATTTCCGTCAACCAAATAGTTGTCTTCTTTGAGCTCTCTTTGGTTTGTTTTGTAACCCCCAAAACACATCTCACTGAATTTTCCAATCTCGTGGTAGGGGTGCTTGAACGCCCATATTACCAAATGACTGGGGACCAGACTATATTTTTTATAAAACTGCATAAATCCGTGTCGCTAATCAGAGTTGGCATATCACGTGATAATTGGTTCTATTGATGTAGAACGCCTTACGAATATGTGAGTTTGCACAAATTATTAAAATAGCCATTTTTACTCTATTTTTACTTTATTACACTCTCCAGTGTGAATTGATGTAACTATTCAAATGTTAGTTTGGTGGAATTGTAGCACGATCTTTGCGATTTGATTGGACAATGCATCCTATGTATTGCCAAAAAGTCGCACTTAAATGCACATATATGAATATGAGCTGTTATGGAATACAATACTCAAATATTGGCTGGAGAAGATGAGGGAGCTGTAGCCTGACACACAAATATGATATATAAAATTGAATCTGAAAACAATATCGTTCTTGCTTTCAGGGAAATAGAAATTTAATTTACATATCCCATGCGCCAAATAGAAGAAACAATCGGATTAGGTTTTCCCTATTTTAACATTATCGGCGTAACTAATATTCACTAATTTTCCATACTTTAAGTTATTATAGGGAAACAGTAAAGCTGGAACAATATATATTGAAAATTCAAAATGCCCCTCACTATCAAAGTGATCTACCAATGTAGACTAACTTACATTTAAATCAAATTACAATATACTACATCTTCTGCATAATCAATGATTGTGAAATTAATTGAGAGTAGAGTGTTGTGATATTATTTTGTGTGTTGTAATTGTAATGTACAATGCCCAGTTAGCTAGCGAGGCTAGCCCAGCTGCTGAATTAGGGTAGATAGCGTGTATTCTCATTGCGATTTACTTGGGCAAGACAACCGTGAACACGAGTTAATCAGTCTTCACACAGCTCCAGGCCAGTGTCGTACGTTACAGTCGAGCTCCAGTGCAGTTCAGCGCAAACGTCGACGTGGCAGCTAGCAAATGTTTTCAACTTGCAGATTAGTCTGTCCAATATGGGACTGATAGAGGCAAGACATCTTGCAGTGGTTCTATGCCGTAAACCAACCTGTGTTTCACGAGAAAGAGTGGTTTGCTGAGCTTGTCAATTTCTCTACATAGGCAAGTTTGAAGTAGCGTGAGATTACGGTTAGTGTTTTTGTACACTGTATTAATTCAGACCTCGTCATTCGGAGCTATAAAACTTATTTCGTCGTCGATGTTACAGTGTACGACCCAAATCTCGTTGGAACTACGTGGTGCAAATTTCGGAACTCGGTAGAGCAGGCAATACCGAACTGGGCTATTATTGTTACTATAATGTTCATTGCAAATTGTTAATTACTCTATTTAATTGTCTATGATTATTGTCTTATTAGTTATTAAATTAGTATCATTTATTTGTCTCATTCTGGATGTGTGTCTTTGTTTAACCTCCAGTGTTGCGTTCTGAAGTGCGGGATATTGACGGCTAGGTTCGCGGGTGACTAACCCGTTCGTAACAGTGAAAAACAAAGTAGTTCTTGGACATTCATTTGAAAACGTTCATAATATTCTGAATACAATACAATTTTGCTAAAATTCAGGTTAAATTTTGTAACGCACATTTCAAGTGAATCCTGAAAACACAGGCATATAAATCATTGAGTTCAACTGTTATGAACGTGACTTCCAATATATCATGCAAATTGTTACTATAAGATAACTGTCAGGGCGCTTCTTAAACAACTGGTTTTATTCGGATGCCTTTATTTATACGACAGGAAACATAAAAAAGCTTAAAACAGGCCAATTGTTCTACTCATCCACAGTTCACTATTCTGGTAACGTAAATTTCACGATGGTGAGTTTATTTCACATTTCTAAAATGTATACTGGTAAGGCAACCTACATCTCACCACAGACATTAGCTAGCCTTTATGCGTATTTTAAACAATGTGGACTGGTATCATAGCGTTTCTAACAAACATGTATTGTATATTATACAACTTACAGTTGATAAAGAAATTATATATTGGCGTATTTGTCATATTTATAGAGCGCATCAATTTCCTCCATCAGGCCATTTAGGTGTGCATTTCATTTGAACTTGGAGCATCGACATTTCCATCAATAACATTTGCAATAATATAGTATATTTATAACTCATTGTAACTATCTAAATAGTATGTTATTTTTGGCGTATAACACTTTTCGAAAATATAACATGACAGCCGCAAATCAAAAAAAATCTAACTACAAGTTTAAATTTATTGAACAGAATGGACAATGCATATTCACAAAATTAACACTAACATACAAAGAGAAAAAAATTGATTCCACAGGGAGCCCAGGAACTTTGATCAACTTTAGGCACTCCCTGTAAGCGGGGGGGGGGGTGTATCGGCTGGTATCTAGTGTAAGAAATACACAAGGGATGAAAGCAACAGCGAGCTCATATTTTTTTAAACTGGAAAAACAGAACAGAAAGCCAAAGCCTTACCTATATTTTACCTCTATCTGCAGAATAAATCAAGAAAACTGGACTATCTGTAATTAACTAATGTGTATAGCTTTGAGTCAACCTTGTATTTCTACGTGTTCGTGTGAGCAGGCGAGTCAAAGTTCCCTGAACACACGCTATAAGTAACGACGTCCCCACCATGCCAGTGAGTCTCACATGATTAACTCAGTAACAGAGGCGGTGGCACGAGATGTGTGCATAAGGGGATAAGATCTGTTCACTAACCTTGCGCCGCAGGCGCGACCTTACACGGAGGTCCGAGGCATGCCCCTCTTAAATTTGGAAATCTAGATTCTCTGAAACGCTATTTCCTAAATGTGAGGGTCACATTTTGCTAATAAAAAGGATTTCAGCTTGATTTTGGAGGGGCGACGCCCTTCCAACATTTTTTGAGGAGGCGACCGCCCCTCTGCCCCCCCCCCCTGTGCAGCCGCCACAAAGTTAATACTGATTATGTCAGCTAGGAGTAGTTACTTAGTTGTTAACAAAATATGTTTTTACTTGGATCGATGACACTTAACAACCTACCACTTTGACCATAGTTACCTGACCCAAACGAACAGCGAACGCTTGACAATATACGAGGGGTAATACAGTAACATACAATATTTTTCACTCACACACGGATGGCACACGGAAAGTGACGCGGATGGAATACCTGTATTAGGTGACTACTCCATCTATCGTTATTCACACAATAGGTAGTGACTATCAGTTACATCTATGAAAAGCAATTCAGGACGTCGGATCGATTAATAAAATACCAACAGAGAAACATACAGAGTTGAATGTCCATTCGACGTGTGAGGAATCGGCTATTCAGTCTATCAACGGCATAATATTTACTTAACTAGGTGGGAGAAATAGGGGTTGAATCATCACATCTTCATTACGATGTCGGCTTCATGATCGACAGACATACAGACAAAACATTCCTTCACATTTCTAAATCAATGTCAAACAGACATACAACCTACGATTCATTTGGCATTGGTAGAATTGTTTCAACTGAAGGCGTTGCCCGAATATCATGCTGCCTCTAAGTCCATGTATCTTTCAGTGACTATCCAGTAAATAAACCCAACAGCGTCTTACCTCCAATTGACCTTTTGTATCTGGTCAAATAAGTCATCACAGTTTCAGGCGTTATCATATGACTGATAGAACGATGAATCTCTAAAGATAGCGTGACCGATTCATAGCTATTGGCAGTTCTAACACTTCACATCTCTCTTGGTCACCATCGATCAAACACTTACAGGTTGTTACTATATTATTTAAAACGTGACATTGTTTTTAATTCAAATATGATTTGGCGGCAAAAAATATAGACAGAATATGCAATATCTGATCAGTGTGAAATTCCCCAGCTGGTCACATTGATCCCCCAGAACGCATTTGGACAGATAATACGTATTACGTAAGATCACAATAGTGATTATTATGTGAAATTCCCCATAGAAATTTGCAGCATCAACCATCGGCCTGTCGATTATCTCTTCCCTTTCTCTGGTGGAGGATCATTTTAGCTCCTTAGGTTGAGCTCTAGTGTGCATTCCCGTTCCCGACTTTCGATATTTGCCTAGTATTCCCCATACGTACTGTCGACAACTCGGGATGTTTAGATGGTCAAAGTATCATTGCTTGAACTAAACACAACATAATTCTTTATCCCTGTAGTAACTATTCATATTTCTTGCAGGAAGCCTGGCGTCTTCCGCCTTAAACAATATTGGCCCTTGGAGTGCACCAACGGCGTTTTTATTCCATCCGTCGTCATTACGGGTACAAGTAGTATATGTGTTTTGTAGTAATGGACAGTATAGCGCTCACTATCATAATGTGTTTGAGTTGCCATGGATATGTATAGGCAACACTTATTTTCCATCTTTTGTGTTACTATGCAGATTGCAGAATTGTCTCACGTGAAAAATATTCATTTATGCACAATGGTTTCACCGTTTCGACGACACCAGGCATAATAAAGGATATAACATTCAATCCAACCACTGAGAAGAGTACAATAGAGGCAGATTTGCAAACAACAATGTTAAAAACGACACGTGAAAGAAAGCCATCGCACATCTCATCATCTGCACAATTCACTATAGAGACAACGGGTATGTATGAATTTACAAATAAAATAAGCAGGTTAATGCATATTATTACAGGCAAACAAGTGGTGAATTTCAACAATTGGACCCTGATATTTCAGAAAATCGTGAAAACAACACTTACACAATGTTTGCTTTTCACAAATATAAGTTTGATATATGTTAACACGCACAATACAAGTACTTATTGTTGAAAAAATGGGTTCGAAGTTGTATCAATCTTAAATGTTAACATCATCACAGGCAATGGCAACGATACAGCCATGTTCTCAACTATGCAGAAACAATGGACGTTGCAAACAGGTAAGCGTTTACATGTAGTCGATATTACGTCAAAAACTCGTGAGAATGTTCGCCTTAGTCTAGGATATTTTTAAAAGGTGATATAGGATTGATGTTGTGATAACACGCATAATATACCTACTTGTGTTATTGTTGAATAAAATTGTATCGAATTTTTAAAAAAACCTATTATAATACTAACATCATTACAGGCAATGACAACAAAACAACTATGTTCTCAATTCAAACAGGTAAGCGTATTTCCAAATGAGTGCATTGTCACATTACTAACATGTGAATCTAATTAATATAAACTTATCTATTTATACATTGAAATAAATAAATCACCACAGTTACATAGAAGCATGTTATAACACATATATATCTTATACAATGTAACATCATGTCTTATAATATATTGCAGTCACAGCAGAAACACCATGTCCTGCTAATTGTGGTGATGTTTGCTCGTTATATAATGTACCATTATGTCCATGTACCGGGGTGACATTTGGTAAGTATATTAGCTACTAGTATGTTTACTAGAGTAATTACAAAAACAATATTTTCAATATTTTCTAGATACATGTGTTTGTGTTCTTTTTTTACAGGTTACTTTTTAATTGGGTGTTTTACTGACACATATGCACGTGCTATCCCCACCCTTGAAGGTACTGATGCACGACTCGATGGATACTACAAAACACGCATAAACCCTATTGAGAAATGTGCTGCCGTAGCTCTAGATAATGGTTACGGAATGTTTGCGGTTCAGAATGGAGGATGGTGCGCATCAAGTTGCACCGCTTGCCAAACATACAATACGTATGGTCCTTTATTTCAGTGTTCACCTAACGGAGAGTACGTATGGTCCTTTATTTCAGTGTTCACCTAACGGAGAGGGTGGCCCTCTCAGCAATTCTGTTTACATCTTTGTTAATCTACCATGAACTCCATTATACTGACATACTTTTTGTGTTTATGCAAAACGTAAATACAAGAACAACAGTTGTAGATGTGAACATTATATTTAGCTATTATCTTATCAAATAATACAATTGTGATACAATTGTTAATTAAACCAAATTAGTCAAACAATTCTAAATGTTAACATTGAAATATCTTAATTAGTGTAGTCGTTCCATTCACACCCCAACATCACGTGCTATATTCGATATGTAACCTATTCGTTCTCGTATGTTGTATATGTGTTGTATGTGCATTAGCATTTTTCATAAGGAGGTATGCCAAACTAGTCTAGATTATGCGATATGGTTCACGTACATTGTACATGTTTACAATGTACACAAATCGATTTGCATAATAAGTTGGCGACTACTTTTCAAAATACTTGTCATAGCTATTTGCATTTTAGTAATGAATACTAAATAATGTTGTTGATTCCCGGGTTATTATGTGTCGGAATTCAAGTTATATCAATGTCGCTGTGAAAGATTACTATAAAGTGTAAATGAACGTATGTATGTTATTATTTTTCTAATAATTATCATAAATACTAATTATTTCTAAGTTATATAAGTTCAAAACAGTGCAGATGTATGAACTGAGGAAACAACAAAAAACAAATTTACCTGGATGACAACACATTTTTGTCTTTTGTCTTTTCGTCAACATGGCGTCATATTCACTTCATTAATTCAAATGTTTTGTTATGCTAAACATGGGCGGGTCATCCCACTCAAGTATATTTACTGATTACTTAATCGCATCTAGTTTATTTGCGGATTATGTGAACTAAATCATCAATAGGTTTAAGTTTAAATTATCAATACCGTTAGAACTTCATACATTTTTGTTTAGTTGCGACTGCAGTTACAACTACGCTGTCTAACCGTTCCTGAGAAATACATTTCCTGCACTGTCAAAACATTAACATATTCACGTGATTGCGATATTCAACGCATCTTCGTCAGGTCTATTAAATTGTTTTTGCTCGGTTACTATAAACCGTGGTTTTTGTCACCATAGCCAGGGGAGATATGCGAAAAACTGAAACAATCCGCCGTGAAAAAGGAGATGTACAAGAGAAACACCTGTAAAAGCATATCGTTTACGAAGACCTCAGACAACCAATAAATATTTCTTTTGTCTGACCAAAGACGAATTACTTTTGTTGACTGGAAAGGGACAGGAAATTGTCAGTATTGCTCGACACATCCCGTTTAAAAACAAAGCTGGCACGTGCCCATCTATTTACAACTTTGAATTTTCAAACGAGCTCATAATATCTAAAATGACTGGAAGGCGTCAGGAAGTAGTCAGTGTAACGTCGGATAAATTATTTTGAGACCGAAGACGCACCGTTTGCCTGTCACAGTGCAACAAAAACATTACGAAGAATTCACACTAGGTCTGAGTTTGAATAATGTCCCTGAAGCGGTAAAATCCCGGTGTAACCAAACAAACGTTGTCAAAAATCCCTCAGAAAGAGTTATCCTGTACCAAATGATATGCGTGCTGGGGACTGTTTTTTGCCTCTGACGTTACTGGCTTGAATTAATAAAAGAAAGCCATGCGATCTGAATCTAGCGGCTATTTACGTGGTCATGTGCCCTTTCAGTGTAACGCAAACTACGTGGTTAGCAATCAGCACCGAAGCTATACTAGTAACTTGGGCTTGTTTTTTTAACCATTGTTATTAAACCAGGCTCCACTCATCTCGTCAATCACAGAATTATGAAAAGCGGTCAAACGTTCGGCCAATCAAAATCGTCAATTCACGCACCCGGGCGGTCCATAAAGTAGACGCTTGTAACAACTGAATTTAATTTCCAACATGGCGGACGCATACCGATTGAACTCTGTGGCTGTTATACTCTTTCGATATTGTTGCTTATCATAGATATTCACAATGTATATTCACTGTTCGATGACCATATAATTATCTAGCAAAACAAATTTTTATTGTGCATGAATGAAACATTTTTTTCCGGTCAAAGCTGTGCTTGTTGCGACGATCGCCGGTGGTCACAGCTTCTCGATAAAGTGCACAAGATAAACACATACTGAAAACAAGTTATATAGCGATATTGATGGCAAATTAATAGGATACTGATTATTTTTTTTGAACGTGGCCAATTAATATGACACAAATAATAATAAAATACAATATATAGGTGGGCAAATTAAGAGACCATGAATTAATAGTTGTGCGGTAGTGTAAATAGCTACCCCATCTATGGAGTCTGTCCATGTCTTCCACTAACCGAATTCCACTTTTCTTTCATAAACAACAAGCCAGCATGTCGCTACTTTGCTCGTTTAAAGATTCTAATTTCACTAAAATTAACGAATGTTTGTCATTTGCGCGCGTACTTCTTCGTCAACGGAAATGACAGTGTCGCTGTCACTATACAAATCAATCTTCTCCGAACAAAAGTAGCGTCTTCTAAATCATCTGAAACAGGATCTAATTTTCGGCTGTACCCACTCAGTCGGACCCGTTTCTCTTCACTCATGGGTTCAAAATACTTTTTTTGACGACCTCTCTATTTTCTCATGTTAAAATGATGTTGCTTTGCCTTGCTGAAAAAAATGGTGTTGTGCGTTTGCTCTTTCAATAATGAATGTGTGTATACAGAAACTGTTGACACTGACAATATAACAGACGCTGATAAGATGGGCTTTCATTTACCATAGCAAACACCCAGGCTGTAGAGACAAAAGATTACTTGAAGTAACGTAATGCTATTGTCCACAATTTGTTCATCATTTGAATTATGTAAATAATTAAGTGGTTGTTTGCATTTTGAATGGCAACTGAAAGTCAGCTTGCTGTGCTCAGTTTTCTCACAAATTTGCGTCTAAAATAACATTAGTACTATTTTTTTGTTTGTTGTACTGAAAGAATACAAGAAAGTAATATACCGATTATTAAAAAAACATTGTTGCTACCTAATGATGATAATTATTGTATTCATTGTAGCGATAACAAATATGTCAGCATCCTTTATTTATATTTTTGTCATATTACCCTAAACCCTGCAAATGGAAGTGTGCATGAAATCATGGAAAGAAATACTTGTTTTCAACACTGGAAAAACAGTGTAATCTGCCAGTTGTGCATGTAATGTACATAACAAATGGTGTTTTAAACTTTGGAAGGAGAATAGGAATCTACCAGGTGTGCTGTTATTTGAATAACAAAGGATGTTTATGATCTACTGAGTTACCTACGTGACACAGCTTCTAGCAAGATCACATTCTGATTGGCTCATGTGGAAACCCAGGTGGTGACACTGAATCATGCCTATAAATTGGACAGACTCAGGACAGTTGTGCTCCATCTGTTCAACTTGGTATACAGTGTGCCCTGCTACGATATTGTGTGACAAGTAATACAGGCTACAACCATCATTTTGTGAGACTTGTATGATCTCCTGCTTCCAGCGGCGCCCTCCAGAATACTAGCGTTCCTCTGCAAGCAAGACTCCTGTATTTCTTCGTTGTTGTGTTGCTAAATCCATTCACTGTCGTCCATTAATGCATCCTGGTATTGTGAGTTATCACCAATGCACACTTCCCAGAGCAATCCCCTATTTTAGTGATTTTATTCATTGTATTTTTCTGTGCTTTATTTCTAGTAATTATTTTGAGAGGTATTAAAACCAGGAGCTTCAGCGTGACATTTTGGTGTGTGTGTATTTCATTTTCAGTACTATCGTCTTGTCTACCCCATACTAGCAGTAAAAGAACCTGAGTACTTACACTGTGACATTTTGGTGTCAACAGTGGGATTGTAATTCTGATTCGGATTGTGATTCTGATTTGGATTTTATTGTCAGCAATCCTTTGACTAAATTGACTGTTTCATAACTGCTTAAGGTCTAGAGAACGCGTTGTTGTCAGACCAGCTTGTCAGGTTGACATTAAATTGCTTTATTTAATATCACTGGAATTTGATTTGCACCTTTTCAAGCATGGATATTGTTATTGAACTCGAAGAGTTATGTAGTAGATTAGACTATAAGGGGAAGAGCTGACTCAATTTATGAGGACTGAGCGTGAGAAGAAACAGAGAGTGCGTGAGGAGAGGGTTGAGCGAGCAGCCAAACGTGAGGCTGAACGTGAGGCTGAAAGGTTGAAACATGAGGAAAGGGACAGAGAGCGTGAGGATGAACGTGAAGTTGAAAGGTTGAAAATTGAGGCAATAGAGAGAGAACGAGACCGTGAAGAAAAAGAGAAAATAAGAGAGCATGAACTTGAAGTGTTGAGATTACGTGCGGAAGCTAATGGTCAAAATGGAGGCTTAGAACAGTTGGCACAGTCCGTTGCTAGTTCTAAGGGCCCAAAACTATCTTTGTTTGATGAGACTAGAGACGAGATGGGTGCATTTATTATAAGGTTCGAGCTGAAACTCAGAAATGGCCCGTGGTAGTTGGGTTATGAATATTAGTGCATTATTGACAGGCAAAGCATTGTATGTGTTGTCTGCAGCAGAGTCCATTGATTACAATTTTGTAAAGGCAGCTTTGTAGAAGCGTCATGATATGAATAAAAAAGGTTATCGAAAGAAATTTCGAACTAGTAGGGAAGAAGGTGGCGTAAGCATTTCGCAATTTGCAGCTAGATTAAGTAGTTATTTTGACCGATTGGTAGAGCTGTCTGAAGTTGGTAGGAGCTTTGATTGAGCTAAGGCCTTAGTGATGAGAGATCAATTGACGAGTACTTTTGGTAATGAGTTGTCCATTTTTATAGGTGAAAGGTCACCCAAGTCAGTTAAGTAAATGCCTGAATTAACTGATAAGTTTAGAGATGCACATGGACAGACAGGTGATATAAATCAGAAATCTAGCCAGTTTCAGGCAGGCAGTCAGAAAGGTAAAAGACGGGGTCGATTTGGTCAGGCTGTTATGTCGTCCAAAGTTTGCTTACGTTAATTGTGAGCCACCGGGGAGTACATTATAGTTTAAATATAGGAATGTTATCAACATAACAGTCTGTTTTATTTAGTAAGGAGGGACTGATAATACTGAATACAGAAACGGTATCAAAATTGTGTCATTGTCACACGCAACGTAATATTACCGTAATTGGTATAGTACAGGTGTGATGGTTCAATACCAAAATGGCAACAGTAACAAAAAGACGTCCCTGGTGGCGATGATAAAATACGAACACGGAGCCAACAGATGAGGTTTCAACTGGTACTGGTATTATTATACTCTGCAAACATCAAGTACAATAACGCGGTAAAACTCCACTACTCCAATAACTAGATACTTAAGCTCCAATACAATTCAACGAGATCTCCGATCTGAACTCAGTGCTGAACAACTCCCCTATATATACCCACACTGTCTATAAATAGACCATTACATCAGCATACATAATGAGTCTGGAACTTACTACAAATTTCTAGAATGTTCCATTACCTTCTATTGCCTTCTACAGTGCCCTATTACCTATTCAACCAACTTCTAAAAATTCCATCCAGACACAGTACGGTTCTAGAACATTCTCAGTCACACGGAAGTGGTAAACAAGTCGTATGCGACATGCCTCCCCTCTCAAGAATATTATAACATATAATATTACATGACTAGCAACGACGTCAATGATACGAATATGATAACAATTTAAATAAAACAACACTACACTATTTCAAATCGAACTGAATAAAGCTCTGAGTACAAAAATTCGAAAATCACATACAGTAGAATATAATAAAACATGAAATACAGCCATAAACGAATAACATTCTACTATACTGTTCATAAGTTCCCCAGTCCATCAATCTACTCAGGTAGTCCGCTACCACATTGTCCCGTCCAGGAATATCCTCAACACGATAATTATATCCTTGCAGAGTCAACGCCCATCTCATCACTCGGTCATTTGCAAACTTGGCCTTATCCATGGTCAACATCAGTAACGCGGGACGGACATTGTGCTGCTCGATGACCAACACCCTGACATACAAAACACCGGATACTACTACCCTGTCCCACATCAGTATTTCCAATGGCAGTCTTATTATCGTTACGCCCCACCTGGTCCTTTGTGGATAACTGTACATCATGTGCCTCTAGGTACTGCTTTGCTATCACTGCCAACTCATCTAAATCTTTGGGTGCTTATTCTTTAAGATAAACTGCAAGATCTTTTGTACAGGCACCAATAAACTGCTCCTTCATCATCAAGTCTGTAACACCATCATATGTTTGCATCAGTGCCTGACAACTCAACCCATTTAGCAAAATAATTCTTAAGCCGCACAATTAACTGGTCAGGACTCTCAGAACTTTCAGGTTTAATTCCACGGAATCGCTTCCTGTACCCATCCTCTGTGAAATCGTATCTTGTCAACAGCGCCACCTTCACACGATCATAGTCAACTGCATCAGTGTCGGACATCCTGGAATATACTTCCAGTGCTCTACCAGTCAATAGCGCACTCTATTTTGTGGCCCATCCATCTCTATGCCAACTCGCATTCGTTGCAAACCTCTCAAACCGCAATAAATAACTATCAAGTTCGTCCTTACCATCAACAAATGCAGGCAACGTTGGTGACTGTGCATCACTGACCACATTTCGTTGACCACCAACATCAGCCTGTTGAAACCCCGGCATTGCTGCTTGCAGCTCTAATTTCCTCAACTCAAATTCTCTTTTCTTTTCTTCCGCTTCCAATCGTAACTTTTCCATTTCCCTTTCCTTTTCTCGCTGTTCTGCCTCCGCTTCGAGCCGTAACTTTTCCTTTCTTTCCTCAATCTCCATTTTCCTTACCTCTGCTTCTATTTCCATTTTTGCCTTCCTCTCTTCCCTTGCCACTTGTCTCTCAGCTCGCTGAGAACTCAGTTTCTCCAAAATAAATTTCCTTTTGTCTTCTCCAGTCATTCCCAGTTCATCCGCCCACTCCATCAACCCTTGTTTCGACATATCTTTTATCCCGCTGGCCATGTTGTCTTCTATGTGTCTTCACTGTTCCCGGACAAGCCCCCAGATGTCACACGCAACGTAATATTACCGTAATTGGTATAGTACAGGTGTGATGGTTCAAATGCCAAAATGGCAACAATAACAAAAAGACGTCCCTGGCGGCGATGATAAAATACGAACACGGAGCCAACAGATGAGGTTTCATCTGGTACTGGTATTATTATACACTGCGAACATCAAGCACAATAACGCGGTAAAACTCCACTACTACAATAACTAGATACTTAAACTCCAATACAATTCAACGAGATCTCCGATCTGAACTCAGTGCTGAACAACTCCCCTATATATACCCACACTGTCTATAAATAGACCATTACATCAGCATACATAATGAGTCTGGAACTTACTACAAATTTCTAGAATGTTCCATTACCTTCTATTGCCTTCTACAGTGCCCTATTACCTATTCAACCAACTTCTAAAAATTCCACCCAGACACAGTACGGTTCTAGAACATTCTCAGTCACACGGAAGTGGTAAACAAGTCGTATGCGACAGTCATGTAATATTTAGTTCAGGAGAACTGATAATGATAAATATAGGAATGGTACAATTAATTGCAGCATGTATTATTAAGCTCGTGAGGACTGATAATAATAAATATAAGATTGATACCATGATTGCAACATGTGCTATTTATTCCGGGAGAATTAATAGTAATGAATACAGGTAAATTCGGTCCTCCTATGCCCATAGAAGTATAGTTTTTTTTCAATGTTCTCGTAAAACCACGACCATGACAATAAACAAGAGACAAATCACAATTATTTTATTTTTCACTGTATCTCATATATACCACAACATTGCTAGTAATCCAAAATGGCGGTCAAAGGACGTTACTGATCAACAATAGTTTATTTGTCTCATTGGAAGATTTGGTATACATTCAACACGTTAAAGCGAGAAACAAATGCCACGAACTGTGACAGCTGTTGCCAGAAATATAAGATGGCGCAAAATATGATAACTGACCATTTCATAGGAACTTCAAAATTGTTTCTCATCGATACACAATATTTTTTGTAATTATTTAGATTATTTATAAACGATGCCACATATTTGTCTAA
Organism: Saccoglossus kowalevskii; assembly: GCF_978046115.1. Taxonomy (NCBI): domain Eukaryota; kingdom Metazoa; phylum Hemichordata; class Enteropneusta; family Harrimaniidae; genus Saccoglossus; species Saccoglossus kowalevskii. The sequence goes on from NC_140654.1 coordinate 20,661,715, forward strand.
ATGTGAATGACGATGAATGAAAAATAATGGGAAAATTTAAACAAAAACTAATTTCGATTCACATCATCGTACAGTCGCACGAATTATTCCATTCCCATAATCACCAGCATGTGACTGTACATTCAATACATAAATATCATAGCCTCATTAGCAATTCTAATTACTGTTATCATGCATACAAAGACAGTAGTATAATAAATCCAGAGGATTGGGAATTAAAATGTGCAGTTAATTAATGTACTTTTAAAAAACTCGTCTATTCATATGGAATATTCGTTAGTAGTTTAAGTCTCGTAATGAAATAATAATAAATAACACGGTAAATGTGATACAAATTAATTCCGGTTCAAATTACCAGAGAGGGGCATGAAGTATTCTAATCCTATATTTAACACCTTGCCAATGATTGCCCATTAGCAAGTATAAATTCCTTGATCATTTTCATACATACATATCATTGAGCAGCTCTATGATAGTAGCATGTGTTATTCTAGCGTGCATGAAGCGTTGGCAAATTAATTAGTATTATTCGGCATTCTACGCTAGGTTAGTTCAAATATGTATCGTTTCATGATTTACCATCACTGTCGTGTTATTAGTTACCCGTATTGTGCATACAACAGCAGTAGTATAATAAATTCAGAACAAAGCGCATAAAAACGCACAGATAGTCAATGTGCCTCGTCTACATACATGTAATGTTCGTACGCAGCTTAGCACTTGTACAAAAGCATATCTGAATGATAAAATCTTTATATAAATATAAGCATATTTGTGTATATGTGAAATATAATGTAGCAGAAAATATTGAACTAATTAAAATTATTTTGGACTGACATCCAACATTTGATGATTAGCGTCTATTATTATACATTGTTCTGCATTGGCACACACATACATCTTGAGGAGCAGCTTGCTATTAGTATTGTTCCAGAATGATGATATATTTGCTTGTTGTGTTCGTATATAATCTTCTAAATTCTTTTTGAATTACAGTAAATTACAGTCATGTTAAACAAATATAAAGCTACTTCCAACATTTCCTTCACCATTATATTTTTTATTTAAAATCAATTTGTCTAAATGTGGAAGAATGCACATGTTGAACTATACTATTTTCCAGTCAAATAATCATACACCCACATGATGTATTAACATTTGATATTCACAAGCCACTTTCTGTATTCAATACATGGGCATCATTGACTCATTAAGCATTATAATTATATTAATCGTTCTCACAAATTATTGACATAATTGATGTATAGCTTATATAATTTCACTTTGAACATATAACTCGCTAATACAGGTCGAAACCATGTCACATGTTGTCGATTATATCACCATACTGGCGAATTTCGTTTAGTAAACTAGCTCTAATTCATGGGATGAAGTCACACGTCGCGTTACATTGCGATTTCCTGTACGTCGTTTGCAACTGCTAATTGGGTTGCAGATGTAGATAGTCAACTAGGGAAAACTGTCTAATTTAGCTTCACTTTAAAAGATGAACTCAACACATTAATGAAAACGAAGATGCACCGATGACGACGAAGGAAGCAATGAAGTATTCCATATATGTCTTTCTATATTTTTGTGAAGAAATCGAAACATAGCTAGTCGACTTCGAGAAAAAACATCTTCTAACTTCAACAATTAGTGTTGATGAATGATTCCATATATATAAGAAAAATAACGGGTAAATTTAAACTAAATTAATTTCGATTTACATCATAGTACAGTCGTGCGAATTATTCTAATCCCATAATCACCAGCTTGTGACTGTACACTCAATACAGAAATACCATAGCCTCATTAGCAGTTATAATTACTGCGATCATCATTTTTACATACAAGGACTAAGAGATTATTTGCCCTCCTAACGTCGGGTAAATGATCACCTGCGCCCGGGCGCAAACGACCATATTCGGGCAGTAATATATAAAATAACACGGTAAATGTGATATACATTAATTTCAGTTCAAATCACCAAAGAGATATGAATTATTCTAATCCTATATTCAACAGCTTCCACATCATTGTCAAATTAGCAATTATAATTGCCTTGATTATTTGTACATATCGTTTTGTACGTGTTATTCAAGTGTGTATGAAGCATTGGCAAATTAAGTTGTGTTATTCGACTACTATCTTCATCAAATTAGTTCAAATATGTATCTTTTTACCATCACTGTCATGTTCTTAGCAACCTTTCTTGTGCATACAATGGCAGTAATTTAATCAATTCAGAACAATACGAATACAAACACATAGTTAATCAATGTGCTTCGTCTAGCTACATGGAATGTTCGTACATTAGCTTAGAGCACTTGTAAAAAATAAATCTTAATGCTAAAATATTTAGTATTGTTAAATATTCTTGTTTACATTCACTTTTAGCAAATATAAGCAATATTACACTTTAACACACTAAAAATAATCAATATAGGAATGGTACCAAATATTTAACATGGATCATTTAGTTTCAGAGAGACCGTAATAATCAATATTGGAATGGTACCATGACAGTAGAACATGTAATTAAATTTTCGGTAGCTGGCAATTCAATATTAGTACCAAAAAAGTACCATGTATCGAGAGGAGTGTTATCATGAATATGGAAATGGCGTGGAACGCTGCTAATAATCAATCCGGAAATGGTACAACAATAGTAGCATGTGCTATTCAGTTGAACAGGACTTATACGGTAATAATGAATATACGAATCGTATCAAAATACAATTGTATAATTTTGTTGTCTAGAGCTTCTAATAATTCAGAAATAGAACCAAAATATTGGGATGCGATATTTAGTTCGAGAGAACTGATAATATCAAAATATAGCAGCACATACAATTTAGTTGCTGAATAATTAGATGCTAATAATTATCAATTGGTACCAAAATATTAGCTTTTGGTATTTAGTTAAAGAGGACTGGTAATAATGAATGTATAAATGGTATCAAAAATAGTAGCACATACAATTAAGTTGTCGAGAGCTGCTAATAATTCACAATTTGTACCAAAGTATTCGCTAGTGCTATTTAGTTAAAGAGGACTGGTAATAATGAATGTATAAATGGTATCAAAGATAGTAGCACATGCAATTTAGTTATCGAGAGCTGCTGATAATTCACAATTTGTACCGAAATATTAGCATGTGCTATTTAGTTCAAAGAAACTTATATAATAATGAATATAAGTATGGCACAAAAATAGCAGTATATACAATTCATTTATCTAGCTAGTACTGCTAATAATTCATTAATGGTACTAAACTAGTGTAATATATTATGTAGTTCAAAAGGACTGGTAATAGTGAATATTGGAATCAATGGCACAAATAAAAAAACAGCATAATTTTGTTTGTCGAGAGCTGCTACTAATTTAGCATTTGTACCTTAATATTACCATGTGCTATTTATTTCATCAGGACTTGTATTACTGGAGAGAAATTTTAAAAAAATAGCAGCAAAAAACATTTAGTTGCCGAGAGCAGCTAATACATGCATGTAGTGCACGAGAACTGGTAATAATATATATACGAATCAATGTCAAATAAAAGTGTAGTTGTCGATGGCTGCTACGATTTCAGGATTGGTATCGAATTATTAGCATGTACTATTTATTCCAGTAGGACTTGGAACTACTAACATTGAATATAGGAATGTCGTCAAAGTATTAGCATGTATTATTTAGGTTGAGGGAACTACTAACATTGAATATAGGAATGTTGTCAATGTAGTAGCATGTATTATTTAGCTCGATGTAACTGCTAACATTTATTATAGGAATGCCGTCAAAGTAGTAGCATGTATTATTTAGTTCGATGGAACTGCTAACATTCAATACAGACATGTCGTCAAAGTAATATCATGTATTATTTAGTTCGAGGGAACTGCTAATATTGAATATAGCGGTGTCGTCAAAGTAGTAGCATGTATTATTTGGTTTGAGGAAACTGCTAACATTGAATATAGCGATGTCGTCAAAGTAGTAGCATGTATTATTTAGTTTGAGGGGACTGCCAACATTGAATATATGAATGTCGTCAAATTAGTAGCATGTATTATTTGGTTCGAGGAAACTACTAACATTGAAAATAGGAATGTCGTCAATGTAGTAATATGTATTATTTAGTTCGAGGGAACTACCAACATTTAATAAAGGAATGCTGTCAATGTAGTAGTATGTATTATTTAGTTCGAGGGAACTACCAACATTTAATAAAGGAATGCCGTCAATGTAGTACCATGTATTATTTAGTTGAAGAGAGCATACATATTGAATATTGTCAAACACAGTGAAAAATATTTCATTGCATTATTGGGTTGTGTGTGTGTGGCCATCGGATGCAGAATTTTAGATTAAGCCAGTTCACAATTAGGCCGCCATTTAGCATGAAGGAATACAAGGTCGAATGTAGCAATGTACCTGGCTCTATTCTGTTCCTATGTACTGAATATCAGGTTGCTGTGTTTTGGTACTTTTCAAGGCAAATTGACCAGAAAAGTGAGTTTAATTTTAATTTTTTATATGTAAATACTTATGCGGAGCTACTGTAGTGGCTTTTTCTTTCCGATTATGAAAATGTGTGTTTCTGTCGACCATCGTTAAGATATTTAAATAGTAGCTAAAACGTTTCTCCATAACATTTATTTTTATAAATGTTGTTTGAAATTGAAGATTATGATTTGTATTTTATCTTTTACCCACAGAATAGCGTTTATACAGTAGTTTCTGTGTTACTTCCTGGGTAGCATTTTCTTCATGAAATGTGAGAATTGTTAACCTTTTTAGTCTCTTTTGACTGAGATTCTCCTAATGAATTTGGTATACTAAGTTAAGTTACTGTGCATACGAAACATATAAAATGTCTTCAAGGAAGAATATTGTAAGATAATTCCGATTACGAGGATGTCAATAAAGTTTTCTGGATGCATGTTTTTTGTGACGTGGTTACTAAGCTGCTACGTATACTAAATTAAGTTATAGCTTGTCAGGGTAAAGCCAACTGATAGTAGTGTTTCCGTATCTTGATATGCAAAATGGAAGTATATGTATATCATCAAATCATATTATGGAATATGTCTTTCTATTGTTTGAACAAATGATGCAGTCTGAATTTGAATTAGAATCATGTACATTTAATCCCAAGAAGACATCTTTTGATGAAAAATTTACTGAAATATTACAATAATTGCCAAGGGCAAATTCAAGATCGCGATGCACTGGAGAGACTTGAATACAATTTTAAAACAAATAAAGCAGTGTTTCAGGAAAATTGTGACAAAAAGTACTTATCAGTATCGACTATATTACGTATTTTTAAAAAAAAATTTTTGTAGTGGTAATTTTATTAATCAGTCTGTATTTACAATTTCTGAGTGATACATCATAAGTAGTAATGAAATGTAGTTTGAAATAATATTCAAAATTTCGATTTGTGCCAAAAATCTTTCCACTTTTCAACACAGGTTTGAGTTATTAGGTTTAACCTATACATTTTCTCTACGATTTCTGAGTAAGCTATTTTAATATGGATAAGGGTAGATTCATTTTCACTATCTCTGCTATTGAAGGAAACTAACCAATTTCACGGAATAGCATCAATAAGACTGAAATATTTTAAAAATTGATTTGATGATATGTTATATTTGTCCGAGAAAGTTTTAAAGGTGAGGAAATTGTCCCTATCATCCAGTACATCGGGAAGAAATGCATACCACTCTGGTACCAACCTCTATAGAACGTAGTTCGCTTTATTGACATTTATATATGAATGGAAGACGTTAAGAGCTTTGCAATTTCTGAGTGGTAGAGTAATTGTAAATAATTGTTTATACTAATAAACTCATTGCAAGCAGTACAAAAGGAAATTTAATTTCGCTACTTTAATAAGTCTAATAATATATTTCAACTGTTTTACGGGCTCTAGCAAAAGTAATATGATATCACTAATTGGTCGATTAAGGTAGAGATGCAGTTTATTTGTGAATTTCAATCAAAAATAGTTTTTTTCGTTTTTTATATAGATTTTTATCTAAAGAACATTCTGTGAAAATTTGACCAATAATTTCTTATTGGAACACCGTTAAAATTGCTGTTTATTTTCTGGTTAAAAATAAAAAAAACACTCACACGTGGCAATGTTTATGTCCAATTGCCTAATTTGCATGAGTAAGCAAATAACAGGACCTTTGATTGACAATATGCAAATCGTGATTGTACGGGTCATAGTTCATTCAATTCACGCGCATGTGCAATTATTCTCAAATCAGTTATCGCTCGCTAGAAAACCAAATATTATATTTCCTCAGCGTTTTTTCCTAATTTTTATCATTACATTATGCGTGGTGTGAAAAGAAAGAGAGGTAGAAAGAAGATTCAGATGATTTCTATGTCGGGAGAGGCAAAAGCTACACTGAAGGCATCAGCCCGCCGAACGAAAAACAAAATCGATGTGAGGTTCAAACGTGACTTTCCCTGAAGGCGTGAATCCGAGTTTCTGATTGACTGAGAGATTTTATTTTTAAATAATTGTTCTCAACAAATAAACTGAGCATGTGAAGAATAATTTAACATTGTTTACTCAGTTTTACCGTAGTCATTGACGCCTATTCAAGAGTATGATGTTTATTGTGACTAGCGTGAATGGGTACTAGTAAGCTTCGTTTCGACAATGAGCTGTTATCACTGTAGACTCTATTTTAGGCATCAGGAATGATTGAAATGTCCGAAAATGACGCCAAAATACACCTTAAAACTCCTATTTTATTTTTTTCTATTTCTATTTTTATTTTGGTCCCTCAAATAAGGGACACGTGAGCTTTGATTCTAACCGGATATATTGCACTGGCTCGGGGAGATACAAACTTTCGTGTATTTTTTGTCCAATGGGTACCTGTACTTCGATCATTCGCAAGTTTTGCTAGGTGGTGCGTGACAGCTTTGTTTGCAACCGGACGAACTCCGTTTAATTCAATGAAGCACACAACTGACAATGCTAAAATAAATTGCAAAGGTACGCTAAAATTAATTGAAAACAAGCAAATAATTTCAATGAAAAATAAATCACAGAGAGAGGTACTTGATACATTAACAACTCTTTTGACGCGCTGACCGCTTCTCCGCGTCTGATGTTTTGTTTTCCTTCTCATAATACTGATTGATGATTTTGTTTTGATTTTTCAGTTTTTTAGCCTGCAACTCGGCCACGACCTTTGCTTTTTCCGTGCAAAATGGGGAAGTTTACGTCAACTTGACGGACATTCCATTTTTTTAAACTAACGAACACACTGTTTAGCACTCCTATTTTTTTCATTTGCTGATTTCTACTCAGAAAAATTCGACCGCCCGAAAATGCACCTTAATTTTGCACTTTTAAAACATGTCAGATTTCCAACACTAATTATTTAAAACCGGTCGAAATTTTAAAACTTTTACGTTGGGAGCTGGAGCTTTCTTCTTGCAGGCGACCGTCGCCGGTAGTATAGCAGCATGTTTTGTACGTACATCCGTGCCAGTGCGCTGATTGTCTGCGACTGTCTTAGAAAATCCCTGAATAAGGCGTTACCAAAATCGGAAAAAATAAAAAATTGCCTTCTTAAAAAAACGAACAGAATTCAAATATTTCGTTTAACAAATATGTTGCAGTGGGAAAAATGGGATTGGAAACCCTGAACAAAACTTCTGTGCCTCGCGTTTCGATTCTAGGATAACGCGATTATTCATTATTGTGCGTTCGCTTCCTGGAGTTGGTTCTCAATACTACATAAAAATCATCGAGGATAAATAATTTAATATCCCACTTTGTACTCTTCACGGTAAACCATAGGCTCTGAAATACTCGTAGATTTTTTATTGAAAATACAGCGAAGAGAAGCCATGATGTTTTGATCGTGTAAAAGGTCACCTTCCTAGGACCGCCCCCTGTTTAATAATTCATGAGATGACGTCATATTTACTGGCATTACCACGTGTTTTTACCGACCCCATCAAAACACTGGTATGAATGACGTGTTTCTGATTTATATATTCAAGAGCAGTTGTTCTGGTTCAACGATTTTACATAAAATGTTTATGTCTATACGTTAACTTTCAATTTCAATAGTCTAGAAAGTATGACAAAGTATGACAAAGCAGTAATTCCCGGTTTAACGCGCAAATATGCAAATTAGCCTTTTTCTCGTCTTCTATTTTTGGTGAATTCTTGGGTTTTAAATTAAAATAGCTGATGGACGCTTTGGCCATTTGCCTCGAAATTTTCACACATTACTGACAAGGTGTTCCCCCTTCAAAATGCGTCCGGACAGTTTATTACGGCGAGTGGAACAAAAATAACAAGTCCGCAATTAACACGGATATATAAATTATGCAAAAATAGAAAAGAGTGAACTTTGAGGTCATGCTGTGCGACTTTGAAAGCCGTTAGAGAGATGAGTGGACGCATTTGAATTAGTAGTATACCAATGTATCCAGTGATGTAATTTTACCCACAAATGGACTTGAAGTTTTTAAGCTAATTTTTTTTAAACCACTTTTGTCCAAAAAAGCATATTTTTGACCCAAAATCAAAAACGCATTCTGGATATTTAAAATAAAGACAAATTTTACAAAGTTTGTATAATAAGCTTTCAGAAAATATATAACATGTTGGATATATAATACAATCTTCGTTGTCTGATTACTCAATTAAAAAGCAAGCCAAATAAACTGCATCTCTACCTTAAACGGTTTGTATGCACAATATGTAGATTTCACGGTTTTTGACAAATGTTGTGTGAGCGCCACCCAGAGCCCACAGGAGTTATTCGTTCGTTTTAGTTGGAAGTCGAAGAAACCACGTTGGGGACTGTATCGTGACAACGTGAAGTAGAACCACAATTGTTTTCGCGAGAGTGTTATTGTGATTTAGGGAATCGCACTTTATGATCAACGAAAGAGTAATGACAGAACAAACAAGACAAGACAATGAAATGGAAATTCTCGCGGCTTTACATGAAGAGCTATAACTCAATTAGGAAGATCTCTAGAGCGTGTACTACCATTGATAACCAAACATTTTGAAATCGTTCTCATAAATTGTGTATAAACTTTTCATTTCAGTTTCTGTAACATTTGAAATATATTTCTTGACAAATAAAGACAATGACGTATTTGTTCCATGCGGTTCCAAGTCCGGGAAGGTCACTATATCATCAGCCTTGATCTTGCGCAGCACGTGGTTGGCGTCACGTGTAAAGGTCTCGTACTTCCCGATAATATCGTAATGTACATCACAAGGCTTGCAAAGCTCTTCATACGTTTGCCAGTGAACGTCAATGTTTTTCTGGTGGCTTAAGACAAACCTCACAAAACTTTGAAACGTTTGTATCTTCGAATTTTTTCCATCAATTTTATCGCGATATGCGGACAGCAACCGTTCAAATGGATGCCTTACAAATATTATTTTTGTATATGTTTGAAGGCGCCGTACTCTACCTTCTAGATCAAAGCTTCCAAGTTGTTTGAATTTCTTTGTGTAAATACCCCATGTACTGTCCTTTATTTCAGCAGTGCTGTTGTAGCGCCCTCCCATTACCATCAGCACTCTTCGCCAATTTGATGTTGCTACTTTGGGAACAGGACAGTAAATCAGTTTATACTTGTCATCGACGAACATTTAATGGGACAACTGCAATTGTCTATAATTGTCTGTCTATATTTTCCCACTTTCAGCAGCCATCATGTTTTGTTCACTAGCGTTTGAACAGTTCACATATTTATTAGAAACATGTATACTAGTATTTTGCAGCTGGTGACATGTACATCGCAGAAATGACAGGCGTCTGCGCATGTCTGTTTCGACCATCCGGGATCTAGATAAGTTCTGAAAAATAATGGTTCTCATATAATGGAAAATATATAAGGAAATATGATTATCATTGCATGTATTATGTAACAGAGGGTGAATGAAATTTGAAGTTATGGAATAGTAGAAATTATTAATTGTGGACGATGCTTTTTCCAACTAGTGTATAGAGAATTAGAATGATCAAGTTCCAGTCAGCTAGTATACTGCTTGTAATTTTATCATCAACGGACGATTTAAAGTTACATTTTTATCACCCGGCAGGCGAGTATACCGTGAGTCAACAATACAGACGCCATCTTGCACTCAAAAAAGTGAGTTTGTGGACTAAACATAAAAAACAGATTCAGTTTCAATAATAATACAAATTTGCATAGTTGGTACATGCAAACATTAGCCACACAAGCTAGCTAAATCAAACACACATAGTGCATTCTTCAATTATATACTCGCATCTGCATACACACCAACACTGTTTAGTATGTGTATTAATGCTATAAAACAATTCCGACAACATAATCTTCAAGCTACGTTGATGAAAAAAAAAGATGATTTTAAACACTAGAAGGCGCTCGATTATTTTCTAAAAAATACCTCTGGTCTAATCATATTCAATATAAAGTGGTAAAACATTTATAGCGCACGTTTTCTAATAAGAGATAATGGCCAAAATTAAAATGATTTAATGTCCTCTTCATAGGGGTAACTTGTAAATTTACCTTCAAAAACGTAAATGTATGAAACTGTTATTTTGTTTATTTTAAACTATACAATAACATTTTCTTATTTTGAACAATTTGCATTTTTTATATCATCTGAGACACCAGCGCAATATTTCCGCTCTTCTAATGCTCAGCCATATGACAAAAGTTTTGGCTGTTAAGAACCTGCCAAACAAATTTCGTCGAGTTAAGTGTTCACACAAATTATCCACACCTTAATCATAAAACAATCAGGCTGGTAGTTTTAAGAAGAAGACGAAAATATCATCCACCCATCATCAAAATGCAAATTGGTGAAATGAACAAATCTGATAAAGGTCAACTCAAGGTACATTAAACATATTAAAACAACCGAGCTTATAGTTTTCAAGAAAAAGTGGAAAAGGTAGTTGTTGGCGTATGAACGAGAAAGAAAGGTCATATATATGAACAGCTTCCCTCTGTCATCTAGGACAACAGTGGAGATAAAATGAGTCATAGTAGAATTACAGAAATACCAAAGATAATATCAATGAAACGTACATAATATGTAAATACTATTAGAAATACTATTCGTATATTATGATTCAACTCACATGTTCTGCATTTAATGATGAAGCTTGTTTATCTCTTAGCAAAATTCCACCAATCAAATTGCCTGCAAGTGACGTTGTGTTATATATTGGCATTTTGTCCAAGGTCAAATTGCCTGCATTTGATCGTGAGTGATAATCTAGAAGCCTTGCGTCTCTCAAATCGCCTGCAAATTATATTGAAAATCAGATTAATGCAGAATACAGACGTAGATTCCCATCATTACTGACCACATATGACCCCACTCACTAGATTTATCTTATTGACATGGTTTTATTAGTGCACAACATTTGATAAAAATAATTAACTATTTAGTCTAAATCTTTGATTCAGATTAAATGCAAATTTGAATGTATTGTTTAAGTATTCAAAATCAAAGGAAGCACTGACAGCTAGCCACAATTTGATTTGATTTACGCCCTCTATCTCAAAGTACCTACTGCTTTTGCATCAGTGAATATTGGCTCGTTCATGTTAACATGAGACCGGTCACTGGTAGCATAGTGGTTGTCGCACCAGACTTATGATCGGTAGTTCAAATCCTACCTTAGGCTGAACAGCAAAGGGTTGACCCCTACACTGGGTGAGTGTGCCACAGACTCAGTGGAAAGGCCAATTCCACTGGCCGAGATTCATTCACTGACGAATGCAACTTTGGTGGAACTTTGGTTAAGGTCCGCAGGTGCTTGTGTTCGACCGGGCCTGGTTGACGCCAGGATAACGCATTAAAATTGCCATTTGATAGGGAGATGGCCACACAGCCCTGTCATGTAGTCCCAAACAGGAAATGACTTCTGTGGCAAAATGCACTATGTGTCAGCACTAGCACTTGCAATTTGCACTTACATAAAAGAAAAGTCAGGAGAGACAACAGTGACATTCAATGTCCGGAACATGAAAATCGTCCTAGATAAATCCATAATCACAATCTGTGGTATGAATCCTCTAATACAGACGAATAGTTTTAAATGTACTGCAGCGAATGAAAGGAGAGATTTTTAAAATTGAAACTCTTCTTTTATATTGTAGTTGCGATTATTTGATGTAAATGTGTTTAACTAAGTGAAGTGTCAACGTCAACTATAATTCACGTAATTCTCTGTCTCAATTTGGTCACGTTTCTTATTTTCAAACGGTCCTAACAATATATTGTTAGTTTGACGTAGTTATGTAGTATATTATACCAGTATATTATTTGTGTCAAACCATCGATTTGATTTGTCCAAACACAAAATGTGCATATGCAATCAAGGATATATCTAAGCAATAATGACTACCCAAGCGTCATATTGGATGAGGAGTGGTGTATATGAATTTTAATGTGTGAAGCAAGACGAACTTATACTGGGAAAGGCGTCGGTGGTACAGATCAGTTTGTAACGAACAGAGATGGTGATAACTGTCTCTGTTGACTAGTGGAATGGCAATTGAAATAGTACTTGCCTCATTCATTTGACAATTGAATACATTATATGGATGAATCGAATCTTGCATCACCTAAGACTTTGCAGGTAGAAGCGCTAATACATCCACGTGTGTACACTCTTGTTAACTCGTGTAAACTCGGTGTAGATGCTGACATTTTCATAATGGCATCAAATACGTATTCACCAATAGGAGAATTCAAGTAACAATTTTTACTTTTATCCGCTACTGAAGACAGAAACCGTCGAAAATTGCTTTCTGTCTGTCATTTTGAAAAGTATTGTTTGTTTGTTTGTTTTCTTACACTCAAACCTGCCATTCGTGTCACTGTGATTTATTAGTCTTCCGAATAATATCATAACATATTTCGTCCCAGTTTCATAATATTGCGTTTTGACTATTTAGTTAATTTTGTTGGACTTTTCGACCTCGTCTGCCAAATTTTACATGATATCAAAGCAGATATACCGTTGTTGTCCTACACGGTTTGTTGTTAAGAAGACCGGGCTAGTTGATAACATCAGTAATCGTTTTTTTATGAATCCAAACTTTTTTTCTGGCAAATATGAAAGGACAAATTGACAATTGGTTTGGGGCACTATTTCAATCTAATTTTTTTTGTTTTAGATTTTGAAAATTCATAAGTTAATCATTATGGAAATGTTACGTACATGTTGGACGTGATTTTAATTTTAGTATGCAGACTGTCTGAGAACAGTGACCACACATTCCAATAGGTCAGCGCTCACGCAACGAATTTTGTAACACATCTGCGGACTCGTCATTTCATCCTGCGCTGAAATACCAGGTTTCATCCTATACATACTTTATAATATTCAGCGTACATCATACATATTATTCTTACCGTTTCCCCGGCACCAATAATAATACCACATTACACAAGACAGCAGGCACATAACAGCCAGTCCTGAAACATGACATCGTTAATATTGTTTGAAAAACGCTCATAACTGCGTATTTCAAAAGATTTGTTCGTTGACGCACCGTTGCAAGCTAAGTCGAAAATCTGGTTCATTCTGTGAAGCTGATAAACTTAGAAACACCTCAAAAACTACACAAGACAGATTTAAAAACGCTTGCCAATTTTGATTCTTCTTTTATAAGCCATAAGTGTGTTGTCTAACCAGTCAACAGTCTGAAAGTAAACAGTTGATCGTCTGGTACATAACTTAGTCTTTTGTTGTCACTGCATAAAAAAATGTTTTACTGACTAACAAAGGCTTGTTCAATATAGATTCACTATATGCGAATCACCTCTGCTCAAAGATATAGTATAGAGTGAAGTAGAATACATTAAAACTGTCTAACAAAGGGGTATAACATATTTAACGACTTGATGCGAATCACCACTGCTCCATGATAAATAGTCTGGATCGAAAGGTCAGATCACAATACAAATTTAAAAACTGTACACGTATAGGTTTAACTGATATCAGGGTATACTCAGTATGAGTACTCGGTGCTAAATTTTATAGTGAGAACCACCGTTTTCTCTTTTCTTCATTCAGATCGACTAAAGCTCTAATGGATCAGGACTAGGGGTGAACTTGAAAACCTTATTTCCAATTCAACCCGAGTGAGTATGGTTTCAACTACGTCTAAGCCAATATAAGTTAGGATAATGGCGTGCAGAAAAACTGAAAGCTGTAATAATGTTGACATGAAAAACTGTATCTCAATCTAGAAGTAAAAATACTTGACATCTATGGTTATTATCAACGCAGTAATTTTGCAACATAAATAAAGCCAAGGTTTTATGAGATAATTGATAGTGTTATTAAATAAATAAATAAATAAATAAATAAATTAATTAATTAATTAATTAATTAATTAATTAATTAATCAATTAGACTTGCACGAGGTGATAATCCCTCAATGCTTTATCGGATATAGGCAGAAGTACGGACGCGCCTACATAGGCCAAGCCAACGCATGTACTTGAAATACAAATGAAAAATCAGTCATGTTTAACAGTATACTATAGTTTATATAGCAAAGCCCTGCATTATAATATGTATACCAGGTGTGTGTGAAAAAGATCCTAAGGGGAATGCTGGACAGTGGACAGTGGAGAATCAGGGAATTAAACAGTTCATATGTTGCCCATATTGCATTAATTAAACATGAAGCTATTCATGATGTCTAAGCACTACCCAGGATAGAATAGATCATGGATGCACAAGGGTGCTGAATGGTTCTCAACTGTTGACGTAAAAATTGGTTACTGGCAAATGAGTATGGATGAGTGTGACATTGTCCCGCCAGTTAAGTGCAACAGTCTTCCTGTGGGTCTTTCAGGCAACGCTAGCCCCTTTGTATTTATTTATTTACACCAGATAATCTAAAGGAAAGTGTTCAAATTCAAATTTACATTATTCATATGTAAAGAGAAACAGCCCCTTTCAAATGGTGATGGGAAGTGTCTTGCTGACTTGGCAATTAGGACATGTCTAGTGTAACAAAATGATGTGGTTGTATGTAGTGTCTCATTCCTTGATAATCTTGAGAGGCTGAGACAATTGTTTGAAGGTTGTAGCTAATAAATGTCAATTTTTCAGGAAAGAGGTGAAGAGCATAATGTTCCCAAAGATGGAGTACGGATAGATTTTGCCATGACTGTAGCCCTGCAGGTATGGCTAATGCCAGAAAAAGATGTGAAAACAATCATGAGTGAAGAATGTTACTAAAATAGCAATGCCCTTGTATGGAATTACTATTGGTTTATATATCACGTGAGGTAATAAGAACAAACATGCAGTCCATAAGCCTGAGTTCGAGTGAACTGTGGAGTGCAAATATCCATTTGCGACCACCAGCTGAGCCCAAGAAAGAGGTTATGACATCTGAGAAGTGATTGATGTATGCCGGAGCCAGTTGGTGGTTACAATGCCAGGTGCGGAGTTTTGTGTGTAGCATCACCTGCAGTGCCTCAGCATTAGTTGAACCAAGTTCTTATGGTTGTCAAGTGCCCCTACAGATATGATACCTGACATGTGGTTAAAGAAGCAACAATGGGGACCAGTGGTTGAAAGAGTGTACAAGTTCTTTGAATGGGTGCAGACTTGATAACAGAGAACACATAGCTGAGCAAGCTGATGTGGAGACTGCCCTTCAGGAATTGGAAAAGCTGGATTTGAGAAATAGTGTGCTGCACAGATCCAGTAAAGCTGATGATGCACTGAAAGATGACAAGAGATGTGGCGAGAAAAGTGCAATTCTATAAAAGTGTGCCAGGTGCGATATTACGATAGACATATGAGGCAAGTTATAAGGAAGTCATTATCCAACTGAATAATGGTCCGAAGCGGAACATGAGAGCAAGCTATTAATTCCTTTACAGGATATGAAGCTGAAATAGGGAAGAACAGGGATTGCATGCAGAATCTGAACAGGTGGGGGCACAACAAAGTTTAAAACACTGACAGCTAGTACTGAACAGGGAAGAAGTGGAATGTCACATTATGGTAGTAAATTCCATGTACTCTGATTGTTGTCTAGTTATGATATTACGTAATATTCAACATGATGAACATCAATGAAAAGGCCTTCATTGCAATTTGAATCACTCTGTGCCATAACTTGACATGTCACAATGAGTTCACTTAGTCATATGCTGAGCACTAAAGAATCATATGTTATTATGCTGATTAATTATTATTGTAATTATTATTAGTATTATTAAAATGATTTTGTGCAATCTATTTCATTCAGTAGTAGCATTTGCCGCCCCCGGAGTACAAACAAACTTAATGGTCCAATTAAGGTCCATTTAGTAAAGTGTTCTATATGACTTAAGTACGATTGAACAACCCATAACGGGCATTGAAAGCATCATTTTGTCTGTGTGTGAATCAACTGCATGTATTCTTACACTACAGATGGAAAATATTGCAATCTACATTTCACAACATTTGCGTGTGAAAATTAAAAAAACTACAGTTAAAGAATAATTTATTGACAATTTATTAGGCGTTTCATGGATCTGCACATTGTTTCAACAACTATTAATGAATTAATTATTCCTTGTAAAATATTCTAATTTAACTTTGTATGTTATATGTATATTTTAATAAACCTGTCGAAACGTTTAGCAAAACTTAGCACTTATCGTTGTAGTTGTGTTGTAGACATTGCATACTATTAGATATGATAATGAATCATCAATATGTACAATACAATAGAAAGGCATAGCACATTATCCAAATATTAAATTGTATTCTAGCACTCCCGCTACGAGATATTGGTGGCTCTTTCATCTCCACTTTCTGAACAACAAATTTGCTGTGTAAACCAAACGGCAAAAGTTCAGGCGAAATCGCCCTGCCGATCTCGGAGAAATCCTTCGCATCCAGCACTATGACCATTCCTGTAAAACGAACGTAAGTCATTAGATTGAATACGTAAAACACAATGTAACTCGAATAAACTATTGTAAATAATGTTTGTATTCAGGCTTCGTGAATGATTGATATATTGAAGATAATATTTGGTAAGAGCCATTGCTCGAAACGTCTAGCTATTTTTAATAGTTATTTAGGACTACGATTACCAAATATTATCTTCAATATATCATACTTATCAGTCCGAGCAGCGTTTATTTATTTATAAACTACTATTCGTGAATGATTGACAGTTACTGTTCATCAACTACATAAATATCTTGTATTAAGATGGCCATCATATATTACATCGGTTTAGAATACAAATCTAGCGTTACCTGTCTCAGTATGTGTGTCCAGTACACCGACAAGTACAACACCATCGTCTTCGTCAACGGCGTCAAGAGTAGGAACAAATATTGGCTCACTTGTTATCAAACCATTGTATGGACCCCAATACAGTGCTGCTTTTGTTTCCACGTTCAACTGTGTGCAATTAATAGATTCATAACTAAATGATATGAATATAAATATAATATAATTGGGGTTCGTGTTTAAGTAAATATAAAGTCGACGTCAGCACACCTGTGGAAATTTTCACTTTTATTTTGATTTTTCAAAAATTGATAAAACGGTTCCTTCAGACCTTGATACATCATCCCAGGTTTACAAAAGATCGACATTGCAAAATAACGTTGCTTAAATTAGTGTTTTAAAACGCTAGAAGAAACGACTACAACTGCCGTTTCATGCATATTTGCATAATGTTTATCTTTGGAAGGGTTTAAATGATAACATCTTATCTGTATACTCTGTTGTTGACGATTCTGATGTAACGGGTGATAAGCTTCCAGTTGCAAACAATGCGTGTTTATCTAACGTCCATTGCCAGCATCATTGTCAGTCGTGACTTCGTCGGAGAAACATGGTCATACAGTCCGGGCATACAGTACTCCTTTCGTCCAACCTTCCGATTTTACATCGACCGCTTATCGCTTAATTTCCGACCATGCGGTCTTGTCTGACCGGAAACCGACCGCATTTTAATCGCGTTTTTTTCCGCTAGCTCGCTCATTGAAACACCGACCGCTTACCCAAACACGGATCACTGGCACATGAGTGGTCGAAATGGTGGTTTTGATAGTAAAGTTTGAACATACAACTAGTATTACCGGTAACTATTATTAAATTCTGAACGACACCTCAAATCTAATAGTTGTATGACACTTGTATCGTGAAAGCAACTGAACTGTGACCTCTTGTTACATGTTTTGGGTGCTTGTTCTATTTTTTATTATTTTAATGACAGTTACGTGAAAAAAGCATAGGTAACTCATTTTGACAGAGTAGAGAAACGAGGAAATGTTAATGATTAATTCCAAAAATAACGATACTGAATCCACGTCGGTCCATGTCTGGTAAAATTTGACATTCAATTTTCAAAAATAAGTCACGATCATTGAATGAGTTCAGTCTATACCGTACCGTAAAAGTGTTCCCACAACAAATATTTTTGACTAAAAACGGCCACATGCCCTGAAAAAATCGAACAGAGCTTGACATGTATGAATAATTTATTGGGCTTAAAAAACGTGTCAAATTTAGTTATAGTCATAAATATTTGGTGGCCAGTCGATGAACAATTCGTAACTCAGGATTCACACGGAAGTCCTTCAGGGCTGAAAATCATCGACCCTACTCTGGTTTACTGTATTTCCCAACTCGCAGAGAAAACTGATTCGCCGTGGACTCTAAATGTATCTAAGCCTAGTATTTTCTTTCTGAACTGAGGTCAAATTCCATCCGTTTGTCAAAATATACCGATGTTTTTCAAAGAATTTTGAAGCCGGTCACAGCACAAAAACACTATGTGAATCGACGCCGGAAATTGGATGGTACGACGACCTTTCAATTAGCGTCAAATATGCTTTGTTACAACATCATTGATTGGTTGAAAGTCACATGATCGGAGCACAACCTGGGTCACAGAACCATATTTGTCCGTATTATCAACAGGACAAACTCGCAAAAGAACCACACCCACATTTTCAATCTTTTTTAGAGCGGAAGTTGCCAACAAATGTCAAAAAACTCGTGAATTTCGTGGATTCGAATAAAATAAAGCAAGCGATTGATAAGAATGATTATTATATTTTCCCCGATGCTCTTCGAATTTTTAGTTGTTGTTTTTTTTATTTCAAGGTAAGAAATGGCTAGTTGCATCGACTTCAAGGCGGTTGTTTCACCGCGAACAACTCCAGCTCTGTTGTAGTTTTGCGAAGTAATTAAAATATATATTATAATAATAATAGTACTTGTTAAATTATTTGGGGTCTCAGCCCACAAATTACGGACATGATCCCCATGAATTACGGTAAATGTTTGTCCCGTTTCGGCTGATTGTGTTGATCGACGCCCTTCCTAAATTCAGTATGGAGAAACCAACTGGGATCGACATTCCAAACAAATTATTGGGACACGGTAAACAGACATTCCAAACAATCAAAATTATCAACGAAAACGAGATTTTTCTAGATATTTACAGACATACTGTCATTAAAAACATATGTAAAATTAACAAATACACAAAGAGGTGTAATATAAGGTTTTATTTTAGGCTTAGAAATATTTCCTTTCACTCAGCCCTTGCATGAAACTGCCATTTAGCTTCATGGTCCTTCAGCTTGTCTTTGCCTCGGGGAAAAACAACAATAATTATACAAAACACATTGCGAAGACTCAACAATCAGGAAAGAAAACCCAGACAACATGTCGTACTTGTGTTGAAATACATTTTGTATTACACGTCAGAATATTGTTCAAAATAAAATATTCAGTCCAAGCCAAATCGAGGTCAAAGGGTCAGATTGCGTGCATATAATTATAGATAGTTAAAACAAAAAGTATTTGAACTTTTGTCAGCTGTTGAACATTCATAAAAAACAGAAAGACAATTTATAAGACAATGTGAACCTCGGAAATGTTTCTATTAATCCTAATTTCAAATGCGCGCGAGCGAGCGAGCGGGCGGTGATATTTCGGGGTTTGCGCGGTCAAAAATAAAGCAGAAATTGTCCGGTCGAATTCAACGAGCGGTCGCAAAAGCGAGTGAAAAAGGTGATTGGAAAGCAGAAGCGGGTGGGAGGTTGTGCGAAATAAGTACTGTAACTTTGCGCAACTTTCTTTTAAATCGTTTTATTTTCCAAGTCAATTATCTATTTTACTAATACCATTTTTTATAACGCAATGGTGAAGAAAAGAAAACGTTGACAGACGAGGCAAAGAAAAATCTGCCACTCAGTGTCGCAGTCTGAAACAGCAATTTTTTTCAAACATCGGCCATTTTGCTTCACCATGAAAACCGTTTTATTAGATCTCTTATCAGAGACACTTGAAGGATTAGCATGTTTGTAAACTGTCAGCGTGTACAGTGGGACAGTAATGTTTGTCAGAGGATTATCCCTCGTTGTGCGTTTGCATAACAATGGAAACCCGAACGTTCCTGGAGTACGGACTCAAATGCCAGCAGTTTTCTTCATTTTTCACGCTCGAGCATGAAATTATTCATTATCTGACACTCTTTATGAGTTCTATGATATCAGAGGTTAATACTTTTGGCCATTTTTAGTGTATATTTATAATAATGCAGCAAATCTACAGTGTTTCATTAACCAAAACTGTTTTTCGCGTTTTTCTCGAGTTGAGGTTTTGACTGAGTACGACTCATTGGGACCGCCGCCAAATGAAGTGCGTTCGGACTAGGACATTCAAACTCGCAGTTGTCGTTCAAAAGATAATGATGGTGCGAAATATGTCTGGGTTTTTAAAGAAAATGCTTTGTCACAGAATAATAGTCTGTTAAAGGTGCCAAGTATGAAATAATTTGGGGACAAAAAAACAAACCTGCATAGAAATCGGAATAATAGGTCTTTTGATTACCGGGGACACATTTCAATGGACTTGATTACGGACAATGCATGACGTAAATTTCACCAGGAAATTCCGCAGTGTGCTCTCGCAATCGCGGACTTAGTCATTTTTACAAGGTTCACCATTTTTTATGTCACGTGATAATTATGTAAACAATGACTGTCCAGTTTGTGCGAACTTGTACCTCTATACTTAGTCTTTTGAAATATATAAGCTAAATTACTGTTCTGAACGAGACAACAGACAGAGAATGTTTTATTCGAAAACGTCACAAAACCTTCTCGCTACCTTAATACCAAATTATTATGAACATTTAGAACTCCGGTCCCATAAACCTATGTAAATGAATTATTCATTATTCAGTAAAACGACACCAAGTTGATGTTATGTCCCACAGTCACGGTTATTGGGTACAGGGTATTTATTTAATTTATATAACATATACATGTTCGTGGGCACTTGCAGTCCTTTATTTTGTTTCACATTTTGTATATGTAGACAGTAATGGTTTAACGCTGTTTACATTTTGGAATTTTACCCCAAGTGGAACATACTAAAGATACTCTTAATTTGCATAACTCACAAGGCTATAAATAAATATTAGAAAATATAATCAGTGTAAAAGGCGACGTCAGATACTACTAGTATTACATTTACTTTACCACTAATTTACATATTGCAAAGCAATAATCGTTCCGTTGATGTGATAGATGTGACCATTTTGTAAGTGCCCATAAAAGCTGTACTGGGTGAACGATTATACACATAACTCATTCTCCCAACTTGTATTTTGTAGTTATTAAGGAAAGTTTGAAGTTGATTAGCTTATATGATTTTACTAAGATTCCTGTGCAACTTCCACGTGCTCTTGTAGTTTTGCTCATTGAATTGTGGATGGTACGTTTAATTCACTTAATCCTTGAAAATTACAATTGATAGTTGCACTAGAATTTCATAACAAAACAGACTCCCATATTTGAAGATGATCAGATAAAAAATGTTTGAGTTAGTGTAACCAAAAAAATAAAACTATTTTAATTGAAATTTAAAGAATATTTTGGAAAAATAAACATACAACATGTACCATATTTCAATTTGGCTGAGTTCGTGAGCTAGTTAATATAATATCCAAGTTGAAAGGAAGGAAAAATAAATGTTTGTGTTATTGTAACCATGTTTTGTATGTAATAAAGCTGCATTTAAAAAAAACAAACAAAAAAAAAAACAAAAAAAAATAAGCAAAAACCAAATTCTCTCGAACCTGCGTTTATACATTAACACCTTCAATTCATTATTTCGGTGGTACATTTTGTTGCAGTCGTAGGTAGTTTAATTTCTGAAGAAATTTGTGACTTAACTGCGGAATCACAATTTCTTTAGTTTGTGACGAAAGTGAGGCTGTACACCAAGATAAACAAGCGAATGTGAATAGCAAACAATAGGTTGTTAGCATCCATGTAATAATCGATGTTTACTGACAAAAGATAACAGTGCGAGAAGAACAACAGCAGAAAAACAGTTCTTGTTCATTACTACCACTGGCGGGATTTAAACACATACGTATCATGCCAAAGAGACAACGGGCTCATTGTATTCCCATTGACCTTGTATCGTTGCGATCACTAAACTGCATTGTACCATCCCTGTATAGCATACAAATAATTTATCAACTTACCTTGATAACCGTATTTGGTACTGGGTCTAAGCCTGCCATGTACGCATACGTGTAGGGTTTAGTGTTATAATTATAATAGTTGATGGTTGAAAAATCAACAACTTGATAGCCCGATGGATAAAGATCAATTCTGTCAATAAGCGTCCAATCATTCATATCAACTACAAACCGCTCTACCACTGTTCTCTTTGTGCCCTAGATACAAACAATGATTGTAATATTGCAAAACTTAGTCAGAAAGTTTGTCAAATTATAATAGCAGCTATAGGTAGATCGCCAACATTTAATGTATAGTTGTGCTCAAAAATATTTGCTTGCATGAAACATTGCAAATTGATGTTTATGAAATAACTTACTGGTCCAGCTACAATTTCTTCCAAATCGAAATATCTGTATACATCCCACGAGTATGTCAACATATCTAAGTACATTTTGCCATCCAGTTCATAAGAATTGAGCTGCAACACACAAATTAATCATCAATTCTTTTGTTTATCCACATGTATATATCTCAATAGTGATAGCTTATTATCATGATTCATTACTTTACCATAAAACGATATTTTCCCGTTATACAATCGACAAATAATGAAAAACACAGAATAGTAGATTAAATTAATCAAAAAATCAACTCTGCTTGTGTATGTTGTGTTAAAATAATAATATCTGATTCGTTTATTATATGGTGGACTATAGTATGTTTAATCAAAATATAAAAATGTTTGCATTTTTTTCCGATTATATGCGTACATAATAGTTAAATAAATTTCAAATTACAGAGGCGGCGGCATAACACTTTGCATGGTGGGGCGAGATCTGCTCACTATTCCTCTCGCCAGAGGCGCGAACTTACTAGAGGGGGTCCGGTGGCATGCTCACCTTGAAAAATGTTGAAGTCTAGACCCTTTGAAAAGCTATTTCCTGCAATTCTAGAAGTAAATTTTGCTGATACAAAGAGTTTCAGCTTGATTTGGGGGGCAATTATGATGTCTCCAGTCTATACATTTTATATTAATAAATATATATGGATAATGCTCAGAATGAATTCTTTTGCTACCAGCACATCAATATTCACACATCATGTTAAATTTGAGCATATGCACTCATAACATTCAGTTTTAGAAATGCCATGGTATAGATAAGAATTCTACGTCAGAATACAAACCAATCACCTGTACAGCTGAATTGAGCTATTGTGTTAAACTAATCAGTCGGCATAAATAAATATATATAATAATATATCGCCTGATAAATTAACTATTTATTGTAAATGATGTATCTAAAATAATGTTTAGCCTTACATCAGTAGTTCAGTCTTTCATACCTGATGTGTTATAAACAACCCATCTGGTGTGGAAAATTCTCCTACTACGTCGTTGGTTTCACGGCTTACGAAGACAAATCTCGTCGGAATATCTGATCGAAATTCATAACCGGTCAGAAAGGTGGGAAGTACTGGATCATCTGGGTCTGACACTGAAATAGGAAATTTTCAGTCAATAGTTTATTTTATAAACGCTCTATCACGTGCAATTGATAACATGTTCACTGGAAATAACCATTTATTATTTTAAAACAGAGTCCAACAATATATATATATGTGTCGTTGAGCCTGTTTTTTTTCTTCCTCAAAAATAATTAGCAAGAACTGAACAACCAGTGGTTTTAATGAATGTATATTGCAAAATAGTTGCAAGTACAATATAACACTAATGTGAAACACTATACGCCTACGAGATTTGGGCAAGGTACTTCAACGGAATCACATGGCGACACTTGATGTGATGGCCCTCTACACAATTGTACCTAGTATTACAGAAGGCATTATTGATTTCCAGGAAGCCGTTGATCACAGGTTCTACTTTCACCAACACTTATACTTAATAACAATAGTTTTCAGTTTAACACAAATAAATAATGCACCTGGCAATATATGGACAAAACTCCACAAATTACTATTATCATGTTCACCATCATCCAACCACTTTGTATAATTTATGTTTCGTAGACATTTGCATATCATTTAAAAATATTATGTCAGAATTCATATTGATCCGGCATTTTTGACAACTTAGTGACTGATTCAGTACGTAAAGATGGGAACGTGGTATTTGTTTAATATTGAAGTTTTTGATGTTAAATATGTAAATATTCACACAAAACTAGCATTTATCAGAGTAAATTATCACATAAAATGCAACATTAGAAATGTAATATATTTAATCACATACGTAGGGGAGACAAAGAAACGACAGATTTAACAACCACCTTGCAACAGTATGACTCAATCTAGACACATCAGTAGCCATACATTTCAATAGCATCGACCACCCTATAAACGACATGTTATTTATAGGCGTAATAAAAAATAAATAAATGCGAAAACAAGCTACGCAAAAAACTATAACCATTTCGATGGAAAAATGGCTGCAAGCAAACTACCCATACACCAAAGGATCAATAGTGGACAGTGAGGGCGCATCATACGCTAAGAGCTACTATCATACACTCCTACCCCTGCGGCATGATGTTTTACAGCATTTGTTTTAGTTTTCTTTGTTACAATTTCACATTTTTTGAGATTTATTTCGTTTTCATTTTATATTTTCCCTGTTATTTTCAGTTATAATGATACAATTTCATTATCATTTGTATTCACTGAAGAAGGCCACAGTTAGGGAGAGAAAGGTTGACTCCATTCAATCAAGTGAGCAGTAAACATATAGTGTGTTGAGATGCATTTTCCAGCATATACACTGAAAAAAAACATCAATGTTTAGCAAGTGAACAAATGTTAAAGATTCAAGTCCATGATAAACGTGCATAAATGTTTAAATAACAGAATTGTTTTGTGAAAAAAAAGTGAGGAATGATTATTTATTCAGTACTTGTGTATTCTGTAAAAAAAGTCTGACTTCTTGGTTATTTCATTTTGTTATACAAATACCAATGTAGTAAACACTATAGTCAACTCACGTAGGTTTTTGCATACATCCATGAAAAAATTCGATGTTGGAATAATAAAATAATTCTCAGTTATAGCAAAAGAATGGAGATAACCACCGGGTAGATCAAAGTCGGGGTAACCATCATCCACGCACTGGCTCAGATTGAAGGGACCGCCTGCTAAGTAAGACGCTAAAGGTATCCGTTCGTCATTCTGGATTTTATACACCATTCGCCTTTGAATATATTAATGAATAAATTTATTCACGACACTGCATAAAAACTTAATGAATAAATTATTTAATTAAGTAATTGTGTTTGTGTTGTACAAACACAATTATATTGACGCATCAGTTGTTTGTGGTTTATTTTGGGAAATCTTTTTCGGGCACATTATTTTATACATTTGAATTTTTGCGCAATCCACTCATCTTGGGAACCTCCACACAAAGCATGGTCTCGTGCCTATTACTTGTAAACATTTTTTGCAGAGCTAGTGCGCCCTCTGTGACAGAATAACAATATGCACTTATATACAATATATTTTACTTTATATTATACATACCACGCATTGATGTTTTCACTATCACGCATATCAAACATGAGTGCAGAACTGTACAGTGTTACACCGTCAGCGTCAGTGTGTTCGTGTGCCGGATTATTCAAATTCACCATATATGGAGGCAGCCCGAAGTTAACATCTTTGAACGGATATGCTCCCTTGGTGTCAAGAGTCTCAAGATCGATCCATAGTCCTATGAATGACATGTTAACTTGTATATATTCAAGCACAGGCAATAAGGAAATTAGATAGATAGATTCGGAAAAATTCAGCCTTGCGCTGTGATCAAATGTACGTCAAAACTAACAAAATGAATTGTGCGTTTAATGTGCCTCGTTCGTCTTGCTGCTGTCGTTTGATTTTGTTCAAAAAATATAATTTACAAGCGCTGTTTATGGCTTATTGTCCATCATAACTCCATAGCTTTAACCAAAATAGCTTTAACTCCAATATTACAACCCAATATTTGTTATGTTTCACCACCGTAGTTGTACAGTCTTAATGCATATACACAAAGATTTTAAAAACTATACCGGTAACTAACCAAAACTAGCTTCTGTCACGGTTTCGACATTATCTCCAATCTTCCAGAAAGCAATATTTGGATTAAGGGCAGAATAATCGCTGAAAATGGACCATTTTTCGAACTGTTCTTGGTGCTACATGAGAACGTGAACACAGAATAACAGTAAAGAATGATTGGCATATTGTGTTTCTTTATAAGTCGGCGTGAGGAAGTGTTCAGTAATGTGAAAATGGTGTAGATATGTGGGACATTGCTTTCAAATCGACTATATCAAATATGTAAAAAAAAAGCAGTTCCCATGCAATGAAGACTACAAATGAAAACAATATCGATTGTGTCAGCTGCACATGCGTCACTTAGACCCATTTACATCATTACTTTATTCTGGTATAACGAAAACTGTGCGACTTATTTTAATGGATTTTCAATTCCTGTCGCAATTCAAGAGACCGAGTACTCATGTTCACTCAGGTAACTATAGATTTAACTATACATACAATAGGAGAATACGTCGTTGCCCAAGCGACCTTAGATACGTCCATATCCCACTCATAATAATCCCACGTTTTATAGCTTTGAGTCAAATAAAATCTGGAAAAATGAACATACACAAATGTACTAATGTGGTTTCACGGAAAATGCTCGTTGTTTACAAATAGCACAAATCTAGCTTCATGTTGAGCCATAGTATTCACAATTTCGATAATTAACCAGTATTGATGTTTTTGTTTTTGACCTATATCTCGCGCATGCGTGGCGTGGTGACTACCATTTAAGGTATCACTTGAAACTTCGCGATTTCAAACATACACCCTGAAAGACGTGAGGATGAATATACTAAATAGATATTATTTATATTGACCATAAAAAAACAATAACGCAATATCGTAAACATTTTACAGGAAAGCGTGTTGTTGAAGCTGCCATCCATTTGTGAATTGCGTGTGAATTCGGAAACTAAATGATTGAGCAAAACACTCACTCGAATTTAAGAAGAATTTGAAATCGAGAAATATCGATTATCACACTGTCACATCAATCGAAGTCATATTTATTTGTTGACATGTTCATCTAACTGTACGATCATCAACAACGACGAAAATATGGGGGCAAAATATTGGGAATAAATAGAACGTTGGTAAGTTTCATTCTTCCAAACTCAGAACAAAACACACGTCATTATACGATGCCTGATATAAGACGAGACAATGCAAGCGAACCCGCTAGCATAGAACTAATACCAGTTTAATCATTTTATTACTGAAGAGAATATGGGTGAATCGATTGATATACAACATACTTAGTTCCGTATTCCACCATACCATCACGCATTTTAAACGATGCCACTGTTCCTAATCCATCAAACGCGTGGGTAATTTTGGATCCAAGTTCAGGGTTACTCCAGTTACCATATGTACCACCAGACTGCTTTAAAAAGTACCCTGTAAAATTTGGTAAGTGTACGTTACTGAAAAATTACGTTTTAATCACGACTTTATTAACTAATTGTACCCATGAGCTTATGCGTAACATTAAAGGGGAACTCATAGCGACGTATACAACGCGTGTAAAATACATTGTTTATTTACATAAAACGACCACCGCCCTTTAAATACTTGTCATACCTTCAATCCAGTTTGGTATCTCCCCATGTATTTCAGTCGTCATATACGGTCTTTCCCTCGAGATTGTCCCGAAGTAAGTATCGTATATGTTGTCTGGTACATCCCAGCAATTTGCCATAGATGCAAACAGACATGACACAATCATTTTGAATAGCATACGAGATAACATCCTGAAAGCAATGTGACATATGTTAACAGGAGTATCAGTAATCTTAACGTGTTTAATGTTTCTGTTAACATATAACATATTAAGTGCAACGCTTAAAATCTCAGACGAGGTCAGTAATGTTATCAGTTCTTTTTAAGCTCAGACTACTAATACAACAGACTGGCAACGCCTATTGTTTAAGGTGTTAATGGGCTTAATTGTATATGCTAGGTGTGCCACGCTAAGTGGTATTGACATAGAAACCGTCGAAGTTTACCGAACACCGAATATTCTGCAAACTCCGCGCTTTATTGGAAATTGCCTATTTCGTCGTAAAACGGATCCAGATATTTTTTTTTAAAAAAGAGATGAGTTCTGGAAATTTTGACCTTTGCAGCTTTGTAAGAATTGTAAGAATCGAGCAACATTTTGGCGAGTTGCAAGTACCTGAATGTCTTAGTGTTTACCTCAAAGAGTATATACTGAGCTACTTTGAAACGATATTTCTCACTGTTGCAGATTTTGCGGATGGTTTCCGACATTTTTTTTCGGTAAGGGCATATCGCTGCGTTTCGAGCGATCATACCACTTTGTGCATTAACAGTTTTGTTTTTTGTGTTCAGGGGTACCGAAACATGGGATAGGTGGTGTCATATACATGATATCACTCAGGATATCAGCGTAAGCCGGTTATCGGTAAAAACTAGGGTGTGGTATTTTTGTCGCGTTCGACTTCATAGTACGTGTTATACGCGTTGTTCGTAACTATCGTCCACAGATTCGCTAAATTCTTCCGTAAATGCCACTTTTGAATTTCAGTGTGGTCATGGAGGTAAAAAGAATTATCTATGTCTCGCGATAGTTGATTGGAATATGAATATATCTCGCGTTATTTTATGAGATCTAATGATAATCTTGCTGCTCTGCAATGTTTACTAGATATAAGAACTGATAGGCTAAACAAACGGGATTGCCCATGCCTTATTTTACTATTGGTTTAAGTGACACCGTCCTTGAATGTGATCTTTGTAACGGTCAACGATAATATGATAAGTTGATAAATACTTCAATGTTAAAAATTATATTTGATTCTTATATACCACATTTCAACGTAAATGAAATATGTGAACGTTAGAAAGCGCGAGTGCCAGTAGAAAAACCACATAATTATGTTACATCAATGTTAAGTGGGTTGAATTAACAACACTCCCATGACCAGTGTCACAGCTCTGAAAACTCATGTAAATGTGTACGTGCCATCATTAAAAAAATATCGTTTTCAATTTCTACAAATTAACACAGTAATAATCACTATTGTGATCTTACGTATTATCTGTCCAAATGCGTTCTGGGCGGACCAATGTGACCAGCTGGGGAATTTCACACTGATCAGATATTGCATATTCTGACTATATTTTGTGCCGCCAAATCATATTTAAATTAAAAACAATGTCACGTTTTAAATAATATAGTACCAACCTGTAAGTGTTTGGTCGATGGTGACCAAGAGAGATGTGAAGTGTTAGAACTGCCAATAACTATGAATCGGTCACGCTATCTTTAGAGATTAATCGTTCGGTCATATGATAACTCCTGAAACTGTGATGACTATTTGACCAGATACAAAAGGTCAATTGGAGGTAAGACGCTGTTGGGTTTATTTACTGGATAGTCACTGAAAGATACATGGACTTAGAGGCAGCATGATATTCGGGCAACGCCTTCAGTTGAAACAATTCTACCAATGCCAAATGAATCGTAGGTTGTATGTCTGTTTGACATTGATTTAGAAATGTGAAGGAATGTTTTGTCTGTATGTCTGTCGATCATGAAGCCCACATCGTAATGAAGATGTGATGATTCGCCCCCTATTTCCCCCACCTAGTTAAGTAAATATTATGCCGTTGACAGACTGAATAGCCGATTCCTCACACGTCGAATGGACATTCAACTCTTTATGTTTCTCTGTTGGTATTTTATTAATCCATCCGACGTCCCGAATTGCTTTCCATAGATGTAACTGATGGTCACTACCTATTGTGTGAATAACTAACCTAATACCGGTATTCCATCCGCGTCACTTTCCGTGTGCCATCCGTGTGTGAGTGACAAATATATTGTATGTTACTGTATTCCCCCTCGTATATTGTCAAGCGTTCGCTGTTCGCTTGGGTCAGGTAACTATGGTCAAAGTGGTAGGTTGTTAAGTGTCATCGATCCAAGTAAAAACATATTTTGTTAACAACTAAGTAACTACTCCTAGCTGACATAATCAGTATTACCTTTGTGGCGGCTGCACAGGGGGGGGGGGGGCAGAGGGGCGGTCGCCTCCTCAAAAAATTTTGGAAGGGCGTCGCCCCTCCAAAATCAAGCTGAAATCCTTTGTATCAGCAAAATGTGACCCTCAAATTTAGGAAATAGCGTTTCAGAGAATCTAGATTTCCAAATTTAAGAGGGGCATGCACCGGACCCCCGTGTAAGGTCGCGCCTGCGGCGCAAGGTTAGTGAACAGATCTTGTCCCCTTATGCACACATCTCGTGCCACCGCCTATGTTACTGAGTTAATCATGTGAGACTCACTGGCATGGTGGGGACGTCGTTACTTATAGCGTGTGTTCAGGGAACTTTGACTCGCCTGCTCACACGAACACGTAGAAATACAAGGTTGACTCAAAGCTATACACATTAGTTAATTACAGATAGTCCAGTTTTCTTGATTTATTCTGCAGATAGAGGTAAAATATAGGTAAGGCTTTGGCTTTCTGTTCTGTTTTTCCAGTTTAAAAAAAATATGAGCTCGCTGGTGCTTTCATCCCTTGTGTATTTCTTACACTAGATACCAGCCGATACCCCCCCCGCGCTCACAGGGAGTGCCTAAAGTTGATCATAGTTCCCGGGCTCCCTGTGGAATCAATTTTTTCTCTTTGTATGTTAGTGTTAATTTTGTGAATATGCATTGTCCATTCTGTTCAATTAATTTAAACTTGTAGTTATATTTGTTTTGATTTGCGGCTGTCATGTTATATTTTAGAAAAGTGTTATACGCCAAAAATAACATACTATTTAGATAGTTACAATGAGTTATATATATACTATATTATTGCAAATGTTATTGATGGAAATGTTGATGCTCCAAGTTCAAATGAAATGCACACCTAAATGGCCTGATGGAGGAAATTGATGCGCTCTATAAATATGAACAATATATAATTTCGTTATCAACTGTAAGTTGTATAATATAAGTATAGTATAATATAAGTTGTATAATATATAATACATGTTTGTTAGAAACGCTATGATACCAGTCCACATTGTTTAAAATAAGCATAAAGGCTAGCTAATGTCTGTGGTGAGATGTAGGTTGCCTTACCAGTATACATTTTAGAAATGTGAAATAAATTCACCATCGAGAAATTTACGTTACCAGAATAGTGAACTGCGGATGAGTAGAACAATTGGCCTGTTTTAAGCTTTTTTATGTTTCCTGTCGTATAAATAAAGGCATCCGAATAAAACCAGTTGTTTAAGAAGCGCCCTGACAGTTATCTTATAGTAACAATTTGCATGATATATTGGAAGTCACGTTCATAACAGTTGAACTCAATTATTTGTATGCCAGTGTTTTCAGGATTCACTTGAAATGTGCGTTACAAAATTTAACCTGAATTTTAGCAAAATTGTATTGTATTCAGAATATTATGAACTTTTTCAAATGAATGTCCAAGAACTACTTTGTTTTTCACTGTTACGAACGGGTTAGTCACCCGCGAACCTAGCCGTCAATATCCCGCACTCCAGAACGCAACACTGGAGGTCAAATAAAGACACACATCCAGAATATGACAAATAAATGACACTAATTTAATAACTAATAAGACAATAATCATAGACAATTAACAGGAATAATTAACAATTTGCAATGAACATTATAGTAACAATAATAGCCCAGTTCGGAATTGCCTGCTCTACCGAGTTCCGAAATTTGCACCATGTAGTTCCAACGAGATTTGGGTCGTACACTGTAACATCGACGACGAAATAAGTTTAGTAGCTCCAAATGACAAGGTCTCAATGAATGCATTGTACAAAAACACTAACCGTAATCTCACACTACTTCAAACTTGCCCATGTAGAGAAATTGACAAGCTCAGCAAACCACTCTTTCTCGTGAAACACAGGTTGGTTTACGGCATAGAACCACTGCAAGATGTCTTGCCTCTATCAGTACCGTATTGGACAGACTAATCTTCAAGTTGAAAACATTTGCTAGCTGCCACGTCGACGTTTGGGCTGAACTGCACTGGAGCTGGACTGTAACGTACGACACTGGCATGGAGCTGTGTGAAGACTGATTAACTCGTGTTCACGGTTGTTTTGCCCAAGTAATTCGCAATGAGAATACACGCTATCTATCCTAATTCTGCAGCTGGGCTAGCCTCGCTAGCTAACTGGGCATTGTACATTACAATTACAACACACAAAATAATATCACAACACTCTACTCTCAACTAATTTCACAATCATTGATTATGCAGAAAATGTAGTATATTGTAATTTGATTTAAATGTAAGTTAGTCTACATTGGTAGATCACTTTGTGAGTCAGGGGCATTTTGAATTTTCAATATATATTGTTCCCGCTTTACTGTTTCCCTATAATAACTTAAAGTATGGAAAATTAGTGAATGTTAGTTACGCCGATAATGTTAAAATGGGGGAAATCTAATCCGATTGTTTCTTCTATTTGATACATGGGACATGTAAATTAAATTTCTATTTCCCTGAGAGCAAGAACGATATTCAGATTCAATTTTATATATCATATTTGTGTGTCAGGCTACAGCTCCCTCATCTTCTCCCGCCAATATTTGAGTATTGTATTCCATAACAGCTCATATTCATATATGTGCATTTAAGTGCGACTTTTTGGCAATACATAGGATGCATTGTCCAATCAAATCGCAGAGATCGTGCTACAATTCCACCAAACTAACATTTGAATAGTTACATCAATTCAACCTGGAGAGTGTAATAAAGTAAAAATAGAGTAAAAATGGCTATTTTAATAATTTGTGCAAACTCACATATTCGTAAGGCGTTCTACATCAATAGAACCAATTATCACGTGATATGCCAACTCTGATTAGCCACACGGATTTATGCAGTTTTATAAAAAATATAGTCTGGTCCCCAGTCATTTGGTAATATGGGCGTTCAATCACCCCTACCACAAGATTGCAAAATTCAGGGAGATGTGTTTTTGGGGTTACAAAACAAAACAAAGAGAGCTCAAAGAAGACAACTATTTGGTTGACGGAAATCCAGGAAAATTGAAGTAAAAATTGACTTGATCTCATTAAAATTAAAAATTAAATATATACAATAAACGCCACCACTATTATCATAATGTATGTTGTACCAGATGAGAAAACCTGGCACAATACAAAACGTGTGTAAACATCATCAGTCTCGATAAAGTGGTTCACTTTTTCCCCACTAAGACTAGGTATTCAGGAGTGGCGAGTTCTCAATTGATTCCTCTCCAAACTTCTCAATAATGTTTTTGGCTGGATGTCAATGTTTTTTACTGGACCCATTGACAAACTTATTTTTCCGGATTTCAGCTGTATTTGGATTTTACACTAGAATATTCTAGAAGATTTGTATCAACAATTTGCGGTCTGCCACACTCATGATGTTAGATCTTTTGTTTCTCTCAGTGGCCTTTCCTTTTCATGTACAGCCATGTAATTTTGGCCTGTATTTCTAGGCTTTGTAAACCGTTTTTACAGCTTTCTCTCATCACTAAACAGAATATAAGTCTTTCAGTCAGTTAGTCACTGAGCACATAATAGTTGAATACATAATGTACTTTCCATTGGTCAAGGCAGAGGCATTAGGTTTGTATAGAAGGAAATGTACCAACAAATAAACCAAACACAAATTCGGGAACCGTGTTATGTGCTAGGGTGAATATAGTGAACCACTGGGAATTGCTCCAGTATGGTCCGCTTCATTTACCTGGAAATGACTGTAACTAGAAACTGTGTCGTTGAAGCTGTACATGTGGTGTTAAGGATATCACTGCCTTTCTTGATAAGGGCCTCACATACATCATCATTTTCTACTAGATCCTTCAATTTGTTGTTCATCATCAGGTTATGTGTGTGTTGCAATTAATGATTCGAAGCGCCCTAAATAAAATAAAATTAAAGTTGTGGAGTCAGCAACATATACAAATTAAGTTTCCATTGTAAATCCATCAGTGTCTCAGTCTTGCAATGTGTTAAACAAAGACAAAGTAAAGACTACAGATATTTAATAATAAGTGATAACAATATCATTTCATTATTGAGATGTTATATTTATACAGGGTATATCGAATTTTTACCAAGATTACACACACATGTAATGTAATATATGTTGGTTTTGTTTGATGTATAATTTATGTACATTAGTATAACTAGAAGACGCAGGTATTCTTAAAATCGTTTTCTAATTCTTGAGTAATTTGCGTCTCTCGAGAAAGACGCAGTACTGTGATTAACGAAGAAGCACGTCCACTATACGCTGTAAATGCAACGTTAACATGTGTAGTCTGAATAAGATCTTTATTTTTTTCTGTAAATAATATTCAAAAACATGACGATTCGAACCTACACACCCACAATCAAACGAAACCTGCAAACGTGTCTCTGTTAGGCAATTCTATTCAATGCTGGACGACAATTAATTTTACCTCTCATCGCTGTAATACGAGTTCCAATTAACGGTTCATTGTACCTCATACACCTGCCTTTCACTCGTAGCTAAAATTACAATAAATGTTATTTGTTTTGGTATATTATGTTTAGCTGCAACGTTTTCCAAAGTAAGCCTTTTTTTCTTTTACACACTATGTTTAGCTAATGATATTACATCAACCAACCAACACAGCGATTGGCCACCCTAATTTGTTCATACAATAACAATATTGCTCAAATTTTTCACTGTTTTTGTGATGTTATAGCGCATGCGTCGATGCGTCATACGTGTACCACATGCCTATCATAGCTTAGACTGTAATCATGCAACCACGCGATCGTGAACACCGCAATGCCGTAATTCTACCAATTGTGATTGGAGTAGTTATACTCATTTTCCCCAGTGTATATATACTTGGATTTATGAGGACTGGCAAGTATTACTTATACAACGCATGTGCTTAATATTTTCTACACGTCCTCAGAATTGTTTTAACAACAATGGGAATACTTGAATGTATATCTATATGTTTGTTCATGTGATATATTAGCGTTGACATTATTTTAAGAAGGTTATTAGTATTTCCCCATTTCCACACAATTCAAGTGCAAGCTAAACGTATATATGTTAGAATTAGTACTAGTATGTGATGTATGTTACAAACTGTTCAATGTTTAAATATGTTCATGATATTGCACATATATGTAAATATATTGCTAACAGAAGACGTGATTGTCATTTTGTGTCAAGTTTCTGATGACGCCACACTGAGTAATTGTAGCACTATGTACATTTGGTGGAGGACAGTGTGGTTGTGATTGTGATTGTATGCTTCTGTTCTGCTTTCAAATTTGAAAGCGCGTGTATTTTATAGTGAATGTTGAACAAGGACAATTTAGTGTTGAAATTAAATTAAATTTACCTCCGTTAACCTGGTGTAATTTTGTACGTGTGTCAATTGTTTGTAATATAGATATTCTCTTTAAACTAAGTCCATTCTTATTTATACCCAGAGTAGACCGGTGCAGTTGTATTCAAAAGAAAATTGTTAAACGCTATAATTTGTAAACCTTTTTAGCTGATATTTATATTTTGCAACGTAGCCTCCGGTTTGTTGAGATATAAGTCGGCACGCTTTGAGATATAAATCTGTACGCTTTGACATTATTTGCCCTCTCTGTTGGCATAATTTAACAAACACCAGTCGGCCCTCGACCTTATGGTGATTTTCGGAAATATCTTTCAAAAGGTCAGACGGCTGTGTTCAATTTTTTGTTTCATCTTATATTTTTACAACATAAGTGAATTGATGCGCCCTTTTGATCTGTATACGTACGAATACATAACTTGTGATGGTAAGTATTATGTTCTATAAAACAATACTATATTTGTTTATCCCTCCAAACCATCTCATCTGTTATAAGTTCAAGCGATGTTCAATTTGAAATGATCTTTCCAAGAACTATTGATATCAGTGTCCTCGAAAATATAGGTAAAATTGTTGTATATCGGCACGACCATCACCCTGGGTGAGAGTGTATAATTGTGTTATAACCACCCCATACTTGTGATGTTAATTCCGAAATTAAAGATATTGAGCTGTTTGATGAAAACTTCATCTGAGAAGCTCAGCTCAGACTCTCTTGACAGATGACAGTTTGCGAGTATATTTAAACCTTCATTCATGTTCAAAGCAGTAAAAATAATATTTCGGAAAAAGGGCGTGTCGTAACACTCCCATGGGAACTCACAAATGCGTATAACAATTGAGACTGACGGGATTAACTACTACAATCAAGAAGACATCAAAGAGCAAAGCAGCCGCGTAATATTGAACTTGATTAAATTAAACATTGAATTGCAATATGAGTGAGAGATATGCGTACAGGGAATCAGTTATGAACTGTATGAAGTGGGTAATTCACATGGTTTATTTGAAACACGATACAGATAACATTATTATAGAGTATGACATAATTTTATTACAAATTTTATTGTATAACAAGGTGATCAAAGTAAACTACATATTTCATTTGCGACTCATTCAGCCATGTTATTACGTATTATTGTAAGAGTTTTTGTTTGAATGCCTACAACATAATTACAATGTGCATGTATGTTTCCTGGGGTGGCCTTCTTTTAGCATATGTCCGTCAGATTCCACTTTAATTTGTAAGAAAAGCAGATAGGATTAGAATTTAAAACATGTGTATATTATCGTTGCAAACTATCCTTGACTAATCCTAACTCTTGTGATATCTAAAAGCATTTATTTCATTAGAACTCGCTTTGTTATTTTGAAATAATCACCACTTATACATATAACAGATGGGATAACTCGTGGTACTGTTTATGGAACACGATACTTACTGTCAATTGCCGTCATTTATTTTTACGTATACATATCAAAGGGGCGTGTCATATTCGCATATGTAGTGAAAACAGATGTTTGAATCAAAAAAAGTTATAACTTATTATTAGTCAAACAATAACCCACTGATTTAAGGACTTAAAACTATATTAGCGATACTATATCGGTATCTTAGTGGGATATCATTTCAAACATGTGTTGGTTTCCATAGAAATTTGCAGCATCAACCATCGGCCTATCGATTATCTCTTCCCTTTCGCTGGTGGAGGATCATTTTAGCTCCTTAGGTTGAGCTCTAGTGTGCATTCCCGTTCCCGACTTTCGATATTTGCCTAGTATTCCCCATACGTACTGTCGACACCTCGGGATGTTTAGATGGTCAAAATATCATTGCTTGAACTAAACACAACATAATTCTTTATCCCTGTAGTAACTATTCATATGTCTTGCAGGAAGCCTGGCGTCTTCCGCCTTAAACAATATTGGCCTTTGGAGTGCACCAACGGCGTTTTTATTCCATCTGTCGTCATTACGGGTACAAGTAGTATATGTGTTTTGTAGTAATGGACAGTATAGCGCTCACTATCATAATGTGTTTGAGTTGCCATGGATATGTATAGGCAACACTTATTTTCCATCTTTTGTGTTACTATGCAGATTGCAGAATTGTCTCACGTGAAAAATATTCATTTATGCACAATGGTTTCACCGTTTCGACGACACCAGACATAATAAAGGATATAACATTCAATCCAACCACTGAGAAGAATACAATAGAGGCAGATTTGCAAACAACAATGTTAAAAACGACACGTGAAAGAAAGCCATCGCACATCTCATCATCTGCACAATTCACTATAGAGACAACGGGTATGTATGAATTTACAAATAAATAAGCATGTTAATGCATATTATTACAGGCAAACAAGTGGTGAATTTCAACAATTGGACCCTGATATTTCAGAAAATCGTGAAAACAAAACTACACTTACACAATGTTTGCTTTTCACAAATATACGTTTGATATTATATGTTAACACGCACAATATAAGTACTTATTGTTGAAAAATGGGTTCGAAGTTGTATCAATCTTAAATGTTAACATCATCACAGGCAATGGCAACGATACAGCCATGTTCTCAACTATGCAGAAACAATGGACGTTGCAAACAGGTTAGCGTTTACATGTAGTTGATATTACCTCAAAAACTCGTGAGAATGTTCGCCTTAGTCTAGGATATTTTTAAAAGGCGAGATAGGATTGATGTTGTGATAACACGCATAACATACCTACTTGTGTTATTGTTGAATAAAATTGTATCGAATTTTTAAAAAACCTATTATATTTCTAACATCATTACAGGCAATGACAACAAAACAACTATGTTCTCAATTCAAACAGGTAAGCGTATTTCCAAATGAGTGCATTGTCACATTACTAACATGTGAACCTAATTAATATAAACTTATCTATTTATACATTGAAAGAAATAAATCACCACAGTTACATAGAAGCATGCTATAACACATATATATCTTATACACAGGCAATGGCAACGATACAGCCATGTTCTCAACTATGCAGAAACAATGGACGTTGCAAACAGGTAAGCGTTTACATGTAGTTGATATTACGTCAAAAACTCCTGAGAATGTTCGCCTTAGTCTAGGATATTTTTAAAAGGCGAGATAGGATTGATGTTGTGATAACACACATAATATACCTACTTGTGTTATTGTTGAATAAAATTGTATCGAATTTTTAAAAAACCTATTATAATACTAACATCATTACAGGCAATGACAACAAAACAACTATGTTCTCAATTCAAACAGGTAAGCGTATTTCCAAATGAGTGCATTGTCACATTACTAACATGTGAATCTAATTAATATAAACTTATCTACTTATACATTGAAATAAATAAATCACCACAGTTACATAGAAGCATGCTATAACACATATATATCTTATACAATGTAACACGATGTCTTATAATATATTGCAGTCACAGCAGAAACACCATGTCCTGCTAATTGTGGTGATGTTTGCTCGCTTTATAATGTACCATTATGTCCATGTACCGGGGTGACATGTGGTAAGTATATTAGCTACTAGTATGTTTACTAGAGTAATTTCAAAAACAATATTTTCAATATTTGCTAGATACATGCGTTTGTGTTCTTTTTTTTACAGATTACTTTTTAATTGGGTGTTTTACTGACACATATGCACGTGCTATCCCCACCCTTGAAGGTACTGATGCACGACTCGATGGATACTACAAAACACGCATAAACCCTATTGAGAAATGTGCTGCCGTAGCTCTAGATAATGGTTACGGAATGTTTGCGGTTCAGAATGGAGGATGGTGCGCATCAAGTTGCACCGCTTGCCAAACATACAATACGTATGGTCCTTCATTTCAGTGTTCACCTAACGGAGAGGGTGGTCCTCTCAGCAATTCTGTTTACATCTTTGTTAATCTACCATGAACTCCATTAAACTGACATACTTTTTGTGTTTATGCAAAACGTAAATACAAGAACAAAAGTTGTAGATGTGAACATTATATTTAGCTATTATCTTATCAAATAATACAATTGTGATACAATTGTTAATTAAACCAAATTAGTCAAACAATTCTAAATGTTAACATTGAAATATCTTAATTAGTGTAGTCGTGCCATTCACATCCCAACATCACATGCTATATTCGATATGTAACCTATTCGTTCTCGTATGTTGTATATGTGTTGTATGTGCATTCGCATTTTTCATAAGGAGGTATGCCAAACTAGTCTAGATTATGCGATATGGTTCACGTACATTGTACATGTTTACAATGAACACAAATCGATTTGCATAATAAGTTGGCGACTACTTTTCAAGATACTTGACATAGCTATTTGCATTTTAGTAATAAATACTAAATAATGTTGTTGATTCCCGGGTTATTATGTGTCGGAATTCAAGTTATATCAAGGTGATGTCGGTTCAATGATACCCTATAGTAAGAAGTACAATGTGCAACTCGTAAGCAATTTAAGTGGGTATTTTTTTATTAGTATCAAAATATACGGTGTTAAGGTAGCAACATGATCTGAGCAACTCAAATCAAAACATATTAATAGCAAACTATACATTTTATGAAAGCTGAAATATTCAAGAATTTGATAATTCATATTTTGAAATGATTGTTTACATAGGGGTCATTTGCCCTGAGATTAACTGTACCCTGCCAGAATAACAAATCAAAAAGTTCTGCCCTGCGATTTAACCATTTGATTGGGAATTTTAGGAATAATGTCGCTGTGAAAGGTTACTATAAAGTGTCAATGAACGTATGTATGTTATTATTTTTCTACTAATTATCATAAATACTAATTATTTCTAAGTTATATAAGTTCAAAACAGTGCAGATGTATGAACTGAGGAAACAACAAAAAACAAATTTACCTGGATGACAACACATTTTTGTCTTTTGTCTTTTCGTCAACATGGCGCCGTCATATTCACTTCATTAATTCAAATGTTTTGTTATGCTAAACATGGGCGGGTCATCCAACTCAAGTATATTTACAGATTACTTAATCGCATCTAGTTTATTTGCGGATTATGTAAACTAAATCATCAATAGGTTTAAGTTTAAATTATCAATACCGTTAGAACTTCATACATTTTTGTTTAGTTGCGACTGCAGTTACAACTACGCTGTCTAACGCGTTCCTGAGAAATACATTTCCTGCACTGTCACCAAATTAACATATTCACGTGATTGCGATATTCAACGCATCTTCGGCAGGTCTATTAAATTGTTTTTGCTCGGTTACTATAAACCGTGTTTTTTGTCACCATAGCCAGGGGAGATATGCGAAAAACTGAAACAATCTGAAGTGAAAAAGGAGATGTACAAGAGAAACACCTGTAAAAGCATATCGTGTACGAAGACCTCAGACAACCAATAAATATTTCTTTTGTCTGAGCAAAGACGAAACACTTTTGACTGGAAAGAGACAGGAAATTGTCAGTATTGCTCGACACATCCCGTTTAAAAACAAAGCTGGCACGTGCCCATCTATTTACAACTTTGAATTTTCAAATGAGCTCATAATATCTACAATGACTGGAAGGGGTCAGGAAGTAGTCAGTGTAACGTCTGATAAATTATTTTGAGACCGAAGACGCACCGTTTGCCTGTCACAGTGCAACAAAAACATTACGTAGAATTCACACTAGGTCTGAGTTTGAATAATGTCCCTGAAGCGGTAAAATCCCGGTGTAACCAAACAAACGTTGTCAAAAATCCCTCAGAAAGAGTTATCCTGTACCAAATGATATGCGTGCTGGGGACTGTTTTTTGCCTCTGACGTTACTGGCTTGAATTAATAAAAGAAAGCCATGCGATCTGAATCTAGCGGATATTTACGTGGTCATGTGCCCTTTCAGTGTAACGCAAACTACGTGGTTAGCAATCAGCACCGAAGCTATACTAGTAACTTGGGCTTGTTTTTTTAACCATTGTTATTAAACCAGGCTCCACTCATCTCGTCAATCACAGAATTATGAAAAGCGGTCAAACGTTCGGTCAATCAAAATCGTCAATTCACGCACCCGGGCGGTCCATAAAGTAGACGCTTGTAACAACTGAATTTAATTTCCAACATGGCGGACGCATACCGATTCAACTCTGTGGCTGTTATACTCTTTCGATATTGTTGCTTATCATAGATATTCACAATGTATATTCACTGTTCGATGACCATATAATTATCTAGCAAAACAAATTTTTATTGGGCATGAATGAAACATTTTTTTCCGGTCAAAGCTGTGCTTGTTGCGACGATCGCCGGTGGTCACAGCTTCTCGATAAAGTGCACAAGATAAACACATACTGAAAACAAGTTATATAGCGATATTGATGAACGTGGCCAATTAATATGACACAAATAATAATAAAATACAATATATAGGTGGGCAAATTAAGAAACCATGAATTAATAGTTGTGCGGTAGTGTAAATAGCTACCCCATCTATGGAGTCTGTCCATGTCTTCCACTAACCGAATTCCACTTTTCTTTCATAAACAACAAACCAGCATGTCGCTACTTTGCTCGTTTAAAGACTCTAATTTCACTAAAATTAACGAATGTTTGTCATTTGCGCGCGTACTTCTTCGTCAACGGAAATGACAGTGTCGCTGTCACTATACAAATCAATCTTCTCCGAACAAAAGTAGCGTCTTCTAAATCATCTGAAACAGGATCTAATTTTCGGCTGTACCCACTCAGTCGGACCCGTTTCTCTTCACTCATGGGTTCAAAATACTTTTTTTGACGACCTCTCTATTTTCTCATGTTAAAATGATGTTGCTTTGCCTTGCTGAAAAAAATGGTGTTGTGCGTTTGCTCTTTCAATAATGAATGTGTGTATACAGAAACTGTTGACACTGACAATATAACAGACGCTGATAAGATGGGCTTTCATTTACCATAGCAAACACCCAAGCTGTAGAGACAAAAGATTACTTGAAGTAACGTAATGCTATTGTCCACAATTTGTTCATCATTTGAATTATGTAAATAATTAAGTGGTTGTTTGCATTTTGAATGGCAACTGAAAGTCAGCTTGCTGTGCTCAGTTTTCTCACAAATTTGCGCCTAAAATAACATTAGTACTATTTTTTTTGTTTGTTGTACTGAAAGAATACAAGAAAGTAATATAC
The DNA here is from genome assembly GCF_978046115.1 of Saccoglossus kowalevskii. NCBI lineage: Eukaryota > Metazoa > Hemichordata > Enteropneusta > Harrimaniidae > Saccoglossus > Saccoglossus kowalevskii. The sequence goes on from NC_140654.1 coordinate 20,704,940, forward strand.
CGATTATTAAAAAAACATTGTTGCTACCTAATGATGATAATTATTGTATTCATTGTAGCGATAACAAATATGTCAGCATCCTTTATTTATATTTTTGTCATATTACCCTAAACCCTGCAAATGGAAGTGTGCATGAAATCATGGAAAGAAATACTTGTTTTCAACACTGGAAAAACAGTGTAATCTGCCAGTTGTGCATGTAATGTACATAACAAATGGTGTTTTAAACTTTGGAAGGAGAATAGGAATCTACCAGGTGTGCTGTTATTTGAATAACAAAGGATGTTTATGATCTACTGAGTTACCTACGTGACACAGCTTCTAGCAAGATCACATTCTGATTGGCTCATGTGGAAACCCAGGTGGTGACACTGAATCATGCCTATAAATTGGACAAACTCAGGACAGTTGTGCTCCATCTGTTCAACTTGGTATACAGTGTGCCCTGCTACGATATTGTGTGACAAGTAATACAGGCTACAACCATCATTTTGTGAGACTTGTATGATCTCCTGCTTCCAGCGGCGCCCTCCAGAATACTAGCGTTCCTCTGCAAGCAAGACTCCTGTATTTCTTCGTTGTTGTGTTGCTAAATCCATTCACTGTCGTCCATTAATGCATCCTGGAATTGTGAGTTATCACCAATGCACACTTCCCAGAGCAATCCCCTATTTTAGTGACTTTATTCATTGTATTTTTCTGTGCTTTATTTCTTGTAATTATTTTGAGAGGTATTAAAACCAGGAGCTTCAGCGTGACATTTTGGGTGTGTGTGTATTTCATTTTCAGTACTATCGTCTTGTCTACCCCATACTAGCAGTAAAAGAACCTGAGTACTTACACTGTGACATTTTGGTGTCAAAAGTGGGATTGTAATTCTGATTCGGATTGTGATTCTGATTTGGATTTTATTGTCAGCAATCCTTTGACTAAATTGACTGTTTCATAACTGCTTAAGGTCTAGAGAACGCGTTGTTGTCAGACCAGCTTGTCAGGTTGACATTAAATTGCTTTATTTAATATCACTGGAATTTGATTTGCGTGAGGATGAACGTGAAGTTGAAAGGTTGAAAATTGAGGCAATAGAGAGAGAACGAGACCGTGAAGAAAAAGAGAAAATAAGAGAGCATGAACTTGAAGTGTTGAGATTACGTGCGGAAGCTAATGGTCAAAATGGAGGCTTAGAACAGTTGGCACAGTCCGTTGCTAGTTCTAAGGGCCCAAAACTATCTTTGTTTGATGAGACTAGAGACGAGATGGATGCATTATAAGGTTCGAGCTGAAACTCAGAAATGGCCCGTGGTAGTTGGGTTATGAATCTTAGTGCATTATTGACAGGCAAAGCATTGTATGTGTTGTCTGCAGCAGAGTCCATTGATTACAATTTTGTAAAGGCAGCTTTGTAGAAGCGTCATGATATGAATAAAAAAGGTTATCGAAAGAAATTTCGAACTAGTAGGGAAGAAGGTGGCGTAAGCATTTCGCAATTTGCAGCTAGATTAAGTAGTTATTTTGACCGATTGGTAGAGCTGTCTGAAGTTGGTAGGAGCTTTGATTGAGCTAAGGACTTAGTGATGAGAGATCAATTGACGAGTACTTTTGGTAATGAGTTGTCCATTTTTATAGGTGAAAGGTCACCCAAGTCAGTTAAGTAAATGCCTGAATTAACTGATAAGTTTAGAGATGCACATGGACAGACAGGTGATATAAATCAGAAATCTATCCAGTTTCAGGCAGGCAGTCAGAAAGGTAAAAGACAGGGTCGATTTGGTTAGGCTGTTATATCGTCCAAAGTTTGCTTACGTTAATTGTGAGCCACCGGGGAGTACATTATAGTTTAAATATAGGAATGTTACCAACATAACAGTCTGTTTTATTTAGTAAGGAGGGACTGATAATACTGAATACAGAAACGGTATCAAAATTGTGTCATTGTCACACGCAACGTAATATTACCGTAATTGGTATAGTACAGGTGTGATGGTTCAAATACCAAAATGGCAACAGTAACAAAAAGACGTCCCTGGCGGCGATGATAAAATACGAACACGGGGCCAACAGATGAGGTTTCAACTGGTACTGGTATTATTATACTCTGCAAACATCAAGTACAATAACGCGGTAAAACTCCACTACTCCAATAACTAGATACTTAAACTCCAATACAATTCAATGAGATCTCCGATCTGAACTCAGTGCTGAACAACTCCCCTATATATACCCACACTGTCTATAAATAGACCATTACATCAGCATACATAATGAGTCTGGAACTTACTACAAATTTCTAGAATGTTCCATTACCTTCTATTGCCTTCTACAGTGCCCTATTACCTATTCAACCAACTTCTAAAAATTCCATCCAGACACAGTACGGTTCTAGAACATTCTCAGTCACACGGAAGTGGTAAACAAGTCGTATGCGACAGTCATGTAATATTTAGTTCAGGAGAACTGATAATGATAAATATAGGAATGGTACAATTAATTGCAGCATGTATTATTAAGCTCGTGAGGACTGATAATAATAAATATAAGATTGATACCATGATTGCAACATGTGCTATTTATTCCGGGAGAATTAATAGTAATGAATACAGGTAAATTCGGTCCTCCTATGCCCATAGAAGTATAGCTTTTTTTTTCAATGTTCTCGTAAAACCACGACCATGACAATAAACAAGAGACAAATTACAATTATTTTATTTTCATTGTATCTCATATATACCACAACATTGCTAGTAATCCAAAATGGCGGTCAAAGGACGTTACTGATCAACAATAGTTTATTTGTCTCATTGGAAGATTTGGTATACATGCAACACGTTAAAGCGAGAAACAAATGCCACGAACTGTGACAGCTGTTGCCAGAAATATAAGATGGCGCAAAATATGATAACTGACCATTTCATAGGAACTTCAAAATTGTTTCTCATCGATACACAATATTTTTTGTAATTATTTAGATTATTTATAAACGATGCCACATATTTGTCTAAATGTGAATGACGATGAATGAAAAATAATGGGAAAATTTAAACAAAAACTAATTTCGATTCACATCACCGTACAGTCTCACGAATTATTCCATTCCCATAATCACCAGCATGTGACTGTACATTCAATACATGAATATCATAGCCTCATTAGCAATTCTAATTACTGTTATCATGCATACAAAGACAGTAGTATAATAAATCCAGAGGATTGGGAATTAAAATGTGCAGTTAATTAATGTACTTTTAAAAAACTCGTCTATTCATATGGAATATTCGTTAGTAGTTTAGGTCTCGTAATGAAATAATATATGAATAATGAAGAGAGTCGTTTGTATTTTTCTACAATGATATTATTTTATGCTGTAATACAGTCAGTGTTAGCAAAACCAATCTTATTATCTGTACACAATATCATTCACATTACAAATTTACGAAATATACGTTTACATCTATGTAGAAATAAATGACGATGTATAATAAATAACACGGTAAATGTGATACAAATTAATTCCGGTTCAAATTACCAGAGAGGGGCATGAAGTATTCTAATCCTATATTTAACACCTTGCCAATGATTGTCCATTAGCAAGTATAAATTCCTTGATCATTTTCATACATACATATCATTGAGCAGCTCTATGATAGTAGCATGTGTTATTCTAGCGTGCATGAAGCGTTGGCAAATTAATTAGTATTATTCGGCATTCTACGCTAGGTTAGTTCAAATATGTATCGTTTCATGATTTACCATCACTATCGTGTTATTAGTTACCCGTATTGGGCATACAACGGCAGTAGTATAATAAATTCAGAACAATGCGCATAAAAACGCACAGATAGTCAATGTGCCTCGTCTACATACATGTAATGTTCGTACGCAGCTTAGCACTTGTACAAAATCATATCTGAATGATAAAATCTTTAGTTTCCGAATAGCATTTTTTTTGTTTTACTCTACTCTAACATTCGTGTTTACACTCATGTTCAGCAAATATAAGCATATTTGTGTAGATGTGAAATATAATGTAGCAGAAAATATTGAACTAATTAAAATTATTTTGGACTGACATCCAACATTTGATGATTAGCGTCTATTATTATACATTGTTCTGCATTGGCACACACATACATCTTGAGGGGCAGCTTGCTATTAGTATTGTTCCAGAATGATGATATATTTGCTTGTTGTGTTCGTATATAATCTTCTAAATTCTTTTTGAATTACAGTAAATTACAGTCATGTTAAACAAATATAAAGCTACTTCCAACATTTCCTTCACCATTATTTTTTTTTATTTAAAATCAATTTGTCTAAATGTGGAAGATTGCACATGTTGAACTATACTATTTTCCAGTCAAATAATCATACACCAACATGATGTATTAACATTTGATATTCACAAGCCACATTCTGTATTCAATACATGGGCATCATTGACTCATTAAGAATTATAATTATATTAATCGTTCTCACAAATTATTGACATAATTGATGTATAGCTTATATAATTTCACTTTGAACATATAACTCGCTAATACAGGTCGAAACCATGTCACATGTTGTCGATTATATCATGATACTGGCGTATTTCGTTTAGTAAACTAGCTCTAATTCATGGGATGAAGTCACACGTCGCGTTACATTGCGATTTCCTGTACGTCGTTTGCGACTGCTAATTGGGTTGCAGATGTAGATAGTCAACTAGGGAAAACTGTCTACTTTAGCTTCACTTTAAAAGATGAACTCAACACATTAATGACAACGAAGATGCACCGATGACGACGAAGGAAGCAATGAAGTATTCTATATATGTCTTTCTATATTTTTGTGAAGAAATCGAAACATATCTAGTCGACTTCGAGAAAAAACATCTCTAACTTCAACAATTAGTGTTGATGAATGATTCCATATATATAAGAAAAATAACGGGTAAATTTAAACAAAATTAATTTCGATTCACATCATAGTACAGTCGTGCGAATTATTCTAATCCCATAATCACCAGCTTGTGACTGTACACTCAATACAGAAATACCATAGCCTCATTAGCAGTTATAATTACTGCGATCATCATTTTTACATACAAGGACTAAGAGATTATTTGCCCTCCTGACGTCGGGTAAATGATCACCTGCGCCCGGGCGCAAACGACCATATTCGGGCAGTAATATATAAAATAACACGGTAAATGTGATATACATTAATTTCAGTTCAAATCACCAGAGAGATATGAATTATTCTAATCCTATATTCAACAGCTTCCACATCATTGTCAAATTAGCAATTATAATTGCCTTGATTATTTGTACATATCGTTTTGTACGTGTTATTCAAGTGTGTATGAAGCATTGGCAAATTAAGTTGTGTTATTCGACTACTATCTTCATCAAATTAGTTCAAATATGTATCTTTTTACCATCACTGTCATGTTCTTAGCAACCTTTCTTGTGCATACAATGGCAGTAATTTAATCAATTCAGAACAATACGAATACAAACACATAGTTAATCAATGTGCTTCGTCTAGCTACATGGAATGTTCGTACATTAGCTTAGAGCACTTGTAAAAAATAAATCTTAATGCTAAAATATTTAGTATTGTTAAATATTCTTGTTTACACTCACTTTTAGCAAATATAAGCAATATTACACTTTAACACACTAAAAATAATCAATATAGGAATGGTACCAAGTATTTAACATGGATTATTTAGTTTCAGAGAGACCGTAATAATCAATATTGGAATGGTACCATGACAGTAGAACATGTAATTAAATTTTCGGTAGCTGGCAATTCAATATTAGTACCAAAAAGTACCATGTATCGAGAGGAGTGTTATCATGAATATGGAAATGGCGTGGGACGCTGCTAATAATCAATCCGGAAATGGTACAACAATAGTAGCATGTGCTATTCAGTTGAAGAGGACTTATACGGTAATAATGAATATACGAATCGTATCAAAATACAATTGTATAATTTTGTTGTCTAGAGCTGCTAATAATTCAGAAATAGGACCAAAATATTGGGATGCGATATTTAGTTCGAGAGAACTGATAATATCAAAATATAGCAGCACATACAATTTAGTTGCTGAATAATTAGATGCTAATAATTATCAATTGGTACCAAAATATTAGCTTTTGGTATTTAGTTAAAGAGGACTGGTAATAATGAATGTATAAATGGTATCAAAAATAGTAGCACATACAATTAAGTTGTCGAGAGCTGCTAATAATTCACAATTTGTATCAAAGTATTCGCTTGTGCTATTTAGTTAAAGAGGACTGGTAATAATGAATGTATAAATGGTATCAAAGATAGTAGCACATACAATTTAGTTATCGAGTGCTGCTGATAATTCACAATTTGTACCGAAATATTAGCATGTGCTATTTAGTTCAAAGAAACTTATATAATAATGAATATAAGTATGGCACAAAAATAGCAGTACATACAATTCATTTATCTAGCTAGTACTGCTAATAATTCATTAATGGTACTAAACTAGTGTAATATATTATGTAGTTCAAAAGGACTGGTAATACTGAATATTGGAATCAATGGCACAAATAAAAAAACAGCATATTTTTTTTTTCGAGAGCTGCTACTAATTTAGCATTTGTACCATAATATTAGCATGTGCTATTTATTTCATCAGGACTTGTATTACTGGAGAGAAATTTTAAAAAAATAGCAGCAAAAAACATTTAGTTGCCGAGAGCAGCTAATACATGCATGTAGTGCATGAGAACTGGTAATAATATATATACGAATCAATGTCACATAAAAGTGTAGTTGTCGATGGCTGCTACGATTTCAGGATTGGTATCGAATTATTAGCATGTACTATTTATTCCAGTAGGACTTGGAACTACTAACATTGAATATAGGAATGTCGTCAAAGTATTAGCATGTATTATTTAGGTTGAGGGAACTACTAACATTGAATATAGGAATGTTGTCAATGTAGTAGCATGTATTATTTAGCTCGATGTAACTGCTAACATTTATTATAGGAATGCCGTCAAAGTAGTAGCATGTATTATTTAGTTCGATGGAACTGCTAACATTCAATACAGACATGTCGTCAAAGTAATATCATGTATTATTTAGTTCGAGGGAACTGCTAATATTGAATATAGCGGTGTCGTCAAAGTAGTAGCATGTATTATTTAGTTTGAGGAAACTGCTAACATTGAATATAGCGATGTCGTCAAAGTAGTAGCATGTATTATTTAGTTTGAGGGGACTGCCAACATTGAATATATGAATGACGTCAAATTAGTAGCATGTATTATTTGGTTCGAGGAAACTACTATCATTGAAAATATGAATGTCGTCAATGTAGTAGTATGTATTATTTAGTTCGAGGGAACTACCAACATTTAATAAAGGAATGCCGTCAATGTAGTAGTATGTATTATTTAGTTCGAGGGAACTACCAACATTTAATAAAGAAATGCCGTCAATGTAGTGGCATGTATTATTTAGTTGAAGAGAGCATACATATTGAATATTGTCAAACACAGTGAAAAAATATTTGATTGCATTATTGGGTTGGGTGTGTGTGGCCATCGGATGCAGAATTTTAGATTAAGCCAGTTCACAATTAGGCCGCCATTTACCATGAAGCAATACAAGGTCGAATGTAGCATGGTACCTGGCTCTATTCTGTTCCTATGTACTGAATATCAGGTTGCTGTGTTTTGGTATTTTTCAAGGCAAATTGACCAGAAAAGTGAGTTTAATTTTAATTTTTCATATGTAAATACTTATGCGGAGCTACTGTAGTGGTTTTTTCTTTCCGATTATGAAAATGTGTGTTTCTGTCGCCATCGTTAAGATATTTAAAAAGTAGCTAAAACGTTTCTTCATAACATTTATTTTTATAAATGTTGTTTGAAATTGAAGATTATGATTTGTATTTTATCTTTTACCCACAGAATAGCGTTTATACAGTAGTTTCTGTGTTACTTCCTGGGTAACATTTTCTTCCTGAAATGTGAGAATTGTTAACCTTTTTAGTCTCTTTTGACTGAGATTTTCCTAATGAATCTGGTATACTAAGTTAAGTTACTGTGCATACGAAACATATAAAATGTCTTCAAGGAAGAATATTGTAATATAATTCCGATTACGAGGATGTCAATAAAGTTTTTTGGATGCATGTTTTTTTGTGATGTGGTTACTAAGCTGCTACGTATACTAAATTAAGTTATAGCTTGTCGGGTTATAGTCAACTGATAGTAGTGTTTCCGTATCTTGATATGCAAAATGGAAGTATATGTATATCATCAAATCATATTATGGAATATGTCTTTCTATTGTTTGAACAAATGATGCAGTCTGAATTTGAATTAGAATCATGTACATTTAATCCCAAGAAGACATCTTTTGATGAAAAATTTACTGAAATAATACAATAATTGTCAAGGGCAAATTTAAGATCGCGATGCACTGGAGAGACATGAATACAATTTTAAAACAAATAAAGCAGTGTTTCAGGAAAATTGTGACAAAAAGTACTTATCAGTATCGACTATATTACGTATATTTAAAAAACCTTTTTGTAGTGGAAATTTTATTAATCAGTCTGTATTTACAATTTCTGAGTGATACATCGTAATTAGTAATGAAATGTAGTTTGAAATAATACTCAAAATTTAGATTTGTGCCAAAAATCTTTCCACTTTTCAACACAGGTTTGAGTTATTAGGTTTAACCTATACATTTTCTCTACGATTTCTGAGTAAGCTCTTTTAATATGGATAAGGGTAGATTCATTTTCATTATCTCTGCTATTCAAGGAAACTAACCAATTTCTAGGAATAGCATCAATAAGACTGAAATATTTTAAAAATTGATTTGATGATATGTTATATTTGTCCGAGAAAGTTTTAAAGGTGAGGAAATTGTCCCTATCATCCAGTACATCGGGAAGAAATACATACCACTCTGGTACCAACCTCTATAGAACATAGTTCGCTTTATTGACATTTATATATGAATGGAAGACGTTAAGAGCAATTTCTGAGTGGTAGAGTAATTGTAAATAATTGTTTTGACTAATAAACTCATGGCAAGCAGTGCAAAAGGAAATTTAATTTCACTACTTTAATAAGTCTAATAATATATTTCAACTATTTTACGGGCACTAGCAAAAGTAATATGATATCACTAATTGGTCGATTAAATGGTTTGTAAGCACAATATGTAGATTTCACGGTTTTTGACAAATGTTGTGTGAGCGCCACCCAGAGCCCACAGGAGTTATTCGTTCGTTTTAGTTGGAAGTCGAAGAAACCACGTTGGGGACGGTATCGTGACAACGTGAAGTAGAACCACAATTGTTTTTGCGAGAGTGTTATTGTGATTTAGGGAATCGCGCTTTATGATCAACGAAAGAGTAATGACAGAACAAACAAGACGAGACAATGAAATGGAAATTCTCGCGCTTTACATGAAGAGCTATAACTCAATTAGGAAGATCTCAAGAGCGTGTACTACCATTGATAACCAAACATTTTGAAATCGTTCTCATAAATTGTGTATAAACTTTTCATTTCAGTTTCTGTAACATTCGAAATATATTTCTTGACCAATAAAGACAATGACGTATTTGTTCCATGCGGTTCCAAGTCCGGGAAGGTCACTATATCATCAGCCTTGATCTTGCGCAGCACGTGGTTGGCGTCACGTGTAAAGGTCTCGTACTTCCCGATAATATCGTAATGTACATCACAAGGCTTGCAAAGCTCTTCATACGTTTGCCAGTGAACGTCAATGTTTTTCTGGTGGCTTAAGACAAACCTCAAAACTTTGAAACGTTTGTATCTTCGAATTTTTTCCATCAATTTTATCGCGATATGCGGACAGCAACCGTTCAAATGGATGCCTTACAAATATTATTTTTGTATATGTTTGAAGGCATCGTACTCTACCTTCTAGATCAAAGCTTCCAAGTTGTTTGAATTTCTTTGTGTAAATACCCCATGTACTGTCCTTTATTTCAGCAGTGCTGTTGTAGCGCCCTCCCATTACCATCAGCACTCTTCGCCAATTTGATGTTGCAACTTTGGGAACAGGACAGTAAATCAGTTTATACTTGTCATCGACGTACATTTCATGGGACAACTGCAATTGTCTATAATTGTCTGTCTGTATTTTCCCACTTTCAGCAGCCATCATGTTTTGTTCACTAGCGTTTGAACAGTTCACATATTTATTAGAACCCTGTATACTAGTATTTTGCAGCTGGTGACATGTACATCGCAGAAATGACAGGCGTCTACGCATGTCTTTTTCGACCATCCGGGTTCTAGATAAGTTCTGAAAAATAGTGGTTCTCATATAATGGAAAATATATAAGGAAATATGATTATCATTGCATGTATTATGTAACAGAGGGTGAATGAAATTTGAAGTTATGGAATAGTAGAAATTATTAATTGTGGACGATGCTTATTCCAACTAGTGTATAGAGAATTAGAATGATCAAGTTCCAGTCAGCTAGTATACTGCTTGTAATTTTATCATCAACGGACGATTTAAAGTTACATTTGTATCACCCGACAGGCGAGTATACCGTGAGTCAACAATACAGACGCCATCTTGCACTCAAAAAAGTGAGTTTGTGGACTAAACATAAAAAACAGATTCAGTTTCAATAATAATAAAAATTTGCATAGTTGCTGCATGCAAACATTAGCCACACAAGCTAGCTAAATCAAACACACATAGTGCATTCTTCAATTATATACTCGCATCTGCATACACACCAATACTGTTTAGTATGTGTATTGATGCTATAAAAACGATTCCGACAACATAATCCTCAAGCTACGTTGATAAAAAAAATACGATTTTAAACACTAGAGGGCGCTCGATTATTTTCTAAAAAATACCTCTGGTCTAATCATATTCAAAAGAAAGTGGTAAAATACTTATAGCGCACGTTTTCTAAAAAGAAATAATGGCCAAAATTAAAATGATTTAATGTAGTTTATTATGTCCTCTTCATAGGAATAACTTGTAAATTTACCTTACCTTGCCTGCAAGTGACGTTGTGTTATATATTGGCATTTTGTCCAAGGTCAAATTGCTTGCATTTGATCGTGAGTGATAATCTAGAAGCCTTGCGTCTCTCAAATCGCCTGCAAATTATATTGAAAATCAGATTAATGCAGAATACAGACGTAGATTCCCATCATTACTGACCACATATGACCCCACTCACTAGATTTATCTTATTGACATGGCTTTATTAGTGCACAACATTTGGTAAAAATAATTAACTATTTAGTCTCAATCTTTGATTCAGATTAAATGTAAATTTGAATGTATTGTATAAGTATTCAAAATCAAAGGAAGCACTAACAGCTAGCCACAATTTGATTTTATTTACGCCTTCTATCTCAATGTACCTACTGCTTTTGTGTCAGTGAATATTGGCTCGTTCATGTTAACATGAGACCGGTCACTGGTAGCATAGTGGTTGTCGCACCAGACTTATGATCGGTAGTTCAAATCCTACCTTAGGCTGAACATCAAAGGGTCGACCCCTACACTGGGTGAGTGTGCCACAGACTCAGTGGAAAGGCCAATTCCACTGGCCGAGATTCATTCACTAACGAATGCGACTTTGGTGGAACTTTGGTCAAGGTCTGCAGGTGCTTGTGTTCGACCGGGCCTGGTTGACGCCAGGATAGCGCAATAAAATTGCCATTTGATAGGGAGATGACCACACAGCCCTATCATGTAGTCCCAAACAGGAAATGACTTCTGTGGCAAAATGCACTATGTGTCAGCACTAGCACTTGCAATTTGCACTTACATAAAAGAAAAGTCAGGAGAGACAACAGTGACATTCAATGTCCGGAAAATGAAAATCGTCCTAGATAAATCCATAATCACAATCTGTGGTATGATTCCTAATACAGACGAATAGTTTTAAATGTACTGTAGCGAATGAAAGGAGAGTTTTTTAAATTGAAACTCTTCTTTTATATTGTAGTTATTTGCTGCAAATGTGTTTAACTAAGTGAAGTGTCAACGTCAACTATATTTCACGTAATTCTCTGTCTCAATTTGGTCACGTTTCTTATTTTCAAACGGTCCTAACAATAGATTGTTAGTTGCACGTAGTTATGTATTATATTATACCAGTATACTATTTGTGTCAAACCATCGATTTGATTTGTCCAAACACAAAATTTAGATATGCAATCAAGGATATATCTAAGCAATAATGACTACCCAAGCGCCATATTGGATGAGGAGTGGTGTATATGAATGATAATGTGTGAAGCAAGACGAACTTATACTGAGAAAGGCGTCGGTGGTACAGATCAGGTTGTAACGAACAGAGATGGTGATAACTGTCTCTGTTGACTAGTTGAATGGCAATTGAAATAGTACTTGCCTCATTCATGTGACAATTGAATACATTATAAGGATGAATCGAATATTGCATCACCTAAGACTTTGCAGGTATAAGCGCTAGTACATTCACGTGTGTACACTCGTGTACACTCGTGTAAACTCGGTGTAGATGCTGACATTTTCATAATGGCATCAAATACGGATTCACCAATAGGAGAATACTAGTAAAAAAATTCTTTTATCCGCTACTGAAGACAGAAACCGTCGAAAATTGCTTTCTGTCTGCCATTTTGTAAAGTATTGTTTGTTTGTTTGTTTTCAAGTTAAGGGAGGAGCGGGGCTGTTGTCTCCATTGTTTGCATACATTCAAGCCTGCCATTTGTGTCACTGTGATTTTTTAGTCTTTCGAATGATATTGTAGCATATTTCGTCCCAGTTTTATAATATTTCGTTAATTTAGTTGGACTTTTCGACCTCGTCTGCCAAATTTTACATGATATCAAAGCTGATATTCCGTTGTTGTCCTACACGGTTTGTTGTTAAGAAGACCAGGCTAGTTGATAACACCAGTAATCGTTTTTTTATGAATCCGATCATCACTTTTTTTCTGCCAAATATGAAAGGACAAATTGACAATTGCTTTGGGGCACTATATCAATCTATTTTTTGTTTTGGTTTTAGATTTTGAAAATTCATAAGTTAATCATTATGGAAATGTTACGTACATGTTGGACGTGATTTTAATTTTAGTATGCAGACTGTCTGAGAACAGTGACCACACATTCCAAAAGGTCAGCGCTCACGCAACGAATTGTGTAACACATCTGCGGACTCGTCATTTCATCCTGCGCTGAAATACCAGTAGAGGCTGCGTAGTCAGGTTTCATCCTATACATACTTTATAATATTCAGCGTACATCATACATATTATTCTTACCGTTTCGCCGGCACCAATAATAATACCACATTACACAAGACAGCAGGCACATAACAGCCAGTCCTGTAACATGACAACTTTAAAAATGTTTGAAAATAGTTCAAAAGATTTGTTCGTTTATGCACCGTTGCAAGCTAAGTCGAAAATCTAGTTCATTCTGTGAAGCTGATAACCTTAGAAACACCTCAAAAACTACACAAGACAGATTTAAAAACGCTTACCAATTTTGATTCTTCTTTTATAAGCCATAAGTGTGGTTGTCTAACCAGTCAACAGTCTGAAAGTAAACAGTTTATCGTCTGATACATAACTTAGTCTTTTGTTGTCACTGCATAAAAAAAATCTTCTACTGACTAACAAAGGCTTATTCAATATTGATTCACTTTATGGGAATCACCTCTGCTCAAAGAGATAGTCTGGGTCGATGTTCTAAAGAATTGTTATGAATAGAGAGAATTAGAATACATTAAAATATTTAATGACTAATGCGAATCACCACTGCTCCATGATAAATAGTCTGGATCGAAAGGTCAAATCACATTACAAATTTAAAAACTGTACACGTATAGCTTTAACTGATATCAGGGTATACTCAGTATGAGTACTCGGTGCTAAAGTTTATAGTTTTCTCTTTTCTTTCAGGTGACTAAAGCTCTAATGGATCAGGACTAGGGGTGACCTTGAAAACCTTATTTCCAATTCAATCCGAGTGACTATGGTTTCAACTACGTCTAAGCCAATATAAGTTAGGATAATGGCGTGCAGAAAAACTGAAAGCTATCGGACCTGTGTTGTGTCAGTTCCCAGAAGCTCAATAATGTTGACATGAAAAACTGTATCTCAATCTAGAAGTAAAAATATTTGACATCTATGGTTATTATCAACGCAGTAATTTCGCAATATAAATAAAGCCAAGGATTTATGAGATATTTGAGAGTGTTAAATAAATAAATAAATAAATTTATTAATAAATTTTAATCGCACTTATGACTGAATGGCCACCACGTAAACATAACATTTTTAATACATGATCGAACCTAAAATTAATTGATTGAAGATAAATCTTTCATCATGCATAATTTTACTCGAATTTAGTTATTTTTTAGTATGAATGTTGTTCAATGTTGTATACAGCTTCACAAATAGCCTATTAAATAATATTATAATAAAATATTCCAGTCAATTTTGCAAAAATAATAGGAAATTCTGTCATCTAATTGCAACAGATTTTTTTTTCTTGAGTATGCCTTCCGCAATGGTCCTCAGACCCACATACAAAAAGTCAAAGAAAATATACGGAGTGAATGTTTGTCTAATTTGCATAAATTAAAACCAGCTATTTTTCACATTTCAGAATTATCATAATAGCTTTATTATGTTATAACATTCCTCTTAGGTGTCATTTTAACCATTTTTGAGCATGGGAATTTGTTTCACTTTTTCTTTGGAATGGTTGACTTATTTGCATAAATCTGTATGGCTGCCAAATTAACGTCTTATGTTGTATTTAGTTATTTAATTGAGTTGAATCATGCACAGGTACACTTTGATACACTTGTCATGCAGGTACATACGGTTGGTATTTGTTTTATTTAGTAATATTTATTTCAGGTTCAATGTCAACAACACTACTACAATGTTAATGAAGATTCAATGGAAATCCTATTCACAGTGAACGACATAACTCTACTATCTACACTGTGCCTGGGCAACGTGTCCATCAAACCTGCGTCGTATTCATTGCAAACCTATTAATATAGTCCAAGCTTCAGGAGAAAGAAGTCAGATCCAGAGCCCAAGTACTCGTCATTCTCTGTTGTATTCAGCTGAAGAAAATTCCAGCACTAATTGTTTATTTTGTAATATAAACATCAACTTCGAAGAACGGGGGGGGGGGGGCACGATATCTTCCCAGTAACCACCATGGTCTACAATGAAATGTTGTTAGCAACATGTAGTGAAAAACATGACTTATGGTCCACCAGTGTACAGTCAAGAATTATGAGTGTCCATGGTTTACTTGCTGCTGATACTATATACCACTGAATATGTAAATTTACGTACAATAAAGCAAAGAAAATATACCATAGACAAGAAACGGTAGACCACACGACGAGGTTAAGATGGCTAACTTTCATCAAGAAAATGACGATGAGCAAACTGCAAGTACACTATGGTAATAAAATAACTATAATTAAAATTAATGGTAAAGCGAATGTTGTCACATTCAAGGGCACAAAAGAGGCTGTGCTTCAGGATTAGCGCGACAGGGGAAAGATAAGCATTCATTTATTTAGTGGACAGAGGCAGACTCAATTACCCATAAACATTTGATGCAATCCATGGGATTGAGAGGTTCCCTTTTAACACAGCAAATTAAACACATAAGTTCTCAATAAATAGATTAATTATATAGAGCTCTCAGAAAAATATAACAACAGAGTTCCTCACCCCTGACCTGAACCATAACCCCAAAACTCAATCTCCCCATATAATTCAATATGCCCATCCAAACAATTGTATAGTAGGGCCCTACTATAGATGATTTAATATAACTTTGTCCAATGGCATTTAGTAGTTTTTTCAACTATTCACTGTCGTGATTCACTGCCCCAGCCATAGACGGTCGGTGACGCTGTTAGCATTGTCATACTTTCTGTGTTCCAGTACTCTTGCACGAGGTGATAATCCCTCAATGCTTTAACAGATATAGGCAGAAGTACGGACGCGCCTACATAGGCCAAGCCAACGCATGTACTTGAAATACAAATGAAAAATTAGTCATGTTTAACAGTATGCTATAGTTTATATAGCAAAGCCCTGCATTATAATATGTATACCAGATGTGTGTTAAAAAGATCCTAAGGGGAATGCTAGACAGTGGAGAATCAGGGAATTAAACAGTTCATATGTTGCCCATATTGCATTCGTTAAACATGAAGCTATTCATGTCTAAGCACTACCCAGGATAGAATAGATCATGGATGCACAAGGGTGCTGAATGGTTCTCAACTGTTGACGTAAAAATTGGTTACTGGCAAATGAGTATGGATGAGTGTGACATTGTCCCATCAGTTGAGTGCAACAGTCTTCATGTGGGTCTTTCAGGCAGCGCTAGCCCCTTTGTATTTATTTATTTACACCAGATAAGCTAAATGAAAGTGTTCAAATTCAAATTTACATTATTCATATGTAAAGAGAAACAGCCCCTTTCAAATGGTGATGGGAAGTGTCTTGCTGACTTGGCAATTAGGACATGTCTAGTGTAACAAAATGATGTGGTTGTATGTAGTGTCTCATTCCTTGATAATCTTGAGAGGCTGAGACAATTGTTTGAAGGTTGTAGCTAATAAATGTCAATTTTTCAGGAAAGAGGTGAGGGCATAATGTTCCCAAAGATGGAGTACGGATAGATTTTGCCATGACTGTAGCCCTGCAGGTATGGCTAATGCCAGAAAAAGATGTGAAAACAATAATGGGTGAAGAATGTTACTAAAATAGCAATGCCCTTGTATGGAATTACTATTGGTTTATATGTCACGTGAGGTAATAAGAACAAACATGCAGTCCATAAGCCTGAGTTGGAGTGAACTGTGGAGTGCAAATATCCATTTGCGACCACCAGCTGAGCCCAAGAAAGAGGTTATGACATCTGAGAAGTGATTGCTGTATGCCGGAGTCAGTTGGTGGTTACAATGCCAGGTGCGGAGTTTTGTGTGTACCTGCATTGCCTCAGCATTAGCTGAACCAAGTTCTTATGGTTGTCAAGTGCCTCAAAATATATGATACCTGACATGGGGATCAGTGGTTGAAAGAGTGTACAAGTTCTTTGAATGGGTGCAGACTTGATAACAGAGAACACATAGCTGAGCATGCTGATGTGGAGACTGCCCTTGAGGAATGGGAAAAGCTAGGTTTGAGAAATAGTGTGCTGCACAGATCCAGTAAAGCTGATGATGCACTGAAAGATGACAAGAGATGTGGCGAGAAAAGTGCGATCCTATAAAAGTGTGCCAGGTGCAGAGTCACTGCTGATGGGAGAGCTAAATTTCCATCGGTTAATATCAAGATTACAAGGTCACTTGAGATGTTGAGCATAGATTACCGCACTCTAGAAAAAGGCTGATCGGATATGCTAATGAGAACTCACGACTTCACGTGCCTTAGCTCTACCTACAATGAACAAAACAACAAAATTCGCAGCAGAAACACGAGTAAGTCAGACCATGAGTGAGAGGAATTTTGAAATTGGAGTGATACTAACATCTATTTGAAATGACATGTGTAGCCAAGTCTCATACAAGACAATGACTTCCACAAAAAAATGGCCAACATGAGTGTTTCAATGAGAATTTCCTCGGTATGTTAAGCTCTTTGATTGAAGAACAGAATCAGGACTGGTGACAGCATGTTGGACCTTTAGTGCATGCATAATAATAACTGTAGAAAAAGTGGTGTAACAGAATATCTCCCCTTCCTTCCTCATGTATGGCAGACATGCCAGGCTGATGAATGCAAGTTAGCATATGATCATGTTGAGAAACGAGCAGGCCAATATAGAAGAAAGATTAGATACCTTGAAACATGATTTCAATCCAGAATCTGTTATTGAGAGGAAAACATGGGATAGCAGAGGGGTGGTGGAAGGAGCCTGAATTGGTTGTGAGGCCAAACTGTCCAGATTTCCACGTCATAGGACTTTGCACAGCAACATATTACTTCATACCACACCCTACTGTACAATATTAAGATAGACATATGAGGCAAGTTATAAGGAATTCATTATTCAACTGAATAATGGTCCGAAGCGGAACATGACAGCAAGCTAGTAATTCCATTCAGTAGTAGCATTTGCCGCCCCGGGGTAAAAACTTAACAAACTTAATGGTCCAATTAAGGTCCATTTAGTAAAGTGTTCTATATGACTTAAATATGATTGAACAGCCCATAACGGGCATTGAAAGCATCTTTTTATCTGTTTGTGAATCAACAGCATATATTCTTACACAAAAGATGGAAAATATCGCAATCTACATTTCACAATTTTTGCGTGTGAAAATTAAAAAACTACAGTTAAAGAATAATTTATTGACAATTTATTAGGCGTTTCATGGATCTGCACATTGTTTCAGCAACTATTAATGAATTAATTATTCCTTGTAAAATATTCTAATTTAACTTTGTATTTTATATGTATATTTCAATAAACCTGTCGAAACGTTTAGCAAAACTTGGCACTTATCGTTGTAGTTGTGTTGCAGACATTGCATACTATTAGATATGCCAATGAATCATCAATATGTACAATACAATAGAAAGACATAGCACATTATCCAAATATTGAATTGTATACTAGCACTCCCGCTACGAGATATTGGTGGCTCTTTTATCTCCACTTTCTGAGCAACAAATTTGCTGTGTAAACCAAACGGCAAAAGTTCAGGCGAAATCGCCCTGCCGATCTCGGAGAAATCCTTCGCATCCAGCACTATGACCATTCCTGTAAAACGAACGTAACTCATTAGGTTTACCTCGTAAAACATAATATAGCTCGAATTAACTAAGGTAAATAATGTTTGTCTATGTATTCAGGCTTCGTGAATGTTCGTATTGACAGTTATTGCTCATTAACTACATAAATATGTTGCATTAACATGGCTATCATATACATCGGTTTAGAATACAAAGCTAGCGTTACCTGTCTCAGTATGTGTGTCCAGTACATCGACAAGTACAACACCATCGTCTTCGTCAACAGCGTCAAGAGTAGGGACAAATATTGGCTCACTTGTTATCAAACCATCGTATGGACCCCAATACAGTGCTGATTTTGTTTCAACGTTCAACTGTGTGCAATAAATAAAAAATATTCATAACTAATCTCAATGATATGTGTATAAATATAATATAATTGGGTTCGTGTTTAAGTCAATATAAAGTCAACGTCAGCACACCTGTGCATAACTTAAGATTGAACTAATACCAAATTATTATGAACATTTAAAACTCCGGTCCCATAAACCTATGTAAATGATTTATTCTTTATTCAGTAAAACGACGCCAATTTGATGTTATGTCCCACATTCACGGTTATTGGGTACAGGGTATTTATTTAATTTATATAATATATACATGTTCGTGGGCACTTGTATATGTAGACAGTTATGGTTTAACGCTGTTTACATTTTGGAATTCTAACCCAGGTGGAACATACTAAAAATATTCTTAATTTGCATAACTAACAAGGCTATAAATAAATATTACAAAATATAATTAGTGTAAAAGACGACGTCGGATACTACTAGTATTACATTTACTTTACCACTAATTTACATATTGAAAAGCAATAATCGATCCGTTGATGTGATAGATGTGACCATTTTATAAGTGTCCATAAAAGCTGTACTGGGTGAACGATTATACACATAACTCATTCTCCCAACTTGTATTTTGTAGTTATTAAGGAAAGTTAGAAGTTGATTAGCTTATAAGATTTTACTTATAAGATCCACGTTCTCTTGTAGTTTTGCTCATTGAATTGTGGATTGTACGTTTAATTCACTTAATCCTTGAAAATTACAATTGATAGTTGCACCAGAATTTCATAACGAAACCGACTCTCAAATTTGAAGATGATCAAATAAAACATTTTGGGTTATTGTAACCAAAGGAATAAAACTATTTTAATTGAAATTTAAAGAATATTTTGGAAAAATAAACATACAACATGTTCCATATTTGAATTTGGTTGAGTTCGTGGGCTAGTTAATATAATATCCAAGTTGAAAGGAAAGAAAAATAAATGTTTGTGTTATTGTAACCATACGACAAAAAACTTGAGACGGAGTCAACGACGACAACAACAACGAAGACAAACATTATTCCCTAAACGTAAATTTGACATAATTTCTGGGAGCTAGTCGAATTTGAAACGCCTTCACCAACTGAATTACCAAAACGTAGATAATACATTTAATAAACTCATGTATGCTCTGGTCTTTTAAAATGTGTAGCATGTTTTGTATGTAATAAAGCTGCATTTAAAAAAAACCTGCGTTTATACATTAACACCTTCAATTCATTATTGAGGTGGTACATTTTGTTGCAGTCGGAGATAGATTCTGAAGACATTTGTGACTTAACTGGGGAATCACAATTTCTTTAGTTTGTGACGAAAGTGAGGCTGTACACCAAGATAAACAAGCGAATGTGAATAGCAAACAATAGGTTGTTAGCATCCATGTAATAATCGATGTTTACTGACAAAAGATAACAGTGCGAGAAGAACAACAGCAGAAAAACAGTTCTTGTTCATTACTACCACTGGCGGGATTTAAACACATATGTATCATGCCAAAGAGACAACGGGCTCATTGTATTCCCATTGACCTTGTATCGTTGCGATCACTAAACTGCATTGTACCATCCTTGTATAGCATACAAATAATTTATCAACTTACCTTGATAACCGTATTTGGTACTGGGTCTAAGCCTGCCATGTACGCATACGTGTAGGGTTTAGTGTTATAATTATAATAGTTGATGGTTGAAAAATCAACAACTTGATAGCCCGATGGATAAAGATCAATTCTGTCAATAAGCGTCCAATCATTCATATCAACTACAAACCGCTCTACCACTGTTCTCTTTGTGCCCTAGATACAAACAATGATTGTAATATTGCAAAACTTAGTCAGAAAGTTTGTCAAATTGTAATAACAGCTATAGGCAGATCGCCAACATTTAATGTATAGTTGTGCTCAAAAATATTTGTTTGCATGCAACATTGCAAATTGATGTTTATGAAATAACTTACTGGTCCTGCTACAATTTCTTCCAAATCGAAATATATGTATACATCCCACGAGTATGTCAACATATCTAAGTACATTTTGCCATCCAGTTCATAAGAATTGAGCTGCAACACACAAATTAATCATCAATTATTTTGTTTATCCACATGTATATATCTCAATAGTGATAGCTTATTATCATGATTCTTTACTTTTTCATCAATCGATATTTTCCCATTATACAATCGTCAGATAATGGACAAAACACAGAATTATTCGAAGAGTTAACTCTGCTTTTGTATGTTATATCAAAAAACAATATTCGTATTCGTATAATACATGGCGGACTATAGCATGTTCAATCAAAATCTAAAAATCTTTGCAATTTTTTTTCCGAATTATTTGTGTAAACAAAATTTAAATAAATTTCAAATTGCAGAGGCGGCGGGACAAAATTTGGTATGGTGGGGCGACATCTGCTCACTATCCCTGCATTTTTAGAGGCAAATTTTGCTGACACAAAAAGTTTCAGCTTGGTTTGGGGGAGACGCCGGTGCCACCGCCACTGAATTTTGATGTTTCCAGTATATACATTTTATAATAATGAATTTATATGGATAATGCTCAGAATAAATTATCGTGCTACTGGCACATAAATTTTCACACATCATGTTGAGATTTGAGAATGTGAACTGCACTGATAACATTCAGTTTTAGGCCATGGTATAGAAGAAAACTACGTCAGAATACAAGCCAATCATCTGTATAGCTTAATTGAGTTATTGTGTTAAACTGATCATTCGGCATATAAAAATATATATAATATATCGCCTGATAAATTAACTATAATGTTAACTGATGTATCTAAAATAATGTTCAGCCATATATCAGTTGTCCAGTCTTTTATACCTGATGTGTTATAAACAACCCATCTGGTGTGGAGAATTCGCCTACTACTTCATTGGTTTTACGGCTTATGAAAACAAATCTCGTCGGAATATCTGATCGAAATTCATAACCGGTCAGGAAGGTGGGCAGTACTGGGTCATCTGGGTCCGACACTGAAATAGGAAATTTGCAGTCAATAGTTTATGTTATGAACGCTCTACCAAGTACAATTGATAACATGTTCAATGGAAATAAACATTTATTTTAAAACAAAATTCAACACAATATATATATGTTGTTGAGCCTGTTTTCTTATCTCCCTCGGAAGTCACGAGCAAGAACTGATCAACCAGTGGTTTTAATGAATGCGCAGTCAAATTGTTGGGAGTCCAATATAAGACTAACGTGAAACCTTATACACCTAGATT
The DNA here is from genome assembly GCF_978046115.1 of Saccoglossus kowalevskii. NCBI lineage: Eukaryota > Metazoa > Hemichordata > Enteropneusta > Harrimaniidae > Saccoglossus > Saccoglossus kowalevskii. The sequence continues at coordinate 20,727,370 of NC_140654.1, forward strand.
TGGGTGAGGTACCACAACGTAGTCACATAGCGACACTTGATGTGATGGCACTCTACACCATAATACCTAGTATTACAGAAGCCAGTAGTGCTTGCCAGAAAGCCGTTGAACTTAGACATGTTCAACTTCCACCCACTTCTAACAATATAAATTGGCTAACAATTATACCTAATAACAATAGTTTTCAGTTTAACAACAATAACTAATGCGTCTGGCAATACATGGACGTAACTCCACACATTACTATTATCATGTGCACCATCATCCAACCACTTCGTATAATTTATGTTTCATAGATGACATATTCACCATATTTGCATACTATTTTATAAATATTATGATTTCAACTACCGATCGCACGAGACCATTACATATACTATATTACACTCAGATGTCAAAGTTCATATTTATCCGACATTAAGTTGATCTGAGATGGAATTGTTGTCAACGTTCAGTACGTAAAGATGAGAACGTGTTACTTGTTTAATATTGAAGTTTTTGATGTTAAATATGTCAATATTCACTCAAAACTAGCATTTAATAGAGTACCATAACTACAAAATAAATGATCACATAACATGCAACATTACAAACGCAATATATTTAATCGCATGCAAACAATGTCAAAAACAATACGTAGGGGAGACAAAGACACAACTGAGAACCAGATTTACCAACCATTTTGCAAAAGTATTTCAATAGCATCAACCATCCTAAAAACGACATGTCATTTATAAGCATAATCAAAATAAATAAATAAGACAACAAGCTACGCAAAAAATAGAATCTATTTCGATAGAAAAATGGCTGCAAGAAAACTACCCATACACTAAGGAATCAATACTGGACAGTGGGCGAGCATCATACGCTAAGAGCCACCTATCAGCTACTATCGGACACTCCTACACCTGCGGCATGATATTTTACACCATTTGTAGTCACCGAAGAAGCCAACTTTTAGGGGAGAAAGGTTGACTCCATTCAATCAAGTGAGCAGTAAACATACAGAGTGTTGAGATGCAATTCCAGCGTATACACTGTAATATACATTGTGCTGTATGCGTAAAATTCCGTTCAGAAAATGTGCGAATTCTTAGCCGCTTTTTTGAATTATTCCTACGTGGCAATAATGTTTTTCAAAGGGAATCCCGCACTATGATCTCCCGAACCAGTTGAATTTTACAATGTCTATAAATTGTGTTCCAACAATTACATAGCTTTAAAGACATGTAATAATGAATATTAATGTTGAATATGGAAACCACGGTAACAAATGTACATCGATTGAAAAAAAACCATGAATGATAAGCAAGTACACATATGTTAAAGATTTAAGTCCATGATAAATAACAGAATTGTTTTGTGAAAAAAAAGTGAGGAATAATTGTTTATTCAGTCCTTTACTTGTTTATTCTGTAAAAAAATGTCTGATTTTTTGGTTATATCATTTCGTTATACAAATACAAATATAGTAAACAATATAGTCAACTCACGTAGGTTTTTGCATACATCCATGAAAAAATTCGATGTTGGAATAATAAAATAATTTTCAGTTATAGCAAAAGAATGGAGGTAACCACCGGGTAGATCAAAGTCGGGGTAACCATCATCCACGCACTGGCTCAGATTGAAGGGACCGCCTGCTAAGTAAGACGCTATTGGTATCCGTTCGTCATTCTGGATTTTATACACCATTCGCCTTTGAATATATTAATGAATAACATTTATTTACGACACAACAGAAAAGCTTAATAAATAAATTATTTAATTAATTAATTGTGTTGTACAAACACAATTATATTGACGCATCAGTTGTTTGTGGTTTATTTTTGGAAATCGTTTTCGGACACGTTATTTTTTACATTTGAATTTGTGGGCAATTCACTCATCTCGGACACATCCACACAAAACATGGTCTCATGCCTATTGAGCATTTGTTTGCAGAGCCAGTGCGCCCTCTGTGACACAACAAAAATATGCACTTATATACAATATATCTTACTTTATATTATACATACCACGCATTGATGTTTTCACTATCACGCATATCAAACATGAGTGCAGAACTATACAGTGTTACACCGTCAGCATCAGTGTGTTCGTGTGCCGGATTATTCAAGTTCACCATATATGGAGGCAGCCCGAAGTTAACATCTTTGAACGGATATGTTCCCTTGGTGTCAAGAGTCTCAAGATCGATCCATAGTCCTATGAATGACATGTTAACTTGTATATATTCAAGCACAGACAACAAAGAAATTACATACAATAGATTTGCGAGAAATTTAGCCTTGCGCTGTGGTCAAATATACGTCAAAACAAACAAAATGAATTGTGCGTTTAATGTGCCTCGTTCGTCGTGCTTTTGTAGCTTAAAAGCGCTGTATATGTCTTATTGAAACCATGTCCAACATAACTCCATAGCTTTATCTCAACATAGCCTTAACCAACGTAGCTTTAACTCCAATATTACAACCCAATATTTGTCGTGTTTTACCACCGTAGTCGCACAGTCCTAATGCATAGACATAAATATTTTGAAAACTATACAGGTAACTAACCGAAACTAGCTTCTGTCACGGTTTCGACATTATCTCCAATCTTCCAGAAAGCAATATTTGGATTAAGGGCAGAATAATCGTTGAAAACGGACCATTTCTCGAACTGTTCCTGGTGCTACATGAGAACGTGAACTCAGATTAATAGTAAAGACTGATTGAAACATTGTGTTTCTTTATAAGTCAGCGTGAGGTTAGGTTCAGTAATGTGAAAATGGTGTAGATATGTGGGACATTTCTTTCAAATCGACTATATCAAATCTGTAAAAAGCAGTTAACAATGTCATTGAATGAAGACTACAAATGAAAAGAATATCGATGATGTCAACTGCGTCACTTGGACTAATTTACATCATTACTTTACTGGTATAACGAAGGCTGTGCGATTTATTTTAATGAATTTTCAATTCCTATCACAATTCAAGTGACCGAGTACTCCTGTTCACTCAGATACGATTTGACTATGCATTAACTAACTATGCATTTAACTATACATACAATAGGAGAATACGTCGTTGCCCAGGCGACCTTAGATACGTCCATATCCCACTCGTAATAATCCCACGTTTTATAGCTTTGAGTCAAATAAAATCTGGAAAAAATTAACATACACCAATGTAATGCGGTTGCACAGAAAATGCCTGCAAATTTGTCTACAAATAGCATAAATCTAGCTTTATGTTGACACATAGTATTCACAGCTTGTGATAATGGATCAGTTTTGATGTTTTTTTATATTTTTACTGTGTTATTACAATTTATTTTTTATTGTTACGTAATAGTTTTGTATTTATCCAGAATCAGATTTATTCTTCAAGTTAGATAAAGTTGTGTTAAAGGAAGGTTACACCGCGTATGTTTGACATTTGTGTTGATAAACATTGATTTAGCCAGAATCCACGGCGCTTTTCTAAAAAAATACCAGTACTATTTTTGACCTGGGTGCAACGTGCACTAAATACCACCGGTGACTCTTTCTTTACCTTCCAACCACCAAGGGAATTGTACAGTTAAAGCTTAGAAACGTATTTGTTTATACTCGTTGATCTGCGCAATAGTCAAAATCGCCATCTTGTTTCATGTGCGACTCATATCTCGTGTATGCGTGGCGCGACGACTACCATTCAAGCTATCAATTTATACTTTGATTTGATTTCAAACATACACCCTGAAAGACGTGAGGCTGAATATAAATAGATATTATTGATATTGAGCATAAAAGAGAACAACACAATATCGTAAAAATTGTACAGGCAAGGTGTTGTAGAAGCTGCCATCTATTCATGAATTGCGTGTGAATTCCAAAATGAACTTTGCAATTTGTATATATCAAAAAGTAACTAAATGATTGAGCAATACACTCACACAACTCTAAGAAGAATTTTAAATCGTGACATATCGATTATCATTCTGTCACATCAATCGAAGTCATATTTATTTTTTGACATGTTCATCTAACTGTACTATCAACAACAACGAAAATATGGGGGCAAAATATCAGGAATAAATAAAACGTTGCTGTTAAGTTTCAATCTTGCGATCTCAGAACAAAACACGCGTCATTATAGGATGCCTGGTCTAACACGAGACAATGCAAGTTAACTCGCTAGTTGAGACCTAATCGCGATTTAATCATTTTATTACTGCAGAGAATGTGGGTGAATCGATTGATATATAACATACTTAGTTCCGTATTCCACCATACCATCACGCATTTTAAACGATGCCACTCTTCCTAATCCATCAAACGCGTGGGTAATTTTGGATCCAAGTTCAGGGTTACTCCAGTTACCATATGTACCACCAGACTGCTTTAAAAAGTACCCTGTAAAATTTGGTAAATGTACGTTACTACAAAATTACGTTTTAATCACGACTTTATTAACTAATTGTATTCATGAGTTTATATGCGTAACATTAAAGGGCGGCAGTCGTCGCGCCGCGTCCTGTTCGATATGGGACTCATAGCGACGTATACAACGCGTGTAAAATACATTGTTTATTTACATAAAATCCGAACACGCGCTGCGCGACGACCACCGCCCTTTAAATACTTGTCATACCTTCAATCCAGTCTGGTATCTCCCCATGTATTTCAGTCGGCATATACGGTCTTTCCCTCGAGATTGTCCCGAAGTAAGTATCGTATATGTTGTCTGGTACATCCCAGCAATTTGCCATAGATGCAAACAGACATGACACAATCATTTTGAATAGCATACGAGATAACATCCTGAAAGCAATATGACATATGTTAACAGGAGTAAGTAAGGTAAACGTGTTTAATGCTTCTGTTAACACATAACATATTAAGTGCAACGCTTAAAATCTCAGACGAGGTCGGTAATGTTATCAGTTCTTTTTAATGTGTACACTGGCTTCAAAATACGTTGCGCCAACGAATTTCATGACGTGTGTTTTACATTAAACAAGTCAGCACAGGTTTAATTATGTTATTATACAATGCACGGCTTCGAAACAGTGTTTGAACTCAGATGCCAAGGATTGCGTGAAATTCACTTGGGAGCGCCACCTACAATAAAATGCGTAAATGTTATCTCCTTAAAAGATTGCCCAAGCCTTATCTTATCTCAATATTAGCTTAAGTGATACCGTCCTTTGACTGTCATCTTTGTAACGGTCAACGATAACATGTTAAGTTTATAAATATTTCAATGTTAAAAATTATATTTGATTCGTATATACCACATATCAACGTAAATGAAATGTGTGAACGTTGGAAAGCGCGAGTGGCAGTAGAAAAACCGCATAATTATGTTGCATCAATGTTAACTGGGTTGAATTAACAACACTCCCATGACCAGTGTCACAGCTCTGAAAACTCTTTTAAAAGTGTACATGCCATCATTTAAAAATATCGTTTTCAATTTCTACAAATTAACAGAGCAATAATCACTATTGTGATGTTACGTATTACGTATTATCTGTCCAAATGCGCAATGGACGGACCAATGTGTCCAGCTGGGGCATTTCACACTGATCAGATTGCATATTCTGTCTATATTTTGTGCCGCCATATCATCTTTAAATTCGGAACAATGTCACGTTTTAAATAATATAGTACCAACCTGTAAGTGTTTGGTCGATGGTGACCAAGAGAGATGTGAAATGTTAGAACTACCAATAACTATGAATCGGTCACGCTATCTTTAGAGATTCATCGTTCTATCAGTCATATGATAACGCCTGAAACTGTGATGACTAATTTGACCAGATACAAAAGGTCAATTGGAGGTAAGACGCTGTTGGGTTTATTTACTGGATAGTCACTGAAAGATACATAGACTTAGAGGCAGCATGATATTCGCGCAACGCCTTCAGTCGAACAAATCCACCAACTTGAATGCCATTATATTATATGTTCCAGGATTCATAAAACTGAACCACAGATGAATCGTAGGTTGTATGTCTGTTTGACATAGGTTTAGAAATGTGAAGGAATGTTTTGTCTGTATGTCTGTCGATCAAGAAGCCCATCTCATGATGCAGATGTGAAGATTCGCCCACCTAGTAAATATTATGCCGTTGACTGACTGAATAGCTGATTCCTCACGCGTCGAATGAATTTTTAACTATCTATGTTTCTTTGTTGGTATTTTATTAAACTCTCCGGCGTTCCGATCGGCTTTCCATAGATGTAACTGATGGTCACTACCTTTTGTCGAATAACGATAGGTGGAGTAGTCATCTAACACAGGTCGCTAAGTTGATAAGGTATTCCAGCCGCGTCACTTCGCGTGTGCCATCCGTGTGTGAGTGAAAAGTACCGTAAAAGTATGTTGTCTAATTCCCCCCTCGTATATTGTCAAGCGTTCGTTGTTCGCTTGGGTCGGGTAACTATGGTCAAAGTGGTAGGTTGTTGAGTGTCATCGATCCAAGTAAAAACATATTTTTAACTACTAAGTATCTTCTCTTAGCTGATGTAATCAGTATAAACACTGTGGCAGCATAACGGGGGCAGAAGGGGCTATCGCCTCCTCAAAAAAGTTTCAAGCTGAAACATTTTGTGTCAGCAAAATGAGCCCCTGAAAATGCAAGAAAAAACGTTTCAGTGAGTCTAGATTTCAAAATCTTTAAGGGCGCAATGTTGGTGAACAGATCTCGCCCCCTCATGCAAAATATCTTGCAGTGCCACACTGGTATGGTGGGGACGTCGTTACTTAGAACGTGTGTTCAGGGAACTTAAATTTCTTAATGAATATACATGACTCAATATGTTTCAGCAGGCACTTGTTTGATAATGTTGGTGAAATGTGTGAATGTAGATAGAACTCGCCAAGTCGTCATGTCCATTAGAACTCGTTTAATAATTGCATATGGAAGTGATTAAATAAAATATCAGCCCGACAAGTTTCGTCATCGCGATTAATTTCGTAGATACTACTCGATATTGTATATTTAGCGCATGTTTTAGTGTTTTCACTGATGAACTTATAAATACTACCCATCTGACTTATGTAAAGTTCCCTTGGCCTTTCTGCCATATGTTCGAGAATGGCATTCGGTAGGTAGTCTTTACACCATTGTCAATTTGACTAGAAACTGAACATTGTATATCACTGCAGCTTATTGTTACGTGTTACGTGATCGTCGAATGTTCCATTAGTTTCTATTTCTAAGGGGAGTCTCAGAACAATTCCTTCAACAACATTATTTAGTGGGCACCCATCTGATGTTGTGGAGATTTGCAAAACATTCTTGTCTTAATGTCGAAGGCGATTAAATATATCGTGTTGCCTTAATTGGTCTGCAATTGCAGTAAATTGACAGTTGCTGTCCGGTGCTGGATCTAATAGTGTTCTAAATCCAGGGGACTGAAACGAACGAAGATTTCCCCCACGAGTTGAAGATACATAATATTTGATTCAAGGTTGTTTATTTCACCATAAAACCCGAACACGTGTAAATATACCGATACAATCGTTTGAACGTGATTTGTCAGTACAACCGCCGGGTTCAGTTGACTACGTAGAAAATATAAACGAAAACAAATAGAAACAATTTCTCATATTGAATATGGTTTGTACGAACCAAAAGAATTCATCTCTGGTTGACGGGATGTAGGCCGGATAATGCACTCATGATCATGTAATCGTTCAGATATTGAGCTACATTCAGACCTGCGGCCACAGTATTTATACAGCCGTCATTAAGCTTGCCTTCCTGTGAATCGATGCCCAAATGACCAATACGTAGCATCACAGTAATGCAGAGACATCAACGCATGTGGTCGAAAAAAACTGGTTACGTTGTTTACTTTTGGTAGTTCAAAGTGCTCGCTGAACTCAATGGGAAAACGCCGCGTTTGAGGTTGAAACAAAAGCAACGATTCATCCCGTTCGACGACCATATTAACGCGGCATTGATAAAAACAAGCAAAAAAATATCTATTTCAAACAAGCAGCGGGGTTGTGTCAGTGCATTAAACGTTGATAGATCCACCATTAATAAAATTTCGAAGAAAATATTCCAGCAGATTTGAAAACAAGCCTAGAATAATTGTTAAGTCTTTAATCATTCAAACCGGTTAAGGAAAACTAACATTGGCTGAAAAAAATAACCCTGTTTATCTAGTTCACTTCGCACTTCAATCTAATGATAGTTGCACACCTACTGGATTATTAGAGACATGGGGTCGGCAGTTCAGTTGGGCCTACCCAGATTGATCCAACACAAACAGAAGCAATACATGCATTCACAGTCCCGGTCTGTCTTCCACCACAAATATTCCTCGGGCAAGCTGGTTACAATGCGGACTTTACATATCATTTGTATTTCTCCCAAGCACAAGTGTATAACGGGCTTGTTATTACAACTACTAAATTCGTCTCACACTCACAATTACCTGTCTATAATACACTTTATATCGGACTGATCACCGAGTTATTCAGAAGTATCGGACATGCCCTTATTCTGCTTGATTTTCAAGATTTGTTCATCTTAACTTACAGATGTAGGTGGCCTTACAAGTATACATTTTAGAAATGTGAAATAAATTCACCATCGTGAAATTTACGTTACCAGAATAGTGAACTGCGGATGAGTAGAACAATTGGCCTGTTACAAGCTTTTTCTTATGTTTCCTGTCGTATAATATTTAATAAAGGCACCCGAATAAATCCAGTTGTTTAAGAAGCGCCCTGACAGTTATCTTGTAGTAACAATTGAATCCCCAAGAACTACCTTGTTTTTCACTGGATGTCAAACAAAGTCACACAACCAATAATAATCCAAAATTCAAAAATTTGCACCGTGTAGTTCTAGCGAGATTTCAGTCGCACACAGTAACATCGACGACGAAATAAGGTATATAGCTTCAAACGACGAGGTCTCAATGAATGTAGGGTACAAAAACACTAACCGTAATTTCACGCTACTTCAAACTTGCCCATGTAGAGAAAGGGACAAGCTCAGCAAACCACTCTTTCTTGTGAAACACAAGTCCCTAAATTATGTTGGTTATACGGCATAGAACAACTGCAGGGTGTCTTGCCTCTATCAGTCCTACATTACAATGTATTGGACAGACATAATCTTGAAAACATGTGCTAGCGCCGGCACGAAATGTTGCATGGGGGCAAGATGTGCTTACCATCTCTCGTGCCGAGGGTGCGAATTTACTAGGGAATCAAGGGCATGGGCCCGGAAGATTTTTTATCTAAAACGCTATTTCCTGCATTTTGAGGGTCAAATGTTGCTGACACAAAGGGTTTCAGCTTGATTTGAGGGGACTGCAACGCACGATACTGGCCTAGAGCTGGGTGACAACTGACTAACTCGTGTTCACGGTCGTCTTGCACAAGCACAAATAAATGATTATTAATTTGAAATGACAATATACGCTATCTATCATAATTCTGAAGCTGGGCAAGCCTTGCTAGCAAACTAGGCATTATACATTATTATTACAGCATAAAATAGAATATCACAACACTCTACTCTCAACTAATTTCACAACCATTGATTATGCAGAAGATGTAGTATATTGTAATTTGATTTAATTGTAAGTTAGTCTACATTGGTCTACTTTGATAGTGAGGTGCATTTTAAATATATATATATTGTTACAGCTTTACTGCTTCCATATAATAACTTCAAGTATGGAAAATTAATCAATGCTATTTAAGCCGATAATGTTAAAATGGGGGAAACCTAATCCGATTGTTTCTTCTATATGTAAATTAAATTTCTATTTCCCTGAAAGCAAGAACGATATTGCTTTCAGTTTCACTTTTCAGTTTCATATTTGTGTGTCAGGCTACAGCTTCCTCATATTTTCCAGCCAATATTTGAGTATTGTATTCCTTAGCTGATCATATTCAGGCAACGTGTATTTAAGTGCGACTTTTTGGCAATACATAGGATGTTTTCTCCAATGCATTGTCCAATCAAATCGCAGAGATTGTGCTACAATTCCAACGAACTAACATTTGAATAGTTTGATCGAGTGTATTTTTTGTCTAGGGTGTGAACTGATCAGGCATTAAAGATTAAAAAACGGTTATTTCAATATTGTGTACAATCTGACCTATTCGTATGAACATGCCAACTCTGATTAGGTACATGCATTGGGGCACCGGATTTATGCATTTTTATCAAAAAATGTTTTTAGTCTGGTCCCAGTCATTTGGTATTATGGTCGTGATTGTAAAATTCGGGGAGATGTATTTTTTTTTGGATTACAAACAAAACAAAGGGAGCTCAAAAAAGACACCTATTTGGTGGACGGAAATCAAGGAAAAATTAAAGAAAAAAATTTACTTACGCTTCCATCTCATTAAATTTAAATAATTTGTATCATTTTTTTAATCGTTTTTTAACTAAAAACAAAATAAACGTCACCACGATTATCATAATGTATGTTGTACCAGGTGGGAAAACTTGGCACAATACAAAACTATTGTAAACATCATCACTCTCGATAAAGTGGTTCACTTTTCCCCACTGAGAGAGGGTATCCAGGAGTGGCGAGCTCCACACTTGATTACTCTCCAAACTTCTCAATCATTTTTTAGATTGGCAGTCAATGTTTTTTTTACTGTACCCTGTGACAATTGAAAAACTTAAACCAGCATCTTCGCTGTATTTGGGGTTTACACTGGAATATTCTAGGAGATTGGTATCAACAATTTGCGGTCTGCCACACTCATGATGTTAGATCTTTTGTTGTTTTTTTCAGTGGCCTTTCATTTTCACGTACAGCACATGTAATTTTGGCCTGTATTTCTTGGCTTTGTAAACCGTTTTTACAGCTTTCTCTCATCTCTAAACAGAATATAAGTCTTTCAGTCAGTTAGTCACTGACCACATAATAGTTGAATACATAATGTACGTTCCATTGGTCAAGGCAGAGGCATTAGGTTTGTATAAAAGGAAATGTACCAACAAATAAACCAAACACAAATACGGGAATATTGTTATGTGCTAGGAGGAATATAGTGAACCACTAGGAATTGCTCCAGTATGGTCCCGCTTCATTTACCTCGAAATGACTGTAACTAGAAACTGTGTCATTGGACCTGTGGTGATAAGAATATCACTGTCTTTCTGAATAAGGGCCTCATATACATCATCATTTTCTACTAGATCCTTGAAGTTGTTGTTCATTATGTGTGTGTTGCAATTAATGATTGGAAGCGCTCAACTTATAAATAAAATAAAATTAAAGTTGTGTATTCAGCAACATATACAAATTAAGTTTCCATTGTAAATCCTTCAGTGTCTCAGTCTTGCAATGTGTTAAACAAAGACAAAGTAAAGACTACAGATATTTAATAATAAGTGATAACAAAATCATTTCATTATTGAGATGTTATATTTATACAGGGTATATCGAATTTTTACCAAGATTACACACACATGTAATGTAATATATGTTGGTTTTGTTTGATGTATAATTGATGTACATTAGTATAACTAGAAGACGCAGGTATTCTTTTAATCGCTTTCTAATTTTTGAGTACGTTGCGTCTCTCAAGAAAGACGCAGTACTGTGATTAACGGAGAAGCACGTCCACTATACGCTGTAAATACAACGTTAACATGTGTAGTCTGAATAAGATCTTTAATTTTTTCTTTAAATAATATTCAAAAACATGACGATTCGTACCTACACACGCACAATCAAACGAAACCTGCAAACGTGTCTCTGTAAGGCAATTCTATTCAATGCTGGGCGACAATTAATTTGTATCTCTCATTCTTTTACACACTATGTTTACCTAATGATATTACATCAACTAATTACCCTAAGAGATAGATGGCTTTAATCAGCACAGCGACCTATCAATATGGGCCACCCTAATTTGTTTATTCATTTGTCTCTATTGTATCACATTGCATACCACCTCAAACGCGTTCATACAATAACAATATCACTCAAATTTCTCGCTGTTTTTGTGATGTTACAGCGCATGCGTCGATGCCTCATACGTGTACCACGTGCCTGTCATAACCTAGACTGTAATCATGGAACCGCGTGATCGGGAACACCGCAATGCCGTAATTCTACCAATTGTGATTGGAGTAGTTATACTCATTTTCCCCAGTGTATATATACTTGGATTTATGAGGACTGGCAAGTATTACTTATACGACGCATGTGCTTAATATTTTCTACACGTCCTCAGAATGGTTTTAACTACAATGGAAATATTTAAATGTATATTTATATGTTTGTTCATGTGATGTATTAGCGTTGAAATTATTGTTAAGAAGGTTATTAGTATTTCCCCATTTCCACACAATTCAAGTGCAAGCTAAACGTATATATGTTCGTATTAGTATCTGATGTATGTTACAAACTGTTCGATGTTTAAATAAGAAGACATGATTGTAATTTTGTGTCAAGTTTCTTATAACGCCACACTGAGTAATTTCGTACATTTGGTGGAGGACAGTGTGGTTGTGATTGTGTGATTCTGTTCAGCTTTCAACTTTAAAAGCGCCTGTATTGTATAGTGAATGTTGAACAATAACAATTCAGTGTTGAAATTAAATTCGACATTTACCCCCGTTAACCTGGTGTAATTTTGTACGTGTGTCAATTGTTTGTAATATAGACAAATAATTACTGAACTCTAATCCATTCATTGTTCTGTCCCTATTGTTATTCTCTTTAAACTAAGCCCCTTCTTATTTATACCCAGAGTAGACCGGTGCAGTTGTATACAAAAGAAAATTGTTAAACGCTATAATTTGTAAACCTTTTTTGCTGATATTTATATTTTGCAACGTAGCCTCCGGTTTGTTGAGATATAAGTCGGCACGCTTTGAGATATAAATCTGTACGCTTTGACATTATTTGCCCTCTCTGTTGGCATAATTTTACAAACATCAGTCGGCCCTCGACCTTATGGTGGTTTTCAGGAATATCTTTCAAAAGGTCAGACGGCTGTGTTCAATTTTTTTGTTTCATCATTTATTTTTACAACATAAGTGAATTGATGTGCCCTTTTGATCTGTATACGTACGAATACATAACTCATGATGGTAAGTATTATGTTCTATAAAACAATACTATATTTGTTTATCCCTCCAAACCATCTCATCTGTTATAAGTTCAAGCGATGTTCAATTTGAAATGATCTTTCCAAGAACTATTAATATCAGTGTCCTCGAAAATATAGGTAAAATTGTTGTATATCGGCACTACCATCACCCTGGGTGAGAGTGTATACTTGTGTTATAACCACCCCATACTTGTGATGTTAATTCCGAAATTTAAGATATTGAGCTGTTTGATGAAAACTTCATCTGAGAAGCTCAGTTCAGACTCTCTTGACAGATGACAGTTTGCGAGTATATTTAAACCTTCATTCATGTTCAAAGCAGTAAAAATAATATTTCGGAAAAAGGGCGTGTCGTAACACTCCCATGGGAACTCACAAATGCGTATAACAATTGAGACTGGCGGGATTAACTACTACAATCAAGAAGACATCAAAGAGCAAAGCAGCCGCGTAATATTGAACTTGATTAAATTAAACATTGAATTGCAATATGAGTGAGAGATATGCGTACAGGGAATCAGTTATGAACTGTATGAAGAGGGTAATTCACATGGTTTATTTGAAACACGATACAGATAACATTATTATACAGTATGACATAATTTTATTACAAATTTTATTGTATAACAAGGTGATCAAAGTAAACTACATATTTCATTTGCGACTCATTCAGCCATGTTATTACGTATTATTGTAAGAGTTTTTGTTTGAATGCCTGCAACATAATTACAATGTACATGTATGTTTCCTGGGGTGGCCTTCTTTTAGCATATGTCCGTCAGATTCCACTTTAATTTGTAAGAAAAGCAGATAGGATTAGAATTTAAAACATGTGTATATTATCGTTGCAAACTATCCTTGACTAATCCTAACTCTTGTGATATCTAAAAGCATTTATTTCATTAGAACTCGCTTTGTTATTTTGAAATAATCACCACTTATACATATAACAGATGGGATAACTCGTGGTACTGTTTATGGAACACGATACTTACTGTCAATTGCCGTCATTTATTTTTACGTATACATATCAAAGGGGCGTGTCATATTCGCATATGTAGTGAAAACAGATGTTTGAATCAAAAGAAGTTATAACTTATTATTAGTCAAACAATAACCCACTGATTTAAGGACTTAAAACTATATTAGCGATACTATATCGGTATCTTAGTGGGATATCATTTCAAACATGTGTTGGTTTCCATAGAAATTTGCAGCATCAACCATCGGCCTGTCGATTATCTCTTCCCTTTCTCTGGTGGAGGATCATTTTAGCTCCTTAGGTTGAGCTCTAGTGTGCATTCCCGTTCCCGACTTTCGATATTTGCCTAGTATTCCCCATACGTACTGTCGACACCTCGGGATGTTTAGATGGTCAAAGTATCATTGCTTGAACTAAACACAACATAATTCTTTATCCCTGTAGTAACTATTCATATGTCTTGCAGGAAGCCTGGCGTCTTCCGCCTTAAACAATATTGGCCCTTGGAGTGCACCAACGGCGTTTTTATTCCATCCGTCGTCATTACGGGTACAAGTAGTATATGTGTTTTGTAGTAATGGACAGTATAGCGCTTACTATCATAATGTGTTTGAGTTGCCATGGATATGTATAGGCAACACTTATTTTCCATCTTTTGTGTTACTATGCAGATTGCAGAATTGTCTCACGTGAAAAATATTCATTTATGCACAATGGTTTCACCGTTTCGACGACACCAGACATAATAAAGGGTATAACATTCAATCCAACCACTGAGAAGAATACAATAGAGGCAGATTTGCAAACAACAATGTTAAAAACGACACGTGAAAGAAAGCCATCGCACATCTCATCATCTGCACAATTCACTATAGAGACAACGGGTATGTATGAATTTACAAATAAATAAGCACGTTAATGCATATTATTACAGGCAAACAAGTGGTGAATTTCAACAATTGGACAGCTTTTCACAAATATACGTTTGATATTATATGTTAACACGCACAATATAAGTACTTATTGTTGAAAAATGGGTTCGAAGTTGTATCAATCTTAAATGTTAACATCATCACAGGCAATGGCAACGATACAGCCATGTTCTCAACTATGCAGAAACAATGGACGTTGCAAACAGGTTAGCGTTTACATGTAGTTGATATTACCTCAAAAACTCGTGAGAATGTTCGCCTTAGTCTAGGATATTTTTAAAAGGCGAGATAGGATTGATGTTGTGATAACACGCATAATATACCTACTTGTGTTATTGTTGAATAAAATTGTATCGAATTTTTAAAAAACCTATTATATTTCTAACATCATTACAGGCAATGACAACAAAACAACTATGTTCTCAATTCAAACAGGTAAGCGTATTTCCAAATGAGTGCATTGTCACATTACTAACATGTGAACCTAATTAATATCAACTTATCTATTTATACATTGAAAGAAATAAATCACCACAGTTACATAGAAGCATGCTATAACACATATATATCTTATACACAGGCAATGGCAACGATACAGCCATGTTCTCAACTATGCAGAAACAATGGACGTTGCAAACAGGTAAGCGCTTACATGTAGTTGATATTACGTCAAAAACTCCTGAGAATGTTCGCCTTAGTCTAGGATATTTTTAAAAGGCGAGATAGGATTGATGTTGTGATAACACGCATAATATACCTACTTGTGTTATTGTTGAATAAAATTGTATCGAATTTTTAAAAAACCTATTATAATACTAACATCTTTACAGGCAATGACAACAAAACAACTATGTTCTCAATTCAAACAGGTAAGCGTATTTCCAAATGAGTGCATTGTCACATTACTAACATGTGAATCTAATTAATATAAACTTATCTACTTATACATTGAAATAAATAAATCACCACAGTTACATAGAAGCATGCTATAACACATATATATCTTATACAATGTAACACCATGTCTTATAATATATTGCAGTCACAGCAGAAACACCATGTCCTGCTAATTGTGGTGATGTTTGCTCGCTTTATGATGTACCATTATGTCCATGTACCGGGGTGACATGTGGTAAGTATATTAGCTACTAGTATGTTTACTAGAGTAATTTCAAAAACAATATTTTCAATATTTGCTAGATACATGCGTTTGTGTTCTTTTTTTTACAGATTACTTTTTAATTGGGTGTTTTACTGACACATATGCACGTGCTATCCCCACCCTTGAAGGTACTGATGCACGACTCGATGGATACTACAAAACACGCATAAACCCTATTGAGAAATGTGCTGCCGTAGCTCTAGATAATGGTTACGGAATGTTTGCGGTTCAGAATGGAGGATGGTGCGCATCAAGTTGCACCGCTTGCCAAACATACAATACATATGGTCCTTCATTTCAGTGTTCACCTAACGGAGAGGGTGGTCCTCTCAGCAATTCTGTTTACATCTTTGTTAATCTACCATGAACTCCATTATACTGACATACTTTTTGTGTTTATGCAAAACGTAAATACAAGAACAAAAGTTGTAGATGTGAACATTATATTTAGCTATTATCTTATCAAATAATACAATTGTGATACAATTGTTAATTAAACCAAATTAGTCAAACAATTCTAAATGTTAACATTGAAATATCTTAATTAGTGTAGTCGTTCCATTCACATCCCAACATCACGTGCTATATTCGATATGTAACCTATTCGTTCTCGTATGTTGTATATGTGTTGTATGTGCATTCGCATTTTTCATAAGGAGGTATGCCAAACTAGTCTAGATTATGCGATATGGTTCACGTACATTGTACATGTTTACAATGTACACAAATCGATTTGCATAATAAGTTGGCGACTACTTTTCAAGATACTTGTCATAGCTATTTGCATTTTAGTAATGAATACTAAATAATGTTGTTGATTCCCGGGTTATTATGTGTCGGAATTCAAGTCATATCAAGGTGATGTCGGTTCAATGATACCCTATAGTAAGAAGTACAATGTGCAACTCGTAAGCAATTTAAGTGGGTAATTTTTTATTAGTATCAAAATATACGGTGTTAAGGTAGCAACATGATCTGAGCAACTCAAATCAAAACATATTAATAGCAAACTATACATTTTATGAAAGCTGAAATATTCAAGAATTTGATAATTCATATTTTGAAATGATTGTTTACATAGGGGTCATTTGCCCTGAGATTAACTGTACCCTGCCAGAATAACAAATCAAAAAGTTCTGCCGCTGCGATTTAACCATTTGATTGGGAATTTTAGGAATAATGTCGCTGTGAAAGGTTACTATAAGGTGTCAATGAACGTATGTATGTTATTATTTTTCTAATAATTATCATAAATACTAATTATTTCTAAGTTATATAAGTTCAAAACAGTGCTGATGTATGAACTGAGGAAACAACAAAAAACAAATTTACCTGGATGACAACACATTTTTGTCTTTTGTCTTTTCGTCAACATGGCGCCGTCATATTCACTTCATTAATTCAAATGTTTTGTTATGCTAAACATGGGCGGGTCATCCAACTCAAGTATATTTACAGATTACTTAATCGCATCTAGTTTATTTGCGGATTATGTAAACTAAATCATCAATAGGTTTAAGTTTAAATTATCAATACCGTTAGAACTTCATACATTTTTGTTTAGTTGCGACTGCAGTTACAACTACGCTGTCTAACGCGTTCCTGAGAAATACATTTCCTGCACTGTCACCAAATTAACATATTCACGTGATTGCGATATTCAACGCATCTTCGGCAGGTCTATTAAATTGTTTTTGCTCGGTTACTATAAACCGTGGTTTTTGTCACCATAGCCAGGGGAGATATGCGAAAAACTGAAACAATCCGAAGTGAAAAAGGAGATGTACAAGAGAAACACCTGTAAAAGCATATCGTGTACGAAGACCTCAGACAACCAATAAATATTTCTTTTGTCTGAGCAAAGACGAAACACTTTTGACTGGAAAGAGACAGGAAATTGTCAGTATTGCTCGACACATCCCGTTTAAAAACAAAGCTGGCACGTGCCCATCTATTTACAACTTTGAATTTTCAAATGAGCTCATAATATCTGCAATGACTGGAAGGGGTCAGGAAGTAGTCAGTGTAACGTCTGATAAATTATTTTGAGACCGAAGACGCACCGTTTGCCTGTCACAGTGCAACAAAAACATTACGAAGAATTCACACTAGGTCTGAGTTTGAATAATGTCCCTGAAGCGGTAAAATCCCGGTGTAACCAAACAAACGTTGTCAAAAATCCCTCAGAAAGAGTTATCCTGTACCAAATGATATGCGTGCTGGGGACTGTTTTTTGCCTCTGACGTTACTGGCTTGAATTAATAAAAGAAAGCCATGTGATCTGAATCTAGCGGATATTTACGTGGTCATGTGCCCTTTCAGTGTAACGCAAACTACGTGGTTAGCAATCAGCACCGAAGCTATACTAGTAACTTGGGCTTGTTTTTTTAACCATTGTTATTAAACCAGGCTCCACTCATCTCGTCAATCACAGAATTATGAAAAGCGGTCAAACGTTCGGCCAATCAAAATCGTCAATTCACGCACCCGGGCGGTCCATAAAGTAGGCGCTTGTAACAACTGAATTTAATTTCCAACATGGCGGACGCATACCGATTCAACTCTGTGGCTGTTATACTCTTTCGATATTGTTGCTTATCATAGATATTCACAATGTATATTCACTGTTCGATGACCATATAATTATCTAGCAAAACAAATTTTTATTGTGCATGAATGAAACATTTTTTTCCGGTCAAAGCTGTGCTTGTTGCGACGATCGCCGGTGGTCACAGCTTCTCGATAAAGTGCACAAGATAAACACATACTGAAAACAAGTTATATAGCGATATTGATGGCAAATTAATAGGATACTGATTATTTTTTTTGAACGTGGCCAATTAATATGACACAAATAATAATAAAATACAATATATAGGTGGGCAAATTAAGAGACCATGAATTAATAGTTGTGCGGTAGTGTAAATAGCTACCCCATCTATGGAGTCTGTCCATGTCTTCCACTAACCGAATTCCACTTTTCTTTCATAAACAACAAACCAGCATGTCGCTACTTTGCTCGTTTAAAGACTCAAATTTCACTAAAATTAACGAATGTTTGTCATTTGCGCGCGTACTTCTTCGTCAACGGAAATGACAGTGTCGCTGTCACTATACAAATCAATCTTCTCGGAACAAAAGTAGCGTCTTCTAAATCATCTGAAACAGGATCTAATTTTCGGCTGTACCCACTCAGTCGGACCCGTTTCTCTTCACTCATGGGTTCAAAATACTTTTTTTGACGACCTCTCTATTTTCTCATGTTAAAATGATGTTGCTTTGCCTTGCTGAAAAAAATGGTGTTGTGCGTTTGCTCTTTCAATAATGAATGTGTGTATACAGAAACTGTTGACACTGACAATATAACAGACGCTGATAAGATGGGCTTTCATTTACCATAGCAAACACCAAAGCTGTAGAGACAAAAGATTACTTGAAGTAACGTAATGCTATTGTCCACAATTTGTTCATCATTTGAATTATGTAAATAATTAAGTGGTTGTTTGCATTTTGAATGGCAACTGAAAGTCAGCTTGCTGTGCTCAGTTTTCTCACAAATTTGCGTCTAAAATAACATTAGTACTATTTTTTTTGTTTGTTGTACTGAAAGAATACAAGAAAGTAATATACCGATTATTAAAAAAACATTGTTGCTACCTAATGATGATAATTATTGTATTCATTGTAGCGATAACAAATATGTCAGCATCCTTTATTTATATTTTTGTCATATTACCCTAAACCCTGCAAATGGAAGTGTGCATGAAATCATGGAAAGAAATACTTGTTTTCAACACTGGAAAAACAGTGTAATCTGCCAGTTGTGCATGTAATGTACATAACAAATGGTGTTTTAAACTTTGGAAGGAGAATAGGAATCTACCAGGTGTGCTGTTATTTGAATAACAAAGGGTGTTTATGATCTACTGAGTTACCTACGTGACACAGCTTCTAGCAAGATCACATTCTGATTGGCTC
Source organism: Saccoglossus kowalevskii (assembly GCF_978046115.1). NCBI lineage: Eukaryota > Metazoa > Hemichordata > Enteropneusta > Harrimaniidae > Saccoglossus > Saccoglossus kowalevskii. Next base: position 20,747,514 of record NC_140654.1, read on the forward strand.
ATGTGGAAACCCAGGTGGTGACACTGAATCATGCCTATAAATTGGACAGACTCAGGACAGGTGTGCTCCATCTGTTCAACTTGGTATACAATGTGCCCTGCTACGATATTGTGTGACAAGTAATACAGGCTACAACCATCATTTTGTGAGACTTGTATGATCTCCTGCTTCCAGCGGCGCCCTCCAGAATACTAGCATTCCTCTGCAAGCAAGACTCCTGTATTTCTTCGTTGTTGTGTTGCTAAATCCATTCACTGTCGTCCATTAATGCATCCTGGAATTGTGAGTTATCACCAATGCACACTTCCCAGAGCAATCCCCTATTTTAGTGACTTTATTCATTGTATTTTTCTGTGCTTTATTTCTTGTAATTATTTTGAGAGGTATTAAAACTAGGAGCTTCAGCGTGACATTTTGGGTGTGTGTGTATTTCATTTTCAGTACTATCGTCTTGTCTACCCCATACTAGCAGTAAAAGAACCTGAGTACTTAGACTGTGACATTTTGGTGTCAAAAGTGGGATTGTAATTCTGATTCGGATTGTGATTCTGATTTGGATTTTATTGTCAGCAATCCTTTGACTAAATTGACTGTTTCATAACTGCTTAAGGTCTAGAGAACGCGTTGTTGTCAGACCAGCTTGTCAGGTTGACATTAAATTGCTTTATTTAATATCACTGGAATTTGATTTACACCTTTTCAAGCATGGATATTGTTATTGAACTCGAAGAGTTATGTAGTAGATTAGACTATAAGGGGAAGAGCTGACTCAATTTATGAGGACTGAGCGTGAGAAGAAACAGAGAGTGCGTGAGGAGAGGGTTGAGCGAGCAGCCAAACGTGAGGCTGAACGTGAGGCTGAAAGGTTGAAACATGAGGAAAGGGACAGAGAGCGTGAAAATGAACGTGAAGTTGAAAGGTTGAAAATTGAGGCAATAGAGAGATAACGAGACCGTGAAGAAAAAGAGAAAATAAGAGAGCATGAACTTGAAGTGTTGAGATTACGTGCGGAAGCTAATGGTCAAAATGGAGGCTTAGAACAGTTGGCACAGTCCGTTGCTAGTTCTAAGGGCCCAAAACTATCTTTGTTTGATGAGACTAGAGACGAGATGGATGCATTATAAGGTTCGAGCTGAAACTCAGAAATGGCCCGTGGTAGTTGGGTTATGAATCTTAGTGCATTATTGACAGGCAAAGCATTGTATGTGTTGTCTGCAGCAGAGTCCATTGATTACAATTTTGTAAAGGCAGCTTTGTAGAAGCGTCATGATATGAATAAAAAAGGTTATCGAAAGAAATTTCGAACTAGTAGGGAAGAAGGTGGCGTAAGCATTTCGCAATTTGCAGCTAGATTAAGTAGTTATTTTGACCGATTGGTAGAGCTGTCTGAAGTTGGTAGGAGCTTTGATTGAGCTAAGGACTTAGTGATGAGAGATCAATTGACGAGTACTTTTGGTAATGAGTTGTCCATTTTTATAGTTGAAAGGTCACCCAAGTCAGTTAAGTAAATGCCTGAATTAACTGATAAGTTTAGAGATGCACATGGACAGACAGGTGATATAAATCAGAAATCTATCCAGTTTCAGGCAGGCAGTCAGAAAGGTAAAAGACAGGGTCGATTTGGTTAGGCTGTTAAGTCGTCCAAAGTTTGCTTACGTTAATTGTGAGCCACCGGGGAGTACATTATAGTTTAAATATAGGAATGTTACCAACATAACAGTCTGTTTTATTTAGTAAGGAGGGACTGATAATACTGAATACAGAAACGGTATCAAAATTGTGTCATTGTCACACGCAACGTAATATTACCGTAATTGGTATAGTACAGGTGTGATGGTTCAAATACCAAAATGGCAACAGTAACAAAAAGACGTCCCTGGCGGCGATGATAAAATACGAACACGGGGCCAACAGATGAGGTTTCAACTGGTACTGGTATTATTATACTCTGCAAACATCAAGTACAATAACGCGGTAAAACTCCACTACTCCAATAACTAGATACTTAAACTCCAATACAATTCAATGAGATCTCCGATCTGAACTCAGTGCTGAACAACTCCCCTATATATACCCACACTGTCTATAAATAGACCATTACATCAGCATACATAATGAGTCTGGAACTTACTACAAATTTCTAGAATGTTCCATTACCTTCTATTGCCTTCTACAGTGCCCTATTACCTATTCAACCAACTTCTAAAAATTCCATCCAGACACAGTACGGTTCTAGAACATTCTCAGTCACACGGAAGTGGTAAAAAAGTCGTATGCGACAGTCATGTAATATTTAGTTCAGGAGAACTGATAATGATAAATATAGGAATGGTACAATTAATTGCAGCATGTATTATTAAGCTCGTGAGGACTGGTAATAATAAATATAAGATTGATACCATGATTGCAACATGTGCTATTTATTCCGGGAGAATTAATAGTAATGAATACAGGTAAATTCGGTCTTCCTATGCCCATAGAAGTATAGTTTTTTTTTTCAATGTTCTCGTAAAACCACGACCATGACAATAAACAAGAGACAAATTACAATTATTTTATTTTCATTGTATCTCATATATACCACAACATTGCTAGTAATCCAAAATGGCGGTCAAAGGACGTTACTGATCAACAATAGTTTATTTGTCTCATTGGAAGATTTGGTATACATGCAACACGTTAAAGCGAGAAACAAATGCCACGAACTGTGACAGCTGTTGCCAGAAATATAAGATGGCGCAAAATATGATAACTGACCATTTCATAGGAACTTCAAAATTGTTTCTCATCGATACACAATATTATTTGTAATTATTTAGATTATTTATAAACGATGCCACATATTTGTCTAAATGTGAATGACGATGAATGAAAAATAATGGGAAAATTTAAACAAAAACTAATTTCGATTCACATCACCGTACAGTCGCACGAATTATTCCATTCCCATAATCACCAGCATGTGACTGTACATTCAATACATGAATATCATAGCCTCATTAGCAATTATAAATACTGTTATCATGCATACAAAGACAGTAGTATAATAAATCCAGAGGATTGGGAATTAAAATGTGCAGTTAATTAATGTACTTTTAAAAAACTCGTCTATTCATATGGAATATTCGTTAGTAGTTTAGGTCTCGTAATGAAATAATATATGAATAATGAAGAGAGTCGTTTGTATTTTTCTACAATTATATTATTTTATGCTGTAATACAGTCAGTGTTAGCAAAACCAATCTTATTATCTGTACACAATATCATTCACATTTCAAATTTACGAAATATACGTTTACATCTATGTAGAAATAAAAGACGATGTATAATAAATAACACGGTAAATGTGATACAAATTAATTCCGGTTCAAATTACCAGAGAGGGGCATGAAGTATTCTAATCCTATATTTAACACCTTGCCAATGATTGCCCATTAGCAAGTATAAATTCCTCGATCATTTTCATACATACATATCATTGAGCAGCTCTATGATAGTAGCATGTGTTATTCTAGCGTGCATGAAGCGTTGGCAAATTAATTAGTATTATTCGGCATTCTACGCTAGGTTAGTTCAAATATGTATCGTTTCATGATTTACCATCACTGTCGTGTTATTAGTTACCCGTATTGTGCATACAACGGCAGTAGTATAATAAATTCAGAACAAAGCGCATAAAAACGCACAGATAGTCAATGTGTCTCGTCTATATACATGTAATGTTCGTACGCAGCTTAGCACTTGTACAAAAGCATATCTGAATGATAAAATCTTTAGTTTCCGAATAGCATTTTTTTTGTTTTACTCTACTCTAACATTCGTGTTTACACTCATGTTCAGCAAATATAAGCATATTTGTGTAGATGTGAAATATAATGTAGCAGAAAATATTGAACTAATTAAAATTATTTTGGACTGACATCCAACATTTGATGATTAGCGTCTATTATTATACATTGTTCTACATTGGCACACACATACATCTTGAGGAGCAGCTTGCTATTAGTATTGTTCCAGAATGATGATATATTTGCTTGTTGTGTTCGTATATAATCTTCTAAATTCTTTTTGAATTACAGTAAATTACAGTCATGTTAAACAAATATAAAGCTACTTCCAACATTTCCTTCACCATTATTTTTTTTATTTAAAATCAATTTGTCTAAATGTGGAAGAATGGACATGTTGAACTATACTATTTTCCAGTCAAATAATCATACACCCACATGATGTATTAACATTTGATATTCACAAGCCACTTTCTGTATTCAATACATGGGCATCATTGACTCATTAAGAATTATAATTATATTAATCGTTCTCACAAATTATTGACATAATTGATGTATAGCTTATATAATTTCACTTTGAACATATAACTCGCTAATACAGGTCGAAACCATGTCACATGTTGTCGATTATATCACCATACTGGCGTATTTCGTTTAGTAAACTAGCTCTAATTCATGGGATGAAGTCACACGTCGCGTTACATTGCGATTTCCTGTACGTCGTTTGCGACTGCTAATTGGGTTGCAGATGTAGATAGTCAACTAGGGAAAACTGTCTAATTTAGCTTTACTTTAAAAGATGAACTCAACACATTAATGAAAACGAAGATGCACCGATGACGACGAAGGAAGCAATGAAGTATTCTATATATGTCTTTCTATATTTTTGTGAAGAAATCGAAACATAGCTAGTCGACTTCGAGAAAAAACATCTTCTAACTTCAACAATTAGTGTTGATGAATGATTCCATATATATAAGAAAAATAACGGGTAAATTTAAACTAAATTAATTTCGATTCACATCATAGTACAGTCGTGCGAATTATTCTAATCCCATAATCACCAGCTTGTGACTGTACACTCAATACAGAAATACCATAGCCTCATTAGCAGTTATAATTACTGCGATCATCATTTTTACATACAAGGACTAAGAGATTATTTGCCCTCCTAACGTCGGGTAAATGATCACCTGCGCCCGGGCGCAAACGACTATATTCGGGCAGTAATAGATAAAATAACACGGTAAATGTGATATACATTAATTTCAGTTCAAATCACCAGAGAGATATGAATTATTCTAATCCTATATTCAACAGCTTCCACATCATTGTCAAATTAGCAATTATAATTGCCTTGATTATTTGTACATATCGTTTTGTACGTGTTATTCAAGTGTGTATGAAGCATTGGCAAATTAAGTTGTGTTATTCGACTACTATCTTCATCAAATTAGTTCAAATATGTATCTTTTTACCATCACTGTCATGTTCTTAGCAACCTTTCTTGTGCATACAATGACAGTAATTTAATCAATTCAGAACAATACGAATACAAACACATAGTTAATCAATGTGCTTCGTCTAGCTACATGGAATGTTCGTACATTAGCTTAGAGCACTTGTAAAAAATAAATCTTAATGCTAAAATATTTAGTATTGTTAAATATTCTTGTTTACACTCACTTTTAGCAAATATAAGCAATATTACACTTTAACACACTAAAAATAATCAATATAGGAATGGTACCAAATATTTAACATGGATTATTTAGTTTCAGAGAGACCGTAATAATCAATATTGGAATGGTACCATGACAGTAGAATATGTAATTAAATTTTCGGTAGCTGGCAATTCAATATTAGTACCAAAAAAGTACCATGTATCGAGAGGAGTGTTATCATGAATATGGAAATGGCGTGGAACGCTGCTAATAATCAATCCGGAAATGGTACAACAATAGTAGCATGTGCTATTCAGTTGAAGAGGACTTATACGGTAATAATGAATATACGAATCGTATCAAAATACAATTGTATAATTTTGTTGTCTAGAGCTGCTAATAATTCAGAAATAGAACCAAAATATTGGGATGCGATATTTAGTTCGAGAGAACTGATAATATCAAAATATAGCAGCACATAATTTAGTTGCTGAATAATTAGATGCTAATAATTATCAATTGGTACCAAAATATTAGCTTTTGCTATTTAGTTAAAGAGGACTGGTAATAATGAATGTATAAATGGTATCAAAAATTGTAGCACATACAATTAAGTTGTCGAGAGCTGCTAATAATTCACAATTTGTACCAAAGTATTCGCTTGTGCTATTTAGTTAAAGAGGACTGGTAATAATGAATGTATAAATGGTATCAAAGATAGTAGCACATACAATTTAGTTATCGAGAGCTGCTGATAATTCACAATTTGTACCGAAATATTAGCATGTGCTATTTAGTTCAAAGAAACTTATATAATAATGAATATAAGTATGGCACAAAAATAGCAGTACATACAATTCATTTATCTAGCTAGTACTGCTAATAATTCATTAATGGTACTAAACTAGTGTAATATATTATGTAGTTCAAAAGTACTGGTAATACTGAATATTGGGATCAATGGCACAAATAAAAAAACAGCATAATTTTTTTTTCGAGAGCTGCTACTAATTTAGCATTTTTACCATAATATTAGCATGTGCTATTTATTACTGGAGAGAAATTTTAAAAAAATAGCAGCAAAAAACATTTAGTTGCCGAGAGCAGCTAATACATGCATGTAGTGCATGAGAACTGGTAATAATATATATACGAATCCATGTCACATAAAAGTGTAGTTGTCGATGGCTGCTACGATTTCAGGATTGGTATCGAATTATTAGCATGTACTATTTATTCCAGTAGGACTTGGAACTATTAACATTGAATATAGGAATGTCGTCAAAGTATTAGCATGTATTATTTAGGTTGAGGGAACTACTAACATTGAATATAGGAATGTTGTCAATGTAGTAGCATGTATTATTTAGTTTGAGGAAACTGCTAACATTGAATATAGCAATGTCGTCAAAGTAGTAGCATGTATTATTTAGTTTGAGGGGACTGCCAACATTGAATATATGAATGTCGTCAAATTAGTAGCATGTATTATTTGGTTCGAGGAAACTACTATCATTGAAAATATGAATGTCGTCAATGTAGTAGTATGTATTATTTAGTTCGAGGGAACTACCAACATTTAATAAAGGAATGCCGTCAATGTAGTAGTATGTATTATTTAGTTCGAGGGAACTACCAACATTTAATAAAGAAATGCCGTCAATGTAGTGGCATGTATTATTTAGTTGAAGAGAGCATACATATTGAATATTGCCAAACACAGTGAAAAATATTTGATTGCATTATTGGGTTGGGTGTGTGTGGCCATCGGATGCAGAATTTTAGATTAAGCCAGTTCACAATTAGGCCGCCATTTACCATGAAGCAATACAAGGTCGAATGTAGCATGGTACCTGGCTCTATTCTGTTCCTATGTACTGAATATCAGGTTGCTGTGTTTTGGTATTTTTCAAGGCAAATTGACCAGAAAAGTGAGTTTAATTTTAATTTTTCATATGTAAATACTTATGCGGAGCTACTGTAGTGGCTTTTTCTTTCCGATTATGAAAATGTGTGTTTCTGTCGACCATCGTTAAGATATTTAAATAGTAGCTAAAACGTTTCTTCATAACATTTATTTTTATAAATGTTGTTTGAAATTGAAGATTATGATTTGTATTTTATCTTTTACCCACAGAATAGCGTTTATACAGTAGTTTCTGTGTTACTTCCTGGGTAACATTTTCTTCCTGAAATGTGAGAATTGTTAATCTTTTTAGTCTCTTTTGACTGAGATTTTCCTAATGAATCTGGTATACTAAGTTAAGTTACTGTGCATACGAAACATATAAAATGTCTTCAAGGAAGAATATTGTAATATAATTCCGATTACGAGGATGTCAATAAAGTTTTCTGGATGCATGTTTTTTGTGACGTGGTTACTAAGCTGCTACGTATACTAAATTAAGTTATAGCTTGTCAGGTTATAGTCAACTGATAGTAGTGTTTCCGTATCTTGATATGCAAAATGGAAGTATATGTATATCATCAAATCATATTATGGAATATGTCTTTCTATTGTTTGAACAAATGATGCAGTCTGAATTTGAATTAGAATCATGTACATTTAATCCCAAGAAAACATCTTTTGATCAAAAATTTACTGAAATATTACAATAATTGTCAAGGGCAAATTTAAGATCGCGATGCACTGGAGAGACATGAATACAATTTTAAAACAAATAAAGCAGTGTTTCAGGAAAATTGTGACAAAAAGTACTTATCAGTATCGACTATATTACGTATATTTAAAAAACCTTTTTGTAGTGGAAATTTTATTAATCAGTCTGTATTTACAATTTCTGAGTGATACATCATAAGTAGTAATGAAATGTAGTTTGAAATAATACTCAAAATTTAGATTTGTGCCAAAAATCTTTCCACTTTTCAACACAGGTTTGAGTTATTAGGTTTAACCTATACATTTTCTCTACGATTTCTGAGTAAGCTCTTTTAATATGGATAAGGGTAGATTCATTTTCATTATCTCTGCTATTCAAGGAAACTAATCAATTTCTAGGAATAGCATCAATAAGACTGAAATATTTTAAAAATTGATTTGATGATATGTTATATTTGTCCGAGAAAGTTTTAAAGGTGAGGAAATTGTCCCTATCATCCAGTACATCGGGAAGAAATACATACCACTCTGGTACCAACCTCTATAGAACATAGTTCGCTTTATTGACATTTATATATGAATGGAAGACGTTAAGAGCTTTGCAATTTCTGAGTGGTAGAGTAATTGTAAATAATTGTTTTGACTAATAAACTCATGGCAAGCAGTGCAAAAGGAAATTTAATTTCACTACTTTAATAAGTCTAATAATATATTTCAACTGTTTTACGGGCACTAGCAAAAGTAATATGATATCACTAATTGGTCGATTAAATGGTTTGTAAGCACAATATGTAGATTTCACGGTTTTTGACAAATGTTGTGTGAGCGCCACCCAGAGCCCACAGGAGTTATTCGTTCGTTTTAGTTGGAAGTCGAAGAAACCACGTTGGGGACTGTATCGTGACAACGTGAAGTAGAACCACAATTGTTTTTGCGAGAGTGTTATTGTGATTTAGGGAATCGCGCTTTATGATCAACGAAAGAGTAATGACAGAACAAACAAGACGAGACAATGAAATGGAAATTCTCGCGGCTTTACATGAAGAGCTATAACTCAATTAGGAAGATCTCAAGAGCGTGTACTACCATTGATAACCAAACATTTTGAAATCGTTCTCATAAATTGTGTATAAACTTTTCATTTCAGTTTCTGTAACATTCGAAATATATTTTTTGACCAATAAAGACAATGACGTATTTGTTCCATGCGGTTCCAAGTCCGGGAAGGTCACTATATCATCAGCCTTGATCTTGCGCAGCACGTGGTTGGCGTCACGTGTAAAGGTCTCGTACTTCCCGATAATATCGTAATGTACATCACAAGGCTTGCAAAGCTCTTCATACGTTTGCCAGTGAACGTTAATGTTTTTCTGGTGGCTCAAGACAAACCTCACAAAACTTTGAAACGTTTGTATCTTCGAATTTTTTCCATCAATTTTATCGCGATATGCGGACAGCAACCGTTCAAATGGATGCCTTACAAATATTATTTTTGTATATGTTTGAAGGCACCGTACTCTACCTTCTAGATCAAAGCTTCCAAGTTGTTTGAATTTCTTTGTGTAAATACCCCATGTACTGTCCTTTATTTCAGCAGTGCTGTTGTAGCGCCCTCCCATTACCATCAGCACTCTTCGCCAATTTGATGTTGCAACTTTGGGAACAGGACAGTAAATCAGTTTATACTTGTCATCGACGTACATTTCATGGGACAACTGCAATTGTCTATAATTGTCTGTCTGTATTTTCCCACTTTCAGCAGCCATCATGTTTTGTTCACTAGCGTTTGAACAGTTCACATATTTATTAGAAACCTGTATACTAGTATTTTGCAGCTGGTGACATGTACAGCGCAGAAATGACAGGCGTCTACGCATGTCTTTTTCGACCATCCGGGTTCTAGATAAGTTCTGAAAAATAGTGGTTCTCATATAATGGAAAATATATAAGGAAATATGATTATCATTGCATGTATTATGTAACAGAGGGTGAATGAAATTTGAAGTTATGGAATAGTAGAAATTATTAATTGTGGACGATGCTTTTTCCAACTAGTGTATAGAGAATTAGAATGATCAAGTTCCAGTCAGCTAGTATACTGCTTGTAATTTTATCATCAACGGACGATTTAAAGTTACATTTGTATCACCCGGCAGGCGAGTATACCGTGAGTCAACAATACAGACGCCATCTTGCACTCAAAAAAGTGAGTTTGTGGACTAAACATAAAAAACAGATTCAGTTTCAATAATAATAAAAATTTGCATAGTTGGTGCATGCAAACATTAGCCACACAAGCTAGCTAAATCAAACACACATAGTGCATTCTTCAATTATATACTCGCATCTGCATACACACCAATACAGTTTAGTATGTGTATTAATGCTATAAAAACGATTCCGACAACATAATCCTCAAGCTACGTTGATAAAAAAAATACGATTTCAAACACTAGAGGGCGCTCGATTATTTTCTAAAAAATACCTCTGGTCTAATCATATTCAAAAGAAAGTGGTAAAACACTTATAGCGCACGTTTTCTAAAAAGAAATAATGGCCAAAATTAAAATGATTTAATGTAGTTTATTATGTCCTCTTCATAGGAATAACTTGTAAATTTACCTTACCTTGCCTGCAAGTGACGTTGTGTTATATATTGGCATTTTGTCCAAGGTCAAATTGCTTGCATTTGATCGTGAGTGAAAATCTAGAAGCCTTGCGTCTCTCAAATCGCCTGCAAATTATATTGAAAATCAGATTAATGCAGAATACAGACGTAGATTCCCATCATTACTGACCACATATGACCCCACTCACTAGATTTATCTTATTGACATGGCTTTATTAGTGCACAACATTTGGTAAAAATAATTAACTATTTAGTCTCAATCTTTGATTCAGATTAAATGTAAATTTGAATGTATTGTTTAAGTATTCAAAATCAAAGGAAGCACTAACAGCTAGCCACAATTTGATTTTATTTACGCCTTCTATCTCAATGTACCTACTGCTTTTGTGTCAGTGAATATTGGCTCGTTCATGTTAACATGAGACCGGTCACTGGTAGCATAGTGGTTGTCGCACCAGACTTATGATCGGTAGTTCAAATCCTACCTTAGGGTGAACATCAAAGGGTCGACCCCTACACTGGGTGAGTGTGCCACAGACTCAGTGGAAAGGCCAATTCCACTGGCCGAGATTCATTCACTAACGAATGCGACTTTGGTGGAACTTTGGTCAAGGTCTGCAGGTGCTTGTGTTCGACCGGGCCTGGTTGACGCCAGGATAGCGCAATAAAATTGCCATTTGATAGGGAGATGACCACACAGCCCTATCATGTAGTCCCAAACAGGAAATGACTTCTGTGGCAAAATGCATTATGTGTCAGCACTAGCACTTGCAATTTGCACTTACATAAAAGAAAAGTCAGGAGAGACAACAGTGACATTCAATGTCCGGAAAATGAAAATCGTCCTAGATAAATCCATAATCACAATCTGTGGTATGATTCCTAATACAGACGAATAGTTTTAAATGTACTGTAGCGAATGAAAGGAGAGTTTTTTAAATTGAAACTCTTCTTTTATATTGTAGTTATTTGCTGCAAATGTGTTTAACTAAGTGAAGTGTCAACGTCAACTATATTTCACGTAATTCTCTGTCTCAATTTGGTCACGTTTCTTATTTTCAAACGGTCCTAACAATATATTGTTAGTTGCACGTAGTTATGTATTATATAATACCAGTATACTATTTGTGTCAAACCATCGATTTGATTTGTCCAAACACAAAATTTACATATGCAATCAAGGATATATCTAAGCAATAATGACTACCCAAGCGCCATATTGGATGAGGAGTGGTGTATATGAATGATAATGTGTGAAGCAAGACGAACTTATACTGAGAAAGGCGTCGGTGGTACAGATCAGGTTGTAACGAACAGATATGGTGATAACTGTCTCTGTTGACTAGTTGAATGGCAATTGAAATAGTACTTGCCTCATTCATGTGACAATTGAATACATTATATGGATGAATCGAATCTTGCATCACCTAAGACTTTGCAGGTATAAGCGCTAGTACATTCACGTGTGTACACTCGTGTACACTCGTGTAAACTCGGTGTAGATGCTGACATTTTCATAATGGCATCAAATACGGATTCACCAATAGGAGAATACAAGTAAAAAAATACTTTTATCCGCTACTGAAGACAGAAACCGTCGAAAATTGCTTTCTGTCTGCCATTTTGTAAAGTATTGTTTGTTTGTTTGTTTTCAAGTTAAGGGAGGAGCGGGGCTGTTGTCTCCATTGTTTGCATACATTCAAGCCTGCCATTTGTGTCACTGTGATTTTTTAGTCTTTCGAATGATATTGTAGCATATTTCGTCCCAGTTTTATAATATTGAGTTTTGACTATTTCGTTAATTTAGTTGGACTTTTCGACCTCGTCTGCCAAATTTTACATGATATCAAAGCTGATATTCCGTTGTTGTCCTACACGGTTTATTGTTAAGAAGACCAGGCTAGTTGATAACACCAGTAATCGTTTTTTTATGAATCCGATCATCACTTTTTTTCTGCCAAATATGAAAGGACAAATTGACAATTGCTTTGGGGCACTATATCAATCTATTTTTTGTTTTGGTTTTAGATTTTGAAAATTCATAAGTTAATCATTATGGAAATGTTACGTACATGTTGGACGTGATTTTAATTTTAGTATGCAGACTGTCTGAGAACAGTGACCACACATTCCAAAAGGTCAGCGCTCACGCAACGAATTGTGTAACACATCTGCGGACTCGTCATTTCATCCTGCGCTGAAATACCAGTAGAGGCTGCGTAGTCAGGTTTCATCCTATACATACTTTATAATATTCAGCGTACATCATACATATTATTCTTACCGTTTCGCCGGCACCAATAATAATACCACATTACACAAGACAGCAGGCACATAACAGCCAGTCCTGTAACATGACAACTTTAAAAATGTTTGAAAATAGTTCAAAAGATTTGTTCGTTTATGCACCGTTGCAAGCTAAGTCGAAAATCTGGTTCATTCTGTGAAGCTGATAACCTTAGAAACACCTCAAAAACTACACAAGACAGATTTAAAAACGCTTACCAATTTTGATTCTTCTTTTATAAGCCATAAGTGTGGTTGTCTAACCAGTCAACAGTCTGAAAGTAAACAGTTTATCGTCTGATACATAACTTAGTCTTTTGTTGTCACTGCATAAAAAAAATCTTCTACTGACTAACAAAGGCTTATTCAATATTGATTCACTTTATGGGAATCACCTCTGCTCAAAGAGATAGTCTGGGTCGATGTTCTAAAGAATTGTTATGAATAGAGAGAATTAGAATATATTAAAATATTTAATGACTAGATGCGAATCACCACTGCTCCATGATAAATAGTCTGGATCGAAAGGTCAAATCACATTACAAATTTAAAAACTGTACACGTATAGCTTTAACTGATATCAGGGTATACTCAGTATGAGTACTCGGTGCTAAATTTTATAGTGAGAACCATCGTTTTCTCTTTTCTTTCAGGTGACTAAAGCTCTAATGGATCAGGACTAGGGGTGACCTTGAAAACCTTATTTCCAATTCAATCCGAGTGACTATGGTTTCAACTACGTCTAAGCCAATATAAGTTAGGATAATGGCGTGCAGAAAAACTGAAAGCTATCGGACCTGTGTTGTGTCAGTTCCCAGAAGCTCAATAATGTTGACATGAAAAACTGTATCTCAATCTAGAAGTAAAAATATTTGACATCTATGGTTATTATCAACGCAGTAATTTCGCAATATAAATAAAGCCAAGGATTTATGAGATATTTGAGAGTGTTAAATAAATAAATAAATAAATTTATTAATAAATTTTAATCGCACTTATGACTGAATGGCCACCACGTAAACATAACATTTTTAATACATGATCGAACCTAAAATTAATTGATTGAAGATAAATCTTTCATCATGCATAATTTTACTCGAATTTAGTTATTTTTTTAGTATGAATGTTGTTCAATGTTGTATACAGCTTCACAAATAGCCTATTAAATAATATTATAATAAAATATTCCAGTCAATTTTGCAAAAATAATAGGAAATTCTGTCATCTAATTGCAACAGATTTTTTTTTTCTTGAGTATGCCTTCCGCAATGGTCCTCAGACCCACATACAAAAAGTCAAAGAAAATATACGGAGTGAATGTTTGTCTAATTTGCATAAATTAAAACCAGCTATTTTTCACATTTCAGAATTATCATAATAGCTTTATTATGTTATAACATTCCTCTTAGGTGTCATTTTAACCATTTTTTGAGCATGGGAATTTGTTTCACTTTTTTTTGGAATGGTTGACTTATTTGCATAAATCTGTATGGCTGCCAAATTAACGTCTTATGTTGTATTTAGTTATTTAATTGAGTTGAATCATGCACAGGTACACTTTGATACACTTGTCATGCAGGTACATACGGTTGGTATTTGTTTTATTTAGTAATATTTATTTCAGGTTCAATGTCAACAACACACTACTACAATGTTAATGAAGATTCAATGGAAATCCTATTCACAGTGAACGACATAACTCTACTATCTACACTGTGCCTGGGCAACGTGTCCATCAAACCTGCGTCGTATTCATTGCAAACCTATTAATATAGTCCAAGCTTCAGGAGAAAGAAGTCAGATCCAGAGCCCAAGTACTCGTCATTCTCTGTTGTATTCAGCTGAAGAAAATTCCAGCACTAATTGTTTATTTTGTAATATAAACATCAACTTCGAAGAACGGGGGGGGGGCACGATATCTTCCCAGTAACCACCATGGTCTACAATGAAATATTGTTAGCAACATGTAGTGAAAAACATGACTTATGGTCCACCAGTGTACAGTCAAGAATTATGAGTGTCCATGGTTTACTTGCTGCTGATACTATATACCACTGAATATGTAAATTTACGTACAATAAAGCAAAGAATATATACCATAGACAAGAAACGGTAGACCACACGACGAGGTTAAGATGGCTAACTTTCATCAAGAAAATGACGATGAGCAAACTGCAAGTACACTATGGTAATAAAATAACTATAATTAAAATTAATGGTAAAGCGAATGTTGTCACATTCAAGGGCACAAAAGAGGCTGTGCTTCAGGATTAGCGCGACAGGGGAAAGATAAGCATTTATTTATTTAGTGGACAGAGGCAGACTCAATTACCCATAAACATTTGATGCAATACATGGGATTGAGAGGTTCCCTTTTAACACAGCAAATTAAACACATAAGTTCTCAATAAATAGATTAATTATATAGAGCTCTCAGAGAAATATAACAACAGAGTTCCTCACCCCTGACCTGAACCATAACCCCAAAACTCAATCTCCCCATATAATTCAATATGCCCATCCAAACAATTGTATAGTAGGGCCCTACTATATATGATTTAATATAACTTTGTCCAATGGCATTTAGTAGTTTTTTCAACTATTCACTGTCGTGATTCACTGCCCCAGCCATAGACGGTCGGTGACGCTGTTAGCATTGTCATACTTTCTGTGTTCCAGTACTCTTGCACGAGGTGATAATCCCTCAATGCTTTAACAGATATAGGCAAAAGTACGGACGCGCCTACATAGGCCAAGCCAACGCATGTACTTGAAATACAAATGAAAAATTAGTCATGTTTAACAGTATGCTATAGTTTATATAGCAAAGCCCTGCATTATAATATGTATACCAGATGTGTGTTAAAAAGATCCTAAGGGGAATGCTAGACAGTGGAGAATCAGGGAATTAAACAGTTCATATGTTGCCCATATTGCATTCGTTAAACATGAAGCTATTCATGTCTAAGCACTACCCAGGATAGAATAGATCATGGATGCACAAGGGTGCTGAATGGTTCTCAACTGGTGACGTAAAAATTGGTTACTGGCAAATGAGTATGGATGAGTGTGACATTGTCCCATCAGTTGAGTGCAACAGTCTTCATGTGGGTCTTTCAGGCAGCGCTAGCCCCTTTGTATTTATTTATTTACACCAGATAATCTAAATGAAAGTGTTCAAATTCAAATTTACATTATTCATATGTAAAGAGAAACAGCCCCTTTCAAATGGTGATGGGAAGTGTCTTGCTGACTTGGCAATTAGGACATGTCTAGTGTAACAAAATGATGTGGTTGTATGTAGTGTCTCATTCCTTGATAATCTTGAGAGGCTGAGACAATTGTTTGAAGGTTGTAGCTAATAAATGTCAATTTTTCAGGAAAGAGGTGAGGGCATAATGTTCCCAAAGATGGAGTACGGATAGATTTTGCCATGACTGTAGCCCTGCAGGTATGGCTAATGCCAGAAAAAGATGTGAAAACAATAATGGGTGAAGAATGTTACTAAAATAGCAATGCCCTTGTATGGAATTACTATTGGTTTATATGTCACGTGAGGTAATAAGAACAAACATGCAGTCCATAAGCCTGAGTTGGAGTGAACTGTGGAGTGCAAATATCCATTTGCGACCAACAGCTGAGCCCAAGAAAGAGGTTATGACATCTGAGAAGTGATTGCTGTATGCCGGAGTCAGTTGGTGGTTACAATGCCAGGTGCGGAGTTTTGTGTGTAGCATCACCTGCATTGCCTCAGCATTAGCTGAACCAAGTTCTTATGGTTGTCAAGTGCCTCAAAATATATGATACCTGACATGGGGATCAGTGGTTGAAAGAGTGTACAAGTTCTTTGAATGGGTGCAGACTTGATAACAGAGAACACATAGCTGAGCATGCTGATGTGGAGACTGCCCTTGAGGAATGGGAAAAGCTAGGTTTGAGAAATAGTGTGCTGCACAGATCCAGTAAAGCTGATGATGCACTGAAAGATGACAAGAGATGTGGCGAGAAAAGTGCGATCCTATAAAAGTGTGCCAGGTGCAGAGTCACTGCTGATGGGAGAGCTAAATTTCCATCGGTTAATATCAAGATTACAAGGTCACTTGAGATGTTGAGCATAGATTACCGCACTCTAGAAAAAGGCTGATCGGATATGCTAATGAGAACTCACGACTTCACGTGCCTTAGCTCTACCTACAATGAACAAAACAACAAAATTCGCAGCAGAAACACGAGTAAGTCAGACCATGAGTGAGAGGAATTTTGAAATTGGAGTGATACTAACATCTATTTGAAATGACATGTGTAGCCAAGTCTCATACAAGACAATGACTTCCACAAAAAAATGGCCAACATGAGTGTTTCAATGAGAATTTCCTCGGTATGTTAAGGTCTTTGATTGAAGAACAGAATCAGGACTGGTGACAGCATGTTGGACCTTTAGTGCATGCATAATAATAACTGTAGAAAAAGTGGTGTAACAGAATATCTCCCCTTCCTTCCTCATGTATGGCAGACATGCCAGGCTGATGAATGCAAGTTAGCATATGATCATGTTGAGAAACGAGCAGGCCAATATAGAAGAAAGATTAGATACCTTGAAACATGATTTCAATCCAGAATCTGTTATTGAGAGGGAAACATGGGATAGCAGAGGGGTGGTGGAAGGAGCCTGAATTGGTTGTGAGGCCAAACTGTCCAGATTTCCACGTCATAGGACTTTGCACAGCAACATATTACTTCATACCACACCCTACTGTACAATATTAAGATAGACATATGAGGCAAGTTATAAGGAAGTCATTATTCAACTGAATAATGGTCCGAAGCGGAACATGACAGCAAGCTAGTAATTCCATTCAGTAGTAGCATTTGCCGCCCCCGGGGTAAAAACTTAACAAACTTAATGGTCCAATTAAGGTTCATTTAGTAAAGTGTTCTATATGACTTAAATATGATTGAACAGCCCATAACGGGCATTGAAAGCATCATTTTATCTGTTTGTGAATCAACAGCATATATTCTTACACAAAAGATGGAAAATATCGCAATCTACATTTCACAACATTTGCGTGTGAAAATTAAAAAACTACAGTTAAAGAATAATTTATTGACAATTTATTAGGCGTTTCATGGATCTGCACATTGTTTCAGCAACTATTAATGAATTAATTATTCCTTGTAAAATATTCTAATTTAACTTTGTATTTTATATGTATATTTCAATAAACCTGTCGAAACGTTTAGCAAAACTTGGCACTTATCGTTGTAGTTGTGTTGCAGACATTGCATACTATTAGATATGCCAATGAATCACCAATATGTACAATACAATAGAAAGACATAGCACATTATCCAAATATTGAATTGTATACTAGCACTCCCGCTACGAGATATTGGTGGCTCTTTCATCTCCACTTTCTGAGCAACAAATTTGCTGTGTAAACCAAACGGCAAAAGTTCAGGCGAAATCGCCCTGCCGATCTCGGAGAAATCCTTCGCATCCAGCACTATGACCATTCCTGTAAAACGAACGTAACTCATTAGGTTTACCTCGTAAAACATAATATAGCTCGAATTAACTAAGGTAAATAATGTTTGTCTATGTATTCAGGCTTCGTGAATGTTCGTATTGACAGTTATTGCTCATTAACTACATAAATATGTTGCATTAACATGGCTATCATATACATCGGTTTAGAATACAAAGCTAGCGTTACCTGTCTCAGTATGTGTGTCCAGTACATCGACAAGTACAACACCATCGTCTTCGTCAACGGCGTCAAGAGTAGGGACAAATATTGGCTCACTTGTTATCAAACCATCGTATGGACCCCAATACAGTGCTGATTTTGTTTCAACGTTCAACTGTGTGCAATAAATAAAAAATATTCATAACTAATCTCCATGATATGTGTATAAATATAATATAATTGGGTTCGTGTTTAAGTCAATATAAAGTCAACGTCAGCACACCTGTGCATAACTTAAGATTGAACTAATACCAAATTATTATGAACATTTAAAACTCCGGTCCCATAAACCTATGTAAATGATTTATTCTTTATTCAGTAAAACGACGCCAATTTGATGTTATGTCCCACATTCACGGTTATTGGGTACAGGGTATTTATTTAATTTATATAATATATACATGTTCGTGGGCACTTGTATATGTAGACAGTTATGGTTTAACGCTGTTTACATTTTGGAATTCTAACCCAGGTGGAACATACTAAAAATATTCTTAATTTGCATAACTAACAAGGCTATAAATAATTATTACAAAATATAATTAGTGTAAAAGACGACGTCGGATACTACTAGTATTATATTTACTTTACCACTAATTTACATATTGAAAAGCAATAATCGATCCGTTGATGTGATAGATGTGACCATTTTATAAGTGTCCATAAAAGCTGTACTGGGTGAACGATTATACACATAACTCATTCTCCCAACTTGTATTTTGTAGTTATTAAGGAAAGTTGGAAGTTGATTAGCTTATAAGATTTTACTTATAAGATCCACGTTCTCTTGTAGTTTTGCTCATTGAATTGTGGATTGTACGTTTAATTCACTTAATCCTTGAAAATTACAATTGATAGTTGCACCAGAATTTCATAACGAAACCGACTCTCAAATTTGAAGATGATCAAATAAAACATTTTGGGTTATTGTAACCAAAGGAATAAAACTATTTTAATTGAAATTTAAAGAATATTTTGGAAAAATAAACATACAACATGTTCCATATTTGAATTTGGTTGAGTTCGTGGGCTAGTTAATATAATATCCAAGTTGAAAGGAAGGAAAAATAAATGTTTGTGTTATTGTAACCATACGACATAAAACTTGAGACGGAGTCAACGACGACAACAACAACGAAGACAAACATTATTCCCTAAACGTAAATTTGACATAATTTCTGGGAGCTAGTCGAATTTGAAACGCCTTCACCAACTGAATTACCAAAACGTAGATAATACATTTCATAAACTCATGTATGCTCTGGTCTTTTAAAATGTGTAGCATGTTTTGTATGTAATAAAGCTGCATTTAAAAAAAACCTGCGTTTATACATTAACACCTTCAATTCATTATTGAGGTGGTACATTTTGTTGCAGTCGGAGATAGATTCTGAAGACATTTGTGACTTAACTGGGGAATCACAATTTCTTTAGTTTGTGACGAAAGTGAGGCTGTACACCAAGATAAACAAGCGAATGTGAATAGCAAACAATAGGTTGTTAGCATCCATGTAATAATCGATGTTTACTGACAAAAGATAACAGTGCGAGAAGAACAACAGCAGAAAAACAGTTCTTGTTCATTACTACCACTGGCGGGATTTAAACACATATGTATCATGCCAAAGAGACAACGGGCTCATTGTATTCCCAT
Source organism: Saccoglossus kowalevskii (assembly GCF_978046115.1). Lineage (NCBI taxonomy): Eukaryota > Metazoa > Hemichordata > Enteropneusta > Harrimaniidae > Saccoglossus > Saccoglossus kowalevskii. The sequence continues at coordinate 20,767,908 of NC_140654.1, forward strand.
TGACCTTGTATCGTTGCGATCACTAAACTGCATTGTACCATCCTTGTATAGCATACAAATAATTTATCAACTTACCTTGATAACCGTATTTGGTACTGGGTCTAAGCCTGCCATGTACGCATACGTGTAGGGTTTAGTGTTATAATTATAATAGTTGATGGTTGAAAAATCAACAACTTGATAGCCCGATGGATAAAGATCAATTCTGTCAATAAGCGTCCAATCATTCATATCAACTACAAACCGCTCTACCACTGTTCTCTTTGTGCCCTAGATACAAACAATGATTGTAATATTGCAAAACTTAGTCAGAAAGTTTGTCAAATTGTAATAACAGCTATAGGCAGATCGCCAACATTTAATGTATAGTTGTGCTCAAAAATATTTGTTTGCATGCAACATTGCAAATTGATGTTTATGAAATAACTTACTGGTCCTGCTACAATTTCTTCCAAATCGAAATATCTGTATACATCCCACGAGTATGTCAACATATCTAAGTACATTTTGCCATCCAGTTCATAAGAATTGAGCTGCAACACACAAATTAATCATCAATTATTTTGTTTATCCACATGTATATATCTCAATAGTGATAGCTTATTATCATGATTCTTTACTTTTTCATCAATCGATATTTTCCCATTATACAATCGTCAGATAATGGACAAAACACAGAATTATTCGAAGAGTTAACTCTGCTTTTGTATGTTATATCAAAAAACAATATTCGTATTCGTATAATACATGGCGGACTATAGCATGTTCAATCAAAATCTAAAAATCTTTGCAATTTTTTTTCCGAATTATTTGTGTAAACAAAATTTAAATAAATTTCAAATTGCAGAGGCGGCGGGACAAAATTTGGTATGGTGGGGCGACATCTGCTCACTATCCCTGCATTTTTAGAGGCAAATTTTGCTGACACAAAAAGTTTCAGCTTGGTTTGGGGGAGACGCCGGTGCCACCGCCACTGAATTTTGATGTTTCCAGTATATACATTTTATAATAATGAATTTATATGGATAATGCTCAGAATAAATTATCGTGCTACTGGCACATAAATTTTCACACATCATGTTGAGATTTGAGAATGTGAACTGCACTGATAACATTCAGTTTTAGGCCATGGTATAGAAGAAAACTACGTCAGAATACAAGCCAATCATCTGTATAGCTTAATTGAGTTATTGTGTTAAACTGATCATTCGGCATATAAAAATATATATAATATATCGCCTGATAAATTAACTATAATGTTAACTGATGTATCTAAAATAATGTTCAGCCATATATCAGTTGTCCAGTCTTTTATACCTGATGTGTTATAAACAACCCATCTGGTGTGGAGAATTCGCCTACTACTTCATTGGTTTTACGGCTTATGAAAACAAATCTCGTCGGAATATCTGATCGAAATTCATAACCGGTCAGGAAGGTGGGCAGTACTGGGTCATCTGGGTCCGACACTGAAATAGGAAATTTGCAGTCAATAGTTTATGTTATGAACGCTCTACCAAGTACAATTGATAACATGTTCAATGGAAATAAACATTTATTTTAAAACAAAATTCAACACAATATATATATGTTGTTGAGCCTGTTTTCTTATCTCCCTCGGAAGTCACGAGCAAGAACTGATCAACCAGTGGTTTTAATGAATGCGCAGTCAAATTGTTGGGAGTCCAATATAAGACTAACGTGAAACCTTATACACCTAGATTTGGGTGAGGTACCACAACGTAGTCACATAGCGACACTTGATGTGATGGCACTCTACACCATAATACCTAGTATTACAGAAGCCAGTAGTGCTTGCCAGAAAGCCGTTGAACTTAGACATGTTCAACTTCCACCCACTTCTAACAATATAAATTGGCTAACAATTATACCTAATAACAATAGTTTTCAGTTTAACAACAATAACTAATGCGTCTGGCAATACATGGACGTAACTCCACACATTACTATTATCATGTGCACCATCATCCAACCACTTCGTATAATTTATGTTTCATAGATGACATATTCACCATATTTGCATACTATTTTATAAATATTATGATTTCAACTACCGATCGCACGAGACCATTACATATACTATATTACACTCAGATGTCAAAGTTCATATTTATCCGACATTAAGTTGATCTGAGATGGAATTGTTGTCAACGTTCAGTACGTAAAGATGAGAACGTGTTACTTGTTTAATATTGAAGTTTTTGATGTTAAATATGTCAATATTCACTCAAAACTAGCATTTAATAGAGTACCATAACTACAAAATAAATGATCACATAACATGCAACATTACAAACGCAATATATTTAATCGCATGCAAACAATGTCAAAAACAATACGTAGGGGAGACAAAGACACAACTGAGAACCAGATTTACCAACCATTTTGCAAAAGTATTTCAATAGCATCAACCATCCTAAAAACGACATGTCATTTATAAGCATAATCAAAATAAATAAATAAGACAACAAGCTACGCAAAAAATAGAATCTATTTCGATAGAAAAATGGCTGCAAGAAAACTACCCATACACTAAGGAATCAATACTGGACAGTGGGCGAGCATCATACGCTAAGAGCCACCTATCAGCTACTATCGGACACTCCTACACCTGCGGCATGATATTTTACACCATTTGTAGTCACCGAAGAAGCCAACTTTTAGGGGAGAAAGGTTGACTCCATTCAATCAAGTGAGCAGTAAACATACAGAGTGTTGAGATGCAATTCCAGCGTATACACTGTAATATACATTGTGCTGTATGCGTAAAATTCCGTTCAGAAAATGTGCGAATTCTTAGCCGCTTTTTTGAATTATTCCTACGTGGCAATAATGTTTTTCAAAGGGAATCCCGCACTATGATCTCCCGAACCAGTTGAATTTTACAATGTCTATAAATTGTGTTCCAACAATTACATAGCTTTAAAGACATGTAATAATGAATATTAATGTTGAATATGGAAACCACGGTAACAAATGTACATCGATTGAAAAAAAACCATGAATGATAAGCAAGTACACATATGTTAAAGATTTAAGTCCATGATAAATAACAGAATTGTTTTGTGAAAAAAAAGTGAGGAATAATTGTTTATTCAGTCCTTTACTTGTTTATTCTGTAAAAAAATGTCTGATTTTTTGGTTATATCATTTCGTTATACAAATACAAATATAGTAAACAATATAGTCAACTCACGTAGGTTTTTGCATACATCCATGAAAAAATTCGATGTTGGAATAATAAAATAATTTTCAGTTATAGCAAAAGAATGGAGGTAACCACCGGGTAGATCAAAGTCGGGGTAACCATCATCCACGCACTGGCTCAGATTGAAGGGACCGCCTGCTAAGTAAGACGCTATTGGTATCCGTTCGTCATTCTGGATTTTATACACCATTCGCCTTTGAATATATTAATGAATAACATTTATTTACGACACAACAGAAAAGCTTAATAAATAAATTATTTAATTAATTAATTGTGTTGTACAAACACAATTATATTGACGCATCAGTTGTTTGTGGTTTATTTTTGGAAATCGTTTTCGGACACGTTATTTTTTACATTTGAATTTGTGGGCAATTCACTCATCTCGGACACATCCACACAAAACATGGTCTCATGCCTATTGAGCATTTGTTTGCAGAGCCAGTGCGCCCTCTGTGACACAACAAAAATATGCACTTATATACAATATATCTTACTTTATATTATACATACCACGCATTGATGTTTTCACTATCACGCATATCAAACATGAGTGCAGAACTATACAGTGTTACACCGTCAGCATCAGTGTGTTCGTGTGCCGGATTATTCAAGTTCACCATATATGGAGGCAGCCCGAAGTTAACATCTTTGAACGGATATGTTCCCTTGGTGTCAAGAGTCTCAAGATCGATCCATAGTCCTATGAATGACATGTTAACTTGTATATATTCAAGCACAGACAACAAAGAAATTACATACAATAGATTTGCGAGAAATTTAGCCTTGCGCTGTGGTCAAATATACGTCAAAACAAACAAAATGAATTGTGCGTTTAATGTGCCTCGTTCGTCGTGCTGTTGTAGCTTAAAAGCGCTGTATATGTCTTATTGAAACCATGTCCAACATAACTCCATAGCTTTATCTCAACATAGCCTTAACCAACGTAGCTTTAACTCCAATATTACAACCCAATATTTGTCGTGTTTTACCACCGTAGTCGCACAGTCCTAATGCATAGACATAAATATTTTGAAAACTATACAGGTAACTAACCGAAACTAGCTTCTGTCACGGTTTCGACATTATCTCCAATCTTCCAGAAAGCAATATTTGGATTAAGGGCAGAATAATCGTTGAAAACGGACCATTTCTCGAACTGTTCCTGGTGCTACATGAGAACGTGAACTCAGATTAATAGTAAAGACTGATTGAAACATTGTGTTTCTTTATAAGTCAGCGTGAGGTTAGGTTCAGTAATGTGAAAATGGTGTAGATATGTGGGACATTTCTTTCAAATCGACTATATCAAATCTGTAAAAAGCAGTTAACAATGTCATTGAATGAAGACTACAAATGAAAAGAATATCGATGATGTCAACTGCGTCACTTGGACTAATTTACATCATTACTTTACTGGTATAACGAAGGCTGTGCGATTTATTTTAATGAATTTTCAATTCCTATCACAATTCAAGTGACCGAGTACTCCTGTTCACTCAGATACGATTTGACTATGCATTAACTAACTATGCATTTAACTATACATACAATAGGAGAATACGTCGTTGCCCAGGCGACCTTAGATACGTCCATATCCCACTCGTAATAATCCCACGTTTTATAGCTTTGAGTCAAATAAAATCTGGAAAAAATTAACATACACCAATGTAATGCGGTTGCACAGAAAATGCCTGCAAATTTGTCTACAAATAGCATAAATCTAGCTTTATGTTGACACATAGTATTCACAGCTTGTGATAATGGATCAGTTTTGATGTTTTTTTATATTTTTACTGTGTTATTACAATTTATTTTTTATTGTTACGTAATAGTTTTGTATTTATCCAGAATCAGATTTATTCTTCAAGTTAGATAAAGTTGTGTTAAAGGAAGGTTACACCGCGTATGTTTGACATTTGTGTTGATAAACATTGATTTAGCCAGAATCCACGGCGCTTTTCTAAAAAAATACCAGTACTATTTTTGACCTGGGTGCAACGTGCACTAAATACCACCGGTGACTCTTTCTTTACCTTCCAACCACCAAGGGAATTGTACAGTTAAAGCTTAGAAACGTATTTGTTTATACTCGTTGATCTGCGCAATAGTCAAAATCGCCATCGTGTTTCATGTGCGACTCATATCTCGTGTATGCGTGGCGCGACGACTACCATTCAAGCTATCAATTTATACTTTGATTTGATTTCAAACATACACCCTGAAAGACGTGAGGCTGAATATAAATAGATATTATTGATATTGAGCATAAAAGAGAACAACACAATATCGTAAAAATTGTACAGGCAAGGTGTTGTAGAAGCTGCCATCTATTCATGAATTGCGTGTGAATTCCAAAATGAACTTTGCAATTTGTATATATCAAAAAGTAACTAAATGATTGAGCAATACACTCACACAACTCTAAGAAGAATTTTAAATCGTGACATATCGATTATCATTCTGTCACATCAATCGAAGTCATATTTATTTTTTGACATGTTCATCTAACTGTACTATCAACAACAACGAAAATATGGGGGCAAAATATCAGGAATAAATAAAACGTTGCTGTTAAGTTTCAATCTTGCGATCTCAGAACAAAACACGCGTCATTATAGGATGCCTGGTCTAACACGAGACAATGCAAGTTAACTCGCTAGTTGAGACCTAATCGCGATTTAATCATTTTATTACTGCAGAGAATGTGGGTGAATCGATTGATATATAACATACTTAGTTCCGTATTCCACCATACCATCACGCATTTTAAACGATGCCACTCTTCCTAATCCATCAAACGCGTGGGTAATTTTGGATCCAAGTTCAGGGTTACTCCAGTTACCATATGTACCACCAGACTGCTTTAAAAAGTACCCTGTAAAATTTGGTAAATGTACGTTACTACAAAATTACGTTTTAATCACGACTTTATTAACTAATTGTATTCATGAGTTTATATGCGTAACATTAAAGGGCGGCAGTCGTCGCGCCGCGTCCTGTTCGATATGGGACTCATAGCGACGTATACAACGCGTGTAAAATACATTGTTTATTTACATAAAATCCGAACACGCGCTGCGCGACGACCACCGCCCTTTAAATACTTGTCATACCTTCAATCCAGTCTGGTATCTCCCCATGTATTTCAGTCGGCATATACGGTCTTTCCCTCGAGATTGTCCCGAAGTAAGTATCGTATATGTTGTCTGGTACATCCCAGCAATTTGCCATAGATGCAAACAGACATGACACAATCATTTTGAATAGCATACGAGATAACATCCTGAAAGCAATATGACATATGTTAACAGGAGTAAGTAAGGTAAACGTGTTTAATGCTTCTGTTAACACATAACATATTAAGTGCAACGCTTAAAATCTCAGACGAGGTCGGTAATGTTATCAGTTCTTTTTAATGTGTACACTGGCTTCAAAATACGTTGCGCCAACGAATTTCATGACGTGTGTTTTACATTAAACAAGTCAGCACAGGTTTAATTATGTTATTATACAATGCACGGCTTCGAAACAGTGTTTGAACTCAGATGCCAAGGATTGCGTGAAATTCACTTGGGAGCGCCACCTACAATAAAATGCGTAAATGTTATCTCCTTAAAAGATTGCCCAAGCCTTATCTTATCTCAATATTAGCTTAAGTGATACCGTCCTTTGACTGTCATCTTTGTAACGGTCAACGATAACATGTTAAGTTTATAAATATTTCAATGTTAAAAATTATATTTGATTCGTATATACCACATATCAACGTAAATGAAATGTGTGAACGTTGGAAAGCGCGAGTGGCAGTAGAAAAACCGCATAATTATGTTGCATCAATGTTAACTGGGTTGAATTAACAACACTCCCATGACCAGTGTCACAGCTCTGAAAACTCTTTTAAAAGTGTACATGCCATCATTTAAAAATATCGTTTTCAATTTCTACAAATTAACAGAGCAATAATCACTATTGTGATGTTACGTATTACGTATTATCTGTCCAAATGCGCAATGGACGGACCAATGTGTCCAGCTGGGGAATTTCACACTGATCAGATTGCATATTCTGTCTATATTTTGTGCCGCCATATCATCTTTAAATTCGGAACAATGCCACGTTTTAAATAATATAGTACCCACCTGTAAGTGTTTGGTCGATGGTGATCAAAAGAGACATGAAGTGTTAGAACTACCAATAACTATGAATCGGTCACGCTATCTTTAGAGATTCATCGTTCTATCAGTCATATGATAACGCCTGAAACTGTGATGACTAATTTGACCAGATACAAAAGGTCAATTTGAGGTAAGACGCTGTTGGGTTTATTTACTGGATAGTCACTGAAAGATACATAGACTTAGAGGCAGCATGATATTCGCGCAACGCCTTCAGTCGAACAAATCCACCAACTTGAATGCCATTATATTATATGTTCCAGGATTCATAAAACTGAACCACAGATGAATCGTAGGTTGTATGTCTGTTTGACATAAGTTTAGAAATGTGAAGGAATGTTTTGTCTGTATGTCTGTCGATCACGAAGCCCATCTCATGATGCAGATGTGAAGATTCGCCCACCTAGTAAATATTATGCCGTTGACTGACTGAATAGCTGATTCCTCACACGTCGAATGAATTTTTAACTATCTATGTTTCTTTGTTGGTATTTTATTAAACTCTCCGGCGTTCCGATCGGCTTTCCATAGATGTAACTGATGGTCACTACCTTTTGTCGAATAACGATAGGTGGAGTAGTCATCTAACACAGGTCGCTAAGTTGATAAGGTATTCCAGCCGCGTCACTTCGCGTGTGCCATCCGTGTGTGAGTGAAAAGTACCGTAAAAGTATGTTGTCTAATTCCCCCCTCGTATATTGTCAAGCGTTCGTTGTTCGCTTGGGTCGGGTAACTATGGTCAAAGTGGTAGGTTGTTGAGGGTCATCGATCCAAGTAAAAACATATTTTTAACTACTAAGTATCTTCTCTTAGCTGATGTAATCAGTATAAACCCTGTGGCGGCATAACGGGGGCAGAAGGGGCTATCGCCTCCTCAAAAAAGTTTCAAGCTGAAACATTTTGTGTCAGCAAAATGAGCCCCTGAAAATGCAAGAAAAAACGTTTCAGTGAGTCTAGATTTCAAAATCTTTAAGGGCGCAATGTTGGTGAACAGATCTCGCCCCCTCATGCAAAATATCGTGCAGTGCCACACTGGTATGGTGGGGACGTCGTTACTTAGAACGTGTGTTCAGGGAACTTAAATTTCTTAATGAATATACATGACTCAATATGTTTCAACAGGCACTTGTTTGATAATGTTGGTGAAATGTGTGAATGTAGATAGAACTCGCCAAGTCGTCATGTCCATTAGAACTCGTTTAATAATTGCATATGGAAGTGATTAAATAAAATATCAGCCCGACAAGTTTCGTCATCGCGATTAATTTCGTAGATACTACTCGATATTGTATATTTAGCGCATGTTTTAGTGTTTTCACTGATGAACTTATAAATACTACCCATCGGACTTATGTATTATGTAAAGTTCCCTTGGCCTTTCTGCCATATGTTCGAGAATGGCATTCGGTAGGTAGTCTTTACACCATTGTCAATTTGACTAGAAACTGAACATTGTATATCACTGCAGCTTATTGTTACGTGTTACGTGATCGTCGAATGTTCCATTAGTTTCTATTTCTAAGGGGAGTCTCAGAACAATTCCTTCAACAACATTATTTAGTGGGCACCCATCTGATGTTGTGGAGATTTGCAAAACATTCTTGTCTTAATGTCGAAGGCGATTAAATATATCGTGTTGCCTTAATTGGTCTGCAATTGCAGTAAATTGACAGTTGCTGTCCGGTGCTGGATCTAATAGTGTTCTAAATCCAGGGGACTGAAACGAACGAAGATTTCCCCCACGAGTTGAAGATACATAATATTTGATTCAAGGTTGTTTATTTCACCATAAAACCCGAACACGTGTAAATATACCGATACAATCGTTTGAACGTGATTTGTCAGTACAACCGCCGGGTTCAGTTGACTACGTAGAAAATATAAACGAAAACAAATAGAAACAATTTCTCATATTGAATATGGTTTGTACGAACCAAAAGAATTCATCTCTGGTTGACGGGATGTAGGCCGGATAATGCACTCATGATCATGTAATCGTTCAGATATTGAGCTACATTCAGACCTGCGGCCACAGTGTTTATACAGCCGTCATTAAGCTTGCCTTCCTGTGAATCGATGCCCAAATGACCAATACGTAGCATCACAGTAATGCAGAGACATCAACGCCTGTGGTCGAAAAAAACTGGTTACGTTGTTTACTTTTGGTAGTTCAAAGTGCTCGCTGAACTCAATGGGAAAACGCCGCGTTTGAGGTTGAAACAAAAGCAACGATTCATCCCGTTCGACGACCATATTAACGCGGCATTGATAAAAACAAGCAAAAAAATATCTATTTCAAACAAGCAGCGGGGTTGTGTCAGTGCATTAAACGTTGATAGATCCACCATTAATAAAATTTCGAAGCAAATATTCCAGCAGATTTGAAAACAAGCCTAGAATAATTGTTAAGTCTTTAATCATTCAAACCGGTTAAGGAAAACTAACATTGGCTGAAAAAACAACCCTGTTTATCTAGTTCACTTCGCACTTCAATCTAATGATAGTTGCACACCTACTGGATTATTAGAGACATGGGGTCGGCAGTTCAGTTGGGCCTACCCAGATTGATCCAACACAAACAGAAGCAATACATGCATTCACAGTCCCGGTCTGTCTTCCACCACAAATATTCCTCGGGCAAGCTGGTTACAATGCGGACTTTACATATCATTTGTATTTCTCCCAAGCACAAGTGTATAACGGGCTTGTTATTACAACTACTAAATTCGTCTCACACTCACAATTACCTGTCTATAATACACTTTATATCGGACTGATCACCGAGTTATTCAGAAGTATCGGACATGCCCTTATTCTGCTTGATTTTCAAGATTTGTTCATCTTAACTTACAGATGTAGGTGGCCTTACAAGTATACATTTTAGAAATGTGAAATAAATTCACCATCGTGAAATTTACGTTACCAGAATAGTGAACTGCGGATGAGTAGAACAATTGGCCTGTTACAAGCTTTTTCTTATGTTTCCTGTCGTATAATATTTAATAAAGGCACCCGAATAAATCCAGTTGTTTAAGAAGCTCCCTGACAGTTATCTTGTAGTAACAATTGAATCCCCAAGAACTACCTTGTTTTTCACTGGATGTCAAACAAAGTCACACAACCAATAATAATCCAAAGTTCAAAAATTTGCACCGTGTAGTTCTAGCGAGATTTCAGTCGCACACAGTAACATCGACGACGAAATAAGGTATATAGCTTCAAACGACGAGGTCTCAATGAATGTAGGGTACAAAAACACTAACCGTAATTTCACGCTACTTCAAACTTGCCCATGTAGAGAAAGGGACAAGCTCAGCAAACCACTCTTTCTTGTGAAACACAAGTTCCTAAATTATGTTGGTTATACGGCATAGAACCACTGCAGGGTGTCTTGCCTCTATCAGTCCTACATTACAATGTATTGGACAGACATAATCTTGAAAACATGTGCTAGCGCCGGCACGAAATGTTGCATGGGGGCAAGATGTGCTTACCATCTCTCGTGCCGAGGGTGCGAATTTACTAGGGAATCAAGGGCATGGGCCCGGAAGATTTTTTATCTAAAACGCTATTTCCTGCATTTTGAGGGTCAAATGTTGCTGACACAAAGGGTTTCAGCTTGATTTGAGGGGACTGCAACGCACGATACTGGCCTAGAGCTGGGTGACAACTGACTAACTCGTGTTCACGGTCGTCTTGCACAAGCACAAATAAATGATTATTAATTTGAAATGACAATATACGCTATCTATCATAATTCTGAAGCTGGGCAAGCCTTGCTAGCAAACTAGGCATTATACATTACTATTACAGCATAAAATAGAATATCACAACACTCTACTCTCAACTAATTTCACAACCATTGATTATGCAGAAGATGTAGTATATTGTAATTTGATTTAATTGTAAGTTAGTCTACATTGGTCTACTTTGATAGTGAGGTGCATTTTAAATATATATATATATTGTTACAACTTTACTGCTTCCATATAATAACTTCAAGTATGGAATATTAATCAATGCTATTTAAGCCGATAATGTTAAAATGGGGGAAACCTAATCCGATTGTTTCTTCTATATGTAAATTAAATTTCTATTTCCCTGAAAGCAAGAACGATATTGCTTTCAGTTTCACTTTTCAGTTTCATATTTGTGTGTCAGGCTACAGCTTCCTCATATTCTCCAGCCAATATTTGAGTATTGTATTCCTTAGCTGATCATATTCAGGCAACGTGTATTTAAGTGCGACTTTTTGGCAATACATAGGATGTTTTCTCCAATGCATTGTCCAATCAAATCGCAGAGATTGTGCTACAATTCCACCGAACTAACATTTGAATAGTTTGATCGATTCACACTTGCGAGTGTATTTTTTGTCTAGGGTGTGAACTGATCAGGCATTAAAGATTAAAAAACGGTTATTTCAATATTGTGTACAATCTGACCTATTCGTATGAACATGCCAACTCTGATCAGGTACATGCATTGGGGCACCGGAATGCATTTTTATCAAAAAATGTTTTTAGTCTGGTCCCAGTCATTTCGTATTATGGTCGTGATTGTAAAATTCGGGGAGATGTATTTTTTTTTGGATTACAAACAAAACAAAGGGAGCTCAAAAAAGACATCTATTTGGTGGACGGAAATCAAGGAAAAATTAAAGAAAAAAATTTACTTACGCTTCCATCTCATTAAATTTAAATAATTTGTATCATTTTTTTAATCGTTTTTTAACTAAAAACAAAATAAACGTCACCACGATTATCATAATGTATGTTGTACCAGGTGGGAAAACTTGGCACAATACAAAACTATTGTAAACATCATCACTCTCGATAAAGTGGTTCACTTTTCCCCACTGAGAGAGGGTATCCAGGAGTGGCGAGCTCCACACTTGATTCCTCTCCAAACTTCTCAATCATTTTTTAGATTGGCAGTCAATGTTTTTTTTACTGTACCCTGTGACAATTGAAAAACTTAAACCAGCATCTTCGCTGTATTTGGGGTTTACACTGGAATATTCTAGGAGATTGGTATCAACAATTTGCGGTCTGCCACACTCATGATGTTAGATCTTTTGTTGTTTTTTTCAGTGGCCTTTCCTTTTCACGTACAGCACATGTAATTTTGGCCTGTATTTCTTGGCTTTGTAAACCGTTTTTACAGCTTTCTCTCATCTCTAAACAGAATATAAGTCTTTCAGTCAGTTAGTCACTGACCACATAATAGTTGAATACATAATGTACGTTCCATTGGTCAAGGCAGAGGCATTAGGTTTGTATAAAAGGAAATGTACCAACAAATAAACCAAACACAAATACGGGAATATTGTTATGTGCTAGGAGGAATATAGTGAACCACTAGGAATTGCTCCAGTATGGTTCCGCTTCATTTACCTCGAAATGACTGTAACTAGAAACTGTGTCATTGGACCTGTGGTGATAAGAATATCACTGTCTTTCTGAATAAGGGCCTCATATACATCATCATTTTCTACTAGATCCTTGAAGTTGTTGTTCATTATGTGTGTGTTGCAATTAATGATTGGAAGCGCCCAACTTATAAATAAAATAAAATTAAAGTTGTGTATTCAGCAACATATACAAATTAAGTTTCCATTGTAAATCCTTCAGTGTCTCAGTCTTGCAATGTGTTAAACAAAGACAAAGTAAAGACTACAGATATTTAATAATAAGTGATAACAAAATCATTTCATTATTGAGATGTTATATTTATACAGGGTATATCGAATTTTTACCAAGATTACACACACATGTAATGTAATATATGTTGGTTTTGTTTGATGTATAATTGATGTACATTAGTATAACTAGAAGACGCAGGTATTCTTTAATCGCTTTCTAATTTTTGAGTACGTTGCGTCTCTCAAGAAAGACGCAGTACTGTGATTAACGGAGAAGCACGTCCACTATACGCTGTAAATACAACGTTAACATGTGTAGTCTGAATAAGATCTTTAATTTTTTCTTTAAATAATATTCAAAAACATGACGATTCGTACCTACACACGCACAATCAAACGAAACCTGCAAACGTGTCTCTGTAAGGCAATTCTATTCAATGCTGGGCGACAATTAATTTGTATCTCTCATTCTTTTACACACCTTGTTTACCTAATGATATTACATCAACTAATTACCCTAAGAGATAGATGGCTTTAATCAGCACAGCGACCTATCAATATGGGCCACCCTAATTTTTTTATTCATTTGTCTCTATTGTATCACATTGCATACCACCTCAAACGCGTTCATACAATAACAATATCACTCAAATTTCTCGCTGTTTTTGTGATGTTACAGCGCATGCGTCGATGCCTCATACGTGTACCACGTGCCTGTCATAACCTAGACTGTAATCATGGAACCGCGTGATCGGGAACACCGCAATGCCGTAATTCTACCAATTGTGATTGGAGTAGTTATACTCATTTTCCCCAGTGTATATATACTTGGATTTATGAGGACTGGCAAGTATTACTTATACGACGCATGTGCTTAATATTTTCTACACGTCCTCAGAATGGTTTTAACTACAATGGAAATATTTAAATGTATATTTATATGTTTGTTCATGTGATGTATTAGCGTTGAAATTATTGTTAAGAAGGTTATTAGTATTTCCCCATTTCCACACAATTCAAGTGCAAGCTAAACGTATATATGTTCGTATTAGTATATGATGTATGTTACAAACTGTTCGATGTTTAAATAAGAAGACATGGTTGTCATTTTGTGTCAAGTTTCTTATAACGCCACACTGAGTAATTCCGTACATTTGGTGGAGGACAGTGTGGTTGTGATTGTGTGATTCTGTTCAGCTTTCAACTTTAAAAGCGCCTGTATTTTATAGTGAATGTTGAACAAATAACAATTCAGTGTTGAAATTAAATTCGACATTTACCCCCGTTAACCTGGTGTAATTTTGTACGTGTGTCAATTGTTTGTAATATAGACAAATAATTACTGAACTCTAATCCATTCATTGTTCTGTCCCTATTGTTATTCTCTTTAAACTAAACCCCTTCTTATTTATACCCAGAGTAGACCGGTGCAGTTGTATACAAAAGAAAATTGTTAAACGCTATAATTTGTAAACCTTTTTTGCTGATATTTATATTTTGCAACGTAGCCTCCGGTTTGTTGAGATATAAGTCGGCACGCTTTGAGATATAAATCTGTACGCTTTGACATTATTTGCCCTCTCTGTTGGCATAATTTTACAAACATCAGTCGGCCCTCGACCTTATGGTGGTTTTCAGGAATATCTTTCAAAAGGTCAGACGGCTGTGTTCAATTTTTTTGTTTCATCTTATATTTTTACAACATATGTAAATTGATGCGCCCTTTTGATCTGTATACGTACGAATACATAACTCGTGATGGTAAGTATTATGTTCCATAAAACAATACTATATTTGTTTATCCCTCCAAACCATCTCATCTGTTATAAGTTCAAGCGATGTTCAATTTGAAATGATCTTTCCAAGAACTATTGATATCAGTGTCCTCGAAAATATAGGTAAAATTGTTGTATATCGGCACGACCATCACCCTGGGTGAGAGTGTATACTTGTGTTATAACCACTCCATACTTGTGATGTTAATTCTGAAATTTAAGATATTGAGCTGTTTGATGAAAACTTCATCTGAGAAGCTCAGTTCAGACTCTCTTGACAGATGACAGTTTGCGAGTATATTTAAACCTTCATTCATGTTCAAAGTAGTGAAAATGATATTTCGGAAAAAGGGCGTGTCGTAACACTCCCATGAGAACTCCCAAATGCGTATAACAATTCAGACTGACGGGATTACCTACAACAATCAAGAAGACATCAAAGAGCAAAGACGCCGCGTAATATTGAACTTGATTAAATTAAACATTGAATTGCAATATGAGTTAGAGACATGCGTACAGGGAATCAGTTATGAACTGTATGAAGTGTGTAATTCACATGGTTTACTTGAAACACGATACAGATAAGAATCTTCGTGCGATAACATTATTATAGTGTATGACATAATTTTATTACAAATTTTATTGTATAACAAGGTGATCAAAGTAAACAACATATTTCAGCAACCGTTAGTAAATCATTTGCGACTCATTCAGTCATGTTATTACGTTTATCACATAATTGTGGCTATTATTGTAAGAGTTTTTGTTTGAATGCCTGCAACATAATTACAATGTACATGTATGTTTCCTGGGGTGGCCTTCTTTTAGCATATGTCTGTCAGGTTCCACTTTAATTTGTAAGAAAAGCAGATAGGATTAGAATTTAAAACATGTGTATATTATCGTTGCAAACTATCCTTGATTAATCCTAACTCATGTGATATTTAAAAGCATTTATTTCATTAGAACTCGCTTTCCTATTTTGAAATAATCACCACTTATACATATAACAGATGGGATAACTCGTGGTACTGTTTTATGGAACACGATACTTACTGTCAATTGCCTTCATGTATTTTTACGTATACATATCAAAGGGGCGTGTCATATTCGCATATGTAGTGAAGACAGATGTTTGAATCAAAAGAAGTTAGAACTTATCATTAGTCAAACATTAACCCACTGATTTATGGGCTCAAAACTACTACGTCACACTATCATTTTGTTAGGAAGTTATTAGCAGTTTTCGTATATATTATGTTTTAGTTTAGTTGATACCGGAAAAGAGGACGTTTCATATTTTTCAGTTCCGCCATGTTAGGAAGTTGTTAGGAGTTTTTTTTTAGGTATATTTATTTTCCAGCGCTATTCACTGTCGCATCTCCAATGTGAAAGTTCATGATATGTCGCCAGCTGAATTTTTTTCCTTTGTCATGGTATATGTTTAACGAATCAATTGTTCAGTACCAGCTCTCGTTACCCGTATCATTATAGAGGATTAGTAGCTGAGACAATGGGCACATTAATTAGGCACAGCAGGTGACAGTCTAATCATTTCCACCGGCTTTGAACTTGGGAAACTGGTACAGCGTAATTTATCTCAATCGCCAAGTATAGTAACAGCGGTCTTTTGTTTAATAATTAATGCTAACCAAACATGGTAACCAACATCCGAGATGTATTGTTTTCATTTATCTTAATTGCCAATTATTGTAATAGTGGTTTCCTTTTCATTAATTAGCGCTAATCAAATATTGTAATTAATATTCGAAGCGTATTGTTTTCAATTACAAACACTGGCTAAAGTGCAGCTGACGCATGATAGAAGTTAACCCTTAGAGGGTTAGTACACACAACGAGTCGAACTGGGCTCCGGGCAGCATACTGAGGGCAAGGAGGCGGAGGCAGAGAGTAGCAACCGACTGACATAGCACCTACGACGGACCGCCAGCTCTACGTGCTCAACTACGTGTATCACAGGACGCACATTGGATCCAGATCCAGTCCTTTCCCCGACACGTCGCAACACAGCCAACTCTCTACACGAATCCGTATTCTTGCGTTCAGTTAGCCTAAGTATCAACAACCATTGTATTTAAAAGTCACGTCTTATCTCATCAATATATTTATAACTAAGTAATTTTGGTGTTTCTTCATCATTGTGTGCGTCTGCAAGCGTTATGACCCGGCACCTCAAGCTGAAGCCAAGTGAGTCAAAAGTTCCCCAACTGCAGAATTAAGCCGTTTTTTCTCTCACTCCTGGTCCGAAACAGAACTCACACCAACCCAATCCGACTCGAAACCATCACCCCGACAATTTGTTCCACTATCTTAGCGATACTTAGTGGGATATAATTTCTAACATGTGTTGGTTTCCATAGAAATTGTCAGCATCAAACATCGGCCTGTCGATTATATCTTCACTTTCTCTGGCTCTTTAGGTTGAGCTCTAGTGTTCATTCCCGATCCCGACTTACCCGCTCTCGATGTTTTCCTATTATTCCACATACGTACTGTCGACACCTCTGTATGTTTAGATGGTCAAAGTATCATTGCTTGAACTAAACACAACATAATTCTTCATCCCTGTAGTAACTGTTCATATGTCTTGCAGGAAGCCTGGCGTCTTCCGCCTTAAACAATCATGGCCCTTGGAGTGCACCAACGGCGATTTTTGTATTCCATCCCTCGACATTATGTGTACAAGTAGTATATGTGTTTTGTGGTAATGGACAGTATAGCGCTCACTATCATAATGTGTTTGAGTTGCCATGGTTATGTATAGGCAACACTTATTTTCCATATTTTTCCATATATGCAGACTGCAGAATTGTCTCACGTGCAAAATATTCATTTATGCACACAGGTTTCACCGTTTCGGCAACACCAGGCATAACCAAGGATATAACATACAATCCAACCACTGAGAAGAATACAATAGAGGCGGATTTGCAAACAAGAATGTTAAGAGCCACACGTGAAAGTAAGCCATCGCAGATCTCCTCATCTGCACAATCCACTATAGAGACGATGGGTATGTATGAAGTTACAAATAAAATAAGCACGTTAATGCATATTATACAGGCAAACAAGTGGTGAATTTCAACAATTTGACCCTGATATTTTAGAAAATCGTGAAAACAAAACTACACTTATACAATGTTTGTTTTTCACAAATATAAGTTTGATATTATTATGTTAACACGCATAATATAAGTACTCATTGTTGAAAAAATGAGTTCGAAGTTGTATCAATCTTAAATATTAACATAATCACAGGCATTGACAACGAAACAACCATGTTCTCAACTGTGCAGGAACAATGGACGTTGCAAAAAGGTAAGCGTTTACATAATATAGTAGTTGATATTACGTCAAAAACTCCTCTTTTTTCGTAAGAATGTTCGCCTTAGCCTAGGATATTTTTAAAAGGCGAGATAGGATTGATGTTGTATTAAGGTAGAGATGCAGGTTCGTGGGCACTTGGGAGTGAATTTTTTTTTTGCTTTTTATTATCCAAACAGTCTTGGCTATAGACTGTTAAATTTTGTAGAATTGTGAATAGTGGAACATACTCAAAAAACGATTTGAAAATATAGATAACAGGTGCAAATATTCTCTCTTTTGAATGCTTAGCAAGATTTAGCAAGGCTGTACATAAATAATAAAAAAGAAACATGATGCAAAAAAGAAATGACGGGATCTCCATATTATGCACTGTATTTAACTTTTAACAAAACGGTAATACATTTAAATTTGAAACTGTTACAGCCTTTTTAATTATGAGCATTAGCAAACTTCTTACTGAGTGAATTGTTATGCAAATTAGCAATTATCTCAGCTTCTTTTTAGTGCACATCCCAGAACTTTAAAAAAAAATAGCTCCTAGACGCTTTGACCTTTTGTTTTGAAATTTTCACAAATGATTGACAATGTGTTTATCTTAAAAACGCTGTCGGAGCATTGTTTTTGGTTGAACAGTGTTACAACAATCGTACAGACAACTAGCCTGGGTGTTAATTTATGCATAAACTTGAAGTAGTGAAATTTGAGCTGCTGCCCTGCAAAATTGACAACTGATAGACAGTTTTCAAGACGGCACTTTCTTCATAGTAAACAGATGTACCCATAAACCAATTTTGACAGGAAACAGAAGCATGGTTTAGAAGCAAATTTTTTTTAAATCACTTTTGACCAAAAACGCACATTTTTGTGCATATTTCAAACTACAGTGTCCATAAAAAAAAAAATAACAACATTTTAAAATTCATACAATAAGCTTTCCGAAAATATATAGTTTTGTGTACAAGGGAGGTCATCTTGGTTTCCTAATTAACTAATTAAAATACATGTCAGGTAAACTGCATCTCTACCTTAACACGCATAATATACCTAGTTGTGTTATTGTTGAATAAAATTGTATCGAATTTTTAAAAAACCTATTATAATACTAACATCATTACAGGCAATGACAAAAAAACAACTATGTTCTCAATTCAAACAGGTAAGCGTATTTCCAAATGAGTGCATTGTCGCATTACTAACATGTGAACCTAATTAATATAAACTTATCTATTTATACATTGAAAGAAATAAATCACCACAGTTACATAGAAGCATGCTATAACACATATGTATCTTATACAATGTAACACTATGTCTTATAATATATTGCAGTCACAGCAGAAACACCATGCTCTGCTAATTGTGGTGATATTTGCTCGTTATATAATATACCATTATGTCCATGTACCGGAGCGAGATGTGGTAAGTATATTGGCTACTAGTATGTTTACTAGACTAATTTCAAAATCAATATTTTCAATCTTTTCTAGATACATGCGTTTGTGTCCTTCTTTTACAGGTTACTTATTAATTGGGTGTTTTACTGACACATATGCACGTGCTATCCCTACCCTTGAAGGTACTGATTCACGACTCGATGGATACTACAAAACACGCATAAATCCTATTGAGAAATGTGCTTCCGTAGCTATAGATCATGGTTACGGAATGTTTGCGGTTCAGAATGGAGGATGGTGCGCATCAAGTTGCACCGCTTGCAAAACATACAATACGTATGATTCTTCAGTTCAGTGTACACCGAACGGAGAGGGTGGCCCTTATAGCAATTCTGTTTACATCTTTGTTAATCTACCATGAACTCCATTATACTGGCATACTCTTTGTGTTTGTGCACTTCACCTTGCCAAACGTAAATAGTTAAATTCAGCCAATCATGGTTTGCCACTAGCCACACTTCGGATAATGGCGCATCTATTTTAAATACGGGGGTGGCCCACCCTTCTACACTGTGATAGCA
Organism: Saccoglossus kowalevskii; assembly: GCF_978046115.1. Taxonomy (NCBI): domain Eukaryota; kingdom Metazoa; phylum Hemichordata; class Enteropneusta; family Harrimaniidae; genus Saccoglossus; species Saccoglossus kowalevskii. The sequence goes on from NC_140654.1 coordinate 20,788,057, forward strand.
CCACCATTGTTATGCAAATATACATGACTGCACTGTGTACCACTATATAGATATATACAAGAAAGACAACTAAAGATTGACCTCGTGACAAACAATATAAAAGTTGTAGATGTGAACATTTTATTTAGCTATTATCTTATCAAATAATACCGATATGTAAGTGATACAATTGTTAATTAAATCAAATTAGTCAAACAATTCTAAATGTTAACATGGAAATATCCTAATTATATATTGTTAATTAATGTACTCGTTCCATTCACATCCCGACGTCACGTGCTATATTCAATATGTTACGTATTCGTTCTCGTAAATGTGTATGTGTTGTATGTGCATGCAGCAAGGTTAAATTAGGTTAGAATGCAATAAGGAGGTATGCTGAAATTGTGTAGATTATGTGATATGATTCACGTACAAATCGATTTGCATAATAAGTTGGCGACTTATTTTCAAGATACTTGTCATAACTATATGCATTTTAGTAATGAATACTAAAATAATGAGGTTGGTTTCCCGGGTTGTTATGTGTCGTAATTCCAGTTGACATCAAGGTGATATCGGTTCAATGATACCCTGTTTTAAGAAGTACAGTGTACAACTATTTTTTAGTATAAATATACAGTAATAATGATGAAAATTATTGTGTTCATTGTAGCGATAACAAATACCTAATGTTAATACTTTATGGGCTAAGATGTATTGGGACAAGATTTGTTCAGAAATAAGTGTACTGTGATTTTATGCATACTATATACATAATATCTATATATTATTCTCACCGTGATTCAAGTCTGGTTCATCCGATTATTTTATTTAGTTTGCTTTATAACAATGTTAATTCATGTTAGTTTGCCACTCACTAAAAATGAATGACAAATTGGTGTACAACTCACATTATCCAATAATAGTTTAATAGGAGGTGGTCGTCGCGCTGCGCATGTACTACATTTGTGTTGATACACATTGATTTTCCAACAATTCAATGCGCTTTTCTAATGAAAATCACAAGTATGAGGTTTGAACTGGGCGCAACTTGCACTTATTACCGCCGGCGACTCCTTCTATACCTTCCAATCATCAAAAACATACCTAATTGAAGATTGGTAACGTCTTAGTTTATACTCGTTGCGCAACAGTCAAAGTCGCTATATTTGCTTATATGAGACCCATATATCTCGTCCATGCGTGGCGCGACGACTGCCGCCCTTTAACCTAGTCAGCAATGGTAGATAAATCTACAGTTCGCTCATTCAGTAAAACACAAGCTATTTCAAATATTGCAGCAATTTTCTGTTTTCAAAACTTCGCCAAGCATTCATCAATACGCCAATTTGCATATTCAATTGAACAATTTGAATTTCAAAACGCAGGACGTTTTGTTTCACAGGATAGGAATTGCACCCCTGTTCATGAATATACTACGGTTATTACTGAATTCTCGTGATTTATTTATTTTCAATAAACGAGTTAATTATCTGATCTTATACGGTATTTTTTCACAATTAACGCTAGAAATAGTACTATGGCAATTGTGTCTCACATAAATTTCATGTACGCAAGGTTTAACATTTCTATCATTTATAAAACATTAAAGTAGCTGGAAAGACAACAAATTACCCGAATTTTAAAACTGTCCTGATATTGTGATTTCTATGAAATGTGTATTACGGAGTTTAGCGGACATGTACGCAAATAAATAAATGGCAGATTCATTTCATGACACCTGTAGAATTTTCTTCGCGCTTACTATTTATTTGCATACAGGAAGGTGATTACGTAGAATTTATAGAATCGTCTTTTCAATGATAACTGTGCCAAAATTCATCCTTATATCCAATGTGGTTGTTTACTGATCGTTACGAGCTGAACAAAAATATTCGAAAAATTGATTTCAACGTGTTTTTAAAGACATGATTTTGATCCGCCGTAAATGTAAGGGCACATTAATATTTCACTGTAATAATATTGCTCCATCCAGATCAAACAGCGCCCTCTAGTGCTGAACATTTTCACGAAAATCTGGGTCGCTTATATTACCGGTCTTTACGCAAAGTGACAGTTAATCGGCGAGCAGTAGCGGCGAAACTGAAAAAAATAACCTTGTATACATGTATGCTGTTCCGGTCGCTTAGCCATGTAACTGCTGATAGGCAGTAGAAGAGTTAAACACATCCTCACTGATTTTCTATCGGCAATGGCGGATTACTAACGAAAATAAAATCCATTTACTGAAAATCAAAACCAATTTATTTCTTTGACTTCAACACTCGATAGGAAGCTTGGTTGAGTACTGACAATTTTTGAGTGCAATAAACGAATGTTTTGACTAGAAACTAATGATTCCCACGCACTTGTTGAATATTCCAAAAGGTGTTTCGCTTATGCTCGGCCTGACCAGTGTCACGTAATATTTTGACCAATAAAGTACACATAGCGACAATTGAATAACCGTAATTGTACTGCATTTAATGTATCTCAATTTCTGCGTTTATTATCCACAATTAACATATGTTTGAATGAATGAATTATTCTTGATAAGCTGGTAATCATTCATCAAATTTAATGAACCAGGTCGGACTCCATCAACCTGAATTAGCAGGGAATTTATACTAAAAAACTCGACTAAATAAATTATGGAAGACGAGCCAGATGGTGACAAAATAATGTACCGCGAGACATATTGGCTTGAACTCTAATTATCTAGCAACATTAGACTGTGTATGTGCATTCATATTTAAATAAGCCGTTCATGGGGGAAAATGGCGAGACTCGCCAACACTGTTGAATAATATGCCTGCGAAGTAAAAGGTCCCACAAGCGTGACGTTTTAGAACAAAGATTTCATAGAGAAATGGTTGTAAATAATCTGACTGCATGGGTGACCTTGTTACCTTCCACTAACGTTTGCTTGTTCCAGTCCCATGTTCCGCACGTACGCCAACAACTGGACACATTTATATGTCGAACATATAGGTTAGTGGACCAGAAGTAACCTTTTAGTTAATTTTTATTGAAACCTAGTGTCAACAATACATTAGTCTCAAATAAAATGGAATGCATTGTTGAAATTTGACTTATATTTTCATTCTACTTCGATAACATTTACTTAGCCCAGACTTTGTTCTGTCAATTGTTTATACGATTAATGAATTTGCTCACAGTTGAATATTTTTGTACAGGTATTACTAATGACTAGATTGAATATTTAAATTACAACTCCTGTAGTTTTTAAATTAAGACGTCACGTGGTAATTATTCATGAATCATAATGGCAAGTTGTACACAATGAGTTGTTGCGGGTTTCAGGATCACGTGATGTGTCTGTATGATTACGTCAGCGAAGCTTGATCCATATCCTCGTTGCTTCTTTTCACTCGGTGATTTGGCTGGTAGATATTTGGCGAATGAATTATCGTGAAAGCGCTGACGTTTACCTAATATACACAGCAACATAAAATGCTATAAAACTCATAAACATTTAATTGTATTAGCTTGTCGCCACAATGTGTTATTCGCCTGCTAACAACTTTGTCTGATTGCACCTGATAAGGTTAACCATTTCGTTTAATGTTGTCGTATATTTTGTTCGTAGAGTTGATTTTTTCAGCTCCGCTGTCGACGAAGTCAAGCGGTGCTTATAGTATTACTGATTGTCCGTCGGCGTCCGTCGACGTCGCCGTCGTCAACTTTACATTTTTGACTTCTTCTTATAAACCACAAACTGTACAGCTGTGAAACTTTCTAGGAAGGTACCTTGGGTGGTTCTCTCTCAGATTTGTTCATTTCATGTGGATATGTTCAATTGTCTTATTTATAGCGAATATTTGTGTCATGTTTAGTCAAAAATGCTATTTTCGACTTCTTCTTGAAAACCGCTAGCCCAAATGCTTTGATACTTGGTATGTACATACCTTGGGTGGACCTCTCTCAGATTTGTTCATTTCGTGATGATATCTTCATTTCTCTAATTTTGATGAATATTTTTGTCATTTTTGGTAAAAAATTATATTTTCGACTTCTCCTTGAAAACTGCTAGTCTGATTGCTTTGATATTGTATATGTAGGTACATCAGGTGGACCTCTGTCAGATTTGTTGATTTTGTGACGACATCTTCAATTCTCTAATTTTGATGAATATTTTTGTCATTTTTGTTAAAAAATTATATTTTCGACTTCTCCTTGAAAACTGCTTGTCCAATTGCTTTGATATTGTATATGTAGGTATATCAGGTGGACATCTGTAAGATTTGTTGATTTTGTGACAATATCTTCAATTCTCTAATTTTGATGAATATTTTTGTAATTGTAATCAAAAACGTTATTTTCAACTTCTTCTTGAAAACTGCTAATCCAATTGCTTAATTTGTAACTTTATTTGTAGGTACCTTGGGTGAATCTCTGTCAGATCCTGTAATTTCATGACGATATCTTCAAATCTCTAATTTTAGTGAATATTTGTGTCATTTTTCGTAAAAATGTTATTTTCAACTTCTTGTTGAAAACCTCTAACCTGATTGCTTTGTAAATTTATTTGTAGGTACCTTGGGCGGATCTCAGTCAGATTTGTTAATTTCATGACGATATCTTCAATTCTCTAATTTTAGTGAATATTTTTGTCATTTTTGGTAAAAAATGTTTTTTTCAACTTGTTCTTGAAAACCTCTAACCTGCTTTATAACTTCATTTGTAGGTCGACCTTGGGTGGATCTCTGTCAGACTTGTTCACTTCCTGTCAACATCTTCAATTCTCTATTTTTAGCAAATATTTTCGTCATTGTTCATCAAAAAACATATTTTTGACTTGTCCTTCAAAACCAGTAGTCCAAATTATTCGATACTTGTACACATGCAGCTTGGGTAGACCTCTATTAGATTTGTCCATTTCGTAAAGATATCTTAAAATCTCTACTTTTAGTGAAATATTCTCTGCAACAAAATCAAGAAAGTTGGTGTCTTGCGATATTAAAGACGCTAGCATTAAATTTAAATTGCTTTTTAGTCATTGCTTTCAGAGCATGCATCACAAACAGCGGAGCTATATCAGCCAACAGGCTGCTAGTTTGTATTCAGTGTAACTATCTTAAATATTCACTGGGACCTGGGAGTCTTTTGATGTTTTTTCTTCAGCCCAGGCTACAACCTCGCAATCGCTATGCATGTGCGACCCACAAACCTAAATATTGCTTGTGTTATTGTTGTTAGTGTCAGTGTAGGAAATAATAATTTAACAACAACGTAACGTGAAAAGAGGGAGTTGATAGTAGTAGTCAACCGTGGTAGCGAAAGTGTGCACAAAAATAATCCGGAGTGTGGTTGTATTGGTCGGTTGTTAAACACGCGAAACTCGTATAAAACGTGTAAAAATAAAGTAAAGCACATTTTTAGAACATTACCTTATAGAAATGAACGTGTATTTAAAGAAAATGTTTTTGGCGAGTATTTTGGGTCGGCGCTCTATTGAATAAGAGTGTAAATAATACATGTGCATCTATTTTGGGTTTTGTCACCATTCAGTGTGTATATTTTACTTGGTTTAAAAACTTTCTAGTCAATAAATATGGCTGGATAGTGTCATTTATTTAAAATTTGATTTAGCTATTCTTTGCTATGATGGTTTTCTAAATTCAATTTTGAACAACTAGGTTTAACAAAGTTAACACTATACAAAACCCCAAGTAGACAGTTGATCTTAGACAGGTTCTACTTCCATCAACCTCTAACATTACCAATTGGCTAACACTTATACTTAATAACAATAGTTTTCAGTTTAACAACAATAACTAATGCGCCTGGCAATACATGGACAAATCTCCACACATTACTATTATCATGTTCACCATCATCCAACCACTTTGTATAATTTATGTTTCATAGACGACATATTCACCACATTTGCATATCATTTAAAAAATATTATGTCAGAATTCATATTGATCCGACAGGTAACATTAGGTTGATCCGAGATGGCATTTTTGACAACTTGGTGACTGATTCAGTACGTAAAGATGGGAACGTGGTATTTGTTTAATATTGAAGTTTTTGATGTTAAATATGTAAATGTTCACACAAAACTAACATTTATCAGAGTAAATTATCACATAAAATGCAACATTAGAAATGTAATATATTTAATCACATACGTAGGGGAGACAAAGAAACGACAGATTTAACAACCACCTTGCAACAGTATGACTCAATCTAGACACATCAGTAGCCATACATTTCAATAGCATCGACCACCCTATAAACGACATGTTATTTATAGGCGTAATAAAAAATAAATAAATGCGAAAACAAGCTACGCAAAAAACTAGAACCATTTCGATGGCAAAATGGCTGCAAGCAAACTACCCATACACCAAAGGATCAATAGTGGACAGTGAGGGCGCATCATACGCTAAGAGCTACAATCATACACTCCTACCCCTGCGGCATGATGTTTTACAGCATTTGTTTGTTTTCTTTGTTACAATTTCACATTTTTTGAGATTTATTTCGTATTCATTTTATATTTTGCCTGTTATTTTCAGTTATAATGATACAATTTCATTATCATTTGTAGTCACTGAAGAAGGCCACAGTTAGGGAGAGAAAGGTTGACTCCATTCAATCAAGTGAGCAGTAAACATATAGTGTGTTGAGATGCATTTCCAGCGTATACACTGTAATATACATTGTGCTGTATGCGTAAAATTCCATTCAGAAAATGTGCGAATTCATAGTCGCCCTTCAGAATTATCCCTACGTGGCAATAACGTTTTTCAAAGGGAATCACGCATCATGATCTCCCGAACCAGTTGAATTTCACAGTGTCTGTAAATTGTGTTTCAATAATGTCATAGCTTTAAAAACATGTGCAGAATAATAATGTTGATTATCGAAACCACGCTAACAAATCTACATCGATTGAAAAAATACATCAATGTATAGCAAGTGAACAAATGTTAAAGATTCAAGTCCATGATAAACGTGCATAAATGTTTAAATAACAGAATTGTTTTGTGAAAAAAAAGTGAGGAATGATTATTTATTCAGTACTTGTGTATTCTGTAAAAAAGTCTGACTTCTTGGTTATATCATTTTGTTATACAAATACCAATGTAGTAAACAATATAGTCAACTCACGTAGGTTTTTACATACATCCATGAAAAAATTCGATGTTGGAATAATAAAATAATTCTCAGTAATAGCAAAAGAATGGAGGTAACCACCGGGTAGATCAAAGTCAGGGTAACCATCATCTACACACTGGCTCAGATTGAAGGGACCGCCTGCTAAGTAAGACGCTAAAGGTATCCGTTCGTCATTCTGGATTTTATACACCATTCGCCTTTGAATATATTAATGAATAAATTTATTCACGACACTGCATAAAAACTTAATGAATAAATTATTTAATTAAGTAATTGTGTTTGTGTTGTACAAACACAATTATATTGACGCATCAGTTGTTTGTGGTTTATTTTGGGAAATCTTTTTCGGGCACATTATTTTATACATTTAAATATTTGCGCAATCCACTCATCTCGGGAACCTCCACACAAAGCATGGTCTCGTGCCTATTACGTGTGAACATTTTTTGCAGAGCTAGTGCGCCCTCTGTGACACAATAACAATATGCACTTATATACAATATATTTTACTTTATATTATACATACCACGCATTGATGTTTTCACTATCACGCATATCAAACATGAGTTCAGAACTATACAGTGTTACACCGTCGGCGTCAGTGTGTTCGTGTGCCGGATTATTCAAATTCACCATATATGGAGGCAGCCCGAAGTTAACATCTTTGAACGGATATGCTCCCTTGGTGTCAAGAGTCTCAAGATCGATCCATAGTCCTATGAATGACATGTTAACTTGTATATATTCAAGCACAGGCGATAAGGAAATTAGATAGATAGATTCGGAAAAATTCAGCCTTGCGCTGTGATCAAATGTACGTCAAAACTAACAAAATGAATTGTACGTTTAATGTGCCTCGTTCGTCTTGCTGCTGTCGTTTGATTTTGTTCAAAAAATATAATTTACAAGCGCTGTTTACGGCTTATTGTCCATCATAACTCCATAGCTTTAACCAACATAGCTTTAACTCCAATATTACAACCCAATATTTGTTATGTTTCACCACCGTAGTTGTACAGTCTTAATGCATATACACAAAGATTTTAAAAACTATACCGGTAACTAACCGAAACTAGCGTCTGTCACGGTTTCGACATTATCTCCAATCTTCCAGAAAACAATATTTGGATTAAGGGCAGAATAATCGCTGAAAATTGACCATTTTTCGAACTGTTCTTGGTGCTACATGAGAACGTGAACTCAGAATAATAGTAAAGAATGATTGACACATTGTGTTTCTTTATAAGTCGGCGTGAGGAAGTGTTCAGTAATGTGAAAATGGTGTAGATATGTGGCTTTCAAATCGACTATATCAAATATGTAAAAAAAAGCAGTTCCCATCCAATGAAGACTACAAATGAAAACAATATCGATTGTGTCATCATTACTTTATTCTGGTATAACGAAGTCTGTGCGATTTATTTTAATGGATTTTCAATTCCTGTCGCAATTCAAGAGACCGAGTACTCATGTTCACTCAGGTAACTATGGATTTAACTATACATACAATAGGAGAATACGTCGTTGCCCAAGCGACCTTAGATACGTCCATATCCCACTCATAATAATCCCACGTTTTATAGCTTTGAGTCAAATAAAATCTGGAAAAATGAACATACACAAATGTACTAATCTGGTTTCACGGAAAATGCTCGTTGTTTACAAATAGCACAAATCTAGCTTCATGTTGAGCCATAGTATTCACAATTTCGATAATGAACCAGTATTGATGTTTTTGTTTTTGACCTATATCTCGCGCATGCGTGGCGTGACGACTACCATTTAAGCTATCACTTGAAACTTCGCGATTTCAAACATACACCCTTAAAGACGTGAGGCTGAATATACTAAATAAATATTATTTATATTGACTATAAAAGACAATAACGCAATATCGTAACAATTTTACAGGAAAGCGTGTTGTTGAAGCTGCCATCCATTTGTGAATTGCGTGTGAATTCCGAAACTAAATGATTGAGCAAAACACTCACTCGACTTTAAGAAGAATTTGAAATCGAGAAATATCGATTTTCACACTGTCACATCAATCGAAGTCATATTTATTTGTTGACATGTTCATCTAACTGTACTATCATCAACAACGACGAAAATATGGGGGCAAAATATTAGGAATAAATAGAACGTTGGTAAGTTTCATTCTTCCAAACTCAGAACAAAACACACGTCATTATACGATGCCTGATATAAGACGAGACAATGCAAGCGAACCCGCTAGCATAGAACTAATGCCAATTTAATCATTTTATTACTGAAGAGAATATGGGTGAATCGATTGATATATAACATACTTAGTTCCGTATTCCACCATACCATCACGCATTTTAAACGATGCCACTGTTCCTAATCCATCAAACGCGTGGGTAATTTTGGATCCAAGTTCAGGGTTACTCCAGTTACCATATGTACCACCAGATTGCTTTAAAAGGTACCCTGTAAAATTTGGTAAGTGTACGTTACTGAAAAATTACGTTTTAATCACGACTTTATTAACTAATTGTACCCATGAGCTTATGCGTAACATTAAAGGGGAACTCATAGCGACGTATACAACGCGTGTAAAATACATTGTTTATTTACATAAAACGACCACCGCCCTTTAAATACTTGTCATACCTTCAATCCAGTCTGGTATCTCCCCATGTATTTCAGTCGGCATATACGGTCTTTCCCTCGAGATTGTCCCGAAGTAAGTATCGTATATGTTGTCTGGTACATCCCAGCAATTTACCATAGATGCAAACAGACATGACACAATCATTTTGAATAGCATACGAGATAACATCCTGAAAGCAATGTGACATATGTTAACAGGAGTGTCAGTAATCTTAACGTGTTTAATGTTTCTGTTAACATATAACATATTAAGTGCAACGCTCAAAATCTCAGACGAGGTCAGTAATGTTATCAGTTCTTTTTAAGCTCAGACTACTAATACAACAGACTGGCAACGCCTATTGTTTAAGGTGTTAATGGGCTTAATTGTATATGCTAGGTGTGCCACGCTAAGTGGTATTGACATAGAAACCGTCGAAGTTTACCGAACACCGAATATTCTGCAAATTTCGCGCTTTATCGGAAATTGCCTATTTCGTCGTACAATGGATCCAGATATTTAAAAAAAAAAAGAGATGAGTTCTGGAAATTTTGACCTTTGCAGCTTTGTAAGAATTTTAAGAATCGAGCAACATTTTGGCGAGTTGCAAGTACCTGAATGTCTTAGTGTTTACCTCAAATAGTATATACTGAGCTACTTTGAAACGATATTTCTCACTGTTGCAGATTTTGCGGATGGTTTCCGACATTTTTTCGCTGCGTTTCGAGCGATCATACCACTTTGTGCATTAACAGTTTTTGTTTTTTTTGTGTGTTCAGGGGTACCGAAACATGGGATAGCTGGTGTCATATACATGATATCACTCAGGATATCAGCGTAAGCCGGTTATCGGTAAAAACTAGGGTGTGGTATTTTTGTCGCGTTCGACTTCATAGTACGTGTTTTACGCGTTGTTCGTAACTATCGTCCACAGATTCGCTAAATTCTTCCGTAAATGCCACTTTTGAATTTCAGTGTGGTCATGGAGGTAAAAAGAATTATCTATGTCTCGCGATAGTTGATTGGAATATGAATATATATCGCGTTATTTTATGAGATCTAATGATAATCTTGCTGCTCTGCAATGTTTACTAGATATAAGAACTGATAGGCTAAACAAACGGGATTGCCCATGCCTTATTTTACTATTGGTTTAAGTGACACCGTCCTTGAATGTGATCTTTGTAACGGTCAACGATAATATGATAAGTTGATAAATACTTCAATGTTAAAAATTATATTTGATTCTTATATACCACATTTCAACGTAAATGAAATTTGTGAATGTTAGAAAGCGCGAGTGCCAGTAGAAAAACCACATCATTATGTTACATCAATGTTAAGTGGGTTGAATTAACAACACTCCCATGACCAGTGTCACAGCTCTGAAAACTCATGTAAATGTGTACGTGCCATCATTAAAAAAATATCATTTTCAATTTCTACAAATTAACACACTAATAATCACTATTGTGATCTTACGTATTATCTGTCCAAATGCGTTCTGGGCGGACCAATGTGACCAGCTGGGGAATTTCACACTGATCAGATATTGCATATTCTGTCTATATTTTGTGCCGCCAAATCATATTTAAATTAAAAACAATGTCACGTTTTAAATAATATAGTACCAACCTGTAAGTGTTTGGTCGATGGTGACCAAGAGAGATGTGAAGTGTTAGAACTGCCAATAACTATGAATCGGTCACGCTATCTTTAGAGATTAATCGTTCGGTCATATGATAACGCCTGAAACTGTGATGACTATTTGACCAGATACAAAAGGTCAATTGGAGGTAAGACGCTGTTGGGTTTATTTACTGGATAGTCACTGAAAGATACATGGACTTAGAGGCAGCATGATATTCGGGCAACGCCTTCAGTTGAAACAATTCTACCAATGCCAAATGAATCGTAGGTTGTATGTCTGTTTGACATTGATTTAGAAATGTGAAGGAATGTTTTGTCTGTATGTCTGTCGATCATGAAGCCGTCATCGTAATGAAGATGTGATGATTCGCCCCCTATTACTCCCACCTAGTTAAGTAAATATTATGCCGTTGACAGACTGAATAGCCGATACCTCACACGTCGAATGGACATTCAACTCTGTATGTTTCTCTGCTGGTATTTTATTAATCCATCCGACGTCCCGAATTGCTTTCCATAGATGTAACTGATGGTCACTACCTATTGTGTGAATAACGATAGATGGAGTAGTCACCTAATACAGGTATTCCATCCGCGTCACTTTCCGTGTGCCATTCGTGTGTGAGTGACAAATATATTGTATGTTACTGTATTCCCCCTCGTATATTGTCAAGCGTTCGCTGTTCGCTTGGGTCAGGTAACTATGGTCAAAGTGGTAGGTTGTTAAGTGTCATCGATCCAAGTAAAAACATATTTTGTTAACAACTAAGTAACTACTCCTAGCTGACATAATCAGTATTACCTTTGTGGCGGCTGCACAGGGGGGGGGCAGAGGGGCGGTCGCCTCCTCAAAAAATTTTGGAAGGGCGTCGCCCCTCCAAAATCAAGCTGAAATCCTTTGTATCAGCAAAATGTGACCCTCAAATTTAGGAAATAGCGTTTCAGAGAATCTAGATTTCCAAATTTAAGAGGAGCATGCCCCGGACCCCCGTGTAAGGTCGCGCCTGCGGCGCAAGGTTAGTGAACAGATCTTGTCCCCTTATGCACACATCTCGTGCCACCGCCTATGTTACTGAGTTAATCATGTGAGACTCACTGGCATGGTGGGGACGTCGTTACTTATAGCGTGTGTTCAGGAACCTTTGACTCGCCTGCTCACACGAACACGTAGAAATACAAGGTTGACTCAAAGCTATACACATTAGTTAATTACAGATAGTCCAGTTTTCTTGATTTATTCTGCAGATAGAGGTAAAATATAGGTAAGGCTTTGGCTTTCTGTTCTGTTTTTCCAGTTTAAAAAAATATGAGCTCGCTGGTGCTTTCATCCCTTGTGTATTTCTTACACTAGATACCAGCCGATACCCCCCCCCCCCCCGCTCACAGGGAGTGCCTAAAGTTGATCATAGTTCCCGGGCTCCCTGTGGAATCAATTTTTTTCTCTTTGTATGTTAGTGTTAATTTTGTGAATATGCATTGTCCATTCTGTTCAATTAATTTAAACTTGTCTTTAGATTTTTTTTGATTTGCGGCTGTCATGTTATATTTTAGAAAGCGCCTAAAATAACATACCATTTAGATAGTTACAATGAGTTATAAATATACTATATTATTGCAAATGTTATTGATGGAAATGTCGATGCTCCAAGTTCAAATGAAATGCACACCTAAATGGCCTGATGGACTAATTGATGCGCTCTATAATATGAACAATATATAATTTCTTTATCAACTGTAAGTTGTATAATATACAATACATGTTTGTTAGAAACGCTATGATACCAGTCCACATTGTTTAAAATAAGCATAAAGGCTAGCTAATGTCTGTGGTGAGATGTAGGTTGCCTTACCCGTATACATTTTAGAAATGTGAAATAAATTCACCATCGTGAAATTTACGTTACCAGAATAGTGAACTGCGGATGAGTAGAACAATTGGCCTGTTTCAAGCTTTTTTATGTTTCCTGTCGTATAAATAAAGGCATCCGAATAAAACCAGTTGTTTAAGAAGCGCCCTGACAGTTATCTTATAGTAACAATTTGCGTGATATATTGGAAGTCACGTTCATAACAGTTGAACTCAATGATTTATATGCCTGTGTTTTCAGGATTCACTTGAAATGTGCGTTACAAAATTTATCCTGAATTTTAGCAAAATTGTATTGTATTCAGAATATTATGAACGTTCTCAAATGAATGTCCAAGAACTACTTTGTTTTTCACTGTTACGAACGGGTTAGTCACCCGCGAACCTAGCCGTCAATATACCGCACTCCAGAACGCAACACTGGAGGTCAAACAAAGACACACATCTAAAATATGACAAATAAATTATACTAATTTAATAACTAATAAGACAATAATCATAGACAATTAACAGGAGTAATTAACAATTTGCAATAAACGTTATAGTAACAATAATAGCCCAGTTCGGAATTGCCTACTCTACCGAGTTCCGAAATTTGCACCATGTAGTTTCGAGATTTCGGTCGTACACTGTAACATCGACGACGAAATAAGTTATATAGCTCCAAATGACAAGGTCTGAATTAATACTGTGTACAAAAACACTAACCGTAATCTCACGCTACTTCAAACTTGCCCATGTAGAGAAATTGACAAGCTCGGCAAACCACTCTTTCTCGTGAAACACAGGTTGGTTTACGGCATAGAACCACTGCAAGATGTCTTGCCTCTATCAGTCCCGTATTGGACAGACTAATCTTCAAGTTGAAAACATTTGCTAGCTGCCACGTCGACGATTGCGCTGAACTGCACTGGAGCTGGACTGTAACGTACGACACTGGCCTGGAGCTGTGTGGAGCTATCTATCCTAATTCTGCAGCTGGGCTAGCATCGCTAGCTAACTGGGCATTGTACATTACAATTACAACACACAAAATAATAACACTCTACTCTCAACTAATTTCACAATCATTGATTATGCAGAAGATGTAGTATATTGTAATTTGATTTAAATGTAAGTTAGTCTACATTGGTAGATCACTTTGATATTGAGGGGCATTTTGAATTTTCAATATATATTGTTCCAGCTTTACTGTTTCCCTATAATAACTTAAAGTATGGAAAATTAGTGAATGTTAGTTACGCCGATAATGTAAAAATGGGGGAAATCTAATCCGATTGTTTCTTCTATTTGATACATGGGATATGTAAATTAAATTTCTATTTCCCTGAGAGCAAGAACGATATTCAGATTCAATTTTATATATCATATTTGTGTGTCAGGCTACAGCTCCCTCATCTTCCCCAGCCAATATTTGAGTATTGTATTCCATAACAGCTCATATTCATATATGTGCATTTAAGTGCGACTTTTTGGCAATACATAGGATGCATTGTCCAATCAAATCGCAGAGATCGTGCTACAATTCCACCAAACTAACATTTGAATAGTTACATCAATTCAACCTGGAGAGTGTAATAAAGTTAAAATAGAGTAAAAATGGCTATTTTAATAATTTGTGCAAACTCACATATTCGTAAGGCCTTCTACATCAATAGAACCAATTATCACGTGATATGCCAACTCTGATTAGCCATACGGATTTATGCAGTTTTATAAAAAATATAGTCTGGTCCCCAGTCGTTTGGTAATATGGGCGTTCAATCACCCCTACCACAAGATTGCAAAATTCAGGGAGATGTGTTTTGGGGGTTACAAAACAAAATAAAGAGAGCTCAAAGAAGACAACTATTTGGTTGACGGAAATCCAGGAAAATTGAAGTAAAAATTGACTTGATCTCATTAAACTTAAAAATTAAATTAATAAAATAAACGCCACCACTATTATCATAATGTATGTTGTACCAGGTGCGAAAATCTGGCACAATACAAAACGTTTGTAAACATCATCACTCTCGATAAAGTGGTTCACTTTTTCCCCACTAAGACTAGGTATTCAGGAGTGGCGAGTTCTCAATTGATTCCTCTCCAAACTTCTCAATAATGTTTTTGGCTGGATGTCAATGTTTTTTACTGAACCCTTTGACAAACTTATTTTTCAGGATTTCAGCTGTATTTGGGGTTTACACTAGAATATTCTAGGAGATTTGTATCAACAATTTGCGGTCTGCCACACTCATGATGTTAGATCTATTGTTTCTCTCAGTGGCCTTTCCTTTTCATGTACAGCACATGTAATTTTGGCCTGTATTTCTAGGCTTTGTAAACCGTTTTTATAGCTTTCTCTCATCACTAAACAGAATATAAGTCTTTCAGTCAGTTAGTCACTGACCACATAATAGTTGAATACAAAATGTACGTTCCATTGGTCAAGGCAGAGGCATTAGGTTTGTATAGAAGGAAATGTACCAACAAATAAACCAAACACAAATTCGGGAACCGTGTTATGTGCTAGGGTGAATATAGTGAACCACTGGGAATTGCTCCAGTATGGTCCGCTTCATTTACCTGGAAATGACTGTAACTAGAAACTGTGTCGTTGAAGCTGTACATGTGGTGTTAAGGATAACACTGCCTTTCTTGATAAGGGCCTCACATACATCATCATTTTCTACTAGATCCTTGAAGTTGTTGTTCATCATCAGGTTATATGTGTGTTGCAATTAATGATTCGAAGCGCCCTAAATAAAATAAAATTAAAGTTGTTGAGTCAGCAACATATACAAATTAAGTTTCCATTGTAAATCCTTCAGTGTCTCAGTCTTGCAATGTGTTAAACAAAGACAAAGTAAAGACTACAGATATTTAATAATAAGTGATAACAAAATCATTTCATTATTGAGATGTTATATTTATACAGGGTATATCGAATTTTTACCAAGATTACACACACATGTAATGTAATATATGTTAGTTTTGTTTGATGTATAATTGATGTACATTAGTATAACTAGAAGAAGAAGGTATTCTTAAAATCGTTTTCTAATTCTTGTGTACTTTGCGTCTCTCGAGAAAGACGCAGTACTGTGATTAACGAAGAAGCACGTCCACTATACGCTGTAAATGCAACGTTAACATGTGTAGTCTGAATAAGATCTTTAATTTTTTCTGTAAATAATATTCAAAAACATGACGATTCGAACCTACACACCCACAATCAAACGACACCTGCAAACGTGTCTCTGTTAGGCAATTCTATTCAATGCTGGACGACAATTAATTTTACCTCTCATCGCTGTAATACGAGTTCCAATCAACGGTTCATTGTACCTCATAAACCTGCCTTTCACTCGTAGCTAAAATTACAATAAATGTTATTTGTTTTGGTATATTATGTTTAGCTGCAACGTTTTCCAAAGTAAGCCTTTTTTCTTTTACACACTATGTTTAGCTAATGATATTACATCAACCAACCAACACAGCGATTGTCCACCCTAATTTTTTCATACAATAACAATATTGCTCATTTTTTTCACTGTTTCTGTGATGTTATAGCGCATGCGTCGATGCTTCATACGTGTACCACATGCCTATCATAACCTAGACTGTAATCATGGAACCACGCGATCGTGAACACCGCAATGCCGTAATTCTACCAATTGTGATTGGAGTAGTTATACTCATTTTCCCCAGTGTATATATACTTGGATTTATGAGGACTGGCAAGTATTACTTATACAACGCATGTGCTTAATATTTTCTACACGTCCTCAGAATTGTTTTAACAACAATGGGAATCCTTGAATGTATATCTATATGTTTGTTCATGTGATATATTAGCGTTGACATTATTTTAAGAAGGTTATTAGTATTTCCCCATTTCCACACAATTCAAGTGCAAGCTAAACGTATATATGTTAGAATTAGTATGTGATGTATGTTACAAACTGTTCAATGTTTAAATATGTTCATGATATTGCACATATATGTAAATATATTGCTAACAGAAGACATGATTGTCATTTTGTGTCAAGTTTCTGATGACGCCACACTGAGTAATTGTAGCACTATGTACATTTGGTGGAGAACAGTGTGGTTGTGATTTGTGACTGTATGCTTCTGTTCTGCTTTCAAATTTGAAAGCGCGTGTATTTTATAGTGAATGTTGAACAAGGACAATTTAGTGTTGAAATTAAATTAAATTTACCTCCGTTAACCTGGTGTAATTTTGTACGTGTGTCAATTGTTTGTAATATAGATATTCTCTTTAAACTAAGTCCATTCTTATTTATACCCAGAGTAGACCGGTGCAGTTGTATTCAAAAGAAAATTGTTAAACGCTATAATTTGTAAACCTTTTTAGATGATATTTATATTTTGCAACGTAGCCTCCGGTTTGTTGAGATATAAGTCGGCACGCTTTGAGATATAAATCTGTACGCTTTGACATTATTTGCCCTCTCTGTTGGCATAATTTTACAAACACCAGTCGGCCCTCGACCTTATGGTGGTTTTCGGAAATATCTTTCAAAAGGTCAGACGGCTGTGTTCAATTTTTTGTTTCATCTTATATTTTTACAACATAAGTGAATTGATGTGCCCTTTTGATCTGTATACATACGAATACATAACTCGTGATGGTAAGTATTATGTTCTATAAAACAATACTATATTTGTTTATCCCTCCAAACCATCTCATCTGTTATAAGTTCAAGCGATGTTCAATTTGAAATGATCTTTCCAAGAACTATTGATATCAGTGTCCTCGAAAATATGGGTAAAATTGTTGTATATCGGCACGACCATCACCCTGGGTGAGAGTGTATATTTGTGTTATAACCACCCCATACTTGTGATGTTAATTCCGAAATTTAAGATATTGAGCTGTTTGATGAAAACTTCATCTGAGAAGCTCAGCTTAGACTCTCTTGACAGATGACAGTTTGCGAGTAGATTTAAACCTTCATTCATGTTCAAAGCAGTAAAAATAATATTTCGGAAAAAGGGCGTGTCGTAACACTCCCATGGGAACTCAAAAATGCATATAACAATTCAGACTGACGGGATTAACTACTACAATCAAGAAGACATCAAAGAGCAAAGCAGCCGCGTAATATTGAACTTGATTAAATTAAACATTGAATTGCAATATGAGTGAGAGACATGCGTACAGGGAATCAGTTATGAACTGTATGAAATGGGTAATTCACATGGTTTATTTGAAACACGATACAGATAACATTATTATAGAGTATGACATAATTTTATTACAAATTTTATTGTATAACAAGGTGATCAAAGTAAACTACATATTTCATTTGCGATTCATTCAGCCATGTTATTACGTATTATTGTAAGAGTTTTTGTTTGAATGCCTGCAACATAATTACAATGTACATGTATGTTTCCTGGGGTGGCCTTCTTTTAGCATATGTCCGTCAGATTCCACTTTAATTTGTAAGAAAAGCAGATAGGATTAGAATTTAAAACATGTGTATATTATAGTTGCAAACTATCCTTGACTAATCCTAACTCTTGTGATATCTAAAAGCATTTATTTCATTAGAACTCGCTTTCTTATTTTGAAATAATCACCACTTATACATATAACAGATGGGATAACTCGTGGTACTGTTTATGGAACACGATACTTACTGTCAATTGCCGTCATGTATTTTTACGTATACATATCAAAGGGGCGTGTCATATTCGCATATGTAGTGAAAACAGATGTTTGAATCAAAAGAAGTTATAACTTATTATTAGTCAAACAATAACCCACTGATTTAAGGGCTTAAAACTATATTAGCGATACTATATCGGTATCTTAGTGGGATATCATTTCAAACATGTGTTGGTTTCCATAGAAATTTGCAGCATCAACCATCGGCTTGTCGATTATCTCTTCCCTTTCTCTGGTGGAGGATCATTTTAGCTCCATTGGTTAAGCTCTAGTGTGCATTCCCGTTCCCGACTTACCCGCTTTCGATATTTGCCTAGTATTCCCCA
This sequence comes from Saccoglossus kowalevskii, assembly GCF_978046115.1. Taxonomy (NCBI): domain Eukaryota; kingdom Metazoa; phylum Hemichordata; class Enteropneusta; family Harrimaniidae; genus Saccoglossus; species Saccoglossus kowalevskii. Next base: position 20,807,331 of record NC_140654.1, read on the forward strand.
TACGTACTGTCGACACCTCGGGATGTTTAGATGGTCAAAGTATCATTGCTTGAACTAAACACAACATAATTCTTTATCCCTGTAGTAACTATTCATATGTCTTGCAGGAAGCCTGGCGTCTTCCGCCTTAAACAATATTGGCCCTTGGAGTGCACCAACGGCGTTTTTATTCCATCCGTCGTCATTACGGGTACACGTAGTATATGTGTTTTGTAGTAATGGACAGTATAGCGCTCACTATCATAATGTGTTTGAGTTGCCATGGATATGTATAGGCAACACTTATTTTCCATCTTTTGTGTTACTATGCAGATTGCAGAATTGTCTCACGTGAAAAATATTCATTTATGCACAATGGTTTCACCGTTTCGACGACACCAGGCATAATAAAGGATATAACATTCAATCCAACCACTGAGAAGAATACAATAGAGGCAGATTTGCAAACAACAATGTTAAAAACGACACGTGAAAGAAAGCCATCGCACATCTCATCATCTGCACAATTCACTATAGAGACAACGGGTATGTATGAATTTACAAATAAAATAAGCACGTTAATGCATATTATTACAGGCAAACAAGTGGTGAATTTCAACAATTGGACCCTGATATTTCAGAAAATCGTGAAAACAAACACTTACACAATGTTTGCTTTTCACAAATATAAGTTTGATATTATATGTTAACACGCACAATATAAGTACTTATTGTTGAAAAAATGGGTTCGAAGTTGTATCAATCTTAAATGTTAACATCATCACAGGCAATGGCAACGATACAGCCATGTTCTCAACTATGCAGAAACAATGTACGTTGCAAACAGGTAAGCGTTTACATGTAGTTGATATTACGTCAAAAACTCGTGAGAATGTTCGCCTTAGTCTAGGATATTTTTAAAAGGCGAGATAGGATTGATGTTGTGATAACACGCATAATATACCTACTTGTGTTATTGTTGAATAAGATTGTATCGAAGTTTTAAAAAAACCTATTATAATACTAACATCATTACAGGCAATGACAACAAAACAACTATGTTCTCAATTCAAACAGGTAAGCGTATTTCCAAATGAGTGCATTGTCACATTACTAACATGTGAACCTAATTAATATAAACTTATCTATATATACATTGAAATAAATAAATCACCACAGTTACATAGAAGCATGCTATAACACATATATATCTTATACACAGGCAATGGCAACGGTACAGCCATGTTCTCAACTATGCAGAAACAATGGACGTTGCAAACAGGTAAGCGTTTACAAGTAGTTGATATTACGTCAAAAACTCGTGAGAATGTTCGCCTTAGTCTAGGATATTTTTAAAAGGCGAGATAGGATTGATGTTGTGATAACACGCATAATATACCTAGTTGTGTTATTGTTGAATAAAATTGTATCGAATTTTTAAAAAAACCTATTATAATACTAACATCATTACAGGCAATGACAACAAAACAACTATGTTCTCAATTCAAACAGGTAAGCGTATTTCCAAATGAGTGCATTGTCACATTACTAACATGTGAACCTAATTAATATAAACTTATCTATTTATACATTGAAATAAATAAATCACCACAGTTACATAGAAGCATGCTATAACACATATATATCTTATACAATGTAACACCATGTCTTGTAATATATTGCAGTCACAGCAGAAACACCATGTCCTGCTAATTGTGGTGATGTTTGCTCGTTATATAATGTACCATTATGTCCATGTACCGGGGTGACATGTGGTAAGTATATTAGCTACTAGTATGTTTACTAGAGTAATTTCAAAAACAATATTTTCAATATTTGCTAGATACATGCGTTTGTATTCTTTGTTTACAGGTTACTTTTTAATTGGGTGTTTTACTGACACATATGCACGTGCTATCCCCACCCTTGAAGGTACTGATGCACGACTCGATGGATACTACAAAACACGCATAAACCCTATTGAGAAATGTGCTGCCGTAGCTCTAGATAATGGTTACGGAATGTTTGCGGTTCAGAATGGAGGATGGTGCGCATCAAGTTGCACCGCTTGCCAAACATACAATACGTATGGTCCTTCATTTCAGTGTTCACCTAACGGAGAAGGTGGCCCTCTCAGCAATTCTGTTTACATCTTTGTTAATCTACCATGAACTCCATTATACTGACATACTTTTTGTGTTTATGCAAAACGTAAATACAAGAACAACAGTTGTAGATGTGAACATTATATTTAGCTATTATCTTATCAAATAATACAATTGTGATACAATTGTTAATTAAACCAAATTAGTCAAACAATTCTAAATGTTAACATTGAAATATCTTAATTAGTGTAGTCGTTCCATTCACATCCCAACATCACGTGCTATATTCGATATGTAACCTATTCGTTCTCGTATGTTGTATATGTGTTGTATGTGCATTCGCATTTTTCATAAGGAGGTATGCCAAACTAGTCTAGATTATGCGATATGGTTCACGTACATTGTACATGTTTACAATGTACACAAATCGATTTGCATAATAAGTTGGCGACTACTTTTCAAGATACTTGTCATAGCTATTTGCATTTTAGTAATGAATAATAAATAATGTTGTTGATTCCCTGGTTATTATGTGTCGTAATTCAAGTTATATCAAGGTGATGTCGGTTCAATGATACCCTATAGTAAGAAGTACAATGTGCAACTCGTAAGCAATTTAAGTGGGGATTTTTTTATTAGTATCAAAATATACGGTGTTAAGGTAGCAACATGATTTGAGCAACTCAAATCAAAACATTTTAATAGCAAACTATATATTTTATGAAAGCTGAAATATTCAGGAATTTGATAATTCATATTTTGAAATGATTGTTTACATAGGGGTCATGTGCCCAGGGATTAACTGTACCCTGCCAGAATAACAAATCAAAAAGTTCTGCCGCTGCGATTTAACCATTTGATTGGGAATTTTAGGAATAATGTCGCTGTGAAAGGTTATTATAAAGTGTAAATGAACGTATGTATGTTATTATTTTTCTAATAATTATCATAAATACTAATTATTTCGAAGTTATATAAGTTCAAAACAGTGCAGATGTATGAACTGAGGAAACAACAAAAAACAAATTTACCTGGATGACAACACATTTTTGTCTTTTGTCTTTTCGTCAACATGGCGTCATATTCACTTCATTAATTCAAATGTTTTGTTATGCTAAACATGGGTGGGTCATCCCACTCAAGTATATTTACTGATTACTTAATCGCATCTAGTTTATTTGCGGATTATGTAAACTAAATCATCAATAGGTTTAAGTTTAAATTATCAATACCGTTAGAACTTCATACATTTTTGTTTAGTTGCGACTGCAGTTACAACTACGCTGTCTAACGCGTTCCTGAGAAATACATTTCCTGCACTGTCACCAAATTAACATATGCACGTGATTGCGATATTCAACGCATCTTCGTCAGGTCTATTAAATTGTTTTTGCTCGGTTACTATAAACCGTGGTTTTTGTCACCATAGCCAGGGGAGATATGCGAAAAACTGAAACAATCCGCCGTGAAAAAGGAGATGTACAAGAGAAACACCTGTAAAAGCATATCGTGTACGAAGACCTCAGACAAACAATAAATATTTCTTTTGTCTGAGCAAAGACGAAACACTTTTGTTGACTGGAAAGGGACAGGAAATTGTCAGTATTGCTCGACACATCCCGTTTAAAAACAAAGCTGGCACGTGCCCATCTATTTACAACTTTGAATTTTCAAATGAGCTCATAATATCTACAATGACTAGAAGGGGTCAGGAAGTAGTCAGTGTAACGTCTGATAAATTATTTTGAGACCGAAGACGCACCGTTTGCCTGTCACAGTGCAACAAAAACATTACGAAGAATTCACACTAGGTCTGAGTTTGAATATTGTCCCTGCAGCGGTAAAATCCCGGTGTAACCAAACAAACGTTGTCAAAAATCCCTCAGAAAGAGTTATATCCTGTACCAAATGATATGCGTGCTGGGGACTGTTTTTTGCCTCTGACGTTACTGGCTTGAATTAATAAAAGAAAGCCATGCGATCTGAATCTAGCGACTATTTACGTGGTCATGTGCCCTTTCAGTGTAACGCAAACTACGTGGTCAGCAATCAGCACCGAAGCCATACTAGTAACTTGGGCTTGTTTTTTTAACCATTGTTATTAAACCAGGCTCCACTCATCTCGTCAATCACGGAATTATGAAAAGCGGTCAAACGTTCGGCCAATCAAAATCGTCAACTCACGCACCCGGGCGGTCCATAAAGTAGACCCTTGTAAGAACTGAATTTAATTTCCAACGTGGCGGACGCATACCGATTCAACTCTGTGGCTGTCATACTCTTTCAATATTGTTGCTTATCATAGATATTCACAATGTATATTCACTGCTCGATGACCATATAATTATCCAGCAAAAAACTTTTTATTGTGCGTGAATGAAACATTTTTTTCCGGTCAAAGCTGTGCTTGTTGCGACGATCGCCGGTGGTCACAGCTTCTCGATAAAGTGCACAAGATAAACACATACTGAAAACAAGTTATATAGCGATATTGATGGCAAATTAATAGGATACTGATTATTTTTTTTGAACGTGGCCAATTAATATGACACAAATAATAATAAAATACAATATATAGGTGGGCAAATTAAGAGACCATGAATTAATAGTTGTGCGGTAGTGTAAATAGCTACCCCATCCATGGAGTCTGTCCATGTCTTCCACTAACCGAATTCCACCTTTCTTTCATAAACAACAAACCAGCATGTCGCTACTTTGCTCGTTTAAAGACTCTAATTTCACTAAAATTAACGAATGTTTGTCACTTGTGCGCGCGTACTTCTTCGTCAACGGAAATGACAGTGTCGCTGTCACTATACAAATCAATCTTCTCCGAACAAAAGTAGCGTCTTCTAAATCATCTGAAACAGGATCTAATTTTCGGCTGTACCCACTCAGTCGGACCCGTTTCTCTTCACTCATGGGTTCAAAATACTTTTTTTGACGACCTCTCTTTTTTCTCATGTTAAAATGATGTTGCTTTGCCTTGCTGAAAAAATGGTGTTGTGCGTTTGCTCTTTCAATAATGAATGTGTGTATACAGAAACTCTTGACACTGACAATATAACAGAAGCTGATAAGATGGGCTTTTATTTACCATAGCAAACAGCCAAGCTGTAGAGACAACAGATTACTTGAAGTAACGTAATGCTATTGTCCACAATTTGTTCATCATTTGAATTATGTAAATAATTAAGTGGTTGTTTGCATTTTGAATGGCAACTGAAAGTCAGCTTGCTGTGCTCAGTTTTCTCACAAATTTGCGTCTAAAATAACATTAGTACTATTTTTGTTGTTAGTTGTACTGAAAGAATACAAGAAAGTAATATACCGATTATTAAAAAAACATTGTTGCTACCTAATGATGATAATTATTGTATTCATTGTAGCGATAACAAATATGTCAGCATCCTTTATTTATTTTTTTGTCATATTACCCCAAACCCTTCAAATGGAAGTGTGCATGGAATCACGGAAAGAAATTGTGTGCATTGTCTTGTGATAACTGTCATAAAGGTGATAGACAGGTAATACTTGTTTTCAACTCTGGAAAAACAGTGGAATCTGCCAATTGTGCGGGTAATTTACATAACAAATGGTGTTTTAAACTTTGGAAGGAGAATAGGAATATACCAGGTGTGCTGTTATTTGAATAACAAAGGATGTTTATGATCTACTGAGTTACCTACGTGACACAGCTTCTAGCAAGATGACATTCTGATTGGCTCATGTGGAAACCCAGGTGGTGACACTGAATCAAGCCTATAAATTGGACAGACTCAGGACAGTTGTGCTCCATCAGTTCAACTTGGTATACAGTGTGTCCTGCTACGATATTGTGTGACAAGTGATACAGGCTACAACCATCATTTTGTGAGACTTGTATGATCTCCTGCTTCCATCGGTGCCCTCCAGAATACTAGCGTTCCTCTGCAAGCAAGACTCCTGTATTTCTTCATTGTTGTGTTGCTAAATCCATTCACTGTCGTCCATTAATGCATCCTGGAACTGTGAGTTATCACCGATGCACACTTCCCAGAGCAATCCCCTATTTTAGTGACTTTATTCATTGTATTTTTCTGTGCTTTATTTCTTGTAATTATTTTGAGAGGTATTAAAACCAGGAGCTTCAGCGTGACATTTTGGTGTGTGTGTATTTCATTTTCAGTACTATCGTCTTGTCTACCCCATACTAGCAGTAAAAGAACCTGAGTACTTACACTGTGACATTTTGGTGTCCGAAGTGGGATTGTAATTCTGATTCGGATTGTGATTCTGATTTGGATTTTATTGTCAGCAATCCTTTGACTAAATTGACTGTTTCGTAACTGCTTAAGGTCTAGAGAACGCGTTGTTGTCAGACCAGCTTGTCAGGTTGACATTAAATTGCTTTATTTAATATCACTGGAATTTGATTTGCACCTTTTCAAGCATGGATATTGTTATTGAACTCGAAGAGTTATGTAGTAGATTAGACTATAAGGGGAAGAGCTGACTCAATTTATGAGGACTGAGCGTGAGAAGAAACAGAGAGTGCGTGAGGAGAGGGATGAGCGAGCAGCCAAACGTGAGGCTGAACGTAAGGCTGAAAGGTTGAAACGTGAGGAAAGGGACAGAGAGCGTGAGGATGAACGTGAAGTTGAAAGGTTGAAAATTGAGGCAATAGAGAGAGAACGAGACCGTGAAGAAAAAGAGAAAATAAGAGAGCATGAACTTGAAGTGTTGAGATTACGTGCGAAAGCTAATGGTCAAAATGGAGGCTTAGAACAGTTGGCACAGTCCGTTGCTAGTTCTAAGGGCCCAACACTATCTTTGTTTGATGAGACTAGAGACGAGATGGATGCATTTATTATAAGGTTCGAGCTGAAACTCAGAAATGGCCCGTGGTAGTTGGGTTATTAATCTTAGTGCATTATTGACAGGCAAAGCATTGTATGTGTTGTCTGCAGCAGAGTCCATTGATTACAATTTTGTAAAGGCAGCTTTGTAGAAGCGTCATGATATGAATAAAAAAGGTTATCGAAAGAAATTTCGAACTAGTAGGGAAGAAGGTGGCGTAAGCAATTTGCAGCTAGATTAAGTAGTTATTTTGACTGATTGGTAGAGCTGTCTGATCTGAAGTTGGTAGGAGCTTTGATGGAGCTAAGGACTTAGTGATGAGAGATCAATTGACGAGTACTTTTGGTAATGAGTTGTCCATTTTTATAGGTGAAAGGTCACCCAAGTCAGTTAAGTAAATTCCTGAATTAACTGATAAGTTTAGAGATGCACATGGACAGACTAGTGGTATAAATCAGAAATCTAGCCAGTTTCAGCCAGGCAGTCAGAAAGGTAAAAGACAGGCTCGATTTGGTCAGGCTGTTATGTCGTCCAAAGTTTGCTTACGTTAGTTGTGAGCCACCGGGGAGTACATTATAGTTTAAATATAGGAATGTTACCAACATAACAGTCTGTTTTATTTAGTAAGGAGGGAATGATAATACTGAATACAGAAACGGTATCAAAATTGTGGCATGTAATATTTAGTTCAGGAGAACTGATAATGATAAATATAGGAATGGTACAATTAATTGCAGCATGTATTATTTAGCTCGTGAGGACTGATAATCATAAATATAAGATTGATACCATGATTGCAGCATGTACTATTTATTCCGGGAGAATTAATAGTAATGAATACAGGTAAATTCGGTCCTCCTATGCCCATAGAAGTATAGTTTTTTTTCAATGTTCTCGTAAAACCACGACCATGACAATAAACAAGAGACAAATCACAATTATTTTATTTTTCACTGTATCTCATATATACCACAACATTGCTAGTAATCCAAAATGGCGGTCAAAGGACGTTACTGATCGACAATAGTTTATTTGTCTCATTGGAAGATTTGGTATACATGCAACACGTTAAAGCGAGAAACAAATGCCACGAACTGTGACAGCTGTTGCCAGAAATATAAGATGGCGCAAAATATGATAACTGACCATTTCATAGGAACTTCAAAATTGTTTCTCATCGATACACAATATTTTTTGTAATTATTTAGATTATTTATAAACGATGCCACATATTTGTGTAAATGTGAATGACGATGAATGAAAAATAATGGGAAAATGTAAACAAAAACTAATTTCGATTCACATCACCGTACAGTCGCACGAATTATTCCATTCCCATAATCACCAGCATGTGACTGTACATTCAATACATGAATATTATAGCCTCATTAGCAATTATAAATACTGTTATCATGCATACAAAGACAGTAGTATAATAAATCCAGAGGATTGGGAATTAAAATGTGCAGTTAATTAATGTACTTTTAAAAAACTCGTCTATTCATACGGAATATTCGTTAGTAGTTTAGGTCTCGTAATGAAATAATATATGAATAATGAAGAGAGTCGTTTGTATTTTTCTACAATGATATTATTTTATGCTGTAATACAGTCAGTGTTAGCAAAACCAATCTTATTATCTGTACACAATATCATTCACATTTCAAATTTACGAAATATACGTTTACATCTATGTAGAAATAAAAGACGATGTATAATAAATAACACGGTAAATGTGATACAAATTAATTCCGGTTCAAATTACCAGAGAGGGGCATGAAGTATTCTAATCCTATATTTAACACCTTGCCAATGATTGCCCATTAGCAAGTATAAATTCCTTGATCATTTTCATACATACATATCATTGAGCAGCTCTATGATAGTAGCATGTGTTATTCTAGCGTGCATGAAGCGTTGGCAAATTAATTAGTATTATTCGGCATTCTACGCTAGGTTAGTTCAAATATGTATCGTTTCATGATTTACCATCACTGTCGTGTTATTAGTTACCCGTATTGTGCATACAACGGCAGTAGTATAATAAATTCAGAACAAAGCGCATAAAAACGCACAGATAGTCAATGTGTCTCGTCTATATACATGTAATGTTCGTACGCAGCTTAGCACTTGTACAAAAGCATATCTGAATGATAAAATCTTTAGTTTCCGAATAGCATTTTTTTTGTTTTACTCTACTCTAACATTCGTGTTTACACTCATGTTCAGCAAATATAAGCATATTTGTGTAGATGTGAAATATAATGTAGCAGAAAATATTGAACTAATTAAAATTATTTTGGACTGACATCCAACATTTGATGATTAGCGTCTATTATTATACATTGTTTTACATTGGCACACACATACATCTTGAGGAGCAGCTTGCTATTAGTATTGTTCCAGAATGATGATATATTTGCTTGTTGTGTTCGTATATAATCTTCTAAATTCTTTTTGAATTACAGTAAATTACAGTCATGTTAAACAAATATAAAGCTACTTCCAACATTTCCTTCACCATTATTTTTTTTATTTAAAATCAATTTGTCTAAATGTGGAAGAATGGACATGTTGAACTATACTATTTTCCAGTCAAATAATCATACACCCACATGATGTATTAACATTTGATATTCACAAGCCACTTTCTGTATTCAATACATGGGCATCATTGACTCATTAAGAATTATAATTATATTAATCGTTCTCACAAATTATTGACATAATTGATGTATAGCTTATATAATTTCACTTTGAACATATAACTCGCTAATACAGGTCGAAACCATGTCACATGTTGTCGATTATATCACCATACTGGCGTATTTCGTTTAGTAAACTAGCTCTAATTCATGGGATGAAGTCACACGTCGCGTTACATTGCGATTTCCTGTACGTCGTTTGCGACTGCTAATTGGGTTGCAGATGTAGATAGTCAACTAGGGAAAACTGTCTAATTTAGCTTTACTTTAAAAGATGAACTCAACACATTAATGAAAACGAAGATGCACCGATGACGACGAAGGAAGCAATGAAGTATTCTATATATGTCTTTCTATATTTTTGTGAAGAAATCGAAACATAGCTAGTCGACTTCGAGAAAAAACATCTTCTAACTTCAACAATTAGTGTTGATGAATGATTCCATATATATAAGAAAAATAACGGGTAAATTTAAACTAAATTAATTTCGATTCACATCATAGTACAGTCGTGCGAATTATTCTAATCCCATAATCACCAGCTTGTGACTGTACACTCAATACAGAAATACCATAGCCTCATTAGCAGTTATAATTACTGCGATCATCATTTTTACATACAAGGACTAAGAGATTATTTGCCCTCCTAACGTCGGGTAAATGATCACCTGCGCCCGGGCGCAAACGACTATATTCGGGCAGTAATAGATAAAATAACACGGTAAATGTGATATACATTAATTTCAGTTCAAATCACCAGAGAGATATGAATTATTCTAATCCTATATTCAACAGCTTCCACATCATTGTCAAATTAGCAATTATAATTGCCTTGATTATTTGTACATATCGTTTTGTACGTGTTATTCAAGTGTGTATGAAGCATTGGCAAATTAAGTTGTGTTATTCGACTACTATCTTCATCAAATTAGTTCAAATATGTATCTTTTTACCATCACTGTCATGTTCTTAGCAACCTTTCTTGTGCATACAATGACAGTAATTTAATCAATTCAGAACAATACGAATACAAACACATAGTTAATCAATGTGCTTCGTCTAGCTACATGGAATGTTCGTACATTAGCTTAGAGCACTTGTAAAAAATAAATCTTAATGCTAAAATATTTAGTATTGTTAAATATTCTTGTTTACACTCACTTTTAGCAAATATAAGCAATATTACACTTTAACACACTAAAAATAATCAATATAGGAATGGTACCAAATATTTAACATGGATTATTTAGTTTCAGAGAGACCGTAATAATCAATATTGGAATTGTACCATGACAGTAGAACATGTAATTAAATTTTCGGTAGCTGGCAATTCAATATTAGTACCAAAAAAGTACCATGTATCGAGAGGAGTGTTATCATGAATATGGAAATGGCGTGGAACGCTGCTAATAATCAATCCGGAAATGGTACAACAATAGTAGCATGTGCTATTCAGTTGAAGAGGACTTATACGGTAATAATGAATATACGAATCGTATCAAAATACAATTGTATAATTTTGTTGTCTAGAGCTGCTAATAATTCAGAAATAGAACCAAAATATTGGGATGCGATATTTAGTTCGAGAGAACTGATAATATCAAAATATAGCAGCACATAATTTAGTTGCTGAATAATTAGATGCTAATAATTATCAATTGGTACCAAAATATTAGCTTTTGCTATTTAGTTAAAGAGGACTGGTAATAATGAATGTATAAATGGTATCAAAAATTGTAGCACATACAATTAAGTTGTCGAGAGCTGCTAATAATTCACAATTTGTACCAAAGTATTCGCTTGTGCTATTTAGTTAAAGAGGACTGGTAATAATGAATGTATAAATGGTATCAAAGATAGTAGCACATACAATTTAGTTATCGAGAGCTGCTGATAATTCACAATTTGTACCGAAATATTAGCATGTGCTATTTAGTTCAAAGAAACTTATATAATAATGAATATAAGTATGGCACAAAAATAGCAGTACATACAATTCATTTATCTAGCTAGTACTGCTAATAATTCATTAATGGTACTAAACTAGTGTAATATATTATGTAGTTCAAAAGTACTGGTAATACTGAATATTGGGATCAATGGCACAAATAAAAAAACAGCATAATTTTTTTTTCGAGAGCTGCTACTAATTTAGCATTTTTACCATAATATTAGCATGTGCTATTTATTACTGGAGAGAAATTTTAAAAAAATAGCAGCAAAAAACATTTAGTTGCCGAGAGCAGCTAATACATGCATGTAGTGCATGAGAACTGGTAATAATATATATATACGAATCCATGTCACATAAAAGTGTAGTTGTCGATGGCTGCTACGATTTCAGGATTGGTATCGAATTATTAGCATGTACTATTTATTCCAGTAGGACTTGGAACTATTAACATTGAATATAGGAATGTCGTCAAAGTATTAGCATGTATTATTTAGGTTGAGGGAACTACTAACATTGAATATAGGAATGTTGTCAATGTAGTAGCATGTATTATTTAGTTTGAGGAAACTGCTAACATTGAATATAGCAATGTCGTCAAAGTAGTAGCATGTATTATTTAGTTTGAGGGGACTGCCAACATTGAATATATGAATGTCGTCAAATTAGTAGCATGTATTATTTGGTTCGAGGAAACTACTATCATTGAAAATATGAATGTCGTCAATGTAGTAGTATGTATTATTTAGTTCGAGGGAACTACCAACATTTAATAAAGGAATGCCGTCAATGTAGTAGTATGTATTATTTAGTTCGAGGGAACTACCAACATTTAATAAAGAAATGCCGTCAATGTAGTGGCATGTATTATTTAGTTGAAGAGAGCATACATATTGAATATTGTCAAACACAGTGAAAAATATTTGATTGCATTATTGGGTTGGGTGTGTGTGGCCATCGGATGCAGAATTTTAGATTAAGCCAGTTCACAATTAGGCCGCCATTTACCATGAAGCAATACAAGGTCGAATGTAGCATGGTACCTGGCTCTATTCTGTTCCTATGTACTGAATATCAGGTTGCTGTGTTTTGGTATTTTTCAAGGCAAATTGACCAGAAAAGTGAGTTTAATTTTAATTTTTCATATGTAAATACTTATGCGGAGCTACTGTAGTGGCTTTTTCTTTCCGATTATGAAAATGTGTGTTTCTGTCGACCATCGTTAAGATATTTAAATAGTAGCTAAAACGTTTCTTCATAACATTTATTTTTGTTTGAAATTGAAGATTATGATTTGTATTTTATCTTTTACCCACAGAATAGCGTTTATACAGTAGTTTCTGTGTTACTTCCTGGGTAACATTTTCTTCCTGAAATGTGAGAATTGTTAACCTTTTTAGTCTCTTTTGACTGAGATTTTCCTAATGAATCTGGTATACTAAGTTAAGTTACTGTGCATACGAAACATATAAAATGTCTTCAAGGAAGAATATTGTAATATAATTCCGATTACGAGGATGTCAATAAAGTTTCCGGATGCATGTTTTTTGTGACGTGGTTACTAAGCTGCTACGTATACTAAATTAAGTTATAGCTTGTCAGGTTATAGTCAACTGATAGTAGTGTTTCCGTATCTTGATATGCAAAATGGAAGTATATGTATATCATCAAATCATATTATGGAATATGTCTTTCTATTGTTTGAACAAATGATGCAGTCTGAATTTGAATTAGAATCATGTACATTTAATCCCAAGAAAACATCTTTTGATCAAAAATTTACTGAAATATTACAATAATTGTCAAGGGCAAATTTAAGATCGCGATGCACTGGAGAGACATGAATACAATTTTAAAACAAATAAAGCAGTGTTTCAGGAAAATTGTGACAAAAAGTACTTATCAGTATCGACTATATTACGTATATTTAAACAACCTTTTTGTAGTGGAAATTTTATTAATCAGTCTGTATTTACAATTTCTGAGTGATACATCATAAGTAGTAATGAAATGTAGTTTGAAATAATACTCAAAATTTAGATTTGTGCCAAAAATCTTTCCACTTTTCAACACAGGTTTGAGTTATTAGGTTTAACCTATACATTTTCTCTACGATTTCTGAGTAAGCTCTTTTAATATGGATAAGGGTAGATTCATTTTCATTATCTCTGCTATTCAAGGAAACTAACCAATTTCTAGGAATAGCATCAATAAGACTGAAATATTTTAAAAATTGATTTGATGATATGTTATATTTGTCCGAGAAAGTTTTAAAGGTGAGGAAATTGTCCCTATCATCCAGTACATCGGGAAGAAATACATACCACTCTGGTACCAACCTCTATAGAACATAGTTCGCTTTATTGACATTTATATATGAATGGAAGACGTTAAGAGCTTTGCAATTTCTGAGTGGTAGAGTAATTGTAAATAATTGTTTTGACTAATAAACTCATGGCAAGCAGTGCAAAAGGAAATTTAATTTCACTACTTTAATAAGTCTAATAATATATTTCAACTGTTTTACGGGCACTAGCAAAAGTAATATGATATCACTAATTGGTCGATTAAATGGTTTGTAAGCACAATATGTAGATTTCACGGTTTTTGACAAATGTTGTGTGAGCGCCACCCAGAGCCCACAGGAGTTATTCGTTCGTTTTAGTTGGAAGTCGAAGAAACCACGTTGGGGACTGTATCGTGACAACGTGAAGTAGAACCACAATTGTTTTTGCGAGAGTGTTATTGTGATTTAGGGAATCGCGCTTTATGATCAACGAAAGAGTAATGACAGAACAAACAAGACGAGACAATGAAATGGAAATTCTCGCGGCTTTACATGAAGAGCTATAACTCAATTAGGAAGATCTCAAGAGCGTGTACTACCATTGATAACCAAACATTTTGAAATCGTTCTCATAAATTGTGTATAAACTTTTCATTTCAGTTTCTGTAACATTCGAAATATATTTTTTGACCAATAAAGACAATGACGTATTTGTTCCATGCGGTTCCAAGTCCGGGAAGGTCACTATATCATCAGCCTTGATCTTGCGCAGCACGTGGTTGGCGTCACGTGTAAAGGTCTCGTACTTCCCGATAATATCGTAATGTACATCACAAGGCTTGCAAAGCTCTTCATACGTTTGCCAGTGAACGTCAATGTTTTTCTGGTGGCTCAAGACAAACCTCACAAAACTTTGAAACGTTTGTATCTTCGAATTTTTTCCATCAATTTTATCGCGATATGCGGACAGCAACCGTTCAAATGGATGCCTTACAAATATTATTTTTGTATATGTTTGAAGGCACCGTACTCTACCTTCTAGATCAAAGCTTCCAAGTTGTTTGAATTTCTTTGTGTAAATACCCCATGTACTGTCCTTTATTTCAGCAGTGCTGTTGTAGCGCCCTCCCATTACCATCAGCACTCTTCGCCAATTTGATGTTGCAACTTTGGGAACAGGACAGTAAATCAGTTTATACTTGTCATCGACGTACATTTCATGGGACAACTGCAATTGTCTATAATTGTCTGTCTGTATTTTCCCACTTTCAGCAGCCATCATGTTTTGTTCACTAGCGTTTGAACAGTTCACATATTTATTAGAAACCTGTATACTAGTATTTTGCAGCTGGTGAAATGTACAGCGCAGAAATGACAGGCGTCTACGCATGTCTTTTTCGACCATCCGGGTTCTAGATAAGTTCTGAAAAATAGTGGTTCTCATATAATGGAAAATATATAAGGAAATATGATTATCATTGCATGTATTATGTAACAGAGGGTGAATGAAATTTGAAGTTATGGAATAGTAGAAATTATTAATTGTGGACGATGCTTTTTCCAACTAGTGTATAGAGAATTAGAATGATCAAGTTCCAGTCAGCTAGTATACTGCTTGTAATTTTATCATCAACGGACGATTTAAAGTTACATTTGTATCACCCGGCAGGCGAGTATACCGTGAGTCAACAATACAGACGCCATCTTGCACTCAAAAAAGTGAGTTTGTGGACTAAACATAAAAAACAGATTCAGTTTCAATAATAATAAAAATTTGCATAGTTGGTGCATGCAAACATTAGCCACACAAGCTAGCTAAATCAAACACACATAGTGCATTCTTCAATTATATACTCGCATCTGCATACACACCAATACAGTTTAGTATGTGTATTAATGCTATAAAAACGATTCCGACAACATAATCCTCAAGCTACGTTGATAAAAAAAATACGATTTCAAACACTAGAGGGCGCTCGATTATTTTCTAAAAAATACCTCTGGTCTAATCATATTCAAAAGAAAGTGGTAAAACACTTATAGCGCACGTTTTCTAAAAAGAAATAATGGCCAAAATTAAAATGATTTAATGTAGTTTATTATGTCCTCTTCATAGGAATAACTTGTAAATTTACCTTACCTTGCCTGCAAGTGACGTTGTGTTATATATTGGCATTTTGTCCAAGGTCAAATTGCTTGCATTTGATCGTGAGTGAAAATCTAGAAGCCTTGCGTCTCTCAAATCGCCTGCAAATTATATTGAAAATCAGATTAATGCAGAATACAGACGTAGATTCCCATCATTACTGACCACATATGACCCCACTCACTAGATTTATCTTATTGACATGGCTTTATTAGTGCACAACATTTGGTAAAAATAATTAACTATTTAGTCTCAATCTTTGATTCAGATTAAATGTAAATTTGAATGTATTGTTTAAGTATTCAAAATCAAAGGAAGCACTAACAGCTAGCCACAATTTGATTTTATTTACGCCTTCTATCTCAATGTACCTACTGCTTTTGTGTCAGTGAATATTGGCTCGTTCATGTTAACATGAGACCGGTCACTGGTAGCATAGTGGTTGTCGCACCAGACTTATGATCGGTAGTTCAAATCCTACCTTAGGGTGAACATCAAAGGGTCGACCCCTACACTGGGTGAGTGTGCCACAGACTCAGTGGAAAGGCCAATTCCACTGGCCGAGATTCATTCACTAACGAATGCGACTTTGGTGGAACTTTGGTCAAGGTCTGCAGGTGCTTGTGTTCGACCGGGCCTGGTTGACGCCAGGATAGCGCAATAAAATTGCCATTTGATAGGGAGATGACCACACAGCCCTATCATGTAGTCCCAAACAGGAAATGACTTCTGTGGCAAAATGCATTATGTGTCAGCACTAGCACTTGCAATTTGCACTTACATAAAAGAAAAGTCAGGAGAGACAACAGTGACATTCAATGTCCGGAAAATGAAAATCGTCCTAGATAAATCCATAATCACAATCTGTGGTATGATTCCTAATACAGACGAATAGTTTTAAATGTACTGTAGCGAATGAAAGGAGAGTTTTTTAAATTGAAACTCTTCTTTTATATTGTAGTTATTTGCTGCAAATGTGTTTAACTAAGTGAAGTGTCAACGTCAACTATATTTCACGTAATTCTCTGTCTCAATTTGGTCACGTTTCTTATTTTCAAACGGTCCTAACAATATATTGTTAGTTGCACGTAGTTATGTATTATATAATACCAGTATACTATTTGTGTCAAACCATCGATTTGATTTGTCCAAACACAAAATTTACATATGCAATCAAGGATATATCTAAGCAATAATGACTACCCAAGCGCCATATTGGATGAGGAGTGGTGTATATGAATGATAATGTGTGAAGCAAGACGAACTTATACTGAGAAAGGCGTCGGTGGTACAGATCAGGTTGTAACGAACAGATATGGTGATAACTGTCTCTGTTGACTAGTTGAATGGCAATTGAAATAGTACTTGCCTCATTCATGTGACAATTGAATACATTATATGGATGAATCGAATCTTGCATCACCTAAGACTTTGCAGGTATAAGCGCTAGTACATTCACGTGTGTACACTCGTGTACACTCGTGTAAACTCGGTGTAGATGCTGACATTTTCATAATGGCATCAAATACGGATTCACCAATAGGAGAATACAAGTAAAAAAATACTTTTATCCGCTACTGAAGACAGAAACCGTCGAAAATTGCTTTCTGTCTGCCATTTTGTAAAGTATTGTTTGTTTGTTTGTTTTCAAGTTAAGGGAGGAGCGGGGCTGTTGTCTCCATTGTTTGCATACATTCAAGCCTGCCATTTGTGTCACTGTGATTTTTTAGTCTTTCGAATGATATTGTAGCATATTTCGTCCCAGTTTTATAATATTGAGTTTTGACTATTTCGTTAATTTAGTTGGACTTTTCGACCTCGTCTGCCAAATTTTACATGATATCAAAGCTGATATTCCGTTGTTGTCCTACACGGTTTATTGTTAAGAAGACCAGGCTAGTTGATAACACCAGTAATCGTTTTTTTATGAATCCGATCATCACTTTTTTTCTGCCAAATATGAAAGGACAAATTGACAATTGCTTTGGGGCACTATATCAATCTATTTTTTGTTTTGGTTTTAGATTTTGAAAATTCATAAGTTAATCATTATGGAAATGTTACGTACATGTTGGACGTGATTTTAATTTTAGTATGCAGACTGTCTGAGAACAGTGACCACACATTCCAAAAGGTCAGCGCTCACGCAACGAATTGTGTAACACATCTGCGGACTCGTCATTTCATCCTGCGCTGAAATACCAGTAGAGGCTGCGTAGTCAGGTTTCATCCTATACATACTTTATAATATTCAGCGTACATCATACATATTATTCTTACCGTTTCGCCGGCACCAATAATAATACCACATTACACAAGACAGCAGGCACATAACAGCCAGTCCTGTAACATGACAACTTTAAAAATGTTTGAAAATAGTTCAAAAGATTTGTTCGTTTATGCACCGTTGCAAGCTAAGTCGAAAATCTGGTTCATTCTGTGAAGCTGATAACCTTAGAAACACCTCAAAAACTACACAAGACAGATTTAAAAACGCTTACCAATTTTGATTCTTCTTTTATAAGCCATAAGTGTGGTTGTCTAACCAGTCAACAGTCTGAAAGTAAACAGTTTATCGTCTGATACATAACTTAGTCTTTTGTTGTCACTGCATAAAAAAAATCTTCTACTGACTAACAAAGGCTTATTCAATATTGATTCACTTTATGGGAATCACCTCTGCTCAAAGAGATAGTCTGGGTCGATGTTCTAAAGAATTGTTATGAATAGAGAGAATTAGAATATATTAAAATATTTAATGACTAGATGCGAATCACCACTGCTCCATGATAAATAGTCTGGATCGAAAGGTCAAATCACATTACAAATTTAAAAACTGTACACGTATAGCTTTAACTGATATCAGGGTATACTCAGTATGAGTACTCGGTGCTAAATTTTATAGTGAGAACCATCGTTTTCTCTTTTCTTTCAGGTGACTAAAGCTCTAATGGATCAGGACTAGGGGTGACCTTGAAAACCTTATTTCCAATTCAATCCGAGTGACTATGGTTTCAACTACGTCTAAGCCAATATAAGTTAGGATAATGGCGTGCAGAAAAACTGAAAGCTATCGGACCTGTGTTGTGTCAGTTCCCAGAAGCTCAATAATGTTGACATGAAAAACTGTATCTCAATCTAGAAGTAAAAATATTTGACATCTATGGTTATTATCAACGCAGTAATTTCGCAATATAAATAAAGCCAAGGATTTATGAGATATTTGAGAGTGTTAAATAAATAAATAAATAAATTTATTAATAAATTTTAATCGCACTTATGACTGAATGGCCACCACGTAAACATAACATTTTTAATACATGATCGAACCTAAAATTAATTGATTGAAGATAAATCTTTCATCATGCATAATTTTACTCGAATTTAGTTATTTTTTTAGTATGAATGTTGTTCAATGTTGTATACAGCTTCACAAATAGCCTATTAAATAATATTATAATAAAATATTCCAGTCAATTTTGCAAAAATAATAGGAAATTCTGTCATCTAATTGCAACAGATTTTTTTTTTCTTGAGTATGCCTTCCGCAATGGTCCTCAGACCCACATACAAAAAGTCAAAGAAAATATACGGAGTGAATGTTTGTCTAATTTGCATAAATTAAAACCAGCTATTTTTCACATTTCAGAATTATCATAATAGCTTTATTATGTTATAACATTCCTCTTAGGTGTCATTTTAACCATTTTTTGAGCATGGGAATTTGTTTCACTTTTTTTTGGAATGGTTGACTTATTTGCATAAATCTGTATGGCTGCCAAATTAACGTCTTATGTTGTATTTAGTTATTTAATTGAGTTGAATCATGCACAGGTACACTTTGATACACTTGTCATGCAGGTACATACGGTTGGTATTTGTTTTATTTAGTAATATTTATTTCAGGTTCAATGTCAACAACACACTACTACAATGTTAATGAAGATTCAATGGAAATCCTATTCACAGTGAACGACATAACTCTACTATCTACACTGTGCCTGGGCAACGTGTCCATCAAACCTGCGTCGTATTCATTGCAAACCTATTAATATAGTCCAAGCTTCAGGAGAAAGAAGTCAGATCCAGAGCCCAAGTACTCGTCATTCTCTGTTGTATTCAGCTGAAGAAAATTCCAGCACTAATTGTTTATTTTGTAATATAAACATCAACTTCGAAGAACGGGGGGGGCACGATATCTTCCCAGTAACCACCATGGTCTACAATGAAATATTGTTAGCAACATGTAGTGAAAAACATGACTTATGGTCCACCAGTGTACAGTCAAGAATTATGAGTGTCCATGGTTTACTTGCTGCTGATACTATATACCACTGAATATGTAAATTTACGTACAATAAAGCAAAGAATATATACCATAGACAAGAAACGGTAGACCACACGACAAGGTTAAGATGGCTAACTTTCATCAAGAAAATGACGATGAGCAAACTGCAAGTACACTATGGTAATAAAATAACTATAATTAAAATTAATGGTAAAGCGAATGTTGTCACATTCAAGGGCACAAAAGAGGCTGTGCTTCAGGATTAGCGCGACAGGGGAAAGATAAGCATTTATTTATTTAGTGGACAGAGGCAGACTCAATTACCCATAAACATTTGATGCAATACATGGGATTGAGAGGTTCCCTTTTAACACAGCAAATTAAACACATAAGTTCTCAATAAATAGATTAATTATATAGAGCTCTCAGAAAAATATAACAACAGAGTTCCTCACCCCTGACCTGAACCATAACCCCAAAACTCAATCTCCCCATATAATTCAATATGCCCATCCAAACAATTGTATAGTAGGGCCCTACTATAGATGATTTAATATAACTTTGTCCAATGGCATTTAGTAGTTTTTTCAACTATTCACTGTCGTGATTCACTGCCCCAGCCATAGACGGTCGGTGACGCTGTTAGCATTGTCATACTTTCTGTGTTCCAGTACTCTTGCACGAGGTGATAATCCCTCAATGCTTTAACAGATATAGGCAGAAGTACGGACGCGCCTACATAGGCCAAGCCAACGCATGTACTTGAAATACAAATGAAAAATTAGTCATGTTTAACAGTATGCTATAGTTTATATAGCAAAGCCCTGCATTATAATATGTATACCAGATGTGTGTTAAAAAGATCCTAAGGGGAATGCTAGACAGTGGAGAATCAGGGAATTAAACAGTTCATATGTTGCCCATATTGCATTCGTTAAACATGAAGCTATTCATGTCTAAGCACTACCCAGGATAGAATAGATCATGGATGCACAAGGGTGCTGAATGGTTCTCAACTGGTGACGTAAAAATTGGTTACTGGCAAATGAGTATGGATGAGTGTGACATTGTCCCATCAGTTGAGTGCAACAGTCTTCATGTGGGTCTTTCAGGCAGCGCTAGCCCCTTTGTATTTATTTATTTACACCAGATAATCTAAATGAAAGTGTTCAAATTCAAATTTACATTATTCATATGTAAAGAGAAACAGCCCCTTTCAAATGGTGATGGGAAGTGTCTTGCTGACTTGGCAATTAGGACATGTCTAGTGTAACAAAATGATGTGGTTGTATGTAGTGTCTCATTCCTTGATAATCTTGAGAGGCTGAGACAATTGTTTGAAGGTTGTAGCTAATAAATGTCAATTTTTCAGGAAAGAGGTGAGGGCATAATGTTCCCAAAGATGGAGTACGGATAGATTTTGCCATGACTGTAGCCCTGCAGGTATGGCTAATGCCAGAAAAAGATGTGAAAACAATAATGGGTGAAGAATGTTACTAAAATAGCAATGCCCTTGTATGGAATTACTATTGGTTTATATGTCACGTGAGGTAATAAGAACAAACATGCAGTCCATAAGCCTGAGTTGGAGTGAACTGTGGAGTGCAAATATCCATTTGCGACCACCAGCTGAGCCCAAGAAAGAGGTTATGACATCTGAGAAGTGATTGCTGTATGCCGGAGTCAGTTGGTGGTTACAATGCCAGGTGCGGAGTTTTGTGTGTAGCATCACCTGCATTGCCTCAGCATTAGCTGAACCAAGTTCTTATGGTTGTCAAGTGCCTCAAAATATATGATACCTGACATGGGGATCAGTGGTTGAAAGAGTGTACAAGTTCTTTGAATGGGTGCAGACTTGATAACAGAGAACACATAGCTGAGCATGCTGATGTGGAGACTGCCCTTGAGGAATGGGAAAAGCTAGGTTTGAGAAATAGTGTGCTGCACAGATCCAGTAAAGCTGATGATGCACTGAAAGATGACAAGAGATGTGGCGAGAAAAGTGCGATCCTATAAAAGTGTGCCAGGTGCAGAGTCACTGCTGATGGGAGAGCTAAATTTCCATCGGTTAATATCAAGATTACAAGGTCACTTGAGATGTTGAGCATAGATTACCGCACTCTAGAAAAAGGCTGATCGGATATGCTAATGAGAACTCACGACTTCACGTGCCTTAGCTCTACCTACAACGAACAAAACAACAAAATTCGCAGCAGAAACACGAGTAAGTCAGACCATGAGTGAGAGGAATTTTGAAATTGGAGTGATACTAACATCTATTTGAAATGACATGTGTAGCCAAGTCTCATACAAGACAATGACTTCCACAAAAAAATGGCCAACATGAGTGTTTCAATGAGAATTTCCTCGGTATGTTAAGGTCTTTGATTGAAGAACAGAATCAGGACTGGTGACAGCATGTTGGACCTTTAGTGCATGCATAGTAATAACTGTAGAAAAAGTGGTGTAACAGAATATCTCCCCTTCCTTCCTCATGTATGGCAGACATGCCAGGCTGATGAATGCAAGTTAGCATATGATCATGTTGAGAAACGAGCAGGCCAATATAGAAGAAAGATTAGATACCTTGAAACATGATTTCAATCCAGAATCTGTTATTGAGAGGAAAACATGGGATAGCAGAGGGGTGGTGGAAGGAGCCTGAATTGGTTGTGAGGCCAAACTGTCCAGATTTCCACGTCATAGGACTTTGCACAGCAACATATTACTTCATACCACACCCTACTGTACAATATTAAGATAGACATATGAGGCAAGTTATAAGGAAGTCATTATTCAACTGAATAATGGTCCGAAGCGGAACATGACAGCAAGCTAGTAATTCCATTCAGTAGTAGCATTTGCCGCCCCCGGGGTAAAAACTTAACAAACTTAATGGTCCAATTAAGGTTCATTTAGTAAAGTGTTCTATATGACTTAAATATGATTGAACAGCCCATAACGGGCATTGAAAGCATCATTTTATCTGTTTGTGAATCAACAGCATATATTCTTACACAAAAGATGGAAAATATCGCAATCTACATTTCACAACATTTGCGTGTGAAAATTAAAAAACTACAGTTAAAGAATCATTTATTGACAATTTATTAGGCGTTTCATGGATCTGCACATTGTTTCAGCAACTATTAATGAATTAATTATTCCTTGTAAAATATTCTAATTTAACTTTGTATTTTATATGTATATTTCAATAAACCTGTCGAAACGTTTAGCAAAACTTGGCACTTATCGTTGTAGTTGTGTTGCAGACATTGCATACTATTAGATATGCCAATGAATCACCAATATGTACAATACAATAGAAAGACATAGCACATTATCCAAATATTGAATTGTATACTAGCACTCCCGCTACGAGATATTGGTGGCTCTTTCATCTCCACTTTCTGAGCAACAAATTTGCTGTGTAAACCAAACGGCAAAAGTTCAGGCGAAATCGCCCTGCCGATCTCGGAGAAATCCTTCGCATCCAGCACTATGACCATTCCTGTAAAACGAACGTAACTCATTAGGTTTACCTCGTAAAACATAATATAGCTCGAATTAACTAAGGTAAATAATGTTTGTCTATGTATTCAGGCATCGTGAATGTTCGTATTGACAGTTATTGCTCATTAACTACATAAATATGTTGCATTAACATGGCTATCATATACATCGGTTTAGAATACAAAGCTAGCGTTACCTGTCTCAGTATGTGTGTCCAGTACATCGACAAGTACAACACCATCGTCTTCGTCAACGGCGTCAAGAGTAGGGACAAATATTGGCTCACTTGTTATCAAACCATCGTATGGACCCCAATACAGTGCTGATTTTGTTTCAACGTTCAACTGTGTGCAATAAATAAAAAATATTCATAACTAATCTCCATGATATGTGTATAAATATAATATAATTGGGTTCGTGTTTAAGTCAATATAAAGTCAACGTCAGCACACCTGTGCATAACTTAAGATTGAACTAATACCAAATTATTATGAACATTTAAAACTCCGGTCCCATAAACCTATGTAAATGATTTATTCTTTATTCAGTAAAACGACGCCAATTTGATGTTATGTCCCACATTCACGGTTATTGGGTACAGGGTATTTATTTAATTTATATAATATATACATGTTCGTGGGCACTTGTATATGTAGACAGTTATGGTTTAACGCTGTTTACATTTTGGAATTCTAACCCAGGTGGAACATACTAAAAATATTCTTAATTTGCATAACTAACAAGGCTATAAATAATTATTACAAAATATAATTAGTGTAAAAGACGACGTCGGATACTACTAGTATTATATTTACTTTACCACTAATTTACATATTGAAAAGCAATAATCGATCCGTTGATGTGATAGATGTGACCATTTTATAAGTGTCCATAAAAGCTGTACTGGGTGAACGATTATACACATAACTCATTCTCCCAACTTGTATTTTGTAGTTATTAAGGAAAGTTGGAAGTTGATTAGCTTATAAGATTTTACTTATAAGATCCACGTTCTCTTGTAGTTTTGCTCATTGAATTGTGGATTGTACGTTTAATTCACTTAATCCTTGAAAATTACAATTGATAGTTGCACCAGAATTTCATAACGAAACCGACTCTCAAATTTGAAGATGATCAAATAAAACATTTTGGGTTATTGTAACCAAAGGAATAAAACTATTTTAATTGAAATTTAAAGAATATTTTGGAAAAATAAACATACAACATGTTCCATATTTGAATTTGGTTGAGTTCGTGGGCTAGTTAATATAATATCCAAGTTGAAAGGAAGGAAAAATAAATGTTTGTGTTATTGTAACCATACGACATAAAACTTGAGACGGAGTCAACGACGACAACAACAACGAAGACAAACATTATTCCCTAAACGTAAATTTGACATAATTTCTGGGAGCTAGTCGAATTTGAAACGCCTTCACCAACTGAATTACCAAAACGTAGATAATACATTTCATAAACTCATGTATGCTCTGGTCTTTTAAAATGTGTAGCATGTTTTGTATGTAATAAAGCTGCATTTAAAAAAAACCTGCGTTAATACATTAACACCTTCAATTCATTATTGAGGTGGTACATTTTGTTGCAGTCGGAGATAGATTCTGAAGACATTTGTGACTTAACTGGGGAATCACAATTTCTTTAGTTTGTGACGAAAGTGAGGCTGTACACCAAGATAAACAAGCGAATGTGAATAGCAAACAATAGGTTGTTAGCATCCATGTAATAATCGATGTTTACTGACAAAAGATAACAGTGCGAGAAGAACAACAGCAGAAAAACAGTTCTTGTTCATTACTACCACTGGCGGGATTTAAACACATATGTATCTTGCCAAAGAGACAACGGGCTCATTGTATTCCCATTGACCTTGTATCGTTGCGATCACTAAACTGCATTGTACCATCCTTGTATAGCATACAAATAATTTATCAACTTACCTTGATAACCGTATTTGGTACTGGGTCTAAGCTGCCATGTACGCATACGTGTAGGGTTTAGTGTTATAATTATAATAGTTGATGGTTGAAAAATCAACAACTTGATAGCCCGATGGATAAAGATCAATTCTGTCAATAAGCGTCCAATCATTCATATCAACTACAAACCGCTCTACCACTGTTCTCTTTGTGCCCTAGATACAAAAAATGATTGTAATATTGCAAAACTTAGTCAGAAAGTTTGTCAAATTATAATAGTAGCTATAGGCAGATCGCCAACATTTAATGTATAGTTGTGTTCAAAAATATTTGCTTGCATGAAACATTGCAAATTGATGTTTATGAAATAACTTACTGGTCCTGCTACAATTTCTTCCAAATCGAAATATCTGTATACATCCCACGAGTATGTCAACATATCTAAGTACATTTTGCCATCCAGTTCATAAGAATTGAGCTGCAACACACAAATTAATCATCAATTCTTTTGTTTATCCACATGTATATATCTCAATAGTGATAGCTTATTATCATGATTCTTTACTTTTTCATCAATCGATATTTTCCCATTATACAATCGTCAGATAATGGACAAAACACAGAATTATTCGAAGAGTTAACTCTGCTTTTGTATGTTATATCAAAAAACAATATTCGTATTCGTATAATACATGGCGGACTATAGCATGTTCAATCAAAATATAAAAATCTTTGCAATTTTTTTTCCGAATTATTTGTGTAAACAAAATTTAAATAAATATCAAATTGCAGAGGCGGCGGGACAAAATTTGGTATGGTGGGGCGACATCTGCTCACTATCCCTGCATTTTTAGAGGCAAATTTTGCTGACACAAAAAGTTTCAGCTTGGTTTGGGGGAGACGCCGGTGCCACCGCCACTGAATTTTGATGTTTCCAGTATATACATTTTATAATAATGAATTTATATGGATAATGCTCAGAATAAATTATCGTGCTACTGGCACATAAATTTTGACACATCATGTTGAGATTTGAGAATGTGAACTGCACTGATAACATTCAGTTTTAGGCCATGGTATAGAAGAAAACTACGTCAGAATACAAGCCAATCATCTGTATAGCTTAATTGAGTTATTGTGTTAAACTGATCATTCGGCATATAAAAATATATATAATATATCGCCTGATAAATTAACTATAATGTTAACTGATGTATCTAAAATAATGTTCAGCCATATATCAGTTGTCCAGTCTTTTATACCTGATGTGTTATAAACAACCCATCTGGTGTGGAGAATTCGCCTACTACTTCATTGGTTTTACGGCTTATGAAAACAAATCTCGTCGGAATATCTGATCGAAATTCATAACCGGTCAGGAAGGTGGGCAGTACTGGGTCATCTGGGTCCGACTCTGAAATAGGAAATTTGCAGTCAATAGTTTATGTTATGAACGCTCTACCAATTACAATTGATAACATGTTCAATGGAAATAAACATTTATTTTAAAACAAAATTCAACACAATATATATATGTTGTTGAGCCTGTTTTCTTATCTCCCTCGGAAGTCACGAGCAAGAACTGATCAACCAGTGGTTTTAATGAATGCACAGTGTAAAATTGTTGGGAGTCCAATATAAGACTAACGTGAAACCTTATACACCTAGATTTGGGTGAGGTACCACAACGTAGTCACATAGCGACACTTAATGTGATGGCACACTACACCATAATACCTAGTATTACAGAAGCCAGTAGTGCTTGCCAGAAAGCCGTTGAACTTAGACATGTTCAACTTCCACCCACTTCTAACAATATAAATTGGCTAACAATTATACCTAATAACAATAGTTTTCAGTTTAACAACAATAACTAATGCGTCTGGCAATATATGGACATAACTCCACACATTACTATTATCATGTGCACCATCATCCAACCACTTCGTATAATTTATGTTTCATAGATGACATATTCACCATATTTGCATACTATTTTATAAATATTATGATTTCAACTACCGATCGCACGAGACCATTACATATACTATATTACACTCAGATGTCAAAGTTCATATTTATCCGACATTAAGTTGATCTGAGATGGAATTGTTGTCAACGTTCAGTACGTAAAGATGAGAACGTGTTACTTGTTTAATATTGAAGTTTTTGATGTTAAATATGTCAATATTCACTCAAAACTAGCATTTAATAGAGTACCATAACTACAAAATAAATGATCACATAACATGCAACATTACAAACGCAATATATTTAATCGCATGCAAACAATGTCAAAAACAATACGTAGGGGAGACAAAGACACAACTGAGAACCAAATTTACCAACCATTTTGCAAAAGTATTTCAATAGCATCAACCATCCTAAAAACGACATGTCATTTATAAGCATAATCAAAATAAATAAATAAGACAACAAGCTACGCAAGAAATAGAATCTATTTCGATAGAAAAATGGCTGCAAGAAAACTACCCATACACTAAGGAATCAATACTGGACAGTGGGCGAGCATCATACGCTAAGAGCCACCTATCAGCTACTATCGGACACTCCTACACCTGCGGCATGATATTTTACACCATTTGTAGTCACCGAAGAAGCCAACTTTTAGGGGAGAAAGGTTGACTCCATTCAATCAAGTGAGCAGTAAACATACAGAGTGTTGAGATGCAATTCCAGCGTATACACTGTAATATACATTGTGCTGTATGCGTAAAATTCCGTTCAGAAAATGTGCGAATTCTTAGCCGCT
Source organism: Saccoglossus kowalevskii (assembly GCF_978046115.1). NCBI lineage: Eukaryota > Metazoa > Hemichordata > Enteropneusta > Harrimaniidae > Saccoglossus > Saccoglossus kowalevskii. Next base: position 20,835,854 of record NC_140654.1, read on the forward strand.
TTTTTGAATTATTCCTACGTGGCAATAATGTTTTTCAAAGGGAATCCCGCACTATGATCTCCCGAACCAGTTGAATTTTACAATGTCTATAAATTGTGTTCCAACAATTACATAGCTTTAAAGACATGTAATAATGAATATTAATGTTGAATATGGAAACCACGGTAACAAATGTACATCGATTGAAAAAAAAACCATGAATGATAAGCAAGTACACATATGTTAAAGATTTAAGTCCATGATAAATAACAGAATTGTTTTGTGAAAAAAAAGTGAGGAATAATTGTTTATTCAGTCCTTTACTTGTTTATTCTGTAAAAAAATGTCTGATTTTTTGGTTATATCATTTTGTTATACAAATACAAATATAGTAAACAATATAGTCAACTCACGTAGGTTTTTGCATACATCCATGAAAAAATTCGATGTTGGAATAATAAAATAATTTTCAGTTATAGCAAAAGAATGGAGGTAACCACCGGGTAGATCAAAGTCGGGGTAACCATCATCCACGCACTGGCTCAGATTGAAGGGACCGCCTGCTAAGTAAGACGCTAATGATATCCGTTCGTCATTCTGGATTTTATACACCATTCGCCTTTGAATATATTAATAAATAACATTTATTTACGACACAACAGAAAAGCTTAATAAATAAATTATTTAATTAATTAATTGTGTTGTACAAACACAATTATATTGACGCATCAGTTGTTTGTGGTTTATTTTTGGAAATCGTTTTCGGACACGTTATTTTTTACATTTGAATTTGTGGGCAATTCACTCATCTCGGACACATCCACACAAAACATGGTCTCATGCCTATTGAGCATTTGTTTGCAGAGCCAGTGCGCCCTCTGTGACACAACAAAAATATGCACTTATATACAATATATCTTACTTTATATTATACATACCACGCATTGATGTTTTCACTATCACGCATATCAAACATGAGTGCAGAACTATACAGTGTTACACCGTCAGCATCAGTGTGTTCGTGTGCCGGATTATTCAAGTTCACCATATATGGAGGCAGCCCGAAGTTAACATCTTTGAACGGATATGTTCCCTTGGTGTCAAGAGTCTCAAGATCGATCCATAGTCCTATGAATGACATGTTAACTTGTATATATTCAAGCACAGGCAATAAGGAAATTACATACAATAGATTTGCGAGAAATTTAGCCTTGCGCTGTGGTCAAATATACGTCAAAACAAACAAAATGAATTGTGCGTTTAATGTGCCTCGTTCGTCGTGCTGTTGTAGCTTAAAAGCGCTGTATATGTCTTATTGAAACCATGTCCAACATAACTCCATAGCTTTATCTCAACATAGCCTTAACCAACGTAGCTTTAACTCCAATATTACAACCCAATATTTGTCGTGTTTTACCACCGTAGTCGCACAGTCCTAATGCATAGACATAAATATTTTGAAAACTATACAGGTAACTAACCGAAACTAGCTTCTGTCACGGTTTCGACATTATCTCCAATCTTCCAGAAAGCAATATTTGGATTAAGGGCAGAATAATCGTTGAAAACGGACCATTTCTCGAACTGTTCCTGGTGCTACATGAGAACGTGAACTCAGATTAATAGTAAAGACTGATTGAAACATTGTGTTTCTTTATAAGTCAGCGTGAGGTTAGGTTCAGTAATGTGAAAATGGTGTAGATATGTGGGACATTTCTTTCAAATCGACTATATCAAATCTGTAAAAAGCAGTTAACAATGTCATTGAATGAAGAATACAAATGAAAAGAATATCGATGATGTCAACTGCGCATGCGTCACTTGGACTAATTTACATCATTACTTTACTGGTATAACGAAGGCTGTGCGATTTATTTTAATGAATTTTCAATTCCTATCACAATTCAAGTGACCGAGTACTCCTGTTCACTCAGATACGATTTGACTATGCATTAACTAACTATGCATTTAACTATACATACAATAGGAGAATACGTCGTTGCCCAGGCGACCTTAGATACGTCCATATCCCACTCGTAATAATCCCACGTTTTATAGCTTTGAGTCAAATAAAATCTGGAAAAAATTAACATACACCAAAGTAATGCGGTTGCACAGAAAATGCCTGCAAATTTGTCTACAAATAGCATAAATCTAGCTTCATGTTGACACATAGTATTCACAGCTTGTGATAATGGATCAGTTTTGATGTTTTTTTTACATTTTTACTGTGTTATTACAATTTATTTTTTATTGTTACGTAATAGTTTTGTATTTATCCAGGATCAGATTTATTCTTCAAGTTAGATAAAGTTGTGTTAAAGGAAGGTTACACCGCGTATGTGTGACATTTGTGTTGATAAACATTGATTTAGCCAGAATCCACGGCGCTTTTCTAAAAAAAATACCAGTACTATTTTTGACCTGGGTGCAACGTGCACTAAATACCACCGGTGACTCTTTCTTTACCTTCCAACCACCAAGGAAATTGTACAGTTAAAGCTTAGAAACGTATTTGTTTATACTCGTTGATCTGCGCAATAGTCAAAATCGCCATCTTGTTTCATGTGCGACTCATATCTCGTGTATGCGTGGCGCGACGACTACCATTCAAGCTATCAATTTATACTTTGATTTGATTTCAAACATACACCCTGAAAGACGTGAGGCTGAATATAAATAGATATTATTGATATTGAGCATAAAAGAGAACAACACAATATCGTAAAAATTGTACAGGCAAGGTGTTGTAGAAGCTGCCATCCATTCATGAATTGCGTGTGAATTCCAAAATGAACTTTGCAATTTGTATATATCAAAAAGTAACTAAATGATTGAGCAATACACTCACACAACTCTAAGAAGAATTTTAAATCGTGACATATCGATTATCATTCTGTCACATCAATCGAAGTCATATTTATTTTTTGACATGTTCATCTAACTGTACTATCAACAACAACGAAAATATGGGGGCAAAATATCAGGAATAAATAAAACGTTGCTGTTAAGTTTCAATCTTGCGATCTCAGAACAAAACACGCGTCATTATAGGATGCCTGGTTTAACACGAGACAATGCAAGTTAACTCGCTAGTTGAGACCTAATCGCGATTTAATCATTTTATTACTGCAGAGAATGTGGGTGAATCGATTGATATATAACATACTTAGTTCCGTATTCCACCATACCATCACGCATTTTAAACGATGCCACTGTTCCTAATCCATCAAACGCGTGGGTAATTTTGGATCCAAGTTCAGGGTTACTCCAGTTACCATATGTACCACCAGACTGCTTTAAAAAGTACCCTGTAAAATTTGGTAAGTGTACGTTACTGAAAAATTACGTTTTAATCACGACTTTATTAACTAATTGTACCCATGAGCTTATGCGTAACATTAAAGGGGGACTCATAGCGACGTATACAACGCGTGTAAAATACATTGTTTATTTACATAAAATCCGAACACGCGCTGCGCGACGACCACCGCCCTTTCAATACTTGTCATACCTTCAATCCAGTCTGGTATCTCCCCATGTATTTCAGTCGTCATATACGGTCTTTCCCTCGAGATTGTCCCGAAGTAAGTATCGTATATGTTGTCTGGTACATCCCAGCAATTTGCCATAGATGCAAACAGACATGACACAATCATTTTGAATAGCATACGAGATAACATCCTGAAAGCAATATGACATATGTTAACAGGAGTATCAGTAATCTTAACGTGTTTAATGTTTCTGTTAACATATAACATATTAAGTGCAACGCTCAAAATCTCAGACGAGGTCAGTAATGTTATCAGTTCTTTTTAAGCTCAGACTACTAATACAACAGACTGGCAACGCCTATTGTTTAAGGTGTTAATGGGCTTAATTGTATATGCTAGGTGTGCCACGCTAAGTGGTATTGACATAGAAACCGTCGAAGTTTACCGAACAACGAATATTCTGCAAATTCCGCGCTTTATCGGAAATTGTCTATTTCGTCGTAAAACGGATCCAGATATTAAAAAAAAGAGATGAGTTCTGGAAACTTTGACCTTTGCAGCTTTGTAAGAATTTTAAGAATCGAGCAACATTTTGGCGAGATGTAAGTACCTGAATGTCTTAGTGTTTACCTCAAATAGTATATAGTGAGCTACTTTGAAACGATATTTCTCACTGTTGCAGATTTTGCGGATGGTTTCCGACATTTTTTTCGCTGCGTTTCGAGCGATCATACCACTTTGTGCATTAACAGTTTTGTTTTTTTTGTGTGTTCAGGGGTACCGAAACTTGGGATAGCTGGTGTCATATACATGATATCACTCAGGATATCAGCGTAAGCCGGTTATCGGTAAAAACTAGGGTGTGGTATTTTTGTCGCGTTCGACTTCATAGTACGTGTTATACGCGTTGTTCGTAACTATCGTCCACAGATTCGCTAAATTCTTCCGTAAATGCCACTTTTGAATTTCAGTGTGGTCATGGAGGTAAAAAGAATTATCTATGTCTCGCGATAGTTGATTGGAATATGAATATATCTCGCGTTATTTTATGAGATCTAATGATAATCTTGCTGCTCTGCAATGTTTACTAGATATAAGAACTGATAGGCTAAACAAACGGGATTGCCCATGCCTTATTTTACTATTGGTTTAAGTGACACCGTCCTTGAATGTGATCTTTGTAACGGTCAACGATAATATGATAAGTTGATAAATACTTCAATGTTAAAAATTATATTTGATTCTTATATACCACATTTCAACGTAAATGAAATATGTGAACGCTAGAAAGCGCGAGTGCCAGTAGAAAAAACACATAATTATGTTACATCAATGTTAAGTGGGTTGAATTAACAACACTCCCATGACCAGTGTCACAGCTCTGAAAACTCATGTAAATGTGTACGTGCCATCATTAAAAAACTTTCGTTTTCAATTTCTACAAATTAACACAGTAATAATCACTATTGTGATCTTACGTATTATCTGTCCAAATGCGTTCTGGGCAGACCAATGTGACCAGCTGGGGAATTTCACACTGATCAGATATTGCATATTCTGTCTATATTTTGTGCCGCCAAATCATATTTAAATTAAAAACAATGTCACGTTTTAAATAATATTGTACCAACCTGTAAGTGTTTGGTCGATGGTGACCAAGAGAGATGTGAAGTGTTAGAACTGCCAATAACTATGAATCGGTCACGCTATCTTTAGAGATTAATCGTTCGGTCATATGATAATGCCTGAAACTGTGATGACTTATTTGACCAGATACAAAAGGTCAATTGGAGGTAAGACGCTGTTGGGTTTATTTACTGGATAGTCACTGAAAGATACATGGACTTAGAGGCAGCATTATATTCGGGCAACGCCTTCAGTTGAAACAATTCTACCAATGCCAAATGAATCGTATGTTGTATGTCTGTTTGACATTGATTTAGAAATGTGAAGGAATGTTTTGTCTGTATGTCTGTCGATCATGAAGCCCACATCGTAATGAAGATGTGATGATTCGCCCCCTATTTCCCCCACCTAGTTAAGTAAATATTATGCCGTTGACAGACTGAATAGCCGATTCCTCACACGTCGAATGGACATTCAACTCTGTATGTTTCTCTGTTGGTATTTTATTAATCCATCCGACGTCCCGAATTGCTTTCCATAGATGTAACTGATGGTCACTACCTATTGTGTGAATAACGATAGATGGAGTAGTCACCTAATACAGGTATTCCATCCGCGTCACTTTCCGTGTGCCATCCGTGTGTGAGTGACAAATATATTGTATGTTACTGTATTCCCCCTCGTATATTGTCAAGCGTTCGCTGTTCGCTTGGGTCAGGTAACTATGGTCAAAGTGGTAGGTTGTTAAGTGTCATCGATCCAAGTAAAAACATATTTTGTTAACAACTAAGTAACTACTCCTAGCTGACATAATCAGTATTACCTTTGTGGCGGCTGCACAGGGGGGGGGGGCAGAGGGGCGGTCGCCTCCTCAGAAAATTTTGGAAGGGCGTCGCCCCTCCAAAATCAAGCTGAAATCCTTTGTATCAGCAAAATGTGACCCTCAAATTTAGGAAATAGCGTTTCAGAGAATCTAGATTTCCAAATTTAAGAGGGGCATGCACCGGACCCCCGTGTAAGGTCGCGCCTGCGGCGCAAGGTTGGTGAACAGATCTTGTCCCCTTATGCACACATCTCGTGCCACCGCCTCTGTTACTGAGTTAATCATGTGAGACTCACTGGCATGGTGGGGACGTCGTTACTTATAGCGTGTGTTCAGGGAACTTTGACTCGCCTGCTCACACGAACACGTAGAAATACAAGGTTGACTCAAAGCTATACACATTCGTTAATTACAGATAGTCCAGTTTTCTTGATTTATTCTGCAGATAGAGGTAAAATATAGGTAAGGCTTTGGCTTTCTGTTCTGTTTTTCCAGTTTAAAAAAATATGAGCTCGCTGGTGCTTTCATCCCTTGTGTATTTCTTACACTAGATACCAGCCGATACCCCCCCCCCCGCTCACAGGGAGTACCTAAAGTTGATCAAAGTTCCTGGGCTCCCTGTGGAATCAATTTTTTTCTTGTATGTTAGTGTTAATTTTGTGAATATGCATTGTCCATTCTGTTCAATTAATTTAAACTTGTCTTTAGATTTTTTTTGATTTGCGGCTGTCATGTTATATTTTAGAAAAGTGTTATACGCCTAAAATAACATACCATTTAGATAGTTACAATGAGTTATAAATATACTATATTATTGCAAATGTTATTGATGGAAATGTCGATGCTCCAAGTTCAAATGAAATGCACACCTAAATGGCCTGATGGACTAATTGATGCGCTCTATAATATGAACAATATATAATTTCTTTATCAACTGTAAGTTGTATAATATACAATACATGTTTGTTAGAAACGCTATGATACCAGTCCACATTGTTTAAAATAAGCATAAAGGCTAGCTAATGTCTGTGGTGAGATGTAGGTTGCCTTACCAGTATACATTTTAGAAATGTGAAATAAATTCACCATCGTGAAATTTACGTTACCAGAATAGTGAACTGCGGATGAGTAGAACAATTGGCCTGTTTCAAGCTTTTTTATGTTTCCTGTCGTATAAATAAAGGCATCCGAATAAAACCAGTTGTTTAAGAAGCGCCCTGACAGTTATCTTATAGTAACAATTTGCGTGATATATTGGAAGTCACGTTCATAACAGTTGAACTCAATGATTTATATGCCTGTGTTTTCAGGATTCACTTGAAATGTGCGTTACAAAATTTAACCTGAATTTTAGCAAAATTGTATTGTATTCAGAATATTATGAACGTTCTCAAATGAATGTCCAAGAACTACTTTGTTTTTCACTGTTACGAACGGGTTAGTCACCCGCGAACCTAGCCGTCAATATACCGCACTCCAGAACGCAACACTGGAGGTCAAACAAAGACACACATCTAAAATATGACAAATAAATTATACTAATTTAATAACTAATAAGACAATAATCATAGACAATTAACAGGAGTAATTAACAATTTGCAATAAACGTTATAGTAACAATAATAGCCCAGTTCGGAATTGCCTGCTCTACCGAGTTCCGAAATTTGCACCATGTAGTTCCAACGAGATTTCGGTCGTACACTGTAACATCGACGACGAAATAAGTTATATAGCTCCAAATGACAAGGTCTGAATTAATACTGTGTACAAAAACACTAACCGTAATCTCACGCTACTTCAAACTTGCCCATGTAGAGAAATTGACAAGCTCGGCAAACCACTCTTTCTCGTGAAACACAGGTTGGTTTACGGCATAGAACCACTGCAAGATGTCTTGCCTCTATCAGTCCCGTATTGGACAGACTAATCTTCAAGTTGAAAACATTTGCTAGCTGCCACGTCGACGATTGCGCTGAACTGCACTGGAGCTGGACTGTAACGTACGACACTGGCCTGGAGCTGTGTGGAGCTATCTATCCTAATTCTGCAGCTGGGCTAGCATCGCTAGCTAACTGGGCATTGTACATTACAATTACAACACACAAAATAATAACACTCTACTCTCAACTAATTTCACAATCATTGATTATGCAGAAGATGTAGTATATTGTAATTTGATTTAAATGTAAGTTAGTCTACATTGGTAGATCACTTTGATATTGAGGGGCATTTTGAATTTTCAATATATATTGTTCCAGCTTTACTGTTTCCCTATAATAACTTAAAGTATGGAAAATTAGTGAATGTTAGTTACGCCGATAATGTAAAAATGGGGGAAATATAATCCGATTGTTTCTTCTATTTGATACATGGGATATGTAAATTAAATTTCTATTTCCCTGAGAGCAAGAACCATATTCAGATTCAATTGTATATATCATATTTGTGTGTCAGGCTACAGCTCCCTCATCTTCCCCAGCCAATATTTGAGTATTGTATTCCATAACAGCTCATATTCATATATGTGCATTTAAGTGCGACTTTTTGGCAATACATAGGATGCATTGTCCAATCAAATCGCAGAGATCGTGCTACAATTCCACCAAACTAACATTTGAATAGTTACATCAATTCAACCTGGAGAGTGTAATAAAGTTAAAATAGAGTAAAAATGGCTATTTTAATAATTTGTGCAAACTCACATATTCGTAAGGCCTTCTACATCAATAGAACCAATTATCACGTGATATGCCAACTCTGATTAGCCATACGGATTTATGCAGTTTTATAAAAAATATAGTCTGGTCCCCAGTCATTTGGTAATATGGGCGTTCAATCACCCCTACCACAAGATTGCAAAATTCAGGGAGATGTGTTTTGGGGGTTACAAAACAAAATAAAGAGAGCTCAAAGAAGACAACTATTTGGTTGACGGAAATCCAGGAAAATTGAAGTAAAAATTGACTTGATCTCATTAAACTTAAAAATTAAATTAATAAAATAAACGCCACCACTATTATCATAATGTATGTTGTACCAGGTGCGAAAACCTGGCACAATACAAAACGTTTGTAAACATCATCACTCTCGATAAAGTGGTTCACTTTTTCCCCACTAAGACTAGGTATTCAGGAGTGGCGAGTTCTCAATTGATTCCTCTCCAAACTTCTCAATAATGTTTTTGGCTGGATGTCAATGTTTTTTACTGAACCCTTTGACAAACTTATTTTTCAGGATTTCAGCTGTATTTGGGGTTTACACTAGAATATTCTAGGAGATTTGTATCAACAATTTGCGGTCTGCCACACTCATGATGTTAGATCTATTGTTTCTCTCAGTGGCCTTTCCTTTTCATGTACAGCACATGTAATTTTGGCCTGTATTTCTAGGCTTTGTAAACCGTTTTTATAGCTTTCTCTCATCACTAAACAGAATATAAGTCTTTCAGTCAGTTAGTCACTGACCACATAATAGTTGAATACAAAATGTATGTTCCATTGGTCAAGGCAGAGGCATTAGGTTTGTATAGAAGGAAATGTACCAACAAATAAACCAAACACAAATTCGGGAACCGTGTTATGTGCTAGGGTGAATATAGTGAACCACTGGGAATTGCTCCAGTATGGTCCGCTTCATTTACCTGGAAATGACTGTAACTAGAAACTGTGTCGTTGAAGCTGTACATGTGGTGTTAAGGATAACACTGCCTTTCTTGATAAGGGCCTCACATACATCATCATTTTCTACTAGATCCTTGAAGTTGTTGTTCATCATCAGGTTATGTGTGTGTTGCAATTAATGATTCGAAGCGCCCTAAATAAAATAAAATTAAAGTTGTTGAGTCAGCAACATATACAAATTAAGTTTCCATTGTAAATCCTTCAGTGTCTCAGTCTTGCAATGTGTTAAACAAAGACAAAGTAAAGACTACAGATATTTAATAATAAGTGATAACAAAATCATTTCATTATTGAGATGTTATATTTATACAGGGTATATCGAATTTTTACCAAGATTACACACACATGTAATGTAATATATGTTAGTTTTGTTTGATGTATAATTGATGTACATTAGTATAACTAGAAGACGCAGGTATTCTTAAAATCGTTTTCTAATAACTAGAAGACGCAGTACTGTGATTAACGAAGAAGCACGTCCACTATACGCTGTAAATGCAACGTTAACATGTGTAGTCTGAATAAGATCTTTAATTTTTTCTGTAAATAATATTCAAAAACATGACGATTCGAACCTACACACCCACAATCAAACGACACCTGCAAACGTGTCTCTGTTAGGCAATTCTATTCAATGCTGGACGACAATTAATTTTACCTCTCATCGCTGTAATACGAGTTCCAATCAACGGTTCATTGTACCTCATAAACCTGCCTTTCACTCGTAGCTAAAATTACAATAAATGTTATTTGTTTTGGTATATTATGTTTAGCTGCAACGTTTTCCAAAGTAAGCCTTTTTTCTTTTACACACTATGTTTAGCTAATGATATTACATCAACCAACCAATACAGCGATTGGCCACCCTAATTTTTTCACACAATAACAATATTGCTCATTTTTTTCACTGTTTCTGTGATGTTATAGCGCATGCGTCGATGCTTCATACGTGTACCACATGCCTATCATAACCTAGACTGTAATCATGGAACCACGCGATCGTGAACACCGCAATGCCGTAATTCTACCAATTGTGATTGGAGTAGTTATACTCATTTTCCCCAGTGTATATATACTTGAATTTATGAGGACTGGCAAGTATTACTTATACAACGCATGTGCTTAATATTTTCTACACGTCCTCAGAATTGTTTTAACAACAATGGGAATCCTTGAATGTATATCTATATGTTTGTTCATGTGATATATTAGCGTTGACATTATTTTAAGAAGGTTATTAGTATTTCCCCATTTCCACACAATTCAAGTGCAAGCTAAACGTATATATGTTAGAATTAGTATGTGATGTATGTTACAAACTGTTCAATGTTTAAATATGTTCATGATATTGCACATATATGTAAATATATTGCTAACAGAAGACATGATTGTCATTTTGTGTCAAGTTTCTGATGACGCCACACTGAGTAATTGTAGCACTATGTACATTTGGTGGAGAACAGTGTGGTTGTGATTTGTGACTGTATGCTTCTGTTCTGCTTTCAAATTTGAAAGCGCGTGTATTTTATAGTGAATGTTGAACAAGGACAATTTAGTGTTGAAATTAAATTAAATTTACCTCCGTTAACCTGGTGTAATTTTGTACGTGTGTCAATTGTTTGTAATATAGATATTCTCTTTAAACTAAGTCCATTCTTATTTATACCCAGAGTAGACCGGTGCAGTTGTATTCAAAAGAAAATTGTTAAACGCTATAATGTGTAAACCTTTTTAGATGATATTTATATTTTGCAACGTAGCCTCCGGTTTGTTGAGATATAAGTCGGCACGCTTTGAGATATAAATCTGTACGCTTTGACATTATTTGCCCTCTCTGTTGGCATAATTTTACAAACACCAGTCGGCCCTCGACCTTATGGTGGTTTTCGGAAATATCTTTCAAAAGGTCAGATGGCTGTGTTCAATTTTTTGTTTCATCTTATATTTTTACAACATAAGTGAATTGATGCGCCCTTTTGATCTGTATACGTACGAATACATAACTTGTGATGGTAAGTATTATGTTCTATAAAACAATACTATATTTGTTTATCCCTCCAAACCATCTCATCTGTTATAAGTTCAAGCGATGTTCAATTTGAAATGATCTTTCCAAGAACTATTGATATCAGTGTCCTCGAAAATATAGGTAAAATTGTTGTATATCGGCACTACCATCACCCTGGGTGAGAGTGTATATTTGTGTTATAACCACCCCATACTTGTGATGTTAATTCTGAAATATAAGATATTGAGCTGTTTGATGAAAACTTCATCTGAGAATCTCAGCTCAGATTCTCTTGACAGATAACAGTTTGCGAGTATATTTAAACCTTCATTCATGTTCAAAGCAGTAAAAATAATATTTCGGAAAAAGGGCGTGTCGTAACACTCCCATGAGAACTCCCAAATGCGTATAACAATTCAGACTGACGGGATTACCTACAACAATCAAGAAGACATCAAAGAGCAAAGACGCCGCGTAATATTGAACTTGATTAAATTAAACATTGAACTGCAATATGAGTGAGATAAATGCGTACAGGGAATCAGTTATGAACTGTATGAAATGGGTAATTCACATGGTTTATTTGAAACACGATACAGATAACATTATTATAGAGTATGACATAATTTTATTACAAATTTTATTGTATAACAAGGTGATCAAAGTAAACTACATATTTCATTTGCGATTCATTCAGCCATGTTATTACGTATTATTGTAAGAGTTTTTGTTTGAATGCCTGCAACATAATTACAATGTACATGTATGTTTCCTGGGGTGGCCTTCTTTTAGCATATGTCCGTCAGATTCCACTTTAATTTGTAAGAAAAGCAGATAGGATTAGAATTTAAAACATGTGTATATTATAGTTGCAAACTATCCTTGACTAATCCTAACTCTTGTGATATCTAAAAGCATTTATTTCATTAGAACTCGCTTTCTTATTTTGAAATAATCACCACTTATACATATAACAGATGGGATAACTCGTGGTACTGTTTATGGAACACGATACTTACTGTCAATTGCCGTCATGTATTTTTACGTATACATATCAAAGGGGCGTGTCATATTCGCATATGTAGTGAAAACAGATGTTTGAATCAAAAGAAGTTATAACTTATTATTAGTCAAACAATAACCCACTGATTTAAGGGCTTAAAACTATATTAGCGATACTATATCGGTATCTTAGTGGGATATCATTTCAAACATGTGTTGGTTTCCATAGAAATTTGCAGCATCAACCATCGACTTGTCGATTATCTCTTCCCTTTCTCTGGTGGAGGATCATTTTAGCTCCTTTGGTTGAGCTCTAGTGTGCATTCCCGTTCCCGACTTACCCGCTTTCGATATTTGCCTAGTATTCCCCATACGTACTGTCGACACCTCGGGATGTTTAGATGGTCAAAGTATCATTGCTTGAACTAAACACAACATAATTCTTTATCCCTGTAGTAACTATTCATATGTCTTGCAGGAAGCCTGGCGTCTTCCGCCTTAAACAATATTGGCCCTTGGAGTGCACCAACGGCGTTTTTATTCCATCCGTCGTCATTACGGGTACACGTAGTATATGTGTTTTGTAGTAATGGACAGTATAGCGCTCACTATCATAATGTGTTTGAGTTACCATGGATATGTATAGGCAACACTTATTTTCCATCTTTTGTGTTACTATGCAGATTGCAGAATTGTCTCACGTGAAAAATATTCATTTATGCACAATGGTTTCACCGTTTCGACGACACCAGGCATAATAAAGGATATAACATTCAATCCAACCACTGAGAAGAATACAATAGAGGCAGATTTGCAAACAACAATGTTAAAAACGACACGTGAAAGAAAGCCATCGCACATCTCATCATCTGCACAATTCACTATAGAGACAACGGGTATGTATGAATTTACAAATAAAATAAGCACGTTAATGCATATTATTACAGGCAAACAAGTGGTGAATTTCAACAATTGGACCCTGATATTTCAGAAAATCGTGAAAACAAACACTTACACAATGTTTGCTTTTCACAAATATAAGTTTGATATTATATGTTAACACGCACAATATAAGTACTTATTGTTGAAAAAATGGGTTCGAAGTTGTATCAATCTTCAATGTTAACATCATCACAGGCAATGGCAACGATACAGCCATGTTCTCAACTATGCAGAAACAATGTACGTTGCAAACAGGTAAGCGTTTACATGTAGTTGATATTACGTCAAAAACTCGTGAGAATGTTCGCCTTAGTCTAGGATATTTTTAAAAGGCGAGATAGGATTGATGTTGTGATAACACGCATAATATACCTACTTGTGTTATTGTTGAATAAGATTGTATCGAAGTTTTAAAAAAACCTATTATAATACTAACATCATTACAGGCAATGACAACAAAACAACTATGTTCTCAATTCAAACAGGTAAGCGTATTTCCAAATGAGTGCATTGTCACATTACTAACATGTGAACCTAATTAATATAAACTTATCTATTTATACATTGAAATAAATAAATCACCACAGTTACATAGAAGCATGCTATAACACATATATATCTTATACACAGGCAATGGCAACGGTACAGCCATGTTCTCAACTATGCAGAAACAATGGACGTTGCAAACAGGTAAGCGTTTACAAGTAGTTGATATTACGTCAAAAACTCGTGAGAATGTTCGCCTTAGTCTAGGATATTTTTAAAAGGCGAGATAGGATTGATGTTGTGATAACACGCATAATATACCTAGTTGTGTTATTGTTGAATAAAATTGTATCGAATTTTTAAAAAAACCTATTATAATACTAACATCATTACAGGCAATGACAACAAAACAACTATGTTCTCAATTCAAACAGGTAAGCGTATTTCCAAATGAGTGCATTGTCACATGACTAACATGTGAACCTAATTAATATAAACGTATCTATTTATACATTGAAATAAATAAATCACCACAGTTACATTGAAGCATGCTATAACACATATATATCTTATACAATGTAACACCATGTCTTGTAATATATTGCAGTCACAGCAGAAACACCATGTCCTGCTAATTGTGGTGATGTTTGCTCGTTATATAATGTACCATTATGTCCATGTACCGGGGTGACATGTGGTAAGTATATTAGCTACTAGTATGTTTACTAGAGTAATTTCAAAAACAATATTTTCAATATTTGCTAGATACATGCGTTTGTATTCTTTTTTTACAGGTTACTTTTTAATTGGGTGTTTTACTGACACATATGCACGTGCTATACCCACCCTTGAAGGTACTGATGCACGACTCGATGGATACTACAAAACACGCAAAAACCATATTGAGAAATGTGCTGCCGTAGCTCTAGATAATGGTTACGGAATGTTTGCGGTTCAGAATGGAGGATGGTGCGCATCAAGTTGCACCGCTTGCCAAACATACAATACGTATGGTCCTTCATTTCAGTGTTCACCTAACGGAGAGGGTGGCCCTCTCAGCAATTCTGTTTACATCTTTGTTAATCTACCATGAACTCCATTATACTGACATACTTTTTGTGTTTATGCAAAACGTAAATACAAGAACAACAGTTGTAGATGTGAACATTATATTTAGCTATTATCTTATCAAATAATACAATTGTGATACAATTGTTAATTAAACCAAATTAGTCAAACAATTCTAAATGTTAACATTGAAATATCTTAATTAGTGTAGTCGTTCCATTCACATCCCAACATCACGTGCTATATTCGATATGTAACCTATTCGTTCTCGTATGTTGTATATGTGTTGTATGTGCATTCGCATTTTTCATAAGGAGGTATGCCAAACTAGTCTAGATTATGCGATATGGTTCACGTACATTGTACATGTTTACAATGTACACAAATCGATTTGCATAATAAGTTGGCGACTACTTTTCAAGATACTTGTCATAGCTATTTGCATTTTAGTAATGAATAATAAATAATGTTGTTGATTCCCGGGTTATTATGTGTCGTAATTCAAGTTATATCAAGGTGATGTCGGTTCAATGATACCCTATAGTAAGAAGTACAATGTGCAACTCGTAAGCAATTTAAGTGGGGATTTTTTTATTAGTATCAAAATATACGGTGTTAAGGTAGCAACATGATTTGAGCAACTCAAATCAAAACATATTAATAGCAAACTATATATTTTATGAAAGCTGAAATATTCAGGAATTTGATAATTCATATTTTGAAATGATTGTTTACATAGGGGTCATGTGCCCAGGGATTAACTGTACCCTGCCAGAATAACAAATCAAAAAGTTCTGCCGCTGCGATTTAACCATTTGATTGGGAATTTTAGGAATAATGTCGCTGTGAAAGGTTACTATAAAGTGTAAATGAACGTATGTATGTTATTATTTTTCTAATAATTATCATAAATACTAATTATTTCTAAGTTATATAAGTTCAAAACAGTGCAGATGTATGAACTGAGGAAACAACAAAAACAAATTTACCTGGATGACAACACATTTTTGTCTTTTGTCTTTTCGTCAACATGGCGTCATATTCACTTCATTAATTCAAATGTTTTGTTATGCTAAACATGGGTGGGTCATCCCACTCAAGTATATTTACTGATTACTTAATCGCATCTAGTTTATTTGCGGATTATGTAAACTAAATCATCAATAGGTTTAAGTTTAAATTATCAATACCGTTAGAACTTCATACATTTTTGCTTAGTTGCGACTGCAGTTACAACTACGCTGTCTAACGCGTTCCTGAGAAATACATTTCCTGCACTGTCACCAAATTAACATATTCACGTGATTGCGATATTCAACGCATCTTCGTCAGGTCTATTAAATTGTTTTTGCTCGGTTACTATAAACCGTGGTTTTTGTCACCATAGCCAGGGGAGATATGCGAAAAACTGAAACAATTCGCCGTGAAAAAGGAGATGTACAAGAGAAACACCTGTAAAAGCATATCATGTACGAAGACCTCAGACAAACAATAAATATTTCTTTTGTCTGAGCAAAGACGAAACACTTTTGTTGACTGGAAAGGGACAGGAAATTGTCAGTATTGCTCGACACATCCCGTTTAAAAACAAAGCTGGCACGTGCCCATCTATTTACAACTTTGAATTTTCAAATGAGCTCATAATATCTACAATGACTAGAAGGGGTCAGGAAGTAGTCAGTGTAACGTCTGATAAATTATTTTGAGACCGAAGACGCACCGTTTGCCTGTCACAGTGCAACAAAAACATTACGAAGAATTCACACTAGGTCTGAGTTTGAATATTGTCCCTGCAGCGGTAAAATCCCGGTGTAACCAAACAAACGTTGTCGAAAATCCCTCAGAAAGAGTTATCCTGTACCAAATGATATGCGTGCTGGGGACTGTTTTTTGCCTCTGACGTTACTGGCTTGAATTAATAAAAGAAAGCCATGCGATCTGAATCTAGCGACTATTTACGTGGTCATGTGCCCTTTCAGTGTAACGCAAACTACGTGGTCAGCAATCAGCACCGAAGCCATACTAGTAACTTGGGCTTGTTTTTTTAACCATTGTTATTAAACCAGGCTCCACTCATCTCGTCAATCACAGAATTATGAAAAGCGGTCAAACGTTCGGCCAATCAAAATCGTCAATTCACGCACCCGGGCGGTCCATAAAGTAGACCCTTGTAAGAACTGAATTTAATTTCCAACGTGGCGGACGCATACCGATTCAACTCTGTGGCTGTCATACTCTTTCGATATTGTTGCTTATCATAGATATTCACAATGTATATTCACTGCTCGATGACCATATAATTATCCAGCAAAAAACTTTTTATTGTGCGTGAATGAAACATTTTTTTCCGGTCAAAGCTGTGCTTGTTGCGACGATCGCCGGTGGTCACAGCTTCTCGATAAAGTGCACAAGATAAACACATACTGAAAACAAGTTATATAGCGATATTGATGGCAAATTAATAGGATACTGATTATTTTGTTTGAACGTGGCCAATTAATATGACACAAATAATAATAAAATACAATATATAGGTGGGCAAATTAAGAGACCATGAATTAATAGTTGTGCGGTAGTGTAAATAGCTACCCCATCCATGGAGTCTGTCCATGTCTTCCACTAACCGAATTACACCTTTCTTTCATAAACAACAAACCAGCATGTCGCTACTTTGCTCGTTTAAAGACTCTAATTTCACTAAAATTAACGAATGTTTGTCACTTGTGCGCGCGTACTTCTTCGTCAACGGAAATGACAGTGTCGCTGTCACTATACAAATCAATCTTCTCCGAACAAAAGTAGCGTCTTCTAAATCATCTGAAACAGGATCTAATTTTCGGCTGTACCCACTCAGTCGGACCCGTTTCTCTTCACTCATGGGTTCAAAATACTTTTTTTGACGACCTCTCTTTTTTCTCATGTTAAAATGATGTTGCTTTGCCTTGCTGAAAAAATGGTGTTGTGCGTTTGCTCTTTCAATAATGAATGTGTGTATACAGAAACTCTTGACACTGACAATATAACAGAAGCTGATAAGATGGGCTTTTATTTACCATAGCAAACAGCCAAGCTGTAGAGACAACAGATTACTTGAAGTAACGTAATGCTATTGTCCACAATTTGTTCATCATTTGAATTATGTAAATAATTAAGTGGTTGTTTGCATTTTGAATGGCAACTGAAAGTCAGCTTGCTGTGCTCAGTTTTCTCACAAATTTGCGTCTAAAATAACATTAGTACTATTTTTTTTTGTTAGTTGTACTGAAAGAATACAAGAAAGTAATATACCGATTATTAAAAAAACATTGTTGCTACCTAATGATGATAATTATTGTATTCATTGTAGCGATAACAAATATGTCAGCATCCTTTATTTATTTTTTTGTCATATTACCCCAAACCCTGCAAATGGAAGTGTGCATGGAATCACGGAAAGAAATTGTGTGCATTGTCTTGTGATAACTGTCATAAAGGTGATAGACAGGTAATACTTGTTTTCAACTCTGGAAAAACAGTGGAATCTGCCAATTGTGCGGGTAATTTACATAAAAAATGGTGTTTTAAACTTTGGAAGGAGAATAGGAATATACCAAGTGTGCTGTTATTTGAATAACAAAGGATGTTTATGATCTACTGAGTTACCTACGTGACACAGCTTCTAGCAAGATGACATTCTGATTGGCTCATGTGGAAACCCAGGTGGTGACACTGAATCAAGCCTATAAATTGGACAGACTCAGGACAGTTGTGCTCCATCAGTTCAACTTGGTATACAGTGTGTCCTGCTACGATATTGTGTGACAAGTGATACAGGCTACAACCATCATTTTGTGAGACTTGTATGATCTCCTGCTTCCATCGGTGCCCTCCAGAATACTAGCGTTCCTCTGCAAGCAAGACTCCTGTATTTCTTCATTGTTGTGTTGCTAAATCCATTCACTGTCGTCCATTAATGCATCCTGGAACTGTGAGTTATCACCAATGCACACTTCCCAGAGCAATCCCCTATTTTAGTGACTTTATTCATTGTATTTTTCTGTGCTTTATTTCTTGTAATTATTTTGAGAGGTATTAAAACCAGGAGCTTCAGCGTGACATTTTGCTGTGTGTGTATTTCATTTTCAGTACTATCGTCTTGTCTACCCCATACTAGCAGTAAAAGAACCTGAGTACTTACACTGTGACATTTTGGTGTCAGAAGTAGGATTGTAATTCTGATTCGGATTGTGATTCTGATTTGGATTTTATTGTCAGCAATCCTTTGACTAAATTGACTGTTTCGTAACTGCTTAAGGTCTAGAGAACGCGTTGTTGTCAGACCAGCTTGTCAGGTTGACATTAAATTGCTTTATTTAATATCACTGGAATTTGATTTGCACCTTTTCAAGCATGGATATTGTTATTGAACTCGAAGAGTTATGTAGTAGATTAGACTATAAGGGGAAGAGCTGACTCAATTTATGATGACTGAGCGTGAGAAGAAACAGAGAGTGCGTGAGGAGAGGGATGAGCGAGCAGCCAAACGTGAGGCTGAACGTAAGGCTGAAAGGTTGAAACGTGAGGAAAGGGACAGAGAGCGTGAGGATGAACGTGAAGTTGAAAGGTTGAAAATTGAGGCAATAGAGAGAGAACGAGACCGTGAAGAAAAAGAGAAAATAAGAGAGCATGAACTTGAAGTGTTGAGATTACGTGCGAAAGCTAATGGTCAAAATGGAGGCTTAGAACAGTTGGCACAGTCCGTTGCTAGTTCTAAGGGCCCAACACTATCTTTGTTTGATGAGACTAGAGACGAGATGGATGCATTTATTATAAGGTTCGAGCTGAAACTCAGAAATGGCCCGTGGTAGTTGGGTTATTAATCTTAGTGCATTATTGACAGGCAAAGCATTGTATGTGTTGTCTGCAGCAGAGTCCATTGATTACAATTTTGTAAAGGCAGCTTTGTAGAAGCGTCATGATATGAATAAAAAAGGTTATCGAAAGAAATTTCGAACTAGTAGGGAAGAAGGTGGCGTAAGCATTTCGCAATTTGCAGCTAGATTAAGTAGTTATTTTGACCGATTGGTAGAGCTGTCTGATCTGAAGTTGGTAGGAGCTTTGATGGAGCTAAGGACTTAGTGATGAGAGATCAATTGACGAGTACTTTTGGTAATGAGTTGTCCATTTTTATAGGTGAAAGGTCACCCAAGTCAGTTAAGTAAATTCCTGAATTAACTGATAAGTTTAGAGATGCACATGGACAGACTAGTGGTATAAATCAGAAATCTAGCCAGTTTCAGCCAGGCAGTCAGAAAGGTAAAAGACAGGGTCGATTTGGTCAGGCTGTTATGTCGTCCAAAGTTTGCTTACGTTAATTGTGAGCCACCGGGGAGTACATTATAGTTTAAATATAGGAATGTTACCAACATAACAGTCTGTTTTATTTAGTAAGGAGGGAATGATAATACTGAATACAGAAACGGTATCAAAATTGTGGCATGTAATATTTAGTTCAGGAGAACTGATAATGATAAATATAGGAATGGTACAATTAATTGCAGCATGTATTATTAAGCTCGTGAGGACTGATAATAATAAATATAAGATTGATACCATGATTGCAGCATGTACTATTTATTCCGGGAGAATTAATAGTAATGAATACAGGTAAATTCGGTCCTCCTATGCCCATAGAAGTATAGTTTTTTTTTAATGTTCTCGTAAAACCACGACCATGACAATAAACAAGAGACAAATCACAATTATTTTATTTTTCACTGTATCTCATATATACCACAACATTGCTAGTAATCCAAAATGGCGGTCAAAGGACGTTACTGATCGACAATAGTTTATTTGTCTCATTGGAAGATTTGGTATACATGCAACACGTTAAAGCGAGAAACAAATGCCACGAACTGTGACAGCTGTTGCCAGAAATATAAGATGGCGCAAAATATGATAACTGACCATTTCATAGGAACTTCAAAATTGTTTCTCATCGATACACAATATTTTTTGTAATTATTTAGATTATTTATAAACGATGCCACATATTTGTGTAAATGTGAATGACGATGAATGAAAAATAATGGGAAAATGTAAACAAAAACTAATTTCGATTCACATCACCGTACAGTCGCACGAATTATTCCATTCCCATAATCACCAGCATGTGACTGTACATTCAATACATGAATATTATAGCCTCATTAGCAATTATAAATACTGTTATCATGCATACAAAGACAGTAGTATAATAAATCCAGAGGATTGGGAATTAAAATGTGCAGTTAATTAATGTACTTTTAAAAAACTCGTCTATTCATACGGAATATTCGTTAGTAGTTTAGGTCTCGTAATGAAATAATATATGAATAATGAAGAGAGTCGTTTGTATTTTTCTACAATGATATTATTTTATGCTGTAATACAGTCAGTGTTTGCAAAACCAATCTTATTATCTGTACACAATATCATTTACATTAAAATTTACGAAATATACGTTTACATCTATGTAGAAATAAATGACGATGTATAATAAATAACACGGTAAATGTGATACAAATTAATTCCGGTTCAAATTACCAGAGAGGGGCATGAAGTATTCTAATTCTATATTTAACACCTTGCCAATGATTGCTCATTAGCAAGTATAAATGCCTTGATCATTTTCATACATACATATCATTGAGCAGCTCTATGATAGTTGCATGTGTTATTCAAGCGTGAATGAAGCGTTGGCAAATATGTTCAAATATGTATCGTTTCATGATTTACCATCACTGTCGTGTTATTAGTTACCCGTATTGTGCATACAACGGCAGTAGTATAATAAATTCAGAACAATGCGAATAAAAACGCACAGATAGTCAATGTGCCTCGTCTACATACATGTAATGTTCGTACGCAGCTTAGCACTTGTACAAAAGCATATCTGAATGATAAAATCTTTAGTTTCCGAATAGCAATTTTTTTGTTTTACTCTACTCTAACATTCGTGTTTACACTCATGTTCAGCAAATATAAGCATATTTGTGTAGATGTGAAATATAATGTAGCAGAAAATATTGAACTAATTAAAATTATTTTGGACTGACATCCAACATTTGATGATTAGCTTCTATTATTATGCATTGTTCTGCATTGGCACACACATACATCTTGAGGAGCAGCTTGCTATTAGTATTGTTCCAGAATGATGATATATTTGCTTGTTGTGTTCGTATATAATCTTCTAAATTCTTTTTGAATTACAGTAAATTACAGTCATGTTAAACAAATATAAAGCTACTTCCAACATTTCCTTCACCATTATTTTTTTTATTTAAAATCAATTTGTCTAAATGTGGAAGAATGCACATGTTGAACTATACTATTTTCCAGTCAAATAATCATACACCCACATGATGTATTAACATTTGATATTCACAAGCCACTTTCTGTATTCAATACATGGGCATCATTGACTCATTAAGAATTATAATTATATTAATCGTTCTCACAAATTATTGACATAATTGATGTATAGCTTATATAATTTCACTTTGAACATATAACTCGCTAATACAGGTCGAAACCATGTCACATGTTGTCGATTATATCACCATACTGGCGTATTTCGTTTAGTAAACTAGCTCTAATTCATGGGATGAAGTCACACGTCGCGTTACATTGTGATTTCCTGTACGTCGTTTGCGACTGCTAATTGGGTTGCAGATGTAGATAGTCAACTAGGGAAAACTGTCTAATTTAGCTTCACTTTAAAAGATGAACTCAACACATTAATGAAAACGAAGATGCACCGATGACAACGAAGGAAGCAATGAAGTATTCTATATATGTCTTTCTATATTTTTGTGAAGAAATCGAAACATAGCTAGTCGACTTCGAGAAAAAAACATCTTCTAACTTCAAAAATTAGTGTTGATGAATGATTCCATATATATATAAGAAAAATAACGGGTAAATTTAAACTAAATTAATTTCGATTCACATCATAGTACAGTCGTGCGAATTATTCTCATCCCATAATCACCAGCTTGTGACTGTACACTCAATACAGAAATACCATAGCCTCATTAGCAGTTATAATTACTGCGATCATCATTTTTACATACAAGGACTAAGAGATTATTTGCCTTCCTAACGTCGGGTAAATGATCACCTGCGCCCGGGCGCAAACGACCATATTCGGGCAGTAATATATAAAATAACACGGTAAATGTGATATACATTAATTTCAGTTCAAATCACCAGAGAGAGATATGAATTATTCTAATCCTATATTCAACAGCTTCCACATCATTGTCCAATTAGCAATTATAATTGCCTTGATTATTTTTACATGTCGTTTTGTACGTGTTATTCAAGTGTGTATGAAGCATTGGCAAATTAAGTTGTGTTATTCGACTACTATCTTCATCAAATTAGTTCAAATATGTATCTTTTTACCATCACTGTCATGTTCTTAGCAACCTTTCTTGTGCATACAATGGCAGTAATTTAATCAATTCAGAACAATACGAATACAAACACATAGTTAATCAATGTGCTTCGTCTAGCTACATGGAATGTTCGTACATTAGCTTAGAGCACTTGTAAAAAATAAATCTTAATGCTAAAATATTTAGTATTGTTAAATATTCTTGTTTTCACTCACGTTTAGCAAATATAAGCAATATTACACTTCAACGCACTAAAAATAATCAATATAGGAATAGTACCAAATATTTAATTAAATTTTCGGTAGCTGGCAATTCAATATTAGTACCAAAAAAGTACCATGTATCGAGAGGAGTGTTATCATGAATATGGAAATGGCGTGGAACGCTGCTAATAATCAATCCGGAAATGGTACAACAATAGTAGCATGTGCTATTCAGTTGAAGAGGACTTATACGGTAATAATGAATATACGAATCGTATCAAAATACAATTGTATAATTTTGTTGTCTAGAGCTGCTAATAATTCAGAAATAGAACCAAAATATTGGGATGCGATATTTAGTTCGAGAGAACTGATAATATCAAAATATAGCAGCACATACAATTTAGTTGCTGAATAATTAGATGCTAATAATTATCAATTGGTACCAAAATATTAGCTTTTGCTATTTAGTTAAAGAGGACTGGTAATAATGAATGTATAAATGGTATCAAAAATTGTAGCACATACAATTAAGTTGTCGAGAGCTGCTAATAATTCACAATTTGTACCAAAGTATTCGCTTGTGCTATTTAGTTAAAGAGGACTGGTAATAATGAATGTATAAATGGTATCAAAGATAGTAGCACATACAATTTATTTATCGAGAGCTGCTGATAATTCACAATTTGTACCGAAATATTAGCATGTGCTATTTAGTTCAAAGAAACAAATATATATATTAATGAATATAAGTATGGCACAAAAATAGCAGTACATACAATTCATTTATCTAGCTAGTACTGCTAATAATTCATTAATGGTACTAAACTAGTGTAATATATTATGTAGTTCAAAAGGACTGGTAATACTGAATTGGGATCAATGGCACAAATAAAAAAACAGCATAATTTTTTTTTCGAGAGCTGCTACTAATTTAGCATTTTTACCATAATATTAGCATGTGCTATTTATTTCATCAGGACTTGTATTACTGGAGAGAAATTTTAAAAAAATAGCAGCAAAAAACATTTAGTTGCCGAGAGCAGCTAATACATGCATGTAGTGCATGAGAACTGGTAATAATATATATACGAATCAATGTCACATAAAAGTGTAGTTGTCGATGGCTGCTACGATTTCAGGATTGGTATCGAATTATTAGCATGTACTATTTATTCCAGTAGGACTTGGAACTATTAACATTGAATATAGGAATGTCGTCAAAGTATTAGCATGTATTATTTAGGTTGAGGGAACTACTAACATTGAATATAGGAATGTTGTCAATGTAGTAGCATGTGTTATTTAGCTCGATGTAACTGCTAACATTTATTATAGGAATGCAGTCAAAGTAGTAGCATGTATTATTTAGTTCGATGGAACTGCTAACATTCAATACAGACATGTCGTCAAAGTAATATCATGTATTATTTAGTTCGAGGGAACTGCTAATATTGAATATAGCGGTGTCGTCAAAGTAGTAGCATGTATTATTTAGTTTGAGGAAACTGCTAACATTGAATATAGCGATGTCGTCAAAGTAGTAGCATGTATTATTTAGTTTGAGGGGACTGCCAACATTGAATATATGAATGTCGTCAAATTAGTAGCATGTATTATTTGGTTCGAGGAAACTACTATCATTGAAAATATGAATGTCGTCAATGTAGTAGTATGTATTATTTAGTTCGAGGGAACTACCAACATTTAATAAAGGAATGCCGTCAATGTAGTAGTATGTATTATTTAGTTCGAGGGAACTACCAACATTTAATAAAGAAATGCCGTCAATGTAGTGGCATGTATTATTTAGTTGAAGAGAGCATACATATTGAATATTGTCAAACACAGTGAAAAATATTTGATTGCATTATTGGGTTGGGTGTGTGTGGCCATCGGATGCAGAATTTTAGATTAAGCCAGTTCACAATTAGGCCGCCATTTACCATGAAGCAATACAAGGTCGAATGTAGCATGGTACCTGGCTCTATTCTGTTCCTATGTACTGAATATCAGCTTGCTGTGTTTTGGTATTTTTCAAGGCAAATTGACCAGAAAAGTGAGTTTAATTTTAATTTTTCATATGTAAATACTTATGCGGAGCTACTGTAGTGGCTTTTTCTTTCCGATTATGAAAATGTGTGTTTCTGTCGACCATCGTTAAGATATTTAAAAAGTAGCTAAAACGTTTCTTCATAACATTTATTTTTATAAATGTTGTTTGAAATTGAAGATTATGATTTGTATTTTATCTTTTACCCACAGAATAGCGTTTATACAGTAGTTTCTGTGTTACTTCCTGGGTAACATTTTCTTCCTGAAATGTGAGAATTGTTAACCTTTTTAGTCTCTTTTGACTGAGATTTTCCTAATGAATCTGGTATACTAAGTTAAGTTACTGTGCATACGAAACATATAAAATGTCTTCAAGGAAGAATATTGTAATATAATTCCGATTACGAGGATGTCAATAAAGTTTTCTGGATGCATGTTTTTTTGTGATGTGGTTACTAAGCTGCTACGTATACTAAATTAAGTTATAGCTTGTCAGGTTATAGTCAACTGATAGTAGTGTTTCCGTATCTTGATATGCAAAATGGAAGTATATGTATATCATCAAATCATATTATGGAATATGTCTTTCTATTGTTTGAACAAATGATGCAGTCTGAATTTGAATTAGAATCATGTACATTTAATCCCAAGAAGACATCTTTTGATGAAAAATTTACTGAAATATTACAATAATTGTCAAGGGCAAATTCAAGATCGCGATGCACTGGAGAGACATGAATACAATTTTAAAACAAATAAAGCAGTGTTTCAGGAAAATTGTGACAAAAAGTACTTATCAGTATCGACTATATTACGTATATTTAAAAAACCTTTTTGTAGTGGAAATTTTATTAATCAGTCTGTATTTACAATTTCTGAGTGATACATCATAAGTAGTAATGAAATGTAGTTTGAAATAATACTCAAAATTTAGATTTGTGCCAAAAATCTTTCCACTTTTCAACACAGGTTTGAGTTATTAGGTTTAACCTATACATTTTCTCTACGATTTCTGAGTAAGCTCTTTTAATATGGATAAGGGTAGATTCATTTTCATTATCTCTGCTATTCAAGGAAACTAACCAATTTCTAGGAATAGCATCAATAAGACTGAAATATTTTAAAAATTGATTTGATGATATGTTATATTTGTCCGAGAAAGTTTTAAAGGTGAGGAAATTGTCCCTATCATCCAGTACATCGGGAAGAAATACATACCACTCTGGTACCAACCTCTATAGAACATAGTTCGCTTTATTGACATTTATATATGAATGGAAGACGTTAAGAGCTTTGCAATTTCTGAGTGGTAGAGTAATTGTAAATAATTGTTTTGACTAATAAACTCATGGCAAGCAGTGCAAAAGGAAATTTAATTTCACTACTTTAATAAGTCTAATAATATATTTCAACTGTTTTACGGGCACTAGCAAAAGTAATATGATATCACTAATTGGTCGATTAAATGGTTTGTAAGCACAATATGTAGATTTCACGGTTTTTGACAAATGTTGTGTGAGCGCCACCCAGAGCCCACAGGAGTTATTCGTTCGTTTTAGTTGGAAGTCGAAGAAACCACGTTGGGGACTGTATCGTGACAACGTGAAGTAGAACCACAATTGTTTTTGCGAGAGTGTTATTGTGATTTAGGGAATCGCGCTTTATGATCAACGAAAGAGTAATGACAGAACAAACAAGACAAGACAATGAAATGGAAATTCTCGCGGCTTTACATGAAGAGCTACAACTCAATTAGGAAGATCTCAAGAGCGTGTACTACCATTGATAACCAAACATTTTGAAATCGTTCTCATAAATTGTGTATAAACTTTGCATTTCAGTTTCTGTAACATTCGAAATATATTTCTTGACCAATAAAGACAATGACGTATTTGTTCCATGCGGTTCCAAGTCCGGGAAGGTCACTATATCATCAGCCTTGATCTTGCGCAGCACGTGGTTGGCGTCACGTGTAAAGGTCTCGTACTTCCCGATAATATCGTAATGTACATCACAAGGCTTGCAAAGCTCTTCATACGTTTGCCAGTGAACGTCAATGTTTTTCTGGTGGCTTAAGACAAACCTCACAAAACTTTGAAACGTTTGTATCTTCGAATTTTTTCCATCAATTTTATCGCGATATGCGGACAGCAACCGTTCAAATGGATGCCTTACAAATATTATTTTTGTATATGTTTGAAGGCGCCGTACTCTACCTTCTAGATCAAAGCTTCCAAGTTGTTTGAATTTCTTTGTGTAAATACCCCATGTACTGTCCTTTATTTCAGCAGTGCTGTTGTAGCGCCCTCCCATTACCATCAGCACTCTTCGCCAATTTGATGTTGCAACTTTGGGAACAGGACAGTAAATCAGTTTATACTTGTCATCGACGTACATTTCATGGGACAACTGCAATTGTCTATAATTGTCTGTCTGTATTTTCCCACTTTCAGCAGCCATCATGTTTTGTTCACTAGCGTTTGAACAGTTCACATATTTATTAGAAACCTGTATATTAGTATTTTGCAGCTGGTGACATGTACATCGCAGAAATGACAGGCGTCTGCGCATGTCTGTTTCGATCATCCGGGTTCTAGATAAGTTCTGAAAAATAATTGTTCTCATATAATGGAAAATATATAAGGAAATATGATTATCATTGCATGTATAATGTAACAGAGGGTGAATGAAATTTGAAGTTATGGAATAGTAGAAATTATTAATTGTGGACGATGCTTTTTCCAACTAGTGTATAGAGAATTACAATGATCAAGTTCCAGTCAGCTAGTATACTGCTTGTAATTTTATCATCAACGTACGATTTAAAGTTACATTTTTATTACCCGGCAGGCGAGAATACCGTGAGTCAACAATACAGACTCCATCTTGCACTCAAAAAAGTGAGTTTGTGGACTAAACATAAAAAACAGATTCAGTTTCAATAATAATAAAAATTTGCATAGTTGGTACATGCAAACATTAGCCACACAAGCTAGCTAAATCAAACACACATAGTGCATTCTTCAATTATATACTCGCATCTGCATACACACCAATACTGTTTAGTATGTGTATTAATGCTATAAAAACGATTACGACAACATAATCCTCAAGCTACGTTGATGAAAAAAGTACGATTTTAAACACTAGAGGGCGCTCGGTTATTTTCTAAAAATACCTCTGGTCTAATCATATTCAAAAGAAAGTGGTAAAACACTTATAGCGCACGTTTTCTAATAAGAGATAATGGCCAAAATTAAAATGATTTGATGTAGTTTACTATGTCCTCTTCATAGGAGTAACTTGTAAATTTACCTTCAAAAACGTAAATGTATGAAACTGTTATTTTGGTTATTTTAAACTATACAATAACATTTTCTTATTTTGAACAATTTGCATTTTTTATATCATCTAAGACACCAGCGCAATATTTCCGCTCTTCTAATGCTCAGCCATATGACAGAAGTTTTGGCTGCTAAGAACCGGCCAAACAAATTTTGTCGAGTCAAGTGTTCACACAAATTATCCACACCTTAATCATAAAACAATCAGGCTGGTACTTTTAAGAAGGAGTTGGAAATAGCATCCACCCATCATCATTGCAAATTGGTGAAATGAACAAATCTGATAAAGGTCAACTCAAGGTACATTAAACATATTAAAACAACCGAGCTCATAGTTTTCAAGAAAAAATGGAAAAGGTAGTTGTTGGCGTATGGATGAACGAGAAGGAAAGGTCATATATATGAACAGCTTCCCTCTGTCATCTAGGACAACAGTGGAGATAAAATGAGTCATAGTAGAATTACAGAAATACCAAAGATAATATCAATGAAACGTACAGAATATGTAAATACTATTAGAAATACTATTCGTATATTATGATTCAACTCACATGTTCTGCATTTAATGATGAAGCTTGTTTATCTCTTAGCAAAATTCCACCAATCAAATTGCCTGCAAGTGACGTTGTGTTATATATTGGCATTTTTTCCAAGGTCAAATTGCTTGCATTTGATCGTGAGTGATAATCTAGAAGCGTTGCGTCTCTCAAATCGCCTGCAAATTATATTGAAAATCAGATTAATGCAGAATACAGACGTAGATTCCCATCATTACTGACCACATATGACCCCACTCACTAGATTTATCTTATTGACATGGCTTTATTAGTGCACAGCATTTGGTAAAAATAATTAACTATTTAGTCTCAATCTTTGATTCAGATTAAATGTAAATTTGGGTTTATCATTTAAGTATTCAAAATCAAAGGAA
The DNA here is from genome assembly GCF_978046115.1 of Saccoglossus kowalevskii. Lineage (NCBI taxonomy): Eukaryota > Metazoa > Hemichordata > Enteropneusta > Harrimaniidae > Saccoglossus > Saccoglossus kowalevskii. The sequence goes on from NC_140654.1 coordinate 20,865,921, forward strand.
GCACAAACAGCTAGCCACAATTTGATTTGATTTACACCCTCTATCTCAATGTACCTACTGCTTTTGCGTCAGTGAATATTGGCTCGTTCATGTTAACATGAGACCGGTCACTGGTAGCATAGTGGTTGTCGCACCAGACTTATGATCGGTAGTTCAAATCCTACCTTAGGCTGAACATCAAAGGGTCGACCCCTACACTGGGTGAGTGTGCCGCAGACTCAATGGAAAGGCCAATTCCACTGGCCGAGATTCATTCACTAACGAATGCGACTTTGGTGGAACTTTGGTTAAGGTACGCAGGTGCTTGTGTTCGACCGGGCCTGGTTGACACCAGGATAGCGCAATAAAATTGCCATTTGATAGCGAGATGACCACACAGCCCTATCATGTAGTCCCAAACAGGAAATGACTTCTGTGGCAAAATGCACTATGTGTCAGCACTAGCACTTGCAATTTGCACTTACATAAAAGAAAAGTCAGGAGAGACAACAGTGACATTCAATGTCCGGAACATGAAAATCGTCCTAGATAAATCCATAATCACAATCTGTGGTATGAATCCTCTAATACAGACGAATAGTTTTAAATGTACTGTAGCGAATGAAAGGAGAGATTTTTAAAATTGAAACTCTTCTTTTATATTGTAGTTGCGATTATTTGATGTAAATGTGTTTAACTAAGTGAAGTGTCAACGTCAACTATAATTCACGTAATTCTCTGTCTCAATTTGGTCACGTTTCTTATTTTCAAACGGTCCTAACAATATATTGTTAGTTGGACGGAGTTATGTATTATATTATACCAGTATATTATTTGTGTCAAACCATCGATTTGATTTGTCCAAACACAAAATGTTCATATGCAATCAAGGATATATCTAAGCAATAATGACTACCCAAGCGCCATATTGGATGAGGAGTGGTGTATATGAATGATAATGTGTGAAGCAAGACGAACTTATACTGGGAAAGGCGTCGGTGGTACAGATCAGTTTGTAACGAACAGAGATGGTGATAACTGTCTCTGTTGACTAGTGGAATGGCAATTGAAATAGTACTTGCCTCATTCATTTGACAATTGAATACATTATATGGATGAATCGAATCTTGCATCACCTAAGACTTTGCAGCTAGAAGCGCTAATACATCCACGTGTGTACACTCGTGTTAACTCGTGTAAACTCGGTGTAGATGCTGACATTTTCATAATGGCATCAAATACGGATTCACCAATAGGAGAATTCAAGTAACAATTTTTTACTTTTATCCGCTACTGAAGACAGAAACCGTCGAAAATTGCTTTCTGTCTGTCATTTTGAAAAGTATTGTTTGTTTGTTTGTTTTCATACACTCAAACCTGCCATTCGTGTCACTGTGATTTGTTAGTCTTCCGAATAATATCATAACATATTTCGTCCCAGTTTCATAATATTGCGTTTTGACTATTTAGTTAATTTTGTTGGACTTTTCGACCTCGTCTGCCAAATTTTACATGATATCAAAGCAGATATACCGTTGTTGTCCTACACGGTTTGTTGTTAAGAAGACCGGGCTAGTTGATAACATCAGTAATCGTTTTTTTATGAATCCAAACTTTTTTTCTGGCAAATATGAAAGGACAAATTGACAATTGGTTTGGGGCACTATTTCAATCTAATTTTTTTTGTTTTAGATTTTGAAAATTCATAAGTTAATCATTATGGAAATGTTACGTACATGTTGGAAGTGATTTTAATTTTAGTATGCAGACTGTCTGAGAACAGTGACCACACATTCCGATAGGTCAGCGCTCACGCAACGAATTTTGTAACACATCTGCGGACTCGTCATTTCATCCTGCGCTGAAATACCAGGTTTCATCCTATACATACTTTATAATATTCAGCGTACATCATACATATTATTCTTACCGTTTCCCCGGCACCAATAATAATACCACATTACACAAGACAGCAGGCACATAACAGCCAGTCCTGAAACATGACATCGTTAATATTGTTTGAAAAACGCTCATAACTGCGTATTTCAAAAGATTTGTTCGTTTACGCACCGTTGCAAGCTAAGTCGAAAATCTGGTTCATTCTGTGAAGCTGATAAACTTAGAAACACCTCAAAAACTACACAAGACAGATTTAAAAACGCTTGCCAATTTTGATTCTTCTTTTATAAGCCATAAGTGTGGTTGTCTAACCAGTCAACAGTCTGAAAGTAAACAGTTCATCGTCTGGTACATAACTTAGTCTTTTGTTGTCACTGCATAATGTTTTAAAAATGTTTTACTGACTAACAAAGGCTTGTTCAATATAGATTCACTATATGCGAATCACCTCTGCTCAAAGATATAGTATAGAGTGAAGTAGAATACATTAAAACTGTCTAACAAAGGGGTATAACATATTTAACGACTTGATGCGAATCACCACTGCTCCATGATAAATAGTCTGGATCGAAAGGTCAGATCACAATACAAATTTAAAAACTGTACACGTATAGGTTTAACTGATATCAGGGTATACTCAGTATGAGTACTCGGTGCTAAATTTTATAGTGAGAACCACCGTTTTCTCTTTTCTTCATTCAGATCGACTAAAGCTCTAATGGATCAGGACTAGGGGTGAACTTGAAAACATTATTTCCAATTCAACCCGAGTGAGTATGGTTTCAACTACGTCTAAGCCAATATAAGTTAGGATAATGGCGTGCAGAAAAACTGAAAGCTGTAATAATGTTGACATGAAAAACTGTATCTCAATCTAGAAGTAAAAATACTTGACATCTATGGTTATTATCAACGCAGTAATTTTGCAATATAAATAAAGCCAAGGTTTTATGAGATAATTGATAGTGTTATTAAATAAATAAATAAATAAATAAATAAATAAATAAATAAATAAATAAATAAATAAATAAATAAATAAATAAATAAATTAATTAATTAATTAATTAATTAATTAATCATTCAATTAGACTTGCACGAGGTGATAATCCCTCAATGCTTTATCGGATATAGGCAGAAGTACGGACGCGCCTACATAGGCCAAGCCAACGCATGTACTTGAAATACAAATGAAAAATCAGTCATGTTTAACAGTATGCTATAGTTTATATAGCAAAGCCCTGCATTATAATATGTATACCAGGTGTGTGTGAAAAAGATCCTAAGGGGAATGCTGGACAGTGGAGAATCAGGGAATTAAACAGTTCATATGTTGCCCATATTGCATTAGTTAAACATGAAGCTATTCATGAAGTCTAAGCACTGCCCAGGATAGAATAGATCATGGATGCACAAGGGTGCTGAATGGTTCTCAACTGTTGACGTAAAAATTGGTTACTGGCAAATGAGGGGCTAATCTGCACTGGCTCGGAAGGTTGTAAATGATTAGCTAGTTTGAATTTGCATAACAATACTGACAATGAACGTGCATTCAACACCACAAGTTTTTTGTTTTTTTAGCCAATCAGAATTCATCTTCCGAGCCAGTGCAGATCAGCCGCAAATGAGTATGGATGAGTGTGACATTGTCCCGCCAGTTGAGTGCAACAGTCTTCCTGTGGGTCTTTCAGGCAATGCTAGCCCCTTTGTATTTATTTACTTACACCAGATAATCTAAATGAAAGTGTTCAAATTCAAATTTACATTATTCATATGTAAAGAGAAACAGCCCCTTTCAAATGGTGATGGGAAGTGTCTTGCTGACTTGGCAATTAGGACATGTCTAGTGTAACAAAATGATGTGGTTGTATGTAGTGTCTCATTCCTTGAAAATCTTGAGAGGCTGAGACAATTGTTTGAAGGTTGTAGCTAATAAATGTCAATTTTTCAGGAAAGAGGTGAAGGGCATAATGTTCCCAAAGATGGAGTACGGATAGATTTTGCCATGACTGTAGCCCTGCAGGTATGGCTAATGCCAGAAAAAGATGTGAAAACAATCATGAGTGAAGAATGTTACTAAAATAGCAATGCCCTTGTATGGAATTACTATTGGTTTATATATCACGTGAGGTAATAAAAACAAAAATGCAGTCCATAAGCCTGAGTTCGAGTGAACTGTGGAGTGCAAATATCCATTTGCGACCACCAGCTGAGCCCAAGAAAGAGGTTATGACATCTGAGAAGTGATTGCTGTATACCGGAGTCAGTTGGTGGTTACAATGCCAGGTGCGGAGTTTTGTGTGTAGCATCACCTGCAGTGCCTCAGCATTAGCTGAACCAAGTTCTTATGGTTGTCAAGTGCCCCTACAGATATGATACCTGACATGTGGTTAAAGAAGCAACAATGGGGACCAGTGGTTGAAAGAGTGTACAAGTTCTTTGAATGGGTGCAGACTTGATAACAGAGAACACATAGCTGAGCAAGCTGATGTGGAGACTGCCCTTCAGGAATGGGAAAAGCTGGATTTGAGAAATAGTGTGCTGCACAGATCCAGTAAAGCTGATGATGCACTGAAAGATGACAAGAGATGTGGCGAGAAAAGTGCAATTCTATAAAAGTGTGCCAGGTGCGATATTACGATAGACATATGAGGCAAGTTATAAGGAAGTCATTATCCAACTGAATAATGGTCCGAAGCGGAACATGACAGCAAGCTATTAATTCCTTTACAGGATATGAAGCTGAAACAGGGAAGAACAGGGATTGCATGCAGAATCTGAACAGGTGGGGGCACAACAAAGTTTAAAACACTGACAGCTAGTACTGAACAGGGAAGAAGTGGAATGTCACATTATGGTAGTAAATTCCATGTACTCTGATTGTTGTCTAGTTATGATATTACGTAATATTCAACATGATGAACATCAATGAAAAGGCCTTCATTGCAATTTGAATCACTCTGTGCCATAACTTGACATGTCACAATGAGTTCACTTAGTCATATGCTGAGCACTAAAGAATCATATGTTATTACGCTGATTAATTATTATTGTAATTATTATTAGTATTATTAAAATGATTTTGTGCAATCTATTTCATTCAGTAGTAGCATTTGCCGCCCCCGGAGTACAAACAAACTTAATGGTCCAATTAAGGTCCATTTAGTAAAGTGTTCTATATGACTTAAGTACGATTGAACAACCCATAACGGGCATTGAAAGCATCATTTTGTCTGTGTGTGAATCAACTGCATGTATTCTTACACTAAAGATGGAAAATATCGCAATCTACATTTCACAACATTTGCGTGTGAAAATTAAAAAACTACAGTTAAAGAATAATTTATTGACAATTTATTAGGCGTTTCATGGATCTGCACATTGTTTCAACAACTATTAATGAATTAATTATTCCTTGTAAAATATTCTAATTTAACTTTGTATTTTATATGTATATTTTAATAAACCTGTCGAAATGTTTAGCAAAACTTGGCACTTATCGTTGTAGTTGTGTTGTAGACATTGCATACTATTAGATATGCTAATGAATCATCAATATGTACAATACAATAGAAAGGCATAGCACATTATCCAAATATTGAATTGTATACTAGCACTCCCACTACGAGATATTGGTGGCTCTTTCATCTCCACTTTCTGAGCAACAAATTTGCTGTGTAAACCAAACGGCAAAAGTTCAGGCGAAATCGCCCTGCCGATCTCGGAGAAATCCTTCGCATCCAGCACTATGACCATTCCTGTAAAACGAACGTAAGTCATTAGATTGAATACGTAAAACATAATGTAACTCGAATAAACTATTGTAAATAATGTTTGTATTCAGGCTTCGTGAATGATTGACAGTTACTGTTCATCAACTACATAAACATCTTGTATTAACATGGCCATCATATATTACATCGGTTTAGAATACAAATCTAGCGTTACCTGTCTCAGTATGTGTGTCCAGTACACCGACAAGTACAACACCATCGTCTTCGTCAACGGCGTCAAGAGTATGAACAAATATTGGCTCACTTGTTATCAAACCATTGTATGGACCCCAATACAGTGCTGCTTTTGTTTCCACGTTCAACTGTGTGCAATTAATAGATTCATAACTAAATGATATGAGTATAAATATAATATAATTGGGGTTCGTGTTTAAGTAAATATAAAGTCGACGTCAGCACACCTGTGCATAACTTGAGATTGAATTAAGGTAGCGAGAAGGGAAATTTTCACTTTTTTTTGATTTTTCAAAAATTGATAAAACGGTTACTTCAGACCTTGATACATCATCCCAGGTTTACAAAAGATCGACATTGCAAAATAACGTTGCTTAAATTAGTGTTTTAAAACGCTAGAAGAAAAGACTACAACTGCCGTTTCATGCATATTTGCATAATGTTTATCTTTGGAAGGGTTTCAATGATAACATCTTATCTGTATACTCTGTTGTTGACGATTCTGATGTAACGGATGATAAGCTTCCAGTTGCAAACAATGCGTGTTTATCTAACGTCCATTGCCAGCATCATTGTCAGTCGTGACTTCGTCGGAGAAACATGGTCATACAGTCCGGGCATACAGTACTCCTTTCGTCCAACCTTCCGCTTTTACATCGACCGCTTATCGCTTAATTTCCGACCATGCGGTCTTGTCCGACCGAAAACCGACCGCATTTTAATCGCGTTTTTTTCCGCTAGCTCGCTCATTGAAACACCGACCGCTTACCCAAACACGGATCACTGGCACATGAGTGGTCGAAATGGTGGTTTTGATAGTAAATTTTGAACATACAACTAGTATTACCGGTAACTATTATTAAATTCTGAACGACACCTCAAATCTAATAGTTGTATGACACTTGTATCGTGAAAGCAACTGAACTGTGACCTCTTGTTACATGTTTTGGGTGCTTGTTCTATTTTTTATTATTTTAATGACAGTTACGTGAAAAAAGCATAGGTAACTCATTTTGACAGAGTAGAGAAACGAGGAAATGTTAATGATTAATTCCAAAAATAACGATACCGAATCCACGTCGGTCCATGTCTGGTAAAATTTGACATTCAATTTTCAAAAATAAGTCACGATCATTGAATGAGTTCAGTCTATACCGTACCGTAAAAGTGTTCCCACAACAAATATTTTTGACTAAAAACGGCCACATGCCCTGAAAAAATCGAACAGAGCTTGACATGTATGAATAATTTATTGGGCTTAAAAGAACGTGTCAAATTTAGTTATAGTCATAAATATTTGGTGGCCAGTCGATGAACAATTCGTAACTCAGGATTCACACGGAAGTCCTTCAGGGCTGAAAATCATCGACCCTACTCTGGTTTACTTTATTTCCCAACTCGCAGAGAAAACTGATTCGCCGTGGACTCTAAATGTATCTAAGCCTAGTATTTTCTTTCTGAACTGAGGTCAAATTCCATCCGTTTGTCAAAATATACCGATGTTTTTCAAAGAATTTTGAAGCCGGTCACAGCACAAAAACACTATGTGAATCGACGCCGGAAATTGGATGGTACGACGACCTTTCAATTAGCGTCAAATATGCTTTGTTACAACATCATTGATTGGTTGAAAGTCACATGATCGGAGCACAACCTGGGTCACAGAACCATATTTGTCCGTATTATCAACAGGACAAACTCGCAAAAGAACCACACCCACATTTTCAATCTTTTTTAGAGCGGAAGTTGCCAACAAATGTCAAAAAAAACGTGAATTTCGTGGATTCGAATAAAATAAAGCAAGCGATTGATAAGAATGATTATTAATATTTTCCCCGATGCTCTTCGAATTTTTAGTTGTTGTTTTTTATTTCAAGGTAAGAAATGGCTAGTTGCATCGACTTCAAGGCGGTTGTTTCACCGCGAACAACTCCAGCTCTGTTGTAGTTTTGCGATGTAATTAAAATATATATTATAATAATAATAGTACTTGTTAAATTATTTGGGGTCTCAGCCCACAAATTACGGACATGATCCCCATGAATTACGGTAAATGTTTGTCCCGTTTCGGCTGATTGTGTTGATCGACGCCCTTCCTAAATTCAGTATGGAGAAACCAACTGGGATCGACATTCCAAACAAATTATTGGGACACGGTAAACAGACATTCCAAACAATCAAAATTATCAACGAAAACGAGATTTTTCTAGATATTTACAGACATACTGTCATTAAAAACATATGTAAAATTAACAAATACACAAAGAGGTGTAATATAAGGTTTTATTTTAGGCTTAGAAATATTTCCTTTCACTCAGCCCTTGCATGAAACTGCCATTTAGCTTCATGGTCCTTCAGCTTGTCTTTGCCTCGGGGAAAAACAACAATAATTATACAAAACACATTGCGAAGACTCGACAATCAGGAAAGAAAACCCAGACAACATGTCGTACTTGTGTTGAAATACATTTTGTATTACACGTCAGAATATTGTTCAACATAAAATATTCAGTCCAAGCCAAATCGAGGTCAAAGGGTCAGATTGCGTGCATATAATTATAGATAGTTAAAACAAAAAGTATTTGAACTTTTGTCAGCTGTTGAACATTCATAAAAACCAGAAAGACAATTATAAGACAATGTGAACCTCGGAAATGTTTCTATTAATCCTAATTTCAAATGCGCGCGAGCGAGCGAGCGGGCGGTGATGTTTCTGGGTTTGCGCGGTCAAAAATAAAGCGGAAATTGTCCGGTCGAATTCAACGAGCGGTCGCAAAAGCGAGTGAAAAAGGTGATTGGAAAGCGGAAGCGGGTGGGAGGTTGTGCGAAATAAGTACTGTAACTTTGCGCAACTTTCTTTTAAATCGTTTTATTTTCCAAGTCAATTATCTATTTTACTAATACCATTTTTATAACGCAATGGCGAAGAAAAGAAAACGTTGACAGACGAGGCAAAGAAAAATCTGCCACTCAGTGTCGCAGCCTGAAACAGCATTTTTTTTCAAACATCGGCCATTTTGTTTCACAATGAAAACCGTTTTATTAGATCTCTTATCAGAGACACTTGAAGGATTAGCATGTTTGTAAACTGTCAGCGTGTACAGTGGGACAGTAATGTTTGTCAGAGGATTATCCCTCGTTGTGCGTTTGCATAACAATGGAAACCCGAACGTTCCTGGAGTACGGACTCAAATGCCAGCAGTTTTCTTCATTTTTCACGCTCGAGCATGAAATTATTCATTATCTGACACTCTTTATGAGTTCTATGATATCAGAGGTTAATATTTTTGGCCATTTTAGTGTATATTTATAATAATGCAGCAAATGTGTTTCATTAACCAAAACTGTTTTTCGCGTTTTTCTCGAGTTGAGGTTTTGACTGAGTACGACTCATTGGGACCGCCGCCAAATGAAGTGCGTTCGGACTAGGACATTCAAACTCGCAGTTATCGTTCAAAAGATAATGATGGTGCGAAATATGTCTGGGTTTTTAAAGAAAATGCTTTGTCACAGAATAATAGTCTGTTAAAGGTGCCAAGTATGAAATAATTTGGGGACAAAAAAACAAACCTGCATAGAAATCGGAATAATAGGTCTTTTGATTACCGGGGACACATTTCAATGGATTTGATTACGGACAATGCATGACGTAAATTTCACCAGGAAATTCCGCAGTGTGCTCTCGCAATCGCGGACTTAGTCATTTTTACAAGGTTCACCATTTTTGATGTCACGTGATAATTATGTAAACAATGACTGTCCAGTTTGTGCGAACTTGTACCTCTATACTTAGTCTTTTGAAATATATAAGCTAAATTACTGTTCTGAACGAGACAACAGACAGAGAATGTTTTATTCGAAAACGTCACAAAACCTTCTCGCTACCTTAATACCAAATTATTATGAACATTTAGAACTCCGGTCCCATAAACCTATGTAAATGAATTATTCATTATTCAGTAAAACGACACCAAGTTGATGTTATGTCCCACAGTCACGGTTATTGGGTACAGGGTATTTATTTAATTTATATAACATATACATGTTCGTGGGCACTTGCAGTCCTTTATTTTGTTTCACATTTTGTATATGTAGACAGTAATGGTTTAACGCTGTTTACATTTTGGAATTTTACCCCAAGTGGAACATACTAAAGATACTCTTAATTTGCATAACTCACAAGGCTATAAATAAATATTAGAAAATATAATCAGTGTAAAAGGCGACGTCAGATACTACTAGTATTACATTTACTTTACCACTAATTTACATATTGCAAAGCAATAATCGTTCCGTTGATGTGATAGATGTGACCATTTTGTAAGTGCCCATAAAAGCTGTACTGGGTGAACGATTATACACATAACTCATTCTCCCAACTTGTATTTTGTAGTTATTAAGGAAAGTTTGAAGTTGATTAGCTTATATGATTTTACTAAGATTCCTGTGCAACTTCCACGTGCTCTTGTAGTTTTGCTCATTGAATTGTGGATGGTACGTTTAATTCACTTAATCCTTGAAAATTACAATTGATAGTTGCACTAGAATTTCATAACAAAACAGACTCCCATATTTGAAGATGATCAGATAAAAAATGTTTGAGTTAGTGTAACCAAAAGAATAAAACTATTTTAATTGAAATTTAAAGAATATTTTGGAAAAATAAACATACAACATGTACCATATTTCAATTTGGCTGAGTTCGTGAGCTAGTTAATATAATATCCAAGTTGAAAGGTAGGAAAAATAAATGTTTGTGTTATTGTAACCATACGACAAAAAATGACACGAAGTCAACGACGACAACAACAAGAACATCAACAACGAAGACAAACATTATTCCCTAAACGTACATTTGACATCATTTCTGGGAGCTAGTCGAATTTGAAACCCCTTCACCAACTGAATTACCAAAACGTAGATAATACATTTGATAAACTCATGGATGCCATGGTCTTTTAAAATGTGTAGCATGTTCTGTATGTGATAAAGCTGCATTTAAAAAAAACAACAAAAAAAACAAGCAAAAACCAAATTCTCACGAACCTGCGTTTATACATTAACACCTTCAATTCATTATTGAGGTGGTACATTTTGTTGCAGTCGTAGATAGTTTCTCATAGCGGATGCTTAAAATCTGAAGAAATTTGTGACTTAACTGCGGAATCACAATTTCTTTAGTTTGTGACGAAAGTGAGGCTGTACACCAAGCGAATTTGAATAGCAAACAATAGGTTGTTAGCATCCATGTAATAATCGATGTTTACTGACAAAAGATAACACTGCGAGAAGAACAACAGCAGGAAAACAGTTCTTGTTCATTACTGCCACTGGCGGGATTTAAACACATACGTATCATGCCAAAGAGACAACGGGCTCATTGTATTCCCATTGACCTTGTATCGTTGCGATCACTAAACTGCATTGTACCATCCCTGTATAGCATACAAACAATTTATCAACTTACCTTGATAACCGTATTTGGTACTGGGTCTAACCCTGCCATGTACGCATACGTGTAGGGTTTAGTGTTATAATTATAATAGTTGATGGTTGAAAAATCAACAACTTGATAGCCCGATGGATAGAGATCAATTCTGTCAATAAGCATCCAATCGTTCATATCAACTACAAACCGCTCTACCACTGTTCTCTTTGTGCCCTAGATAAAAACAATGATTGTAATATTGCGAAACTTAGTCAGAAAGTTTGTCAAATTGTAATAACAGCTATAGGCAGATCGCCAACATTTAATGTATAGTTGTGCTCAAAAATATTTGTTTGCATGCAACATTGCAAATTGATGTTTATGAAATAACTTACTGGTCCTGCTACAATTTCTTCCAAATCGAAATATCTGTATACATCCCACGAGTATGTCAACATATCTAAGTACATTTTGCCATCCAGTTCATAAGAATTGAGCTGCAACACACAAATTAATCATCAATTATTTTGTTTATCCACATGTATATATCTCAATAGTGATAGCTTATTATCATGATTCTTTACTTTTTCATCAATCGATATTTTCCCATTATACAATCGTCAGATAATGGACAAAACACAGAATTATTCGAAGAGTTAACTCTGCTTTTGTATGTTATATCAAAAAACAATATTCGTATTCGTATAATACATGGCGGACTATAGCATGTTCAATCAAAATATAAAAATCTTTGCAATTTTTTTTCCGAATTATTTGTGTAAACAAAATTTAAATAAATTTCAAATTGCAGAGGCGGCGGGACAAAATTTGGTATGGTGGGGCGACATCTGCTCACTATCCCTGCATTTTTAGAGGCAAATTTTGCTGACACAAAAAGTTTCAGCTTGGTTTGGGGGAGACGCCGGTGCCACCGCCACTGAATTTTGATGTTTCCAGTATATACATTTTATAATAATGAATTTATATGGATAATGCTCAGAATAAATTATCGTGCTACTGGCACATAAATTTTCACACATCATGTTGAGATTTGAGAATGTGAACTGCACTGATAACATTCAGTTTTAGGCCATGGTATAGAAGAAAACTACGTCAGAATACAAGCCAATCATCTGTATAGCTTAATTGAGTTATTGTGTTAAACTGATCATTCGGCATATAAAAATATATATAATATATCGCCTGATAAATTAACTATAATGTTAACTGATGTATCTAAAATAATGTTCAGCCATATATCAGTTGTCCAGTCTTTTATACCTGATGTGTTATAAACAACCCATCTGGTGTGGAGAATTCGCCTACTACTTCATTGGTTTTACGGCTTATGAAAACAAATCTCGTCGGAATATCTGATCGAAATTCATAACCGGTCAGGAAGGTGGGCAGTACTGGGTCATCTGGGTCCGTCACTGAAATAGGAAATTTGCAGTCAATAGTTTATGTTATGAACTCTCTACCAAGTACAATTGATAACATGTTCAATGGAAATAAACATTTATTTTAAAACAAAATTCAACACAATATATATATGTTGTTGAGCCTGTTTTCTTATCTCCCTCGGAAGTCACGAGCAAGAACTGATCAACCAGTGGTTTTAATGAATGCACAGTGTAAAATTGTTGGGAGTCCAATATAAGACTAACGTGAAACCTTATACACCTAGATTTGGGTGAGGTACCACAACGTAGTCACATAGCGACACTTGATGTGATGGCACTCTACACCATAATACCTAGTATTACAGAAGCCAGTAGTGCTTGCCAGAAAGCCGTTGAACTTAGACATGTTCAACTTCCACCCACTTCTAACAATATAAATTGGCTAACAATTATACCTAATAACAATAGTTTTCAGTTTAACAACAATAACTAATGCGTCTGGCAATATATGGACATAACTCCACACATTACTATTATCATGTGCACCATCATCCAACCACTTCGTATAATTTATGTTTCATAGATGACATATTCACCATATTTGCATACTATTTTATAAATATTATGATTTCAACTACCGATCGCACGAGACCATTACATATACTATATTACACTCAGATGTCAAAGTTCATATTTATCCGACATTAAGTTGATCTGAGATGGAATTGTTGTCAACGTTCAGTACGTAAAGATGAGAACGTGTTACTTGTTTAATATTGAAGTTTTTGATGTTAAATATGTCAATATTCACTCAAAACTAGCATTTAATAGAGTACCATAACTACAAAATAAATTATCACATAACATGCAACATTACAAACGCAATATATTTAATCGCATGCAAACAATGTCAAAAACAATACGTAGGGGAGACAAAGACACAACTGAGAACCAAATTTACCAACCATTTTGCAAAAGTATTTCAATAGCATCAACCATCCTAAAAACGACATGTCATTTATAAGCATAATCAAAATAAATAAATAAGACAACAAGCTACGCAAGAAATAGAATCTATTTCGATAGAAAAATGGCTGCAAGAAAACTACCCATACACTAAGGAATCAATACTGGACAGTGGGCGAGCATCATACGCTAAGAGCCACCTATCAGCTACTATCGGACACTCCTACACCTGCGGCATGATATTTTACACCATTTGTAGTCACCGAAGAAGCCAACTTTTAGGGGAGAAAGGTTGACTCCATTCAATCAAGTGAGCAGTAAACATACAGAGTGTTGAGATGCAATTCCAGCGTATACACTGTAATATACATTGTGCTGTATGCGTAAAATTCCGTTCAGAAAATGTGCGAATTCTTAGCCGCTTTTTTGAATTATTCCTACGTGGCAATAATGTTTTTCAAAGGGAATCCCGCACTATGATCTCCCGAACCAGTTGAATTTTACAATGTCTATACATTGTGTTCCAACAATTACATAGCTTTAAAGACATGTAATAATGAATATTAATGTTGAATATGGAAACCACGGTAACAAATGTACATCGATTGAAAAAAAAACCATGAATGATAAGCAAGTACACATATGTTAAAGATTTAAGTCCATGATAAATAACAGAATTGTTTTGTGAAAAAAAAGTGAGGAATAATTGTTTATTCAGTCCTTTACTTGTTTATTCTGTAAAAAAATGTCTGATTTTTTGGTTATATCATTTTGTTATACAAATACAAATATAGTAAACAATATAGTCAACTCACGTAGGTTTTTGCATACATCCATGAAAAAATTCGATGTTGGAATAATAAAATAATTTTCAGTTATAGCAAAAGAATGGAGGTAACCACCGGGTAGATCAAAGTCGGGGTAACCATCATCCACGCACTGGCTCAGATTGAAGGGACCGCCTGCTAAGTAAGACGCTAATGGTATCCGTTCGTCATTCTGGATTTTATACACCATTCGCCTTTGAATATATTAATAAATAACATTTATTTACGACACAACAGAAAAGCTTAATAAATAAATTATTTAATTAATTAATTGTGTTGTACAAACACAATTATATTGACGCATCAGTTGTTTGTGGTTTATTTTTGGAAATCGTTTTCGGACACGTTATTTTTTACATTTGAATTTGTGGGCAATTCACTCATCTCGGACACATCCACACAAAACATGGTCTCATGCCTATTGAGCATTTGTTTGCAGAGCCAGTGCGACCTCTGTGACACAACAAAAATATGCACTTATATACAATATATCTTACTTTATATTATACATACCACGCATTGATGTTTTCACTATCACGAATATCAAACATGAGTGCAGAACTATACAGTGTTACACCGTCAGCATCAGTGTGTTCGTGTGCCGGATTATTCAAGTTCACCATATATGGAGGCAGCCCGAAGTTAACATCTTTGAACGGATATGTTCCCTTGGTGTCAAGAGTCTCAAGATCGATCCATAGTCCTATGAATGACATGTTAACTTGTATATATTCAAGCACAGACAACAAAGAAATTACATACAATAGATTTGCGAGAAATTTAGCCTTGCGCTGTGGTCAAATATACGTCAAAACAAACAAAATGAATTGTGCGTTTAATGTGCCTCGTTCGTCGTGCTTTTGTAGCTTAAAAGCGCTGTATATGTCTTATTGAAACCATGTCCAACATAACTCCATAGCTTTATCTCAACATAGCCTTAACCAACGTAGCTTTAACTCCAATATTACAACCCAATATTTGTCGTGTTTTACCACCGTAGTCGCACAGTCCTAATGCATAGACATAAATATTTTGAAAACTATACAGGTAACTAACCGAAACTAGCTTCTGTCACGGTTTCGACATTATCTCCAATCTTCCAGAAAGCAATATTTGGATTAAGGGCAGAATAATCGTTGAAAACGGACCATTTCTCGAACTGTTCCTGGTGCTACATGAGAACGTGAACTCAGATTAATAGTAAAGACTGATTGAAACATTGTGTTTCTTTATAAGTCAGCGTGAGGTTAGGTTCAGTAATGTGAAAATGGTGTAGATATGTGGGACATTTCTTTCAAATCGACTATATCAAATCTGTAAAAAGCAGTTAACAATGTCATTGAATGAAGACTACAAATGAAAAGAATATCGATGATGTCAACTGCGCATGCGTCACTTGGACTAATTTACATCATTACTTTACTGGTATAACGAAGGCTGTGCGATTTATTTTAATGAATTTTCAATTCCTATCACAATTCAAGTGACCGAGTACTCCTGTTCACTCAGATACGATTTGACTATGCATTAACTAACTATGCATTTAACTATACATACAATAGGAGAATACGTCGTTGCCCAGGCGACCTTAGATACGTCCATATCCCACTCATAATAATCCCACGTTTTATAGCTTTGAGTCAAATAAAATCTGGAAAAAATTAACATACACCAATGTAATGCGGTTGCACAGAAAATGCCTGCAAATTTGTCTACAAATAGCATAAATCTAGCTTTATGTTGACACATAGTATTCACAGCTTGTGATAATGGATCAGTTTTGATGTTTTTTTATATTTTTACTGTGTTATTACAATTTATTTTTTATTGTTACGTAATAGTTTTGTATTTAT
Source organism: Saccoglossus kowalevskii (assembly GCF_978046115.1). Classification (NCBI taxonomy): domain Eukaryota; kingdom Metazoa; phylum Hemichordata; class Enteropneusta; family Harrimaniidae; genus Saccoglossus; species Saccoglossus kowalevskii. The sequence goes on from NC_140654.1 coordinate 20,882,241, forward strand.
CCAGAATCAGATTTATTCTTCAAGTTAGATAAAGTTGTGTTAAAGGAAGGTTACACCGCGTATGTTTGACATTTGTGTTGATAAACATTGATTTAGCCAGAATCCACGGCGCTTTTCTAAAAAAAATACCAGTACTATTTTTGACCTGGGTGCAACGTGCACTAAATACCACCGGTGACTCTTTCTTTACCTTCCAACCACCAAGGAAATTGTATAGTTAAAGCTTAGAAACGTATTTGTTTATACTCGTTGATCTGCGCAATAGTCAAAATCGCCATCTTGTTTCATGTGAGACTCATATCTCGTGTATGCGTGGCGCGACGACTACCATTCAAGCTATCAATTTATACTTTGATTTGATTTCAAACATACACCCTGAAAGACGTGAGGCTGAATATAAATAGATATTATTGATATTGAGCATAAAAGAGAACAACACAATATCGTAAAAATTGTACAGGCAAGGTGTTGTAGAAGCTGCCATCTATTCATGAATTGCGTGTGAATTCCAAAATGAACTTTGCAATTTGTATATATCAAAAAGTAACTAAATGATTGAGCAATACACTCACACAACTCTAAGAAGAATTTTAAATCGTGACATATCGATTATCATTCTGTCACATCAATCGAAGTCATATTTATTTTTTGACATGTTCATCTAACTGTACTATCAACAATAACGAAAATATGGGGGCAAAATATCAGGAATAAATAAAACGTTGCTGTTAAGTTTCAATCTTGCGATCTCAGAACAAAACACGCGTCATTATAGGATGCCTGGTCTAACACGAGACAATGCAAGTTAACTCGCTAGTTGAGACCTAATCGCGATTTAATCATTTTATTACTGCAGAGAATGTGGGTGAATCGATTGATATATAACATACTTAGTTCCGTATTCCACCATACCATCACGCATTTTAAACGATGCCACTCTTCCTAATCCATCAAACGCGTGGGTAATTTTGGATCCAAGTTCAGGGTTACTCCAGTTACCATATGTACCACCAGACTGCTTTAAAAAGTACCCTGTAAAATTTGGTAAATGTACGTTACTACAAAATTACGTTTTAATCACGACTTTATTAACTAATTGTATTCATGAGTTTATGCGTAACACTAAAGGGCGGCAGTCGTCGCGCCGCGTCCTGTTCGATATGGGACTCATAGCGACGTATACAACGCGTGTAAAATACATTGTTTATTTACATAAAATCCGAACACGCGCTGCGCGACGACCACCGCCCTTTAAATACTTGTCATACCTTCAATCCAGTCTGGTATCTCCCCATGTATTTCAGTCGGCATATACGGTCTTTCCCTCGAGATTGTCCCGAAGTAAGTATCGTATATGTTGTCTGGTACATCCCAGCAATTTGCCATAGATGCAAACAGACATGACACAATCATTTTGAATAGCAAACGAGATAACATCCTGAAAGCAATATGACATATGTTAACAGGAGTAAGTAAGGTAAACGTGTTTAATGCTTCTGTTAACACATAACATATTAAGTGCAACGCTTAAAATCTCAGACGAGGTCGGTAATGTTATCAGTTCTTTTTAATGTGTACACTGGCTTCAAAATACGTTGCGCCAACGAATTTCATGACGTGTGTTTTACATTAAACAAGTCAGCACAGGTTTAATTATGTTATTATACAATGCACGGCTTCGAAACAGTGTTTGAACTCAGATGCCAAGGATTGCGTGAAATTCACTTGGGAGCGCCACCTACAATAAAATGCGTAAATGTTATCTCCTTAAAAGATTGCCCAAGCCTTATCTTATCTCAATATTGGCTTAAGTGATACCGTCCTTTGACTGTCATCTTTGTAACGGTCAACGATAACATGTTAAGTTTATAAATATTTCAATGTTAAAAATTATATTTGATTCGTATATACCACATATCAACGTTAATGAAATGTGTGAACGTTGGAAAGCGCGAGTGGCAGTAGAAAAACCGCATAATTATGTTGCATCAATGTTAACTGGGTTGAATTAACAACACTCCCATGACCAGTGTCACAGCTCTGAAAACTCATTTAAATGTGTACATGCCATCATTTAAAAATATCGTTTTCAATTTCTACAAATTAACAGAGCAATAATCACTATTGTGATGTTACGTATTACGTATTATCTGTCCAAATGCGCAATGGACGGACCAATGTGTCCAGCTGGGGCATTTCACACTGATCAGATTGCATATTCTGTCTATATTTTGTGCCGCCATATCATCTTTAAATTCGGAACAATGCCACGTTTTAAATAATATAGTACCCACCTGTAAGTGTTTGGTCGATGGTGATCAAAAGAGACATGAAGTGTTAGAACTACCAATAACTATGAATCGGTCACGCTATCTTTAGAGATTCATCGTTCTATCAGTCATATGATAACGCCTGAAACTGTGATGACTAATTTGACCAGATACAAAAGGTCAATTGGAGGTAAGACGCTGTTGGGTTTATTTACTGGATAGTCACTGAAAGATACATAGACTTAGAGGCAGCATGATATTCGCGCAACGCCTTCAGTCGAACAAATCCACCAACTTGAATGCCATTATATTATATGTTCCAGGATTCATAAAACTGAACCACAGATGAATCGTAGGTTGTATGTCTGTTTGACATAGGTTTAGAAATGTGAAGGAATGTTTTGTCTGTATGTCTGTCGATCACGAAGCCCATCTCATGATGCAGATGTGAAGATTCGCCCACCTAGTAAATATTATACCGTTGACTGACTGAATAGCTGATTCCTCACACGTCGAATGAATTTTTAACTATCTATGTTTCTTTGTTGGTATTTTATTAAACTCTCCGGCGTTCCGATCGGCTTTCCATAGATGTAACTGATGGTCACTACCTTTTGTCGAATAACGATAGGTGGAGTAGTCATCTAACACAGGTCGCTAAGTTGATAAGGTATTCCAGCCGCGTCACTTCGCGTGTGCCATCCGTGTGTGAGTGAAAAGTACCGTAAAAGTATGTTGTCTAATTCCACCCTCGTATATTGTCAAGCGTTCGTTGTTCGCTTGGGTCGGGTAACTATGGTCAAAGTGGTAGGTTGTTGAGTGTCATCGATCCAAGTAAAAACATATTTTTAACTACTAAGTATCTTCTCTTAGCTGATGTAATCAGTATAAACACTGTGGCGGCATAACGGGGGCAGAAGGGGCTATCGCCTCCTCAAAAAAGTTTCAAGCTGAAACATTTTGTGTCAGCAAAATGAGCCCCTGAAAATGCAAGAAAAAACGTTTCAGTGAGTCTAGATTTCAAAATCTTTAAGGGCGCAATGTTGGTGAACAGATCTCGCCCCCTCATGCAAAATATCGTGCAGTGCCACACTGGTATGGTGGGGACGTCGTTACTTAGAACGTGTGTTCAGGGAACTTAAATTTCTTAATGAATATACATGACTCAATATGTTTCAGCAGGCACTTGTTTGATAATGTTGGTGAAATGTGTGAATGTAGATAGAACTCGCCAAGTCGTCATGTCCATTAGAACTCGTTTAATAATTGCATATGGAAGTGATTAAATAAAATATCAGCCCGACAAGTTTCGTCATCGCGATTAATTTCGTAGATACTACTCGATATTGTATATTTAGCGCATGTTTTAGTGTTTTCACTGATGAACTTATAAATACTACCCATCTGACTTATGTAAAGTTCCCTTGGCCTTTCTGCCATATGTTCGAGAATGGCATTCGGTAGGTAGTCTTTACACCATTGTCAATTTGACTAGAAACTGAACATTGTATATCACTGCAGCTTATTGTTACGTGTTACGTCATCGTCGAATGTTCCATTAGTTTCTATTTCTAAGGGGAGTCTCAGAACAATTCCTTCAACAACATTATTTAGTGGGCACCCATCTGATGTTGTGGAGATTTGCAAAACATTCTTGTCTTAATGTCGAAGGCGATTAAATATATCGTGTTGCCTTAATTGGTCTGCAATTGCAGTAAATTGACAGTTGCTGTCCGGTGCTGGATCTAATAGTGTTCTAAATCCAGGGGACTGAAACGAACGAAGATTTCCCCCACGAGTTGAAGATACATAATATTTGATTCAAGGTTGTTTATTTCACCATAAAACCCGAACACGTGTAAATATACCGATACAATCGTTTGAACGTGATTTGTCAGTACAACCGCCGGGTTCAGTTGACTATGTAGAAAATATAAACGAAAACAAATAGAAACAATTTCTCATATTGAATATGGTTTGTACGAACCAAAAGAATTCATCTCTGGTTGACGGGATGTAGGCCGGATAATGCACTCATGATCATGTAATCGTTCAGATATTGAGCTACATTCAGACCTGCGGCCACAGTATTTATACAGCCGTCATTAAGCTTGCCTTCCTGTGAATCGATGCCCAAATGACCAATACGTAGCATCACAGTAATGCAGAGACATCAACGCCTGTGGTCGAAAAAAACTGGTTACGTTGTTTACTTTTGGTAGTTCAAAGTGCTCGCTGAACTCAATGGGAAAACGCCGCGTTTGAGGTTGAAACAAAAGCAACGATTCATCCCGTTCGACGACCATATTAACGCGGCATTGATAAAAACAAGCAAAAAAATATCTATTTCAAACAAGCAGCGGGGTTGTGTCAGTGCATTAAACGTTGATAGATCCACCATTAATAAAATTTCGAAGAAAATATTCCAGCAGATTTGAAAACAAGCCTAGAATAATTGTTAAGTCTTTAATCATTCAAACCGGTTAAGGAAAACTAACATTGGCTGAAAAAACAACCCTGTTTATCTAGTTCACTTCGCACTTCAATCTAATGATAGTTGCACACCTACTGGATTATTAGAGACATGGGGTCGACAGTTCAGTTGGGCCTACCCAGATTGATCCAACACAAACAGAAGCAATACATGCATTCACAGTCCCGGTCTGTCTTCCACCACAAATATTCCTCGGACAAGCTGGTTACAATGCGGACTTTACATATCATTTGTATTTCTCCCAAGCACAAGTGTATAACGGGCTTGTTATTACAACTACTAAATTCGTCTCACACTCACAATTACCTGTCTATAATACACTTTATATCGGACTGATCACCGAGTTATTCAGAAGTATCGGACATGCCCTTATTCTGCTTGATTTTCAAGATTTGTTCATCTTAACTTACAGATGTAGGTGGCCTTACAAGTATACATTTTAGAAATGTGAAATAAATAGTGAACTGCGGATGAGTAGAACAATTGGCCTGTTACAAGCTTTTTCTTATGTTTCCTGTCGTATAATATTTAATAAAGGCACCCGAATAAATCCAGTTGTTTAAGAAGCGCCCTGACAGTTATCTTGTAGTAACAATTGAATCCCCAAGAACTACCTTGTTTTTCACTGGATGTCAAACAAAGTCACACAACCAATAATAATCCAAAGTTCAAAAATTTGCACCGTGTAGTTCTAGCGAGATTTCAGTCGCACACAGTAACATCGACGACGAAATAAGGTATATAGCTTCAAAGGACGAGGTCTCAATGAATGTAGGGTACAAAAACACTAACCGTAATTTCACGCTACTTCAAACTTGCCCATGTAGAGAAAGGGACAAGCTCAGCAAACCACTCTTTCTTGTGAAACACAAGTCCCTAAATTATGTTGGTTATACGGCATAGAACCACTGCAGGGTGTCTTGCCTCTATCAGTCCTACATTACAATGTATTGGACAGACGTAATCTTGAAAACATGTGCTAGCGCCGGCACAAAATGTTGCATGGGGGCAAGATGTGCTTACCATCTCTCGTGCCGAGGGTGCGAATTTACTAGGGAATCAAGGGCATGGGCCCGGAAGATTTTTTATCTAAAACGCTATTTCCTGCATTTTGAGGGTCAAATGTTGCTGACACAAAGGGTTTCAGCTTGATTTGAGGGGACTGCAACGCACGATACTGGCCTAGAGCTGGGTGACAACTGACTAACTCGTGTTCACGGTCGTCTTGCACAAGCACGAATAAATGATTATTAATTTGAAATGACAATATACGCTATCTATCATAATTCTGAAGCTGGGCAAGCCTTGCTAGCAAACTAGGCATTATACATTACTATTACAGCATAAAATAGAATATCACAACACTCTACTCTCAACTAATTTCACAACCATTGATTATGCAGAAGATGTAGTATATTGTAATTTGATTTAATTGTAAGTTAGTCTACATTGGTCTACTTTGATAGTGAGGTGCATTTTAAATTTTCAATATATATATATTGTTACAGCTTTACTGCTTCCATATAATAACTTCAAGTATGGAAAATTAGTGAATGTTAGTTACGCCGATAATGTTAAAATGGGGGAAACCTAATCCGATTGTTTCTTCTATATGTAAATTAAATTTCTATTTCCCTGAAAGCAAGAACGATATTGCTTTCAGTTTCACTTTTCAGTTTCATATTTGTGTGTCAGGCTACAGCTTCCTCATATTCTCCAGCCAATATTTGAGTATTGTATTCCTTAGCTGATCATATTCAGGCAACGTGTATTTAAGTGCGACTTTTTGGCAATACATAGGATGTTTTCTCCAATGCATTGTCCAATCAAATCGCAGAGATTGTGCTACAATTCCACCGAACTAACATTTGAATAGTTTGATCGATTCACACTTGCGAGTGTATTTTTTGTCTAGGGTGTGAACTGATCAGGCATTAAAGATTAAAAAACGGTTATTTCAATATTGTGTACAATCTGACCTATTCGTATGAACATGCCAACTCTGATTAGGTACATGCATTGGGGCACCGGATTTATGCATTTTTATCAAAAAATGTTTTTAGTCTGGTCCCAGTCATTTGGTATTATGGTCGTGATTGTAAAATTCGGGGAGATGTATTTTTTTTTGGATTACAAACAAAACAAAGGGAGCTCAAAAAAGACACCTATTTGGTGGACGGAAATCAAGGAAAAATTAAAGTAAAAAATTTACTTACGCTTCCATCTCATTAAATTTAAATAATTTGTATCATTTTTTTTAATCGTTTTTTAACTAAAAACAAAATAAACGTCACCACGATTATCATAATGTATGTTGTACCAGGTGGGAAAACTTGGCACAATACAAAACTATTGTAAATATCATCACTCTCGATAAAGTGGTTCACTTTTCCCCACTGAGAGAGGGTATCCAGGAGTGGCGAGCTCCACACTTGATTCCTCTCCAAACTTCTCAATCATTTTTTAGATTGGCAGTCAATGTTTTTTGTACTGTACCCTGTGACAATTGAAAAACTTAAACCAGCATCTTCGCTGTATTTGGGGTTTACACTGGAATATTCTAGGAGATTGGTATCAACAATTTGCGGTCTGCCACACTCATGATGTTAGATCTTTTGTTGTTTTTTTCAGTGGCCTTTCCTTTTCACGTACAGCACATGTAATTTTGGCCTGTATTTCTTGGCTTTGTAAACCGTTTTTACAGCTTTCTCTCATCTCTAAACAGAATATAAGTCTTTCAGTCAGTTAGTCACTGACCACATAATAGTTGAATACATAATGTACGTTCCATTGGTCAAGGCAGAGGCATTAGGTTTGTATAAAAGGAATTGTACCAACAAATAAACCAAACACAAATACGGGAATATTGTTATGTGCTAGGAGGAATATAGTGAACCACTAGGAATTGCTCCAGTATGGTCCCGCTTCATTTACCTCGAAATGACTGTAACTAGAAACTGTGTCATTGGACCTGTGGTGATAAGAATATCACTGTCTTTCTGAATAAGGGCCTCATATACATCATCATTTTCTACTAGATCCTTGAAGTTGTTGTTCATTGTGTGTGTGTTGCAATTAATGATTGGAAGCGCCCAACTTATAAATAAAATTAAATTAAAGTTGTGTATTCAGCAACATATACAAATTAAGTTTCCATTGTAAATCCTTCAGTGTCTCAGTCTTGCAATGTGTTAAACAAAGACAAAGTAAAGACTACAGATATTTAATAATAAGTGATAACAAAATCATTTCATTATTGAGATGTTATATTTATACAGGGTATATCGAATTTTTACCAAGATTACACACACATGTAATGTAATATATGTTGGTTTTGTTTGATGTATAATTGATGTACATTAGTATAACTAGAAGACGCAGGTATTCTTTTAATCGCTTTCTAATTTTTGAGTACGTTGCGTCTCTCAAGAAAGACGCAGTACTGTGATTAACGGAAAAGCACGTCCACTATACGCTGTAAATACAACGTTAACATGTGTAGTCTGAATAAGATCTTTAATTTTTTCTTTAAATAATATTCAAAAACATGACGATTCGTACCTACACACGCACAATCAAACGAAACCTGCAAACGTGTCTCTGTAAGGCAATTCTATTCAATGCTGGGCGACAATTAATTTGTATCTCTCATTCTTTTACACACTATGTTTACCTAATGATATTACATCAACTAATTACCCTAAGAGATAGATGGCTTTAATCAGCACAGCGACTTATCAATATGGGCCACCCTAATTTTTTTATTCATTTGTCTCTATTGTATCACATTGCATACCACCTCAAACGCGTTCATACAATAACAATATCACTCAAATTTCTCGCTGTTTTTGTGATGTTACAGCGCATGCGTCGATGCCTCATACGTGTACCACGTGCCTGTCATAACCTAGACTGTAATCATGGAACCGCGTGATCGGGAACACCGCAATGCCGTAATTCTACCAATTGTGATTGGAGTAGTTATACTCATTTTCCCCAGTGTATATATACTTGGATTTATGAGGACTGGCAAGTATTACTTATACGACGCATGTGCTTAATATTTTCTACACGTCCTCAGAATGGTTTTAACTACAATGGAAATATTTAAATGTATATTTATATGTTTGTTCATGTGATGTATTAGCGTTGAAATTATTGTTAAGAAGGTTATTAGTATTTCCCCATTTCCACACAATTCAAGTGCAAGCTAAACGTATATATGTTCGTATTAGTATCTGATGTATGTTACAAACTGTTCGATGTTTAAATACGAAGACATGGTTGTCATTTTGTGTCAAGTTTCTTATAACGCCACACTGAGTAATTTCGTACATTTGGTGGAGGACAGTGTGGTTGTGATTGTGTGATTCTGTTCAGCTTTCAACTTTAAAAGCGCCTGTATTTTATAGTGAATGTTGAACAATAACTATTCAGTGTTGAAATTAAATTCGACATTTACCCCCGTTAACCTGGTGTAATTTTGTACGTGTGTCAATTGTTTGTAATATAGACAAATAATTACTGAACTATAATCCATTCATTGTTCTGTCCCTATTGTTATTCTCTTTAAACTAAGCCCCTTCTTATTTATACCCAGAGTAGACCGGTGCAGTTGTATACAAAAGAAAATTGTTAAACGCTATAATTTGTAAACCTTTTTTGCTGATATTTATATTTTGCAACGTAGCCTCCGGTTTGTTGAGATATAAGTCGGCACGCTTTGAGATATAAATCTGTACGCTTTGACATTATTTGCCCTCTCTGTTGGCATAATTTTACAAACATCAGTCGGCCCTCGACCTTATGGTGGTTTTCAGGAATATCTTTCAAAAGGTCAGACGGCTGTGTTCAATTTTTTTGTTTCATCTTATATTTTTACAACATATGTAAATTGATGCGCCCTTTTGATCTGTATACGTACGAATACATAACTCGTGATGGTAAGTATTATGTTCTATAAAACAATACTATATTTGTTTATCCCTCCAAACCATCTCATCTGTTATAAGTTCAAGCGATGTTCAATTTGAAATGATCTTTCCAAGAACTATTGATATCAGTGTCCTCGAAAATATAGGTAAAATTGTTGTATATCGGCACGACCATCACCCTAGGTGAGAGTGTATACTTGTGTTATAACCACCCCATACTTGTGATGTTAATTCCGAAATATAAGATATTGAGCTGTTTGATGAAAACTTCATCTGAGAAGCTCAGCTCAGATTCTCTTGACAGATAACAGTTTGCGAGTAGATTTAAACCTTCATTCATGTTCAAAGCAGTGAAAATGATATTTCGGAAAAAGGGCGTGTCGTAACACTCCCATGAGAACTCCCAAATGCGTATAACAATTCAGACTGACGGGATTACCTACAACAATCAAGAAGACATCAAAGTGCAAAGACGCCGTGTAATATTGAACTTGATTAAATTAAACATTGAATTGCAATATGAGTGAGATAAATGCGTACAGGGAATCAGTTATGAACTGTATGAAGTGTGTAATTCACATGGTTTACTTGAAACACGATACAGATAAGAATCTTCGTGCGATAACATTATTATAGAGTATGACATAATTTTATTACAAATTTTATTGTATAACAAGGTGATCAAAGTAAACAACATATTTCAGCAACCGTTAGTAAATCATTTGCGATTCATTCAGTCATGTTATTACGTTAATCACATAATTGTGGCTATTATTGTAAGAGTTTTTGTTTGAATGCCTGCAACATAATTACAATGTACATGTACGTTTTCTGGGGTGGCCTTCTTCTAGCATCTGTCTGTCAGGTTCCACTTTAATTTGTAAGAAAAGCAGATAGGATTAGAATTTAAAACATGTGTATATTATCGTTGCAAACTATCCTTGATTAATCCTAACTCTTGTGATATTTAAAAGCATTTATTTCATTAGAACTCGCTTTCCTATTTTGAAATAATCACCACTTATACATATAACAGATGGGATAACTCGTGGTACTGTTTTATGGAACACGATACTTACTGTCAATTGCCTTCATGTATTTTTACGTATACATATCAAAGGGGCGTGTCATATTCGCATATGTAGTGAAGACAGATGTTTGAATCAAAAGAAGTTAGAACTTATTATTAGTCAAACATTAACCCACTGATTTATGGGCTCAAAACTACTACGTCACACTATCATTTTGTTAGGAAGTTATTAGCAGTTTTCGTGTATATTATGTTTTAGTTTAGTTGATACCGGAAAAGAGGACGTTTCATATTTTTCAGTTCCGCCATGTTAGGAAGTTGTTAGGAGTTTTTTTTTAGGTATATTTATTTTCCAGCGCTATTCACTGTTGCATCTCCAATGTGAAAGTTCATGATATGTCGCCAGCTGAATTATTTTCCTTTGTCATGGTATATGTTTAACGAATCAATTGTTCAGTACCAGCTCTCGTTACCCGTATCATTATAGAGGATTAGTAGCTGAGACAATGGGCACATTAATTAGGCACAGCAGGTGATAATCTAATCATTTCCACCGGCTTTGAACTTGGGAAACTGGTACAGCGTAATTTATCTCAATCGCCATGTATAGTAACAGCGGTCTTTTGTTTAATAATTAATGCTAACCAAACATGGTAACCAACATCCGAGATGTATTGTTTTCATTTATCTTAATTGCCAATTATTGTAATAGTGGTTTCCTTTTCATTAATTAGCGCTAATCAAATATTGTAATTAATATTCGAAGTGTATTGTTTTCAATTACAAACACTGGCTAAAGTGCAGCTGACGCGTGATAGAAGTTAACCCTTAGAGGGTTAGTACACACAACGAGTCGAACTGGGCTCCGGCAGCATACTGAGGGCAAGGAGGCGGAGGCAGAGAGTAGCAACCGACTGACATAGCACCTACGACGGACCGCCAGCTCTACGTGTTCAACTACGTGTATCACAGGACGCACATTGGATCCAGATCCAGTCCTTTCCCCGACACGTCGCAACACAGCCAACTCTCTACACGAATCCGTATTCTTGCGTTCAGTTAGCCTAAGTATCAACAACCATTGTATTTAAAAGTCACGTCTTATCTCATCAATATATTTATAACTAAGTAATTTTGGTGTTTCTTCATCATTGTGTGCGTCTGCAAGCGTTACGACCCGGTCCCTCAAGCTGAAGCCAAGTGAGTCAAAAGTTCCCCAACTGCAGAATTAAGCCGTTTTTCTCTCACTCCTGGTCCGAAACAGAACTCACACCAACCCAATCCGACTCGAAACCATCACCCCGACAATTTGTTCCACTGTCTTAGCGATACTTAGTGGGATATAATTTCTAACATGTGTTGGTTTCCATAGAAATTGTCAGCATCAAACATCGGCCTGTCGATTATATCTTCACTTTCTCTGGCGGGAGTTCCTTTTCGCTCTTTAGGTTGAGCTCTAGTGTTCATTCCCGTTCCCGACTTACCCGCTCTCGATGTTTGCCTATTATTCCACATACGTACTGTCGACACCTCTGGATGTTTAGATGGTCAAAGTATCATTGCTTGAACTAAACACAACATAATTCTTCATCCCTGTAGTAACTGTTCATATATCTTGCAGGAAGCCTGGCGTCTTCCGCCTTAAACAATCATGGCCCTTGGAGTGTACCAACGGCGATTTTTGTATTCCATCCCTCGACATTATGTGTACAAGTAGTATATGTGTTTTGTGGTAATGGACAGTATAGCGCTCACTATCATAATGTGTTTGAGTTGCCATGGTTATGTATAGGCAACACTTATTTTCCATATTTTTCCATATATGCAGACTGCAGAATTGTCTCACGTGCAAAATATTCATTTATGCACACTGGTTTCACCGTTTCGGCAACATCAGGCATAACCAAGGATATAACATACAATCCAACCACTGAGAAGAATACAATAGAGGCGGATTTGCAAACAAGAATGTTAAGAGCCACACGTGAAAGTAAGCCATCGCAGATCTCCTCATCTGCACAATCCACTATAGAGACGATGGGTATGTATGAAGTTACAAATAAAATAAGCACGTTAATGCATATTATACAGGCAAACAAGTGGTGAATTTCAATAATTTGACCCTGATATTTTAGAAAATCGTGAAAACAAAACTACACTTATACAATGTTTGTTTTTCACAAATATAAGTTTGATATTATAATGTTAACACGCATAATATAAGTACTCATTGTTGAAAAAATGAGTTCGAAGTTGTATCAATCTTAAATGTTAACATCATCACAGGCATTGACAACGAAACAACCATGTTCTCAACTGTGCAGGAACAATGGGCGTTGCAAAAAGGTAAGCGTTTACATAATATAGTAGTTGATATTACGTCAAAAACTCCTCTTTTTTCGTAAGAATGTTCGCCTTGGCCTAGGATATTTTTAAAAGGCGAGATAGGATTGATGTTGTATTAAGGTAGAGATGCAGGTTCGTGGGCACTTGGGAGTGAATTTTTTTTTTGCTTTTTATTATCCAAACAGTCTTGGCTATAGACTGTTAAAATTTTGTAGAATTGTGAATAGTGGAACATACTCAAAAAACGATTTTAAAATATAGATAACAGGTGCAAAAATTCTCTCTTTTGAATGCTTAGCAAGATTTAGCAAGGCTGTACATAAATAATAAAAAAGAAACATGATGAAAAAAAGAAATGACGGGATCTCCATATTATGCACTGTATTTAACTTTTAACAAAACGGTAATACATTTAAATTTGAAACTGTTACAGCCTTTTTAATTATGAGCATTAGCAAAATTCTTACTGAGTGAATTGTTATGCAAATTAGCAATTATCTCAGCTTCTTTTTAGTGCACATCCCAGAACTTTAAAAAAAAATAGCTCCTGGACGCTTTGACCTTTTGTTTTGAAATTTTCACAAATGATTGACAATGTGTTTATCTTCAAAACGCCGTCGGAGCATTGTTTTTGGTTGAACAGTGTTACAACAATCGTACAGACAACTAGCCTGGGTGTTAATTTATGAATAAACTTGAAGTAGTGAAATTTGAGCTGCTGCCCTGCAAAATTGACAACTGATAGACAGTTTTCAAGACGGCACTTTCTTCATAGTAAACAGATGTACCCATAAACCAATTTTGACAGGAAACAGAAGCATTGTTTAGAAGCTAATTTTTTTTAAATCACTTTTGACCAAAAAAGCACATTTTGTGCATATTTCAAACTACAGTGTCCATAAAAAATAATAATAACACAATTTTAAAATTCATACAATAAGCTTTCCGAAAATATATAGTTTTGTGGACAAGGGAGGTCATCTTGGTTTCCTAATTAACTAATTAAAATCCCTGTCAGGTAAACTGCATCTCTACCTTAACACGCATAATATACCTAGTTGTGTTATTGTTGAATAAAATTGTATCGAATTTTTAAAAAAACCTATTATAATACTAACATCATTACAGGCAATGACAAAAAAACAACTATGTTCTCAATTCAAACAGGTAAGCGTATTTCCAAATGAGTGCATTGTCGCATTACTAACATGTGAACCTAATTAATATAAACTTATCTATTTATACATTGAAAGAAATAAATCACCACAGTTACATAGAAGCATGCTATAACACATATGTATCTTATACAATGTAACACTATGTCTTATAATATATTGCAGTCACAGCAGAAACACCATGCTCTGCTAATTGTGGTGATGTTTGCTCGTTATATAATATACCATTATGTCCATGTACCGGAGCGAGATGTGGTAAGTATATTGGCTACTAGTATGTTTACTAGACTAATTTCAAAATCAATATTTTCAATCTTTTCTAGATACATGCGTTTGTGTCCTTTTTTTACAGGTTACTTATTAATTGGGTGTTTTACTGACACATATGCACGTGCTATCCCTACCCTTGAAGGTACTGATTCACGACTCGATGGATACTACAAAACACGCATAAATCCTATTGAGAAATGTGCTTCCGTAGCTCTAGATCATGGTTACGGAATGTTTGCGGTTCAGAATGGAGGATGGTGCGCATCAAGTTGCACCGCTTGCAAAACATACAATACGTATGATTCTTCAGTTCAGTGTACACCGAACGGAGAGGGTGGCCCTTATAGCAATTCTGTTTACATCTTTGTTAATCTACCATGAACTCCATTATACTGGCATACTCTTTGTGTTTGTGCACTTCACCTTGCCAAACGTAAATAGTTAAATTCAGCCAATCATGGTTTGCCACTAGCCACACTTCGGATAATGGCGCATCTATTTTAAATACGGGGGTGGCCCACCCTTCTGCACTGTGATAGCACCACCATTGTTATGCAAATATACATGACTGCACTGTGTACCACTATATAGATATATACAAGAAAGACAACTAAAGATTGACCTCGTGACAAACAATATAAAAGTTGTAGATGCGAACATTTTATTTAGCTATTATCTTATCAAATAATACCGATATGTAAGTGATACAATTGCTAATTAAATCAAATTAGTCAAACAATTCTAAATGTTAACATGGAAATATCCTAATTATATATTGTTAATTAATGTACTCGTTTCATTCACATCCCGACGTCACGTGATATATTCAATATGTTACGTATTCGTTCTCGTAAATGTATATGTGCTGTATGTGCATGCAGCAAGGTTAAATTAGGTTAGAATGCAATAAGGAGGTATGCTGAAATTGTGTAGATTATGTGATATGATTCACGTACAAATCGATTTGCATAATAAGTTGGCGACTTATTTTCAAGATACTTGTCATAACTATATGCATTTTAGTAATGAATACTAAAATAATGAGGTTGGTTTCCCGGGTTGTTATGTATCGTAATTCCAGTTGACATCAAGGTGATATCGGTTCAATGATACCCTGTTTTAAGAAGTACAGTGTACAACTATTTTTTAGTATAAATATACAGTGTTAATGATGAAAATTATTTTGTTCATTGTAGCGATAACAAATACCTAATGTTAATACTTTATGGGCTAAGATGTATTGGGACAAGATTTGTTCAGAAATAAGTGTACTGTAATTTTATGCATACTATATACATAATATCTATATATTGTTCTCACCGTGATTCAAATTTGGTTCATCAGGATTATTTTAGTTAGTTCGCTTTATAACAATGTTAATTCATGTTAGTTTGCCACTCACTAAAAATGAATGACAAATTGGTGTACAACTCACATTATCCAATAATAGTTTAATAGGAGGTGGTCGTCGCGCTGCGCATGTACTACATTTGTGTTGATACACATTGATTTTCCAACAATTCAATGCGCTTTTCTAATGAAAATCACAAGTATGAGGTTTGAACTGGGCGCAACTTGCACTTATTACCGCCGGCGACTCCTTCGATACCTTCCAATCATCAAAAACAAACCTAATTGAAGCTTGGTAACGTCTTAGTTTATACTCGTTGCGCAACAGTCAAAGTCGCTATATTTGCTTATATGAGACCCATATATCTCGTCCATGCGTGGCGCGACGACTACCGCCTTTTAACCTAAGTCAGCAATGGTAAATAAATCTACAGTTCGCTCATTCAGTAAAACACAAGCTATTTCAAAAATTGCAGCAATTTTCTGTTTTCAAAACTTCGCCAAGCATTCATCAATACGCCAATTTGCATATTCAATTGAACAATTTGAATTTCAAAACGCAGGACGTTTTGTTTCACAGGATAGGAATTGCACCCCTTTTCATGAATATACTACGGTTATTACTGAATTCTCGTGATTTATTTATTTTCAATAAACGAGTTAATTATCTGATCTTATACGGTATTTTTTCACAATTAACGCTAGAAATAGTACTATGGCAATTGTGTCTCACATAAATTTCATGTACGCAAGGTTTAACATTTCTATCATTTATAAAACATTAAAGTAGCTGGAAAGACAACAAATTACCCGAATTTTAAAACTGTCCTGATAATGTGATTTCTATGAAATGTGTATTACGGAGTTTAGCGGACATGTACGCAAATAAATAAATGGCAGATTCATTTCATGACACCTGTAGAATTTTCTTCGCGCTTACTATTTATTTGCATACAGGAAGGTGATTACGTAGAATTTATAGAATCGTCTTTTCAATGATAACTGTGCCAAAATTCATCCTTATATCCAATGTGGTTGTTTACTGATCGTTACGAACTGAACAAAAATATTCGAAAAATTGATTTCAACGTGTTTTTAAAGACATGATTTTGATCCGCCGTAAATGTAAGGGCACATCAATATTTCACTGTAATAATATTACTCCATCCAGATCAAACAGCGCCCTCTAGTGCTGATCATTTTCACGAAAATCTGGGTCGCTTATATTACCGGTCTTTACGCAAAGTGACAGTTAATCGGCGAGCAGTAGCGGCGAAACTGAAAAAAATAACCTTGTATACATGTATGCTGTTCCGGTCGCTACGCCACTGTATACTTAGCCATGTAACTGCTGATAGGCAGTAGAAGAGTTAAACACATCCTCACGGATTTTCTATCGGCAATGGCGGATTACTAACGAAAATAAAATCCATTTACTGAAAATCAAAACCAATTTATTTCTTTGACTTCAACACTCGATAGGAAGCTTGGTTGAGTACTGACAATTTTTGAGTGCAATAAACAAATGTTTTGACTAGAAACTAATGATTCCCACGCACTTGTTGAATATTCCAAAAGGTGTTTCGCTTATGCTCGGCCTGACCAGTGTCACGTGACATTTTGACCAATAAAGTACACATAGCGACAATTGAATAACCGTAATTGTACTGCATTTAATGTATCTCAATTTCTGCGTTTATTATCCACAATTAACATATGTTTGAATGAATGAATTATTCTTGATAAGCCGGTAATCATTCATCGAATTTAATGAACCAGGTCGGACTCCATCAACCTGAATTAGCAGGGAATTTATACTAAAAAACTCGACTAAATAAATAATGGAAGACGAGCCAGATGGTGACAAAATAATGTACCGCGAGACATATTGGCTTGAACTCTAATTATCTAGCAACATTAGACTGTGTATGTGCATTCATATTTAAATAAGCCGTTCATGGGGGAAAATGGCGAGACTCGCCAACACTGTTGAATAATATGCCTGCGAAGTAAAAGGTCCCACAAGCGTGACGTTTTAGAACAAAGATTTCATAGAGAAATGGTTGTAAATAATCTGACTGCATGGGTGACCTTGTTACCTTCCACTAACGTTTGCTTGTTCCAGTCCCATGTTCCGCACGTACGCCAACAACTGGACACATTTATATGTCGAACATATAGGTTAGTGGACCAGAAGTAACCTTTTATTTAATTTTTATTGAAACCTAGTGTCAACAATACATTAGTCTCAAATAAAATGGAATGCATTGTTGAAATTTGCCTTATATTTTCATTCTACTTCGAAAACATTTACTTAGCACAGACTTTGTTCTGTCAATTGTTTATACGATTAATGAATTTGCTCACAATTGAATATTTTTGTACAGGTATTACTAATGACTAGATTGAATATTTGAATTACAACTCCTGTAGTTTTTAAATTAAGACGTCACGTGGTAATTATTCATGAATCATAATGGCAAGTTGTACACAATGAGTTGTTGCGGGTTTCAGGATCACGTGATGTGTCTGTATGATTACGTCAGCGAAGCTTGATCCATATCCTCGTTGCTTCTTTTCACTCGGTGATTTGGCTGGTAGATATTTGGCGAATGAATTATCGTGAAAGCGCTGACGTTTACCTAATATACACAGCAACATAAAATGCTATAAAACTCATAAACATTTAATTGTATTAGCTTGTCGCCACAATGTGTTATTCGCCTGCTAACCACTTTGTCTGATTGCACCTGATAAGGTTAACCATTTCGTTTAATGTTGTCGTATATTTTGTTCGTAGAGTTGATTTTTTTAGCTCCGCTGTCGACGAAGTCGAGCGGTGCTTATAGTATTACTGATTGTCCGTCGGCGTCCGTCGTCGTCGCCGTCGCCGTCGTCAACTTTACATTTTTGACTTCTTCTTATAAACCACAAACTGTATAGCTGTGAAACTTTCTAGGAAGGTACCTTGGGTGGTTCTCTCTCAGATTTGTTCATTTCATGTGGATATGTTCAATTGTCTTATTTATAGCGAATATTTGTGTCATTTTTGGTCAAAAATGCTATTTTCGACTTCTTCTTGAAAACCGCTAGCCCAAATGCTTTGATACTTGGTATGTACATACCTTGGGTGGACCTCTCTCAGATTTGTTCATTTCGTGATGATATCTTCATTTCTCTAATTTTGATGAATATTTTTGTCATTTTTGGTAAAAAATTATATTTTCGACTTCTCCTTGAAAACTGCTAGTCTGATTGCTTTGATATTGTATATGTATGTACATCAGGTGGACCTCTGTCAGATTTGTTGATTTTGTGACGACATCTTCAATTCTCTAATTTTGATGAATATTTTTGTCATTTTTGTTAAAAAATTATATTTTCGACTTCTCCTTGAAAACTGCTTGTCCAATTGCTTTGATATTGTATATGTAGGTATATCAGGTGGACATCTGTAAGATTTGTTGATTTTGTGACAATATCTTCAATTCTCTAATTTTGATGAATATTTTTGTAATTGTTGGTCAAAAACGTTATTTTCAACTTCTTCTTGAAAACTGCTAATCCAATTGCTTAATTTGTAACTTTATTTGTAGGTACCTTGGGTGAATCTCTGTCAGATTCTGTAATTTCATGACGATATCTTCAAATCTCTAATTTTAGTGAATATTTGTGTCATTTTTCGTAAAAATGTTATTTTCAACTTCTTGTTGAAAACCTCTAACCTGATTGCTTTGTAAATTTATTTGTAGGTACCTTGGGCGGATCTCAGTCAGATTTGTTAATTTCATGACGATATCTTCAATTTTCTAATTTTAGTGAATATTTTTGTCATTTTTGGTAAAAAACATATTTTTGACTTGTCCTTCAAAACCAGTAGTCCAAATTCTTCGATACTTGTACACATGCAGCTTGGGTAGACCTCTATTAGATTTGTCCATTTCGTAAAGATATCTTAAAATCTCTACTTTTAGTGAAATATTCTCTTCAACAAAATCAAGAAAGTTGGTGTCTTGCGATATTAAAGACGCTAGCATTAAATTTAAATTGCTTTTTAGTCATTGCTTTCAGAGCATGCATCACAAACAGCGGAGCTATATCAGCCAACAGGCTGCTAGTTTGTATTCAGTGTAACTATCTTAAATATTCACTGGGACCTGGGAGTCTTTTGATGTTTTTCTTCAGCCCAGGCTACAACCTCGCAATCGCTATGCATGTGCGACCCACAAACCTAAATATTGCTTGTGTTATTGTTGTTAGTGTCAGTGTAGGAAATAATAATTTAACAACAACGTAACGTGAAAAGAGGGAGTTGATAGTAGTAGTCAACCGTGGTAGCGAAAGTGTGCACAAAAATAATCCGGAGTGTGGTTGTATTGGTCGGTTGTTAAACACGCGAAACTCGTATAAAACGTGTAAAAATAGAGTAAAGCACATTTTTAGAACATTACCTTATAGAAATGAACGTGTATTTAAAGAAAATGTTTTTGGCGAGTATTTTGGGTCGGCGCTCTATTGCATAAGAGTGTAAATAATATATGTGCATCTATTTTGGGTTTTGTCACCATTCAGTGTGTATATTTTACTTGGTTTAAAAACTTTCTAGTCAATAAATATGGCTGGATAGTGTCATTTATTTAAAATTTGATTTAGCTATTCTTTGCTATGATGGTTTTCTAAATTCAATTTTGAACAACTAGGTTTAACAAAGTTAACACTATACAAAACCCCAAGTAGACAGTTGATCTTAGACAGGTTCTACTTCCATCAACCTCTAACATTACCAATTGGCTAACACTTATACTTAATAACAATAGTTTTCAGTTTAACAACAATAACTAATGCGCCTGGCAATACATGGACAAATCTCCACACATTACTATTATCATGTTCACCATCATCCAACCACTTTGTATAATTTATGTTTCATAGACGACATATTCACCACATTTGCATATCATTTAAAAAATATTATGTCAGAATTCATATTGATCCGACAGGTAACATTATGTTGATCCGAGATGGCATTTTTGACAACTTGGTGACTGATTCAGTACGTAAAGATGGGAACGTGGTATTTGTTTAATATTGAAGTTTTTGATGTTAAATATGTAAATGTTCACACAAAACTAGCATTTATCAGAGTAAATTATCACATAAAATGCAACATTAGAAATGTAATATATTTAATCACATACGTAGGGGAGACAAAGAAACGACTCAGAACCAGATTTAACAACCAACTTGCAACAGTATGACTCAATCTAGACACATCAGTAGCCATACATTTCAATAGCATCGACCACCCTATAAACGACATGTTATTTATAGGCGTAATAAAAAATAAATAAATGCGAAAACAAGCTACGCAAAAAACTAGAACCATTTCGATGGAAAAATGGCTGCAAGCAAACTACCCATACACCAAAGGATCAATAGTGGACAGTGAGGGCGCATCATACGCTAAGAGCTACTATCATACACTCCTACCCCTGCGGCATGATGTTTTACAGCATTTGTTTTAGTTTTCTTTGTTACAATTTCACATTTTTTGAGATTTATTTCGTTTTCATTTTATATTTTCCCTGTTATTTTCAGTTATAATGATACAATTTCATTATCATTTGTATTCACTGAAGAAGGCCACAGTTAGGGAGAGAAAGGTTGACTCCATTCAATCAAGTGAGCAGTAAACATATAGTGTGTTGAGATGCATTGTCCAGCATATACACTGTAATATACATTGTGCTGTATGCGTACAATTTCATTCAGAAAATGTGCGAATTCATAGTCGCCCTTCAGAATTATCCCTACGTGGCAATAACGTTTTTCAAAGGGAATCACGCATCATGATCTCCCGAACCAGTTGCATTTCACAGTGTCTGTAAATTGTGTTTCAGTAATATCATAGCTTTAAAAACATGTGCAGAATGATAATGTTGATTATCGAAACCACGCTAACAAATCTACATCGATTGAAAAAAAACATCAATGTTTAGCAAGTGAACAAATGTTAAAGATTCAAGTCCATGATAAACGTGCATAAATGTTTAAATAACAGAATTGTTTTGTGAAAAAAAAGTGAGGAATGATTATTTATTCAGTACTTGTGTATTCTGTAAAAAAAGTCTGACTTCTTGGTTATTTCATTTTGTTATACAAATACCAATGTAGTAAACACTATAGTCAACTCACGTAGGTTTTTGCATACATCCATGAAAAAATTCGATGTTGGAATAATAAAATAATTCTCAGTTATAGCAAAAGAATGGAGGTAACCACCGGGTAGATCAAAGTCGGGGTAACCATCATCCACGCACTGGCTCAGATTGAAGGGACCGCCTGCTAAGTAAGACGCTAAAGGTATCCGTTCGTCATTCTGGATTTTATACACCATTCGCCTTTGAATATATTAATGAATAAATTTATTCACGACACTGCATAAAAACTTAATGAATAAATTATTTAATTAAGTCATTGTGTTTGTGTTGTACAAACACAATTATATTGACGCATCAGTTGTTTGTGGTTTATTTTGGGAAATCTTTTTCGGGCACATTATTTTATACATTTGAATTTTTGCGCAGTCCACTCATCTCGGGAACCTCCACACAAAGCATGGTCTCGTGCCTATTACTTGTAAACATTTTTTGCAGAGCTAGTGCGCCCTCTGTGACAGAATAACAATATGCACTTATATACAATATATTTTACTTTATATTATACATACCACGCATTGATGTTTTCACTATCACGCATATCAAACATGAGTGCAGAACTCTACAGTGTTACACCGTCAGCGTCAGTGTGTTCGTGTGCCGGATTATTCAAATTCACCATATATGGAGGCAGCCCGAAGTTAACATCTTTGAACGGATATGCTCCCTTGGTGTCAAGAGTCTCAAGATCGATCCATAGTCCTATGAATGACATGTTAACATGTATATATTCAAGCACAGGCAATAAGGAAATTAGATAGATAGATTCGGAAAAATTCAGCCTTGCGCTGTGATCAAATGTACGTCAAAACTAACAAAATGAATTGTGCGTTTAATGTGCCTCGTTCGTCTTGCTGCTGTCGTTTGATTTTGTTCAAAAAATATAATTTACAAACGCTGTTTACGGCTTATTGTCCATCATAACTCCATAGCTTTAACCAACATAGCTTTAACTCCAATATTACAACCCAATATTTGTTATGTTTCACCACCGTAGTTGTACAGTCTTAATGCATATACACAGAGATTTTAAAAACTATACCGGTAACTAACCAAAACTAGCTTCTGTCACGGTTTCGACATTATCTCCAATCTTCCAGAAAGCAATATTTGGATTAAGGGCAGAATAATCGCTGAAAATGGACCATTTTTCGAACTGTTCTTGGTGCTACATGAGAACGTGAACTCAGAATAACAGTAAAGAATGATTGGCATATTGTGTTTCTTTATAAGTCGGCGTGAGGAAGTGTTCAGTAATGTGAAAATGGTGTAGATATGTAGATATGTGGGACATTGCTTTCAAATCGACTATATCAAATATGTAAAAAAAGCAGTTCCCATCCAATGAAGACTACAAATGAAAACAATATCGATTGTGTCAGCTGCACATGCGGCACTTAGACCCATTTACATCATTACTTTATTCTGGTAACCTAACAGGTATACTAAAAAAGTTAAAATGACAAAACAATCATTGAGCTAGGAACATTCGTCCACATCTGATTCAGGGCACGATAAGAAAAAAAAATCCTAAAATGCCAAATGCCTAAACCAACCACCAAATATTTTTTTTTTTGCTTTACATTCACATGTTTGTGATTTTATTATTGTTACACTTTGCTGGTTTTTTGTTACTTCGTTGTATTTCCAACCAAGATCCCACGCATGAATACGGTTTCAATTTTAATTATTATTGTGCAAATTAGATGGTTGGATATTGACATCATGGTCAGTTTACCACCTCAGTTATCACATCGTGCTTTGTAAATGTTTGAAAAGCTCAGTGGTCACAGATAGTGTTGCTAACGCAGCACACGCACGCACTCTTTCGAAGGGGGAACTAGCCATGTTGTGTACGGCCGCAGTGAGTTGAATTGAAAAGCCCGCTTCAAGTTGTGTACGTAGAGTAATAGATTATTATAAATTATATTAGACATAATCATAATCGCAATCAAGAAGCAGATCTTTCCTCACCGATAAAATAGCTACTTATTGCTGACCCGTGTTTACCATGTTGTTAGGACAATTTGATTCATGGCATTATTCAATACAGGAGTTATGAAACGCGATCAGACCCCATTAAAACAATATCACGCGTCGTGCGTTACTTCAATAATAACACCCAGCTGATTTGAAGACTATATAGTTGTGTCTTCAATTATTATTTCAAAGGCGAATATCTTTCACGTATACACTATAAACATTACAAACGGTAACATCGGTGTAAAGTATTTATTTCGAGAGCAAGTCAACACTGTTCATAATGAAAGAATCGACAAAAATGGCAAAATAAAAGAAATATCTAATCATTCGAACTACAACGTGCATACATACATACAGTATTTTGAGGATCGTCGATTGATATTACGCCATATTGCAAGTGATACTATTATGAATGAAAGTGTTAACGAAATGTAATGTGCACGCACGCATTTCTCGTCCACCGGTGCCCCAGTCACGTCAAACAGTCGATTTACGAGAGTTTAAACAATGCTGTCAGGATATTATAATTGTATAGTGGAATCTGTCTAATGGATAAGCGAGTGCTCTCTGTACATCTTGGGAATAATCAAAACTTAGCGCATTTTATTAAACATGAATTAGCATACAAAGTGTATGCCATTATTACTGGTCGATGTTCGCCATTGAAAATGCGTACGTGTTTACCGTCAAAGAACAAACTACGCACCTTCTCTATAATATGAAACATTTACGATTTCTTGACCCGCTTTCAGTTTGCTTATTGAATCTACAATGATAATAATAAAATTTCATCTCATTCTTTCCAATATAACTGTTTATTTTAAATTAGTGGTAAAGACATAATCGAGTATAATTTATAAGCGGAGTCTGAATTTGTCAATGGTATACGTTATTATACGTACTGTGATTCAGTAGTTTGTTGGTAAAAATAACAAGTTTGGTATTAAAATATGTATAATTTCAAAATTTGGTTAATTTTGTCTTAGAAATATGGGTCAATTTCTCGAGCTAGTAACTACAATTGTCTCTTTGTAGCCAAGCCAAGGCCGTTACCTCGAACAGGAGATCGTCTATAATGTTTCTTTTTTGTCGTTGATCGTGGAAATCTGAATCTGGTGGTGTGGTTAGTTGAGTGATTTCTTTTGCCAGGCTGCTAAGGATGTCAGCGTAATTTGTGACGAATCATAGTGCTTCATTTAATTTGGTTTTGAACCATTTGAAGAGAAACTCGTTGTTTGAAGCATCGGCTATGGCTCTCAATGTTTTGAGGTTGACTCTGTTTTTCAAATGGGTCAATGTATTTAATACATTCTGTTGCACGTTCGAGCGGGGTCAGCCCCTTGTCATTTGACCATTCAAATGTAACGTTCGTTCTTGCCTCTTCTAGTATTTCGAAATCGTGGATACTCGAAATGATGTTTAAAAAAACGATGAATGATAGTTTGCTGAGTACTGCCATTTTATTAGTGAAGAGAGAATGAACTGAATACTTAGTTTTGATGTTTGACTGAGTAAAGATTGAATCCTAAAATTTCGCGATTTCGGTCGGTTTTCCAGTTATTGTAAAATAAACCTTCAAAACTAAACTATTGATTGATGCATTACATTCGAGCGGTACACTGAATTACCGATGATATAAAAACGATCAGAGTGGTGGAATGTTTCTCGTCTACATCGATCACAGATATAGATCGACGGCGTGCACAGTCTTTGATTCGGCCTGAATTGAGACAAGGCGTCATACACCCTTGGGGTGTGCCTTTTCAGACAAGTGAATTGGTGACGGACTGGAATCATCATACTGCCTGGGTCAGATTCATGTTGACTGAATCAAGTTGACCCAGTTGTTATCCCCCAAATAGTCAATTTCGAGTATAATCGTAACATTGACACGGAGAACGCGTCATTACGAGATTGAACGTGTTTTATTTCAAATCCCTCCGCTGCGGGGCATGTTTTTTTAATGACGTGGAAAATGACGGTAGTATTTTAGCAAAGGCTAATTGATAAAAATAATTTAAGCACAGTCACTCTACTAGGAGTCACTCTACTAGGACGGTTAGGAAGCTCTATTGGTTAAAGGTGTGAACGAGCAGCTTCTGAGAACCTATGCTGGTCTCAAAACTATGACGTATTTGTCATTGGAATGCACTATTTTTCACCATTATTTATTGCGTTCGATGTTGCTCGAGAAGACCCTCGAGAAGACCGTGAACTTTTTAAAATTGTGCTTTATTTTTACATCAAACTACAATCTCAACTGAACTGTGACTAGGAGTGATATTGTATTTTTCAGATGAGCATTCTTTTGCAATCTTGAAGATGCTTTACTCGAGAAAAACGGTGTTTTGTTGACAGTCTCTTTGTCTTGATCTCTAACAGTCTTTCGGTCCGTAAAATAAACCCCTCACTCAGTTTAGAAACAATTTTATCGCTAAAAACATTGATGTCTGCAAACCTTTACAATATTCCTTTGTCCATTCTCGTATTTTTTGTGTGTTTTTAGAGTCACTTTATGGCGAAGTTTTGCATGTTTTCGTCTATGGAGGTGGTCGCCGTGTTGCTTTATTGCATAGTTTTCATAGGAGGTAATTGGACAAAAGAGATTTTTGATTGACGTGCTTTCATATCCCTCCATTCGCTTTATTTGACGACTGATACAAATCCCGTTCAACATGTTTTGATTCAGTCGAGACAGGGGCGACTTTTGGGGGAAATTCACTAATATAGTATTCTATTAACTATTTATAATTTCAGAATGCCATACAAGACAGCAAGATTTTCTCGCGAAAAACGTGTATATACAAAGCATGTTCATTTCCGCATTTGAGACTGCTCTTCGTTGAAAGGTCAAAGTGCCATGTATTGCAATGCTTTGTGGGGGAAAATGACGCAACTCTCGCACTGTCTCATGATTTATCGCGTGTTTTCCGTCGCCTGTTTAATGCTAATGACTTCTTAACTCGTTAACACCTCTCTTGTTTCAATGTTTATGGAGACAAGGGTGGGTACAATAGAATGACGCGGCGCTTCCTAACCGTCCTAGTAGAGTGACTGTGGTTTAAGTCAGTGAATTGACTGATAGTGCCGGGGTCAACAGAATGTCGAGTCATGTTATCAGTATCCCATACACGCAGGTCGAAATTCACGCTTTCAACTTGAAACTCGATATCCCTCAGGCTGTTTGTGAGTGTTCATGTTTTAGATACTAGTAACATAAATATACCAACATCTGTTGTTTATCATCTACGTGGGAGGTCTATTTCACGTTGGGAACACTTAGGACTAGACACGCCTTACATTTAATCTTGTGATTGAGTTCAGACTGGCATTCACAAGTGTGCTTCGGAATGATACACATCGCTTATATCAAACACCGTTGATATTCGCGAGTGGAACGCGTTGGGCCACTTTCTGTCTGAAATACCCTTACCACGAAGACTATTATGACTCGTACGGTAGTCATGTCATGGAATTTATAAGATTTCTCGTACGTGGATCTACAATCACCAAATAATTTCAAGCCATGTGTTGCCAATACGTCCTGTATGACTCGTAGTGTCCATGAGATGAACTTTTCACGGAAGGTCAAACTTGGTCTACCGCCTTTGAATCTTTGGCAAGAAGCGAGGACATATTTTCTTCGTCGGGGGGGAAAAACGAAAATCGCTACGTTACACCGTAAACTCATTCCGTGTGATGATTATGTATGTCAAAAGTTATTCTGTGAAACGATCAGGTAATTATACATTTTAACTCATAGTAGCGTAGTCCGCCATTTTTTGAAAAACAAACTGTACGTCGATCAACCGATTTTGCATACTTTGCATTTTAGCGGATTGATGACCGCAGTTTTACGGGATAATTCATACTATTAAATTTTCAACACATAACTTATACTTTCTTTATATAACTATCGGTTTTTAATATTATCCTCTCTCTCTCTCTCTTTCTTGTACGACAGATGAGCGATTCTGATTATAGTGATGGAATAAAAAAAAAAGTGTCTAGACTGCTTGACTCATTGAAAGGAAGTAAGAAATGTAAAAATAAACAACATATGTATATATAGAATGAATTATTTTTTATTGATCAATGTTTACTATTATTGGCTTTTCTCGTTTCTGTGTTTTAATCGAATCGTTTATGTACTCGTATTTTTTGTGGCATTAAAAATAAATTTAACCACGCCGCACATTTACATGTATCTACGTATTTTTCGAGGTGTTAACAAAGAAATATTTAATCACGCTAAACATTTATACACTACGCAACTATTTTCCTTACTCACATCGTATGTTTTTTTGTGACGTTAAAAAAATACTCAACCATGTCATAAATATATACTCCATGTCAATATTTCATTCTTGTTTACTTCTTTTGTGCAATAAACTCCATTAGTTTTCAAAATGACGTGTATTTATTAACGTGTGTGTGTGTGTGTGTGTGTGTGAGCGCCCTCTACGAAACATTCTGAAAAATCTTTCGTCCACGCCTGTCCAATTAAAAAATAATTAAAAATAATTAAAAATAATTAAAAAATAATTAAAAAAATGATGGTAATTTATGCAAATGTATTCACGATGACCTCGACACGACCTCGTATTCACATCAATTTTATGTATGCAAATGTATTCACAATATCCCATTGTGACGTCATCCTCATGAAAAATCTTTCGTCCACGCCTGTCCAATTAAAAAACAATTAAAAATAATTAAAAATAATTAAACAAAATAATTACAAAAAAAATTGATGGTAATTTATGCAAATGTATTAAAATATCACATTGTGACGTCATCCTCATTCAAATGATCCCCTTTACGGCATTGGTCCTCATTTATGCTAATTTATGCACGAATTCCCATTGTGACGTCATTATTTATGCTAAAGCTGGACTATAGGTACGACCATGAGGGCGCTGTTCGTATGATGTCATCGCATCCGATTATGAACAGCGCCCTCATGGTCGTACCTATAGTCCATACTAAACTACTCACTCTTTCTCGTGAAACACAGGTTGGTTTACGGCATAGAACCACTGCAAGATGTCTTGCCTCTATCAGTCCCGTATTGGACAGACTAATCTTCAAGTTGAAAACATTTGCTAGCTGCCACGTCGACGTTTGCGCTGAACTGCACTGGAGCTGGACTGTAACGTACGACACTGGCCTGGAGCTGTGTGAAGACTGATTAACTCGTGTTCACGGTTGTTTGGCCCAAGTAATTCGCAATGAGAATACACGCTATCTATCCTAATTCTGCAGCTGGGCTAGCCTCGCTAGCTAACTGGGCATTGTACATTACAATTACAACACACAAAATAATATCACAACACTCTACTCTCAACTAATTTCACAATCATTGATTATGCAGAAGATGTAGTATATTGTAATTTGATTTAAATGTAAGTTAGTCTACATTGGTAGATCACTTTGATAGTGAGGGGCATTTTGAATTTTCAATATATATTGTTCCAGCTTTACTGTTTCCCTATAATAACTTGTTTCTTCTATTTGATACATGGGATATGTAAATTAAATTTCTATTTTCCTGAGATATTCAGATTCAATTTTATATATCATATTTGTGTGTCAGGCTACAGCTCCCTCATCTTCTCCAGCCAATATTTGAGTATTGTATTCCATAACAGCTCATATTCATATATGTGCATTTAAGTGCGACTTTTTGGCAATACATAGGATGCATTGTCAAATCAAATCGCAGAGATCGTGCTACAATTCCACCAAACTAACATTTGAATAGTTACATCAATTCACACTGGAGAGTGTAATAAAGTAAAAATAGAGTAAAAATGGCTATTTTAATAATTTGTGCTAACTCACATATTCGTAAGGCGTTCTACATCAATAGAACCAATTATCACGTGATATGCCAACTCTGATTAGCCACACGGATTTATGCAGTTTTATAAAAAATATAGTCTGGTCCCCAGTCATTTGGTAATATGGGCGTTGAAGCACCCCTACCACGAGATTGCAAAATTCAGGGAGATGTGTTTTTGGGGTTACAAAACAAAACAAAGAGAGCTCAAAGAAGACAACTATTTGGTTGACGGAAATCCAGGAAAATTGAAGTAAAAATTGACTTGATCTCATTAAACTTAAAAATTAAATAAATACAATAAACGCCACCACTATTATCATAATGTATGTTGTACCAGGTGCGAAAACCTGGCACAATACATAACGTTTGTAAACATCATCAGTCTCGATAAAGTGGTTCACTTTTTCCCCACTAAGACTAGGTATTCAGGAGTGGCGAGTTCTCAATTGATTCCTCTCCAAACTTCTCAATAATGTTTTTGGCTGGATGTCAATGTTTTTTACTGAACCCTTTGACAAACTTATTTTTCAGGATTTCAGCTGTATTTTGGGTTTACACTAGAATATTCTAGGAGATTTGTATCAACAATTTGCGGTCTGCCACACTCATGATGTTAGATCTTTTGTTTCTCTCAGTGGCCTTTCCTTTTCATGTACAGCACATGTAATTTTGGCCTGTATTTCTAGGCTTTGTAAACCGTTTTTACAGCTTTCTCTCATCACTAAACAGAATATAAGTCTTTCAGTCAGTTAGTCACTGACCACATAATAGTTGAATACATAATGTACGTTCCATTGGTCAAGGCAGAGGCATTAGGTTTGTATAGAAGGAAATGTACCAACAAATAAACCAAACACAAATTCGGGAACCGTGTTATGTGCTAGGGTGAATATAGTGAACCACTGGGAATTGCTCCAGTATGGTCCGCTTCATTTACCTGGAAATGACTGTAACTAGAAACTGTGTCATTGAAGCTGTACATGTGGTGATATCACTGCCTTTCTTGATAAGGGCCTCACACACATCATCATTTTCTACTAGATCCTTCAAGTTGTTGTTCATCATCAGGTTATGTGTGTGTTGCAATTAATGATTCGAAGCGCCCTAAATAAAATAAAATTAAAGTTGTGAAGTCAGCAACATATACAAATTAAGTTTCCATTGTAAATCCTTCAGTGTCTCAGTCTTGCAATGTGTTAAACAAAGACAAAGTAAAGACTACAGATATTTAATAATAAGTGATAACAAAATCATTTCATTATTGAGATGTTATATTTATACAGGGTATATCGAATTTTCACCTAGATTACACACACATGTAATGTAATATATGTTGGTTTTGTTTGATGTATAATTGTACATTAGTATAACTAGAAGACGCAGGTATTCTTAAAATCGTTTTCTAATTCTTGAGTACTTTGCGTCTCTCAAGAAAGACGCAGTACTGTGATTAACGGAGAAGCACGTCCACTATACGCTGTAAATGCAACGTTAACATGTGTAGTCTGAATAAGATCTTTAATTTTTTCTGTAAATAATATTCAAAAACATGACGATTCGAACCTACACACCCACAATCAAACGAAACCTGCAAACGGTTCTCTGTTAGGCAATTCTATTCAATGCTGGACGACAATTAATTTTACCTCTCATCGCTGTAATACGAGTTCCAATCAACGGTTCATTGTACCTCATACACCTGCCTTTCACTCGTAGCTAAAATTACAATAAATGTTATTTGTTTTGGTATATTATGTTTAGCTGCAACGTTTTCCAAAGTAAGCCTTTTTTCTTTTACACACTATGTTTAGCTAATGATATTACATCAACCAACCAACACAGCGATTGGCCACCCTAATTTTTTCATACAATAACAATATTGCTCAATTTTTTCACTGTTTTTGTGATGTTATAGCGCATGCGTCGATGCTTCATACGTGTACCACATGCCTATCATAACCTAGACTGTAATCATGGAACCACGCGATCGTGAACACCGCAATGCCGTAATTCTACCAATTGTGATTGGAGTAGTTATACTCATTTTCCCCAGTGTATATATACTTGGATTTATGAGGACTGGCAAGTATTACTTATACAACGCATGTGCTTAATATTTTCTACACGTCCTCAGAATTGTTTTAACAACAATGGGAATACTTGAATGTATATCTATATGTTTGTTCATGTGATATATTAGCGTTGAAATTATTTTAAGAAGGTTATTAGTATTTCCCCATTTCCACACAATTCAAGTGCAAGCTAAACGTATATATGATAGTATTAGTATGTGATGTATGTTACAAACTG
The DNA here is from genome assembly GCF_978046115.1 of Saccoglossus kowalevskii. NCBI lineage: Eukaryota > Metazoa > Hemichordata > Enteropneusta > Harrimaniidae > Saccoglossus > Saccoglossus kowalevskii. Next base: position 20,914,466 of record NC_140654.1, read on the forward strand.
TTCAATGTTTAAATATGTTCATGATATTGCACATATATGTAAATATATTGCTAACAGAAGACATGATTGTCATTTTGTGTCAAGTTTCTGATGACGCCACACTGAGTAATTGTAGCACTATGTACATTTGGTGGAGGACAGTGTGGTTGTGATTGTGATTGTATGCTTCTGTTCTGCTTTCAAATTTGAAAGCGCATGTATTTTATAGTGAATGTTGAACAAGGACAATTTAGTGTTGAAATTAAATTAAATTTACCTCCGTTAACCTGGTGTAATTTTGTACGTGTGTGAATTGTTTGTAATATAGATATTCTCTTTAAACTAAGTCCATTCTTATTTATACCCAGAGTAGACCGGTGCAGTTGTATTCAAAAGAAAATTGTTAAACGCTATAATTTGTAAACCTTTTTAGCTGATATTTATATTTTGCAACGTAGCCTCCGGTTTGTTGAGATATAAGTCGGCACGCTTTGAGATATAAATCTGTACGCTTTGACATTATTTGCCCTCTCTGTTGGCATAATTTTACAAACACCAGTCGGCCCTCGACCTTATGGTGGTTTTCGGAAATATCTTTCAAAAGGTCAGACGGCTGTGTTCAATTTTTTGTTTCATCTTATATTTTTACAACATAAGTGAATTGATGCGCCCTTTTGATCTGTATACGTACGAATACATAACTTGTGATGGTAAGTATTATGTTCTATAAAACAATACTATATTTGTTTATCCCTCCAAACCATCTCATCTGTTATAAGTTCAAGCGATGTTCAATTTGAAATGATCTTTCCAAGAACTATTGATATCAGTGTCCTCGAAAATATAGGTAAAATTGTTGTATATCGGCACTACCATCACCCTGGGTGAGAGTGTATACTTGTGTTATAACCACCCTATACTTGTGATGTTAATTCTGAAATATAAGATATTGAGCTGTTTGATGAAAACTTCATCTGAGAAGCTCAGTTCAGACTCTCTTGACAGATAACAGTTTGCGAGTATATTTAAACCTTCATTCATGTTCAAAGCAGTAAAAATAATATTTCGGAAAAAGGGCGTGTCGTAACACTCCCATGGGAACTCACAAATGCGTATAACAATTGAGACTGACGGGATTAACTACTACAATCAAGAAGACATCAAAGAGCAAAGCAGCCGCGTAATATTGAACTTGATTAAATTAAACATTGAATTGCAATATGAGTGAGAGATATGCGTACAGGGAATCAGTTATGAACTGTATGAAGTGGGTAATTCACATGGTTTATTTGAAACACGATACAGATAACATTATTATAGAGTATGACATAATTTTATTACAAATTTTATTGTATAACAAGGTGATCAAAGTAAACTACATATTTCATTTGCGACTCATTCAGCCATGTTATTACGTATTATTGTAAGAGTTTTTGTTTGAATGCCTGCAACATAATTACAATGTGCATGTATGTTTCCTGGGGTGGCCTTCTTTTAGCATATGTCCGTCAGATTCCACTTTAATTTGTAAGAAAAGCAGATAGGATTAGAATTTAAAACATGTGTATATTATCGTTGCAAACTATCCTTGACTAATCCTAACTCTTGTGATATCTAAAAGCATTTATTTCATTAGAACTCGCTTTGTTATTTTGAAATAATCACCACTTATACATATAACAGATGGGATAACTCGTGGTACTGTTTATGGAACACGATACTTACTGTCAATTGCCGTCATTTATTTTTACGTATACATATCAAAGGGGCGTGTCATATTCGCATATGTAGTGAAAACAGATGTTTGAATCAAAAGAAGTTATAACTTATTATTAGTCAAACAATAACCCACTGATTTAAGGACTTAAAACTATATTAGCGATACTATATCGGTATCTTAGTGGGATATCATTTCAAACATGTGTTGGTTTCCATAGAAATTTGCAGCATCAACCATCGGCCTGTCGATTATCTCTTCCCTTTCTCTGGTGGAGGATCATTTTAGCTCCTTAGGTTGAGCTCTAGTGTGCATTCCCGTTCCCGACTTTCGATATTTGCCTAGTATTCCCCATACGTACTGTCGACACCTCGGGATGTTTAGATGGTCAAAGTATCATTGCTTGAACTAAACACAACATAATTCTTTATCCCTGTAGTAACTATTCATATGTCTTGCAGGAAACCTGGCGTCTTCCGCCTTAAACAATATTGGCCCTTGGAGTGCACCAACGGCGTTTTTATTCCATCCGTCGTAATTACGGGTACAAGTAGTATATGTGTTTTGTAGTAATGGACAGTATAGCGCTCACTATCATAATGTGTTTGAGTTGCCATGGATATGTATAGGCAACACTTATTTTCCATCTTTTATGTTACTATGCAGATTGCAGAATTGTCTCACGTGAAAAATATTCATTTATGCACAATGGTTTCACCGTTTCGACGACACCAGACATAATAAAGGATATAACATTCAATCCAACCACTGAGAAGAATACAATAGAGGCAGATTTGCAAACAACAATGTTAAAAACGACACGTGAAAGAAAGCCATCGCACATCTCATCATCTGCACAATTCACTATAGAGACAACGGGTATGTATGAATTTACAAATAAATAAGCATGTTAATGCATATTATTACAGGCAAACAAGTGGTGAATTTCAACAATTGGACCCTGATATTTCAGAAAATCGTGAAAACAAAACTACACTTACACAATGTTTGCTTTTCACAAATATACGTTTGATATTATATGTTAACACGCACAATATAAGTACTTATTGTTGAAAAATGGGTTCGAAGTTGTATCAATATTAAATGTTAACATCATCACAGGCAATGGCAACGATACAGCCATGTTCTCAACTATGCAGAAACAATGGACGTTGCAAACAGGTTAGCGTTTACATGTAGTTGATATTACCTCAAAAACTCGTGAGAATGTTCGCCGTAGTCTAGGATATTTTTAAAAGGCGAGATAGGATTGATGTTGTGATAACACGCATAAGATACCTACTTGTGTTATTGTTGAATAAAATTGTATCGAATTTTTAAAAAACCTATTATATTTCTAACATCATTACAGGCAATGACAACAAAACAACTATGTTCTCAATTCAAACAGGTAAGCGTATTTCCAAATGAGTGCATTGTCACATTACTAACATGTGAACCTAATTAATATAAACTTATCTATTTATACATTGAAAGAAATAAATCACCACAGTTACATAGAAGCATGCTATAACACATATATATCTTATACACAGGCAATGGCAACGATACAGCCATGTTCTCAACTATGCAGAAACAATGGACGTTGCAAACAGGTAAGCGTTTACATGTAGTTGATATTACGTCAAAAACTCCTGAGAATGTTCGCCTTAGTCTAGGATAGTTTTAAAAGGCGAGATAGGATTGATGTTGTGATAACACGCATAATATACCTACTTGTGTTATTGTTGAATAAAATTGTATCGAATTTTTAAAAAACCTATTATAATACTAACATCATTACAGGCAATGACAACAAAACAACTATGTTCTCAATTCAAACAGGTAAGCGTATTTCCAAATGAGTGCATTGTCACATTACTAACATGTGAATCTAATTAATATAAACTTATCTACTTATACATTGAAATAAATAAATCACCACAGTTACATAGAAGCATGCTATAACACATATATATCTTATACAATGTAACACCATGTCTTATAATATATTGCAGTCACAGCAGAAACACCATGTCCTGCTAATTGTGGTGATGTTTGCTCGCTTTATAATGTACCATTATGTCCATGTACCGGGGTGACATGTGGTAAGTATATTAGCTACTAGTATGTTTACTAGAGTAATTTCAAAAACAATATTTTCAATATTTGCTAGATACATGCGTTTGTGTTCTTTTTTTTACAGATTACTTTTTAATTGGGTGTTTTACTGACACATATGCACGTGCTATCCCCACCCTTGAAGGTACTGATGCACGACTCGATGGATACTACAAAACACGCATAAACCCTATTGAGAAATGTGCTGCCGTAGCTCTAGATAATGGTTACGGAATGTTTGCGGTTCAGAATGGAGGATGGTGCGCATCAAGTTGCACCGCTTGCCAAACATACAATACGTATGGTCCTTCATTTCAGTGTTCACCTAACGGAGAGGGTGGTCCTCTCAGCAATTCTGTTTACATCTTTGTTAATCTACCATGAACCCCATTAAACTGACATACTTTTTGTGTTTATGCAAAACGTAAATACAAGAACAAAAGTTGTAGATGTGAACATTATATTTAGCTATTATCTTATCAAGTAATACAATTGTGATACAATTGTTAATTAAACCAAATTAGTCAAACAATTCTAAATGTTAACATTGAAATATCTTAATTAGTGTAGTCGTTCCATTCACATCCCAACATCACGTGCTATATTCGATATGTAACCTATTCGTTCTCGTATGTTGTATATGTGTTGTATGTGCATTCGCATTTTTCATAAGGAGGTATGCCAAACTAGTCTAGATTGTGCGATATGGTTCACGTACATTGTACATGTTTACAATGTACACAAATCGATTTGCATAATAAGTTGGCGACTACTTTTCAAGATACTTGTCATAGCTATTTGCATTTTACTAATGAATACTAAATAATGTTGTTGATTCCCGGGTTATTATGTGTCGGAATTCAAGTTATATCAAGGTGATGTCGGTTCAATGATACCCTATAGTAAGAAGTACAATGTGCAACTCGTAAGCAATTTAAGTGGGTATTTTTTTTATTAGTATCAAAATATACGGTGTTAAGGTAGCAACATGATCTGAGCAACTCAAATCAAAACATATTAATAGCAAACTATACATTTTATGAAAGCTGAAATATTCAAGAATTTGATAATTCATATTTTGAAATGATTGTTTACATAGGGGTCATTTGCCCTGAGATTAACTGTACCCTGCCAGAATAACAAATCAAAAAGTTCTGCCGCTGCGATTTAACCATTTGATTGGGAATTTTAGGAATAATGTCGCTGTGAAAGGTTACTATAAAGTGTCAATGAACGTATGTATGTTATTATTTTTCTAATAATTATCATAAATACTAATTATTTCTAAGTTATATAAGTTCAAAACAGTGCAGATGTATGAACTGAGGAAACAACAAAAAACAAATTTACCTGGATGACAACACATTTTTGTCTTTTGTCTTTTCGTCAACATGGCGCCGTCATATTCACTTCATTAATTCAAATGTTTTGTTATGCTAAACATGGGCGGGTCATCCAACTCAAGTATATTTACAGATTACTTAATCGCATCTAGTTTATTTGCGGATTATGTAAACTAAATCATCAATAGGTTTAAGTTTAAATTATCAATACCGTTAGAACTTCATACATTTTTGTTTAGTTGCGACTGCAGTTACAACTACGCTGTCTAACGCGTTCCTGAGAAATACATTTCCTGCACTGTCACCAAATTAACATATTCACGTGATTGCGATATTCAACGCATCTTCGGCAGGTCTATTAAATTGTTTTTGCTCGGTTACTATAAACCGTGGTTTTTGTCACCATAGCCAGGGGAGATATGCGAAAAACTGAAACAATCCGAAGTGAAAAAGGAGATGTACAAGAGAAACGCCTGTAAAAGCATATCGTGTACGAATAATAAATATTTCTTTTGTCTGAGCAAAGACGAAACACTTTTGACTGGAAAGAGACAGGAAATTGTCAGTATTGCTCGACACATCCCGTTTAAAAACAAAGCTGGCACGTGCCCATCTATTTACAACTTTGAATTTTCAAATGAGCTCATAATATCTACAATGACTGGAAGGGGTCAGGAAGTAGTCAGTGTAACGTCTGATAAATTATTTTGAGACCGAAGACGCACCGTTTGCCTGTCACAGTGCAACAAAAACATTACGAAGAATTCACACTAGGTCTGAGTTTGAATAATGTCCCTGAAGCGGTAAAATCCCGGTGTAACCAAACAAACGTTGTCAAAAATCCCTCAGAAAGAGTTATCCTGTACCAAATAATATGCGTGCTGGGGACTGTTTTTTGCCTCTGACGTTACTGGCTTGAATTAATAAAAGAAAGCCATGCGATCTGAATCTAGCGGATATTTACGTGGTCATGTGCCCTTTCAGTGTAACGCAAACTACGTGGTTAGCAATCAGCACCGAAGCTATACTAGTAACTTGGGCTTGTTTTTTTAACCATTGTTATTAAACCAGGCTCCACTCATCTCGTCAATCACAGAATTATGAAAAGCGGTCAAACGTTCGGCCAATCAAAATCGTCAATTCACGCACCCGGGCGGTCCATAAAGTAGACGCTTGTAACAACTGAATTTAATTTCCAACATGGCGGACGCATACCGATTCAACTCTGTGGCTGTTATACTCTTTCGATATTGTTGCTTATCATAGATATTCACAATGTATATTCACTGTTCGATGAGCATATAATTATCTAGCAAAACAAATTTTTATTGTGCATGAATGAAACATTTTTTTCCGGTCAAAGCTGTGCTTGTTGCGACGATCGCCGGTGGTCACAGCTTCTCGATAATGTGCACAAGATAAACACATACAGAAAACAAGTTATATAGCGATATTGATGGCAAATTAATAGGATACTGTTTATTTTTTTTGAACGTGGCCAATTAATATGACACAAATAATAATAAAATACAATATATAGGTGGGCAAATTAAGAGACCATGAATTAATAGTTGTGCGGTAGTGTAAATAGCTACCCCATCTATGGAGTCTGTCCATGTCTTCCACTAACCGAATTCCACTTTTCTTTCATAAACAACAAACCAGCATGTCGCTACTTTGCTCGTTTAAAGACTCTAATTTCACTAAAATTAACGAATGTTTGTCATTTGCGCGCGTACTTCTTCGTCAACGGAAATGACAGTGTCGCTGTCACTATACAAATCAATCTTCTCCGAACAAAAGTAGCGTCTTCTAAATCATCTGAAACAGGATCTAATTTTCGGCTGTACCCACTCAGTCGGACCCGTTTCTCTTCACTCATGGGTTCAAAATACTTTTTTTGACGACCTCTCTATTTTCTCATGTTAAAATGATGTTGCTTTGCCTTGCTGAAAAAAATGGTGTTGTGCGTTTGCTCTTTCAATAATGAATGTGTGTATACAGAAACTGTTGACACTGACAATATAACAGACGCTGATAAGATGGGCTTTCATTTACCATAGCAAACACCCAAGCTGTAGAGACAAAAGATTACTTGAAGTAACGTAATGCTATTGTCCACAATTTGTTCATCATTTGAATTATGTAAATAATTAAGTGGTTGTTTGCATTTTGAATGGCAACTGAAAGTCAGCTTGCTGTGCTCAGTTTTCTCACAAATTTGCGCCTAAAATAACATTAGTACTATTTTTTTTGTTTGTTGTACTGAAAGAATACAAGAAAGTAATATACCGATTATTAAAAAAACATTGTTGCTACCTAATGATGATAATTATTGTATTCATTGTAGCGATAACAAATATGTCAGCATCCTTTATTTATATTTTTGTCATATTACCCTAAACCCTGCAAATGGAAGTGTGCATGAAATCATGGAAAGAAATACTTGTTTTCAACACTGGAAAAACAGTGTAATCTGCCAGTTGTGCATGTAATGTACATAACAAATGGTGTTTTAAACTTTGGAAGGAGAATAGGAATCTACCAGGTGTGCTGTTATTTGAATAACAAAGGATGTTTATGATCTACTGAGTTACCTACGTGACACAGCTTCTAGCAAGATCACATTCTGATTGGCTCATGTGGAAACCCAGGTGGTGACACTGAATCATGCCTATACATTGGACAGACTCAGGACAGTTGTGCTCCATCTGTTCAACTTGGTATACAGTGTGTCCTGCTACGATATTGTGTGACAAGTAATACAGGCTACAACCATCATTTTGTGAGACTTGTATGATCTCCTGCTTCCATCGGTGCCCTCCAGAATACTAGCGTTCCTCTGCAAGCAAGACTCCTGTATTTCTTCATTGTTGTGTTGCTAAATCCATTCACTGTCGTCCATTAATGCATCCTGGAACTGTGAGTTATCACCAATGCACACTTCCCAGAGCAATCCCCTATTTTAGTGACTTTATTCATTGTATTTTTCTGTGCTTTATTTCTTGTAATTATTTTGAGAGGTATTAAAACCAGGAGCTTCAGCGTGACATTTTGGTGTGTGTGTATTTCATTTTCAGTACTATCGTCTTGTCTACCCCATACTAGCAGTAAAAGAACCTGAGTACCTACACTGTGACATTTTGGTGTCAAAAGTGGGATTGTAATTCTGATTCGGATTGTGATTCTGATTTGGATTTTATTGTCAGCAATCCTTTGACTAAATTGACTGTTTCATAACTGCTTAAGGTCTAGAGAACGCGTTGTTGTCAGACCAGCTTGTCAGGTTGACATTAAATTGCTTTATTTAATATCACTGGAATTTGATTTGCACCTTTTCAAGCATGGATATTGTTATTGAACTCGAAGAGTTATGTAGTAGATTAGACTATAAGGGGAAGAGCTGACTCAATTTATGAGGACTGAGCGTGAGAAGAAACAGAGAGTGCGTGAGGAGAGGGTTGAGCGAGCAGCCAAACGTGAGGCTGAACGTGAGGCTGAAAGGTTGAAACATGAGGAAAGGGACAGAGAGCGTGAGGATGAACGTGAAGTTGAAAGGTTGAAAATTGAGGCAATAGAGAGAGAACGAGACCGTGAAGAAAAAGAGAAAATAAGAGAGCATGAACTTGAAGTGTTGAGATTACGTGCGGAAGCTAATGGTCAAAATTGAGGCTTAGAACAGTTGGCACAGTCCGTTGCTAGTTCTAAGGGCCCAAAACTATCTTTGTTTGATGAGACTAGAGACGAGATGGATGCATTATAAGGTTCGAGCTGAAACTCAGAAATGGCCCGTGGTAGTTGGGTTATGAATCTTAGTGCATTATTGACAGGCGAAGCATTGTATGTGTTGTCTGCAGCAGAGTCCATTGATTACAATTTTGTAAAGGCAGCTTTGTAGAAGCGTCATGATATGAATAAAAAAGGTTATCGAAAGAAATTTCGAACTAGTAGGGAAGAAGGTGGCGTAAGCATTTCGCAATTTGCAGCTAGATTAAGTAGTTATTTTGACCGATTGGTAGAGCTGTCTGAAGTTGGTAGGAGCTTTGATTGAGCTAAGGACTTAGTGATGAGAGATCAATTGACGAGTACTTTTGGTAATGAGTTGTCCATTTTTATAGGTGAAAGGTCACCCAAGTCAGTTAAGTAAATGCCTGAATTAACTGATAAGTTTAGAGATGCACATGGACAGACAGGTGATATAAATCAGAAATCTATCCAGTTTCAGGCAGGCAGTCAGAAAGGTAAAAGACAGGGTCGATTTGGTTAGGCTGTTATGTCGTCCAAAGTTTGCTTACGTTAATTGTGAGCCACCGGGGAGTACATTATAGTTTAAATATAGGAATGTTACCAACATAACAGTCTGTTTTATTTAGTAAGGAGGGACTGATAATACTGAATACAGAAACGGTATCAAAATTGTGTCATTGTCACACGCAACATAATATTACCGTAATTGGTATAGTACAGGTGTGATGGTTCAAATACCAAAATGGCAACAGTAACAAAAAGACGTCCCTGGCGGCGATGATAAAATACGAACACGGGGCCAACAGATGAGGTTTCAACTGGTACTGGTATTATTATACTCTGCAAACATCAAGTACAATAACGCGGTAAAACTCCACTACTCCAATAACTAGATACTTAAACTCCAATACAATTCAATGAGATCTCCGATCTGAACTCAGTGCTGAACAACTCCCCTATATATACCCACAATGTCTATAAATAGACCATTACATCAGCATACATAATGAGTCTGGAACTTACTACAAATTTCTAGAATGTTCCATTACCTTCTATTGCCTTCTACAGTGCCCTATTACCTATTCAACCAACTTCTAAAAATTCCATCCAGACACAGTACGGTTCTAGAACATTCTCAGTCACACGGAAGTGGTAAACAAGTCGTATGCGACAGTCATGTAATATTTAGTTCAGGAGAACTGATAATGATAAATATAGGAATGGTACAATTAATTGCAGCATGTATTATTAAGCTCGTGAGGACTGATAATAATAAATATAATATTGATACCATGATTGCAACATGTGCTATTTATTCCGGGAGAATTAATAGTAATGAATACAGGTAAATTCGGTCCTCCTATGCCCATAGAAGTATAGTTTTTTTTCAATGTTCTCGTAAAACCACGACCATGACAATAAACAAGAGACAAATTACAATTATTTTATTTTCATTGTATCTCATATATACCACAACATTGCTAGTAATCCAAAATGGCGGTCAAAGGACGTTACTGATCAACAATAGTTTATTTGTCTCATTGGAAGATTTGGTATACATGCAACACGTTAAAGCGAGAAACAAATGCCACGAACTGTGACAGCTGTTGCCAGAAATATAAGATGGCGCAAAATATGATAACTGACCATTTCATAGGAACTTCAAAATTGTTTCTCATCGATACACAATATTTTTTGTAATTATTTAGATTATTTATAAACGATGCCACATATTTGTCTAAATGTGAATGACGATGAATGAAAAATAATGGGAAAATTTAAACAAAAACTAATTTCGATTCACATCACCGTACAGTTTCACGAATTATTCCATTCCCATAATCACCAGCATGTGACTGTACATTCAATACATGAATATCATAGCCTCATTAGCAATTCTAATTACTGTTATCATGCATACAAAGACAGTAGTATAATAAATCCAGAGGATTGGGAATTAAAATGTGCAGTTAATTAATGTACTTTTAAAAAACTCGTCTATTCATATGGAATATTCGTTAGTAGTTTAGGTCTCGTAATGAAATAATATATGAATAATGAAGAGAGTCGTTTGTATTTTTCTACAATGATATTATTTTATGCTGTAATACAGTCAGTGTTAGCAAAACCAATCTTATTAACTGTACACAATATCATTCACATTACAAATTTACGAAATATACGTTTACATCTATGTAGAAATAAATGACGATGTATAATAAATAACACGGTAAATGTGATACAAATTAATTCCGGTTCAAATTACCAGAGAGGGGCATGAAGTATTCTAATCCTATATTTAACACCTTGCCAATGATTGTCCATTAGCAAGTATAAATTCCTTGATCATTTTCATACATACATATCATTGAGCAGCTCTATGATAGTAGCATGTGTTATTCTAGCGTGCATGAAGCGTTGGCAAATTAATTAGTATTATTCGGCATTCTACGCTAGGTTAGTTCAAATATGTATCGTTTCATGATTTACCATCACTGTCGTGTTATTAGTTACCCGTATTGGGCATACAACGGCAGTAGTATAATAAATTCAGAACAATGCGCATAAAAACGCACAGATAGTCAATGTGCCTCGTCTACATACATGTAATGTTCGTACGCAGCTTAGCACTTGTACAAAAGCATATCTGAATGATAAAATCTTTAGTTTCCGAATAGCATTTTTTTTGTTTTACTCTACTCTAACATTCGTGTTTACACTCATGTTCAGCAAATATAAGCATATTTGTGTAGATGTGAAATATAATGTAGCAGAAAATATTGAACTAATTAAAATTATTTTGGACTGACATCCAACATTTGATGATTAGCGTCTATTATTATACATTGTTCTGCATTGGCACACACATACATCTTGAGGGGCAGCTTGCTATTAGTATTGTTCCAGAATGATGATATATTTGCTTGTTGTGTTCGTATATAATCTTCTAAATTCTTTTTGAATTACAGTAAATTACAGTCATGTTAAACAAATATAAAGCTACTTCCAACATTTCCTTCACCATTATTTTTTTTATTTAAAATCAATTTGTCTAAATGTGGAAGAATGCACATGTTGAACTATACTATTTTCCAGTCAAATAATCATACACCCACATGATGTATTAACATTTGATATTCACAAGCCACTTTCTGTATTCAATACATGGGCATCATTTACTCATTAAGAATTATAATTATATTAATCGTTCTCACAAATTATTGACATAATTGATGTATAGCTTATATAATTTCACTTTGAACATATAACTCGCTAATACAGGTCGAAACCATGTCACATGTTGTCGATTATATCACCATACTGGCGTATTTCGTTTATTAAACTAGCTCTAATTCATGGGATGAAGTCACACGTCGCGTTACATTGCGATTTCCTGTACGTCGTTTGCGACTGCTAATTGGGTTGCAGATGTAGATAGTCAACTAGGGAAAACTGTCTAATTTAGCTTCACTTTAAAAGATGAACTCAACACATTAATGAAAACGAAGATGCACCGATGACGACGAAGGAAGCAATGAAGTATTCTATATATGTCTTTCTATATTTTTGTGAAGAAATCGAAACATAGCTAGTCGACTTCGAGAAAAAACATCTTCTAACTTCAACAATTAGTGTTGATGAATGATTCCATATATATAAGAAAAATAACGGGTAAATTTAAACTAAATTAATTTCGATTCACATCATAGTACAGTCGTGCGAATTATTCTAATCCCATAATCACCAGCTTGTGACTGTACACTCAATACAGAAATACCATAGCCTCATTAGCAGTTATAATTACTGCGATCATCATTTTTACATACAAGGACTAAGAGATTATTTGCCCTCCTGACGTCGGGTAAATGATCACCTGCGCCCGGGCGCAAACGACCATATTCGGGCAGTAATATATAAAATAACACGGTAAATGTGATATACATTAATTTCAGTTCAAATCACCAGAGAGATATGAATTATTCTAATCCTATATTCAACAGCTTCCACATCATTGTCAAATTGGCAATTATAATTGCCTTGATTATTTGTACATATCGTTTTGTACGTGTTATTAGTGTGTATGAAGCATTGGCAAATTAAGTTGTGTTATTCGACTACTATCTTCATCAAATTAGTTCAAATATGTATCTTTTTACCATCACTGTCATGTTCTTAGCAACCTTTCTTGTGCATACAATGGCAGTAATTTAATCAATTCAGAACAATACGAATACAAACACATAGTTAATCAATGTGCTTCGTCTAGCTACATGGAATGTTCGTACATTAGCTTAGATCACTTGTAAAAAATAAATCTTAATGCTAAAATATTTAGTATTGTGAAATATTTTTGTTTACACTCACGTTTAGCAAATATAAGCAATATTACACTTTAACACACTAGAAATAATCAATATTGGAATGGTACCATGACAGTAGAACATGTAATTAAAATTTCGGTAGCTGGCAATTCAATATTAGTACCAAAAAAGTACCATGTATCGAGAGGAGTGTTATCATGAATATGGAAATGGCGTGGAACGCTGCTAATAATCAATCCGGAAATGGTACAACAATAGTAACATGTGCTATTGAAGAGAACTTATACGGTAATAATGAATATACGAATCATATAAAAATACAATTGTATAATTTTGTTGTCTAGAGCTGCTAATAATTCAGAAATAGAACCAAAATATTGGGATGCGATATTTAGTTCGAGAGAACTGATAATATCAAAATATAGCAGCACATACAATTTAGTTGCTGAATAATTAGATGCTAATAATTATCAATTGGTACCAAAATATTAGCTTTTGCTGTTTAGTTAAAGAGGACTGGTAATAATGAATGTATAAATGGTATCAAAAATTGTAGCACATACAATTAAGTTGTCGAGAGCTGCTAATAATTCACAATTTGTACCAAAGTATTCGCTTGTGCTATTTAGTTAAAGAGGACTGGTAATAATGAATGTATAAATGGTATCAAAGATAGTAGCACATACAATTTAGTTATCGAGAGCTGCTGATAATTCACAATTTGTACCGAAATATTAGCATGTGCTATTTAGTTCAAAGAAACTTATATAATAATGAATATAAGTATGGCACAAAAATAGCAGTACATACAATTCATTTATCTAGCTAGTACTGCTAATAATTCATTAATGGTACTAAACTAGTGTAATATATTATGTAGTTCAAAAGGACTGGTAATACTGAATATTGGAATCAATGGCACAAATAAAAAAACAGCATATTTTTTTTTTCGAGAGCTGCTACTAATTTAGCATTTGTACCATAATATTACCATGTGCTATTTATTTCATCAGGACTTGTATTACTGGAGAGAAATTTAAAAAAAATAGCAGCAAAAAAAATTTAGTTGCCGAGAGCAGCTAATACATGCATGTAGTGCATGAGAACTGGTAATAATATATATACGAATCAATGTCACATAAAAGTGTAGTTGTCGATGGCTGCTACGATTTCAGGATTAGTATCGAATTATTAGCATGTACTATTTATTCCAGTAGGACTTGGAACTACTAACATTGAATATAGGAATGTCGTCAAAGTATTAGCATGTATTATTTAGGTTGAGGGAACTACTAACATTGAATATTGGAATGTTGTCAATGTAGTAGCATGTATTATTAAGCTCGATGTAACTGCTAACATTTATTATAGGAATGGCGTCAAAGTAGTAGCATGTATTATTTAGTTCGATGGAACTGCTAACATTCAATACAGACATGTCGTCAAAGTAATATCATGTATTATTTAGTTCTAGGGAACTGCTAATATTGAATATAGCGGTGTCGTCAAAGTAGTAGCATGTATTATTTAGTTTGAGGAAACTGCTAACATTGAATATAGCGATGTCGTCAAAGTAGTAGCATGTATTATTTAGTTTGAGGGGACTGCCAACATTGAATATATGAATGTCGTCAAATTAGTAGCATGTATTATTTGGTTCGAGGAAACTACTATCATTGAAAATATGAATGTCGTCAATGTAGTAGTATGTATTATTTAGTTCGAGGGAACTACCAACATTTAATAAAGGAATGCCGTCAATGTAGTAGTATGTATTATTTAGTTCGAGGGAACTACCAACATTTAATAAAGAAATGCCGTCAATGTAGTGGCATGTATTATTTAGTTGAAGAGAGCATACATATTGAATATTGTCAAACACAGTGAAAAATATTTGATTGCATTATTGGGTTGGGTGTGTGTGGCCATCGGATGCAGAATTTTAGATTAAGCCAGTTCACAATTAGGCCGCCATTTACCATGAAGCAATACAAGGTCGAATGTAGCATGGTACCTGGCTCTATTCTGTTCCTATGTACTGAATATCAGGTTGCTGTGTTTTGGTATTTTTCAAGGCAAATTGACCAGAAAAGTGAGTTTAATTTAAATTTTTCATATGTAAATACTTATGCGGAGCAACTGTAGTGGCTTTTTCTTTCCGATTATGAAAATGTGTGTTCCTATCGACCATCGTTAAGATATTTAAATAGTAGCTAAAACGTTTCTTCATAACATTTATTTTTATAAATGTTGTTTGAAATTGAAGATTATGATTTGTATTTTATCTTTTACCCACAGAATAGCGTTTATACAGTAGTTTCTGTGTTACTTCCTGGGTAGCATTTTCTTCCTGAAATGTGAGAATTGTTACCCTTTTTAGTCTCTTTTGACTGAGATTTTCCTAATGAATCTGGTATACTAAGTTAAGTTACTGTGCATACGAAACATATAAAATGTCTTCAAGGAAGAATATTGTAATATAATTCCGATTACGAGGATGTCAATAAAGTTTTCTGGATGCATGTTTTTTGTGACGTGGTTACTAAGCTGCTACGTATACTAAATTAAGTTATAGCTTGTCAGGGTATAGTCAACTGATAGTAGTGTTTCCGTATCTTGATATGCAAAATGGAAGTATATGCATATCATCAAATCATATTATGGAATATGTCTTTCTATTGTTTGAACAAATGATGCAGTCTGAATTTGAATTAGAATCATGTACATTTAATCCCAAGAAGACATCTTTTGATGAAAAATTTACTGAAATATTACAATAATTGCCAAGGGCAAATTCAAGATCGCGATGCACTGGAGAGACATGAATACAATTTTAAAACAAATAAAGCAGTGTTTCAGGAAAATTGTGACAAAAAGTACTTATCAGTATCGACTATATTACGTATTTTTAAAAAACCTTTTTGTAGTGGTAATTTTATTAATCAGTCTGTATTTACAATTTCTGAGTGATACATCATAAGTAGTAATGAAATGTAGTTTGAAATAATATTCAAAATTTAGATTTGTGCCAAAAATCTTTCCACTTTTCAACACAGGTTTGAGTTATTAGGTTTAACCTATACATTTTCTCTACGATTTCTGAGTAAGCTCTTTTAATATGGATAAGGGTAGATTCATTTTCACTATCTCTGCTATTCAAGGAAACTAACCAATTTCACGGAATAGCATCAATAAGACTGAAATACAAATTTATTTTAAAAATTGATTTGATGATATGTTATATTTGTCCGAGAAAGTTTTAAAGGTGAGGAAATTGTCCCTATCATCCAGTACATCGGGAAGAAATACATACCACTCTGGTACCAACCTCTATAGAACATAGTTCGCTTTATTGACATTTATATATGAATGGAAGACGTTAAGAGCTTTGCAATTTCTGAGTGGTAGAGTAATTGTAAATAATTGTTTTGACTAATAAACTCATTGCAAGCAGTACAAAAGGAAATATAATTTCGCTACTTTAATAAGTATAATAATATATTTCAACTGTTTTACGGGCTCTAGCAAAAGTAATATGATATCACTAATTGGTCGATTAAGGTAGAGATGCAGTTTATTTGTGAATTTCAATCAAAAATAGTTTTTTTTTTGTTTTTTATATAGATTTTTATCTAAAGAACATTCTGTGAAAATTTGACCAATAATTTCTTATTGGAACACCGTTAAAATTGCTGTTTATTTTCTGGTTAAAAATAAAAAAACACTCACACGTGGCAATGTTTATGTTCAATTGCCTAATTTGCATGAGTAAGCAAATAACAGGACTTTGATTGACAATATGCAAATCGAGATTGTACGGGTCATAGTTCATTCAATTCACGCGCATGTGCAATTATTCTCAAATCAGTTATCGCTCGCTAGAAAACCAAATATTATATTTCCTCAGCGTTTTTTCCTAATTTTTATCATTACATTATGCGTGGTGTGAAAAGAAAGAGAGGTAGAAAGAAGATTCAGATGATTTCTATGTCGGGAGAGGCAAAAGCTACACTGAAGGCATCAGCCCGCCGAACGAAAAACAAAATCGATGTGAGGTTCAAACGTGACTTTCCCTGAAGGCGTGAATCCGAGTTTCTGATTGACTGAGAGATTTTATTTTTAAATAATTGTTCTCAAAAAATAAACTGAGCATGTGAAGAATAATTTAACATTGTTTACTCAGTTTTACCGTAGTCATTGACGCCTATTCAAGAGTATGATGTTTATTGTGACTAGCGTGAATGGGTACTAGTAAGCTTCGTTTCGACAATGAGCTGTTATCACTGTAGACGCGATTTTAGGCATCAGGAATGATTGAAATGTCCGAAAATGACGCCAAAATACACCTTAAAAGTCCTATTTTATTTTTTTCTATTTCTATTTTTATTTTGGTCCCTCAAATAAGGGACACGTGAGCTTTGATTCTAACCGGATATATTGCACTGGCTCGGGGAGATACAAACTTTCGTGTATCTTTTGTCCAATGGGTACCTGTACTTCGATCATTCGCAAGTTTTGCTAGGTGGTGCGAGACAGCTTTGTTTGCAACCGGACGAACTCCGTTTAATTCAATGAAGCACACAACTGACAATGCTAAAATAAATTGCAGAGGTACGCTAAAATTAATTGAAAACAAGCAAATAATTTCAATGAAAAATAAATCACAGAGAGAGGTACTTGATACATTAACAACTCTTTTGACGCGCTGACCGCTTCTCCGCGTCTGATGTTTTGTTTTCCTTCTCATAATACTTACTGATTGATGATTTTGTTTTGATTTTTGAGTTTTTTAGCCTGCAACTCGGCCACGACCTTTGCTTTTTCCGTGAAAAATGGGGAAGTTTACGTCAACTTGACGGACATTCCATTTTTTTAAACTAACGAACACACTGTTTAGCACTCCTATTTTTTTTCATTTGCTGATTTCTACTCAGAAAAATTCGACCGCCCGAAAATGCACCTTAATTTTGCACTTTTAAAACATGTCAGATTTCCAACACAAATTATTTAAAACCGGTCGAAATTTTAAAACTTTTACGTTAGGAGCTGGAGCTTTCTTCTTGCAGGCGACCGTCGCCGGTAGTACAGCAGCATGTTTTGTACGTACATCCGTGCCAGTGCGCTGATTGCCTGCGACTGTCTTAGAAAATCCCTGAATAAGACGTTACCAAAATCGGAAAAAATAAAAAATTGCCTTCTTAAAAAAACGAACAGAATTCAAATATTTCGTTTAACAAATATGTTGCAGTGGGAAAAATTGGATTGGAAACCCTGAACAAAACTTCTGTGCCTCGCGTTTCGATTCTAGGATAACGCGATTATTCATTATTGTGCGTTCGCTTCCTGGAGTTGGTTCTCAATACTACATAAAAATCATCGAGGATAAATAATTTAATATCCCACTTTGTACTCTTCACGGTAAACCATAGGCTCTGAAATACTCGTAGATTTTTTTATTGAAAATACAGCGAAGAGAAGCCATGATGTTTTGATCGTGTAAAAGGTCACCTTCCTAGGACCGCCCCCTGTTTAATAATTCATGAGATGACGTCATATTTACTGGCATTACCACGTGTTTTTACCGACTCCATCAAAACACTGGTATGAATGACGTGTTTCTGATTTATATATTCAAGAGCAGTTGTTCTGGTTCAACGATTTTACATAAAATGTCTATGTCTATACGTTAACTTTCAATTTCAATAGTCTAGAAAGTATGACAAAGTATGACAAAGCAGTAATTCCCGGTTTAACGCGCAAATATGCAAATTAGCCTTTTTCTCGTCTTCTATTTTTGGTGAATTCTTGGGTTTTAAATTAAAATAGCTGATGGACGCTTTGGCCATTTGCCTCGAAATTTTCACACATTACTGAAAAGGTGTTCCCCCTTCAAAATGCGTCCGGACAGTTTATTACGGCGAGTGGAACAAAAATAACAAGTTCGCAATTAACACGGATATATAAATTATGCAAAAATAGCAAAGAGTGAACTTTGAGGTCATGCTGTGCGACTTTGAAAGCCGTTAGAGAGATGAGTGGACGCATTTGAATTAGTAGTATACCAATGTATCCAGCGATGTAATTTTACCCACAAACGGACTTGAAGTTTTTAAGCTATTTTTTTTTAAATCACTTTTGTCCAAAAAAGCATATTTTTGACCCAAAATCAAAAACGCATTCTGGATATTTAAAATAAAGACAAATTTTACAAAGTTTGTATAATAAGCTTTCAGAAAATATATAACATGTTGGATATATAATACAATCTTCATTGTCTGATTACTCAATTAAAAAGCAAGCCAAATAAACTGCATCTCTACCTTAAATGGTTTGTATGCACAATATGTAGATTTCACGGTTTTTGACAAATGTTGTGTGAGCGCCACCCAGAGCCCACAGGAGTTATTCGTTCGTTTTAGTTGGAAGTCGAAGAAACCACGTTGGGGACTGTATCGTGACAACGTGAAGTAGAACCACAATTGTTTTCGCGAGAGTGTTATTGTGATTTAGGAAATCGCGCTTTATTATCAACGAAAGAGTAATGACAGAACAAACAAGACAAGACAATGAAATGGAAATTCTCGCGGCTTTACATGAAGAGCTATAACTCAATTAGGAAGATCTCTAGAGCGTGTACTACCATTGATAACCAAACATTTTGAAATCGTTCTCATAAATTGTGTATAAACTTTTCATTTCAGTTTCTGTAACATTCGAAATATATTTCTTGACCAATAAAGACAATGACGTATTTGTTCCATGCGGTTCCAAGTCCGGGAAGGTCACTATATCATCAGCCTTGATCTTGCGCAGCACGTGGTTGGCGTCACGTGTAAAGGTCTCGTACTTCCCGATAATATCGTAATGTACATCACAAGGCTTGCAAAGCTCTTCATACGTTTGCCAGTGAACGTCAATGTTTTTCTGGTGGCTTAAGACAAACCTCACAAAACTTTGAAACGTTTGTATCTTCGAATTTTTTCCATCAATTTTATCGCGATATGCGGACAGCAACCGTTCAAATGGATGCCTTACAAATATTATTTTTGTATATGTTTGAAGGCGCCGTACTCTACCTTCTAGATCAAAGCTTCCAAGTTGTTTGAATTTCTTTGTGTAAATACCCCATGTACTGTCCTTTATTTCAGCAGTGCTGTTGTAGCGCCCTCCCATTACTATCAGCACTCTTCGCCAATTTGATGTTGCAACTTTGGGAACAGGACAGTAAATCAGTTTATACTTGTCATCGACGTACATTTCATGGGACAACTGCAATTGTCTATAATTGTCTGTCTGTATTTTCCCACTTTCAGCAGCCATCATGTTTTGTTCACTAGCGTTTGAACAGTTCACATATTTATTAGAAACCTGTATACTAGTATTTTGCAGCTGGTGACATGTACATCGCAGAAATGACAGGCGTCTGCGCATGTCTGTTTCGACCATCCGGGTTCTAGATAAGTTCTGAAAAATAATGGTTCTTATATAATGGAAAATATATAAGGAAATATGATTATCATTGCATGTATTATGTAACAGAGGGTGAATGAATTTTGAAGTTATGGAATAGTAGAAATTATTAATTGTGGACGATGCTTTTTCCAACTAGTGTATAGAGAATTAGAATGATCAAGTTCCAGTCAGCTAGTATACTGCTTGTAATTTTATCATCAAAGGACGATTTAAAGTTACATTTGTATCACCCGGCAGGCGAGTATACCGTGAGTCAACAATACAGACGCCATCTTGCACTCAAAAAAGTGAGTTTGTGGACTAAAAATAAAAAACAGATTCAGTTTCAATAATAATACAAATTTGCATAGTTGGTACATGCAAACATTAGCCACACAAGCTAGCTAAATGAAACACACATAGTGCATTCTTCAATTATATACTCGCATCTGCATACACACCAATACTGTTTAGTATGTGTATTAATGCTATAAAAACGATTCCGACAACATAATTCTCAAGCTACGTTGATAAAAAAAATACGATTTTAAACACTAGAGGGCGCTCGATTATTTTCTAAAAAATACCTCTGGTCTAATCATATTCAAAAGAAAGTGGTAAAACACTTATAGCGCACGTTTTCTAATAAGAAATAATGGCCAAAATTAAAATGATTTAATGTAGTTTATTATGTCCTCTTCATAGGAATAACTTGTAAATTTACCTTACCTTGCCTGCAAGTGACGTTGTGTTATATATTGGCATTTTGTCCAAGGTCAAATTGCTTGCATTTGATCGTGAGTGATAATCTAGAAGCCTTGCGTCTCTCATATCGCCTGCAAATTATATTGAAAATCAGATTAATGCAGAATACATACGTAGATTCCCATCATTACTGACCACATATGACCCCACTCACTAGATTTATCTTATTGACATGGCTTTATTAGTGCACAACATTTGGTAAAAATAATTAACTATTTAGTCTCAATCTTTGATTCAGATTAAATGTAAATTTGAATGTATTGTTTAAGTATTCAAAATCAAAGGAAGCACTAACAGCTAGCCACAATTTGATTTGTTTTACGCCTTCTATCTCAATGTACCTACTGCTTTTGTGTCAGTGAATATTGGCTCGTTCATGTTAACATGAGACCGGTCACTGGTAGCATAGTGGTTGTCGCACCAGACTTATGATCGGTAGTTCAAATCCTACCTTAGGGTGAACATCAAAGGGTCGACCCCTACACTGGGTGAGTGTGCCACAGACTCAGTGGAAAGGCCAATTCCACTGGCCGAGATTCATTCACTAACGAATGCGACTTTGGTGGAACTTTGGTCAAGGTCTGCAGGTGCTTGTGTTCGACCGGGCCTGGTTGACGCCAGGATAGCGCAATAAAATTGCCATTTGATAGGGAGATGACCACACAGCCCTATCATGTAGTCCCAAACAGGAAATGACTTCTGTGGCAAAATGCACTATGTGTCAGCACTAGCACTTGCAATTTGCCCTTACATAAAAGAAAAGTCAGGAGAGACAACAGTGACATTCAATGTCCGGAAAATGAAAATCGTCCTAGATAAATCCATAATCACAATCTGTGGTATGATTCCTAATACAGACGAATAGTTTTAAATGTACTGTAGCGAATGAAAGGAGAGTTTTTTAAATTGAAACTCTTCTTTTATATTGTAGTTATTTGCTGCAAATGTGTTTAACTAAGTGAAGTGTCAACGTCAACTATATTTCACGTAATTCTCTGTCTCAATTTGGTCACGTTTCTTATTTTCAAACGGTCCTAACAATAGATTGTTAGTTGCACGTAGTTATGTATTATATTATACCAGTATACTATTTGTGTCAAACCATCGATTTGATTTGTCCAAACACAAAATTTAGATATGCAATCAAGGATATATCTAAGCAATAATGACTACCCAAGCGCCATATTGGATGAGGAGTGGTGTATATGAATGATAATGTGTGAAGCAAGACGAACTTATACTGAGAAAGGCGTCGGTGGTACAGATCAGGTTGTAACGAACAGAGATGGTGATAACTGTCTCTGTTGACTAGTTGAATGGCAATTGAAATAGTACTTGCCTCATTCATGTGACAATTGAATACATTATAAGGATGAATCGAATATTGCATCACCTAAGACTTTGCAGGTATAAGCGCTAGTACATTCACGTGTGTACACTCGTGTACACTCGTGTAAACTCGGTGTAGATGCTGACATTTTCATAATGGCATCAAATACGGATTCACCAATAGGAGAATACTAGTAAAAAAATTCTTTTATCCGCTACTGAAGACAGAAACCGTCGAAAATTGCTTTCTGTCTGCCATTTTGTAAAGTATTGTTTGTTTGTTTGTTTTCAAGTTAAGGGAGGAGCGGGGCTGTTGTCTCCATTGTTTGCATACATTCAAGCCTGCCATTTGTGTCACTGTGATTTTTTAGTCTTTCGAATGATATTGTAGCATATTTCGTCCCAGTTTTATAATATTTCGTTAATTTAGTTGGACTTTTCGACCTCGTCTGCCAAATTTTACATGATATCAAAGCTGATATTCCGTTGTTGTCCTACACGGTTTGTTGTTAAGAAGACCAGGCTAGTTGATAACACCAGTAATCGTTTTTTTATGAATCCGATCATCACTTTTTTTCTGCCAAATATGAAAGGACAAATTGACAATTGCTTTGGGGCACTATATCAATCTATTTTTTGTTTTGGTTTTAGATTTTGAAAATTCATAAGTTAATCATTATGGAAATGTTACGTACATGTTGGACGTGATTTTAATTTTAGTATGCAGACTGTCTGAGAACAGTGACCACACATTCCAAAAGGTCAGCGCTCACGCAACGAATTGTGTAACACATCTGCGGACTCGTCATTTTATCCTGCGCTGAAATACCAGTAGAGGCTGCGTAGTCAGGTTTCATCCTATACATACTTTATAATATTCAGCGTACATCATACATATTATTCTTACCGTTTCGCCGGCACCAATAATAATACCACATTACACAAGACAGCAGGCACATAACAGCCAGTCCTGTAACATGACAACTTTAAAAATGTTTGAAAATAGTTCAAAAGATTTGTTCGTTTATGCACCGTTGCAAGCTAAGTCGAAAATCTAGTTCATTCTGTGAAGCTGATAACCTTAGAAACACCTCAAAAACTACACAAGACAGATTTAAAAACGCTTACCAATTTTGATTCTTCTTTTATAAGCCATAAGTGTGGTTGTCTAACCAGTCAACAGTCTGAAAGTAAACAGTTTATCGTCTGATACATAACTTAGTCTTTTGTTGTCACTGCATAAAAAAAATCTTCTACTGACTAACAAAGGCTTATTCAATATTGATTCACTTTATGGGAATCACCTCTGCTCAAAGAGATAGTCTGGGTCGATGTTCTAAAGAATTGTTATGAATAGAGAGAATTAGAATACATTAAAATATTTAATGACTAGATGCGAATCACCACTGCTCCATGATAAATAGTCTGGATCGAAAGGTCAAATCACATTACAAATTTAAAAACTGTACACGTATAGCTTTAACTGATATCAGGGTATACTCAGTATGAGTACTCGGTGCTAAAGTTTATAGTTTTCTCTTTTCTTTCAGGTGACTAAAGCTCTAATGGATCAGGACTAGGGGTGACCTTGAAAACCTTATTTCCAATTCAATCCGAGTGACTATGGTTTCAACTACGTCTAAGCCAATATAAGTTAGGATAATGGCGTGCAGAAAAACTGAAAGCTATCGGACCTGTGTTGTGTCAGTTCCCAGAAGCTCAATAATGTTGACATGAAAAACTGTATCTCAATCTAGAAGTAAAAATATTTGACATCTATGGTTATTATCAACGCAGTAATTTCGCAATATAAATAAAGCCAAGGATTTATGAGATATTTGAGAGTGTTAAATAAATAAATAAATAAATTTATTAATAAATTTTAATCGCACTTATGACTGAATGGCCACCACGTAAACATAACATTTTTAATACATGATCGAACCTAAAATTAATTGATTGAAGATAAATCTTTCATCATGCATAATTTTACTCGAATTTAGTTATTTTTTAGTATGAATGTTGTTCAATGTTGTATACAGCTTCACAAATAGCCTATTAAATAATATTATAATAAAATATTCCAGTCAATTTTGCAAAAATAATAGGAAATTCTGTCATCTAATTGCAACAGATTTTTTTTTCTTGAGTATGCCTTCCGCAATGGTCCTCAGACCCACATACAAAAAGTCAAAGAAAATATACGGAGTGAATGTTTGTCTAATTTGCATAAATTAAAACCAGCTATTTTTCACATTTCAGAATTATCATAATAGCTTTATTATGTTATAACATTCCTCTTAGGTGTCATTTTAACCATTTTTGAGCATGGGAATTTGTTTCACTTTTTCTTTGGAATGGTTGACTTATTTGCATAAATCTGTATGGCTGCCAAATTAACGTCTTATGTTGTATTTAGTTATTTAATTGAGTTGAATCATGCACAGGTACACTTTGATACACTTGTCATGCAGGTACATACGGTTGGTATTTGTTTTATTTAGTAATATTTATTTCAGGTTCAATGTCAACAACACTACTACAATGTTAATGAAGATTCAATGGAAATCCTATTCACAGTGAACGACATAACTCTACTATCTACACTGTGCCTGGGCAACGTGTCCATCAAACCTGCGTCGTATTCATTGCAAACCTATTAATATAGTCCAAGCTTCAGGAGAAAGAAGTCAGATCCAGAGCCCAAGTACTCGTCATTCTCTGTTGTATTCAGCTGAAGAAAATTCCAGCACTAATTGTTTATTTTGTAATATAAACATCAACTTCGAAGAACGGGGGGGGGGGCACGATATCTTCCCAGTAACCACCATGGTCAACAATGAAATGTTGTTAGCAACATGTAGTGAAAAACATGACTTATGGTCCACCAGTGTACAGTCAAGAATTATGAGTGTCCATGGTTTACTTGCTGCTGATACTATATACCACTGAATATGTAAATTTACGTACAATAAAGCAAAGAAAATATACCATAGACAAGAAACGGTAGACCACACGACGAGGTTAAGATGGCTAACTTTCATCAAGAAAATGACGATGAGCAAACTGCAAGTACACTATGGTAATAAAATAACTATAATTAAAATTAATGGTAAAGCGAATGTTGTCACATTCAAGGGCACAAAAGAGGCTGTGCTTCAGGATTAGCGCGACAGGGGAAAGATAAGCATTCATTTATTTAGTGGACAGAGGCAGACTCAATTACCCATAAACATTTGATGCAATCCATGGGATTGAGAGGTTCCCTTTTAACACAGCAAATTAAACACATAAGTTCTCAATAAATAGATTAATTATATAGAGCTCTCAGAAAAATATAACAACAGAGTTCCTCACCCCTGACCTGAACCATAACCCCAAAACTCAATCTCCCCATATAATTCAATATGCCCATCCAAACAATTGTATAGTAGGGCCCTACTATAGATGATTTAATATAACTTTGTCCAATGGCATTTAGTAGTTTTTTCAACTATTCACTGTCGTGATTCACTGCCCCAGCCATAGACGGTCGGTGACGCTGTTAGCATTGTCATACTTTCTGTGTTCCAGTACTCTTGCACGAGGTGATAATCCCTCAATGCTTTAACAGATATAGGCAGAAGTACGGACGCGCCTACATAGGCCAAGCCAACGCATGTACTTGAAATACAAATGAAAAATTAGTCATGTTTAACAGTATGCTATAGTTTATATAGCAAAGCCCTGCATTATAATATGTATACCAGATGTGTGTTAAAAAGATCCTAAGGGGAATGCTAGACAGTGGAGAATCAGGGAATTAAACAGTTCATATGTTGCCCATATTGCATTCGTTAAACATGAAGCTATTCATGTCTAAGCACTACCCAGGATAGAATAGATCATGGATGCACAAGGGTGCTGAATGGTTCTCAACTGTTGACGTAAAAATTGGTTACTGGCAAATGAGTATGGATGAGTGTGACATTGTCCCATCAGTTGAGTGCAACAGTCTTCATGTGGGTCTTTCAGGCAGCGCTAGCCCCTTTGTATTTATTTATTTACACCAGATAAGCTAAATGAAAGTGTTCAAATTCAAATTTACATTATTCATATGTAAAGAGAAACAGCCCCTTTCAAATGGTGATGGGAAGTGTCTTGCTGACTTGGCAATTAGGACATGTCTAGTGTAACAAAATGATGTGGTTGTATGTAGTGTCTCATTCCTTGATAATCTTGAGAGGCTGAGACAATTGTTTGAAGGTTGTAGCTAATAAATGTCAATTTTTCAGGAAAGAGGTGAGGGCATAATGTTCCCAAAGATGGAGTACGGATAGATTTTGCCATGACTGTAGCCCTGCAGGTATGGCTAATGCCAGAAAAAGATGTGAAAACAATAATGGGTGAAGAATGTTACTAAAATAGCAATGCCCTTGTATGGAATTACTATTGGTTTATATGTCACGTGAGGTAATAAGAACAAACATGCAGTCCATAAGCCTGAGTTGGAGTGAACTGTGGAGTGCAAATATCCATTTGCGACCACCAGCTGAGCCCAAGAAAGAGGTTATGACATCTGAGAAGTGATTGCTGTATGCCGGAGTCAGTTGGTGGTTACAATGCCAGGTGCGGAGTTTTGTGTGTAGCATCACCTGCATTGCCTCAGCATTAGCTGAACCAAGTTCTTATGGTTGTCAAGTGCCTCAAAATATATGATACCTGACATGGGGATCAGTGGTTGAAAGAGTGTACAAGTTCTTTGAATGGGTGCAGACTTGATAACAGAGAACACATAGCTGAGCATGCTGATGTGGAGACTGCCCTTGAGGAATGGGAAAAGCTAGGTTTGAGAAATAGTGTGCTGCACAGATCCAGTAAAGCTGATGATGCACTGAAAGATGACAAGAGATGTGGCGAGAAAAGTGCGATCCTATAAAAGTGTGCCAGGTGCAGAGTCACTGCTGATGGGAGAGCTAAATTTCCATCGGTTAATATCAAGATTACAAGGTCACTTGAGATGTCGAGCATAGATTACCGCACTCTAGAAAAAGGCTGATCGGATATGCTAATGAGAACTCACGACTTCACGTGCTTTAGCTCTACCTACAATGAACAAAACAACAAAATTCGCAGCAGAAACACGAGTAAGTCAGACCATGAGTGAGAGGAATTTTGAAATTGGAGTGATACTAACATCTATTTGAAATGACATGTGTAGCCAAGTCTCATACAAGACAATGACTTCCACAAAAAAATGGCCAACATGAGTGTTTCAATGAGAATTTCCTCGGTATGTTAAGCTCTTTGATTGAAGAACAGAATCAGGACTGGTGACAGCATGTTGGACCTTTAGTGCATGCATAATAATAACTGTAGAAAAAGTGGTGTAACAGAATATCTCCCCTTCCTTCCTCATGTATGGCAGACATGCCAGGCTGATGAATGCAAGTTAGCATATGATCATGTTGAGAAACGAGCAGGCCAATATAGAAGAAAGATTAGATACCTTGAAACATGATTTCAATCCAGAATCTGTTATTGAGAGGAAAACATGGGATAGCAGAGGGGTGGTGGAAGGAGCCTGAATTGGTTGTGAGGCCAAACTGTCCAGATTTCCACGTCATAGGACTTTGCACAGCAACATATTACTTCATACCACACCCTACTGTACAATATTAAGATAGACATATGAGGCAAGTTATAAGGAAGTCATTATTCAACTGAATAATGGTCCGAAGTGGAACATGACAGCAAGCTAGTAATTCCATTCAGTAGTAGCATTTGCCGCCCCCGGGGTAAAAACTTAACAAACTTAATGGTCCAATTAAGGTCCATTTAGTAAAGTGTTCTATATGACTTAAATATGATTGAACAGCCCATAACGGGCATTGAAAGCATCATTTTATCTGTTTGTGAATCAACAGCATATATTCTTACACAAAAGATGGAAAATATCGCAATCTACATTTCATAACATTTGCGTGTGAAAATTAAAAAACTACAGTTAAAGAATAATTTATTGACAATTTATTAGGCGTTTCATGGATCTGCACATTGTTTCAGCAACTATTAATGAATTAATTATTCCTTGTAAAATATTCTAATTTAACTTTGTATTTTATATGTATATTTCAATAAACCTGTCGAAACGTTTAGCAAAACTTGGCACTTATTGTTGTAGTTGTGTTGCAGACATTGCATACTATTAGATATGCCAATGAATCATCAATATGTACAATACAATAGAAAGACATAGCACATTATCCAAATATTGAATTGTATACTAGCACTCCCGCTACGAGATATTGGTGGCTCTTTCATCTCCACTTTCTGAGCAACAAATTTGCTGTGTAAACCAAACGGCAAAAGTTCAGGCGAAATCGCCCTGCCGATCTCGGAGAAATCCTTCGCATCCAGCACTATGACCATTCCTGTAAAACGAACGTAACTCATTAGGTTTACCTCGTAAAACATAATATAGCTCGAATTAACTAAGGTAAATAATGTTTGTCTATGTATTCAGGCTTCGTGAATGTTCGTATTGACAGTTATTGCTCATTAACTACATAAATATGTTGCATTAACATGGCTATCATATACATCGGTTTAGAATACAAAGCTAGCGTTACCTGTCTCAGTATGTGTGTCCAGTACATCGACAAGTACAACACCATCGTCTTCGTCAACGGCGTCAAGAGTAGGGACAAATATTGGCTCACTTGTTATCAAACCATCGTATGGACCCCAATACAGTGCTGATTTTGTTTCAACGTTCAACTGTGTGCAATAAATAAAAAATATTCATAACTAATCTCAATGATATGTGTATAAATATAATATAATTGGGTTCGTGTTTAAGTCAATATAAAGTCAACGTCAGCACACCTGTGCATAACTTAAGATTGAACTAATACCAAATTATTATGAACATTTAAAACTCCGGTCCCATAAACCTATGTAAATGATTTATTCTTTATTCAGTAAAACGACGCCAATTTGATGTTATGTCCCACATTCACGGTTATTGGGTACAGGGTATTTATTTAATTTATATAATATATACATGTTCGTGGGCACTTGTATATGTAGACAGTTATGGTTTAACGCTGTTTACATTTTGGAATTCTAACCCAGGTGGAACATACTAAAAATATTCTTAATTCGCATAACTAACAAGGCTATAAATAATTATTACAAAATATAATTAGTGTAAAAGACGACGTCGGATACTACTAGTATTACATTTACTTTACCACTAATTTACATATTGAAAAGCAATAATCGATCCGTTGATGTGATAGATGTGACCATTTTATAAGTGTCCATAAAAGCTGTACTGGGTGAACGATTATACACATAACTCATTCTCCCAACTTGTATTTTGTAGTTATTAAGGAAAGTTGGAAGTTGATTAGCTTATAAGATTTTACTTATAAGATCCACGTTCTCTTGTAGTTTTGCTCATTGAATTGTGGATTGTACGTTTAATTCACTTAATCCTTGAAAATTACAATTGATAGTTGCACCAGAATTTCATAACGAAACCGACTCTCAAATTTGAAGATGATCAAATAAAACATTTTGGGTTATTGTAACCAAAGGAATAAAACTATTTTAATTGAAATTTAAAGAATATTTTGGAAAAATAAACATACAACATGTTCCATATTTGAATTTGGTTGAGTTCGTGGGCTAGTTAATATAATATCCAAGTTGAAAGGAAGGAAAAATAAATGTTTGTGTTATTGTAACCATACGACATAAAACTTGAGACGGAGTCAACGACGACAACAACAACGAAGACAAACATTATTCCCTAAACGTAAATTTGACATAATTTCTGGGAGCTAGTCGAATTTGAAACGCCTTCACCAACTGAATTACCAAAACGAAGATAATACATTTCATAAACTCATGTATGCTCTGGTCTTTTAAAATGTGTAGCATGTTTTGTATGTAATAAAGCTACATTTAAAAAAAACCTGCGTTTATACATTAACACCTTCAATTCATTATTGAGGTGGTACATTTTGTTGCAGTCGGAGATAGATTCTGAAGACATTTGTGACTTAACTGGGGAATCACAATTTCTTTAGTTTGTGACGAAAGTGAGGCTGTACACCAAGATAAACAAGCGAATGTGAATAGCAAACAATAGGTTGTTAGCATCCATGTAATAATCGATGTTTACTGACAAAAGATAACAGTGCGAGAAGAACAACAGCAGAAAAACAGTTCTTGTTCATTACTACCACTGGCGGGATTTAAACACATATGTATCTTGCCAAAGAGACAACGGGCTCATTGTATTCCCATTGACCTTGTATCGTTGCGATCACTAAACTGCATTGTACCATCCTTGTATAGCATACAAATAATTTATCAACTTACCTTGATAACCGTATTTGGTACTGGGTCTAAGCCTGCCATGTACGCATACGTGTAGGGTTTAGTGTTATAATTATAATAGTTGATGGTTGAAAAATCAACAACTTGATAGCCCGATGGATAAAGATCAATTCTGTCAATAAGCGTCCAATCATTCATATCAACTACAAACCGCTCTACCACTGTTCTCTTTGTGCCCTAGATACAAACAATGATTGTAATATTGCAAAACTTAGTCAGAAAGTTTGTCAAATTATAATAGTAGCTATAGGCAGATCGCCAACATTTAATGTATAGTTGTGCTAAAAAATATTTGCTTGCATGAAACATTGCAAATTGATGTTTATGAAATAACTTACTGGTCCAGCTACAATTTCTTCCAAATCGAAATATCTGTATACATCCCACGAGTATGTCAACATATCTAAGTACATTTTGCCATCCAGTTCATAAGAATTGAGCTGCAACACACAAATTAATCATCAATTCTTTGTTTATCCACATGTATATATCTCAATAGTGATAGCTTATTATCATGATTCATTACTTTACCATAAAACGATATTTTCCCGTTATACAATCGACAGATAATGAAAAACACAGAATTAGTAGATTAAATTAATCAAAAAATCAACTCTGCTTTTGTATGTTGTGTTAAAGTAATAATATCTGATTCGTTTAATATATGGTGGACTATAGTATGTTTAATCAAAATATAAAAATGTTTGCATTTTTTCCCGCCGATTATATGCGTAAATAATAGTTAAATAAATTTCAAATTACAGAGGCGGCGGCATAACACTTTGCATGGTGGGGCGAGATCTGCTCACTATTCCTCTCGCCAGAGGCGCGAACTTACTAGAGGGGGTCCGGTGGCATGCTCACCTTGAAAAATGTTGAAGTCTAGACCCTTTGAAAAGCTATTTCCTGCAATTCTAGAAGTAAATTTTGCTGATAAAAAGAGTTTCAGCTTGATTTGGGGGGCAATTATGATGTCTCCAGTCTATACATTTTATATTAATAAATATATATGGATAATGCTCAGAATGAATTCTTTTGCTACCAGCACATCAATATTCACACATCATGTTAAATTTGAGCATATGCACTCATAACATTCAGTTTTAGAAATGCCATGGTATAGATAAGAATTCTACGTCAGAATACAAACCAATCACCTGTACAGCTGAATTGAGCTATTGTGTTAAACTAATCAGTCGGCATAAATAAATATATATAATAATATTTCGCCTGATAAATTAACTATTTATTGTAAATGATGTATCTAAAATAATGTTTAGCCTTACATCAGTAGTTCAGTCTTTCATACCTGATGTGTTATAAACAACCCATCTGGTGTGGAAAATTCTCCTACTACGTCGTTGGTTTCACGGCTTACGAAGACAAATCTCGTCGGAATATCTGATCGAAATTCATAACCGGTCAGAAAGGTGGGAAGTACTGGATCATCTGGGTCTGACACTGAAATAGGAAATTTTCAGTCAATAGTTTATGTTATAAACGCTCTACCACGTACAATTGATAACATGTTCACTGGAAATAACCATTTATTATTTTAAAACAGAGTCCAACAATATATATATATGTGTCGTTGAGCCTGTTTTTTTTCTTCCTCAAAAATAATTAGCAAGAACTGAACAACCAGTGGTTTTAATGTCACCAACACTTATACTTAATAACAATAGTTTTCAGTTTAACACAAATAAATAATGCACCTGGCAATATATGGACAAAACTCCACAAATTACTATTATCATGTTCACCATCATCCAACCACTTTGTATAATTTATGTTTCATAGACGACATATTCACCACATTTGCATATCATTTAAAAAATATTATGTCAGAATTCATATTGATCCGACAGGTAACATTAGGTTGATCCGAGATGGCATTTTTGACAACTTAGTGACTGATTCAGTACGTAAAGATGGGAACGTGGTATTTGTTTAATATTGAAGGTTTTGATGTTAAATATGTAAATATTCACACAAAACTAGCATTTATCAGAATAAATTATCACATAAAATGCAACATTAGAAATGTAATATATTTAATCACATACGTAGGGGAGACAAAGAAACGACAGATTTAACAACCACCTTGCAACAGTATGACTCAATCTAGACACATCAGTAGCCATACATTTCAATAGCATCGACCACCCTATAAACGACATGTTATTTATATGCGTAATAAAAAATAAATAAATGCGAAAACAAGCTACGCAAAAAAACTAGAACCATTTCGATGGAAAAATGGCTGCAAGCAAACTACCCATACACCAAAGGATCAATAGTGGACAGTTAGGGCGCATCATACGCTAAGAGCTACTATCATAAACTTCTACCCCTGCGGCATGATGTTTTACAGCATTTGTTTTAGTTTTCTTTGTTACAATTTCACATTTTTTGAGATTTATTTCGTTTTCATTTTATATTTTGCCTGTTATTTTCAGTTATAATGATACAATTTCATTATCATTTGTAGTCACTGAAGAAGGCCACAGTTAGGGAGAGAAAGGTTGACTCCATTCAATCAAGTGAGCAGTAAACATATAGTGTGTTGAGATGCATTTTCCAGCGTATACACTGTAATAAACATTGTGCTGTATGCGTATAATTCCATTCAGAAAATGTGCGAATTCATAGTCGCCCTTCAGAATTATCCCTACGTGGCAATAACGTTTTTCAAAGGGAATCACGCATCATGATCTCCCGAACCAGTTGAATTTCACAGTGTCTGTAAATTGTGTTTCAATAATTTCATAGCTTTAAAAACATGTGCAGAATGATAATGTTGATTATCGAAACCACGCTAACAAATCTACATCGATTGAAAAAAAACATCAATGTATAGCAAGTGAACAAATGTTAAAGATTCAAGTCCATGATAAACGTGCATACATGTTTAAATAACAGAATTGTTTTGTGAAAAAAGTGAGGAATGATTATTTATACAGTACTTGTGTATTCTGTAAAAAAGTCTGACTTCGTGGTTATATCATTTTGTTATACAAATACCAATGTAGTAAACAATATAGTCAACTCACGTAGGTTTTTGCATACATCCATGAAAAAATTCGATGTTGGAATAATAAAATAATTCTCTAACCACCGGGTAGATCAAAGTCAGGGTAACCATCATCCACACATTGGCTCAGATTGAAGGGACCGCCTGCTAAGACGCTAAAGGTATCCGTTCGTCATTCTGGATTTTATACACCATTCGCCTTTGAATATATTAATGAATAAATTTATTCACGACACTGCATAAAAACTTAATGAATAAATTATTTAATTAAGTAATTGTGTTTGTGTTGTACAAACACAATTATATTGACGCATCAGTTGTTTGTGGTTTATTTTGGGAAATCTTTTTCGGGCACATTATTTTATACATTTAAATTTTTGCGCAATCCACTCATCTCGGGAACCTCCACACAAAGCATGGTCTCGTGCCTATTACTTGTAAACATTTTTTGCAGAGCTTGTTCGCCCTCTGTGACACAATAACAATATGCACCTATATACAATATATTTTACTTTATATTATACATACCACGCATTGATGTTTTCACTATCACGCATATCAAACATGAGTGCAGAACTATACAGAGTTACATCGTCAGCGTCAGTGTGTTCGTGTGCCGGATTATTCAAATTCACCATATATGGAGGCAGCCCGAAGTTAACATCTTTGAACGGATATGCTCCCTTGGTGTCAAGAGTCTCAAGATCGATCCATAGTTCTATGAATGACATGTTATCTTTTATATATTCAAGCACAGGCAATAAGGAAATTAGATAGATAGATTCGGAAAAAATCAGCCTTGCGCAGTGAATAAATATACGTCAAAACTAACAAAATGAATTGTGCGTTTAATGTGCCTCGTTCGTCTTGCTGCTGTCGTTTGATTTTGTTCAAAAAATATAATTTACAAGCGCTGTTTACGGCTTATTGTCTATCATAACTCCAAAGCTTTAACCAAAATAGCTTTAACTCCAATATTACAACCCAATATTTGTTATGTTTCACCACCGTAGTTGTACAGTCTTAATGCATATACACAAAGATTTTAAAAACTATACCGGTAACTAACCGAAACTAGCTTCTGTCACGGTTTCAACATTATCTCCAATCTTCCAGAAAGCAATATTTGGATTAAGGGCAGAATAATCGCTGAAAATGGACCATTTTTCGAACTGTTCTTGGTGCTAGATGAGAACGTGAACTCAGAATAATAGTAAAGAATGATTGACACATAAGTCGGCGTGAGGAAGTGTTCAATAATGTGAAAATGGTGTAGATATGTGGGACATTGCTTTCAAATCGACTATATCAAATATGTAAAAAAAAGCAGTTCCCATCCAATGAAGTCTACAAATGAAAACAATATCGATTGTGTCAGCTGCACATGCGTCACTTAGACCCATTTACATCATTACTTTATTCTGGTATAAAGAAGACTGTGCGATTTATTTTAATGGATTTTCAATTCCTGTCGCAATTCAAGAGACCGAGTACTCATGTTCACTCAGGTAACTATGGATTTAACTATACATACAATAGGAGAATACGTCGTTGCCCAAGCGACCTTAGATACGTCCATATCCCACTCATAATAATCCCACGTTTTATAGCTTTGAGTCAAATAAAATCTGGAAAAATGAACATACACAAATGTACTAATGTGGTTTCACGGAAAATGCTCGTTGTTTACAAATAGCACAAATCTTGCTTCATGTTGAGCCATAGTATTCACAATTTCGATAATGAACCAGTATTGATGTTTTTGTTTTTGACCTATATCTCGCGCATGCGTAGCGTGACGACTACCATTTAAGGTATCACTTGAAACTTCGCGATTTCAAACATACACCCTGAAAGACGTGAGGCTGAATATACTAAATAGATATTATTTATATTGACTATAAAAGACAATAACGCAATATCGTAAAAATATTACAGGAAAGCGTGTTGTTGAAGCTGCCATCCATTAATGGGCTTAATTGTATATGCTAGGTGTGCCACGCTAAGTGCTATTGACATAGAAACCGTCGAAGTTAACCGAACACCGAATATTCTGCAAATTCCGCGCTTTATCGGAAATTGCCTATTTCGTCGTAAAACGGGTCCAGATATTAAAAAAAAAGAGATGAGTTCTGGAAATTTTGACCTTTGCAGCTTTGTAAGAATTTTAAGAATCGAGCAACATTTTGGCGAGTTGTAAGTACCTGAATGTCTTAGTGTTTACCTCAAATAGTATATAGTGAGCTACTTTGAAACGATATTTCTCACTGTTGCAGATTTTGCGGATGGTTTCCGACATTTTTTTCGCTGCGTTTCGAGCGATCATACCACTTTGTGCATTAACAATTTTGTTTTTTTTTGTGTTCAGGGGTACCGAAACATGGGATAGCTGGTGTCATATATATGATATCACTCAGGATATCAGCGTAAGCCGGTTATCGGTAAAAACTAGGGTGTGGTATTTTTGTCGCGTTCGACTTCATAGTACGTGTTATACGCGTTGTTCGTAACTATCGTCCACAGATTCGCTAAATTCTTCCGTAAATGCCACTTTTGAATTTCAGTGTGGTCATGGAGGTAAAAAGAATTACCTATGTCTCGCGATAATTGATTGGAATATGAATATATCTCGCGTTATTTTATGAGATCTAATGATAATCTTGCTGCTCTGCAATGTTTACTAGATATAAGAACTGATAGGCTAAACAAACGGGATTGCCCATGCCTTATTTTACTATTGGTTTAAGTGACACCGTCCTTGAATGTGATCTTTGTAACGGTCAACGATAATATGATAAGTTGATAAATACTTCAATGTTAAAAATTATATTTGATTCTTATATACCACATTTCAACGTAAATGAAATATGTGAACGTTAGAAAGCGCGAGTGCCAGTAGAAAAAAACACATAATTATGTTACATCAATGTTAAGTGGGTTGAATTAACAACACTCCCATGACCAGTGTCACAGCTCTGAAAACTCATGTAAATGTGTACGTGCCATCATTAAAAAAATATCGTTTTCAATTTCTACAAATTAACACAGTAATAATCACTATTGTGATCTTACGTATTATCTGTCCAAATGCGTTCTGGGCGGACCAATGTGACCAGCTGGGGAATTTCACACTGATCAGATATTGCATATTCTGTCTATATTTTGTGCCGCCAAATCATATTTAAATTAAAAACAATGTCACGTTTTAAATAATATAGTACCAACCTGTAAGTGTTTGGTCGATGGTGACCAAGAGAGATGTGAAGTGTTAGAACTGCCAATAACTATGAATCGGTCACGCTATCTTTAGAGATTAATCGTTCGGTCATATGATAATGCCTGAAACTGTGATGACTATTTGACCAGATACAAAAGGTCAATTTGAGGTAAGACGCTGTTGGGTTTATTTACTGGATAGTCACTGAAAGATACATGGACTTAGAGGCAGCATGATATTCGCGCAACGCCTTCAGTTGAAACAATTCTACCAATGCCAAATGAATCGTAGGTTGTATGTCTGTTTGACATTGATTTAGAAATGTGAAGGTATGTTTTGTCTGTATGTATGTCGATCATGAAGCCGTCATCGTAATGAAGATGTGATGATTCGCCCCCTATTACTCCCACCTAGTTAAGTAAATATTATGCCGTTGACAGACTGAATAGCCGATACCTCACACGTCGAATGGACATTCAACTCTGTATGTTTCTCTGTTGGTATTTTATTAATCCATCCGACGTCCCGAATTGCTTTCCATAGATGTAACTGATGGTCACTACCTATTGTGTGAATAACGATAGATGGAGTAGTCACCTAATACAGGTATTCCATCCGCGTCACTTTCCGTGTGCCATCCGTGTGTGAGTGACAAATATATTGTATGTTACTGTATTCCCCCTCGTATATTGTCAAGCGTTCGCTGTTCGCTTAGGTCAGGTAACTATGGTCAAAGTGGTAGGTTGTTAAGTGTCATCGATCCAAGTAAAAACATATTTTGTTAACAACTAAGTAACTACTCCTAGCTGACATAATCAGTATTACCTTTGTGGCGGCTGCACAGGGGGGGGCAGAGGGGCGGTCGCCTCCTCAAAAAATTTTGGAAGGGCGTCGCCCCTCCAAAATCAAGCTGAAATCCTTTGTATCAGCAAAATGTGACCCTCAAATTTAGGAAATAGCGTTTCAGAGAATCTAGATTTCCAAATTTAAGAGGGGCATGCACCGGACCCCCGTGTAAGGTCGCGCCTGCGGCGCAAGGTTAGTGTACAGATCTTGTCCCCTTATGCACACATCTCGTGCCACCGCCTATGTTACTGAGTTAATCATGTGAGACTCACTGGCATGGTGGGGACGTCGTTACTTATAGCGTGTGTTCGGGGAACTTTGACTCGCCTGCTCACACGAACACGTAGAAATACAAGGTTGACTCAAAGCTATACACATTAGTTAATTACAGATAGTCCAGTTTTCTTGATTTATTCTGCAGATAGAGGTAAAATATAGGTAAGGCTTTGGCTTTCTGTTCTGTTTTTCCAGTTTAAAAAATATGAGCTCGCTGGTGCTTTCATCCCTTGTGTATTTCTTACACTAGATACCAGCCGATACCCCCCCCCCCCCGCTCACAGGGAGTGCCTAAAGTTGATCATAGTTCCCGGGCTCCCTGTGGAATCAATTTTTTCTCTTTGTATGTTAGTGTTAATTTTGTGAATATGCATTGTCCATTCTGTTCAATTAATTTAAACTTGTAGTTATATTTGTTTTGATTTGCGGCTGTCATGTTATATTTTAGAAAAGTGTTATACGCCAAAAATAACATACTATTTAGATAGTTACAATGAGTTATATATATATACTATATTATTGCAAATGTTATTGATGGAAATGTTGATGCTCCAAGTTCAAATGAAATGCACACCTAAATGGCCTGATGGAGGAAATTGATGCGCTCTATAAATATGAACAATATATAATTTCTTTATCAACTGTAAGTTGTATAATATAAGTATAGTATAATATAAGTTGTATAATATATAATACATGTTTGTTAGAAACGCTATGATACCAGTCCACATTGTTTAAAATAAGCATAAAGGCTAGCTAATGTCTGTGGTGAGATGTAGGTTGCCTTACCAGTATACATTTTAGAAATGTGAAATAAATTCACCATCGAGAAATTTACGTTACCAGAATAGTGAACTGCGGATGAGTAGAACAATTGGCCTGTTTTAAGCTTTTTTATGTTTCCTGTCGTATAAATAAAGGCATCCGAATAAAACCAGTTGTTTAAGAAGCGCCCTGACAGTTATCTTATAGTAACAATTTGCATGATATATTGGAAGTCACGTTCATAACAGTTGAACTCAATTATTTGTATGCCAGTGTTTTCAGGATTCACTTGAAATGTGCGTTACAAAATTTAACCTGAATTTTAGCAAAATTGTATTGTATTCAGAATATTATGAACTTTTTCAAATGAATGTCCAAGAACTACTTTGTTTTTCACTGTTACGAACGGGTTAGTCACCCGCGAACCTAGCCGTCAATATCCCGCACTCCAGAACGCAACACTGGAGGTCAAACAAAGACACACATCCAGAATATGACAAATAAATGATACTAATTTAATAACTAATAAGACAATAATCATAGACAATTAACAGGAATAATTAACAATTTGCAATGAACATTATAGTAACAATAATAGCCCAGTTTGGAATTGCCTGCTCTACCGAGTTCCGAAATTTGCACCATGTAGTTCCAACGAGATTTGGGTCGTACACTGTAACATCGACGACGAAATAAGTTTTATAGCTCCAAATGACGAGGTCTGAATCAATACAGTGTACAAAAACACTAACCGTAATCTCACGCTACTTCAAACTTGCCCATGTAGAGAAATTGACAAGCTCAGCAAACCACTCGTTCTCGTGAAACACAGGTTGGTTTACGGCATAGAACCACTGCAAGATGTCTTGCCTCTATCAGTACCGTATTGGACAGACTAATCTTCAAGTTGAAAACATTTGCTAGCTGCCACGTCGACGTTTGGGCTGAACTGCACTGGAGCTGGACTGTAACGTACGACACTGGCATGGAGCTGTGTGAAGACTGATTAACTCGTGTTCACGGTTGTTTTGCCCAAGTAATTCGCAATGAGAATACACGCTATCTATCCTAATTCTGCAGCTGGGCTAGCCTCGCTAGCTAACTGGGCATTGTACATTACAATTACAACACACAAAATAATATCACAACACTCTACTCTCAACTAATTTCACAATCATTGATTATGCAGAAAATGTAGTATATTGTAATTTGATTTAAATGTAAGTTAGTCTATATTGGTAGATCACTTTGTGAGGTAAGGGCATTTTGAATTTTCAATATATATTGTTCCAGCTTTACTGTTTCCCTATAATAACTTAAAGTATGGAAAATTAGTGAATGTTAGTTACGCCGATAATGTTAAAGTGGGGGATATCTAATCCGATTGTTTCTTCTATTTGATACATGGGATATGTAAATTAAATTTCTATTTCCCTGAGAGCAAGAACGATATTCAGATTCAATTTTATATATCATATTTGTGTGTCAGGCTACAGCTCCCTCATCTTCCCCAGCCAATATTTGAGTATTGTATTCCATAACAGCTCATATTCATATATGTGCATTTAAGTG
The DNA here is from genome assembly GCF_978046115.1 of Saccoglossus kowalevskii. Taxonomy (NCBI): domain Eukaryota; kingdom Metazoa; phylum Hemichordata; class Enteropneusta; family Harrimaniidae; genus Saccoglossus; species Saccoglossus kowalevskii. Next base: position 20,955,342 of record NC_140654.1, read on the forward strand.
CGACTTTTTGGCAATACATAGGATGCATTGTCCAATCAAATCGCAGAGATCGTGCTACAATTCCACCAAACTAACATTTGAATAGTTACATCAATTCAACCTGGAGAGTGTAATAAAGTAAAAATAGAGTAAAAATGGCTATTTTAATAATTTGTGCAAACTCACATATTCGTAAGGCCTTCTACATCAATAGAACCAATTATCACGTGATATGCCAACTCTGATTAGCCATACGGATTTATGCAGTTTTATAAAAAATATAGTCTGGTCCCCAGTCATTTGGTAATATGGGCGTTCAAGCACCCCTACCACGAGATTGCAAAATTCAGGGAGATGTGTTTTGGGGGTTACAAAACAAAACAAAGAGAGCTCAAAGAAGACAACTATTTGGTTGACGGAAATCCAGGAAAATTGAAGTAAAAATTGACTTGATCTCATTAAACTTAAAAATTAAATAAATACAATAAACGCCACCACTATTATCATAATGTATGTTGTACCAGGTGCGAAAACCTGGCACAATACAAAACGTTTGTAAACATCATCAGTCTCGATAAAGTGGTTCACTTTTTCCCCACTAAGACGAGGTATTCAGGAGTGGCGAGTTCTCAATTGATTCCTCTCCAAACTTCTCAATAATGTTTTTGGCTGGATGTCAATGTTTTTTACTGAACCCTTTGGGAAACTTATTTTTCAGGATTTCAGCTGTATTTGGGGTTTACACTAGAATATTCTAGGAGATTTGTATCAACAATTTGCGGTCTGCCACACTCATGATGTTAGATCTATTGTTTCTCTCAGTGGCCTTTCCTTTTCATGTACAGCACATGTAATTTTGGCCTGTATTTCTAGGCTTTGTAAACCGTTTTTACAGCTTTCTCTCATCACTAAACAGAATATAAGTCTTTCAGTCAGTTAGTCACTGACCACATAATAGTTGAATACAAAATGTACGTTTCATTGGTCAAGGCAGAGGCATTAGGTTTGTATAGAAGGAAATGTACCAACAAATAAACCAAACACAAATTCGGGAACCGTGTTATGTGCTAGGGTGAATATAGTGAACCACTGGGAATTGCTCCAGTATGGTCCGCTTCATTTACCTGGAAATGACTGTAACTAGAAACAGTGTCGTTGAAGCTGTACATGTGGTGTTAAGGATAACACTGCCTTTCTTGATAAGGGCCTCACATACATCATCATTTTCTACTAGATCCTTGAAGTTGTTGTTCATCATCAGGTTATGTGTGTGTTGCAATTAATGATTCGAAGCGCCCTAAATAAAATAAAATTAAAGTTGTTGAGTCAGCAACATATACAAATTAAGTTTCCATTGTAAATCCTTCAGTGTCTCAGTCTTGCAATGTGTTAAACAAAGAAAAAGTAAAGACTACAGATATTTAATAATAAGTGATAACAAAATCATTTCATTATTGAGATGTTATATTTATACAGGGTATATCGAATTTTTACCAAGATTACACACGCATGTAATGTAATATATGTTAGTTTTGTTTGATGTATAATTGATGTACATTAGTATAACTAGAAGACGCAGGTATTCTTAAAATCGTTTTCTAATTCTTGTGTACTTTGCGTCTCTCGAGAAAGACGCAGTACTGTGATTAACGAAGAAGCACGTCCACTATACGCTGTAAATGCAACGTTAACATGTGTAGTCTGAATAAGATCTTTAATTTTTTCTGTAAATAATATTCAAAAACATGACGATTCGAACCTACACACCCACAATCAAACGACACCTGCAAACGTGTCTCTGTTAGGCAATTCTATTCAATGCTGGACGACAATTAATTTTACCTCTCATCGCTGTAATACGAGTTCCAATCAACGGTTCATTGTACCTCATAAACCTGCCTTTCACTCGTAGCTAAAATTACAATAAATGTTATTTGTTTTGGTATATTATGTTTAGCTGCAACGTTTTCCAAAGTAAGCCTTTTTTCTTTTACACACTATGTTTAGCTAATGATATTACATCAACCAACCAACACAGCGATTGGCCACCCTAATTTTTTCATACAATAACAATATTGCTCATTTTTTTCACTGTTTCTGTGATGTTATAGCGCATGCGTCGATGCTTCATACGTGTACCACATGCCTATCATAACCTAGACTGTAATCATGGAACCACGCGATCGTGAACACCGCAATGCCGTAATTCTACCAATTGTGATTGGAGTAGTTATACTCATTTTCCCCAGTGTATATATATTTGGATTTATGAGGACTGGCAAGTATTACTTATACAACGCATGTGCTTAATATTTTCTACACGTCCTCAGAATTGTTTTAACAACGATGGGAATCCTTGAATGTATATCTATATGTTTGTTCATGTGATATATTAGCGTTGACATTATTTTAAGAAGGTTATTAGTATTTCCCCATTTCCACACAATTCAAGTGCAAGCTAAACGTATATATGTTAGAATTAGTATGTGATGTATGTTACAAACTGTTCAATGTTTAAATATGTTCATGATATTGCACATATATGTAAATATATTGCTAACAGAAGACATGATTGTCATTTTGTGTCAAGTTTCTGATGACGCCACACTGAGTAATTGTAGCACTATGTACATTTGGTGGAGAACAGTGTGGTTGTGATTTGTGACTGTATGCTTCTGTTCTGCTTTCAAATTTGAAAGCGCGTGTATTTTATAGTGAATGTTGAACAAGGACAATTTAGTGTTGAAATTAAATTAAATTTACCTCCGTTAACCTGGTGTAATTTTGTACGTGTGTCAATTGTTTGTAATATAGATATTCTCTTTAAACTAAGTCCATTCTTATTTATACCCAGAGTAGACCGGTGCAGTTGTATTCAAAAGAAAATTGTTAAACGCTATAATTTGTAAACCTTTTTAGATGATATTTATATTTTGCAACGTAGCCTCCGGTTTGTTGAGATATAAGTCGGCACGCTTTGAGATATAAATCTGTACGCTTTGACATTATTTGCCCTCTCTGTTGGCATAATTTTACAAACACCAGTCGGCCCTCGACCTTATGGTGGTTTTCGGAAATATCTTTCAAAAGGTCAGACGGCTGTGTTCAATTTTTTGTTTCATCATTTATTTTTACAACATAAGTGAATTGATGTGCCCTTTTGATCTGTATACGTACGAATACATAACTCGTGATGGTAAGTATTATGTTCTATAAAACAATACTATATTTGTTTATCCCTCCAAACCATCTCATCTGTTATAAGTTCAAGCGATGTTCAATTTGAAATGATCTTTCCAAGAACTATTGATATCAGTGTCCTCGAAAATATAGGTAAAATTGTTGTATATCGGCACGACCATCACCCTGGGTGAGAGTGTATACTTGTGTTATAACCACCCCACACTTGTGATGTTAATTCTGAAATTTAAGATATTGAGCTGTTTGATGAAAACTTCATCTGAGAAGCTCAGCTCAGACTCTCTTGACAGATGACAGTTTGCGAGTATATTTAAACCTTCATTCATGTTCAAAGCAGTAAAAATAATATTTCGGAAAAAGGGCGTGTCGTAACACTCCCATGGGAACTCACAAATGCGTATAACAATTCAGACTGACGGGATTAACTACTACAATCAAGAAGACATCAAAGAGCAAAGCAGCCGCGTAATATTGAACTTGATTAAATTAAACATTGAATTGCAATATGAGTGAGAGATATGCGTACAGGGAATCAGTTATGAACTGTATGAAGTGGGTAATTCACATGGTTTATTTGAAACACGATACAGATAACATTATTATAGAGTATGACATAATTTTATTACAAATTTTATTGTATAACAAGGTGATCAAAGTAAACTACATATTTCTTTTGCGATTCATTCAGCCATGTTATTACGTATTATTGTAAGAGTTTTTGTTTGAATGCCTGCAACATAATTACAATGTACATGTATGTTTCCTGGGGTGGCCTTCTTTTAGCATATGTCCGTCAGATTCCACTTTAATTTGTAAGAAAAGCAGATAGGATTAGAATTTAAAACATGTGTATATTATAGTTGCAAACTATCCTTGACTAATCCTAACTCTTGTGATATCTAAAAGCATTTATTTCATTAGAACTCGCTTTCTTATTTTGAAATAATCACCACTTATACATATAACAGATGGGATAACTCGTGGTACTGTTTATGGAACACGATACTTACTGTCAATTGCCGTCATGTATTTTTACGTATACATATCAAAGGGGCGTGTCATATTCGCATATGTAGTGAAAACAGATGTTTGAATCAAAAGAAGTTATAACTTATTATTAGTCAAACAATAACCCACTGATTTAAGGGCTTAAAACTATATTAGCGATACTATATCGGTATCTTAGTGGGATATCATTTCAAACATGTGTTGGTTTCCATAGAAATTTGCAGCATCAACCATCGGCTTGTCGATTATCTCTTCCCTTTCTCTGGTGGAGGATCATTTTAGCTCCATTGGTTAAGCTCTAGTGTGCATTCCCGTTCCCGACTTACCCGCTTTCGATATTTGCCTAGTATTCCCCATACGTACTGTCGACACCTCGGGATGTTTAGATGGTCAAAGTATCATTGCTTGAACTAAACACAACATAATTCTTTATCCCTGTAGTAACTATTCATATGTCTTGCAGGAAGCCTGGCGTCTTCCGCCTTAAACAATATTGGCCCTTGGAGTGCACCAACGGCGTTTTTATTCCATCCGTCGTCATTACGGGTACACGTAGTATATGTGTTTTGTAGTAATGGACAGTATAGCGCTCACTATCATAATGTGTTTGAGTTGCCATGGATATGTATAGGCAACACTTATTTTCCATCTTTTGTGTTACTATGCAGATTGCAGAATTGTCTCACGTGAAAAATATTCATTTATGCACAATGGTTTCACCGTTTCGACGACACCAGGCATAATAAAGGATATAACATTCAATCCAACCACTGAGAAGAATACAATAGAGGCAGATTTGCAAACAACAATGTTAAAAACGACACGTGAAAGAAAGCCATCGCACATCTCATCATCTGCACAATTCACTATAGAGACAACGGGTATGTATGAATTTACAAATAAAATAAGCACGTTAATGCATATTATTACAGGCAAACAAGTGGTGAATTTCAACAATTGGGCCCTGATATTTCAGAAAATCGTGAAAACAAACACTTACACAATGTTTGCTTTTCACAAATATAAGTTTGATATTATATGTTAACACGCACAATATAAGTACTTATTGTTGAAAAAATGGGTTCGAAGTTGTATCAATCTTAAATGTTAACATCATCACAGGCAATGGCAACGATACAGCCATGTTCTCAACTATGCAGAAACAATGTACGTTGCAAACAGGTAAGCGTTTACATGTAGTTGATATTACGTCAAAAACTCGTGAGAATGTTCGCCTTAGTCTAGGATATTTTTAAAAGGCGAGATAGGATTGATGTTGTGATAACACGCATAATATACCTACTTGTGTTATTGTTGAATAAGATTGTATCGAAGTTTTAAAAAAACCTATTATAATACTAACATCATTACAGGCAATGACAACAAAACAACTATGTTCTCAATTCAAACAGGTAAGCGTATTTCCAAATGAGTGCATTGTCACATTACTAACATGTGAACCTAATTAATATAAACTTATCTATTTATACATTGAAATAAATAAATCACCACAGTTACATAGAAGCATGCTATAACACATATATATCTTATACACAGGCAATGGCAACGGTACAGCCATGTTCTCAACTATGCAGAAACAATGGACGTTGCAAACAGGTAAGCGTTTACAAGTAGTTGATATTACGTCAAAAACTCGTGAGAATGTTCGCCTTAGTCTAGGATATTTTTAAAAGGCGAGATAGGATTGATGTTGTGATAACACGCATAATATACCTAGTTGTGTTATTGTTGAATAAAATTGTATCGAATTTTTAAAAAAACCTATTATAATACTAACATCATTACAGGCAATGACAACAAAACAACTATGTTCTCAATTCAAACAGGTAAGCGTATTTCCAAATGAGTGCATTGTCACATTACTAACATGTGAACCTAATTAATATAAACTTATCTATTTATACATTGAAATTAATAAATCACCACAGTTACATAGAAGCATGCTATAACACATATATATCTTATACAATGTAACACCATGTCTTGTAATATATTGCAGTCACAGCAGAAACACCATGTCCTGCTAATTGTGGTGATGTTTGCTCGTTATATAATGTACCATTATGTCCATGTACCGGGGTGACATGTGGTAAGTATATTAGCTACTAGTATGTTTACTAGAGTAATTTCAAAAACAATATTTTCAATATTTGCTAGATACATGCGTTTGTATTCTTTTTTTACAGGTTACTTTTTAATTGGGTGTTTTACTGACACATATGCACGTGCTATCCCCACCCTTGAAGGTACTGATGCACGACTCGATGGATACTACAAAACACGCATAAACCCTATTGAGAAATGTGCTGCCGTAGCTCTAGATAATGGTTACGGAATGTTTGCGGTTCAGAATGGAGGATGGTGCGCATCAAGTTGCACCGCTTGCCAAACATACAATACGTATGGTCCTTCATTTCAGTGTTCACCTAACGGAGAGGGTGGCCCTCTCAGCAATTCTGTTTACATCTTTGTTAATCTACCATGAACTCCATTATACTGACATACTTTTTGTGTTTATGCAAAACGTAAATACAAGAACAACAGTTGTAGATGTGAACATTATATTTAGCTATTATCTTATCAAATAATACAATTGTGATACAATTGTTAATTAAACCAAATTAGTCAAACAATTCTAAATGTTAACATTGAAATATCTTAATTAGTGTAGTCGTTCCATTCACATCCCAACATCACGTGCTATATTCGATATGTAACCTATTCGTTCTCGTATGTTGTATATGTGTTGTATGTGCATTCGCATTTTTCATAAGGAGGTATGCCAAACTAGTCTAGATTATGCGATATGGTTCACGTACATTGTACATGTTTACAATGTACACAAATCGATTTGCATAATAAGTTGGCGACTACTTTTCAAGATACTTGTCATAGCTATTTGCATTTTAGTAATGAATAATAAATAATGTTGTTGATTCCCTGGTTATTATGTGTCGTAATTCAAGTTATATCAAGGTGATGTCGGTTCAATGATACCCTATAGTAAGAAGTACAATGTGCAACTCGTAAGCAATTTAAGTGGGGATTTTTTTATTAGTATCAAAATATACGGTGTTAAGGTAGCAACATGATTTGAGCAACTCAAATCAAAACATATTAATAGCAAACTATATATTTTATGAAAGCTGAAATATTCAGGAATTTGATAATTCATATTTTGAAATGATTGTTTACATAGGGGTCATGTGCCCAGGGATTAACTGTACCCTGCCAGAATAACAAATCAAAAAGTTCTGCCGCTGCGATTTAACCATTTGATTGGGAATTTTAGGAATAATGTCGCTGTGAAAGGTTACTATAAAGTGTAAATGAACGTATGTATGTTATTATTTTTCTAATAATTATCATAAATACTAATTATTTCGAAGTTATATAAGTTCAAAACAGTGCAGATGTATGAACTGAGGAAACAACAAAAAACAAATTTACCTGGATGACAACACATTTTTGTCTTTTGTCTTTTCGTCAACATGGCGTCATATTCACTTCATTAATTCAAATGTTTTGTTATGCTAAACATGGGTGGGTCATCCCACTCAAGTATATTTACTGATTACTTAATCGCATCTAGTTTATTTGCGGATTATGTAAACTAAATCATCAATAGGTTTAAGTTTAAATTATCAATACCGTTAGAACTTCATACATTTTTGTTTAGTTGCGACTGCAGTTACAACTACGCTGTCTAACGCGTTCCTGAGAAATACATTTCCTGCACTGTCACCAAATTAACATATTCACGTGATTGCGATATTCAACGCATCTTCGTCAGGTCTATTAAATTGTTTTTGCTCGGTTACTATAAACCGTGGTTTTTGTCACCATAGCCAGGGGAGATATGCGAAAAACTGAAACAATCCGCCGTGAAAAAGGAGATGTACAAGAGAAACACCTGTAAAAGCATATCGTGTACGAAGACCTCAGACAAACAATAAATATTTCTTTTGTCTGAGCAAAGACGAAACACTTTTGTTGACTGGAAAGGGACAGGAAATTGTCAGTATTGCTCGACACATCCCGTTTAAAAACAAAGCTGGCACGTGCCCATCTATTTACAACTTTGAATTTTCAAATGAGCTCATAATATCTACAATGACTAGAAGGGGTCAGGAAGTAGTCAGTGTAACGTCTGATAAATTATTTTGAGACCGAAGACGCACCGTTTGCCTGTCACAGTGCAACAAAAACATTACGAAGAATTCACACTAGGTCTGAGTTTGAATATTGTCCCTGCAGCGGTAAAATCCCGGTGTAACCAAACAAACGTTGTCAAAAATCCCTCAGAAAGAGTTATCCTGTACCAAATGATATGCGTGCTGGGGACTGTTTTTTGCCTCTGACGTTACTGGCTTGAATTAATAAAAGAAAGCCATGCGATCTGAATCTAGCGACTATTTACGTGGTCATGTGCCCTTTCAGTGTAACGCAAACTACGTGGTCAGCAATCAGCACCGAAGCCATACTAGTAACTTGGGCTTGTTTTTTTAACCATTGTTATTAAACCAGGCTCCACTCATCTCGTCAATCACAGAATTATGAAAAGCGGTCAAACGTTCGGCCAATCAAAATCGTCAATTCACGCACCCGGGCGGTCCATAAAGTAGACCCTTGTAAGAACTGAATTTAATTTCCAACGTGGCGGACGCATACCGATTCAACTCTGTGGCTGTCATACTCTTTCGATATTGTTGCTTATCATAGATATTCACAATGTATATTCACTGCTCGATGACCATATAATTATCCAGCAAAAAACTTTTTATTGTGCGTGAATGAAACATGTTTTTCCGGTCAAAGCTGTGCTTGTTGCGACGATCGCCGGTGGTCACAGCTTCTCGATAAAGTGCACAAGATAAACACATACTGAAAACAAGTTATATAGCGATATTGATGGCAAATTAATAGGATACTGATTATTTTTTTTGAACGTGGCCAATTAATATGACACAAATAATAATAAAATACAATATATAGGTGGGCAAATTAAGAGACCATGAATTAATAGTTGTGCGGTAGTGTAAATAGCTACCCCATCCATGGAGTCTGTCCATGTCTTCCACTAACCGAATTACACCTTTCTTTCATAAACAACAAACCAGCATGTCGCTACTTTGCTCGTTTAAAGACTCTAATTTCACTAAAATTAACGAATGTTTGTCACTTGTGCGCGCGTACTTCTTCGTCAACGGAAATGACAGTGTCGCTGTCACTATACAAATCAATCTTCTCCGAACAAAAGTAGCGTCTTCTAAATCATCTGAAACAGGATCTAATTTTCGGCTGTACCCACTCAGTCGGACCCGTTTCTCTTCACTCATGGGTTCAAAATACTTTTTTTGACGACCTCTCTTTTTTCTCATGTTAAAATGATGTTGCTTTGCCTTGCTGAAAAAATGGTGTTGTGCGTTTGCTCTTTCAATAATGAATGTGTGTATACAGAAACTCTTGACACTGACAATATAACAGAAGCTGATAAGATGGGCTTTTATTTACCATAGCAAACAGCCAAGCTGTAGAGACAACATATTACTTGAAGTAACGTAATGCTATTGTCCACAATTTGTTCATCATTTGAATTATGTAAATAATTAAGTGGTTGTTTGCATTTTGAATGGCAACTGAAAGTCAGCTTGCTGTGCTCAGTTTTCTCACAAATTTGCGTCTAAAATAACATTAGTACTATTTTTTTTGTTAGTTGTACTGAAAGAATACAAGAAAGTAATATACCGATTATTAAAAAAACATTGTTGCTACCCAATGATGATAATTATTGTATTCATTGTAGCGATAACAAATATGTCAGCATCCTTTATTTATTTTTTTGTCATATTACCCCAAACCCTTCAAATGGAAGTGTGCATGGAATCACGGAAAGAAATTGTGTGCATTGTCTTGTGATAACTGTCATAAAGGTGATAGACAGGTAATACTTGTTTTCAACTCTGGAAAAACAGTGGAATCTGCCAATTGTGCGGGTAATTTACATAACAAATGGTGTTTTAAACTTTGGAAGGAGAATAGGAATATACCAGGTGTGCTGTTATTTGAATAACAAAGGATGTTTATGATCTACTGAGTTACCTACGTGACACAGCTTCTAGCAAGATGACATTCTGATTGGCTCATGTGGAAACCCAGGTGGTGACACTGAATCAAGCCTATAGATTGGACAGACTCAGGACAGTTGTGCTCCATCAGTTCAACTTGGTATACAGTGTGTCCTGCTACGATATTGTGTGACAAGTGATACAGGCTACAACCATCATTTTGTGAGACTTGTATGATCTCCTGCTTCCATCGGTGCCCTCCAGAATACTAGCGTTCCTCTGCAAGCAAGACTCCTGTATTTCTTCATTGTTGTGTTGCTAAATCCATTCACTGTCGTCCATTAATGCATCCTGGAACTGTGAGTTATCACCAATGCACACTTCCCAGAGCAATCCCCTATTTTAGTGACTTTATTCATTGTATTTTTCTGTGCTTTATTTCTTGTAATTATTTTGAGAGGTATTAAAACCAGGAGCTTCAGCGTGACATTTTGGTGTGTGTGTATTTCATTTTCAGTACTATCGTCTTGTCTACCCCATACTAGCAGTAAAAGAACCTGAGTACTTACACTGTGACATTTTGGTGTCAGAAGTGGGATTGTAATTCTGATTCGGATTGTGATTCTGATTTGGATTTTATTGTCAGCAATCCTTTGACTAAATTGACTGTTTCGTAACTGCTTAAGGTCTAGAGAACGCGTTGTTGTCAGACCAGCTTGTCAGGTTGACATTAAATTGCTTTATTTAATATCACTGGAATTTGATTTGCACCTTTTCAAGCATGGATATTGTTATTGAACTCGAAGAGTTATGTAGTAGATTAGACTATAAGGGGAAGAGCTGACTCAATTTATGAGGACTGAGCGTGAGAAGAAACAGAGAGTGCGTGAGGAGAGGGATGAGCGAGCAGCCAAACGTGAGGCTGAACGTAAGGCTGAAAGGTTGAAACGTGAGGAAAGGGACAGAGAGCGTGAGGATGAACGTGAAGTTGAAAGGTTGAAAATTGAGGCAATAGAGAGAGAACGAGACCGTGAAGAAAAAGAGAAAATAAGAGAGCATGAACTTGAAGTGTTGAGATTACGTGCGAAAGCTAATGGTCAAAATGGAGGCTTAGAACAGTTGGCACAGTCCGTTGCTAGTTCTAAGGGCCCAACACTATCTTTGTTTGATGAGACTAGAGACGAGATAGATGCATTTATTATAAGGTTCGAGCTGAAACTCAGAAATGGCCCGTGGTAGTTGGGTTATTAATCTTAGTGCATTATTGACAGGCAAAGCATTGTATGTGTTGTCTGCAACAGAGTCCATTGATTACAATTTTGTAAAGGCAGCTTTGTAGAAGCGTCATGATATGAATAAAAAAGGTTATCGAAAGAAATTTCGAACTAGTAGGGAAGAAGGTGGCGTAAGCATTTCGCAATTTGCAGCTAGATTAAGTAGTTATTTTGACCGATTGGTAGAGCTGTCTGATCTGAAGTTGGTAGGAGCTTTGATGGAGCTAAGGACTTAGTGATGAGAGATCAATTGACGAGTACTTTTGGTAATGAGTTGTCCATTTTTATAGGTGAAAGGTCACCCAAGTCAGTTAAGTAAATTCCTGAATTAACTGATAAGTTTAGAGATGCACATGGACAGACTAGTGGTATAAATCAGAAATCTAGCCAGTTTCAGCCAGGCAGTCAGAAAGGTAAAAGACAGGGTCGATTTGGTCAGGCTGTTATGTCGTCCAAAGTTTGCTTACGTTAGTTGTGAGCCACCGGGGAGTACATTATAGTTTAAATATAGGAATGTTACCAACATAACAGTCTGTTTTATTTAGTAAGGAGGGAATGATAATACTGAATACAGAAACGGTATCAAAATTGTGGCATGTAATATTTAGTTCAGGAGAACTGATAATGATAAATATAGGAATGGTACAATTAATTGCAGCATGTATTATTAAGCTCGTGAGGACTGATAATAATAAATATAAGATTGATACCATGATTGCAGCATGTACTATTTATTCCGGGAGAATTAATAGTAATGAATACAGGTAAATTCGGTCCTCCTATGCCCATAGAAGTATAGTTTTTTTTCAATGTTCTCGTAAAACCACGACCATGACAATAAACAAGAGACAAATCACAATTATTTTATTTTTCACTGTATCTCATATATACCACAACATTGCTAGTAATCCAAAATGGCGGTCAAAGGACGTTACTGATCGACAATAGTTTATTTGTCTCATTGGAAGATTTGGTATACATGCAACACGTTAAAGCGAGAAACAAATGCCACGAACTGTGACAGCTGTTGCCAGAAATATAAGATGGCGCAAAATATGATAACTGACCATTTCATAGGAACTTCAAAATTGTTTCTCATCGATACACAATATTTTTTGTAATTATTTAGATTATTTATAAACGATGCCACATATTTGTGTAAATGTGAATGACGATGAATGAAAAATAATGGGAAAATGTAAACAAAAACTAATTTCGATTCACATCACCGTACAGTCGCACGAATTATTCCATTCCCATAATCACCAGCATGTGACTGTACATTCAATACATGAATATTATAGCCTCATTAGCAATTCTAATTACTGTTATCATGCATACAAAGACAGTAGTATAATAAATCCAGAGGATTGGGAATTAAAATGTGCAGTTAATTAATGTACTTTTAAAAAACTCGTCTATTCATACGGAATATTCGTTAGTAGTTTAGGTCTCGTAATGAAATAATATATGAATAATGAAGAGAGTCGTTTGTATTTTTCTACAATGATATTATTTTATGCTGTAATACAGTCAGTGTTAGCAAAACCAATCTTATTATCTGTACACAATATCATTTACATTACAAATTTACGAAATATACGTTTACATCTATGTAGAAATAAATGACGATGTATAATAAATAACACGGTAAATGTGATACAAATTAATTCCGGTTCAAATTACCAGAGAGGGGCATGAAGTATTCTAATTCTATATTTAACACCTTGCCAATGATTGATCATTAGCAAGTATAAATGCCTTGATCATTTTCATACATACATATCATTGAGCAGCTCTATGATAGTTGTATGTGTTATTCAAGCGTGAATGAAGCGTTGGCAAATATGTTCAAATATGTATCGTTTCATGATATACCATCACTGTCGTGTTATTAGTTACCCGTATTGTGCATACAACGGCAGTAGTATAATAAATTCAGAACAATGCGAATAAAAACGCACAGATAGTCAATGTGCCTCGTCTACATACATGTAATGTTCGTACGCAGCTTAGCACTTGTACAAAAGCATATCTGAATGATAAAATCTTTAGTTTCCGAATAGCAATTTTTTTGTTTTACTCTACTCTAACATTCGTGTTTACACTCATGTTCAGCAAATATAAGCATATTTGTGTAGATGTGAAATATAATGTAGCAGAAAATATTGAACTAATTAAAATTATTTTGGACTGACATCCAACATTTGATGATTAGCTTCTATTATTATACATTGTTCTGCATTGGCACACACATACATCTTGAGGAGCAGCTTGCTATTAGTATTGTTCCAGAATGATGATATATTTGCTTGTTGTGTTCGTATATAATCTTCTAAATTCTTTTTGAATTACAGTAAATTACAGTCATGTTAAACAAATATAAAGCTACTTCCAACATTTCCTTCACCATTATTTTTTTTATTTAAAATCAATTTGTCTAAATGTGGAAGAATGCACATGTTGAACTATACTATTTTCCAGTCAAATAATCATACACCCACATGATGTATTAACATTTGATATTCACAAGCCACTTTCTGTATTCAATACATGGGCATCATTGACTCATTAAGAATTATAATTATATTAATCGTTCTCACAAATTATTGACATAATTGATGTATAGCTTATATAATTTCACTTTGAACATATAACTCGCTAATACAGGTCGAAACCATGTCACATGTTGTCGATTATATCACCATACTGGCGTATTTCGTTTAGTAAACTAGCTCTAATTCATGGGATGAAGTCACACGTCGCGTTACATTGTGATTTCCTGTACGTCGTTTGCGACTGCTAATTGGGTTGCAGATGTAGATAGTCAACTAGGGAAAACTGTCTAATTTAGCTTCACTTTAAAAGATGAACTCAACACATTAATGAAAACGAAGATGCACCGATGACGACGAAGGAAGCAATGAAGTATTCTATATATGTCTTTCTATATTTTTGTGAAGAAATCGAAACATAGCTAGTCGACTTCGAGAAAAAAACATCTTCTAACTTCAACAATTAGTGTTGATGAATGATTCCATATATATAAGAAAAATAACGGGTAAATTTAAACTAAATTAATTTCGATTCACATCATAGTACAGTCGTGCGAATTATTCTAATCCCATAATCACCAGCTTGTGACTGTACAATCAATACAGAAATACCATAGCCTCATTAGCAGTTATAATTACTGCGATCATCATTTTTACATACAAGGACTAAGAGATTATTTGCCTTCCTAACGTCGGGTAAATGATCACCTGCGCCCGGGCGCAAACGACCATATTCGGGCAGTAATATATAAAATAACACGGTAAATGTGATATACATTAATTTCAGTTCAAATCACCAGAGAGAGATATGAATTATTCTAATCCTATATTCAACAGCTTCCACATCATTGTCCAATTAGCAATTATAATTGCCTTGATTATTTTTACATGTCGTTTTGTACGTGTTATTCAAGTGTGTATGAAGCATTGGCAAATTAAGTTGTGTTATTCGACTACTATCTTCATCAAATTAGTTCAAATATGTATCTTTTTACCATCACTGTCATGTTCTTAGCAACCTTTCTTGTGCATACAATGGCAGTAATTTAATCAATTCAGAACAATACGAATACAAACACATAGTTAATCAATGTGCTTCGTCTAGCTACATGGAATGTTCGTACATTACCTTAGAGCACTTGTAAAAAATAAATCTTAATGCTAAAATATTTAGTATTGTTAAATATTCTTGTTTTCACTCACGTTTAGCAAATATAAGCAATATTACACTTCAACGCACTAAAAATAATCAATATAGGAATAGTACCAAATATTTAATTAAATTTTCGGTAGCTGGCAATTCAATATTAGTACCAAAAAAGTACCATGTATCGAGAGGAGTGTTATCATGAATATGGAAATGGCGTGGAACGCTGCTAATAATCAATCCGGAAATGGTACAACAATAGTAGCATGTGCTATTCAGTTGAAGAGGACTTATACGATAATAATGAATATACGAATCGTATCAAAATACAATTGTATAATTTTGTTGTCTAGAGCTGCTAATAATTCAGAAATAGAACCAAAATATTGGGATGCGATATTTAGTTCGAGAGAACTGATAATATCAAAATATAGCAGCACATACAATGTAGTTGCTGAATAATTAGATGCTAATAATTATCAATTGGTACCAAAATATTAGCTTTTGCTATTTAGTTAAAGAGGACTGGTAATAAATAATGTATAAATGGTATCAAAAATTGTAGCACATACAATTAAGTTGTCGAGAGCTGCTAATAATTCACAATTTGTACCAAAGTATTCGCTTGTGCTATTTAGTTAAAGAGGACTGGTAATAATGAATGTATAAATGGTATCAAAGATAGTAGCACATACAATTTATTTATCGAGAGCTGCTGATAATTCACAATTTGTACCGAAATATTAGCATGTGCTATTTAGTTCAAAGAAACAAATATATATATTAATGAATATAAGTATGGCACAAAAATAGCAGTACATACAATTCATTTATCTAGCTAGTACTGCTAATAATTCATTAATGGTACTAAACTAGTGTAATATATTATGTAGTTCAAAAGGACTGGTAATACTGAATATTGGGATCAATGGCACAAATAAAAAAACAGCATAATTTTTTTTTCGAGAGCTGCTACTAATTTAGCATTTTTACCATAATATTAGCATGTGCTATTTATTTCATCAGGACTTGTATTACTGGAGAGAAATTTTAAAAAAATAGCAGCAAAAAACATTTAGTTGCCGAGAGCAGCTAATACATGCATGTAGTGCATGAGAACTGGTAATAATATATATATACGAATCAATGTCACATAAAAGTGTAGTTGTCGATGGCTGCTACGATTTCAGGATTGGTATCGAATTATTAGCATGTACTATTTATTCCAGTAGGACTTGGAACTATTAACATTGAATATAGGAATGTCGTCAAAGTATTAGCATGTATTATTTAGGTTGAGGGAACTACTAACATTGAATATAGGAATGTTGTCAATGTAGTAGCATGTATTATTTAGCTCGATGTAACTGCTAACATTTATTATAGGAATGCAGTCAAAGTAGTAGCATGTATTATTTAGTTCGATGGAACTGCTAACATTCAATACAGACATGTCGTCAAAGTAATATCATGTATTATTTAGTTCGAGGGAACTGCTAATATTGAATATAGCGGTGTCGTCAAAGTAGTAGCATGTATTATTTAGTTTGAGGAAACTGCTAACATTGAATATAGCGATGTCGTCAAAGTAGTAGCATGTATTATTTGGTTCGAGGAAACTACTATCATTGAAAATATGAATGTCGTCAATGTAGTAGTATGTATTATTTAGTTCGAGGGAACTACCAACATTTAATAAAGGAATGCCGTCAATGTAGTAGTATGTATTATTTAGTTCGAGGGAACTACCAACATTTAATAAAGAAATGCCGTCAATGTAGTGGCATGTATTATTTAGTTGAAGAGAGCATACATATTGAATATTGTCAAACACAGTGAAAAATATTTGATTGCATTATTGGGTTGGGTGTGTGTGGCCATCGGATGCAGAATTTTAGATTAAGCCAGTTCACAATTAGGCCGCCATTTACCATGAAGCAATACAAGGTCGAATGTAGCATGGTACCTGGCTCTATTCTGTTCCTATGTACTGAATATCAGCTTGCTGTGTTTTGGTATTTTTCAAGGCAAATTGACCAGAAAAGTGAGTTTAATTTTAATTTTTCATATGTAAATACTTATGCGGAGCTACTGTAGTGGCTTTTTCTTTCCGATTATGAAAATGTGTGTTTCTGTCGACCATCGTTAAGATATTTAAATAGTAGCTAAAACGTTTCTTCATAACATTTATTTTTATAAATGTTGTTTGAAATTGAAGATTATGATTTGTATTTTATCTTTTACCCACAGAATAGCGTTTATACAGTAGTTTCTGTGTTACTTCCTGGGTAACATTTTCTTCCTGAAATGTGAGAATTGTTAACCTTTTTAGTCTCTTTTGACTGAGATTTTCCTAATGAATCTGGTATACTAAGTTAAGTTACTGTGCATACGAAACATATAAAATGTCTTCAAGGAAGAATATTGTAATATAATTCCGATTACGAGGATGTCAATAAAGTTTTCTGGATGCATGTTTTTTTGTGATGTGGTTACTAAGCTGCTACGTATACTAAATTAAGTTATAGCTTGTCAGGTTATAGTCAACTGATAGTAGTGTTTCCGTATCTTGATATGCAAAATGGAAGTATATGTATATCATCAAATCATATTATGGAATATGTCTTTCTATTGTTTGAACAAATGATGCAGTCTGAATTTGAATTAGAATCATGTACATTTAATCCCAAGAAGACATCTTTTGATGAAAAATTTACTGAAATATTACAATAATTGTCAAGGGCAAATTCAAGATCGCGATGCACTGGAGAGACATGAATACAATTTTAAAACAAATAAAGCAGTGTTTCAGGAAAATTGTGACAAAAAGTACTTATCAGTATCGACTATATTACGTATATTTAAAAAACCTTTTTGTAGTGGAAATTTTATTAATCAGTCTGTATTTACAATTTCTGAGTGATACATCATAAGTAGTAATGAAATGTAGTTTGAAATAATACTCAAAATTTAGATTTGTGCCAAAAATCTTTCCACTTTTCAACACAGGTTTGAGTTATTAGGTTTAACCTATACATTTTCTCTACGATTTCTGAGTAAGCTCTTTTAATATGGATAAGGGTAGATTTATTTTCATTATCTCTGCTATTCAAGGAAACTAACCAATTTCTAGGAATAGCATCAATAAGACTGAAATATTTTAAAAATTGATTTGATGATATGTTATATTTGTCCGAGAATGTTTTAAAGGTGAGGAAATAGTCCCTATCATCCAGTACATCGGGAAGAAATACATACCACTCTGGTACCAACCTCTATAGAACATAGTTCGCTTTATTGACATTTATATATGAATGGAAGACGTTAAGAGCTTTGCAATTTCTGAGTGGTAGAGTAATTGTAAATAATTGTTTTGACTAATAAACTCATGGCAAGCAGTACAAAAGGAAATTTAATTTCACTACTTTAATAAGTCTAATAATATATTTCAACTGTTTTACGGGCACTAGCAAAAGTAATATGATATCACTAATTGGTCAATTAAATGGTTTGTAAGCACAATATGTAGATTTCACGGTTTTTGACAAATGTTGTGTGAGCGCCACCCAGAGCCCACAGGAGTTATTCGTTCGTTTTAGTTGGAAGTCGAAGAAATCACGTTGGGGACTGTATCGTGACAACGTGAAATAGAACCACAATTGTTTTTGCGAGAGTGTTATTGTGATTTAGGGAATCGCGCTTTATGATCAACGAAAGAGTAATGACAGAACAAACAAGACAAGACAATGAAATGGAAATTCTCGCGGCTTTACATGAAGAGCTATAACTCAATTAGGAAGATCTCAAGAGCGTGTACTACCATTGATAACCAAACATTTTGAAATCGTTCTCATAAATTGTGTATAAACTTTTCATTTCAGTTTCTGTAACATTCGAAATATATTTCTTGACCAATAAAGACAATGACGTATTTGTTCCATGCGGTTCCAAGTCCGGGAAGGTCACTATATCATCAGCCTTGATCTTGCGCAGCACGTGGTTGGCGTCACGTGTAAAGGTCTCGTACTTCCCGATAATATCGTAATGTACATCACAAGGCTTGCAAAGCTCTTCATACGTTTGCCAGTGAACGTCAATGTTTTTCTGGTGGCTTAAGACAAACCTCACAAAACTTTGAAACGTTGGTATCTTCGAATTTTTTCCATCAATTTTATCGCGATATGCGGACAGCAACCGTTCAAATGGATGCCTTACAAATATTATTTTTGTATATGTTTGAAGGCGCTGTACTCTACCTTCTAGATCAAAGCTTCCAAGTTGTTTGAATTTCTTTGTGTAAATACCCCATGTACTGTCCTTTATTTCAGCAGTGCTGTTGTAGCGCCCTCCCATTACTATCAGCACTCTTCGCCAATTTGATGTTGCAACTTTGGGAACAGGACAGTAAATCAGTTTATACTTGTCATCGACGTACATTTCATGGGACAACTGCAATTGTCTATAATTGTCTGTCTGTATTTTCCCACTTTCAGCAGCCATCATGTTTTGTTCACTAGCGTTTGAACAGTTCACATATTTATTAGAAACCTGTATACTAGTATTTTGCAGCTGGTGACATGTACATCGCAGAAATGACAGGCGTCTGCGCATGTCTGTTTCGACCATCCGGGTTCTAGATAAGTTCTGAAAAATAATGGTTCTTATATAATGGAAAATATATAAGGAAATATGATTATCATTGCATGTATTATGTAACAGAGGGTGAATGAATTTTGAAGTTATGGAATAGTAGAAATTATTAATTGTGGACGATGCTTTTTCCAACTAGTGTATAGAGAATTAGAATGATCAAGTTCCAGTCAGCTAGTATACTGCTTGTAATTTTATCATCAAAGGACGATTTAAAGTTACATTTGTATCACCCGGCAGGCGAGTATACCGTGAGTCAACAATACAGACGCCATCTTGCACTCAAAAAAGTGAGTTTGTGGACTAAACATAAAAAACAGATTCAGTTTCAATAATAATACAAATTTGCATAGTTGGTACATGCAAACATTAGCCACACAAGCTAGCTAAATCAAACACACATAGTGCATTCTTCAATTATATACTCGCATCTGCATACACACCAATACTGTTTAGTATGTGTATTAATGCTATAAAAATGATTCCGACAACATAATCCTCAAGCTACGTTGATAAAAAAAATACGATTTTAAACACTAGAGGGCGCTCGATTATTTTCTAAAAAATACCTCTGGTCTAATCATATTCAAAAGAAAGTGGTAAAACACTTATAGCGCACGTTTTCTAATAAGAAATAATGGCCAAAATTAAAATGATTTAATGTAGTTTATTATGTCCTCTTCATAGGAATAACTTGTAAATTTACCTTACCTTGCCTGCAAGTGACGTTGTGTTATATATTGGCATTTTGTCCAAGGTCAAATTGCTTGCATTTGATCGTGAGTGATAATCTAGAAGCCTTGCGTCTCTCAAATCGCCTGCAAATTATATTGAAAATCAGATTAATGCAGAATACAGACGTAGATTCCCATCATTACTGACCACATATGACCCCACTCACTAGATTTATCTTATTGACATGGCTTTATTAGTGCACAACATTTGGTAAAAATAATTAACTATTTAGTCTCAATCTTTGATTCAGATTAAATGTAAATTTGAATGTATTGTTTAAGTATTCAAAATCAAAGGAAGCACTAACAGCTAGCCACAATTTGATTTGTTTTACGCCTTCTATCTCAATGTACCTACTGCTTTTGTGTCAGTGAATATTGGCTCGTTCATGTTAACATGAGACCGGTCACTGGTAGCATAGTGGTTGTCGCACCAGACTTATGATCGGTAGTTCAAATCCTACCTTAGGGTGAACATCAAAGGGTCGACCCCTACACTGGGTGAGTGTGCCACAGACTCAGTGGAAAGGCCAATTCCACTGGCCGAGATTCATTCACTAACGAATGCGACTTTGGTGGAACTTTGGTCAAGGTCTGCAGGTGCTTGTGTTCGACCGGGCCTGGTTGACGCCAGGATAGCGCAATAAAATTGCCATTTGATAGGGAGATGACCACACAGCCCTATCATGTAGTCCCAAACAGGAAATGACTTCTGTGGCAAAATGCACTATGTGTCAGCACTAGCACTTGCAATTTGCACTTACATAAAAGAAAAGTCAGGAGAGACAACAGTGACATTCAATGTCCGGAAAATGAAAATCGTCCTAGATAAATCCATAATCACAATCTGTGGTATGATTCCTAATACAGACGAATAGTTTTAAATGTACTGTAGCGAATGAAAGGAGAGTTTTTTAAATTGAAACTCTTCTTTTATATTGTAGTTATTTGCTGCAAATGTGTTTAACTAAGTGAAGTGTCAACGTCAACTATATTTCACGTAATTCTCTGT
Source organism: Saccoglossus kowalevskii (assembly GCF_978046115.1). NCBI lineage: Eukaryota > Metazoa > Hemichordata > Enteropneusta > Harrimaniidae > Saccoglossus > Saccoglossus kowalevskii. The sequence goes on from NC_140654.1 coordinate 20,976,991, forward strand.
CTCAATTTGGTCACGTTTCCTATTTTCAAACGGTCCTAACAATATATTGTTAGTTGCACGTAGTTATGTATTATATTATACCAGTATACTATTTGTGTCAAACCATCGATTTGATTTGTCCAAACACAAAATTTACATATGCAATCAAGGATATATCTAAGCAATAATGACTACCCAAGCGCCATATTGGATGAGGAGTGGTGTATATGAATGATAATGTGTGAAGCAAGACGAACTTATACTGAGAAAGGCGTCGGTGGTACAGATCAGGTTGTAACGAACAGAGATGGTGATAACTGTCTCTGTTGACTAGTTGAATGGCAATTGAAATAGTACTTGCCTCATTCATGTGACAATTGAATACATTATATGGATGAATCGAATCTTGCATCACCTAAGACTTTGCAGGTATAAGCGCTAGTACATTCACGTGTGTACACTCGTGTACACTCGTGTAAACTCGGTGTAGATGCTGACATTTTCATAATGGCATCAAATACGGATTCACCAATAGGAGAATACAAGTAAAAAAATACTTTTATCCGCTACTGAAGACAGAAACCGTCGAAAATTGCTTTCTGTCTGCCATTTTGTAAAGTATTGTTTGTTTGTTTGTTTTCAAGTTAAGGGAGGAGCGGGGCTGTTGTCTCCATTGTTTGCATACATTCAAGCCTGCCATTTGTGTCACTGTGATTTTTTAGTCTTTCGAATGATATTGTAGCATATTTCGTCCCAGTTTTATAATATTGAGTTTTGACTATTTCGTTAATTTAGTTGGACTTTTCGACCTCGTCTGCCAAATTTTACATGATATCAAAGCTGATATTCCGTTGTTGTCCTACACGGTTTGTTGTTAAGAAGACCAGGCTAGTTGATAACACCAGTAATCGTTTTTTTATGAATCCGATCATCACTTTTATTCTGCCAAATATGAAAGGACAAATTGACAATTGCTTTGGGGCACTATATCAATCTATTTTTTGTTTTGGTTTTAGATTTTGAAAATTCATAAGTTAATCATTATGGAAATGTTACGTACATGTTGGACGTGATTTTAATTTTAGTATGCAGACTGTCTGAGAACAGTGACCACACATTCCAAAAGGTCAGCGCTCACGCAACGAATTGTGTAACACATCTGCGGACTCGTCATTTCATCCTGCGCTGAAATACCAGTAGAGGCTGCGTAGTCAGGTTTCATCCTATACATACTTTATAATATTCAGCGTACATCATACATATTATTCTTACTGTTTCGCCGGCACCAATAATAATACCACATTACACAAGACAGCAGGCACATAACAGCCAGTCCTGTAACATGAAAACTTTAAAAATGTTTGAAAATAGTTCAAAAGATTTGTTCGTTTATGCACCGTTGCAAGCTAAGTCGAAAATCTGGTTCATTCTGTGAAGCTGATAACCTTAGAAACACCTCAAAAACTACACAAGACAGATTTAAAAACGCTTACCAATTTTGATTCTTCTTTTATAAGCCATAAGTGTGGTTGTCTAACCAGTCAACAGTCTGAAAGTAAACAGTTTATCGTCTGATACATAACTTAGTCTTTTGTTGTCACTGCATAAAAAAAAATTTCTACTGACTAACAAAGGCTTATTCAATATTGATTCACTTTATGGGAATCACCCCTGCTCAAAGAGATAGTCTGGGTCGATGTTCTAAAGAATTGTTATGAATAGAGAGAATTAGAATACATTAAAATATTTAATGACTAGATGCGAATCACCACTGCTCCATGATAAATAGTCTGGATCGAAAGGTCAAATCACATTACAAATTTAAAAACTGTACACGTATAGCTTTAACTGATATCAGGGTATACTCAGTATGAGTACTCGGTGCTAAATTTTATAGTGAGAACCATCGTTTTCTCTTTTCGTTCAGGTGACTAAAGCTCTAATGGATCAGGACTAGGGGTGACCTTGAAAACCTTATTTCCAATTCAATCCGAGTGACTATGGTTTCAACTACGTCTAAGCCAATATAAGTTAGGATAATGGCGTGCAGAAAAACTGAAAGCTATCGGACCTGTGTTGTGTCAGTTCCCAGAAGCTCAATAATGTTGACATGAAAAACTGTATCTCAATCTAGAAGTAAAAATATTTGATATCTATGGTTATTATCAACGCAGTAATTTCGCAATATAAATAAAGCCAAGGATTTATGAGATATTTGAGAGTGTTAAATAAATAAATAAATAAATTTATTAATAAATTTTAATCGCACTTATGACTGAATGGCCACCACGTAAACATAACATTTTTAATACATGATCGAACCTAAAATTAATTGATTGAAGATAAATCTTTCATCATGCATAATTTTACTCGAATTTAGTTATTTTTTTAGTATGAATGTTGTTCAATGTTGTATACAGCTTCACAAATAGCCTATTAAATAATATTATAATAAAATATTCCAGTCAATTTTGCAAAAATAATAGGAAATTCTGTCATCTAATTGCAACAAATTTTTTTTTCTTGAGTATGCCTTCCGCAATGGTCCTCAGACCCACATACAAAAAGTCAAATAAAATATACGGAGTGAATGTTTGTCTAATTTGCATAAATTAAAACCAGCTATTTTTCACATTTCAGAATTATCATAATAGCTTTATTATGTTATAACATTCCTCTTAGGTGTCATTTTAACCATTTTTGAGCATGGGAATTTGTTTCACTTTTTTTTTGGAATGGTTGACTTATTTGCATAAATCTGTATGGCTGCCAAATTAACGTCTTATGTTGTATTTAGTTATTTAATTGAGTTGAATCATGCACAGGTACACTTTGATACGCTTGTCATGCAGGTACATACGGTTGGTATTTGTTTTATTTAGTAATATTTATTTCAGGTTCAATGTCAACAACACTACTACAATGTTAATGAAGATTCAATGGAAATCCTATTCACAGTGAACGACATAACTCTACTATCTACACTGTGCCTGGGCAACGTGTCCATCAAACCTGCGTCGTATTCATTGCAAACCTATTAATATAGTCCAAGCTTCAGGAGAAAGAAGTCAGATCTAGAGCCCAAGTACTCGTCATTCTCTGTTGTATTCAGCTGAAGAAAATTCCAGCACTAATTGTTTATTTTGTAATATAAACATCAACTTCGAAGAACGGGGGGGCACGATATCTTCCCAGTAACCACCATGGTCTACAATGAAATGTTGTTAGCAACATGTAGTGAAAAACATGACTTATGGTCCACCAGTGTACAGTCAAGAATTATGAGTGTCCATGGTTTACTTGCTGCTGATACTATATACCACTGAATATGTAAATTTACGTACAATAAAGCAAAGAAAATATACCATAGACAAGAAACGGTAGACCACACGACGAGGTTAAGATGGCTAACTTTCATCAAGAAAATGACGATGAGCAAACTGCAAGTACACTATGGTAATAAAATAACTATAATTAAAATTAATGGTAAAGCGAATGTTGTCACATTCAAGGGCACAAAAGAGGCTGTGCTTCAGGATTAGCGCGACAGGGGAAAGATAAGCATTCATTTATTTAGTGGACAGAGCCAGACTCAATTACCCATAAACATTTGATGCAATACATGGGATTGAGAGGTTCCCTTTTAACACAGCAAATTAAACACATAAGTTCTCAATAAATAGATTAATTATATAGAGCTCTCAGAAAAATATAACAACAGAGTTCCTCACCCCTGACCTGAACCATAACCCCAAAACTCAATCTCCCCATATAATTCAATATGCCCATCCAAACAATTGTATAGTAGGGCCCTACTATAGATGATTTAATATAACTTTGTCCAATGGCATTTAGTAGTTTTTTCAACTATTCACTGTCGTGATTCACTGCCCCAGCCATAGACGGTCGGTGACGCTGTTAGCATTGTCATACTTTCTGTGTTCCAGTACTCTTGCACGAGGTGATAATCCCTCAATGCTTTAACAGATATAGGCAGAAGTACGGACGCGCATACATAGGCCACGCCAACGCATGTACTTGAAATACAAATGAAAAATTAGTCATGTTTAACAGTATGCTATAGTTTATATAGCAAAGCCCTGCATTATAATATGTATACCAGATGTGTGTTAAAAAGATCCTAAGGGGAATGCTAGACAGTGGAGAATCAGGGAATTAAACAGTTCATATGTTGCCCATATTGCATTCGTTAAACATGAAGCTATTCATGTCTAAGCACTACCCAGGATAGAATAGATCATGGATGCACAAGGGTGCTGAATGGTTCTCAACTGTTGACGTAAAAATTGGTTACTGGCAAATGAGTATGGATGAGTGTGACATTGTCCCATCAGTTGAGTGCAACAGTCTTCATGTGGGTCTTTCAGGCAGCGCTAGCCCCTTTGTATTTATTTATTTACACCAGATAATCTAAATGAAAGTGTTCAAATTCAAATTTACATTATTCATATGTAAAGAGAAACAGCCCCTTTCAAATGGTGATGGGAAGTGTCTTGCTGACTTGGCAATTAGGACATGTCTAGTGTAACAAAATGATGTGGTTGTATGTAGTGTCTCATTCCTTGATAATCTTGAGAGGCTGAGACAATTGTTTGAAGGTTGTAGCTAATAAATGTCAATTTTTCAGGAAAGAGGTGAGGGCATAATGTTCCCAAAGATGGAGTACGGATAGATTTTGCCATGACTGTAGCCCTGCAGGTATGGCTAATGCCAGAAAAAGATGTGAAAACAATAATGGGTGAAGAATGTTACTAAAATAGCAATGCCCTTGTATGGAATTACTATTGGTTTATATGTCACGTGAGGTAATAAGAACAAACATGCAGTCCATAAGCCTGAGTTGGAGTGAACTGTGGAGTGCAAATATCCATTTGCGACCACCAGCTGAGCCCAAGAAAGAGGTTATGACATCTGAGAAGTGATTGCTGTATGCCGGAGTCAGTTGGTGGTTACAATGCCAGGTGCGGAGTTTTGTGTGTAGCATCACCTGCATTGCCTCAGCATTAGCTGAACCAAGTTCTTATGGTTGTCAAGTGCCTCAAAATATATGATACCTGACATGGGGATCAGTGGTTGAAAGAGTGTACAAGTTCTTTGAATGGGTGCATACTTGATAACAGAAAACACATAGCTGAGCATGCTGATGTGGAGACTGCCCTTGAGGAATGGGAAAAGCTAGGTTTGAGAAATAGTGTGCTGCACAGATCCAGTAAAGCTGATGATGCACTGAAAGATGACAAGAGATGTGGCGAGAAAAGTGCGATCCTATAAAAGTGTGCCAGGTGCAGAGTCACTGCTGATGGGAGAGCTAAATTTCCATCGGTTAATATCAAGATTACAAGGTCACTTGAGATGTTGAGCATAGATTACCGCACTCTAGAAAAAGGCTGATCGGATATGCTAATGAGAACTCACGACTTCACGTGCTTTAGCTCTACCTACAATGAACAAAACAACAAAATTCGCAGCAGAAACACGAGTAAGTCAGACCATGAGTGAGAGGAATTTTGAAATTGGAGTGATACTAACATCTATTTGAAATGACATGTGTAGCCAAGTCTCATACAAGACAATGACTTCCACAAAAAAATGGCCAACATGAGTGTTTCAATGAGAATTTCCTCGGTATGTTAAGCTCTTTGATTGAAGAACAGAATCAGGACTGGTGACAGCATGTTGGACCTTTAGTGCATGCATAATAATAACTGTAGAAAAAGTGGTGTAACAGAATATCTCCCCTTCCTTCCTCATGTATGGCAGACATGCCAGGCTGATGAATGCAAGTTAGCATATGATCATGTTGAGAAACGAGCAGGCCAATATAGAAGAAAGATTAGATACCTTGAAACATGATTTCAATCCAGAATCTGTTATTGAGAGGAAAACATGGGATAGCAGAGGGGTGGTGGAAGGAGCCTGAATTGGTTGTGAGGCCAAACTGTCCAGATTTCCACGTCATAGGACTTTGCACAGCAACATATTACTTCATACCACACCCTACTGTACAATATTAAGATAGACATATGAGGCAAGTTATAAGGAAGTCATTATTCAACTGAATAATGGTCCGAAGCGGAACATGACAGCAAGCTAGTAATTCCATTCAGTAGTAGCATTTGCCGCCCCCGGGGTAAAAACTTAACAAACTTAATGGTCCAATTAAGGTCCATTTAGTAAAGTGTTCTATATGACTTAAATATGATTGAACAGCCCATAACGGGCATTGAAAGCATCATTTTATCTGTTTGTGAATCAACAGCATATATTCTTACACAAAAGATGGAAAATATCGCAATCTACATTTCACAACATTTGCGTGTGAAAATTAAAAAACTACAGTTAAAGAATAATTTATTGACAATTTATTAGGCGTTTCATGGATCTGCACATTGTTTCAGCAACTATTAATGAATTAATTATTCCTTGTAAAATATTCTAATTTAACTTTGTATTTTATATGTATATTTCAATAAACCTGTCGAAACGTTTAGCAAAACTTGGCACTTATCGTTGTAGTTGTGTTGCAGACATTGCATACTATTAGATATGCCAATGAATCATCAATATGTACAATACAATAGAAAGACATATCACATTATCCAAATATTGAATTGTATACTAGCACTCCCGCTACGAGATATTGGTGGCTCTTTCATCTCCACTTTCTGAGCAACAAATTTGCTGTGTAAACCAAACGGCAAAAGTTCAGGCGAAATCGCCCTGCCGATCTCGGAGAAATCCTTCGCATCCAGCACTATGACCATTCCTGTAAAACGAACGTAACTCATTAGGTTTACCTCGTAAAACATAATATAGCTCGAATTAACTAAGGTAAATAATGTTTGTCTATGTATTCAGGCTTCGTGAATGTTCGTATTGACAGTTATTGCTCATTAACTACATAAATATGTTGCATTAACATGGCTATCATATACATCGGTTTAGAATACAAAGCTAGCGTTACCTGTCTCAGTATGTGTGTCCAGTACATCGACAAGTACAACACCATCGTCTTCGTCAACGGCGTCAAGAGTAGGGACAAATATTGGCTCACTTGTTATCAAACCATCGTATGGACCCCAATACAGTGCTGATTTTGTTTCAACGTTCAACTGTGTGCAATAAATAAAAAATATTCATAACTAATCTCAATGATATGTGTATAAATATAATATAATTGGGTTCGTGTTTAAGTCAATATAAAGTCAACGTCAGCACACCTGTGCATAACTTAAGATTGAACTAATACCAAATTATTATGAACATTTAAAACTCCGGTCCCATAAACCTATGTAAATGATTTATTCTTTATTCAGTAAAACGACGCCAATTTGATGTTATGTCCCACATTCACGGTTATTGGGTACAGGGTATTTATTTAATTTATATAATATATACATGTTCGTGGGCACTTGTATATGTAGACAGTTATGGTTTAACGCTGTTTACATTTTGGAATTCTAACCCAGGTGGAACATACTAAAAATATTCTTAATTCGCATAACTAACAAGGCTATAAATAATTATTACAAAATATAATTAGTGTAAAAGACGACGTCGGATACTACTAGTATTACATTTACTTTACCACTAATTTACATATTGAAAAGCAATAATCGATCCGTTGATGTGATAGATGTGACCATTTTATAAGTGTCCATAAAAGCTGTACTGGGTGAACGATTATACACATAACTCATTCTCCCAACTTGTATTTTGTAGTTATTAAGGAAAGTTGGAAGTTGATTAGCTTATAAGATTTTACTTATAAGATCCACGTTCTCTTGTAGTTTTGCTCATTGAATTGTGGATTGTACGTTTAATTCACTTAATCCTTGAAAATTACAATTGATAGTTGCACCAGAATTTCATAACGAAACCGACTCTCAAATTTGAAGATGATCAAATAAAACATTTTGGGTTATTGTAACCAAAGGAATAAAACTATTTTAATTGACATTTAAAGAATATTTTGGAAAAATAAACATACAACATGTTCCATATTTGAATTTGGTTGAGTTCGTGGGCTAGTTAATATAATATCCAAGTTGAAAGGAAGGAAAAATAAATGTTTGTGTTATTGTAACCATACGACATAAAACTTGAGACGGAGTCAACGACGACAACAACAACGAAGACAAACATTATTCCCTAAACGTAAATTTGACATAATTTCTGGGAGCTAGTCGAATTTGAAACGCCTTCACCAACTGAATTACCAAAACGAAGATAATACATTTCATAAACTCATGTATGCTCTGGTCTTTTAAAATGTGTAGCATGTTTTGTATGTAACAAAGCTGCATTTAAAAAAAACCTGCGTTTATACATTAACACCTTCAATTCATTATTGAGGTGGTACATTTTGTTGCAGTCGGAGATAGATTCTGAAGACATTTGTGACTTAACTGGGGAATCACAATTTCTTTAGTTTGTGACGAAAGTGAGGCTGTACACCAAGATAAACAAGCGAATGTGAATAGCAAACAATAGGTTGTTAGCATCCATGTAATAATCGATGTTTACTGACAAAAGATAACAGTGCGAGAAGAACAACAGCAGAAAAACAGTTCTTGTTCATTACTACCACTGGCGGGATTTAAACACATATGTATCTTGCCAAAGAGACAACGGGCTCATTGTATTCCCATTGACCTTGTATCGTTGCGATCACTAAACTGCATTGTACCATCCTTGTATAGCATACAAATAATTTATCAACTTACCTTGATAACCGTATTTGGTACTGGGTCTAAGCCTGCCATGTACGCATACGTGTAGGGTTTAGTGTTATAATTATAATAGTTGATGGTTGAAAAATCAACAACTTGATAGCCCGATGAATAAAGATCAATTCTGTCAATAAGCGTCCAATCATTCATATCAACTACAAACCGCTCTACCACTGTTCTCTTTGTGCCCTAGATACAAACAATGATTGTAATATTGCAAAACTTAGTCAGAAAGTTTGTCAAATTATAATAGTAGCTATAGGCAGATCGCCAACATTTAATGTATAGTTGTGCTCAAAAATATTTGCTTGCATGAAACATTGCAAATTGATGTTTATGAAATAACTTACTGGTCCAGCTACAATTTCTTCCAAATCGAAATATCTGTATACATCCCACGAGTATGTCAACATATCTAAGTACATTTTGCCATCCAGTTCATAAGAATTGACCTGCAACACACAAATTAATCATCAATTCTTTTGTTTATCCACATGTATATATCTCAATAGTGATAGCTTATTATCATGATTCATTACTTTACCATAAAACGATATTTTCCCGTTATACAATCGACAAATAATGAAAAACACAGAATTAGTAGATTAAATTAATCAAAAAATCAACTCTGCTGTTGTATGTTGTGTTAAAGTAATAATATTTGATTCGTTTAATATATGGTGGACTATAGTATGTTTAATCAAAATATAAAAATGTTTGCATTTTTTTCCGATTATATGCGTACATAATAGTTAAATAAATTTCAAATTACAGAGGCGGCGGCATAACACTTTGCATGGTGGGGCGAGATCTGCTCACTAACCCTCTCGCCAGAGGCGCGAACTTACTAGAGGGAGTCCGGTGGCATGCTCACCCTGAAAAATGTTGAAGTCTAGACCCTTTGAAAAGCTATTTCCTGCAATTCTAGAAGTAAATTTTGCTGATACAAAGAGTTTCAGCTTGATTTGGGAGGCAATTATGATGTCTCCAGTCTATACATTTTATATTAATAAATATATATGGATAATGCTCAGAATGAATTCTTTTGCTACCAGCACATCAATATACACACATCATGTTAAATTTGAGCATATGCACTCATAACATTCAGTTTTAGAAATGCCATGGTATAGATAAGAATTCTACGTCAGAATACAAACCAATCACCTGTATAGCTGAATTGAGCTATTGTGTTAAACTAATCAGTCGGCATAAATAAATATATATAATAATATATCGCCTGATAAATTAACTATTTATTGTAAATGATGTATCTAAAATAATGTTTAGCCTTACATCAGTAGTTCAGTCTTTCATACCTGATGTGTTATAAACAACCAATCTGGTGTGGAAAATTCTCCTACTACGTCGTTGGTTTCACGGCTTATGAAGACAAATCTCGTCGGAATATCTGATCGAAATTCATAACCGGTCAGAAAAGTGGGAAGTACTGGATCATCTGGGTCTGACACTGAAATAGGAAATTTTCAGTCAATAGTTTATGTTATAAACGCTTTACCACGTACAATTGATAACATGTTCACTGGAAATAACCATTTATTATTTTAAAACAGAGTCCAACAATATATATATATATATGTGTCGTTGAGCCTGTTTTTTTTCTTCCTCAAAAATAATTAGCAAGAACTGAACAACCAGTGGTTTTAATGAATGTATATTGCAAAATAGTTGCAAGTACAATATAACACTAATGTGAAACACTATACGTCTACGAGATTTGGGCAAGGTACTTCAACGGAGTCACATGGCGACACTTGATGTGATGGCCCTCTACACAATTGTACCTAGTATTACAGAAGGCATTATTGCTTTCCAGGAAGCCGTTGATCACAGGTTCTACTTTCACCAACACTTATACTTAATAACAATAGTTTTCAGTTTAACACAAATAAATAATGCACCTGGCAATATATGGACAAAACTCCACAAATTACTATTATCATGTTCACCATCATCCAACCACTTTGTATAATTTATGTTTCGTAGACGACATATTCACCACATTTGCATATCATTTAAAAATATTATGTCAGAATTCATATTGATCCGGCATTTTTGACAACTTAGTGACTGATTCAGTACGTAAAGATGGGAACGTGGTATTTGTTTAATATTGAAGTTTTTGATGTTAAATATGTAAATATTCACACAAAACTAGCATTTATCAGAGTAAATTATCACATAAAATGCAACATTAGAAATGTAATATATTTAATCACATACGTAGGGGAGACAAAGAAACGACAGATTTAACAACCACCTTGCAACAGTATGACTCAATCTAGACACATCAGTAGCCATACATTTCAATAGCATCGACCACCCTATAAACGACATGTTATTTATAGGCGTAATAAAAAATAAATAAATGCGAAAACAAGCTACGCAAAAAACTAGAACCATTTCGATGGAAAAATGGCTGCAAGCAAACTACCCATACACCAAAGGATCAATAGTGGACAGTGAGGGCGCATCATACGCTAAGAGCTACTATCATACACTCCTACCCCTGCGGCATGATGTTTTACAGCATTTGTTTTAGTTTTCTTTGTTACAATTTCACATTTTTTGAGATTTATTTCGTTTTCATTTTATATTTTCCCTGTTATTTTCAGTTATAATGATACAATTTCATTATCATTTGTATTCACTGAAGAAGGCCACAGTTAGGGAGAGAAAGGTTGACTCCATTCAATCAAGTGAGCAGTAAACATATAGTGTGTTGAGATGCATTTTCCAGCATATACACTGTAATATACATTGTGCTGTATGCGTACAATTTCATTCAGAAAATGTGCGAATTCATAGTCGCCCTTCAGAATTATCCCTACGTGGCAATAACGTTTTTCAAAGGGAATCACGCATCATGATCTCCCGAACCAGTTGCATTTCACAGTGTCTGTAAATTGTGTTTCAGTAATATCATAGCTTTAAAAACATGTGCAGAATGATAATGTTGATTATCGAAACCACGCTAACAAATCTACATCGATTGAAAAAAAACATCAATGTTTAGCAAGTGAACAAATGTTAAAGATTCAAGTCCATGATAAACGTGCATAAATGTTTAAATAACAGAATTGTTTTGTGAAAAAAAAGTGAGGAATGATTATTTATTCAGTACTTGTGTATTCTGTAAAAAAAGTCTGACTTCTTGGTTATTTCATTTTGTTATACAAATACCAATGTAGTAAACACTATAGTCAACTCACGTAGGTTTTTGCATACATCCATGAAAAAATTCGATGTTGGAATAATAAAATAATTCTCAGTTATAGCAAAAGAATGGAGGTAACCACCGGGTAGATCAAAGTCGGGGTAACCATCATCCACGCACTGGCTCAGATTGAAGGGACCGCCTGCTAAGTAAGACGCTAAAGGTATCCGTTCGTCATTCTGGATTTTATACACCATTCGCCTTTGAATATATTAATGAATAAATTTATTCACGACACTGCATAAAAACTTAATGAATAAATTATTTAATTAAGTCATTGTGTTTGTGTTGTACAAACACAATTATATTGACGCATCAGTTGTTTGTGGTTTATTTTGGGAAATCTTTTTCGGGCACATTATTTTATACATTTGAATTTTTGCGCAGTCCACTCATCTCGGGAACCTCCACACAAAGCATGGTCTCGTGCCTATTACTTGTAAACATTTTTTGCAGAGCTAGTGCGCCCTCTGTGACAGAATAACAATATGCACTTATATACAATATATTTTACTTTATATTATACATACCACGCATTGATGTTTTCACTATCACGCATATCAAACATGAGTGCAGAACTCTACAGTGTTACACCGTCAGCGTCAGTGTGTTCGTGTGCCGGATTATTCAAATTCACCATATATGGAGGCAGCCCGAAGTTAACATCTTTGAACGGATATGCTCCCTTGGTGTCAAGAGTCTCAAGATCGATCCATAGTCCTATGAATGACATGTTAACATGTATATATTCAAGCACAGGCAATAAGGAAATTAGATAGATAGATTCGGAAAAATTCAGCCTTGCGCTGTGATCAAATGTACGTCAAAACTAACAAAATGAATTGTGCGTTTAATGTGCCTCGTTCGTCTTGCTGCTGTCGTTTGATTTTGTTCAAAAAATATAATTTACAAACGCTGTTTACGGCTTATTGTCCATCATAACTCCATAGCTTTAACCAACATAGCTTTAACTCCAATATTACAACCCAATATTTGTTATGTTTCACCACCGTAGTTGTACAGTCTTAATGCATATACACAGAGATTTTAAAAACTATACCGGTAACTAACCAAAACTAGCTTCTGTCACGGTTTCGACATTATCTCCAATCTTCCAGAAAGCAATATTTGGATTAAGGGCAGAATAATCGCTGAAAATGGACCATTTTTCGAACTGTTCTTGGTGCTACATGAGAACGTGAACTCAGAATAACAGTAAAGAATGATTGGCATATTGTGTTTCTTTATAAGTCGGCGTGAGGAAGTGTTCAGTAATGTGAAAATGGTGTAGATATGTGGGACATTGCTTTCAAATCGACTATATCAAATATGTAAAAAAAGCAGTTCCCATCCAATGAAGACTACAAATGAAAACAATATCGATTGTGTCAGCTGCACATGCGTCACTTAGACCCATTTACATCATTACTTTATTCTGGTATAACGAAGACTGTGCGACTTATTATAATGGATTTTCAATTCCTGTCGCACCGAGACCGAGTACTCATGTTCACTCAGGTAACTATAGATTTAACTATACATACAATAGGAGAATACGTCGTTGCCCAAGCGACCTTAGATACATCCATATCCCATTCATAATAATCCCACGTTTTATAGTTTTGAGTCAAATAAAATCTGGAAAAATAAACATACACAAATGTACTAATGTGGTTTCACGGAAAATGCTCGTTGTTTACAAATAGCACAAATCTAGCTTCATGTTGAGCCATAGTATTCACAATTTCGATAATTAACCAGTATTGATGTTTTTGTTTTTGACCTATATCTCGCGCATGCGGAGCGTGACGACTACCATTTAAGGTATCACTTGAAACGTCGCGATTTCAAACATACACCCTGAAAGACGTGAGGCTGAATATACTAAATAGATATTATTTATATTGACTATAAAAGACAATAACGCAATATCGTAAACATTTTACAGGAAAGCGTGTTGTTGAAGCTGCCATCCATTTATGAATTGCATGTGAATTCCGAAACTAAATGATTGAGCATAACACTCACTCGAATTTAAGAAGAATTTGAAATCGAGAAATATCGATTATCACACTGTCACATCAATCGAAGTCATATTTATTTGTTGACATGTTCATCTAACTGTACTATCATCAACAACGACGAAAATATGGGGGCAAAATATTAGGAATAAATAGAACGTTGGTAAGTTTCATTCTTCCAAACTCAGAACAAAACACACGTCATTATACGATGCCTGATATAAGACGAGACAATGCAAGCGAACCCTCTAGCATAGAACTAATACCAGTTTAATCATTTTATTACTGAAGAGAATATGGGTGAATCGATTGATATATAACATACTTAGTTCCGTATTCCACCATACCATCACGCATTTTAAACGATGCCACTGTTCCTAATCCATCAAACGCGTGGGTAATTTTGGATCCAAGTTCAGGGTTATTCCAGTTACCATATGTACCACCAGACTGCTTTAAAAAGTACCCTGTAAAATTTTGTAAGTGTACATTACTGACAAATTACGTTTTAATCACGACTTTATTAACTAATTGTACCCATGAGCTTATGCGTAACATTAAAGGGGGACTCATAGCGACGTATACAACGCGTGTAAAATACATTGTTTATTTACATAAAATCCGAACACGCGCTGCGCGACGACCACCGCCCTTTCAATACTTGTCATACCTTCAATCCAGTCTGGTATCTCTCCATGTATTTCAGTCGGCATATACGGTCGTTCCCTCGAGATTGTCCCGAAGTAAGTATCGTATATGTTGTCTGGTACATCCCAGCAATTTGCCATAGATGCAAACAGACATGACACAATCATTTTGAATAGCATACGAGATAACATCCTGAAAGCAATATGACATATGTTAACAGGAGTATCAGTAATCTTAACGTGTTTAATGTTTCTGTTAACATATAACATATTAAGTGCAACGCTTAAAATCTCAGACGAGGTCAGTAATGTTATCAGTTCTTTTTAAGCTCAGACTACTAATACAACAGACTGGCAACGCCTATTGTTTAAGGTGTTAATGGGCTTAATTGTATATGCTAGGTGTGCCACGCTAAGTGGTATTGACATAGAAACCGTCGAAGTTTACCGAACACCGAATATTCTGCAAACTCCGCGCTTTATTGGAAATTGCCTATTTCGTCGTAAAACGGATCCAGATATTTTTTTTTTAAAAAAGAGATGAGTTCTGGAAATTTTGACCTTTGCAGCTTTGTAAGAATTTTAAGAATCGAGCAACATTTTGGCGAGTTGCAAGTACCTGAATGTCTTAGTGTTTACCTCAAAGAGTATATACTGAGCTACTTTGAAACGATATTTCTCACTGTTGCAGATTTTGCGGATGGTTTCCGACATTTTTTTCGGTAAGGGCATATCGCTGCGTTTCGAGCGATCATACCACTTTGTGCATTAACAGTTTTGATTTTTGTGTTCAGGGGTACCGAAACATGGGATAGGTGGTGTCATATACATGATATCACTCAGGATATCAGCGTAAGCCGGTTATCGGTAAAAACTAGGGTGTGGTATTTTTGTCGCGTTCGACTTCATAGTACGTGTTATACGCGTTGTTCGTAACTATCGTCCACAGATTCGCTAAATTCTTCCGTAAATGCCACTTTTGAATTTCAGTGTGGTCATGGAGGTAAAAAGAATTATCTATGTCGCGCGATAGTTGATTGGAATATGAATATATCTCGCGTTATTTTATGAGATCTAATGATAATCTTGCTGCTCTGCAATGTTTACTAGATATAAGAACTGATAGGCTAAACAAACGGGATTGCCCATGCCTTATTTTACTATTGGTTTAAGTGACAACGTCCTTGAATGTGATCTTTGTAACGGTCAACGATAATATGATAAGTTGATAAATACTTCAATGTTAAAAATTATATTTGATTCTTATATACCACATTTCAACGTAAATGAAATATGTGAACGTTAGAAAACGCGAGTGCCAGTAGAAAAACCACATAATTATGTTACATCAATGTTAAGTGGGTTGAATTAACAACACTCCCATGACCACTGTCACAGCTCTGAAAACTCATGTAAATGTGTACGTGCCATCATTAAAAAAATATCGTTTTCAATTTCTACAAATTAACACAGTAATAATCACTATTGTGATCTTACGTATTATCTGTCCAAATGAGTTCTGGGCGGACCAATGTGACCAGCTGGGGAATTTCACACTGATCAGATATTGCATATTCTGTCTATATTTTGTGCCGCCAAATCATATTTAAATTAAAAACAATGTCACGTTTAAATAATATAGTACCAACCTGTAAGTGTTTGGTCGATGGTGACCAAGAGAGATGTGAAGTGTTAGAACTGCCAATAACTATGAATCTTTAGAGATTAATCGTTCGGTCATATGATAACGCCTGAAACTGTGATGACTTATTTGACCAGATACAAAAGGTCAATTGGAGGTAAGACGCTGTTGGGTTTATTTACTGGATAGTCACTGAAAGATACATGGACTTAGAGGCAGCATTATATTCGGGCAACGCCTTCAGTTGAAACAATTCTACCAATGCCAAATGAATCGTAGGTTGTATGTCTGTTTGACATTGATTTAGAAATGTGAAGGTATGTTTTGTCTGTATGTCTGTCGATCATGAAGCCCACATCGTAATGAAGATGTGATGATTCGCCCCCTATTTCCCCCACCTAGTTAAGTAAATATTATGCCGTTGACAGACTGAATAGCCGATTCCTCACACGTCGAATGGACATTCAACTCTTTATGTTTCTCTGTTGGTATTTTATTAATCCATCCGACGTCCCGAATTGCTTTCCATAGATGTAACTGATGGTCACTACCTATTGTGTGAATAACTAACCTAATACCGGTATTCCATCCGCGTCACTTTCCGTGTGCCATCCGTGTGTGAGTGAAAAATATTGTATGTTACTGTATTCCCCCTCGTATATTGTCAAGCGATCGCTGTTCGCTTGGGTCAGGTAACTATGGTCAAAGTAGTAGGTTGTTAAGTGTCATCGATCCAAGTAAAAACATATTTTGTTAACAACTAAGTAACTACTCCTAGCTGACATAATCAGTATTAACTTTGTGGCGGCTGCACATGGGGGGCAGAGGGGCGGTCGCCTCCTCAAAAAATGTTGAAGGGCGTCGCCCCTCCAAAATCAAGCTGAAACCCTTTGTATCAGCAAAATTTGACCCTCAAATTTAGGAAATAGTGTTTCAGAGAATCTAGATTTCCAAATTTAAGAGGAGTGTCATGAATTTGTTTTTGCGTATCTGTTAACCGACTTAATTAGTTGATTACGAGCGAATTGCCGTGTTATGTCCGTCATCGTTTAGGTCTATTTGAAGTTTTGGACGGAACTTGGCTCAGTGATTTGGAACTACATGTAATTACCAGATAACCGTCGCGATTCTGACAGTTTATATTCATAGTTATTAATGTAGTGAACGATTAATCAAAAGATATGACGTATTCAGTACTTAGTGTGATTGGCTTTATGATTGAAGGTTACGCCCTAGAGTCGTTTTACTGTTTTGTAATTGGTTAGAGTTTTGAAAATGAATAAAGAGAGTTTGAGTTGGTCTTGGCGAATACTCCACGTCAAACGCAGTCGAGTCGAGTCGAGAGTCCAGTCCAGGGGCGAGCCTTGAGGCAGTCCAGTCTTGGGCGAGTCTTGGTTCAGCCTTGTGAGAGTCTTGGGGACTTTTCCCCAGGGCACTGTGTCTTATAGAGTGCTCCACAGATCGACTAAGACGAGAGCTGAAACGTATTTCGTTGTGTGTGTCTTATTTGACTGTAAAGTTAAAGTGACTTTCCCGATCCCGTACCTCAAGGGGACGAGATAGAGAGACGAGACGAGATTTTCCCCCTGACAGTGTGGAGAACCCCAGAGAAAAGAGATTTCCCACTGATACGTGGTGTGAGAACCCTGGGCATTGTGTTTTACACACATTGACATCCTGTGAAGAGAAGTGAAATGGCGAAGATGTGTCTTTCTTGTGAACCGAACTAACTGGCTCGATGGCAGAGACGAAACCGCGCTCGATGACTAACACCGTTAACAGTACGACACCGATGTACAACGCTGAAGAGATGAAGATTTCAGAACCCCTTCGGAAGGACCAGTACCGGATAGGACTGTATAATTAAGAATTGAGCGACATTAAAGACAAGAAGATGAAAGAACGACCCGGACTAACGCGATGACAAGAGAAGAGACGCTTATAGACTTTAACTTTAGCTATCTTTGTATTGCTTAGAGAACCGCTCGTTGGACACTGAAACTGACACTGTGTAACTCAAGGACGTTGAACTCTTTTCCAGAATCCTAACCCTATTGCTCAGTAATGTAATGTATTGCTTGCTTTTCCTATCGTTTTTACCGTTTCTTTTAGTGATGTCGAATTGTATGTTATGTAAGCGCCCAGATCTTTGTTTTGAAATGATATTTAGTGACGTGCGAGGTCCTTTATAACGATTTAAGCGCGCCTCAGTGGACAAGTATTTGCAACACAGTGTTTTGAGTTTTGTAAAGTTTTTATGGAGTTTTTATGAGTTTATGAGTACGGATTATGATGGGGAAAGTAATGCCCCAATGAGTTTTTCAGAGTTTTGAGATTTGTCGATGTACAGAGATATCGACGTTTTAAGAGTTGTTGTTGTTTATGTGTTGTTTCCGGAATACTTCTGACGCTTTTTGAGTTGAGAGCACTTTGTAACGTTTTTTAATGTCTTTTTGAGATAGGAATATGGTGCGCTTATATACGTATTGTTTGATAACGCAAGCTTTTGTTCATGATTGACAGGTTTATATGTAATTCAGTAGTTTCTATCGTTTTACTTTCCCGTCTTTATTGCCAGAGAAGTAATGTGTTATGAAAGCGAATTTGTCTTTGCATTCCGCTTCTACGCCGTATGACTTGTGTTTAGATTAACGACTTGTGAGTTCAGTTGAAGTTTATAAGCGTATATGACAGGAGTTTGATTAATAGCTTTTTATTCATTGTTTATTAGTTACCGCTTTGCAATGCTTTAACCGAGAGACGCATCCCTGGTAATCACGTGATCATGCTGTCGACTGCAGCGATTGGCTGATTGCTTGGTTACACCGCCACGCCTTAGTTTTTTGACCTTTTGATATAGAGTTTGTAACCTTAGTAACGGAGAAAGTGAAGCGACGGGTTATCTCAGCGAACCGTTTTGAGAAACGTGAGTCGATTGGTAGCCTTTCCCTTGTTTTTTTTATTTATAACCGTTGATATTTGAAACTTTATAACCATTGTATTTAGAATTTATAATCATTGTACTTAATTAGTGTGTTTTACTCTTTTTGATTTATTCCTTTTCTTAGTATTGTATTTAACCCTATGACGATGAGTGGCTGACGGTATCTTTGATTTGTGAACGTGCAATGCCGAGAGGCATATCTCAGTTTGGGTGAAGGGATGTGTCATGAATTTGTTTTTGCGTATCTGTTAACCGACTTAATTAGTTGATTACGAGCGAATTGCTGTGTTATGTCCGTCATCGTTTAGGTCTATTTGAAGTTTTGGACGGAACTTGGCTCAGTGATTTGGAACTACATGTAATTACCAGATAACCGTCGCGATTCTGACAGTTTATATTCATAGTTATTAATGTAGTGAACGATTAATCAAAAGATATGATGTATTCAGTACTTAGTGTGATTGGCTTTATGATTGAAGGTTACGCCCTAGAGTCGTTTTACTGTTTTGTAATTGGTTAGAGTTTTGAAAATGAATAAAGAGAGTTTGAGTTGGTCTTGGCGAATACTCCACGACAAACGCAGTCGAGTCGAGTCGAGAGTCCAGTCCAGGGGCGAGCCTTGAGGCAGTCCAGTCTTGGGCGAGTCTTGGTTCAGCCTTGTGAGAGTCTTGGGGACTTTTCCCCAGGGCACTGTGTCTTATAGAGTGCTCCACAGATCGACTAAGACGAGAGCTGAAACGTATTTCGTTGTGTGTGTCTTATTTGACTGTAAAGTTAAAGTGACTTTCCCGATCCCGTACCTCAAGGGGACGAGATAGAGAGACGAGACGAGATTCCCCCCTGACACGTGTGGAGAACCCCCGGAGAGAAGAATTTCCCCCTGACAGGAGCATGCCCCGGACCCCCGTGTAAGGTCGCGCCTGCGGCGCAAGGTTAGTGAACAGATATTGTCCCCTTATGCACACATCTCGTGCCACCGCCTCTGTTACTGAGTTAATCATGTGAGACTCACTGGCATGGTGGGGACGTCGTTACTTATAGCGTGTGTTCAGGAAACTTTGACTCGCCTGCTCACACGAACACGTAGAAATACAAGGTTGACTCAAAGCTATACACATTCGTTAATTACAGATAGTCCAGTTTTCTTGATTTATTCTGCAGATAGAGGTAAAATATAGGTAAGGCTTTGGCTTTCTGTTCTGTTTTTCCAGTTTAAAAAAATATGAGCTCGCTGGTGCTTTCATCCCTTGTGTATTTCTTACACTAGATACCAGCCGATACCCCCCCCCCCCCGCTCACAGAGAGTGCCTAAAGTTGATCAAAGTTCCTGGGCTCCCTGTGGAATCATTTTTTTTCTCCTTGTATGTTAGTGTTAATTTTGTGAATATGCATTGTCAATTCTGTTCAATTAATTTAAACTTGTAGTTAGAGTTGTTTTAATTTGCGGCTGTCATGTTATATTTTCGAAAAGTGTTATACCCCTAAAATAACATACTATTTAGATAGTTACAATGAGTTATAAATATACTATATTATTGCAAATGTTATTGATGGAAATGTCGAAGCTCCAAGTTCAAATGAAATGCACACCTAAATGGCCTGATGGAGGAAATTGATGCGCGCTATAAATATGACAAATACGCCAATATATAATTTCTTTATCAACTGTAAGTTGTATAATATACAATACATGTTTGTTAGAAACGCTATGATACCAGTCCACATTGTTTAAAATAAGCATAAAGGCTAGCTAATGTCTGTGGTGAAATGCAGGTTGCCTTACCAGTATACATTTTAGAAATGTGAAATAAATTCACCATCGTGAAATTTACGTTACCAGAATAGTGAACTGCGGATGAGTAGAACAATTGGCCTGTTTTAAGCTTTTTTATGTTTCCTGTCGTATAAATAAAGGCATCCGAATAAAACCAGTTGTTTAAGAAGCGCCCTGACAGTTATCTTATAGTAACAATTTGCATGATATATTGGAAGTCACGTTCATAACAGTTGAACTCAATGATTTATATGCCTGTGTTTTCAGGATTCACTTGAAATGTGCGTTACAAAATTTAACCTGAATTTTAGCAAAATTGTATTGTATTCAGAATATTATGAACGTTTTCAAATGAATGTCCAAGAACTACTTTGCTTTTCACTGTTACGAACGGGTTAGTCACCCGCGAACCTAGCCGTCAATATCCCGCACTCCAGAACGCAACACTGGAGGTCAAACAAAGACACACATCCAGAATATGACAAATAAATGATACTAATTTAATAACTAATAAGACAATAATCATAGACAATTAACAGGAGTAATTAACAATTTGCAATAAACATTATAGTAACAATAATAGCCCAGTTCGGAATTGCCTGCTCTACCGAGTTCCGAAATTTGCACCATGTAGTTCCAACGAGATTTGGGTCGTACACTGTAACATCGACGACGAAATAAGTTTTATAGCTCCAAATGACGATGTCTGAATTAATATAGTGTACAAAAACACTAACCGTAATCTCACGCTACTTCAAACTTGCCCATGTAGAGAAATTGACATGCTCAGCAAACCACTCTTTCTCGTGAAACACAGGTTGGTTTACGGCATAGAACCACTGCAAGATGTCTTGCCTCTATCAGTCCCGTATTGGACAGACTAATCTTCAAGTTGAAAACATTTGCTAGCTGCCACGTCGACGTTTGCGCTGAACTGCACTGGAGCTGGATTGTAACGTACGACACTGGCCTGGAGCTGTGTGAAGACTGATTAACTCGTGTTCACGGTTGTTTGGCCCAAGTAATTCGCAATGAGAATACACGCTATCTATCCTAATTCTGCAGCTGGGCTAGCCTCGCTAGCTAACTGGGCATTGTACATTACAATTACAACACACAAAATAATATCACAACACTCTACTCTCAACTAATTTCACAATCATTGATTATGCAGAAGATGTAGTATATTGTAATTTGATTTAAATGTAAGTTAGTCTACATTGGTAGATCACTTTGATAGTGAGGGGCATTTTGAATTTTCAATATATATTGTTCCAGCTTTACTGTTTCCCTATAATAACTTAAAGTATGGAAAATTAGTGAATGTTAGTTACGCCGATAATGTTAAAATGGAGGAAATCTAATCCGATTGTTTCTTCTATTTGATACATGGGATATGTAAATTAAATTTCTATTTCCCTGAGATATTCAGATTCAATTTTATATATCATATTTGTGTGTCAGGCTACAGCTCCCTCATCTTCTCCAGCCAATATTTGAGTATTGTATTCCATAACAGCTCATATTCATATATGTGCATTTAAGTGCGACTTTTTGGCAATACATAGGATGCATTGTCCAATCAAATCGCAGAGATCGTGCTACAATTCCACCAAACTAACATTTGAATAGTTACATCAATTCACACTGGAGAGTGTAATAAAGTAAAAATAGAGTAAAAATGGCTATTTTAATAATTTGTGCTAACTCACATATTCGTAAGGCGTTCTACATCAATAGAACCAATTATCACGTGATATGCCAACTCTGATTAGCCACACGGATTTATGCAGTTTTATAAAAAATATAGTCTGGTCCCCAGTCATTTGGTAATATGGGCGTTCAAGCACCCCTACCACGAGATTGCAAAATTCAGGGAGATGTGTTTTGGGGATTACAAAACAAAACAAAGAGAGCTCAAAGAAGACAACTATTTGGTTGACGGAAATCCAGGAAAATTGAAGTAAAAATTGACTTGATCTCATTAAACTTAAAAATTAAATAAATACAATAAACGCCACCACTATTATCATAATGTATGTTGTACCAGGTGCGAAAACCTGGGCACAATACATAACGTTTGTAAACATCATCAGTCTCGATAAAGTGGTTCACTTTTTCCCCACTAAGACTAGGTATTCAGGAGTGGCGAGTTCTCAATTGATTCCTCTCCAAACTTCTCAATAATGTTTTTGGCTGGATGTCAATGTTTTTTACTGAACCCTTTGACAAACTTATTTTTCAGGATTTCAGCTGTATTTGGGGTTTACACTAGAATATTCTAGGAGATTTGTATCAACAATTTGCGGTCTGCCACACTCATGATGTTAGATCTTTTGTTTCTCTCAGTGGCCTTTCCTTTTCATGTACAGCACATGTAATTTTGGCCTGTATTTCTAGGCTTTGTAAACCGTTTTTACAGCTTTCTCTCATCACTAAACAGAATATAAGTCTTTCAGTCAGTTAGTCACTGACCACATAATAGTTGAATACATAATGTACGTTCCATTGGTCAAGGCAGAGACATTAGGTTTGTATAGAAGGAAATGTACCAACAAATAAACCAAACACAAATTCGGGAACCGTGTTATGTGCTAGGGTGAATATAGTGAACCACTGGGAATTGCTCCAGTATGGTCCGCTTCATTTACCTGGAAATGACTGTAACTAGAAACTGTGTCATTGAAGCTGTACATGTGGTGATATCACTGCCTTTCTTGATAAGGGCCTCACATACATCATCATTTTCTACTAGATCCTTCAAGTTGTTGTTCATCATCAGGTTATGTGTGTGTTGCAATTAATGATTCGAAGCGCCCTAAATAAAATAAAATTAAAGTTGTGGAGTCAGCAACATATACAAATTAAGTTTCCATTGTAAATCCTTCAGTGTCTCAGTCTTGCAATGTGTTAAACAAAGACAAAGTAAAGACTACAGATATTTAATAATAAGTGATAACAAAATCATTTCATTATTGAGATGTTATATTTATACAGGGTATATCGAATTTTCACCTAGATTACACACACATGTAATGTAATATATGTTGGTTTTGTTTGATGTATAATTGATGTACATTAGTATAACTAGAAGACGCAGGTATTCTTAAAATCGTTTTCTAATTCTTGAGTACTTTGCGTCTCTCAAGAAAGACGCAGTACTGTGATTAACGAAGAAGCACGTCCACTATACGCTGTAAATGCAACGTTAACATGTGTAGTCTGAATAAGATCTTTAATTTTTTCTGTAAATAATATTCAAAAACATGACGATTCGAACCTACACACCCACAATCAAACGAAACCTGCAAACGGTTCTCTGTTAGGCAATTCTATTCAATGCTGGACGACAATTAATTTTACCTCTCATCGCTGTAATACGAGTTCCAATCAACGGTTCATTGTACCTCATACACCTGCCTTTCACTCGTAGCTAAAATTACAATAAATGTTATTTGTTTTGGTATATTATGTTTAGCTGCAACGTTTTCCAAAGTAAGCCTTTTTTCTTTTACACACTATGTTTAGCTAATGATATTACATCAACCAACCAACACAGCGATTGGCCACCCTAATTTTTTCATACAATAACAATATTGCTCAATTTTTTCACTGTTTTTGTGATTTTATAGCGCATGCGTCGATGCTTCATACGTGTACCACATGCCTATCATAACCTAGACTGTAATCATGGAACCACGCGATCGTGAACACCGCAATGCCGTAATTCTACCAATTGTGATTGGAGTAGTTATACTCATTTTCCCCAGTGTATATATACTTGGATTTATGAGGACTGGCAAGTATTACTTATACAACGCATGTGCTTAATATTTTCTACACGTCCTCAGAATTGTTTTAACAACAATGGGAATACTTGAATGTTTATCTATATGTTTGTTCATGTGATATATTAGCGTTGACAATATTTTAAGAAGGTTATTAGTATTTCCCCATTTCCACACAATTCAAGTGCAAGCTAAACGTATATATGTTAGTATTAGTATGTGATGTATGTTACAAACTGTTCAATGTTTAAATATGTTCATGATATTGCACATATATGTAAATATATTGCTAACAGAAGACATGATTGTCATTTTGTGTCAAGTTTCTGATGACGCCACACTGAGTAATTGTAGCACTATGTACATTTGGTGGAGGACAGTGTGGTTGTGATTGTGATTGTATGCTTCTGTTCTGCTTTCAAATTTGAAAGCGCGTGTATTTTATAGTGAATGTTGAACAAGGACAATTTAGTGTTGAAATTAAATTAAATTTACCTCCGTTAACCTGGTGTAATTTTGTACGTGTGTGAATTGTTTGTAATATAGATATTCTCTTTAAACTAAGTCCATTCTTAATTATACCCAGAGTAGACCGGTGCAGTTGTATTCAAAAGAAAATTGTTAAACGCTATAATTTGTAAACCTTTTTAGCTGATATTTATATTTTGCAACGTAGCCTCCGGTTTGTTGAGATATAAGTCGGCACGCTTTGAGATATAAATCTGTACGCTTTGACATTATTTGCCCTCTCTGTTGGCATAATTTTACAAACACCAGTCGGCCCTCGACCTTATGGTGGTTTTCGGAAATATCTTTCAAAAGGTCAGACGGCTGTGTTCAATTTTTTGTTTCATCTTATATTTCTACAACATATGTGAATTGATACGCCCTTTTGATCTGTATACGTACGAATACATAACTCGTGATGGTAAGTATTATGTTCTATAAAACAATACTATATTTGTTTATCCCTCCAAACCATCTCATCTGTTATAAGTTCAAGTGATGTTCAATTTGAAATGATCTTTCCAAGAACTATTGATATCAGTATCCTCGAAAATATAGGTAGAATTGTTGTATATCGGCACTACCATCACCCTGGGTGAGAGTGTATATTTGTGTTATAACCACCCCATACTTGTGATGTTAATTCCGAAATTTAAGATATTGAGCTGTTTGATGAAAACTTCATCTGAGAAGCTCAGTTCAGACTCTCTTGACATATGGCAGTTTGCGAGTATATTTAAACCTTCATTCATGTTCAAAGCAGTAAAAATAATATTTCGGAAAAAGGGCGTGTCGTAACACTCCCATGGGAACTCAAAAATGCGTATAACAATTCAGACTGACGGGATTAACTACTACAATCAAGAAGACATCAAAGAGCAAAGCAGCCGCGTAATATTGAACTTGATTAAATTAAACATTGAATTGCAATATGAGTGAGAGACATGCGTACAGGGAATCAGTTATGAACTGTATGAAATGGGTAATTCACATGGTTTATTTGAAACACGATACAGATAACATTATTATAGAGTATGACATAATTTTATTACAAATTTTATTGTATAACAAGGTGATCAAAGTAAACTACATATTTCATTTGCGATTCATTCAGCCATGTTATTACGTATTATTGTAAGAGTTTTTTGTTTGAATGCCTGCAACATAATTACAATGTACATGTATGTTTCCTGGGGTGGCCTTCTTTTAGCATATGTCCGTCAGATTCCACTTTAATTTGTAAGAAAAGCAGATAGGATTAGAATTTAAAACATGTGTATATTATAGTTGCAAACTATCCTTGACTAATCCTAACTCTTGTGATATCTAAAAGCATTTATTTCATTAGAACTCGCTTTCTTATTTTGAAATAATCACCACTTATACATATAACAGATGGGATAACTCGTGGTATTGTTTATGGAACACGATACTTACTGTCAATTGCCGTCATGTATTTTTACGTATACATATCAAAGGGGCGTGTCATATTCGCATATGTAGTGAAAACAGATGTTTGAATCAAAAGAAGTTATAACTTATTATTAGTCAAACAATAACCCACTGATTTAAGGGCTTAAAACTATATTAGCGATACTATATCGGTATCTTAGTGGGATATCATTTCAAACATGTGTTGGTTTCCATAGAAATTTGCAGCATCAACCATCGACTTGTCGATTATCTCTTCCCTTTCTCTGGTGGAGGATCATTTTAGCTCCTTTGGTTGAGCTCTAGTGTGCATTCCCGTTCCCGACTTACCCGCTTTCGATATTTGCCTAGTATTCCCCATACGTACTGTCGACACCTCGGGATGTTTAGATGGTCAAAGTATCATTGCTTGAACTAAACACAACATAATTCTTTATCCCTGTAGTAACTATTCATATGTCTTGCAGGAAGCCTGGCGTCTTCCGCCTTAAACAATATTGGCCCTTGGAGTGCACCAACGGCGTTTTTATTCCATCCGTCGTCATTACGGGTACACGTAGTATATGTGTTTTGTAGTAATGGACAGTATAGCGCTCACTATCATAATGTGTTTGAGTTGCCATGGATATGTATAGGCAACACTTATTTTCCATCTTTTGTGTTACTATGCAGATTGCAGAATTGTCTCACGTGAAAAATATTCATTTATGCACAATGGTTTCACCGTTTCGACGACACCAGGCATAATAAAGGATATAACATTCAATCCAACCACTGAGAAGAATACAATAGAGGCAGATTTGCAAACAACAATGTTAAAAACGACACGTGAAAGAAAGCCATCGCACATCTCATCATCTGCACAATTCACTATAGAGACAACGGGTACGTATGAATTTACAAATAAAATAAGCACGTTAATGCATATTATTACAGGCAAACAAGTGGTGAATTTCAACAATTGGACCCTGATATTTCAGAAAATCGTGAAAACAAACACTTACACAATGTTTGCTTTTCACAAATATAAGTTTGATATTATATGTTAACACGCACAATATAAGTACTTATTGTTGAAAAAATGGGTTCGAAGTTGTATCAATCTTAAATGTTAACATCATCACAGGCAATGGCAACGATACAGCCATGTTCTCAACTATGCAGAAACAATGTACGTTGCAAACAGGTAAGCGTTTACATGTAGTTGATATTACGTCAAAAACTCGTGAGAATGTTCGCCTTAGTCTAGGATATTTTTAAAAGGCGAGATAGGATTGATGTTGTGATAACACGCATAATATACCTACTTGTGTTATTGTTGAATAAGATTGTATCGAAGTTTTAAAAAAACCTATTATAATACTAACATCATTACAGACAATGACAACAAAACAACTATGTTCTCAATTCAAACAGGTAAGCGTATTTCCAAATGAGTGCATTGTCACATTACTAACATGTGAACCTAATTAATATAAACTTATCTATTTATACATTGAAATAAATAAATCACCACAGTTACATAGAAGCATGCTATAACACATATATATCTTATACACAGGCAATGGCAACGGTACAGCCATGTTCTCAACTATGCAGAAACAATGGACGTTGCAAACAGGTAAGCGTTTACAAGTAGTTGATATTACGTCAAAAACTCGTGAGAATGTTCGCCTTAGTCTAGGATATTTTTAAAAGGCGAGATAGGATTGATGTTGTGATAACACGCATAATATACCTAGTTGTGTTATTGTTGAATAAAATTGTATCGAATTTTTAAAAAAAACCTATTATAATACTAACATCATTACAGGCAATGACAACAAAACAACTATGTTCTCAATTCAAACAGGTAAGCGTATTTCCAAATGAATGCATTGTCACATTACTAACATGTGAACCTAATTAATATAAACTTATCTATTTATACATTGAAATAAATAAATCACCACAGTTACATAGAAGCATGCTATAACACATATATATCTTATACAATGTAACACCATGTCTTGTAATATATTGCAGTCACAGCAGAAACACCATGTCCTGCTAATTGTGGTGATGTTTGCTCGTTATATAATGTACCATTATGTCCATGTACCGGGGTGACATGTGGTAAGTATATTAGCTACTAGTATGTTTACTAGAGTAATTTCAAAAACAATATTTTCAATATTTGCTAGATACATGCGTTTGTATTCTTTTTTTACAGGTTACTTTTTAATTGGGTGTTTTACTGACACATATGCACGTGCTATCCCCACCCTTGAAGGTACTGATGCACGACTCGATGGATACTACAAAACACGCATAAACCCTATTGAGAAATGTGCTGCCGTAGCTCTAGATAATGGTTACGGAATGTTTGCGGTTCAGAATGGAGGATGGTGCGCATCAAGTTGCACCGCTTGCCAAACATACAATACGTATGGTCCTTCATTTCAGTGTTCACCTAACGGAGAGGGTGGCCCTCTCAGCAATTCTGTTTACATCTTTGTTAATCTACCATGAACTCCATTATACTGACATACTTTTTGTGTTTATGCAAAACGTTAATACAAGAACAACAGTTGTAGATGTGAACATTATATTTAGCTATTATCTTATCAAATAATACAATTGTGATACAATTGTTAATTAAACCAAATTAGTCAAACAATTCTAAATGTTAACATTGAAATATCTTAATTAGTGTAGTCGTTCCATTCACATCCCAACATCACGTGCTATATTCGATATGTAACCTATTCGTTCTCGTATGTTGTATATGTGTTGTATGTGCATTCGCATTTTTCATAAGGAGGTATGCCAAACTAGTCTAGATTATGCGATATGGTTCACGTACATTGTACATGTTTACAATGTACACAAATCGATTTGCATAATAAGTTGGCGACTACTTTTCAAGATACTTGTCATAGCTATTTGCATTTTAGTAATGAATAATAAATAATGTTGTTGATTCCCGGGTTATTATGTGTCGTAATTCAAGTTATATCAAGGTGATGTCGGTTCAATGATACCCTATAGTAAGAAGTACAATGTGCAACTCGTAAGCAATTTAAGTGGGGATTTTTTTATTAGTATCAAAATATACGGTGTTAAGGTAGCAACATGATTTGAGCAACTCAAATCAAAACATATTAATAGCAAACTATATATTTTATGAAAGCTGAAATATTCAGGAATTTGATAATTCATATTTTGAAATGATTGTTTACATAGGGGTCATGTGCCCAGGGATTAACTGTACCCTGCCAGAATAACAAATCAAAAAGTTCTGCCGCTGCGATTTAACCATTTGATTGGGAATTTTAGGAATAATGTCGCTGTGAAAGGTTACTATAAAGTGTAAATGAACGTATGTATGTGATTATTTTTCTAATAATTATCATAAATACTAATTATTTCTAAGTTATATAAGTTCAAAACAGTGCAGATGTATGAACTGAGGAAACAACAAAAAACAAATTTACCTGGATGACAACACATTTTTGTCTTTTGTCTTTTCGTCAACATGGCGTCATATTCACTTCATTAATTCAAATGTTTTGTTATGCTAAACATGGGTGGGTCATCCCACTCAAGTATATTTACTGATTACTTAATCGCATCTAGTTTATTTGCGGATTATGTAAACTAAATCATCAATAGGTTTAAGTTTAAATTATCAATACCGTTAGAACTTCATACATTTTTGCTTAGTTGCGACTGCAGTTACAACTACGCTGTCTAACGCGTTCCTGAGAAATACATTTCCTGCACTGTCACCAAATTAACATATTCACGTGATTGCGATATTCAACGCATCTTCGTCAGGTCTATTAAATTGTTTTTGCTCGGTTACTATAAACCGTGGTTTTTGTCACCATAGCCAGGGGAGATATGCGAAAAACTGAAACAATCCGCCGTGAAAAAGGAGATGTACAAGAGAAACACCTGTAAAAGCATATCGTGTACGAAGACCTCAGACAAACAATAAATATTTCTTTTGTCTGAGCAAAGACGAAACACTTTTGTTGACTGGAAAGGGACAGGAAATTGTCAGTATTGCTCGACACATCCCGTTTAAAAACAAAGCTGGCACGTGCCCATCTATTTACAACTTTGAATTTTCAAATGAGCTCATAATATCTACAATGACTAGATGACTAGAAGGGGTCAGGAAGTAGTCAGTGTAACGTCTGATAAATTATTTTGAGACCGAAGACGCACCGTTTGCCTGTCACAGTGCAACAAAAACATTACGAAGAATTCACACTAGGTCTGAGTTTGAATATTGTCCCTGCAGCGGTAAAATCCCGGTGTAACCAAACAAACGTTGTCAAAAATCCCTCAGAAAGAGTTATCCTGTACCAAATGATATGCGTGCTGGGGACTGTTTTTTGCCTCTGACGTTACTGGCTTGAATTAATAAAAGAAAGCCATGCGATCTGAATCTAGCGACTATTTACGTGGTCATGTGCCCTTTCAGTGTAACGCAAACTACGTGGTCAGCAATCAGCACCGAAGCCATACTAGTAACTTGGGCTTGTTTTTTTAACCATTGTTATTAAACCAGGCTCCACTCATCTCGTCAATCACAGAATTATGAAAAGCGGTCAAACGTTCGGCCAATCAAAATCGTCAATTCACGCACCCGGGCGGTCCATAAAGTAGACCCTTGTAAGAACTGAATTTAATTTCCAACGTGGCGGACGCATACCGATTCAACTCTGTGGCTGTCATACTCTTTCGATATTGTTGCTTATCATAGATATTCACAATGTATATTCACTGCTCGATGACCATATAATTATCCAGCAAAAAACTTTTTATTGTGCGTGAATGAAACATGTTTTTCCGGTCAAAGCTGTGCTTGTTGCGACGATCGCCGGTGGTCACAGCTTCTCGATAAAGTGCACAAGATAAACACATACTGAAAACAAGTTATATAGCGATATTGATGGCAAATTAATAGGATACTGATTATTTTTTTTGAACGTGGCCAATTAATATGACACAAATAATAATAAAATACAATATATAGGTGGGCAAATTAAGAGACCATGAATTAATAGTTGTGCGGTAGTGTAAATAGCTACCCCATCCATGGAGTCTGTCCATGTCTTCCACTAACCGAATTACACCTTTCTTTCATAAACAACAAACCAGCATGTCGCTACTTTGCTCGTTTAAAGACTC
This sequence comes from Saccoglossus kowalevskii, assembly GCF_978046115.1. NCBI lineage: Eukaryota > Metazoa > Hemichordata > Enteropneusta > Harrimaniidae > Saccoglossus > Saccoglossus kowalevskii. Next base: position 21,008,899 of record NC_140654.1, read on the forward strand.
TAATTTCACTAAAATTAACGAATGTTTGTCACTTGTGCGCGCGTACTTCTTCGTCAACGGAAATGACAGTGTCGCTGTCACTATACAAATCAATCTTCTCCGAACAAAAGTAGCGTCTTCTAAATCATCTGAAACAGGATCTAATTTTCGGCTGTACCCACTCAGTCGGACCCGTTTCTCTTCACTCATGGGTTCAAAATACTTTTTTTGACGACCTCTCTTTTTTCTCATGTTAAAATGATGTTGCTTTGCCTTGCTGAAAAAATGGTGTTGTGCGTTTGCTCTTTCAATAATGAATGTGTGTATACAGAAACTCTTGACACTGACAATATAACAGAAGCTGATAAGATGGGCTTTTATTTACCATAGCAAACAGCCAAGCTGTAGAGACAACAGATTACTTGAAGTAACGTAATGCTATTGTCCACAATTTGTTAATCATTTGAATTATGTAAATAATTAAGTGGTTGTTTGCATTTTGAATGGCAACTGAAAGTCAGCTTGCTGTGCTCAGTTTTCTCACAAATTTGCGTCTAAAATAACATTAGTACTATTTTTTTTTGTTAGTTGTACTGAAAGAATACAAGAAAGTAATATACCGATTATTAAAAAAACATTGTTGCTACCTAATGATGATAATTATTGTATTCATTGTAGCGATAACAAATATGTCAGCATCCTTTATTTATTTTTTTGTCATATTACCCCAAACCCTGCAAATGGAAGTGTGCATGGAATCACGGAAAGAAATTGTGTGCATTGTCTTGTGATAACTGTCATAAAGGTGATAGACAGGTAATACTTGTTTTCAACTCTGGAAAAACAGTGGAATCTGCCAATTGTGCGGGTAATTTACATAACAAATGGTGTTTTAAACTTTGGAAGGAGAATAGGAATATACCAAGTGTGCTGTTATTTGAATAACAAAGGATGTTTATGATCTACTGAGTTACCTACGTGACACAGCTTCTAGCAAGATGACATTCTGATTGGCTCATGTGGAAACCCAGGTGGTGACACTGAATCAAGCCTATAAATTGGACAGACTCAGGACAGTTGTGCTCCATCAGTTCAACTTGGTATACAGTGTGTCCTGCTACGATATTGTGTGACAAGTGATACAGGCTACAACCATCATTTTGTGAGACTTGTATGATCTCCTGCTTCCATCGGTGCCCTCCAGAATACTAGCGTTCCTCTGCAAGCAAGACTCCTGTATTTCTTCATTGTTGTGTTGCTAAATCCATTCACTGTCGTCCATTAATGCATCCTGGAACTGTGAGTTATCACCAATGCACACTTCCCAGAGCAATCCCCTATTTTAGTGACTTTATTCATTGTATTTTTCTGTGCTTTATTTCTTGTAATTATTTTGAGAGGTATTAAAACCAGGAGCTTCAGCGTGACATTTTGGTGTGTGTGTATTTCATTTTCAGTACTATCGTCTTGTCTACCCCATACTAGCATTAAAAGAACCTGAGTACTTACACTGTGACATTTTGGTGTCAGAAGTGGGATTGTAATTCTGATTCGGATTGTGATTCTGATTTGGATTTTATTGTCAGCAATCCTTTGACTAAATTGACTGTTTCGTAACTGCTTAAGGTCTAGAGAACGCGTTGTTGTCAGACCAGCTTGTCAGGTTGACATTAAATTGCTTTATTTAATATCACTGGAATTTGATTTGCACCTTTTCAAGCATGGATATTGTTATTGAACTCGAAGAGTTATGTAGTAGATTAGACTATAAGGGGAAGAGCTGACTCAATTTATGAGGACTGAGCGTGAGAAGAAACAGAGAGTGCGTGAGGAGAGGGATGAGCGAGCAGCCAAACGTGAGGCTGAACGTAAGGCTGAAAGGTTGAAACGTGAGGAAAGGGACAGAGAGCGTGAGGATGAACGTGAAGTTGAAAGGTTGAAAATTGAGGCAATAGAGAGAGAACGAGACCGTGAAGAAAAAGAGAAAATAAGAGAGCATGAACTTGAAGTGTTGAGATTACGTGCGAAAGCTAATGGTCAAAATGGAGGCTTAGAACAGTTGGCACAGTCCGTTGCTAGTTCTAAGGGCCCAACACTATCTTTGTTTGATGAGACTAGAGACGAGATGGATGCATTTATTATAAGGTTCGAGCTGAAACTCAGAAATGGCCCGTGGTAGTTGGGTTATTAATCTTAGTGCATTATTGACAGGCAAAGCATTGTATGTGTTGTCTGCAGCAGAGTCCATTGATTACAATTTTGTAAAGGCAGCTTTGTAGAATCGTCATGATATGAATAAAAAAGGTTATCGAAAGAAATTTCGAACTAGTAGGGAAGAAGGTGGCGTAAGCATTTCGCAATTTGCAGCTAGATTAAGTAGTTATTTTGACCGATTGGTAGAGCTGTCTGATCTGAAGTTGGTAGGAGCTTTGATGGAGCTAAGGACTTAGTGATGAGAGATCAATTGACGAGTACTTTTGGTAATGAGTTGTCCATTTTTATAGGTGAAAGGTCACCCAAGTCAGTTAAGTAAATTCCTGAATTAACTGATAAGTTTAGAGATGCACATGGACAGACTAGTGGTATAAATCAGAAATCTAGCCAGTTTCAGCCAGGCAGTCAGAAAGGTAAAAGACAGGGTCGATTTGGTCAGGCTGTTATGTCGTCCAAAGTTTGCTTACGTTAATTGTGAGCCACCGGGGAGTACATTATAGTTTAAATATAGGAATGTTACCAACATAACAGTCTGTTTTATTTAGTAAGGAGGGAATGATAATACTGAATACAGAAACGGTATCAAAATTGTGGCATGTAATATTTAGTTCAGGAGAACTGATAATGATAAATATAGGAATGGTACAATTAATTGCAGCATGTATTATTAAGCTCGTGAGGACTGATAATAATAAATATAAGATTGATACCATGATTGCAGCATGTACTATTTATTCCGGGAGAATTAATAGTAATGAATACAGGTAAATTCGGTCCTCCTATGCCCATAGAAGTATAGTTTTTTTTTTCAATGTTCTCGTAAAACCACGACCATGACAATAAACAAGAGACAAATCACAATTATTTTATTTTTCACTGTATCTCATATATACCACAACATTGCTAGTAATCCAAAATGGCGGTCAAAGGACGTTACTGATCGACAATAGTTTATTTGTCTCATTGGAAGATTTGGTATACATGCAACACGTTAAAGCGAGAAACAAATGCCACGAACTGTGACAGCTGTTGCCAGAAATATAAGATAGCGCAAAATATGATAACTGACCATTTCATAGGAACTTCAAAAATGTTTCTTATCGATACACAATATTTTTTGTAATTATTTAGATTATTTATAAACGATGCCACATATTTGTGTAAATGTGAATGACGATGAATGAACAATAATGGGAAAATTTAAACAAAAACTAATTTCGATTCACATCACCGTACAGTCGCACGAATTATTCCATTCCCATAATCACCAGCATGTGACTGTACATTCAATACATGAATATCATAGCCTCATTAGCAATTCTAATTACTGTTATCATGCATACAAAGACAGTAGTATAATAAATCCAGAGGATTGGGAATTAAAATGTGCAGTTAATTAATGTACTTTTAAAAAACTCGTCTATTCATATGGAATATTCGTTAGTAGTTTAGGTCTCGTAATGAAATAATATATGAATAATGAAGAGAGTCGTTTGTATTTTTCTACAATGATATTATTTTATGCTGTAATACAGTCAGTGTTATCAAAACCAATCTTATTATCTGTACACAATATCATTTACATTACAAATTTACGAAATATACGTTTACATCTATGTAGAAATAAATGACGATGTATAATAAATAACACGGTAAATGTGATACAAATTAATTCCGGTTCAAATTACCAGAGAGGGGCATGAAGTATTCTAATTCTATATTTAACACCTTGCCAATGATTGCTCATTAGCAAGTATAAATGCCTTGATCATTTTCATACATACATATCATTGAGCAGCTCTATGATAGTTGCATGTGTTATTCAAGCGTGAATGAAGCGTTGGCAAATATGTTCAAATATGTATCGTTTCATGATTTACCATCACTGTCGTGTTATTAGTTACCCGTATTGTGCATACAACGGCAGTAGTATAATAAATTCAGAACAATGCGAATAAAAACGCACAGATAGTCAATGTGCCTCGTCTACATACATGTAATGTTCGTACGCAGCTTAGCACTTGTACAAAAGCATATCTGAATGATAAAATCTTTAGTTTCCGAATAGCAATTTTTTTGTTTTACTCTACTCTAACATTCGTGTTTACACTCATGTTCAGCAAATATAAGCATATTTGTGTAGATGTGAAATATAATGTAGCAGAAAATATTGAACTAATTAAAATTATTTTGGACTGACATCCAACATTTGATGTTTAGCTTTTATTATTATACATTGTTCTGCATTGGCACACACATACATCTTGAGGAGCAGCTTGCTATTAGTATTGTTCCAGAATGATGATATATTTGCTTGTTGTGTTCGTATATAATCTTCTAAATTCTTTTTGAATTACAGTAAATTACAGTCATGTTAAACAAATATAAAGCTACTTCCAACTTTTCCTTCACCATTATTTTTTTTTATTTAAAATCAATTTGTCTAAATGTGGGCATCATTGACTCATTAAGAATTATTATTATATTAATCGTTCTCACAAATTATTGACATAATTGATGTATAGCTTATATAATTTCACTTTGAACATATAACTCGCTAATACAGGTCGAAACCATGTCACATATTGTCGATTATATCACCATACTGGCGTATTTCGTTTAGTAAACTAGCTCTAATTCATGGGATGAAGTCACACGTCGCGTTACATTGCGATTTCCTGTACGTCGTTTGCGACTGCTAATTGGGTTGCAGATGTAGATAGTCAACTAGGGAAAACTGTCTAATTTAGCTTCACGTTAAAAGATGAACTCAACACATTAATGAAAACGAAGATGCACCGATGACGACGAAGGAAGCAATGAAGTGTTCTATATATGTCTTTCTATATTTTTGTGAAGAAATCGAAACATAGCTAGTCGACTTCGAGAAAAAAACATCTTCTAACTTCAACAATTAGTGTTGATGAATGATTCCATATATATATAAGAAAAATAACGGGTAAATTTAAACTAAATTAATTTCGATTCACATCATAGTACAGTCGTGCGAATTATTCTAATCCCATAATCACCAGCTTGTGACTGTACAATCAATACAGAAATACCATAGCCTCATTAGCAGTTATAATTACTGCGATCATCATTTTTACATACAAGGACTAAGAGATTATTTGCCTTCCTAACGTCGGGTAAATGATCACCTGCGCCCGGGCGCAAACGACTATATTCGGGCAGTAATATATAAAATAACACGGTAAATGTGATATACATTAATTTCAGTTCAAATCACCAGAGAGAGATATGAATTATTCTAATCCTATATTCAACAGCTTCCACATCATTGTCCAATTAGCAATTATAATTGCCTTGATTATTTTTACATGTCGTTTTGTACATGTTATTCAAGTGTGTATGAAGCATTGGCAAATTAAGTTGTGTTATTCGACTACTATCTTCATCAAATTAGTTCAAATATGTATCTTTTTACCATCACTGTCATGTTCTTAGCAACCTTTCTTGTGCATACAATGGCAGTAATTTAATCAATTCAGAACAATACGAATACAAACACATAGTTAATCAATGTGCTTCGTCTAGCTACATGGAATGTTCGTACATTAGCTTAGAGCACTTGTAAAAAATAAATCTTAATGCTAAAATATTTAGTATTGTGAAATATTCTTGTTTTCACTCACGTTTAGCAAATATAAGCAATATTACACTTTAACGCACTAAAAATAATCAATATAGGAATAGTACCAAATATTTAATTAAATTTTCGGTAGCTGGCAATTCAATATTAGTACCAAAAAAGTACCATGTATCGAGAGGAGTGTTATCATGAATATGGAAATGGCGTGGAACGCTGCTAATAATCAATCCGGAAATGGTACAACAATAGTAGCATGTGCTATTCAGTTGAAGAGGACTTATACGGTAATAATGAATATACGAATCGTATCAAAATACAATTGTATAATTTTGTTGTCTAGAGCTGCTAATAATTCAGAAATAGAACCAAAATATTGGGATGCGATATTTAGTTCGAGAGAACTGATAATATCAAAATATAGCAGCACATACAATTTAGTTGCTGAATAATTAGATGCTAATAATTATCAATTGGTACCAAAATATTAGCTTTTGCTATTTAGTTAAAGAGGACTGGTAATAATGAATGTATAAATGGTATCAAAAATTGTAGCACATACAATTAAGTTGTCGAGAGCTGCTAATAATTCACAATTTGTACCAAAGTATTCGCTTGTGCTATTTAGTTAAAGAGGACTGGTAATAATGAATGTATAAATGGTATCAAAGATAGTAGCACATACAATTTATTTATCGAGAGCTGCTGATAATTCACAATTTGTACCGAAATATTAGCATGTGCTATTTAGTTCAAAGAAACTTATATAATAATGAATATAAGTGTGGCACAAAAATAGCAGTACATACAATTCATTTATCTAGCTAGTACTGCTAATAATTCATTAATGGTACTAAACTAGTGTAATATATTATGTAGTTCAAAAGGACTGGTAATACTGAATATTGGGATCAATGGCACAAATAAAAAAACAGCATAATTTTTTTTTCGAGAGCTGCTACTAATTTAGCATTTTTACCATAATATTAGCATGTGCTATTTATTTCATCAGGACTTGTATTACTGGAGAGAAATTTTAAAAAAATAGCAGCAAAAAACATTTAGTTGCCGAGAGCAGCTAATACATGCATGTAGTGCATGAGAACTGGTAATAATATATATACGAATCAATGTCACATAAAAGTGTAGTTGTCGATGGCTGCTACGATTTCAGGATTGGTATCGAATTATTAGCATGTACTATTTATTCCAGTAGGACTTGGAACTATTAACATTGAATATAGGAATGTCGTCAAGGTATTAGCATGTATTATTTAGGTTGAGGGAACTACTAACATTGAATATAGGAATGTTGTCAATGTAGTAGCATGTATTATTTAGCTCGATGTAACTGCTAACATTTATTATAGGAATGCAGTCAAAGTAGTAGCATGTATTATTTAGTTCGATGGAACTGCTAACATTCAATACAGACATGTCGTCAAAGTAATATCATGTATTATTTAGTTCGAGGGAACTGCTAATATTGAATATAGCGGTGTCGTCAAAGTAGTAGCATGTATTATTTAGTTTGAGGAAACTGCTAACATTGAATATAGCGATGTCGTCAAAGTAGTAGCATGTATTATTTAGTTTGAGGGGACTGCCAACATTGAATATATGAATGTCGTCAAATTAGTAGCATGTATTATTTGGTTCGAGGAAACTACTATCATTGAAAATATGAATGTCGTCAATGTAGTAGTATGTATTATTTAGTTCGAGGGAACTACCAACATTTAATAAAGGAATGCCGTCAATGTAGTAGTATGTATTATTTAGTTCGAGGGAACTACCAACATTTAATAAAGAAATGCCGTCAATGTAGTGGCATGTATTATTTAGTTGAAGAGAGCATACATATTGAATATTGTCAAACACAGTGAAAAATATTTGATTGCATTATTGGGTTGGGTGTGTGTGGCCATCGGATGCAGAATTTTAGATTAAGCCAGTTCACAATTAGGCCGCCATTTACCATGAAGCAATACAAGGTCGAATGTAGCATGGTACCTGGCTCTATTCTGTTCCTATGTACTGAATATCAGGTTGCTGTGTTTTGGTATTTTTCAAGGCAAATTGACCGGAAAAGTGAGTTTAATTTTAAATTTTCATATGTAAATACTTATGCGGAGCTACTGTAGTGGCTTTTTCTTTCCGATTATGAAAATGTCGACCATCTGTCGACCATCGTTAAGATATTTAAATAGTAGCTAAAACGTTTCTTCATAACATTTATTTTTATAAATGTTGTTTGAAATTCAAGATTATGACTGAAATATTTTAAAAATTGATTTGATGATATGTTATATTTGTCCGAGAAAGTTTTAAAGGTGAGGAAATTGCCACTATCATCCAGTACATCGGGAAAAAATACATACCACTCTGGTACCAACCTCTATAGAACATAGTTCGCTTTATTGACATTTATATATGAATGGAAGACGTTAAGAGCTTTGCAATTTCTGAGTGGTAGAGTAATTGTAAATAATTGTTTTGACTAATAAACTCATTGCAAGCAGTACAAAAGGAAATTTAATTTCGCTACTTTAATAAGTCTAATAATATATTTCAACTGTTTTACGGGCACTAGCAAAAGTAATATGATATCACTAATTGGTTTGTATGCACATTATGTAGATTTCACGGTTTTTGACAAATGTTGTGTGAGCGCCACCCAGAGCCCACAGGAGTTATTCGTTCGTTTTAGTTGGAAGTCGAAGAAACCACGTTGGGGACTGTATCGTGGCAACGTGAAGTAGAACCACAATTGTTTTCGCGAGAGTGTTATTGTGATTTAGGGAATCGCGCTTTATGATCAACGAAAGAGTAATGACAGAACAAACAAGACAAGACAAGACAATGAAATGGAAATTCTCGCGGCTTTACATGAAGAGCTATAACTCAATTAGGAAGATCTCTAGAGCGTGTACTACCATTGATAACCAAACATTTTGAAATCGTTCTCATAAATTGTGTATAAACTTTTCATTTCAGTTTCTGTAACATTCGAAATATATTTCTTTGACCAATAAAGACAATGACGTATTTGTTCCATGCGGTTCCAAGTCCGGGAAGGTCACTATATCATCAGCCTTGATCTTGCGCAGCACGTGGTTGGCGTCACGTGTAAAGGTCTCGTACTTCCCGATAATATCGTAATGTACATCACAAGGCTTGCAAAGCTCTTCATACGTTTGCCAGTGAACGTCAATATTTTTCTGGTGGCTTAAGACAAACCTCACAAAACTTTGAAACGTTGGTATCTTCGAATTTTTTCCATCAATTTTATCGCGATATGCGGACAGCAACCGTTCAAATGGATGCCTTACAAATATTATTTTTGTATATGTTTGAAGGCGCCTACTCTACCTTCTAGATCAAAGCTTCCAAGTTCTTTGAATTTCTTTGTGTAAATACCCCATGTACTGTCCTTTATTTCAGCAGTGCTGTTGTAGCGCCCTCCCATTACCATCAGCACTCTTCGCCAATTTGATGTTGCAACTTTGGGAACAGGACAGTAAATCAGTTTATACTTGTCATCGATGTACATTTCATGGGACAACTGCAATTGTCTATAATTGTCTGTCTGTATTTTCCCACTTTCAGCAGCCATCATGTTTTGTTCACTAGCGTTTGAACAGTTCACATATTTATTAGAAACCTGTATACTAGTATTTTGCAGCTGGTGACATGTACATCGCAGAAATGACAGGCGTCTGCGCATGTCTGTTTCGACCATCCGGGTTCTAGATAAGTTCTGAAAAATAATGGTTCTTATATAATGGAAAATATATAAGGAAATATGATTATCATTGCATGTATTATGTAACAGAGGGTGAATGAAATTTGAAGTTATGGAATAGTAGAAATTATTAATTGTGGACGATGCTTTTTCCAACTAGTGTATTGAGAATTAGAATGATCAAGTTCCAGTCAGCTAGTAATTATATACTGCTTGTAATTTTATCATCAACGGACGATTTAAAGTTACATTTTTATCACCCGGCAGGCGAGTATACCGTGAGTCAACGATACAGACGCCATCTTGCACTCAAAAAAGTGAGTTTGTGGACTAAACATAAAAAACAGATTCAGTTTCAATAATAATACAAATTTGCATAGTTGGTACATGCAAACATTAGCCACACAAGCTAGCTAAATCAAACACACATAGTGCATTCTTCAATTATATACTCGCATCTGCATACACACCAATACTGTTTAGTATGTGTATTAATGCTATAAAAACGATTCCGACAACATAATCCTAAAGCTACGTTGATAAAAAAAATACGATTTTAAACACTAGAGGGCGCTCGATTATTTTCTAAAAAATACCTCTGGTCTAATCATATTCAAAAGAAAGTGGTAAAATACTTATAGCGCACGTTTTCTAATAAGAAATAATGGCCAAAATTAAAATGATTTAATGTAGTTTATTATGTCCTCTTCATAGGAATAACTTGTAAATTTACCTTACCTTGCCTGCAAGTGACGTTGTGTTATATATTGGCATTTTGTCCAAGGTCAAATTGCTTGCATTTGATCGTGAGTGATAATCTAGAAGCCTTGCGTCTCTCAAATCGCCTGCAAATTATATTGAAAATCAGATTAATGCAGAATACAGACGTAGATTCCCATCATTACTGACCACATATGACCCCACTCACTAGATTTATCTTATTGACATGGCTTTATTAGTGCACAACATTTGGTAAAAATAATTAACTATTTAGTCTCAATCTTTGATTCAGATTAAATGTAAATTTGAATGTATTGTTTAAGTATTCAAAATCAAAGGAAGCACTAACAGCTAGCCACAATTTGATTTGATTTACGCCTTCTATCTCAATGTACCTACTGCTTTTGTGTCAGTGAATATTGCCTCGTTCATGTTAACATGAGACCGGTCACTGGTAGCATAGTGGTTGTCGCACCAGACTTATGATCGGTAGTTCAAATCCTACCTTAGGCTGAACATCAAAGGGTCGACCCCTACACTGGGTGAGTGTGCCACAGACTCAGTGGAAAGGCCAATTCCATTGGCCGAGATTCATTCACTAACGAATGCGACTTTGGTGGAACTTTGGTCAAGGTCTGCAGGTGCTTGTGTTCGACCGGGCCTGGTTGACGCCAGGATAGCGCAATAAAATTGCCATTTGATAGGGAGATGACCACACAGCCCTATCATGTAGTCCCAAACAGGAAATGACTTCTGTGGCAAAATGCACTATGTGTCAGCACTAGCACTTGCAATTTGCACTTATGAAAATGAAAATCGTCCTAGATAAATCCATAATCACAATCTGTGGTATGATTCCTAATACAGACGAATAGTTTTAAATGTACTGTAGCGAATGAAAGAAGAGATTTTTTAAATTGAAACTCTTCTTTTATATTGTAGTTATTTGCTGCAAATGTGTTTAACTAAGTGAAGTGTCAACGTCAACTATAATTCACGTAATTCTCTGTCTCAATTTGGTCACGTTTCTTATTTTCAAACGGTCCTAACAATATATTGTTAGTTGCACGTAGTTATGTATTATATTGTACCAGTACACTATTTGTGTCAAACCATCGATTTGATTTGTCCAAACACAAAATTTGCATATGCAATCAATGATATATCTAAGCAATAATGACTACCCAAGCGCCATATTGGATGAGGAGTGGTGTATATGAATGATAATGTGTGAAGCAAGACGAACTTATACTGGGAAAGGCGTCGGTGGTACAGATCAGGTTGTAACGAACAGAGATGGTGATAACTGTCTCTGTTGACTAGTTGAATGGCAATTGAAATAGTACTTGCCTCATTCATGGGACAATTGAATACATTATATGGATGAATCGAATCTTGCATCACCTAAGACTTTGCAGGTATAAGCGCTAGTACATTCACGTGTGTACACTCGTGTACACTCGTGTAAACTCGGTGTAGATGCTGACATTTTCATAATGGCATCAAATACGGATTCACCAATAGGAGAATACAAGTAAAAAAATACTTTTATCCGCTACTGAAGACAGAAACCGTCGAAAATTGCTTTCTGTCTGCCATTTTGTAAAGTATTGTTTGTTTGTTTGTTTTCAAGTTAAGGGAGGAGCGGGGCTGTTGTCTCCATTGTTTGCATACATTCAAGCCTGCCATTTGTGTCACTGTGATTTTTTAGTCTTTCGAATGATATTGTAGCATATTTCGTCCCAGTTTTATAATATTGAGTTTTGACTTTTTCGTTAATTTAGTTGGACTTTTCGACCTCGTCTGCCAAATTTTACATGATATCAAAGCAGATATTCCGTTGTTGTCCTACACGGTTTGTTGTTAAGAAGACCAGGCTAGTTGATAACACCAGTAATCGTTTTTTTATGAATCCGATCATCACTTTTTTTCTGCCAAATATGAAAGGACAAATTGACAATTGCTTTGGGGCACTATATCAATCTATTTTTTGTTTTGGTTTTAGATTTTGAAAATGCATAAGTTAATCATTATGGAAATGTAACGTACATGTTGGACGTGATTTTAATTTTAGTATGCAGACTGTCTGAGAACAGTGACCACACATTCCAAAAGGTCAGCGCTCACGCAACGAATTGTGTAACACATCTGCGGACTCGTCATTTCATCCTGCGCTGGAATACCAGTAGAGACTGCGTAGTCAGGTTTCATCCTATACATACTTTATAATATTCAGCGTACATCATACATATTATTCTTACCGTTTCGCCGGCACCAATAATAATACCACATTACACAAGACAGCAGGCACATAACAGCCTGTCCTGTAACATGACAACTTTAAAATTGTTTGAAAATAGTTCAAAAGATTTGTTCGTTTATGCACCGTTGCAAGCTAAGTCGAAAATCTGGTTCATTCTGTGAAGCTGATAACCTTAGAAACACCTCAAAAACTACACAAGACAGATTTAAAAACGCTTACCAATTTTGATTCTTTTTTTATAAGCCATAAGTGTGGTTGTCTAACCAGTCAACAGTCTGAAAGTAAACAGTTTATCGTCTGATACATAACTTAGTCTTTTGTTGTCACTGCATAAAAAAAATCTTCTACTGACTAACAAAGGCTTATTCAATATTGATTCACTTTATGGGAATCACCTCTGCTCAAAGAGATAGTCTGGGTCGATGTTCTAAAGAATTGTCATGAATAGAGAGAATTAGAATACATTAAAATATTTAATGACTAGATGCGAATCACCACTGCTCCATGATAAATAGTCTGGATCGAAAGGTCAAATCACATTACAAATTTAAAAACTGTACACGTATAGCTTTAACTGATATCAGGGTATACTCAGTATGAGTACTCGGTGCTAAATTTTATAGTGAGAACCATCGTTTTCTCTTTTCTTTCAGGTGACTAAAGCTCTAATGGATCAGGACTAGGGGTGACCTTGAAAACCTTATTTCCAATTCAATCCGAGTGACTATGGTTTCAACTACGTCTAAGCCAATATAAGTTAGGATAATGGCGTGCAGAAAAACTGAAAGCTATCGGACCTGTGTTGTGTCAGTTCCCAGAAGCTCAATAATGTTGACATGAAAAACTGTATCTCAATCTAGAAGTAAAAATATTTGACATCTATGGTTATTATCAACGCAGTAATTTCGCAATATAAATAAAGCCAAGGATTTATGAGATATTTGAGAGTGTTAAATAAATAAATAAATAAATTTATTAATAAATTTTAATCGCACTTATGACTGAATGGCCACCACGTAAACATAACATTTTTAATACATGATCGAACCTAAAATTAATTGATTGAAGATAAATCTTTCATCATGCATAATTTTACTCGAATTTAGTTATTTTTTTAGTATGAATGTTGTTCAATGTTGTATACAGCTTCACAAATAGCCTATTAAATAATATTATAATAAAATATTCCAGTCAATTTTGCAAAAATAATAGGAAATTCTGTCATCTAATTGCAACAGATTTTTTTTTTCTTGAGTATGCCTTCCGCAATGGTCCTCAGACCCACATACAAAAAGTCAAAGAAAATATACGGAGTGAATGTTTGTCTAATTTGCATAAATTAAAACCAGGTATTTTTCACATTTCAGAATTATCATAATAGCTTTATTATGTTATAACATTCCTCTTAAGTGTCATTTTAACCATTTTTGAGCATGGGAATTTGTTTCACTTTTTTTTGGAATGGTTGACTTATTTGCATAAATCTGTATGGCTGCCAAATTAACGTCTTATGTTGTATTTAGTTATTTAATTGAGTTGAATCATGCACAGGTACACTTTGATACACTTGTCATGCAGGTACATACGGTTGGTATTTGTTTTATTTAGTAATATTTATTTCAGGTTCAATGTCAACAACACTACTACAATGTTAATGAAGATTCAATGGAAATCTTATTCACAGTGAACGACATAACTCTACTATCTACACTGTGCCTGGGCAACGTGTCCATCAAACCTGCGTCGTATTCATTGCAAACCTATTAATATAGTCCAAGCTTCAGGAGAAAGAAGTCAGATCCAGAGCCCAAGTACTCGTCATTCTCTGTTGTATTCAGCTGAAGAAAATTCCAGCACTAATTGTTTATTTTGTAATATAAACATCAACTTCGAAGAACGGGGGGGCACGATATCTTCCCAGTAACCACCATGGTCTACAATGAAATGTTGTTAGCAACATGTAGTGAAAAACATGACTTATGGTCCACCAGTGTACAGTCAAGAATTATGAGTGTCCATGGTTTACTTGCTGCTGATACTATATACCACTGAATATGTAAATTTACGTACAATAAAGCAAAGAAAATATACCATAGACAAGAAACGGTAGACCACACGACGAGGTTAAGATGGCTAACTTTCATCAAGAAAATGACGATGAGCAAACTGCAAGTACACTATGGTAATAAAATAACTATAATTAAAATTAATGGTAAAGCGAATGTTGTCACATTCAAGGGCACAAAAGAGGCTGTGCTTCAGGATTAGCGCGACAGGGGAAAGATTAGCATTCATTTATTTAGTGGACAGAGGCAGACTCAATTACCCATAAACATTTGATGCAATACATGGGATTGAGAGGTTCCCTTTTAACACAGCAAATTAAACACATACGTTCTCAATAAATAGATTAATTATATAGAGCTCTCAGAAAAATATAACAACAGAGTTCCTCACCCCTGACCTGAACCATAACCCCAAAACTCAATCTCCCCATATAATTCAATATGCCCATCCAAACAATTGTATAGTAGGGCCCTACTATAGATGATTTAATATAACTTTGTCCAATGGCATTTAGTAGTTTTTTTCAACTATTCACTGTCGTGATTCACTGCCCCAGCCATAGACGGTCGGTGACGCTGTTAGCATTGTCATACTTTCTGTGTTCCAGTACTCTTGCACGTGGTGATAATCCCTCAATGCTTTAACAGATATAGGCAGAAGTACGGACGCGCCTACATAGGCCAAGCCAACGCATGTACTTGAAATACAAATGAAAAATTAGTCATGTTTAACAGTATGCTATAGTTTATATAGCAAAGCCCTGCATTATAATATGTATACCAGATGTGTGTTAAAAAGATCCTAAGGGGAATGCTAGACAGTGGAGAATCAGGGAATTAAACAGTTCATATGTTGCCCATATTGCATTCGTTAAACATGAAGCTATTCATGTCTAAGCACTACCCAGGATAGAATAGATCATGGATGCACAAGGGTGCTGAATGGTTCTCAACTGTTGACGTAAAAATTGGTTACTGGCAAATGAGTATGGATGAGTGTGACATTGTCCCATCAGTTGAGTGCAACAGTCTTCATGTGGGTCTTTCAGGCAGCGCTAGCCCCTTTGTATTTATTTATTTACACCAGATAATCTAAATGAAAGTGTTCAAATTCAAATTTACATTATTCATATGTAAAGAGAAACAGCCCCTTTCAAATGGTGATGGGAAGTGTCTTGCTGACTTGGCAATTAGGACATGTCTAGTGTAACAAAATGATGTGGTTGTATGTAGTGTCTCATTCCTTGATAATCTTGAGAGGCTGAGACAATTGTTTGAAGGTTGTAGCTAATAAATGTCAATTTTTCAGGAAAGAGGTGAGGGCATAATGTTCCCAAAGATGGAGTACGGATAGATTTTGCCATGACTGTAGCCCTGCAGGTATGGCTAATGCCAGAAAAAGATGTGAAAACAATAATGGGTGAAGAATGTTACTAAAATAGCAATGCCCTTGTATGGAATTACTATTGGTTTATATGTCACGTGAGGTAATAAGAACAAACATGCAGTCCATAAGCCTGAGTTGGAGTGAACTGTGGAGTGCAAATATCCATTTGCGACCACCAGCTGAGCCCAAGAAAGAGGTTATGACATCTGAGAAGTGATTGCTGTATGCCGGAGTCAGTTGGTGGTTACAATGCCAGGTGCGGAGTTTTGTGTGTAGCATCACCTGCATTGCCTCAGCATTAGCTGAACCAAGTTCTTATGGTTGTCAAGTGCCTCAAAATATATGATACCTGACATGGGGATCAGTGGTTGAAAGAGTGTACAAGTTCTTTGAATGGGTGCAGACTTGATAACAGAGAACACATAGCTGAGCATGCTGATGTGGAGACTGCCCTTGAGGAATGGGAAAAGCTAGGTTTGATAAATAGTGTGCTGCACAGATCCAGTAAAGCTGATGATGCACTGAAAGATGACAAGAGATGTGGCGAGAAAAGTGCGATCCTATAAAAGTGTGCCAGGTGCAGAGTCACTGCTGATGGGAGAGCTAAATTTCCATCGGTTAATATCAAGATTACAAGGTCACTTGAGATGTTGAGCATAGATTACCGCACTCTAGAAAAAGGCTGATCGGATATGCTAATGAGAACTCACGACTTCACGTGCCTTAGCTCTACCTACAATGAACAAAACAACAAAATTCGCAGCAGAAACACGAGTAAGTCAGACCATGAGTGAGAGGAATTTTGAAATTGGAGTGATACTAACATCTATTTGAAATGAAATGTGTAGCCAAGTCTCATACAAGACAATGACTTCCACAAAAAAATGGCCAACATGAGTGTTTCAATGAGAATTTCCTCGGTATGTTAAGCTCTTTGATTGAAGAACAGAATCAGGACTGGTGACAGCATGTTGGACCTTTAGTGCATGCATAATAATAACTGTAGAAAAAGTGGTGTAACAGAATATCTCCCCTTCCTTCCTCATGTATGGCAGACATGCCAGGCTGATGAATGCAAGTTAGCATATGATCATGTTGAGAAACGAGCAGGCCAATATAGAAGAAAGATTAGATACCTTGAAACATGATTTCAATCCAGAATCTGTTATTGAGAGGAAAACATGGGATAGCAGAGGGGTGGTGGAAGGAGCCTGAATTGGTTGTGAGGCCAAACTGTCCAGATTTCCACGTCATAGGACTTTGCACAGCAACATATTACTTCATACCACACCCTACTGTACAATATTAAGATAGACATATGAGGCAAGTTATAAGGAAGTCATTATTCAACTGAATAATGGTCCGAAGCGGAACATGACAGCAAGCTAGTAATTCCATTCAGTAGTAGCATTTGCCGCCCCCGGGGTAAAAACTTAACAAACTTAATGGTCCAATTAAGGTCCATTTAGTAAAGTGTTCTATATGACTTAAATATGATTGAACAGCCCATAACGGGCATTGAAAGCATCATTTTATCTGTTTGTGAATCAACAGCATATATTCTTACACAAAAGATGGAAAATATCGCAATCTACATTTCACAACATTTGCGTGTGAAAATTAAAAAACTACAGTTAAAGAATAATTTATTGACAATTTATTAGGCGTTTCATGGATCTGCACATTGTTTCAGCAACTATTAATGAATTAATTATTCCTTGTAAAATATTCTAATTTAACTTTGTATTTTATATGTATATTTCAATAAACCTGTCGAAACGTTTAGCAAAACTTGGCACTTATCGTTGTAGTTGTGTTGCAGACATTGCATACTATTAGATATGCCAATGAATCATCAATATGTACAATACAATAGAAAGACATAGCACATTATCCAAATATTGAATTGTATACTAGCACTCCCGCTACGAGATATTGGTGGCTCTTTCATCTCCACTTTCTGAGCAACAAATTTGCTGTGTAAACCAAACGGCAAAAGTTCAGGCGAAATCGCCCTGCCGATCTCGGAGAAATCCTTCGCATCCAGCACTATGACCATTCCTGTAAAACGAACGTAACTCATTAGGTTTACCTCGTAAAACATAATATAGCTCGAATTAACTAAGGTAAATAATGTTTGTCTATGTATTCAGGCTTCGTGAATGTTCGTATTGACAGTTATTGCTCATTAACTACATAAATATGTTGCATTAACATGGCTATCATATACATCGGTTTAGAATACAAAGCTAGCGTTACCTGTCTCAGTATGTGTGTCCAGTACATCGACAAGTACAACACCATCGTCTTCGTCAACGGCGTCAAGAGTAGGGACAAATATTGGCTCACTTGTTATCAAACCATCGTATGGACCCCAATACAGTGCTGATTTTGTTTCAACGTTCAACTGTGTGCAATAAATAAAAAATATTCATAACTAATCACAATGATATGTGTATAAATATAATATAATTGGGTTCGTGTTTAAGTCAATATAAAGTCAACGTCAGCACACCTGTGCATAACTTAAGATTGAACTAATACCAAATTATTATGAACATTTAAAACTCCGGTCCCATAAACCTATGTAAATGATTTATTCTTTATTCAGTAAAACGACGCCAATTTGATGTTATGTCCCACATTCACGGTTATTGGGTACAGGGTATTTATTTAATTTATATAATATATACATGTTCGTGGGCACTTGTATATGTAGACAGTTATGGTTTAACGCTGTTTACATTTTGGAATTCTAACCCAGGTGGAACATACTAAAAATATTCTTAATTCGCATAACTAACAAGGCTATAAATAATTATTACAAAATATAATTAGTGTAAAAGACGACGTCGGATACTACTAGTATTACATTTACTTTACCACTAATTTACATATTGAAAAGCAATAATCGATCCGTTGATGTGATAGATGTGACCATTTTATAAGTGTCCATAAAAGCTGTACTGGGTGAACGATTATACACATAACTCATTCTCCCAACTTGTATTTTGTAGTTATTAAGGAAAGTTGGAAGTTGATTAGCTTATAAGATTTTACTTATAAGATCCACGTTCTCTTGTAGTTTTGCTCATTGAATTGTGGATTGTACGTTTAATTCACTTAATCCTTGAAAATTACAATTGATAGTTGCACCAGAATTTCATAACGAAACCGACTCTCAAATTTGAAGATGATCAAATAAAACATTTTGGGTTATTGTAACCAAAGGAATAAAACTATTTTAATTGAAATTTAAAGAATATTTTGGAAAAATAAACATACAACATGTTCCATATTTGAATTTGGTTGAGTTCGTGGGCTAGTTAATATAATATCCAAGTTGAAAGGAAGGAAAAATAAATGTTTGTGTTATTGTAACCATACGACATAAAACTTGAGACGGAGTCAACGACGACAACAACAACGAAGACAAACATTATTCCCTAAACGTAAATTTGACATAATTTCTGGGAGCTAGTCGAATTTGAAACGCCTTCACCAACTGAATTACCAAAACGAAGATAATACATTTCATAAACTCATGTATGCTCTGGTCTTTTAAAATGTGTAGCAAGTTTTGTATGTAATAAAGCTGCATTTAAAAAAAACCTGCGTTTATACATTAACACCTTCAATTCATTATTGAGGTGGTACATTTTGTTGCAGTCGGAGATAGATTCTGAAGACATTTGTGACTTAACTGGGGAATCACAATTTCTTTAGTTTGTGACGAAAGTGAGGCTGTACACCAAGATAAACAAGCGAATGTGAATAGCAAACAATAGGTTGTTAGCATCCATGTAATAATCGATGTTTACTGACAAAAGATAACAGTGCGAGAAGAACAACAGCAGAAAAACAGTTCTTGTTCATTACTACCACTGGCGGGATTTAAACACATATGTATCTTGCCAAAGAGACAACGGGCTCATTGTATTCCCATTGACCTTGTATCGTTGCGATCACTAAACTGCATTGTACCATCCTTGTATAGCATACAAATAATTTATCAACTTACCTTGATAACCGTATTTGGTACTGGGTCTAAGCCTGCCATGTACGCATACGTGTAGGGTTTAGTGTTATAATTATAATAGTTGATGGTTGAAAAATCAACAACTTGATAGCCCGATGGATAAAGATCAATTCTGTCAATAAGCGTCCAATCATTCATATCAACTACAAACCGCTCTACCACTGTTCTCTTTGTGCCCTAGATACAAACAATGATTGTAATATTGCAAAACTTAGTCAGAAAGTTTGTCAAATTATAATAGTAGCTATAGGCAGATCGCCAACATTTAATGTATAGTTGTGCTCAAAAATATTTGCTTGCATGAAACATTGCAAATTGATGTTTATGAAATAACTTACTGGTCCAGCTACAATTTCTTCCAAATCGAAATATCTGTATACATCCCACGAGTATGTCAACATATCTAAGTACATTTTGCCATCCAGTTCATAAGAATTGAGCTGCAACACACAAATTAATCATCAATTCTTTTGTTTATCCACATGTATATATCTCAATAGTGATAGCTTATTATCATGATTCATTACTTTACCATAAAACGATATTTTCCCGTTATACAATCGACAAATAATGAAAAACACAGAATTAGTAGATTAAATTAATCAAAAAATCAACTCTGCTGTTGTATGTTGTGTTAAAGTAATAATATTTGATTCGTTTAATATATGGTGGACTATAGTATGTTTAATCAAAATATAAAAATGTTTGCATTTTTTTCCGATTATATGCGTACATAATAGTTAAATAAATTTCAAATTACAGAGGCGGCGGCATAACACTTTGCATGGTGGGGCGAGATCTGCTCACTATTCCTCTCGCCAGAGGCGCGAACTTACTAGAGGGAGTCCGGTGGCATGCTCACCCTGAAAAATGTTGAAGTCTAGACCCTTTGAAAAGCTATTTCCTGCAATTCTAGAAGTAAATTTTGCTGATACAAAGAGTTTCAGCTTGATTTGGGGGGGGGCAATTATGATGTCTCCAGTCTATACATTTTATATTAATAAATATATATGGATAATGCTCAGAATGAATTCTTTTGCTACCAGCACATCAATATTCACACATCATGTTAAATTTGAGCATATGCACTCATAACATTCAGTTTTAGAAATGCCATGGTATAGATAAGAATTCTACGTCAGAATACAAACCAATCATCTGTATAGCTGAATTGAGCTATTGTGTTAAACTAATCAGTTGGCATAAATAAATATATATAATAATATATCTCCTGATAAATTAACTATTTATTGTAAATGATGTATCTAAAATAATGTTTAGCCATACATCAGTAGTTCAGACGTTCATACCTGATGTGTTATAAACAACCCATCTGGTGTGGACAATTCTCCTACTACGTCATTGGTTTCACGGCTTATGAAGACAAATCTCGTCGGAATATCTGATCGAAATTCATAACCGGTCAGAAAGGTGGGAAGTACTGGATCATCTGGGTCTGACACTGAAATAGGAAATTTTCAGTCAATAGTTTATGTTATAAACGCTCTACCACGTACAATTGATAACATGTTCACTGGAAATAACCATTTATTATTTTAAAACAGAGTCCAACAATATATATATATATATATATGTGTCGTTGAGCCTGTTTTTTTTCTTCCTCAAAAATAATTAGCAAGAACTGAACAACCAGTGGTTTTAATAAATGTATATTGTAAAATAGTTGCAAGTACAATATAACACTAATGTGAAACACTATACGCCTACGAGATTTGGGCAAGGTACTTCAACGGAGTCACATGGCGACACTTGATGTGATGGCCCTCTACACAATTGTACCTAGTATTACAGAAGGCATTATTGCTTTCCAGGAAGCCGTTGATCACAGGTTCTACTTTCACCAACACTTATACTTAATAACAATAGTTTTCAGTTTAACACAAATAAATAATGCACCTGGCAATATATGGACAAAACTCCACAAATTACTATTATCATGTTCACCATCATCCAACCACTTTGTATAATTTATGTTTCGTAGACGACATATTCACCACATTTGCATATCATTTAAAAATATTATGTCAGAATTCATATTGATCCGGCATTTTTGACAACTTAGTGACTGATTCAGTACGTAAAGATGGGAACGTGGTATTTGTTTAATATTGAAGTTTTTGATGTTAAATATGTAAATATTCACACAAAACTAGCATTTATCAGAGTAAATTATCACATAAAATGCAACATTAGAAATGTAATATATTTAATCACATACGTAGGGGAGACAAAGAAACGACAGATTTAACAACCACCTTGCAACAGTATGACTCAATCTAGACACATCAGTAGCCATACATTTCAATAGCATCGACCACCCTATAAACGACATGTTATTTATAGGCGTAATAAAAAATAAATAAATGCGAAAACAAGCTACGCAAAAAAACTAGAACCATTTCGATGGAAAAATGGCTGCAAGCAAACTACCCATACACCAAAGGATCAATAGTGGACAGTGAGGGCGCATCATACGCTAAGAGCTACTATCATACACTCCTACCCCTGCGGCATGATGTTTTACAGCATTTGTTTTAGTTTTCTTTGTTACAATTTCACATATTTTGAGATTTATTTCGTTTTCATTTTATATTTTCCCTGTTATTTTCAGTTATAATGATACAATTTCATTATCATTTGTATTCACTGAAGAAGGCCACAGTTAGGGAGAGAAAGGTTGACTCCATTCAATCAAGTGAGCAGTAAACATATAGTGTGTTGAGATGCATTTTCCAGCATATACACTGAAAAAAACATCAATGTTTAGCAAGTGAACAAATGTTAAAGATTCAAGTCCATGATAAACGTGCATAAATGTTTAAATAACAGAATTGTTTTGTGAAAAAAAAGTGAGGAATGATTATTTATTCAGTACTTGTGTATTCTGTAAAAAAAGTCTGACTTCTTGGTTATTTCATTTTGTTATACAAATACCAATGTAGTAAACACTATAGTCAACTCACGTAGGTTTTTGCATACATCCATGAAAAAATTCGATGTTGGAATAATAAAATAATTCTCAGTTATAGCAAAAGAATGGAGATAACCACCGGGTAGATCAAAGTCGGGGTAACCATCATCCACGCACTGGCTCAGATTGAAGGGACCGCCTGCTAAGTAAGACGCTAAAGGTATCCGTTCGTCATTCTGGATTTTATACACCATTCGCCTTTGAATATATTAATGAATAAATTTATTCACGACACTGCATAAAAACTTAATAAATTATTATTTAATTAAGTAATTGTGTTTGTGTTGTACAAACACAATTATATTGACGCATCAGTTGTTTGTGGTTTATTTTGGGAAATCTTTTTCGGGCACATTATTTTATACATTTGAATTTTTGCGCAATCCACTCATCTTGGGAACCTCCACACAAAGCATGGTCTCGTGCCTATTACTTGTAAACATTTTTTGCAGAGCTAGTGCGCCCTCTGTGACAGAATAACAATATGCACTTATATACAATATATTTTACTTTATATTATACATACCACGCATTGATGTTTTCACTATCACGCATATCAAACATGAGTGCAGAACTGTACAGTGTTACACCGTCAGCGTCAGTGTGTTCGTGTGCCGGATTATTCAAATTCACCATATATGGAGGCAGCCCGAAGTTAACATCTTTGAACGGATATGCTCCCTTGGTGTCAAGAGTCTCAAGATCGATCCATAGTCCTATGAATGACATGTTAACATGTATATATTCAAGCACAGGCAATAAGGAAATTAGATAGATAGATTCGGAAAAATTCAGCCTTGCGCTGTGATCAAATGTACGTCAAAACTAACAAAATGAATTGTGCGTTTAATGTGCCTCGTTCGTCGTGCTGCTGTCGTTTGATTTTGTTCAAAAAATATAATTTACAAGCGCTGTGTACGGCTTATTGTCCATCATAACTCCATAGCTTTAACCAACATAGCTTTAACTCCAATATTACAACCCAATATTTGTTATGTTTCACCACCGTAGTTGTACAGTCTTAATGCATATACACAAAGATTTTAAAAAACTATACCGGTAACTAACCAAAACTAGCTTCTGTCACGGTTTCGACATTATCTCCAATCTTCCAGAAAGCAATATTTGGATTAAGGGCAGAATAATCGCTGAAAATGGACCATTTTTCGAACTGTTCTTGGTGCTACATGAGAACGTGAACACAGAATAACAGTAAAGAATGATTGGCATATTGTGTTTCTTTATAAGTCGGCGTGAGGAAGTGTTCAGTAATGTGAAAATGGTGTAGATATGTGGGACATTGCTTTCAAATCGACTATATCAAATATGTAAAAAAAAAGCAGTTCCCATCCAATGAAGACTACAAATGAAAACAATATCGATTGTGTCAGCTGCACATGCGTCACTTAGACCCATTTACATCATTACTTTATTCTGGTATAACGAAAACTGTGCGACTTATTTTAATGGATTTTCAATTCCTGTCGCAATTCAAGAGACCGAGTACTCATGTTCACTCAGGTAACTATAGATTTAACTATACATACAATAGGAGAATACGTCGTTGCCCAAGCGACCTTAGATACATCCATATCCCACTCATAATAATCCCACGTTTTATAGCTTTGAGTCAAATAAAATCTGGAAAAATGAACATACACAAATGTACTAATGTGGTTTCACGGAAAATGCTCGTTGTTTACAAATAGCACAAATCTAGCTTCATGTTCAGCCATAGTATTCACAATTTCGATAATTAACCAGTATTGATGTTTTTGTTGTTGACCTATATCTTGCGCATGCGTAGCGTGACGACTACCATTTAAGGTATCACTTGAAACTTCGCGATTTCAAACATACACCCTGAAAGACGTGAGGCTGAATATACTAAATAGATATTATTTATATGGACTATAAAAGACAATAACGCAATATCGTAAACATTTTACAGGAAAGCGTGTTGTTGAAGCTGCCATCCATTTGTGAATTGCATGTGAATTCCGAAACTAAATGATTGAGCAAAACACTCACTCGACTTTAAGAAGAATTTGAAATCGAGAAATATCGATTATCACACTGTCACATCAATCGAAGTCATATTTATTTGTTGACATGTTCATCTAACTGTACTATCATCAACAACGACGAAAATATGGGGGCAAAATATTAGGAATAAATAGAACGTTGATAAGTTTCATTCTTCCAAACTCAGAACAAAACACACGTTATTATACGATGCCTGATATAAGACGAGACAATGCAAGCGACCCCGCTAGCATAGAACTAATACCAGTTTAATCATTTTATTACTGAAGAGAATGTGGGTGAATCGATTGATATATAACATACTTAGTTCCGTATTCCACCATACCATCACGCATTTTAAACGATGCCACTGTTCCTAATCCATCAAACGCGTGGGTAATTTTGGATCCAAGTTCAGGGTTACTCCAGTTACCATATGTACCACCAGACTGCTTTAAAAAGTACCCTGTAAAATTTGGTAAATGTACGTTATTACAAAATTACGTTTTAATCACGACTTTATTAACTAATTGTATTCATGAGTTTATGCGTAACATTAAAGGGCGGCAGTCGTCGCGCCGCGTCCTGTTCGATATGGGACTCATAGCGACGATATACAACGCGTGTAAAATACATTGTTTATTTACATAAAATCCGAACACGCGCTGCGCGACGACCACCGCCCTTTAAATACATGTCATACCTTCGATCCAGTCTGGTATCTCCCCATATATTTCAGTCGGCATATACGGTCTTTCCCTCGAGATTGTCCCGAAGTAAGTATCGTATATGTTGTCTGGTACATCCCAGCAATTTGCCATAGATGCAAACAGACATGACACAATCATTTTGAATAGCATACGAGATAACATCCTGAAAGCAATATGACATATGTTAACAGGAGTATCAGTAATCTTAACGTGTTTAATGTTTCTGTTAACATATAACATATTAAGTGCAACGCTCAAAATCTCAGACGAGGTCAGTAATGTTATCAGTTCTTTTTAAGCTCAGACTACTAATACAACAGACTGGCAACGCCTATTGTTTAAGGTGTTAATGGGTTTAATTGTATATGCTAGGTGTGGCACGCTAAGTGGTATTGACATAGAAACCGTCGAAGTTTACCGAATACCGAATATTCTGCAAATTCCGCGCTTTATCGGAAATTGCCTATTTCGTCGTAAAACGGATCCAGATATTAAAAAAAAAAAAGAGATGAGTTCTGGAAACTTTGACCTTTGCAGCTTTGTAAGAATTTTAAGAATCGAGCAACATTTTGGCGAGTTGTAAGTACCTGAATGTCTTAGTGTTTACCTCAAATAGTATATAGTGAGCTACTTTGAAACGATAATTCTCACTGTTGCAGATTTTGCGGATGGTTTCCGACATTTTTTTCGCTGCGTTTCGAGCGATCATACCACTTTGTGCATTAACAGTTTTTTTTTTTTTTTTGTGTGTTCAGGGGTACCGAAACTTGGGATAGCTGGTGTCATATACATGATATCACTCAGGATATCAGCGTAAGCCGGTTATCGGTAAAAACTAGGGTGTGGTATTTTTGTCGCGTTCGACTTCATAGTACGTGTTATACGCGTTGTTCGTAACTATCGTCCACAGATTCGCTAAATTCTTCCGTAAATGCCACTTTTGAATTTCAGTGTGGTCATGGAGGTAAAAAGAATTATCTATGTCTCGCGATAGTTGATTGGAATATGAATATATCTCGCGTTATTTTATGAGATCTAATGATAATCTTGCTGCTCTGCAATGTTTACTAGATATAAGAACTGATAGGCTAAACAAACGGGATTGCCCATGCCTTATTTTACTATTGGTTTAAGTGACACCGTCCTTGAATGTGATCTTTGTAACGGTCAACGATAATATGATAAGTTGATAAATACTTCAATGTTAAAAATTATATTTGATTCTTATATACCACATTTCAACGTAAATGAAATATGTGAACGCTAGAAAGCGCGAGTGCCAGTAGAAAAAACACATAATTATGTTACATCAATGTTAAGTGGGTTGAATTAACAACACTCCCATGACCAGTGTCACAGCTCTGAAAACTCATGTAAATGTGTACGTGCCATCATTAAAAAAATATCGTTTTCAATTTCTACAAATTAACACAGTAATAATCACTATTGTGATCTTACGTATTATCTGTCCAAATGCGTTCTGGGCGGACCAATGTGACCAGCTGGGGAATTTCACACTGATCAGATATTGCATATTCTGTCTATATTTTGTGCCGCCAAATCATATTTAAATTAAAAACAATGTCACGTTTTAAATAATATAGTACCAACCTGTAAGTGTTTGGTCGATGGTGACCAAGAGAGATGTGAAGTGTTAGAACTGCCAATAACTATGAATCGGTCACGCTATCTTTAGAGATTAATCGTTCGGTCATATGATAACGCCTGAAACTGTGATGACTAATTTGACCAGATACAAAAGGTCAATTGGAGGTAAGACGCTGTTGGGTTTATTTACTGGATAGTCACTGAAAGATACATGGACTTAGAGGCAGCATGATATTCCGGCAACGCCTTCAGTTGAAACAATTCTACCAATGCCAAATGAATCGTAGGTTGTATGTCTGTTTGACATTGATTTAGAAATGTGAAGGAATGTTTTGTCTGTATGTATGTCGATCATGAAGCCGTCATCGTAATGAAGATGTGATGATTCGCCCCCTATTACTCCCACCTAGTTAAGTAAATATTATGCCCTTGACAGACTGAATAGCCGATACCTCACACGTCGAATGGACATTCAACTCTGTATGTTTCTCTGTTGGTATTTTATTAATCCATCCGACGTCCCGAATTGCTTTCCATAGATGTAACTGATGGTCACTACCTATTGTGTGAATAACGATAGATGGAGTAGTCACCTAATACAGGTATTCCATCCGCGTCACTTTCCATTTGCCATCCGTGTGTGAGTGACAAATATATTGTATGTTACTGTATTCCCCCTCGTATATTGTCAAGCGTTCGCTGTTCGCTTGGGTCAGGTAACTATGGTCAAAGTGGTAGGTTGTTAAGTGTCATCGATCCAAGTAAAAACATATTTTGTTAACAACTAAGTAACTACTCCTAGCTGACATAATCAGTATTACCTTTGTGGCGGCTGCACAGGGGGGGCAGAGGGGCGGTCGCCTCCTCAAAAAATTTTGGAAGGGCGTCGCCCCTCCAAACTCAAGCTGAAATCCTTTGTATCAGCAAAATGTGACCCTCAAATTTAGGAAATAGCGTTTCAGAGAATCTAGATTTCCAAATTTAAGAGGGGCATGCACCGGACCCCCGTGTAAGGTCGCGCCTGCGGCGCAAGGTTGGTGAACAGATCTTGTCCCCTTATGCACACATCTCGTGCCACCGCCTATGTTACTGAGTTAATCATGTGAGACACACTGGCATGGTGGGGACGTCGTTACTTATAGCGTGTGTTCAGGAACCTTTGACTCGCCTGCTCACACGAACACGTAGAAATACAAGGTTGACTCAAAGCTATACACATTAGTTAATTACAGATACTCCAGTTTTCTTGATTTATTCTGCAGATAGAAGTAAAATATAGGTAAGGCTTTGGCTTTCTGTTCTGTTTTTCCAGTTTAAAAAAATATGAGCTCGCTGTTGCTTTCATCCCTTGTGTATTTCTTACACTAGATACCAGCCGATACCCCCCCCCGCTCACAGGGAGTGCCTAAAGTTGATCAAAGTTCCTGGGCTCCCTGTGGAATCAATTTTTTTTCTCTTTGTATGTTAGTGTTAATTTTGTGAATATGCATTGTCCATTCTGTTCAATTAATTTAAACTTGTAGTTAGATTTTTTTTGATTTGCGGCTGTCATGTTATATTTTCGAAAAGTGTTATATGCCAAAAATAACATACCATTTAGATAGTTACAATGAGTTATAAATATACTATATTATTGCAAATGTTATTGATGGAAATGTCGATGCTCCAAGTTCAAATGAAATGCACACCTAAATGGCCTGATGGAGGAAATTGATGCTCTCTATAATATGAACAATATATAATTTCGTTACCTATTGTAAGTTGTATAATATACAATACATGTTTGTTAGAAACGCTATGATACCAGTCCACATTGTTTAAAATAAGCATAAAGGCTAGCTAATGTCTGTGGTGAGATGTAGGTTGCCTTACCAGTATACATTTTAGAAATGTGAAATAAATTCACCATCGTGAAATTTACGTTACCAGAATAGTGAACTGCGGATGAGTAGAACAATTGGCCTGTTTCAAGCTTTTTTATGTTTCCTGTCGTATAAATAAAGGCATCCGAATAAAACCAGTTGTTTAAGAAGCGCCCTGACAGTTATCTTATAGTAACAATTTGCGTGATATATTGGAAGTCAGGTTCATAACAGTTGAACTCAATGATTTATATGCCTGTGTTTCCAGGATTCACTTGAAATGTGCGTTACAAAATTTAACCTGAATTTTAGCAAAATTGTATTGTATTCAGAATATTATGAACGTTCTCAAATGAATGTCCAAGAACTACTTTGTTTTTCACTGTTACGAACGGGTTAGTCACCCGCGAACCTAGCCGTCAATATACCGCACTCCAGAACGCAACACTGGAGGTCAAACAAAGACACACATCTAAAATATGACAAATAAATTATACTAATTTAATAACTAATAAGACAATAATCATAGACAATTAACAGGAGTAATTAACAATTTGCAATAAACGTTATAGTAACAATAATAGCCCAGTTCGGAATTGCCTGCTCTACCGAGTTCCGAAATTTGCACCATGTAGTTTCGAGATTTCGGTCGTACACTGTAACATCGACGACGAAATAAGTTATATAGCTCCAAATGACGAGGTCTGAATTAATACAGTGTACAAAAACACTAACCGTAATCTCACGCTACTTCAAACTTGCCCATGTAGAGAAATTGACAAGCTCGGGAAACCACTCTTTCTCGTGAAACACAGGTTGGTTTACGGCATAGAACCACTGCAAGATGTCTTGCCTCTATCAGTCCCGTATTGGACAGACTAATCTTCAAGTTGAAAACATTTGCTAGCTGCCACGCCGACGATTGCGCTGAACTGCACTGGAGCTGGACTGTATCGTACGACACTGGCCTGGAGCTGTGTGAAGACTGATTAACTCGTGTTCACGGTTGTTTTGCCCAAGTAATTCGCAATGAGAATACACGCTATCTATCCTAATTCTGCAGCTGGGCTAGCCTCGCTAGCTAACTGGGCATTGTACATTACAATTACAACACACACAATAATATCACAACACTCTACTCTCAACTAATTTCACAATCATTGATTATGCAGAAGATGTAGTATATTGTAATTTGATTTAAATGTAAGTTAGTCTACATTGGTAGATCACTTTGATAGTGAGGGGCATTTTGAATTTTCAATATATATTGTTCCAACATTTACTGTTTCCCTATAATAACTTAAAGTATGGAAAATTAGTGAATGTTATTTACGCCGATAATGTTAAAATGGGGGAAATCTAATCCGATTGTTCTTCTATTTGATACATGGGATATGTAAATTAAATTTCTATTTCCCTGAGAGCAAGAACGATATTCAGATTCAATTTTATATATCATATTTGTGTGTCAGGCTACAGCTCCCTCATCTTCTCCAGCCAATATTTGAGTATTGTATTCTATAACAGCTCATATACATATATGTGCATTTAAGTGCGACTTTTTGGCAATACATAGTATGCATTGTCCAATCAAATCGCAGAGATCGTGCTACAATTCCACCAAACTAACATTTGAATAGTTACATCAATTCAACGCGGAGAGTGTAATAAAGTAAAAATAGAGTGAAAATGGCTATTTTAATCATCTGTGCAAACTCACATATTCGTAAGGCGTTCTACATCAATAAAACCAATTATCACGTGATATGCCAACTCTGATTAGCCACACGGATTTATGCAGTTTTATAGAAAATATAGTCTGGTCCCCAGTCATTTGGTAATATGGGCGTTCAATCACCCCTACCACGAGATTGCAAAATTCAGGGAGATGTGTTTTTGGGTTACAAAAAAAACAAAGAGAGCTCAAAGAAGACAACTATTTGGTTGACGGAAATCCAGGAAAATTGAAGTAAAAATTGACTTGATCTCATTAAACTTAAAAATTAAATAAATACAATAAACGCCACCACTATTATCATAATGTATGTTGTACCAGGTGCGAAAACCTGGCACAATACAAAACGTTTGTAAACATCATCAGTCTCGATAAAGTGGTTCACTTTTTCCCCACTAAGACTAGGTATTCAGGAGTGGCGAGTTCTCAATTGATTCCTCTCCAAACTTCTCAATAATGTTTTTGGCTGGATGTCAATGTTTTTTACTGAACCCTTTGAGAAACTTATTTTTCAGGATTTCAGCTGTATTTGGGGTTTACACTAGAATATTCTAGGAGATTTGTATCAACAATTTGCGGTCTGCCACACTCATGATGTTAGATCTATTCTTTCTCTCAGTGGCCTTTCCTTTTCATGTACAGCACATGTAATTTTGGCCTGTATTTCTAGGCTTTGTAAACCGTTTTTACAGCTTTCTCTCATCACTAAACAGAATATAAGTCGTTCAGTCAGTTAGTCATTGACCACATAATAGTTGAATACAAAATGTACGTTCCATTGGTTAAGGCAGAGGCATTAGGTTTGTATAGAAGGAAATGTACCAACAAATAAACCAAACACAAATTCGGGAACCGTGTTATGTGCTAGGGTGAATATAGTGAACCACTGGGAATTGCTCCAGTATGGTCCGCTTCATTTACCTGGAAATGACTGTAACTAGAAACTGTGTCGTTGAAGCTGTACATGTGGTGTTAAGGATAACACTGCCTTTCTTGATAAGGGCCTCACATACATCATCATTTTCTACTAGATCCTTGAAGTTGTTGTTCATCATCAGGTTATGTGTGTGTTGCAATTAATGATTCGAAGCGCCCTAAATAAAATAAAATTAAAGTTGTGGAGTCAGCAACATATACAAATTAAGTTTCCATTGTAAATCCTTCAGTGTCTCAGTCTTGCAATGTGTTAAACACAGACAAAGTAAAGACCACAGATATTTAATAATAAGTGATAACAAAATCATTTCATTATTGAGATGTTATATTTATACAGGGTATATCGAATTTTTACCAAGATTACACACACATGTAATGTAATATATGTTAGTTTTGTTTGATGTATAATTGATGTACATTAGTATAACTAGAAGAAGCAGGTATTCTTAAAATCGTTTTCTAATTATTGTGTACTTTGCGTCTCTCGAGAAAGACGCAGTACTGTGATTAACGAAGAAGCACGTCCACTATACGCTGTAAATGCAACGTTAACATGTGTAGTCTGAATAAGATCTTTAATTTTTTCTGTAAATAATATTCAAAAACATGACGATTCGAACCTACACACCCACAATCAAACGACACCTGCAAACGTGTCTCTGTTAGGCAATTCTATTCAATGCTGGACGACAATTAATTTTACCTCTCATCGCTGTAATACGAGTTCCAATCAACGGTTCATTGTACCTCATAAACCTGCCTTTCACTCGTAGCTAAAATTACAATAAATGTTATTTGTTTTGGTATATTATGTTTAGCTGCAACGTTTTCCAAAGTAAGCCTTTTTTCTTTTACACACTATGTTTAGCTAATGATATTACATCAACCAACCAACACAGCGATTGTCCACCCTAATTTTTTCATACAATAACAATATTGCTCATTTTTTTCACTGTTTCTGTGATGTTATAGCGCATGCGTCGATGCTTCATACGTGTACCACATGCCTATCATAACCTAGACTGTAATCATGGAACCACGCGATCGTGAACACCGCAATGCCGTAATTCTACCAATTGTGATTGGAGTAGTTATACTCATTTTCCCCAGTGTATATATACTTGGATTTATGAGGACTGGCAAGTATTACTTATACAACGCATGTGCTTAATATTTTCTACACGTCCTCAGAATTGTTTTAACAACAATGGGAATCCTTGAATGTATATCTATATGTTTGTTCATGTGATATATTAGCGTTGACATTATTTTAAGAAGGTTATTAGTATTTCCCCATTTCCACACAATTCAAGTGCAAGCTAAACGTATATATGTTAGAATTAGTATGTGATGTATGTTACAAACTGTTCAATGTTTAAATATGTTCATGATATTGCACATATATGTAAATATATTGCTAACAGAAGACATGATTGTCATTTTGTGTCAAGTTTCTGATGACGCCACACTGAGTAATTGTAGCACTATGTACATTTGGTGGAGAACAGTGTGGTTGTGATTTGTGACTGTATGCTTCTGTTCTGCTTTCAAATTTGAAAGCGCGTGTATTTTATAGTGAATGTTGAACAAGGACAATTTAGTGTTGAAATTAAATTAAATTTACCTCCGTTAACCTGGTGTAATTTTGTACGTGTGTGAATTGTTTGTAATATAGATATTCTCTTTAAACTAAGTCCATTCTTATTTATACCCAGAGTAGACCGGTGCAGTTGTATTCAAAAGAAAATTGTTAAACGCTATAATTTGTAAACCTTTTTAGATGATATTTATATTTTGCAACGTAGCCTCCGTTTTGTTGAGATATAAGTCGGCACGCTTTGAGATATAAATCTGTACGCTTTGACATTATTTGCCCTCTCTGTTGGCATAATTTTACAAACACCAGTCGGCCCTCGACCTTATGGTGGTTTTCGGAAATATCTTTCAAAAGGTCAGACGGCTGTGTTCAATTTTTTGTTTCATCTTATATTTTTACAACATAAGTGAATTGATGTGCCCTTTTGATCTGTATACGTACGAATACATAACTCGTGATGGTAAGTATTATGTTCTATAAAACAATACTATATTTGTTTATCCCTCCAAACCATCTCATCTGTTATAAGTTCAAGCGATGTTCAATTTGAAATGATCTTTCCAAGAACTATTAATATCAGTGTCCTCGAAAATATAGGTAAAATTGTTGTATATCGGCACTACCATCACCCTGGGTGAGAGTGTATACTTGTGTTATAACCACCCCATACTTGTGATGTTAATTCCGAAATTTAGGATATTGAGCTGTTTGATGAAAACTTCATCTGAGAAGCTCAGTTCAGACTCTCTTGACAGATAACAGTTTGCGAGTATATTTAAACCTTCATTCATGTTCAAAGCAGTAAAAATAATATTTCGGAAAAAGAGCGTGTCGTAACACTCCCATGGGAACTCACAAATGCGTATAACAATTGAGACTGACGGGATTAACTACTACAATCAAGAAGACATCAAAGAGCAAAGCAGCCGCGTAATATTGAACTTGATTAAATTAAACATTGAATTGCAATATGAGTGAGAGACATGCGTACAGGGAATCAGTTATGAACTGTATGAAGTGGGTAATTCACATGGTTTATTTGAAACACGATACAGATAACATTATTATAGAGTATGACATAATTTTATTACAAACTTTATTGTATAACAAGGTGATCAAAGTAAACTACATATTTCATTTGCGACTCATTCAGCCATGTTATTACGTATTATTGTAAGAGTTTTTGTTTGAATGCCTGCAACATAATTACAATGTGCATGTATGTTTCCTGGGGTGGCCTTCTTTTAGCATATGTCCGTCAGATTCCACTTTAATTTGTAAGAAAAGCAGATAGGATTAGAATTTAAAACATGTGTATATTATCGTTGCAAACTATCCTTGACTAATCCTAACTCTTGTGATATCTAAAAGCATTTATTTCATTAGAACTCGCTTTGTTATTTTGAAATAATCACCACTTATACATATAACAGATGGGATAACTCGTGGTACTGTTTATGGAACACGATACTTACTGTCAATTGCCGTCATTTATTTTTACGTATACATATCAAAGGGGCGTGTCATATTCGCATATGTAGTGAAAACAGATGTTTGAATCAAAAGAAGTTATAACTTATTATTAGTCAAACAATAACCCACTGATTTAAGGACTTAAAACTATATTAGCGATACTATATCGGTATCTTAGTGGAATATCATTTCAAACATGTGTTGGTTTCCATAGAAATTTGCAGCATCAACCATCGGCCTGTCGATTATCTCTTCCCTTTCTCTGGTGGAGGATCATTTTAGCTCCTTAGGTTGAGCTCTAGTGTGCATTCCCGTTCCCGACTTTCGATATTTGCCTAGTATTCCCCATACGTACTGTCGACACCTCGGGATGTTTAGATGGTCAAAGTATCATTGCTTGAACTAAACACAACATAATTCTTTATCCCTGTAGTAACTATTCATATGTCTTGCAGGAAGCCTGGCGTCTTCCGCCTTAAACAATATTGGCCCTTGGAGTGCACCAACGGCGTTTTTATTCCATCCGTCGTCATTACGGGTACAAGTAGTATATGTGTTTTGTAGTAATGGACAGTATAGCGCTCACTATCATAATGTGTTTGAGTTGCCATGGATATGTATAGGCAACACTTATTTTCCATCTTTTGTGTTACTATGCAGATTGCAGAATTGTCTCACGTGAAAAATATTCATTTATGCACAATGGTTTCACCGTTTCGACGACACCAGACATAAAAAAGGATATAACATTCAATCCAACCACTGAGAAGAATACAATAGAGGCAGATTTGCAAACAACAATGTTAAAAACGACACGTGAAAGAAAGCCATCGCACATCTCATCATCTGCACAATTCACTATAGAGACAACGGGTATGTATGAATTTACAAATAAATAAGCACGTTAATGCATATTATTACAGGCAAACAAGTGGTGAATTTCAACAATTGGACCCTGATATTTCAGAAAATCGTGAAAACAAAACTACACTTACACAATGTTTGCTTTTCACAAATATACGTTTGATATTATATGTTAACACGCACAATATAAGTACTTATTGTTGAAAAATGGGTTCGAAGTTGTATCAATCTTAAATGTTAACATCATCACAGGCAATGGCAACGATACAGCCATGTTCTCAACTATGCAGAAACAATGGACGTTGCAAACAGGTTAGCGTTTACATGTAGTTGATATTACCTCAAAAACTCGTGAGAATGTTCGCCTTAGTCTAGGATATTTTTAAAAGGCGAGATAGGATTGATGTTGTGATAACACGCATAACATACCTACTTGTGTTATTGTTGAATAAAATTGAATCGAATTTTTAAAAAACCTATTATATTTCTAACATCATTACAGGCAATGACAACAAAACAACTATGTTCTCAATTCAAACAGGTAAGCGTATTTCCAAATGAGTGCATTGTCACATTACTAACATGTGAACCTAATAAATATCAACTTATCTATTTATACATTGAAAGAAATAAATCACCACAGTTATATAGAAGCATGCTATAACACATATATATCTTATACACAGGCAATGGCAACGATACAGCCATGTTCTCAACTATGCAGAAACAATGGACGTTGCAAACAGGTAAGCGCTTACATGTAGTTGATATTACGTCAAAAACTCCTGAGAATGTTCGCCTTAGTCTAGGATATTTTTAAAAGGCGAGATAGGATTGATGTTGTGATAACACGCATAATATACCTACTTGTGTTATTGTTGAATAAAATTGTATCGAATTTTTAAAAAACCTATTATAATACTAACATCATTACAGGCAATGACAACAAAACAACTATGTTCTCAATTCAAACAGGTAAGCGTATTTCCAAATGAGTGCATTGTCACATTACTAACATGTGAATCTAATTAATATAAACTTATCTACTTATACATTGAAATAAATAAATCACCACAGTTACATAGAAGCATGCTATAACACATATATATCTTATACAATGTAACACGATGTCTTATAATATATTGCAGTCACAGCAGAAACACCATGTCCTGCTAATTGTGGTGATGTTTGCTCGCTTTATAATGTACCATTATGTCCATGTACCGGGGTGACATGTGGTAAGTATATTAGCTACTAGTATGTTTACTAGAGTAATTTCAAAAACAATATTTTCAATATTTGCTAGATACATGCGTTTGTGTTCTTTTTTTTACAGATTACTTTTTAATTGGGTGTTTTACTGACACATATGCACGTGCTATCCCCACCCTTGAAGGTACTGATGCACGACTCGATGGATACTACAAAACACGCATAAACCCTATTGAGAAATGTGCTGCCGTAGCTCTAGATAATGGTTACGGAATGTTTGCGGTTCAGAATGGAGGATGGTGCGCATCAAGTTGCACTGCTTGCCAAACTTACAATACGTATGGTCCTTCATTTCAGTGTTCACCTAACGGAGAGGGTGGTCCTCTCAGCAATTCTGTTTACATCTTTGTTAATCTACCATGAACTCCATTATACTGACATACTTTTTGTGTTTATGCAAAACGTAAATACAAGAACAAAAGTTGTAGATGTGAACATTATATTTAGCTATTATCTTATCAAATAATACAATTGTGATACAATTGTTAATTAAACCAAATTAGTCAAACAATTCTAAATGTTAACATTGAAATATCTTAATTAGTGTAGTCGTTCCATTCACATCCCAACATCACGTGCTATATTCGATATGTAACCTATTCGTTCTCGTATGTTGTATATGTGTTGTATGTGCATTCGCATTTTTCATAAGGAGGTATGCCAAACTAGTCTAGATTATGCGATATTGTTCACGTACATTGTACATGTTTACAATGTACACAAATCGATTTGCATAATAAGTTGGCGACTACTTTTCAAGATACTTGTCATAGCTATTTGCATTTTAGTAATGAATACTAAATAATGTTGTTGATTCCCGGGTTATTATTTGTCGGAATTCAAGTCATATCAAGGTGATGTCGGTTCAATTATACCCTATAGTAAGAAGTACAATGTGCAACTCGTAAGCAATTTAAGTGGGTATTTTTTTATTAGTATCAAAATATACGGTGTTAAGGTAGCAACATGATCTGAGCAACTCAAATCAAAACATATTAATAGCAAACTATACATTTTATGAAAGCTGAAATATTCAAGAATTTGATAATTCATATTTTGAAATTATTGTTTACATAGGGGTCATTTGCCCTGAGATTAACTGTACCCTGCCAGAATAACAAATCAAAAAGTTCTGCCGCTGCGATTTAACCATTTGATTGGGAATTTTAGGAATAATGTCGCTGTGAAAGGTTACTATAAGGTGTCAATGAACGTATGTATGTTATTATTTTTCTAATAATTATCATAAATACTAATTATTTCTAAGTTATATAAGTTCAAAACAGTGCAGATGTATGAACTGAGGAAACAACAAAAAACAAATTTACCTGGATGACAACACATTTTTGTCTTTTGTCTTTTCGTCAACATGGCGCCGTCATATTCACTTCATTAATTCAAATGTTTTGTTATGCTAAACATGGGCGGGTCATCCAACTCAAGTATATTTACAGATTACTTAATCGCATCTAGTTTATTTGCGGATTATGTAAACTAAATCATCAATAGGTTTAAGTTTAAATTATCAATACCGTTAGAACTTCATACATTTTTGTTTAGTTGCGACTGCAGTTACAACTACGCTGTCTAACGCGTTCCTGAGAAATACATTTCCTGCACTGTCACCAAATTAACATATTCACGTGATTGCGATATTCAACGCATCTTCGGCAGGTCTATTAAATTGTTTTTGCTCGGTTACTATAAACCGTGGTTTTTGTCACCATAGCCAGGGGAGATATGCGAAAAACTGAAACAATCCGAAGTGAAAAAGGAGATGTACAAGAGAAACACCTGTAAAAGCATATCGTGTACGAAGACCTCAGACAACCAATAAATATTTCTTTTGTCTGAGCAAAGACGAAACACTTTTGACTGGAAAGAGACAGTAAATTGTCAGTATTGCTCGACACATCCCGTTTAAAAACAAAGCTGGCGTGTGCCCATCTATTTACAACTTTGAATTTTCAAATGAGCTCATAATATCTACAATGACTGGAAGGGGTCAGGAAGTAGTCAGTGTAACGTCTGATA
Organism: Saccoglossus kowalevskii; assembly: GCF_978046115.1. NCBI lineage: Eukaryota > Metazoa > Hemichordata > Enteropneusta > Harrimaniidae > Saccoglossus > Saccoglossus kowalevskii. The sequence continues at coordinate 21,048,030 of NC_140654.1, forward strand.
AATTATTTTGAGACCGAAGACGCACCGTTTGCCTGTCACAGTGCAACAAAAACATTACGAAGAATTCACACTAGGTCTGAGTTTGAATAATGTCCCTGAAGCGGTAAAATCCCGGTGTAACCAAACAAACGTTGTCAAAAATCCCTCAGAAAGAGTTATCCTGTACCAAATGATATGCGTGCTGGGGACTGTTTTTTGCCTCTGACGTTACTGGCTTGAATTAATAAAAGAAAGCCATGTGATCTGAATCTAGCGGATATTTACGTGGTCATGTGCCCTTTCAGTGTAACGCAAACTACGTGGTTAGCAATCAGCACCGAAGCTATACTAGTAACTTGGGCTTGTTTTTTAACCATTGTTATTAAACCAGGCTCCACTCATCTCGTCAATCACAGAATTATGAAAAGCGGTCAAACGTTCGGCCAATCAAAATCGTCAATTCACGCACCCGGGCGGTCCATAAAGTAGACGCTTGTAACAACTGAATTTAATTTCCAACATGGCGGACGCATACCGATTCAACTCTGTGGCTGTTATACTCTTTCGATATTGTTGCTTATCATAGATATTCACAATGTATATTCACTGTTCGATGACCATATAATTATCTAGCAAAACAAATTTTTATTGTGCATGAATGAAACATTTTTTTCCGGTCAAAGCTGTGCTTGTTGCGACGATCGCCGGTGGTCACAGCTTCTCGATAAAGTGCACAAGATAAACACATACTGAAAACAAGTTATATAGCGATATTGATGGCAAATTAATAGGATACTGATTATTTTTTTTGAACGTGGCCAATTAATATGACACAAATAATAATAAAATACAATATATAGGTGGGCAAATTAAGAGACCATGAATTAATAGTTGTGCGGTAGTGTAAATAGCTACCCCATCTATGGAGTCTGTCCATGTCTTCCACTAACCGAATTCCACTTTTCTTTCATAAACAACAAACCAGCATGTCGCTACTTTGCTCGTTTAAAGACTCAAATTTCACTAAAATTAACGAATGTTTGTCATTTGCGCGCGTACTTCTTCGTCAACGGAAATGACAGTGTCGCTGTCACTATACAAATCAATCTTCTCGGAACAAAAGTAGCGTCTTCTAAATCATCTGAAACAGGATCTAATTTTCGGCTGTACCCACTCAGTCAGACCCGTTTCTCTTCACTCATGGGTTCAAAATACTTTTTTTGACGACCTCTCTATTTTCTCATGTTAAAATGATGTTGCTTTGCCTTGCTGAAAAAAATGGTGTTGTGCGTTTGCTCTTTCAATAATGAATGTGTGTATACAGAAACTGTTGACACTGACAATATAATAGACGCTGATAAGATGGGCTTTCATTTACCATAGCAAACACCAAAGCTGTAGAGACAAAAGATTACTTGAAGTAACGTAATGCTATTGTCCACAATTTGTTCATCATTTGAATTATGTAAATAATTAAGTGGTTGTTTGCATTTTGAATGGCAACTGAAAGTCAGCTTGCTGTGCTCAGTTTTCTCACAAATTTGCGTCTAAAATAACATTAGTACTATTTTTTTTGTTTGTTGTACTGAAAGAATACAAGAAAGTAATATACCGATTATTAAAAAAACATTGTTGCTACCTAATGATGATAATTATTGTATTCATTGTAGCGATAACAAATATGTCAGCATCCTTTATTTATATTTTTGTCATATTACCCTAAACCCTGCAAATGGAAGTGTGCATGAAATCATGGAAAGAAATACTTGTTTTCAACACTGGAAAAACAGTGTAATCTGCCAGTTGTGCATGTAATGTACATAACAAATGGTGTTTTAAACTTTGGAAGGAGAATAGGAATCTACCAGGTGTGCTGTTATTTGAATAACAAAGGATGTTTATGATCTACTGAGTTACCTACGTGACACAGCTTCTAGCAAGATCACATTCTGATTGGCTCATGTGGAAACCCAGGTGGTGACACTGAATCATGCCTATAAATTGGACAGACTCAGGACAGGTGTGCTCCATCTGTTCAACTTGGTATACAGTGTGCCCTGCTACGATATTGTGTGACAAGTAATACAGGCTACAACCATCATTTTGTGAGACTTGTATGATCTCCTGCTTCCAGCGGCGCCCTCCAGAATACTAGCATTCCTCTGCAAGTAAGACTCCTGTATTTCTTCGTTGTTGTGTTGCTAAATCCATTCACTGTCGTCCATTAATGCATCCTGGAATTGTGAGTTATCACCAATGCACACTTCCCAGAGCAATCCCCTATTTTAGTGACTTTATTCATTGTATTTTTCTGTGCTTTATTTCTTGTAATTATTTTGAGAGGTATTAAAACTAGGAGCTTCAGCGTGACATTTTGGGTGTGTGTGTATTTCATTTTCAGTACTATCGTCTTGTCTACCCCATACTAGCAGTAAAAGAACCTGAGTACTTAGACTGTGACATTTTGGTGTCAAAAGTGGGATTGTAATTCTGATTCGGATTGTGATTCTGATTTGGATTTTATTGTCAGCAATCCTTTGACTAAATTGACTGTTTCATAACTGCTTAAGGTCTAGAGAACGCGTTGTTGTCAGACCAGCTTGTCAGGTTGACATTAAATTGCTTTATTTAATATCACTGGAATTTGATTTACACCTTTTCAAGCATGGATATTGTTATTGAACTCGAAGAGTTATGTAGTAGATTAGACTATAAGGGGAAGAGCTGACTCAATTTATGAGGACTGAGCGTGAGAAGAAACAGAGAGTGCGTGAGGAGAGGGTTGAGCGAGCAGCCAAACGTGAGGCTGAACGTGAGGCTGAAAGGTTGAAACATGAGGAAAGGGACAGAGAGCGTGAAAATGAACGTGAAGTTGAAAGGTTGAAAATTGAGGCAATAGAGAGAGAACGAGACCGTGAAGAAAAAGAGAAAATAAGAGAGCATGAACTTGAAGTGTTGAGATTACGTGCGGAAGCTAATGGTCAAAATGGAGGCTTAGAACAGTTGGCACAGTCCGTTGCTAGTTCTAAGGGCCCAAAACTATCTTTGTTTGATGAGACTAGAGACGAAATGGCCCGTGGTAGTTGGGTTATGAATCTTAGTGCATTATTGACAGGCAAAGCATTGTATGTGTTGTCTGCAGCAGAGTCCATTGATTACAATTTTGTAAAGGCAGCTTTGTAGAAGCGTCATGATATGAATAAAAAAGGTTATCGAAAGAAATTTCGAACTAGTAGGGAAGAAGGTGGCGTAAGCATTTCGCAATTTGCAGCTAGATTAAGTAGTTATTTTGACCGATTGGTAGAGCTGTCTGAAGTTGGTAGGAGCTTTGATTGAGCTAAGGACTTAGTGATGAGAGATCAATTGACGAGTACTTTTGGTAATGAGTTGTCCATTTTTATAGGTGAAAGGTCACCCAAGTCAGTTAAGTAAATGCCTGAATTAACTGATAAGTTTAGAGATGCACATGGACAGACAGGTGATATAAATCAGAAATCTATCCAGTTTCAGGCAGGCAGTCAGAAAGGTAAAAGACAGGGTCGATTTGGTTAGGCTGTTAAGTCGTCCAAAGTTTGCTTACGTTAATTGTGAGCCACCGGGGAGTACATTATAGTTTAAATATAGGAATGTTACCAACATAACAGTCTGTTTTATTTAGTAAGGAGGGACTGATAATACTGAATACAGAAACGGTATCAAAATTGTGTCATTGTCACACGCAACGTAATATTACCGCAATTGGTATAGTACAGGTGTGATGGTTTAAATACCAAAATGGCAACAGTAACAAAAAGACGTCCCTGGCGGCGATGATAAAATACGAACACGGAGCCAACAGATGAGGTTTCAACTGGTACTGGTATTATTATACTCTGCAAACATCAAGTACAATAACGCGGTAAAACTCCACTACTCCAATAACTAGATACTTAAACTCCAATACAATTCAATGAGATCTCCGATCTGAACTCAGTGCTGAACAACTCCCCTATATATACCCACACTGTATATAAATAGACCATTACATCAGCATACATAATGAGTCTGGAACTTACTACAAATTTCTAGAATGTTCCATTACCTTCTATTGCCTTCTACAGTGCCCTATTACCTATTCAACCAACTTCTAAAAATTCCATCCAGACACAGTACGGTTCTAGAACATTCTCAGTCACACGGAAGTGGTAAACAAGTCGTATGCGACAGTCATGTAATATTTAGTTCAGGAGAACTGATAATGATAAATATAGGAATGGTACAATTAATTGCAGCATGTATTATTAAGCTCGTGAGGACTGATAATAATAAATATAAGATTGATACCATGATTGCAACATGTGCTATTTATTCCGGGAGAATTAATAGTAATGAATACAGGTAAATTCGGTCCTCCTATGCCCATAGAAGTATAGTTTTTTTTTTTTCAATGTTCTCGTAAAACCACGACCATGACAATAAACAAGAGACAAATTACAATTATTTTATTTTCATTGTATCTCATATATACCACAACATTGCTAGTAATCCAAAATGGCGGTCAAAGGACGTTACTGATCAACAATAGTTTATTTGTCTCATTGGAAGATTTGGTATACATGCAACACGTTAAAGCGAGAAACAAATGCCACGAACTGTGACAGCTGTTGCCAGAAATATAAGATGGCGCAAAATATGATAACTGACCATTTCATAGGAACTTCAAAATTGTTTCTCATCGATACACAATATTTTTTGTAATTATTTAGATTATTTATAAACGATGCCACATATTTGTCTAAATGTGAATGACGATGAATGAAAAATAATGGGTAAATTTAAACAAAAACTAATTTTGATTCACATCACCGTACAGTCGCACGAATTATTCCATTCCCATAATCACCAGCATGTGACTGTACATTCAATACATGAATATTATAGCCTCATTAGCAATTCTAATTACTGTTATCATGCATACAAAGACAGTAATATAATAAATCCAGAGGATTGGGAATTAAAATGTGCAGTTAATTAATGTACTTTTAAAAACCTCGTCTATTCATATGGAATATTCGTTAGTAGTTTAGGTCTCGTAATGAAATAATATATGAATAATGAAGAGAGTCGTTTGTATTTTTCTACAATGATATTATTTTATGCTGTAATACAGTCAGTGTTAGCAAAACCAATCTTATTAACTGTACACAATATCATTCACATTACAAATTTACGAAATATATGTTTACATCTATGTAGAAATAAATGACGATGTATAATAAATAACACGGTAAATGTGATACAAATTAATTCCGGTTCAAATTACCAGAGAGGGGCATGAAGTATTCTAATCCTATATTTAACACCTTGCCAATGATTGTCCATTAGCAAGTATAAATTCCTTGATCATTTTCATACATACATATCATTGAGCAGCTCTATGATAGTAGCATGTGTTATTCTAGCGTGCATGAAGCGTTGGCAAATTAATTAGTATTATTCGGCATTCTACGCTAGGTTAGTTCAAATATGTATCGTTTCATGATTTACCATCACTGTCGTGTTATTAGTTACCCGTATTGGGCATACAACGGCAGTAGTATAATAAATTCAGAACAATGCGCATAAAAACGCACAGATAGTCAATGTGCCTCGTCTACATACATGTAATGTTCGTACGCAGCTTAGCACTTGTACAAAAGCATATCTGAATGATAAAATCTTTAGTTTCCGAATAGCATTTTTTTTGTTTTACTCTACTCTAACATTCGTGTTTACACTCATGTTCAGCAAATATAAGCATATTTGTGTAGATGTGAAATATAATGTAGCAGAAAATATTGAACTAATTAAAATTATTTTGGACTGACATCCAACATTTGATGATTAGCGTCTATTATTATACATTGTTCTGCATTGGCACACACATACATCTTGAGGGGCAGCTTGCTATTAGTATTGTTCCAGAATGATGATATATTTGCTTGTTGTGTTCGTATACAATCTTCTAAATTCTTTTTGAATTACAGTAAATTACAGTCATGTTAAACAAATATAAAGCTACTTCCAAAATTTCCTTCACCATTATTTTTTTTATTTAAAATCAATTTGTCTAAATGTGGAAGAATGCACATGTTGAACTATACTATTTTCCAGTCAAATAATCATACACCCACATGATGTATTAACATTTGATATTCACAAGCCACTTTCTGTATTCAATACATGGGCATCATTTACTCATTAAGAATTATAATTATATTAATCGTTCTCACAAATTATTGACATAATTGATGTATAGCTTATATAATTTCACTTTGAACATATAACTCGCTAATACAGGTCGAAACCATGTCACATGTTGTCGATTATATCACCATACTGGCGTATTTCGTTTATTAAACTAGCTCTAATTCATGGGATGAAGTCACACGTCGCGTTACATTGCGATTTCCTGTACGTCGTTTGCGACTGCTAATTGGGTTGCAGATGTAGATAGTCAACTAGGGAAAACTGTCTAATTTAGCTTCACTTTAAAAGATGAACTCAACACATTAATGAAAACGAAGATGCACCGATGACGACGAAGGAAGCAATGAAGTATTCTATATATGTCTTTCTATATTTTTGTGAAGAAATCGAAACATAGCTAGTCGACTTCGAGAAAAAACATCTTCTAACTTCAACAATTAGTGTTGATGAATGATTCCATATATATAAGAAAAATAACGGGTAAATTTAAACTAAATTAATTTCGATTCACATCATAGTACAGTCGTGCGAATTATTCTAATCCCATAATCACCAGCTTGTGACTGTACACTCAATACAGAAATACCATAGCCTCATTAGCAGTTATAATTACTGCGATCATCATTTTTACATACAAGGACTAAGAGATTATTTGCCCTCCTGACGTCGGGTAAATGATCACCTGCGCCCGGGCGCAAACGACCATATTCGGTCAGTAATATATAAAATAACACGGTAAATGTGATATACATTAATTTCAGTTCAAATCACCAGAGAGATATGAATTATTCTAATCCTATATTCAACAGCTTCCACATCATTGTCAAATTAGCAATTATAATTGCCTTGATTATTTGTACATATCGTTTTGTACGTGTTATTAGTGTGTATGAAGCATTGGCAAATTAAGTTGTGTTATTCGACTACTATCTTCATCAAATTAGTTCAAATATGTATCTTTTTACCATCACTGTCATGTTCTTAGCAACCTTTCTTGTGCATACAATGGCAGTAATTTAATCAATTCAGAACAATACGAATACAAACACATAGTTAATCAATGTGCTTCGTCTAGCTACATGGAATGTTCGTACATTAGCTTAGAGCACTTGTAAAAAATAAATCTTAATGCTAAAATATTTAGTATTGTGAAATATTTTTGTTTACACTCACGTTTAGCAAATATAAGCAATATTACACTTTAACACACTAAAAATAATCAATATAGGAATGGTACCAAATATTTAACATGGATTATTTAGTTTCAGAGAGACCGTAATAATCAATATTGGAATGGTACCATGACAGTAGAACATGTAATTAAATTTTCGGTAGCTGGCAATTCAATATTAGTACCAAAAAAGTACCATGTATCGAGAGGAGTGTTATCATGAATATGGAAATGGCGTGGAACGCTGCTAATAATCAATCCGGAAATGGTACAACAATAGTAACATGTGCTATTGAAGAGAACTTATACGGTAATAATGAATATACGAATCATATAAAAATACAATTGTGTAATTTTGTTGTCTAGAGCTGCTAATAATTCAGAAATAGAACCAAAATATTGGGATGCGATATTTAGTTCGAGAGAACTGATAATATCAAAATATAGCAGCACATACAATTTAGTTGCTGAATAATTAGATGCTAATAATTATCAATTGGTACCAAAATATTAGCTTTTGCTGTTTAGTTAAAGAGGACTGGTAATAATGAATGTATAAATGGTATCAAAAATTGTAGCACATACAATTAAGTTGTCGAGAGCTGCTAATAATTCACAATTTGTACCAAAGTATTCGCTTGTGCTATTTAGTTAAAGAGGACTGGTAATAATGAATGTATAAATGGTATCAAAGATAGTAGCACATACAATTTAGTTATCGAGAGCTGCTGATAATTCACAATTTGTACCGAAATATTAGCATATGCTATTTAGTTCAAAGAAACATATATAATAATGAATATAAGTATGGCACAAAAATAGCAGTACATACAATTCATTTATCTAGCTAGTACTGCTAATAATTCATTAATGGTACTAAACTAGTGTAATATATTATGTAGTTCAAAAGGACTGGTAATACTGAATATTGGAATCAATGGCACAAATAAAAAAACAGCATAATTTTTTTTTTCGAGAGCTGCTACTAATTTAGCATTTGTACCATAATATTAGCATGTGCTATTTATTTCATCAGGACTTGTATTACTGGAGAGAAATTTAAAAAAAATAGCAGCAAAAAAAAATTAGTTGCCGAGAGCAGATAATACATGCATGTAGTGCATGAGAACTGGTAATAATATATATACGAATCAATGGCACATAAAAGTGTAGTTGTCGATGGCTGCTACGATTTCAGGATTGGTATCGAATTATTAGCATGTACTATTTATTCCAGTAGGACTTGGAACTACTAACATTGAATATAGGAATGTCGTCAAAGTATTAGCATGTATTATTTAGGTTGAGGGAACTACTAACATTGAATATTGGAATGTTGTCAATGTAGTAGCATGTATTATTAAGCTCGATGTAACTGCTAACATTTATTATAGGAATGGCGTCAAAGTAGTAGCATGTATTATTTAGTTCGATGGAACTGCTAACATTCAATACAGACATGTCGTCAAAGTAATATCATGTATTATTTAGTTCGAGGGAACTGCTAATATTGAATATAGCGGTGTCGTCAAAGTAGTAGCATGTATTATTTAGTTTGAGGAAACTGCTAACATTGAATATAGCGATGTCGTCAAAGTAGTAGCATGTATTATTTAGTTTGAGGGGACTGCCAACATTGAATATATGAATGTCGTCAAATTAGTAGCATGTATTATTTGGTTCGAGGAAACTACTATCATTGAAAATATGAATGTCGTCAATGTAGTAGTATGTATTATTTAGTTCGAGGGAACTACCAACATTTAATAAAGGAATGCCGTCAATGTAGTAGTATGTATTATTTAGTTCGAGGGAACTACCAACATTTAATAAAGAAATGCCGTCAATGTAGTGGCATGTATTATTTAGTTGAAGAGAGCATACATATTGAATATTGTCAAACACAGTGACAAATATTTGATTGCATTATTGGGTTGGGTGTGTGTGGCCATCGGATGCAGAATTTTAGATTAAGCCAGTTCACAATTAGGCCGCCATTTACCATGAAGCAATACAAGGTCGAATGTAGCATGGTACCTGGCTCTATTCTGTTCCTATGTACTGAATATCAGGTTGCTGTGTTTTGGTATTTTTCAAGGCAAATTGACCAGAAAAGTGAGTTTAATTTTAATTTTTCATATGTAAATACTTATGCGGAGCAACTGTAGTGGCTTTTTCTTTCCGATTATGAAAATGTGTGTTTCTGTCGACCATCGTTAAGATATTTAAATAGTAGCTAAAACGTTTCTTCATAACATTTATTTTTATAAATGTTGTTTGAAATTGAAGATTATGATTTGTATTTTATCTTTTACCCACAGAATAGCGTTTATACAGTAGTTTCTGTGTTACTTCCTGGGTAGCATTTTCTTCCTGAAATGTGAGAATTGTTAACCTTTTTAGTCTCTTTTGACTGAGATTTTCCTAATGAATCTGGTATACTAAGTTAAGTTACTGTGCATACGAAACATATAAAATGTCTTCAAGGAAGAATATTGTAATATAATTCCGATTACGAGGATGTCAATAAAGTTTTCTGGATGCATGTTTTTTGTGACGTGGTTACTAAGCTGCTACGTATACTAAATTAAGTTATAGCTTGTCAGGGTATAGTCAACTGATAGTAGTGTTTCCGTATCTTGATATGCAAAATGGAAGTATATGCATATCATCAAATCATATTATGGAATATGTCTTTCTATTGTTTGAACAAATGATGCAGTCTGAATTTGAATTAGAATCATGTACATTTAATCCCAAGAAGACATCTTTTGATGAAAAATTTACTGAAATATTACAATAATTGCCAAGGGCAAATTCAAGATCGCGATGCACTGGAGAGACATGAATACAATTTTAAAACAAATAAAGCAGTGTTTCAGGAAAATTGTGACAAAAAGTACTTATCAGTATCGACTATATTACGTATTTTTAAAAAACCTTTTTGTAGTGGTAATTTTATTAATCAGTCTGTATTTACAATTTCTGAGTGATACATCATAAGTAGTAATGAAATGTAGTTTGAAATAATATTCAAAATTTAGATTTGTGCCAAAAATCTTTCCACTTTTCAACACAGGTTTGAGTTATTAGGTTTAACCTATACATTTTCTCTACGATTTCTGAGTAAGCTCTTTTAATATGGATAAGGGTAGATTCATTTTCACTATCTCTGCTATTCAAGGAAACTAACCAATTTCACGGAATAGCATCAATAAGACTGAAATACAAATGTATTTTAAAAATTGATTTGATGATATGTTATATTTGTCCGAGAAAGTTTTAAAGGTGAGGAAATTGTCCCTATCATCCAGTACATCGGGAAGAAATACATACCACTCTGGTACCAACCTCTATAGAACATAGTTCGCTTTATTGACATTTATATATGAATGGAAGACGTTAAGAGCTTTTCAATTTCTGAGTGGTAGAGTAATTGTAAATAATTGTTTTGACTAATAAACTCATTGCAAGCAGTACAAAAGGAAATTTAATTTCGCTACTTTAATAAGTATAATTATATATTTCAACTGTTTTACGGGCTCTAGCAAAAGTAATATGATATCACTAATTGGTCGATTAAGGTAGAGATGCAGTTTATTTGTGAATTTCAATCAAAAATAGTTTTTTTTTTGTTTTTTATATAGATTTTTATCTAAAGAACATTCTGTGAAAATTTGACCAATAATTTCTTATTGGAACACCGTTAAAATTGCTGTTTATTTTCTGGTTAAAAATAAAAAAACACTCACACGTGGCAATGTTTATGTTCAATTGCCTAATTTGCATGAGTAAGCAAATAACAGGACTTTGATTGACAATATGCAAATCGAGATTGTACGGGTCATAGTTCATTCAATTCACGCGCATGTGCAATTATTCTCAAATCAGTTATCGCTCGCTAGAAAACCAAATATTATATTTCCTCAGCGTTTTTTCCTAATTTTTATCATTACATTATGCGTGGTGTGAAAAGAAAGAGAGGTAGAAAGAAGATTCAGATGATTTCTATGTCGGGAGAGGCAAAAGCTACACTGAAGGCATCAGCCCGCCGAACGAAAAACAAAATCGATGTGAGGTTCAAACGTGACTTTCCCTGAAGGCGTGAATCCGAGTTTCTGATTGACTGAGAGATTTTATTTTTAAATAATTGTTCTCAAAAAATAAACTGAGCATGTGAAGAATAATTTAACATTGTTTACTCAGTTTTACCGTAGTCATTGACGCCTATTCAAGAGTATGATGTTTATTGTGACTAGCGTGAATGGGTACTAGTAAGCTTCGTTTCGACAATGAGCTGTTATCACTGTAGACGCGATTTTAGGCATCAGGAATGATTGAAATGTCCGAAAATGACGCCAAAATACACCTTAAAAGTCCTATTTTATTTTATTCTATTTCTATTTTTATTTTGGTCCCTCAAATAAGGGACACGTGAGCTTTGATTCTAACCGGATATATTGCACTGGCTCGGGGAGATACAAACTTTCGTGTATCTTTTGTCCAATGGGTACCTGTACTTCGATCATTCGCAAGTTTTGCTAGGTGGTGCGAGACAGCTTTGTTTGCAACCGGACGAACTCCGTTTAATTCAATGAAGCACACAACTGACAATGCTAAAATAAATTGCAGAGGTACGCTAAAATTAATTGAAAACAAGCAAATAATTTCAATGAAAAATAAATCACAGAGAGAGGTACTTGATACATTAACAACTCTTTTGACGCGCTGACCGCTTCTCCGCGTCTGATGTTTTGTTTTCCTTCTCATAATACTTACTGATTGATGATTTTGTTTTGATTTTTGAGTTTTTTAGCCTGCAACTCGGCCACGACCTTTGCTTTTTCCGTGAAAAATGGGGAAGTTTACGTCAACTTGACGGACATTCCATTTTTTTAAACTAACGAACACACTGTTTAGCACTCCTATTTTTTTTCATTTGCTGATTTCTACTCAGAAAAATTCGACCGCCCGAAAATGCACCTTAATTTTGCACTTTTAAAACATGTCAGATTTCCAACACAAATTATTTAAAACCGGTCAAAATTTTAAAACTTTTACGTTAGGAGCTGGAGCTTTCTTCTTGCAGGCGACCGTCGCCGGTAGTACAGCAGCATGTTTTGTACGTACATCCGTGCCAGTGCGCTGATTGCCTGCGACTGTCTTAGAAAATCCCTGAATAAGGCGTTACCAAAATCGGAAAAAATAAAAAATTGCCTTCTTAAAAAAACGAACAGAATTCAAATATTTCGTTTAACAAATATGTTGCAGTGGGAAAAATTGGATTGGAAACCCTGAACAAAACTTCTGTGCCTCGCGTTTCGATTCTAGGATAACGCGATTATTCATTATTGTGCGTTCGCTTCCTGGAGTTGGTTCTCAATACTACATAAAAATCATCGAGGATAAATAATTTAATATCCCACTTTGTACTCTTCACGGTAAACCATAGGCTCTGAAATACTCGTAGATTTTTTATTGAAAATACAGCGAAGAGAAGCCATGATGTTTTGATCGTGTAAAAGGTCACCTTCCTAGGACCGCCCCCTGTTTAATAATTCATGAGATGACGTCATATTTACTGGCATTACCACGTGTTTTTACCGACTCCATCAAAACACTGGTATGAATGACGTGTTTCTGATTTATATATTCAAGAGCAGTTGTTCTGGTTCAACGATTTTACATAAAATGTCTATGTCTATACGTTAACTTTCAATTTCAATAGTCTAGAAAGTATGACAAAGTATGACAAAGCAGTAATTCCCGGTTTAACGCGCAAATATGCAAATTAGCCTTTTTCTCGTCTTCTATTTTTGGTGAATTCTTGGGTTTTAAATTAAAATAGCTGATGGACGCTTTGGCCATTTGCCTCGAAATTTTCACACATTACTGACAAGGTGTTCCTCCTTCAAAATGCGTCCGGACAGTTTATTACGGCGAGTGGAACAAAAATAACAAGTCCGCAATTAACACGGATATATAAATTATGCAAAAATAGCAAAGAGTGAACTTTGAGGTCATGCTGTGCGACTTTGAAAGCCGTTAGAGAGATGAGTGGACGCATTTGAATTAGTAGTATACCAATGTATCCAGCGATGTAATTTTACCCACAAACGGACTTGAAGTTTTTAAGCTAATTTTTTTTAAATCACTTTTGTCCAAAAAAGCATATTTTTGACCCAAAATCAAAAACGCATTCTGGATATTTAAAATAAAGACAAATTTTACAAAGTTTGTATAATAAGCTTTCAGAAAATATATAACATGTTGGATATATAATACAATCTTCATTGTCTGATTACTCAATTAAAAAGCAAGCCAAATAAACTGCATCTCTACCTTAAATGGTTTGTATGCACAATATGTAGATTTCACGGTTTTTGACAAATGTTGTGTGAGCGCCACCCAGAGCCCACATGAGTTATTCGTTCGTTTTAGTTGGAAGTCGAAGAAACCACGTTGGGGACTGTATCGTGACAACGTGAAGTAGAACCACAATTGTTTTCGCGAGAGTGTTATTGTGATTTAGGAAATCGCGCTTTATGATCAACGAAAGAGTAATGACAGAACAAACAAGACAAGACAATGAAATGGAAATTCTCGCGGCTTTACATGAAGAGCTATAACTCAATTAGGAAGATCTCTAGAGCGTGTACTACCATTGATAACCAAACATTTTGAAATCGTTCTCATAAATTGTGTATAAACTTTTCATTTCAGTTTCTGTAACATTCGAAATATATTTCTTGACCAATAAAGACAATGACGTATTTGTTCCATGCGGTTCCAAGTCCGGGAAGGTCACTATATCATCAGCCTTGATCTTGCGCAGCACGTGGTTGGCGTCACGTGTAAAGGTCTCGTACTTCCCGATAATATCGTAATGTACATCACAAGGCTTGCAAAGCTCTTCATACGTTTGCCAGTGAACGTCAATGTTTTTCTGGTGGCTTAAGACAAACCTCACAAAACTTTGAAACGTTTGTATCTTCGATTTTTTTCCATCAATTTTATCGCGATATGCGGACAGCAACCGTTCAAATGGATGCCTTACAAATATTATTTTTGTATATGTTTGAAGGCGCCGTACTCTACCTTCTAGATCAAAGCTTCCAAGTTGTTTGAATTTCTTTGTGTAAATACCCCATGTACTGTCCTTTATTTCAGCAGTGCTGTTGTAGCGCCCTCCCATTACCATCAGCACTCTTCGCCAATTTGATGTTGCAACTTTGGGAACAGGACAGTAAATCAGTTTATACTTGTCATCGACATACATTTCATGGGACAACTGCAATTGTCTATAATTGTCTGTCTGTATTTTCCCACTTTCAGCAGCCATCATGTTTTGTTCACTAGCGTTTGAACAGTTTACATATTTATTAGAAACCTGTATACTAGTATTTTGCAGCTGGTGACATGTACATCGCAGAAATGACAGGCGTCTACGCATGTCTGTTTCGACCATCCGGGTTCTAGATAAGTTCTGAAAAATAGTGGTTCTCATATAATGGAAAATATATAAGGAAATATGATTATCATTGCATGTATTATGTAACAGAGGGTGAATGAAATTTGAAGTTATGGAATAGTAGAAATTATTAATTGTGGACGATGCTTTTTCCAACTAGTGTATAGAGAATTAGAATGATCAAGTTCCAGTCAGCTAGTATACTGCTTGTAATTTTATCATCAACGGACGATTTAAAGTTACATTTTTATCACCCGGCAGGCGAGTATACCGTGAGTCAACAATACAGACGCCATCTTGCACTCAAAAAAGTGAGTTTGTGGACTAAACATAAAAAACAGATTCAGTTTCAATAATAATACAAATTTGCATAGTTGGTACATGCAAACATTAGCCACACAAGCTAGCTAAATCAAACACACATAGTGCATTCTTCAATTATATACTCGCATCTGCATACACACCAATACTGTTTAGTATGTGTATTAATGCTATAAAAACGATTCCGACAACATAATCCTCAAGCTACGTTGATAAAAAAAAATACGATTTTAAACACTAGAGGGCGCTCGATTATTTTCTAAAAAATACCTCTGGTCTAATCATATTCAAAAGAAAGTGGTAAAACACTTATATTAAAATGATTTAATGTAGTTTATTATGTCCTCTTCATAGGAATAACTTGTAAATTTACCTTACCTTGCCTGCAAGTGACGTTGTGTTATATATTGGCATTTTGTCCAAGGTCAAATTGCTTGCATTTGATCGTGAGTGATAATCTAGAAGCCTTGCGTCTCTCAAATCGCCTGCAAATTATATTTAAAATCAGATTAATGCAGAATACATACGTAGATTCCCATCATTACTGACCACATATGACCCCACTCACTAGATTTATCTTATTGACATGGCTTTATTAGTGCACAACATTTGGTAAAAATAATTAACTATTTAGTCTCAATCTTTGATTCAGATTAAATGTAAATTTGAATGTATTGTTTAAGTATTCAAAATCAAAGGAAGCACTAACAGCTAGCCACAATTTGATTTGATTTACGCCTTCTATCTCAATGTACCTACTGTTTTTGTGTCAGTGAATATTGGCTCGTTCATGTTAACATGAGACCGGTCACTGGTAGCATAGTGGTTGTCGCACCAGACTTATGATCGGTAGTTCAAATCCTACCTTAGGCTGAACATCAAAGGGTCGACCCCTACACTGGGTGAGTGTGCCACAGACTCAGTGGAAAGGCCAATTCCACTGGCCGAGATTCATTCACTAACGAATGCGACTTTGGTGGAACTTTGGTCAAGGTCTGCAGGTGCTTGTGTTCGACCGGGCCTGGTTGACGCCAGGATAGCGCAATAAAATTGCCATTTGATAGGGAGATGACCACACAGCCCTATCATGTAGTCCCAAACAGGAAATGACTTCTGTGGCAAAATGCACTATGTGTCAGCACTAGCACTTGCAATTTGCACTTACATAAAAGAAAAGTCAGGAGAGACAACAGTGACATTCAATGTCCGGAAAAAGAAAATCGTCCTAGATAAATCCATAATCACAATCTGTGGTATGATTCCTAATACAGACGAATAGTTTTAAATGTACTGTAGCGAATGAAAGGAGAGTTTTTTAAATTGAAACTCTTCTTTTATATTGTAGTTATTTGCTGCAAATGTGTTTAACTAAGTGAAGTGTCAACGTCAACTATAATTCACGTAATTCTCTGTCTCAATTTGGTCACGTTTCTTATTTTCAAACGGTCCTAACAATATATTGTTAGTTGCACGTAGTTATGTATTATATTATACCAGTATACTATTTGTGTCAAACCATCGATTTGATTTGTCCAAACACAAAATTTGCATATGCAATCAAGGATATATCTAAGCAATAATGACTACCCAATCGCCATATTAGATGAGGAGTGGTGTATATGAATGATAATGTGTGAAGCAAGACGAACTTATACTGAGAAAGGCGTCGGTGGTACAGATCAGGTTGTAACGAACAGAGATGGTGATAACTGTCTCTGTTGACGAGTTGAATGGCAATTGAAATAGTACTTGCATCATTCATGTGACAATTGAATACATTATATGGATGAATCGAATCTTGCATCACCCACAGTCCCTCAACACCCGGTTGGGAAACGTTAATACTTCTTTTGTCTCAATGCGTGTTTCGCCTTCGTGAAATTGTTTATTCGTTAATCCGACGACCGAGTGTGAGCGAGAGCCTACTTAGCTATTAACATAAAATTAGCATAGGGTATGACATCGTTTTTACCCAGAAGCCTTTTTGATTCACTGCTACGCATGCGTATGCACTTTGTTTTGATTTTGATTTCAACGTGAGAGACGATAGTTATTTTAACGAGATGTGGGAGGATTTTGTAAATTTCGACGACAGTGACATCGATTGGAATGATATATTGGAAGAAGAACCAGATTATGTTGCTGCCGAGTACATGAAAGGAGACGTTGACAAATCTGAGTCGGAGGCATCGTCGCACTCGCAGCCATCCACGACGATCGCAGTGACTTCTGTCAGGGCCGCTAAAAACCTTTCTAATATAGTTTATGAATGTCCCACATGCACTAAGCAATATAAAAGTGCGAGTGGTTTTCGAGGGCATGTGAAGACCATCCACAATCAAGACCTAAAAGGTATGTACCATCATTCATGTCTAAAACACTGTCTTACTTTTACGATTACGTATCTGTATAATTGTGAGGGGGTGTGTCATTTTTCATACTGCCGGAATCAAAGATGTACAGAAATCGGCATTCATGTTCCTGGTTTTGCTTGTTTTATTTTGGAATCGTAATCTCCAAAGTAGTGTCACAGGTTCGGACGACAGTGTTAACTTTTTAGTTCAGAGACTCTTACTTCATTGTGTTCAAAATTGGTGTGAATGACATAATGCCCATAAGAGCAGTTGTCTGTGGTTCAGTCTAGTCACAGTCCCTCAACTTGAGGGGCTGTGGTCTAGTGTTAATTACCTGAGTCTGAGGCATTTCCTTTCTCAGGGAGGGTTTGTGAGTTAATATTGTCTTAATTATTTCATGTATTATTGGTGAATGATGAATTGATTATTAAATATAGTGTGTCCTTTTATTGCAGCTTCTAAATACAAGTGCCAAGTTGGAAAATTACACAAAACTGATATAACACCACAACAAAATTCTGGTAAGTTTGTTGATTTATTATCTCCCAAGTTTATAGTTCACATCACAGTCCCATCACAGTTGAGGGACTGTGTTCACATTCACCCATATTTTAATTTAATTGTATTGCTTTGTTTGTTAACCAGAACAAGAAATGTTTGCTATTTATGATTCTATTCAAGTTGTGCAATTTAAAACTAGTGTGGATCAGTCATAGACATGAAAATTAATTTGCTAATTATGCCATTGAAATCATACATAGCAAAATAGAATTTGATAACGCTGCCTTATGAAAGTTGTTTATTTACTTTGTCTTTTCACTCAGACAAGCCACAGTCTACAGACAAAGCTGCATCAAGTCAGAGACAAGATTTGCCACCTAAGAAAAAAGGTAAGAAAAACCCACATTTCCAGGAAAGTTGCAGAGCAATTTTATACAAGAGTTGGTCATATTTTACCTTGCTCTATGGGTAGGTAGTCATGGTACCAAACATGTAACATGATCTATGTCATGTATATTTCACAATTTGTTGCTTGTTGCAAGAAATTGTAAATATGACATTCAATTGGACACTATAAAAGAAAATCATCAATTGATTTGGATGAAAAACATAAATGTTTGTGGTTTTCTTACAAATGTCAACAATAGGTCGTAACAAAAAAATGTTTTATTTTTTAGGGTTTTATGAGGCTAAAAGGAAGCAGACGTTCAATGATGTACGTGAAAATATGCAACACTATGTCCTGAAGGTGTTAGAGTGTGTAGCGTGTGACGAAAATTTAAATTTTGAAGCCAGTATCCAAGGAAAAAAAGTTTCAACAGCTGCTGGTATGATTGCCAAAGAAATGGGGAAAGGGGAGACACTGGATATGGATTTTGTCACAACACTATCCAAAGAAATATGGAATGTACTGACATCAGGTGACACAATGAAAACGTATTCATCCCATAATGAAGAGGTATGGCATTCTTTTCACAACATGTGGATAGATGACCGGCTCACTAAAGCAATGTCTGCCAACCTTGACAGAATCCTCAGTTCTAACACTGACAAGCGAACCATTTTTTTGCTCACAAAAATGGTACTTTTCAGACTGATAAAAATGGTAAGAATTGAGTGTGCCATGATTGAGGGCGAAGCCACTGCAAGCACAGAGTTCACATTAAGTGACAAGGAGAAAGAAGCCCTGAGATATTTTGCACGTTATATCCCTCACAAGCTCAAGAGAAAACTGCAGCGAAATGAAGCAAAAAACCATGAACTGTTAAATTTATTGGATGCCATGAAAGAAGAAAAGGAGCATCAGAAAGGTGGATGCATGTCGCAGACAAAGGGATGGCTCCATAAAAAAGACAGAGGTGGGCTCTTTCATCTGACAGACTCCGCATTTCTTTTTTTCGAAGAGGTGGAATCTGTGTGTAAGCGGCATCTCAGTGTTGCCAAGGTTACTGATAGTAATGGGAGAAATATTCATGACCCAATTTCAAAAGAGGTCAAATCGTGTAGACGAGTACAGGTTTTATGGTCATGTGTGACCAAAAACGGAGATGATGATGATGTATCATCATCCCTAGCTATGATGCTTGTAAAACTTTACATCCAGGTCAGATGCTTTTCATTTAGTAAGAGTGTAGTTGAACTTTTCAAGACATCACACAACCAACATGTCAAAGGATCCAAGGGACTCAGAAAGTCTTTGAAATGAACACTATTTAAAATAGACATACAATGCATAACATTTTTTTAAAGCTTTAAAACTTTATTAACAATAACACTTACTTTAAAAATTTACATTGCCTCTTTATATTTCCATGTACATACAAGTTATTAAAAAACACTAACATCAATTAATGTGTGTTTGTATGTTATTTATTCCCTAATTAGAAGAAACAAATTGTAAAATCAGGATGGGTTCCTATTGAGTACACAGTCATGGCTCTAACGCATTCTCTCCACATTTGAATAGTAGTTAACGCTGAGCTATGCTAAATAAAGTGGGAGGAATAAGCTACACGCCAGTTCGACATCTTTTTTGCAGGGGTGTAGTGTCAATTACTTCTTCCACTGCACGCTTACACTGACCAGTATTGCCGGTGATACACTGGAGATGATGAGATTTCTGTAACCTTATGGCATTCTCTTGGTATCCAAAGGCTTGTACTCTGGGGTCATTATTTGCCCCTCCACGATGTCTATGCTTGCTGAAGTGGGCCTCTAATGGATCCTGGCACAGTTTCTCACTCAGGACATACTCTACACCATGGTTCACAAGATATTTCGTAACCTCAACGAAAGATTTAACTGCGAAAGACAAAGGTGAAAATGGCATTGTTTGTTGACAGTAATTTAGTTCCTTGAGTATCAACAACATTCATGATCAGTGTATTTTAATTTAATTCTGATTTGGGATTAAGCAGAAACTAAATTGTTTTGCCATAACCCAACCTACCCACAAATTAGTTGAAAAATTGCATCTCTATATAGATTACTATAACACCATTCTATCAATAGTATAACCACCTTTGTAGTTTAGTAGTGCAAACTTACCTGACATCTGCAACCCCTCTAGCGTTTGTCGACTGAGAAGCATAGCAGCTCGTTGTGATGCTGTGAACTGTCCTGGCCTTCTTGCAACTCTATCTTGCCACTCAGTGAAATAATTTAGAAAATCAAGTTCAAGCCACTAAAAAAAAATATTGAATACAGGAAATTAGTTTGTAATAATAAATCAACATGCATTACTAGGAACTATAGCCACCATCTACCAACTCCCCCCCCCTCAATTTTGACCCATTTGATAAAAAATAAACAAGTAATTATTGAACAAATATGGCACAAGAATTTTAGCGAAAAAAATGTGGTACAGAAAAAGGTTAAAACTATGATGTCTTCACAATTATTCAATAACTTACTGATAATCTTGGATCATCCGGATTTGTATAGGGTGCCAGGTTAGGTTTACGTTTCCTTAGATGTTCCTCCTTGCATCGCACATTTAAGCAGTCAAAAAAGTTGTCCATATACATTACAAACTTAGCAGTTTCCCCTGCTTCTGGTGAACCAAATCTTTGAATAGCATGGGACACTGTTTCACTTAGAACCTGCGAGATGCATACAAAAGGCAACAAAGTTTAACAAGTCTAGCATATATTACATAACTGTCAACTTTTATTCAATGTTGTTGACTTTTTGATTTTGTGCAAAAATAGGAAAAGTGTCTTTAAAAAACATACCTGAGCTGCAAGGTTAACTCTCATAATTGAAAAAGATGTTAAATTGATATGCTCATATCCAATCCTGTGTAACAAGTGAATGTCCCTGGTTCGATCATCCATTATCAACTCTGAAAGATGCCTCCATAATATTGGATTACCATTCTGTGAAAACAAGGATTATAAAAAACATCTTATTAGGAATTAAGTAGACCGTCCAACTTTTAATTAAATATTAGGTGGTCTATGATTTAATCAAATTTATCAAATGGAAAGGTATATACTATATTAAATATGCACATACCCATAGACTTCTGGATTTCCGATGTGCCTCAGAATTGGCCCAGCAGTTCCTGGTAGTCTTTATTAAGTGGGGTACATCAGACACAAAATAAATGAATCTTTCATCATCACTCCATAAATTTCTAGTCTTGAACACCACCATATCCCGCGGAGCACCTTTTACTCTATGCATACGGTAGAACTTCCGGTTCCATGACGCTCCATCACTGGTGGACACCATTACTTTTAGGTTACATGTGACTTCCAACCAGGTGATGGTATCCCATATTATTGGATACAAATTGTCAGACTTGCAACCATCAGTGGGAAAGTAGCCCAGGCTCATTTGTAAACTAGATGCTAATCCTCTTACCATTAGCACCAAGACATGACTGGCAAGTCCTAGACCTTTATTCTTCTCTATGTGACAGCCATTCTCTAGCTTCATCAGCTCTTCATTTATATCACCCAAGTTGGTGAAGCCAATCAGTTCCCCAGTGTTCTTATCATAGACGAGATCTTGCTTAACCTTCATTTCATCATGAAGTAGTACTACATATTTATTTGACTCTGATGACCCAAGACACTCAATTTCTGAAATAAGTTCCTTCAACACTGGTTGACTAATTCCTGATTTGGGCTTAATGTAATTTGAGTAGTCTGTTAAAGTTCTTTGACTAGGCAGTTTCACGAAACCGGAACTCCTGAGTGCTTCATAGGCAGAAGACGACTTAAATTTCAAAAACAAGCACCAACGTATTATTGTGGGATGCCATCGCATTTGTCGACTGTCTGAACACCTAGCATGTCTTAATTGTTCCTCCCAAAACAAATGCTGGAAACTGTCCTCTGGGTACACTTTCTGCACATCATGATTGTTTTCCTTCATTATAGCTATAAAGTCGCTCTGTAATGTCCCATCAATTGCAATCCCTTCAGATGAAACAAGTTGTTTCACAGTTCTGCTCAAGGACCGCTTTAAAGTCATCTTCTCTTTCTGTAGATTCGATGCTATTTCCCTCAGTTCTGTGGGACTAAGGAATCTAAGGTTCACTTTACTGTCTGAACTGGTTTTCTCTCCTTCTTGGCTTTTTCTTCTTGCTACCATAGCTCTTAAATTGTTTCTGTAAGCTGAACATTTAGAACATCTTTTCTTATCTGTAATGAGATGACATTCAACTGTTCGTATTGTGGCATGGTAGATGTTACCTTCGTTTGTTTTTGCATTGTAATCATCTTCTAAATAAGCTGAAACATCTTTCTCCCCTGACAAGGAAGTGGCCTTCACAATTTACCCACCTTTACCTCGAACTAGATCAATTAATGATTGATCAAAGTTTCCTGGGCACATCTTGCATTTCGCAGCCTCACTAATAAGAGTTGTGACCATGTCAACATCAGTAACTGCAGAAGATATGCCTTCAAAGATGGAATGGTTTTTGGGGATGTATCGCCCATGAAGCTTCACTTGCCATGTTAAATCATCCCCCACCATAACGCATCTGGAAACTGTTGACTCATCCCCGATAAACTCTATCTGGCTGAATCTGATTTCTGTTGGCGACTTTAGAACAGACCAATTAGATGGCAATGTCACAAGACCAACATGTTTCTGTAGATCTGATATGTTGGAAATGCAGGTACTAGTATGTTCCTGTAAATTAACAATATTTTGAATATTAGTTATGTGTTGAACCCACGCTTAGCAGGGATTCAGAAGGTAAATGCTGAATTAAAATTAAAAAATGCCTCAAGATTTTTTACATGAAATGTCAGGTGAAAAATACGATGAATGACAATATACAATTCCCATGTCCACAGTTCCTCAACAAACTGTGTCATGTCCTGCACTAACTGGATTTAAAGACAAATGACTCAAATTGTTACTAGTGTTCACTTGGCAAGATTTCAGGGTTATAGCTCATTGAGCATAGCTATTCAACTGGTTGAATTATTAATGAACAAGCACTGGTTATATGTGGCATGTATTCGGCCATGTACAACATTATTAAAAATATGAAATATAAATACATGTAGTAACTTATCAAAATTGAAATAAAAATATATTTACCTCTGCCTTTAACTGTTTAGATAGCATCCTTTTCTCATGCACCTTTGCATATTATCCTTTCGGGCGTTTCCATTTATTTAATTTGTATGGCATACTGGCAAACTTTTGTATGGCTTCACCACTGATACCAAATTTGTAATCACTGCTATAACAATTACAAACACGATCTAAGTTTGATCTGAAAAAAACAAATTGAGAATTAACACAACAATAATAAAAACAGCATTGGGCACTTTTTTGAACTTCAACCTTAATATTAATTCTAATAAAATAGTAGTTGAAGTCGGAAAAGTGTGTTTGGGAGGGTTGCTAAATTCAGATACTCGCACCATAACATCGACTATGATCGTTCGAAACGCCATCTTGAAATAACATCAACAAATTTTGTATGGTATAAATTCACAGTGATTTTCTGACGAGAATATCGGAATACGACAACACCAAAATGATTCAGTTATTTCTAACATATATATCGATGGTCATCAAAAATCTTAGGCATCAATATTTAAAAAAAACTTTGAACAGTCGTTTTCTTCGAGCGGTACTCGACCAACATCTTGCTTCGTGGTGAATACAAGTATCTACGGGGCAAAACTAACGGTAAAATAGCCGACTGAAATGAACCCCTTAATGCTGCGTCTACACAAAATAATCTATATTGGGGAACAATTTAAATATCAAACTACATAAATATGATGAATTTGGTCGTTTTACCGATAGGAACGCATTTTCACAGGGTTGAAACTTTGTGTACAGTGGCGCCATAACACGCCACTCTGCAATGACCGGTGGTGACTGTGACGGTCTGAAATTGAAATCTCGATTTGTTAAATTAATTCAATGAATATACCTTTTAAATTACACGTACCTTATCAGAAAGTCTTTACGAGTACTATTACACGCGTATCTAGAAATAATTTCGGAATAAACTGTATAAAACGGCACAAGTTTCACTGGAGCAGAACGGAAGACAATTCAAATTCAGAAAGACGCCGTGATGCTATGACGTCATCGGCTTCACTCCACAAGCATAACGCGCACTGTTACCAGCGATCGGGGGATTAACACCTTAGAACAATAGCGTTTCCCAACCGGGTGTTGAGGGACTGTGCATCACCTAAGACTTTGCAGGTATAAGCGCTAGTACATTCACGTGTGTACACTCGTGTACACTCGTGTAAACTCGGTGTAGATGCTGACATTTTCATAATGGCATCAAATACGGATTCACCAATAGGAGAATTCAAGTAAAAAAAATTACTTTTATCCGCTACTGAAGACAGTAACTGTCGAAAATTGCTTTCTGTCTGCCATTTTGTAAAGTATTGTTTGTTTGTTTGTTTGTTTTCAAGTTAAGGGAGGAGCGGGGCTGTTGTCTCCATTGTTTGCATACATTCAAGCCTGCCATTTGTGTCACTGTGATTTTTTAGTCTTTCGAATGATATTATAGCATATTTCGTCCCAGTTTCATAATATTGAGTTTTGACTATTTCGTTAATTTAGTTGGACTTTTCGACCTCGTCTGCCAAATTTTACATGATATCAAAGCTGATATTCCGTTGTTGTCCTACACGATTTGTTGTTAAGAAGACCAGGCTAGTTGATAACACCAGTAATCGTTTTTTTATGAATCCGATCATCACTTTTTTTCTGCCAAATATGAAAGGACAAATTGACAATTGCTTTGGGGCACTATATCAATCTATTTTTTGTTTTGGTTTTAGATTTTGAAAATTCATAAGTTAATCATTATGGAAATGTTACGTACATGTTGGACGTGATTTTAATGTTAGTATGCAGACTGTCTGAGAACAGTGACCACACATTCCAAAAGGTCAGCGCTCACTCAACGAATTGTGTAACACATCTGCGGACTCGTCATTTCATCCTGCGCTGGAATACCAGTAGAGTCTGCGTAGTCAGGTTTCATCCTATACATACTTTATAATATTCAGCGTACATCATACATATTATTCTTACCGTTTCGCCGGCACCAATAATAATACGACATTACACAAGACAGCAGGCACATAACAGCCAGTCCTGTAACATGACAACTTTAAAATTGTTTGAAAATAGTTCAAAAGATTTGTTCGTGTATGCACCGTTGCAAGCTAAGTCGAAAATCTGGTTCATTCTGTGAAGCTGATAACCTTAGAAACACCTCAAAAACTACACAAGACAGATTTAAAAACGCTTACCAATTTTGATTCTTCTTTTATAAGCCATACGTGTGGTTGTCTAACCAGTCAACAGTCTGAAAGTAAACAGTTTATCGTCTGGTACATAACTTAGTCTTTTGTTGTCACTGCATAAAAAAAATTTTCTACTGACTAACAAAGGCTTATTCAATATTGATTCACTTTATGGGAATCACCTCTGCTCAAAGAGGTAGTCTGGGTCGATGTTCTAAAGAATTGTCATGAATAGAGAGAATTAGAATACATTAAAACTGTCTGACAAAGGGGTAATGAATATTTAATGACTAGATGCGAATCACCACTGCTCCATGATAAATAGTCTGGATCGAAAGGTCAAATCACATTACAAATTTAAAAACTGTACACGTATAGCTTTAACTGATATCAGGGTATACTCAGTATGAGTACTCGGTGCTAAATTTTATAGTGAGAACCATCGTTTTCTCTTTTCTTTCATTGCCAGAAATAGACAATAGAATCTGGTCAAGTAGAGATTTCCTATCTATCCCATTGCAGTGACTATAATTACATGCAAAATTATTCGAGACAACGGATGATGTCATAGACTTTAAAGGTCTATTGTTTAGCCTAATTGAGAGTATATTGTTATGTTAAGTAGTTCACAGCTTGGGGTTGGAAACAATAGTAAGTGAGGTAATCTTTTGTTTCATTTGTTCTGTGCCCACTTGTATTTGTTAGCTGATCATATGAAACCATGTAATAAATGGTTGTGGTTACCAGAGAACGGGATACCCTTAGGTACACTCTTAAGATGGCATTGAAGACAGTCACCTGTTATATACTTAATACAAAAATATGTGGACAGACGAATCTTGTAAATATCATTGTGGTCGTCAACAGCGATTGGTATGCAAATTACGCTTGTCTGACCACAGTCCCTCAACACCTTGAGGGACTGTGGTCTGACGCATCATAAAACAAAAGTCTAGACTGTCATGGAATAATACACAACTCACGGACAGACAGTGTGATGAAACCCCTTCTTTATAAAGAGGAAAAACGGCTGATACAATATATTGATCTTGTGGTCTGACTTTCAGCATCAAAAGCAGTATGGCGATAGTGGTTTGCGTTCGAAAAATGGGATAATTTTTAACATGGAATAACGGACATAAAATAAATCTTGATTCAGGTTACTTCCTGTTGTTAATTGGATTAAAACAGTTATATTTGCTAACAACTGGATCGTACATCTGTGTAAAACATGCGTCAATTTTAACTCTAATTTGGGCAGCGAATACTGCGTCGCCGTGTTCATTGAACCTGAGAGTATCCAGAACGAAGCAAACAAACTTGAACAGTCAGCTGCATTACAGCATTTTATTATTTTTAAAAATAGAGTCTGGCACACAAATACACATCGCCCATTGGTAATACACTGGGCTAGTATAGGATTTATCATCAGGTTTTACGGCAAGTTGGGCATTTAATGGTGGAGTTTTAATGAAAACATCTATAACATATCGAAAGCTTGGAACGTCACCTGTCTATTACAAAGCACACAAAAGTGAAAAAATGAAAAATATAAACTCAAAATTAAATTTTGTTTTGATATATGTTTATGCAATGCATTCTCTATGGCACATCCTGTGATGTTTATTTGACTGGGGAACACTGGCCAGGGCGGAAGTCGGCCATCTTGTCCACTCATTTCTGGCAATGCAGGTCGACTAAAGCTCTAATGGATCAGGACTAGGGGTGACCTTGAAAACCTTATTTCCAATTCAATTCGAGTGACTATGGTTTCAACTACGTCTAAGCCAATATAAGTTAGGATAATGGCGTGCAGGAAAACTGAAAGCTATCGGACCTGTGTTGTGTCAGTTCCCAGAAGCTCAATAATGTTGACATGAAAAACTGTATCTCAATCTAAAAGTAAAAATATTTGACATCTATGGTTATTATCAACGCAGTAATTTCGCAATATAAATAAAGCCAAGGATTTATGAGATATTTGAGAGTGTTAAATAAATAAATAAATAAATAAATAAATAAATAAATAAATAAATAAATAAATAAATAAATAAATAAATAAATTTATTAATTAATTTTAATCGCATTTATGACTGAATGGCCACCACGTAAACATAAAATTTTTAATACATGATCGAACCTAAAATTAATTGATTGAAGATAAATCTTTCATCATGCATAATTTTACTCGAATTTAGTTATTTTTATAGTATGAATGTTGTTCAATGTTGTATATAGCTTCCCAAATAGCCTATTAAATAATATTATAATAAAATATTCCAGTCAATTTTGCAAAAATAATAGGAAATTCTGTCATCTAATTGCAACAGATTTTTTTTGAGTATGCCTTCCGCAATGGTCCTCAGACCCACATACAAAAAGTCAAAGAAAATATACGGAGTGAATGTTTGTCTAATTTGC
The DNA here is from genome assembly GCF_978046115.1 of Saccoglossus kowalevskii. NCBI lineage: Eukaryota > Metazoa > Hemichordata > Enteropneusta > Harrimaniidae > Saccoglossus > Saccoglossus kowalevskii. Next base: position 21,076,236 of record NC_140654.1, read on the forward strand.
ATAAATTAAAACCAGCTATTTTGCACATTTCAGAATTATCATAATAGCTTCATTTTGTTATAACATTCCTCTTAGGTGTCATTTTAACCATTTTTGAGCATGGGAATTTGTTTCACTTTTTTTTGGAATGGTTGACTTATTTGCATAAATCTGTATGGCTGCCAAATTAACGTCTTATGTTGTATTTAGTTATTTCATTGAGTTGAATCACGCACAGGTACACTTTGATACACTTGTTATGCAGGTACATACGGTTGGTATTTGTTTTATTTAGTAATATTTATTTCAGGTTCAATGTCAACAACACTACTACAATGTTAATGAAGATTCAATGGAAATCCTATTCACAGTGAACGACATAACTCTACTATCTACACTGTGCCTGGGCAACGTGTCCATCAAACCTGCGTCGTATTCATTGCAAACCTATTAATATAGTCCAAGCTTCAGGAGAAAGAAGTCAGATCCAGAGCCCAAGTACTCGTCATTCTCTGTTGTATTCAGCTGAAGAAAATTCCACCACTAATTGTTTATTTTGTAATATAAACATCAACTTCGAAGAACGGGAGGGGGGGCACGATATCTTCCCAGTAACCACCATGGTCTACAATGAAATGTGGTTAGCAACATGTAATGAAAAACATGACTTATGGTCCACCAGTGTACAGTCAAGAATTATGAGTGTCCATGGTTTACTTGCTGCTGATACTATATACCACTGAATATGTAAATTTACGTACAATAAAGAAAAGAAAATATACCATAGACAAGAAACGGTAGACCACACGACGAGGTTAAGATGGCTAACTTTCATCAAGAAAATGACGATGAGCAAACTGCAAGTACACTATGGTAATAAAATAACTATAACTAAAATTAATGGTAAAGCGAATGTTGTCACAGTCAAGGGCACAAAAGAGGCTGTGCTTCAGGATTAGCGCGACAGGGGAAAGATAAGCATTCATTTATTTAGTGGACAGAGGCAGACTCAATTACCCATAAACATTTGATGCAATCCATGGGATTGAGAGGTTCCCTTTTAACACAGCAAATTAAACACATAAGTTCTCAATAAATAGATTAATTATATAGAGCTCTCAGAAAAATATAACAACAGAGTTCCTCACCCCTGACCTGAACCATAACCCTAAAACTCAATCTCCCCATATAATTCAATATACCCATCCAAACAATTGTATAGTAGGGCCCTACTATAGATGATTTAATATAACTTTGTCCAATGGCATTTAGTAGTTTTTTCAACTATTCACTGTCGTGATTCACTGCCCCAGCCATAGACGGTCGGTGACGCTGTTAGCATTGTCATACTTGCTGTGTTCCAGTACTCTTGCACGAGGTGATAATCCCTCAATGCTTTAACAGATATAGGCAGAAGTATGGACGCGCCTACATAGGCCAAGCCAACGCATGTACTTGAAATACAAATGAAAAATTAGTCATGTTTAACAGTATGCTATAGTTTATATAGCAAAGCCCTGCATTATGATATGTATACCAGGTGTGTGTTAAAAAGATCCTAAGGGGAATGCTATACAGTGGAGAATCAGGGAATTAAACAGTTCATATGTTTCCCATATTGCATTCGTTGAACATGAAGCTATTCATGATGTCTAAGCACTACCCAGGATAGAATAGATCATGGATGCACAAGGGTGCTGAATGGTTCTCAACTGTTGACGTAAAAATTGGTTACTTGCAAATGAGTATGGATGAGTGTGACATTGTCCCACCAGTTGAGTGCAACAAAGAGTGTGTTGCCAGAGTAAACATTCATCACAGTGTATTGTATAATGTTCGGTGATGTTTATTCAAGTCTCGATCAATATCAAAATGTCCACATACCACTTGAGAATACACTTGGCAATATATTTTGAGCTTTTGTTAAACACAACTCTGCAATTAGAAGCCCCACATATCGTACCAAGAATTACACAAGCGAACGGAATTACGGATGCTAAGCGATGGGTGGTGTGGGGCGGTTAGTGGTTGGTCTACTCACAGTCCCTGTGATAGAGGGACTGTAGTCTACTGAACCATCTGTTTTGCAACGTTCAAAGACTACTTTTAACGGATTAGTATTTGTGGTGATGATGATGATGATGACGATGATGTGGCGATGATTTGCAGTGCAACGATCCTCTGTCATTTGCACGAAACAATATCTTGCGTTCAAAATTCGTCTGTTCTCGATGACGATTATAATAACGCGAACAATTTGAATCAATACGTCTTCTTTCCCCAAGGGGCATTGTTATTCATATTATTATTTTATATGGTCACATGACGATATAACATCTGTCACGCGCACTAGACGTGTTCACGTTTTATCTGTAAAACTCTTAGAATAGAAATTAAACGTGAGCAACATTATCAAAACAATACTTTTTTTCTAAAAATGTCGACATGACGTAATTATTATGCTTGGCATGCCAGTGTATAAAGTGTAATTTAACATAGACATCAAGATTTCCGCAGCCACTACTACTTACAAGGAACATTATGTCACCTTACAATGAGCTAAATCACGCGGGTAAGGTTACTGTTCAATAATTCAAGAGTTCATTGACTTCAAACCGAGAACGTTATTTACATAAAAATGAAGAAATGTGACCAAAACATTCAAACATTATCTAGGTTTTAATCCTCATATTGTGAGTCCAGCGATCCGTGATGTCACCTTACGTTCATTCTTCAGTAGTCAGGACGCGACATTTAGCCCTACAGTTCTGGTGTAACACATGACTTAATGGCGGCAAACTCACGACTCATGATAATTAGACAATACTATTAAACATATAGGTAATACCAGGATAGTCGCACGCTACAAAGAGAACGTGCATGTGTCAACGGATGACTATTTACTGGATTTCGAGAGACATTAATTTGAAATTATGGTGGATAAAATAGCGTGTAAAAGTCAACGACTTTCAACTTATATAATTATTCATTAAAAAAAACAATTTACCGAGTTTCTATAAATCAAAAATACCAAACAAAATGGGACAAATAACTACGACAAATTCAAATATCGAAGTGAGGTCATTATAGAGAAATGAACAGTAATATCAGTATCATCAATGCGCTGAAATTTGACAAAAAGAGCGTGATATTGTGCGGGTAAAACATAATGTGTTTTTGTATTTAAAACGTGTACAATAGTGTTGAATTGTGATTGAAGTCACGATGGTCGTGATATGTTCGAATACAGTGTGACGCATACAACGCGAGTAAAATACACTGTTTTTTGTAATATTAGAATGCGCTGCTAGTCGGCTTTGGCATTTTAAGCATATTCTACGTCAGTGAGGTTTAGTCTTAGTCTACTGCAACAGCAGTGAAAGGCGTTGGGGAGCGTATTTACATCATGATGGCAAACAAGTATCAATATTGTTCATTGTAACCGGACCTTGGTTGACGCCCAGTGACAATGACAGCGGCAAGTAACGACGGTCAGCACACACCACCTATTCCAACGAGAGAGAAAACTACCCACAGTGAATGCAGTAAATGCACAGTAAAGCTTGCCTCAGTTCCACCAACAACCAAATTGTCTATGGTGCCACAATTTAATGGTTATTCACCAAAAGACGGTATACCACGTCCACTTCAAGACCGAGCTATTTGAGTGACCACTGACCGAGTGTCAAAAATCACTCGAACGAGAAACACTTTTGTTTTGTGGCGTACTTAAAGCAATTATTTGTGATCGTTTCCTCATTCCATTTGCATGTCAACTATATTTGATATACCTTACATTCATGAAAGTACGGTACAATTCGTTAATCGAGTGCTTTTACCCGTTAACACTTTTTGGTCTAGCGTGAACCCTGGCTAGTTTGATATTTAGGCTGATATTACTGCGACATATCTCTTCTTTCGAATCTAAACCATGCTGTAATGTCTCAGTTCGTTAACTAGAGTCTTATTTATGGGAATTGACTTGAAAAGTTTTGTCGAGTTTCGACTCTGATATCAGATAAGGATATGAGTCTGTGTATTCTAATATATTGAAATATTGTTATTAGCCTGACTTGCTAACATTGTCATGCCATATTTTTTTTAAGTTGGTAAATGTTGTTTTTGTTTTGCAAAATTAAGAATTGCATAAGCCCTAGACACAATAATCATATCACGTATAGTCGCTTAACCTTTTTTCATGTCATTGGGAGAATGTTACATTTTAAAATACGGAAAAAAGGATTTGCCTCCGATTTAGATTAAGATTCAGTGTATCCGTTAACATACAATGTGATATACAATCGATAATAAATAAAGACTCGTTACAACACTACATAACATCAGGTTCTCAGTTTAATAGTATGTTGACTTACTTCAGTCGTCGTAAAAGTGCACGTTCGAATTTCGTGTAAACAAATATGAACGATGCTTGCTCCGTTGTGTACGTTGCTCTAGACATATACAAAACACAAAGCGTACGAATACAACGAAATAATGTCCATGTATTTGCAAGTCGTAATCAAAAGCATTCGGAATAGATTTACAGTGTACTATGTTTGAATGTGAAATAATTATTTTAATGAGTATAATACTATAATATTAATACATAACGTCCAGACATTGTTAATTAAAAACAATCAGTCCAGTGTTTATTTATTTGTTCATATGAAAATTGGTGCTTACAAGTCTTAGTAGGGGATTTGAATTATAACACGATCTAAATCCAACGTTAAGCCTATAAACGTTCCATTGTTTTAGTGCCAAATCCCTTTGTTAAGTACAACAACAAATATCTCTTTGGTGTTTGTGATCTCTTATGTGATTGGTCAATGCATGGACAGCTCTTCCACTTCCGTGTTTTACTCCCTATCAATTTGGGCTCTGTTTAACCATAGACAGTATAGTAGTATAGTAACACCATGGAGGTAATAAGATTATTACCTTCATTGTAACACCAAAGTCAAACGCCGTATGCCCAACGCAAGCTGGGCTGAAATATTTTAATAAGCAAGTAAACAATGACGTGTTATTTACTTCCATGCGATGTCACTACTTTCGTATCGAACTACAAGTATCTTTCCCCAATCGAGTCGTTTTCTTTCCGCAATACACATCTTTCGAACACACAATAGTTATCAGATGTAAATATTACTTTTAATCTATATGTTCCTGTCTAATTGAATAAAATTATAAGATAGTTTCAGACGGCAGTAATGTTTCCGTACATGCTATATTCAGTTTGTACCACGTTTTCGACAAAATATTTTTGTTTTCATGATGCATGAATCATCTTATTATGTTATTGTTTACCAACTATGCTCGTTTTTATTGTTCTCTGCCACGCATTTTTTTGCAAACAGACTTTGAATCCGTATGTTCTCCCGTCTGTCACCATCTTGACTATAGCTCACACTCTTTCAACCGGAATTCATGTCTAAAGTTGTACCACGTTTTCGACAAAATACTCGAATTTTAGTTTTTATGATGCATGAAACTTCAATTTTTGTTATTTTCACCGACTACGCTTGTTCTTTGTTGTTCTCTGTCTCGCATTTTTTTTAATAGACTTTCATTCCGTCTTCCGTTTTCACGTCTGTCGCCATCTTAACCACACGACCAGTCCTTCAGCCTGAATACACGTCTACCTACGTTATATCCTGTTTTTATCAATAATTTCAACAAAATAACTCGAATACTTGTGTATAAATGAGGCACGATTGTCTTTATTATTTTATTTTCACTATTTTCGGTTTTTTGTTAGCGTTTCAAAGGGTTTCTTTTACGTGACGATCAAGAAAACGCAAATCTTCGCTATTTTCGATGTTGATGCCCGGGCTCTGAATCACACACACAGAGTTGTTAACATGAATTGCTGTGTCTACTGCGTTTGGATCTTCTGCACTATCATTTCCACCGTCATCAAAATCCGAAAAAAAACATCGAGCAAATCATCTACACACGGGAACTCGTGATCATTTGGACTCTCGCCGCCTAAAACAGAGTTTTCAAGATGGCACTTAAACACTTCATAGTAAACAGAGGTACCCGTAAACCAATTTTGACAGGAAACAGAAGCATGGTTTAGAAGCTAATTTTTTTTTAAATCATTTTTGACCAAGAATACACATTTCTGTGCATATTTCAAACTACAGTGTCCATAAAAAAAATACTTACAACATTTTTAAATTCATACAATAAGCTTTCCAAAAATATATAGTTTTGTGGACAAGGGAGGTCATCTTGGTTGCCTAATTAACTAATTAAAATACCTGTCAGGTAAACTGCATCTCTACCTTAACGAGAAATCGAAATAAACATTTAGTTTATGTTAACGGTTAGTTTAAATCAGCTTAACTTTTTTCTAGCCTACCCTGCTACACTAGAATTGCTGGAGTTGCCTGTCCTTCCTACAATACGTCCAATCGCCACCCTCTTGACTGGAGATCTGTGTTAGAAAATAAACCTTTGTTGTTGCGGTGTACGCAAGAAGATGAACTACTTATGTTTTTAACATCGCTTCAACTATTAACAATTCACCCCTAGACGTGATAATTTCATTTCAGTAGTAAAAATCCATTCTCAAAAATCCCAAATAATCACAACCTCACTGAAATTCATTTTCTATTCTTACCCACAAGCCACACCCAGACCATTCATCAAAACGAGTGGTCTGGGGTAGACTAGTACTGTGACCCATGCCGAGGACTTGAAATCAAACGTGAAACCAAATGAAAATCATTCTAAAATAATGTACCTATACCCAATTGATTCTGGATTCATTGACCAGGGAGAAAGAAATTGCATTTGCAATAATAATCGACGGGCAGGTCCGGATAGTAACGTTCGGTTGACGATATAGACGATACAATAGTACTGATTGGACCTACATGAATGCTAATCTATTTCACATAACCAAATGTTGTTGTTTTTTGCTGTCGTACATTATCTTCGGTAATAACTCCAAAAGTGAAGTCTTATATATTCAGCAGAACGTAGCCGTTAAAACTTGCAAAATGAGTCTGTTTCGATCGATCATCGCTTAAGCAGCATACAATTTATTTATTTTTTAACTATTTAAAAATTACGAACGGTGTCAATATTTAAAACTGCATTTTGTCTGTCTCTGACGTGCTTCAGAATGATATAGATCTTGGCCGATCGTATTTTTACAAAGGACCTGAATGTACAGCACTAATTTTACCCAACCTCATGCTCGCTTCTGCTTTTCGATCATTATTTTTACTCGCTTTTGCAACCGCATATTGAATAATTTCCGCTTAATTCGCTCGAACCCAGAAATATCGATCGTCCCAGTCTGCACTCTCGCTTTTTGAATACATGGCCGTGGCATCAATATGTTCCAGGTGTCTCTGCTCTTTGCCCTAAGGAGTTCGCATTGCCTGTATCACGTAATTGTCTCGATAATCATATTGTTGAAACGAGGTAGCAGCCCTGAATTCAAACGGAACACAGTCCCGCTCTATCAGCCTGTTGTGGAACGTTCACATAACAAGAGGGCATAGTTCAAGTTACGTTCGCGAACGAAACAAAGTATGGTGGTTTGGAAGTGTCGGTCAAAATTAATAATGGTTAATACTCGTTGAATCCTCAAACTTTAGCACTAAAATAATCAATTCGACAACTCATGTGCCAGTTTTCAGTGTTTGAACAAGCGGTCAGTGTTTTTAATAAGCGAGTGAGAAAAAAAAAGGATAAAAACATGGTCGTTTTTCCGGTCGGAAATTAAGCGATGTGCTGTTGATTAAAATGTTATAAAAGCGAAATATTGGGCGAAATGATTATTGATGCCCATTTATAGCTTGACATGCGTCACCAATTGGGAACATGATTAGAGCACGGTTAGTAACCGTGGTTAGAGTTGGTAGTACCATGGAAGGTACTAATCCATGGTAGTACCAGTACTAGTATACGCGGGAAGGGAATCCAGAGAGAGAACAGCCAGCAATCCTTTCGCGGGAAAACGTGAAATCTCGACGGATTTGTTTCGTTCTCACATGTAATATTAGGTTTTGTGGGCTTCTGAGTTCAAAAAAAGATGACTAAATCAACCAAGAAGCAAGCGTTTAGAGACATACCTATGCAGAAGTTGGTTTTCCAGTACTTAATCCATTTTTAACACCTAGGCTACTCTATTGACATTGGTTGTTATTTCATGGATTTGCCGTGTCGAAAACGTGCACAAAACGACCATTGACCATTTGCCTCCGATTTAGATTAAGATTCAGTGTATCTGTTAACCCATTTATTACGACAAGGAAATAACAATGTGATATACAATCGATAAAAAAGCAAGACTCGTTACAACACTACATAACATCGGGTTCTCAGTTTAATAGTATGTTGACTTACTTCAGTCGTCGTATAAGTGCACGTTCGAATTTCGTGTAAACAAATATAAACGATGCTTGCTCAGTTGTGATCGTTGCCCTAGACACATACCAAACACAAAGCGTACGAATACAACGAAATAATGTCCATGTATTTGCAAGTCGAAATCAAAAGCATTCGGAATAGGTTTACAGTGTACTATGTTTGAATGTGAAATAATTATTTTAATGAGTATAATACTATAATATTAATACAAAACCTTTAGACATTGTTAATTAAAAACTATCAGTCCAGAGTTTTTATTTTGGAAGTGAACAAATGTGACAGACCCAAAGTACCTACAAATAAAGTTATAAAGCAATCAGGTTAGAGGTTATCAAGAACAAGTTGAAAATAACATTTTTGACCAAAAATGACAAAGATATTCACTAAAATTAGAGAATTGAAGATATCGTCATGAAATTAATAAATCTGACCGAGATCCACTCATGGTACCTACAAATAAATTCACAAAGCAATCAGGTTAGAGGTTTTCAACAAGAAGTAGAAAATAACATTTTTACGAAAAATGACACAAATATTCACTAAATTTAGAAATTTGAAGATATCGTCATGAAGTTACCAAATCTGACAGAGATTCAAGGTACCTAAAAATAAAATTACAAATTAAGCAATTGGATTAGCAGTTTTTCAAGAAGAAGTTGAAAATAACGTTTTTGACCAAAAATTACAAAAAATATTTATCAAAATTAGACAATTGGAAATATGAAAATCAACAAATCTGACAGCGGTCCACCTGAAATACCTACATATACAATATCAAAGCAATTGGACAAGCAGTTTTAAAGGAGAAGTCAAAAATATAATTTTTTATCAAAAATGCCAAAAATATTCATCAAAATTAGAGAAATGAAGATATCATCACGAAATGAAAAAAATCTGAGAGAGATCCACCCAAGGTACATATCAAGTATCAAAGCATTTGGGCTATCGGTTTTCAAGAAGAAGTCAAAAATAATCATTTTTCACCAAAAATGACAAAAAATATTCGCTATAAATAAGACAATTAAACATATCCGCACGAAATCAACAAATCTGAGAGAGAACCACCCAAGGTAGCTTCCTAGAAAATTTCACAGCTATACAGTTTGTGGTTTATAAGAAGAAGTCGAAAATGTTAAGTTGACGATGGCGACGACGACGGCGACGGCGACGACGACGGACGCCGACGGACAATCAGTGATACTATAAGCACCGCTCGAATTCTTCGACAGCGGAGCTAACAAAAAATAATCTCTACGAACAAAATATACGACAACATTAAACGAAATGGTTAACCCTATAAGGTGCAATCAGACAAAGTGGTTAGCAGGCGAATAACACATCGTGGCGACAAGATAATACAATTAAATGTTTATGAGTTTGTAATTCATTATGGTGGGTGCTAGTGTGCCCAAATGTCTTTACATAATCCCATGAAAACTTACCCCATTAATCACAGACATTATATATTTACACCATGACCCTTGTCGCATAGTGCGGCTAAGAGCAGCAGTGCTTAGCAACCAGCGTATAACATTTTATGTTGCTGTGTATATTTGGTAAACGTCAGCGCTTTCACGATAATTCATCCGCCAAATATCTACCAGCCAAGTCACTGAGTGAAAAGAAGCTACGTAGGTATATATCACTACTCAGTGTTTATATGAATAAAGCTTCGCTGACGTAATCATACAGACACATCACGTGACCATGAAACCCGCAACAAGTCATTGTATACAACTTGCCATCATGATTACGAATATTTACCACATGGCGTGTTAATTTGAAAACTACAGGAGTTGTAATTCAAATATCAATCTAGTCATTAGTAATACCTACACAACGATATTTAATTGAGCAAATTCATTAATCGTAGAAACAATTGACAGAACAGAGTCTGGGCTAAGTAAATGTAATCGAAGTAGAATGAAAACATAAGTGTCAAATTTCAGCAATGCATTCCATTTTATTTAAGACTAGTAGTAGGTAGGTCTCAATAAAAATTAAATAAAAGGTTACTTCTGGCCCATTAACTAATATGTTTGAGATACTAGTGTCAGGTTATTGGCGTACGTGCAGAACATGGGACTGGAACAAGCGAACGTTAGTGAAAGGTAACAAGGTCACCCATGCAGTCAGATTATTTACAACCATTTCTCTATGAAAGCTTTGTTCTAAAACGTCACGCTTGTAGGATCTTTTACTTCGCAGGCATAATATTCAACAGTATTGGCGAGTCTCGCCACTTTCCCCAATTGAACGGCTTATTTAAATATGAATGCACATACACAGTCTAATGTTGCTAGGTAATAAGTTCAAGCCAATATGTCTCGCGGTACATTATTTTGTCACCATCTGGCTCGTCTTCCATTATTTATTTAGTCGAGTTTTTTAGTATAAATTACCTGCTAATTCAGGTTGATGGAGTCCGACCTGGATCATTAAATTTGAGGAATGATTATCGGCTTATCAAGAATAATTCATTCATTCATTCAAACACACGTTAATTATGAAACGCAGAAATTGAGATATGTTAAATGCAGTACAATTACGGATATTCAATTGTCGCTATTCGTACTTTATTGGTCAAAATATCACGTGACCCTGTCAGGCCAAACCAATCATTAGTTTCTAGTCAAAACATTAGTTTATTGCACTCAAAAATTGTCAGTATTCAGCCAAGCTCCCTATCGAGTGTTGAAGTAAAAAAAAATGGTTTTGATTTTCGTTAGTAATCCGCCATTGCCGATAGAAAATCCGTGAGGATGTGTTTAACTCTTCTTCTGCCTATCAGCAGTTGTATGGCTAATTATATAGTGGCGTAGCGGTCGGAACAGCATACACATATACAGGGTTATTTTTTTCACAGTTTCACCGCTACTGATCGCCGATTAACTGTCACTTTGCGTAAAGACCAGTGATATAAGAACCCAGATTTTAGTTAAAATGCTCAGCACTAGAGGGCGCTGTTTGACCTGGATGGAGAAATATTATTACAGTGAAATATTGATGCGCCCTAACATTCTCGGCGAATCAAAGTCATGTCTTTAAAAACACGTTTATATAATTTTTTCGAATATTTCTTTTCAGCTCGTTACGATGGAATCAGTAAACTTATGAAAATGAATTTTGGCACAGTTTCCGTTGAAAAGACGATTCTATCAATTCTACGTAATCACCTTCCTGTATTCAAATAAATAGTAAGCGCGAAGAAAATTCTACAGGTGTCATGTAATGAATCTGCCATTTATTTATTTATTTGCGTACATGTCCACTAAACTCTATAATACGCATTTCATAGAAATCACATTATCAGGACAGTTTTAAAATTCAGGTAATTTGTTGTCTTTCCAGCTACTTTAATGTTTTATAAATGATAGAAATGTTAAACCTTGCGTACATGAAATTTATGTGAGACACAATTGCCATAGTAAATACACATCGAACTATTTCTAGCGTTAATTGTGAAAAACACCGTATAAGATCAGATAATTAACTCGTTTATTGAAAATAAATAAATAAATTATGAATTGAACATTCACGAGAATTCAGTAATAACCGTAGTATATTCATGAACAGGAATGCAATTCCTATCCTGTGAAACAAAACGTTCCGCGTTTTGAAATTTGAATATGCAAATTGGCGTATTGATGACTGCTTGGCGAAGTTTTGAAAACAGAAAATTGCTGCAATTTTTGAAAAAGCTTGTGTTAACTTAATGAGCAAACTGTATATTTATCTACCATTGCTGACTAGGTTAAAAAGCGGTAGTCGTCGCGCCACGCATGGACGAGATATATGGGTCTCATATAAGCAAAGTGGGCGACTTTGACTGTTGTGCAACTAGTACAAACTAAGACGTCGTTACTAAGCTTTAATTAGGTATTTTTGGGTGATTGGAAGGTATCGAAGGAGTCGCCGGCGTTAATTAGTGCAAGTCGCCCCCAGGTCAAACCTCATACTTGTGATTTCCATTAGAAGAGCGCATTGAATTGTTGGAAAATCAATGTATATCAACACATATGTAGCACATGCGCAGCGCGACGACCACCTCCTATTAAACTATTATTGGATAATGTGAGTTGTACACCAATTTGTCATTCATTTTTAGTGAGTGGCAAACTAACATGAATTAACATTGTTATAAAGCAAACTAAATAAAATAATCGGATGAACCAAACTTGAATCACGGTGAGAACAATATATAGATAGTATGTATATAGTATGCATAAAATCACAGTACACTAATTTCTGAACAAATCTTGTCCCAATAAATCTTAGCCCATTAAGTATTAACATTAGATATTTGTTATCGTTACAATGAACAAAATAATTTTCATCTTTAACACTGTTATTTTGATACTAAAAAAAATCCCCACTTCAATTGCTTACGAGTTGTACATTGTACTCCTCACTATAGGGTATCAGACAACATATATCACCTTGATGTCAACTATAATTACGACACAATTACAACCCATAATAAGTCGCCAACTTATTGTGCAAATCGATTTGTACGTGAATCATATCACATACTCTACACAATTTATCATACCTCCATATTGCATTTTAACCTAATTTAATCTTGCGCATGCACATACAGCACATATACGTTTACGAGAGCGAATACGTAACATATTGAATATAGCACGTGACGTCGGGATGTGAATGGAACGACCACATTATTTAACAATAATTAGGATATTTCCAGGTTAACATTTAGAATTGTTTGACTAATTTGGTTTAATTAACAATTGTATCACTTACATATCGGTATTATTTGATAACATAATAGCTAAATAAAATGTTCACATATACAACTTTTATATAGTTCTTGTAATTACGTTTGGTAATGTGAAGTGCAAAAACACAAAGTATGTATAATGGAGTTCATGGTAGATTAACAAAGATGTAAACAGAATTGCTAAGAGGGCCACCCTCTCCGTTCGGTGTACACAGAACTGAAGAATCATACGTATCATATGTATGACATGCGGTGCAACTTGATGCGCACCATCCTCCATTCTGAACCGCAAACATTCCGTAACCATTATCTAGAGCTACGGCAGCACATTTCTCAATAGGGTTTATGCGTGTTTTGTAGTTTCCATCGAGTCGTGCATAAATACCTTCAAGGGTGGGGATAGCACGTGCATATGTGTCAGTAAAACACCCAATTAATAAGTAACCTGTAAAAAAAGAACTCAAACGCATGTATCTAGAAAAGATTGAAAATATTGTTTTTGAAATTACTCTTGTAAGCATACTAGTAGCTAATATACTTACCACATGTCGCCCCGGTACATGGACATGATGGTACATTATATAACGAGCAAACATCACCACAATTAGCAGGACATGGTGTTTCTGCTGTGACTGCAATATATTATAAGACATAGTGTTACAATTTTATAAGATATATATGTGTTATAGCATGCTTCTATGTAACTGTGGTGATTTATTTCTTTCAATGTATAAATAGATAAGTTTATATTAATTAGGTTCACATGTTAGTAATGTGACAATGCACTCATTTGGAAATACGCTTACCTGTTTTAATTGAGAACATAGTTGTTTTGTTGTCATTGCCTGTAATGGTGTTAGTATTATAATAGGTTTTTTTTTAAAAATTCGATACAATTTTATTCAACAATAACACAACTAGATATATTATGCGTGTTAACACAACATCAATCCTATCTCGCCTTTTAAAAATATCCTAGGCTAAGGCGAACATTGTCACGAAAAATTGGGCGTTTTTGACGTAATATCAACTACATGTAAACGCTTACCTGTTTGCAACGTCCATTGTTTCTGCATAGTTGAGAACATGGCTGTATCGTTGCCATTGCCTGTGATGATGTTAACATTTAAGATTGATACAACTTCAAACCCATTTTTTCAACAATAAGTACTTATAGTATGCGTGTTAACATAATAATATCAAACTGATATTTGTGAAAAACAAACATTGTGTAAGTGTAGTATTGTTTTCACGATTTTCTAAAATATCCGGGTAAATCTTTTGAAATTCAACACTTGTTTGCCTGTATAATATGTATTAACGTGCTTATTTTATTTGTAAATTCATACACACCCGTTGTCTCTATAGTGGATTGCACAGACGAGGAGATCCACGATGGCTTACTTTCATATGTGGCTCTTAACATTCTTGTTTGCAAATCCGCCTCTATTGTAGTCTTCTTAGTGGTTGGATTGTATGTTATATCCTTTGTTATGCCTGGTATTGCCAAAACGGTGAAACCAGTGTGCATAAATGAATATTTTGCACGTGAGACAATTCTGCAGTCTGCATAGTAACACAAAAAATGGAAAATAAGTGTTGCCTATACATAACCATGGCAACTCAAACACAATATGTTATACAATAAAATTTGTAATAAAATTATGTCATACTCTATAATAATGTTATCTGTATCGTGTGTCAAGTAAACCATGTGAATTACACACTTCATACAGTTCATAACTGATTCCCTGTACGCATAGCTCTCACTCATATTGCAATTCAATGTTTAATTTAATCAAGTTCAATGTTACGCGGCGTCTTTGCTCTTTGATGTCTTCTTGATTCAAAATGCCCCTCACTATCAAAGTGATCTACCAATGTAGACTAACTTACATTTAAATCAAATAACAATATACTACATCTTCTGTATAATCAATGATTGTGAAATTAGTTGAGAGTAGAGTGTTGTGATATTATTTTGTGTGTTGTAATTGTAATGTAAAATGCCCAGTTAGCTAGCGAGGCTAGCCCAGCTGCTGAATTAGGGTAGATAGCGTGTATTCTCATTGCGAATTACTTGGGCAAGACAACCATGAACACGATTTAATCAGTCGTCACATAGCTCCAGGCCAGTGTCGTACGTTACAGTCCAGCTCCAGTGCAGTTCAGCGCAAACGTCGACGTGGCAGCTAGCAAATGTTTTCAACTTGAAGATTAGTCTGTCCAAAACGGGACTGATAGAGGCAAGACATCCTGCAGTGGTTCTATGCCGTAAAACCAACCTGTGTTTCACAAGAAAGTGTGGTTTGCTGAGCTTGTCAATTCCTCTACATGGGCAAGTTTGAAGTAGCGTGAGATTACGGTTAGTGTTTTTGTACACTGTATTAATTCAGACCTCGTCATTTGGAGCTATAAAACTTATTTCGTCGTCGATGTTACAGTGTACGACCCAAATCTCGAAACTACATGGTGCAAATTTCGGAACTCGGTAGAGCAGGCAATTCCGAACTGGGCTATTATTGTTACTATAATGTTCATTGCAAATGTTTAATTACTCCTGTTAATTGTCTATGATTATTGTCTTATTAGATATTAAATAGTATCATTTATTTGTCATATTCTGGATGTACGTCTTTGTTTGACCTCCAGTGTTGCGTCCTGGAGTGCGGGATATTGACGGCTAGGTTCGCGTGTGACTAATCCGTTCGTAACAGTGAAAACCAAAGCAGTTCTTGGACATTCATTTGAAAACGTTCATAATATTTTGAATACAATACAATTTTGCTAAAATTCAGGTTAAATTTTGTAACGCACATTTCAGGTGAATCCCGAAAACACAGGCATATAAATCATTGAGTTCAACTGTTATGAACGTGACTTCCAATATATCATGCAAATTTTTACTATAAGATAACTGTCAGGGCGCTTCTTAAACAACTGGTTTTATTCGGATGCCTTTATTTATACGACAGGAAACATAAAATGCTTAAAACAGGCCAATTGTTCTACTCATCCGCAGTTCACTATTCTGGTAACGTAAATTTCACGATGGTGAATTTATTTCACATTTCTAAAATGTATACTGGTAAAGCAACCTACATCTCACCACAGACATTAGCTAGCCTTTATGCTTATTTTAAACAATGTGGACTGGTATCATAGCGTTTCTAACAAACATGTATTGTATATTATACAACTTACAGTAGGTAACGAAATTATATATTGGTGTATTTGTCATATTCATAGAGCGCATCAATTTCCTCCATCAGGCCATTTAGGTGTGCATTTCATTTGAACTTGGAGCATCGACATTTCCATCAATAACATTTGCAATAATATAGTATATTTATAACTCATTGTAACTATCTAAATGGTATGTTATTTTAGGGGTATAACACTTTTCGAAAATATAACATGACAGCCGCAAATCAAAAAAAAATCTAACTACAAGTTTAAATTTATTGAACAGAATGAACAATGCATATTCACAAAATTAACACTAACATACAAGGAGAAAAAAATTGATTCCACAGGGAGCCCGGGAACTATGATCAACTTTACGCACTCCCTATGAGCGGGGGGGGTATCGGCTGGTATCTAGTGTAAGAAATACACAAGGGATGAAAGCTCCAGCGAGCTCATATTTTTTTAAAACTGGAAAAACAGAACAGAAAGAAAAATATAATCTATAAAAAATACAAGGTTGAAGAATATTAGTTGCTCTTTCAAATTTTGAGAAAGCCTTACCTATATCTTACCTATATCTGCAGAATAAATCAAGAAAACTGGACTATCTGTAATTAACGAATGTGTATAGCTTTGAGTCAGTCAACTTTGTATTTCTACGTGTTCGTGTGAGCAGGCGAGTCAGAACACACGCTATAAGTAACGACGTCCCCACCATGCCAGTGAGTCTCACATGATTAACTCAGTTACAGAGGCGGTAACACGAGATGTGCGCATAAGGGGACAAGATCTGTTCACCAACCTTGGGCCGCAGGCGCGACCTTACACGGGGGTCCGGGGCATGCTCCTCTTAAATTTGGAAATCTAGACTCTCTGAAACGTTATTTCCTAAATGTGAGGGTCAAATTTTGCTGACAAAAAGTGTTTCAGCTTGATTTTGCAGGGGCGACGCTCTTCCAACATTTTTGAGGAGGCGACCGCCCCTCTGTCCCCCCCCCTCTCCTGTGCCGCCGCCACAAAGTTATTACTGATTATGTCAGCTAGGAGTAGTTACTTAGTTGTTAAAAAAAGTATGTTTTTACTTGGATCGATGGCACTTAACAACCTACCCTTTGTTAATTTGTCAATGTGTTAATTTGTAGAAATTGAAAACTATATTTTTTAATGATGGCACGTACACATTTACATGAGTTTTCAGAGCTGTGACACTGGTCATGGGAATGTTGTTAATCCAACCCAGTTAACATTGATGTAACATAATTTTGTGGTTTGTCTACTGGCACTCACGCTTTCTAACGTTCACATACTTCATTTACGTTGAAATGTGGTATATACGAATCAAATATAATTTTTAACATTGAAGTATTTATCAACTTATTATATTATCGTTGACCGTTACAAAGATCACAGTTAAGGACGGTGTCACTTAAACCAATAGTAAAATAAGGCATGGGCAATCCCTTTTGTTTAGCCTATCAGTTCCTATGTCTAGTAAATATTGCAGAGCAGCAAGATTATCATTAGATCTCACAAAAAAACGCGAGATATATTCATATTCCAATCAATTATCGCGAGACATAGGTAATTCTTTTTACCTCCATGACCACACTGAAATTCAAAAGTGGCATTTCCGGAATAATTTAGCGAATCTGTGGACGATAGTTACGAACAACGCGTATAACACGTACTATGAAGTCGAACGCGAGAAAAATACCACACCCTAGTTTTTACCGATAACTGGCTTACGCTGATATCCTGAGTGATATCATGTATATGACACCAGCTATCCCATGTTTCGGTACCCCTGAACACAAAAAACAAAACTGTTAATGCACAAAGTGGTATGATCGCTCGAAACGCAGCGAAAAAAATGTCGGAAACCATCCGCAAAATCTGCAACAGTGAGAAATATTGTTTCAAAGTAGCTCACTATATACTCTTTGAGGTAAACACTAAAACATTCAGGTACTTGCAACTCGCCAAAATGTTGCTCGATTCTTAAAATTCTTACAAAGCTGCAAAGGTCAAAATTCCCAGAACTATTTTTTTTTTTTTAAATATCTGGATCCGTTTTACGAAGAAATAGGTAATTTCCGATAAAGCGCGGAGTTTGCAGAATATTCGGTGTTCGGTAAACTTCGACGGTTTCTATGTCAATACCAGTTAGCGTGGCACACCTAGCATATGCAATTGAACCCATTAACACCTTAAACAATAGGCGTTGCCAGTCTGTTGTATTAGTAGTCTGAGCTTAAAAAGAACTGATAACTTTACTGACCTCGTCTAAACACGTTAAGATTACTGATACTCATGTTAACATATGTCACATTGCTTTCTATGGCAAATTGCTGGGATATACCAGGCAACATATACGATACTTACTTCGGGACAATCTCGAGGGAAAGATCGTATATGACGACTGAAATACATGGAGAGATACCAGACTGGATTGAAGGTATGACAAGTATTTAAAGGGCGGTGGTCGTCGCGCAGCGCGTGTTCGGATTTTATGTAAATAAACAATGTATTTTACACGCGTTGTATACGTCGCTATGAGTCCCCCTTTAATGTTACGCATAAGCTCATGGGTACAATTAGTTAATAAAGTCGTGATTAAAACGTAATTTTTCAGTAACGTACACTTACCAAATTTTACAGGGTACTTTTTAAAGCAGTCTGGTGGTACATATGGTAACTGGAGTAACCCTGAACTTGGATCCAAAATTACCCACGCGTTTGATGGATTAGGAACAGTGGCATCGTCTAAAATGTGTGATGGTATGGTGGAATACGGAACTAAGTATGTTATATATCAATCGATTCACCCACATTCTCTTCAGTAATAAAATGATTACATTGGCATTAGTTCTATGCTAGCGGGTTTGCTTGCATTGTCTCGTCTTATATCAGGCATCGTATAATTACGTGTGTTTTGTTCTGAGTTTGGAAGAATGAAACTTATCAACGTTCTATTTATTCTTAATATTTTGCCCCCATATTTTCATCGTTGTTGATGATAGTACAGTTAGATGAACATGTCAACAAATAAATATGACTTCGATTGATGTGACAGTGTGAAAATCGATATTTCTCGATTTCAAATTCTTCTTAAAGTCGAGTGAGTGTTTTGTTCAATCATTTAGTTATTTTTGATATATACAAATTGCAAAGTTCATTTCGGAATTCACATGCAATTCACAAATGAATGGCAGCTTCAACAACACGCTTTCCTGTAAAATGTTTACGATATTGCGTTATTGTCTTTTATAGTCAATATAAATAATATCTATTTAGTATATTCAGCCTCACGTCTTTCAGGGTGTATGTTTGAAATCGCGAAGTTTCAAGTGATAGCTTAAATGGTAGTCGTCACGCCACGCATGCGCAAGATATAGGTCAAAAACAAAAACATCAATACTGGTTAATTATCGAAATTGTGAATACTATGGCTCAACATGAAGCTAGATTTGTGCTATTTGTAAACAGCGAGCATTTTCCGTGAAACCACATTAGTACATTTGTGTATGTTCATTTTTCCAGATTTTATTTGACCCAAAGCTATAAAACGTGGGATTATTATGAGTGGGATATGGACGTATCTAAGGTCGCTTGGGCAACGACGTATTCTCCTATTGTATGTGTAGTTAAATCCATAGTTACCTGAGTGAACATGAGTACTCGGTCTCTTGAATTGCGACAGGAATTGAAAATCCATTAAAATAAATCGCACAGTCTTCGTTATACCAGAATAACGTAATGATGTAAATGGGTCTAAGTGACGCATGTGCAGCTGACACAATCGATATTGTTTTCATTTGTAGTCTTCATTGGATGGGAACTGCTTTTTTTACATATTTGATATAGTCGCTTTGAAAGCAATGTCCCACATATCTACACCATTTTCACATTACTGAACACTTCCTCACGCCGACTTATAAAGAAACACAATGTGTCAATCATTCTTTAATATTATTCTGAGTTCACGTTCTCATGTAGCACCAAGAACAGTTCGAAAAATGGTCCATTTTCAGCGATTATTCTGCCCTTAATCCAAATATTGCTTTCTGGAAAATTGGAGATAATGTCGAAACCGTGACAGAAGCTAGTTCGGTTAGTTACCGGTATAGTTTTTAAAATCTTTGTGTATATGCATTAAGACTGTACAACTACGGTGGTGAAACATAACAAATATTGGGTTGTAATATTGCAGTTAAAGCTATGTTGGTTAAAGCTATGGAGTTATGTTGGACAATAAGCCGTAAACAGCGCTTGTAAATTATATTTTTTTGAACAAAATCAAACGACAGCAGCACGACGAACGAGGCACATTAAACGCACAATTCATTTTGTTAGTTTTGACGTATATTTGATCACAGCGCAAGGCTGAATTTTTTCAAATTTATCTATCTAATTTCCTTATTGCCTGTGCTTGAATCTATAAAAGATAACATGTCATTTATAGGACTATGGATCGATCTTGAGACTCCTGACACCAAGGGAGCATATCCGTTCAAAGATGTTAACTTCGGGCTGCATCCATATATGGTGAATTTGAATAATCCGGCACACGAACACACTGATGCTGACGGCGTAACACTGTATAGTTCTGCACTCATGTTTGATATATGTGATAGTGAAAACATCAATGCGCGGTATGTATAATATAAAGTAAGATATTTTGTATATAAGTGCATATTTGTATTGTGTCACAGAGGGCGTAAAGGCTATGCAAACAAAATGCTCAATAGGCATGAGACCATGTTTTGTGTGGATGTTCCTGAGATGAGTGAATTGCATAAAAAATCAAATAACGTGTCCGAAAACGATTTCCAAAAATAAACCACAAACAACTGATGCGTCAATATAATTGTGTTTGTACAACACAATTAATTAATTTATTTATTAGGCTTTTCTGCGGTGTCGTAAATAAATGTATTTATTAATATATTCAAAGGCGAATGGTGTATAAAATCCAGAATGACGAACGGATACCATTAGCGTCTTACTTAGCAGGCGGTCCCTTCAATCTGAGCCAGTGTGTGAATGATGGTTACCCCGACTTTGATCTACCCGGTGGTTATCTCCATTCTTTTGCTATTACTGAGAATTATTTTATTATTCCAACATCGAATTTGTTCATGGATGTATGCAAAAACCTACGTGAGTTGACTATATTGTTTACTATATTTGTATTTGTATAACAAAATGATATAACCAAAAAATCAGACATTTTTTACAGAATAAACAAGTAAATGACTGAATAAACTATTATTCCTCACTTTTTTTTCACAAAACAATTCTGTTATTTATCATGGACTTAAATCTTTAACATATGTGTACTTGCTTATCATTCATGTTTTTTTTTCAATCGATGTACATTTGTTACCGTGGTTTCCATATTCAACATTAATATTCATTATTACATGTCTTTAAAGCTATGTAATTGTTGGAACACAATTTATAGACATTGTAAAATTCAACTGGTTCGGGAGATCATAGTGCGGGATTCCCTTTGAAAAACATTATTGCCACGTAGGAATAATTCAAAAGTGCGGCTAAGAATTCGCACATTTTCTGAACGGAATTTTACGCATACAGCACAATGTATATTACAGTGTATACGCTGGAATTGCATCTCAACACTGCTCACTTGATTGAATGGAGTCAACCTTTCTCTCCTAAAAGTTGGCTTCTTCGGTGACTACAAATGGTGTAAAATATCATGCCGCAGGTATAGGAGTGTCCGATAGTAGCTGATAGGTGTCTCTTAGCGTATGGTGCTCGCTCACTGTCCAGTATTGATTCCTTAGTGTATGGGTAGTTTTCTTGCAGCCATTTTTCTATCGAAATAGATTCTATTTCTTGCGTAGCTTGTTGTCTTATTTATTTATTGTGATTATGCTTATAAATGACATGTCGTTTTGAGGATGATTGATGCTATTGAAATTCATGGCTACTGGTGTGTCTAGATTGAGTCATACTGTTGAAAAATGGTTGTTAAATCTGGTTCTCAGTTGTGTCTTTGTCTCCCCTACGTATTGTTTTTGACATTGTTTGCATGCGATAAAATATATTGCGTTTGTAATGTTGCATGTTATGTGATAATTTATTTTGTAGTTATGGTACTCTATTAAATGCTAGTTTTATGTGAATATTCACATATTTAACATCAAAAACTTCAATATTAAACAAATAACACGTTCTGAACAAATAACACCAGTCATAACATTGACAAAAATTCCATCTCGGATCAACCTAATTTCGCATAAATATGAGCTTTGACATCTGAGTGTAATATAGTAAATGTTATGGTCTCGTGAGATCGGTAGTTGAAATCATAATATTTATTAAATAGTATGCAAATATGGTGAATATGTCATCTATGAAACATAAATTATACGAAGTGGTTGGATGATGGTGCACATGATAATAGTAATGTATGGAGTTACGTCCATGTATTGCCAGACGCATTAGGTATTGTTGTTAAACTGAAAACTATTGTCATTAGGTATAAGTGTTAGCCAATTTATAATGTTAGAATTGGGTGGAAGTTGAACCTGTCTAAGTTCAACGGCTTCCTGGCAAGCACTAATGCCTTCTGTAATACTAGGTATTATGGTGTAGAGTTCCATCACATCAAGTATCGCTATGTGACTACGTTGTGGTGTCTGGCCCAAATCTCGTAGGTGTATAAGGTTTCATGTTAGTCTTATATTGGACTCCCAACAATTTTACACTGTGCATTCATTAAAACCACTGGTTGATCAATTCTTGCTCGTGACTTCATAGGGAGATAAGAAAACAGGCTCAACATATATATATATATCTGTACTATTTTTATAGAAGAACCTTCCCAAATAAAAAACAATTCTAAAATTTAAAAATATAAGAGGTAGTCACTAAACCATGTACTTTCTTTCATACTCAAGCAAGAGAATAGACATGTTGGTGAACTAGCCTTGCACTGTGAGTGTTTTATTGTTTACACTAAAGTTTTTTTCACAAATAAAAAAATTAAAGAAAAGAACTGCAGACCACACTTCTTTATATTTATTAGTGGGCAAGCCATGTTTCCACATACAAAAATACACATAATATATTTCTATTTAATTTATTTTATTAAAAAAAAATATTTTAGAGGCATAACAATACAACGACTAGATTTGGTGTCACAGTTTGCTCCCAATTCACACTGGAATATTGCCAGCAATATTTAATAAAGCTTGTTCAGAAAACCATTTATTCCCGACATCATATTCAATAGCTAGTTCTCAGGATCTACAACAGCAAATAAATAAACAGAAATCATTTTGATGCGTGGTTTTTATACGACACTGCCATATCGCACAGATATTCAACACCACCATATCGAATTTGGATTTGGCCATACCATTTCAAGCTGCAGGGTGTCTAAACAATGACTCAACAAACAATAAACACATCTTCCACCCACCACACAAATTTTAGCCACAATTGAACAATCAAGAAAGCAACAAATATCAGACTGCATCTTGAAAACAACGAGATACCACATTATAACCAGTCATTACAAACATGAAATCCTCCACCCCTCCCAGTACACCCTACAGCATTAATGCTTCCTATACTCATTTGCATCTATGTACAACAAGCTTAGCCAATAGATGCACCTGACTCATCAAACTTTTGACCAACCACTCATTCTAAATATTGTAGAGTGAGGGCGCTATTTACTAATGAGAGGAATCTTTTACACGAATTAAACAGATCTAATATTACAAGCAGTGAGTATCTAGTTATGCTTTAATTAGAGAAGGTATACAATTCACTCACCTGTACACATACTATGGGATGACTTTTGACTTGTTCCTATGGATTTTGTAGCCTAGGCGCAGTGAATTGTTGTGCGATATACGACTTCTTAAGTAGTGATTGAGATTCAGTTCTGAAATTACCCTAAAATATTTAAATTAATTCATTACAATTCTAATATTACAAGCAGTGAGTATCTAGTCATGATTTAATTAGAGAAGGTATACAATTCACTCACCTGTAAACATACTATGGCATGACCTATAACTTGTGACCATAGGGGGGTCAGTCTAGCCACAGTTGAAATCTTTTAAAATATGACTTCTCAGCTTTAGTTCTGAAATTAAATTAAATTACTAAAATTAATTCATTAATATTACCAGCAGTGAGTATCTAGTTATGCTTTAATTAGAGAAGGTATACAATTCACTCACCTGAAAACATACTATCGAATGACTTTTGACTTTTTCCTATAGATTTTGTAGCCTAGGCGCAGTGAATAGTTGTACGATATAAGATTTCTTAAGTAGTGACTGAGATTTAGTTCTGAAATTACAATAAAATATTAAAATTAATTCATTACAATTCTAATATTACAAGCAGTGAGTATCTAGTTATGCTTTAATTGGAGAAGGTATAAAATTCACTCACCTGTAAACATACTATGGGATGACTTTTGACTTGTTCCTATGAATTTTGTAGCCTAGGCGCAGTGAATAGTTGTGCGATATATGATTTCTTAAGTAGTGATTGAGATTTAGTTATGAAATTACAATAAAATATTAAAATTAATTCATTACAATTCTAATATTACAAGCAGTGAGTATCTAGTCATGATTTAATTAGAGAAGTTATACAATTCACTCACCTGTAAACATACTATGGCATGACGTATAACTTGTGACCATAGGGGGGGTCAGTCTAGCCACAGTTGAAATCTTTTAAAATATGACTTCTCAGGTAGAGACTCAGCTTTAGTTCTGAAATTAAATTAAATTATTAAAACT
Source organism: Saccoglossus kowalevskii (assembly GCF_978046115.1). NCBI lineage: Eukaryota > Metazoa > Hemichordata > Enteropneusta > Harrimaniidae > Saccoglossus > Saccoglossus kowalevskii. Next base: position 21,101,337 of record NC_140654.1, read on the forward strand.
AATTCAATAATATTACCAGCAGTGAGTATCTAGTTATGCTTTAATTTGAGAAGGTATACAATTCACTCACCTGAAAACATACTATTCGATGACTTTTGACTTGTTCCTATAGATTTTGTAGCCTAGGCGCAGTGAGTATCTAGTTATGCTTTAATTAGAGAAGGTATACAATTCACTCACCTGTAAACATACTATGGGATGACTTTTGACTTGTTCCTATGAATTTTGTAGCCTGGGCGCAGTGAATAGTTGTGCGATTTCATCTTTTAGATTGGCAGTCAATGTTTTTTTTTACTGTACCCTGTGACAATTGAAAAACTTATTTTTCAGGATTTTTGCTGTATTTGAGGTTCACACTAGAATATTCTAGGAGATTGGTTTCAACAATTTGCGGTCTTCCACACTCATGATGTTATATCTTTTGTTTCTTTTCGGTGGCATTTCCTTTTAACGTACAGCACATGTAATTATGGCCTGTATTTCTTTACTTTGTAAACCGTTTTTACAGCTTTCTCAGTCACTGGCCACATACTAGTTGAATACATAATATATGCTCCATAGGTCCAGGCAGAGGCATTAGGTTTGTATAGAGGGAAATGTACCAACAAATAAACCAAACACAATTTAGATATCCTTGGAGAAATAGTGACCAACTGGGAATTGCTCCAGTATGGTCCGCTTCATTTACCTGGAAATGACTGTAACTAGAAATTGTGTCGTTGAAGCTGTACATGTGGTTTAAGGATATCACTGCCTTTCTTGATAAGGACCTCACATACATCATCATTTTCTACTAGATACTTCAAGTTGTTGATCGTTATCAGGTTATGTGTGTGTTGCAGTCAATGATTGGAAGCGCCCAACGTGGATAAGAAAATTAAAGTTGTTGAATCAGCAACAAATACAAATTAAGCTTTTCTTGTAAATCCGTCATTGTACCAACTTTGTAATGTTTTGGTGGATAAACAAAGACAAAGTAAAGACTACAGATATTTAATAATAAGTGATAACAAAATCATTTTATAATTGAGATTGTATATATACGAATTTTTACCAAGATTACAAACACATGTAATGTAATGTATGTTAGTTTTGTTTGATGTATAATTGATGTATATTAGATAAAGACGCAGGTACGCAAAAATAAACATCACACCAATTTCCAAACTATTCTTGAATTCTGAATTTAAGCTCGAGGAATTCTTTTAATCACTTTCTAATTTGCGAGTACTTTGCGTCTCTCAAGTAAGACGCAGTACTATGATTAACGGAGATGTGCGTCCACTATACGCTGTAAATGCAATGTGTAGTCTGAATCTGATCTTTAATTTATTACTTAACTAATATTCAAAAACATTACGATCTGTACATACACACGCACAATTCAACGAAACTAGAACACTTGCCTCTGTAAGGCCATTCTTTTTAATGCTGGGCGACAGTTAATTTGTATCTCTCATAGCTTTAATACAAATTCTCCTTAGGGAAAATTACAATAAATGTTATTTATGTTTGTATATTGTGATTAGCTGCAACGTTTTTCAAAGTAAACATTTTTCTTTTACACACTATGTTTACCTAATGATATTACATCAACCAACCAACACAGAGACCAATCAATATGGCCACCCTAATTTTTGTATTAATTTTTCTCCATTGTATTACATCGCAGACCATTTCAAACGCGTTCATACAATAACAACATTACACAAGTTTCTCGCTATTTCTGTGATGTTCTAGCGCATGCGTCGATGCATCATACGTGTACCACATGCGACAGGCATAACCTAGACTCTGTAATCATGGAACCGCGTGATCATGAACACCGCAATACCGTAATTCTACCAATTGTGATTGGAGTAGTTATACTCATTTTCCCAAGTGTATATATACTTGGATTTATGAGGACTGGCAAGTATTACTTATACAACGCATGTGCTTAATATTTTCTACACGTCCTCAGAATGGTTTTAACTACAATGGAAATATATTTAAATGTATATATATATATATATATATGTGTTGTTGTCCATGCTATGTGATACATTAGAGTTGAAATGAAATTTCAAGAAGGTTATTAGTATTTCCGACTTTCCACACAATTCAAGTGCAAGCTAAACGTATATATGTATGTATGTTACAAAATGTTCGATGTTTAAATATGATCATGATATTGCACATATATGTAAATGTATTGCTAACAGAAGACACGGTTGCCATTTTGTGTCTTAAAACGCCACACTGAGTAATTTTAGCACTATGTACATTGGGTGGAGGACAGTGTGGTTGTGATTTTGTGATTTCTGTTCAGCTTTCAACTTTAAAAGCGCATTATTTTGTAGTGAATGTTGAACAAGGACTATTTAGTGTTGAAAATAAATTTGTCATTCACCTCCGTTAACCTGGTGTAATTGTGTACGTGTTGCAATTGTTTGAAATATGGACAAACTCTCTATTGTCATTCTCTTTAAACTAAGCCCCTTCTTATTTATACTCAGAGTAGATCGGTGTAGTTGTATTCAAAAGAAAATTGTTAAACGATATTATTTGTAAGCCTTTTTTGCAAATATTTATATTTTGCAACATAGCCTCCGGTTGAGATGTAAGTCGGCACGCTTTGAGACGTTATTTATCCTCCCTGTGTGTATCATTTTACAAACATTAGTCGCCCCTCGACCTTATGACGGTTTTCAGGAGTATCCTTATAAATGTCAGATGGCTGTGTTTATTTTTTTTTTTCAGTTCAAAATGTTCAATTCAAAATGTACTTTCCATGAACTACGTTGGTGCGAATAGTTGATTGATATCAGTGTCCTCGACTTTGGGGCAATAAAATATTATGTTGTATTGTATTATGTTGTATATCGGCACTACCATCACCCTGGGTGAGAGTGTATACTTGTGTTATAACCACCCCATACTTGTGATGTTAATTCCGAAATTAAAGATATTGAGCTGTTTGATGTAAACTTCATCTGAGAAGCTCAGTTCAGACTCTCTTGACATATGACAGTTTGCGAGTATATTTAAACCTTCATTCATGTTCAAAGCAGTAAAAATGATATTTCAGAAAAGGTGCGTGTCGTAACACTTCCATGAGAACTCTAAAATGCGTATAACAATTCAGGCTGACGGAATCACTTACTATAATCAAGAAGCAAAAACATCAAAGAACAATGACGTCGCGTAATATTGAACTTGATTAAATTAAACATTGAATTGCAATATGAGTGAGAGACATGCGTTAGTCAGTTATGAACTGTAGTAATTCACATGGTTTACGTGAAACACGATGCAGATAAGAATTTTCGTGCGATACTTATAATAGACCATTTTCCGTCCACTGCGAGAATCACGCGTTATGCGTGAAATTGAACGTAAAAACAGGACAAACAAAGGTCATAGCGTCGTAATCGCGTCAAACATCGCGTGGGATTCGACAAACGCGAAAGTATTTCGGGGACATTTCCATGCTTAATAATGTGCTGTCCACATTTGATGATAGGCAATTTCGATTAAGTAAGGGTATTCGGAAGCAATATTCCTCTGTCGAAGATCGGCCGGTCAATGTAAGCTACGAAATAAAGAAATTCTAGTTCAAAATCAAATCGTTCGATTTTTGCGGCAGACGTTCGACGCGCGTCTTTCATGCATCTCGCGAGATCTCGCAATTGTACGGAAAATCACCTATTACAGAGTATGACATCATTTTATTACAAATTGTGTTGTATAACAAAGAGGCTAAAGTCAGCAACATATTATTTCAGCAACCGTTAGTAAATCATTTGCGACATGTTATTTTACTTTTACCACATAATTGTGGCTATTATTGTAATAGTTTGTCTTTGACTGCCTGCAACAGAATTACAATGCACTTTTCCTGGGGTAGCCTTCTTCTAGCATCTGTCTGTCAGGTTTCACTCTAATTTGTAAGAAACACAGATAAGATTAAAATTTTAAAAATGCGAACATTATCGTTGGAAACTATTCTTGATTAACCCTAACTCTTGTGATATTTAAAAGCATTTATTTCACTAGAACGCGCTTTCCTATTTTTGGTAATAATCATCGCTGATACATATAACAGATGACATAACTCGCGATACTGTTTTATGAAACACAATACTTACTGTCAATTGCCGTCATGTTTTCTTACGTATACATATCAAAGGGGCGCGTCATATTCGCATATGTAGTGAAAACAGATGTTTGAATCAAAAGAAGTTAGAACTTATTATTAGTCAAACAATAACCCACAGATTTATGGGCTCAAAACTACTACGTCTCGCTATCATTTGTTCCACCTTCTTAGCGATACTTTATCGGTATCTTAGTGAGATATCATTTCTAACATGTGTTGGTTTCCATAGAAATTTTCAGCATCAAACATCGGCATGTCGATTATCTCTTCCCTTTCTCTGGTGGAGGATCATTTTAGCTCCTTGGGTTGAGCTCTAGTGTGCATTCCCGTTCCCGACTTACCCGCTTTCGATATTTGCCTAGTATTCCCCATACGTACTGTCGACACCTCGGGATGTTTAGATGGTCAAAGTATCATTGCTTGAACTAAACACAACATAATTCTTCATCCCTGTAGTAACTGTTCATATGTCTTGCAGGAAGCCTGGCGTCTCACGTATTAAACAATATTGGCCCTTGGAGAGCACCAACGGCTATTTTTGTTATTCCATCCCTCGACATTATGTGTACAAGTAGTATATGTGTTTTGTGGTAATGGGCAGTATAGCGCTTACTATCATATTGTGTTTGAGTTGCCATGGTTATGTATAGGCAACACTTATTTTCCATATTTTGTGTTACTATGCAGATTGCAGAATTGTCTCACGTGGAAATTATTCATTTATGCACACTGGTTTCACCGTTTCGACGACACCAGGCATAACCAAGAACATAACATACAACCCAACCACTGAGAAGAATACAATAGAGGCAGATTTTCAAACAACAATGTTAAAAACCACACGTGAAAGAAAGCCATCGCACTTCTCATCATCTGCGCAATTCACTATAGAGACAACGGGTATGTATGAATTTACAAATAAAATAAACACGTTAATGCATATTATTACAGACAAACAAGTGGTGAATTTCAACAATTGGACCCTGATATTTCAGAAAATCGTGAAAACAAAACTACACTCACACAATGTTTGTTTTTCACAAATATAAGTTTGATATTATATGTTAACACGCATAATATAAGTACATATTGTTGAAAAAATGGGTTTGAAGTTGTATCAATCTTAAATGTTAACATCATCACAGGCAATGACAACGAAACAACCATGTTCTCAACTATGCAGGAACAATGGGCGTTGCAAACAGGTAAGCGTTTACATAATATAGTAGTTGATATTACGTCAAAACTCCTCATTTTTCGTAAGAATGTTCGCCTTAGCCTAGGATATTTTTAAAAGGCGAGATAGGATTGATGTTGTGTTAACACGCATAATATACCTAGTTGTGTTATCGTTGAATACAATTGTATCGAATGTTTAAAAAACCTATTATAATACTAACATCATCACAGGCAATGACAACAAAACAACTATGTTCTCAATTCAAACAGGTAAGCGTGTTTCCAAGTGACTGCATTGTCACATTACTAACATGTGAACCTAATTAAAATAAACTTATCTATTTATACATTGAAAGAAATAAATCACCACAGTTACATAGAAGCATGCTATAACACATATATATCTTATACAATGTAACACTATGTCTTATAATATATTGCAGTCACAGCAGAAACACCATGTCCTGCTAATTGTGGTGATGTTTGCTCGTTATATAATGTACCATTATGTCCATGTACCGAAGCGTCATGTGGTAAGTATATTAGCTACTAGTATGTTTACCCTTGTAATTTCAAAAACAATATTTTCAATCTTTTCTAGATACATGCGTTTGTGTTCTTTTTTTACAGGTTACTTATTAATTGGGTGTTTTACTGACACATATGCACGTGCTATCCCCACCCTTGAAGGTACTGATGCACGACTCGATGGATACTACAAAACACGCATAAACCCTATTGAGAAATGTGCTGCCGTAGCTCTAGATAATGGTTACGGAATGTTTGCGGTTCAAAATGGGGGATGGTGCGCTTCAAGTTGCACCGCATGTCAAACATACGATACGTATGATTCTTCAGTTCTGTGTACACAGAACGGAGAGGGTGGCCATTTTAGCAATTCTGTTTACATCTTTGTTAATCTACCATGAACTCCATTATACTGACATACTCTTTGTGTTTTTGCACTTCACCTTACCAAACGTAAATACAAGAACTATATAAAAGTAGTAGATGTGAACATTTTATTTAGCTATTATCTTATCAAATAATACCGATATGTAAGTGATACAATTGTTAATTAAACCAAATTAGTCAAACAATTCTAAATGTTAACCTGGAAATATCCTAATTATTGTTAAATAATGTGGTCGTTCCATTCACATCCCGACGTCACGTGCTATATTCAATATGTTACGTATTTGCTCTCGTAAACGTATGTGCATGCGCAAGATTAAATTAGGTTAAAATGCAATATGGAGGTACGCTAAAATTGTGTAGAGTATGTGATATGATTCACGTACAAATCGATTTGCACAATAAGTTGGCGACTTATTATGGGTTGTAATTGTGTCGTAATTATATAGTTGACATGAAGATGATATATGTTGTCTGATACCCTATAGTGAGGAGTACAATGTACAACTCGTGAGCTATTGAAGTGGGGATTCTTTATTAGTATCAAAATAACAGTGTTAATGATGAAAATTATTTTGTTCATTGTAGCAATAACAAATACCTAATGTTAATACTTAATGGGCTAAGATTTATTGGGACAAGATTTGTTCAGAAATTAGTGTACTGTGATTTTATGCATACTATATACATAATATCTATATATTGTTCTCACCGTGATTCAAATCTGGTTCATCCGATTATTTTATTTAGTTTGCTTTATAACAATGTTAATTCATGTTAGTTTGCCACTCACTAAAAATAAATGACAAGTTGATGTACGACTGACATTATCCAATCATAGTTTAAAAGAAGGTGGTCGTCGCGTTGCGCATGTGCTACATATGTGTTGATATACATTGATTTTCCAACAATTCAATGCGCTCTTCTAATGGAAATCACAAGTATGAGGTTTGACCTGGGCGCGACTTACAATAATCACCTCTGGTGATCCATTCGATACCTTCCAATCACCTAAAAACATACCTAATTAAAGCTTAGTAACGACGTCTTAGTTTGTACTAGTTGCACAACAGTCAAAGTCGCCCACTTTGCTTATATGAGACGCATATATCTCGTCCATGCGCGACTACCGCCTTTTAACCTAGTCAGCAACGGTAGATAAATATACAGTTTGCTCATTCAGTGAACACAAGCTTTTTCAAAAATTGCAGCAATTTTCTGTTTTCAAAACTTCGCCAAGCAGTCATTAATACGCCAATTTGCATATTTAATTGAACAATTCAAATTTTAAAACGCAGAGCGTTTTGTTTCACAGGATATGAATTGCATTCCTGTTCATGAATATACTACGGTTATTACTGAATTCTCGTGAATGCTCAATTCATAATTTATTTATCTATTTTCAATAAACGAGTTAATTATCTGATCTTATACGGTATTTTTTCACAATTAACGCTAGAAATAGTTCGATGTGTATTTACTATGGCAATTGTGTCTCACTTAAATTTAGTGTACGCAAGGTTTAATATTTCTATCATTTATAAAACATTAAAGTAGCTGGGAAGACAACAAATTACCCGAATTTTAAAACTGTCCTGATAATGTGATTTCTATGAAATGCGTATTACGGAGTTTAGCGGACATGTACGTAAATAAATAAATGGTAGATTCATTACATGACACCTGTAGAATTTTGTTCGCGCTAACTATTTATTTGCATACAGGAAGGTGATTACGTAGAATTGATAGAATCGTCTTTTCAATGGAAACTGTGCCAAAATTCATTTTCATAAGTTTACTGATTCCATCGTAACGAGCTGAAAAAAATGTTAGGGCACATCAATATTTCACTGTAACAATATTGCTTCATCCAGGTCAAACAGCGCCCTCTAGTGCTGAGCATTTTAACTAAAATCTGGGTCACTTACATCACTGGTCTTTACGCAAAGTGACAGTTAATCGGCGATCAGTAGCGGTGAAACTGTGAAAAAAATAACCCTGTATATGTGTATGCTGTTCGGGCCGCCACGTCATTATATACTTAGCCATATTAAACGGATTACTAACGAAAATCAAAACCAATTTCTTTCTTTGACTTTAACACTCGATAGGGAGCTTGGCTGAGTACTTACAATTTTTGAGTGCAATAAACGAATGTTTTGACTAGAAACTAATGATTGCCACTCACTTGTTGAATATTCCAAAACAAGTTTCGCTTACGCTCGGCCTGCCCAATGTCACGTGATATTTTGACCAATAAAGTACGAATAGCGACAAATGAATATCCGTAATTGTACTGCATTTAATATATCTCAGTTTCTGCGTTTAGTATCCACAATTAACGTGTGTTTGAATGAATGAATTATTCTTGATAAGCCGGTAATAATTCATCAAATTTAATGAACCAGGTCGGACTCCATCAACCTGAATTAGCAGGTAATTTATACTAAAAACTCAACTAAATAAATAATGGAAGACGAGCCAGATGGTGACAAAATAATGTACCGCGAGACATATTGGCTTGAACTCTAATTATCTTGCAACATTAGACTGTGTATGTGCATTCATATTTAAATAAGCCGTTCAATTGGGGAAAGTGGCGAGACTCGCCAATACTGTTGAATAATATGCCTGCGTAAACGATCCTACAAGCGTGACGTTTTAGAACAAAGATTTCATAGCGAAATGGTTGTAAATAATCTGACTGCATGGGTGACCTTGTTACCTTCCACTAACGTTCGCTTGTTCCAGTCCCATGTTCTGCACGTACGCCAATAACCTGACACTAGTATCTCGAACATATTGGTTAGTGGGCCAGAAGTAACCTTTTATTTAATTTTTATTGAAACCTAGTTTCAACAATACATTAGTCTTAAATAAAATGGAATGCATTACTGAAATTTGAATTATGTTTTCATTCTACTTCTATTACATTTACTTAGCCCAGTTCTGTCAATTGTTTCTACGATTAATGAATTTGCTCAATTAAATATTTTTGTACGATATTACTAATGACTAGATTGATATTTGAATTACAACTCCTGTAGTTTTCAAATTAACGCGTCATGGGGTAATTATTCGTAATCATGATGGTAAGTTGTACACAATGACTTGTTGCGGGTTTCAGGGTCACGTGATGTGTCTGTATGATTACGTCAGCGAAGCTTTATTCATATAAACACTGAGTAGTATACCTACGTAGCTTCTTTTCACACAGTGACTTGGCTGGTAGATATTTGGCGAATGAATTATAGTGAAAGCGCTGACGTTTACCTAATATACACAGCAACATAAAATGCTATACGCTGGTTGCTAAGCACTGCTGCTCTTAGCCGCACTATGCGACAAGGGTCGTGGTGTAAATATATAATGTCTGTGATTTATAGGGAAGGTTTTCATAGGATTATGTTAAGACATTTGGGCACACTAGCACCCACCTCATAAACATTTAATTGTATTAGCTTGTCGCCACAATGTGTTATTCGACTGCTAACCACTTTATAAATAAATAAACGCTGCTCGGACTGATAAGTATGATATATTGAAGATAATATTTGGTAATCGTAGTCCTAAACAACTATTAAAAATAGTTAATCACTTTGTCTGATTGCACCTGATAAGGTTAACCATTTCGTTTAATGTTGTCGTATATTTTGTTCACAGAGTTGATATTTTTAGCTCCGCTGTCGACGAAGTTGAGCGGAGCTTATAGTATTACTGGCTGTCCGTCGGCGTCCGTCGTCGCCGTCGTCGTCGCCGTCGTCGTCGCTGTCGTCAACTTTACATTTTCGACTTCTTATAAACCACAAACTGTATAGCTGTGAAATTTTCTAGGAAGCTACCTTGGGTGGTTCTCTCTCAGATTTGTTGATTTCGTGTGGAAATGTTCAATTGTCTTATTTATAGCGAATATTTTGGTCATTTTTGGTCAAAAATGCTTATTTTTGACTTCGACCGATAGCCCAAATGCTTTGATACTTGATATGTAGGTACCTTGGGTGGACCTCTCTCAGATTCGTTCATTTCGTGATGATATCTTCATTTCTCTAATTTTGATGAATATTTTTGTAATTTTTGGTCAAAACCGTTAATTTCAACTTCTTCTTGAAAAACTGCTAATCCAATTGTAACTTTGTTTGTAGGTACCTTGAATCTCTGTCAGATTTGGTAACTTCATGATGATATCTTCAAATCTCCAATTTTAGTGAATATTTATGTCATTTTTCGTAAAAGTGTTATTTTCAACTTCTTGTTGGAACCTCTAACCTGATTGCTTTGTAAATTTATTTGTAGGTACCATGAGTGGATCTCGGTCAGATTTATTAATTTCATGACGATATCTTCAATTCTCCAGTTTTAGTGAATATCTTTGTCATTTTTGGTCAAAAACGTTATTTTCAACTTCTTCTTGGAAAACTGCTAATCCAATTGCTTAATTTGTAACTTTATTTGCAGGTACCTTGAATCTCTGTCAGATTTGGTAATTTCATGACGATATGAAACGATAACAATGTTTGGACGTTATGTATTATAGTATTATACTCATTAAAATAAATATTTCATATTCAAACATAGTACACTGTAAACCTATTCCGAATGCTTTTGATTTCGACTTACAAATACATGGACATTATTTCGTTGTATTCGTACGCTTTGTGTTTGGTATGTGTCTAGGGCAACGACCACAACGGAGCAAGCATCATTTATAATTGTTTACACGAAATTCGAACGTGCACTTATACGACGACTGAAGTAAGACAACATACTATTAAACTGAGAACCCGCTGTTATGTAGTGTTGTAACGAGCTTTTTTATCGATTGTATATCGCATTGTTATTTCCTTGTCGTAATTAATGGGTTAACGGATAGACTGAATCTTAATCTAAATCGGAGGCAAATCTTGTAACATTTTAGAAAAATAATTTGTTTCCGTATTTTAAAATGTAACATTATCCCAATGACGTGAAAACAGGTTAAGCGACCATACGTGATATGAATCTTGTTTCTAGGGGTTATGGAATTCGAACGTGCACTTATACGACGACTGAAGTAAGACAACATACTATTAAACTGAGAACCCGCTGTTATGTAGTGTTGTAACGAGCTTTTTTATCGATTGTATATCGCATTGTTATTTCCTTGTCGTAATTAATGGATTAACGGATAGACTGAATCTTAATCTAAATCGGAGGCAAATCTTGTAAAATTTTAGAAAAATAATTTGTTTCCGTATTTTAAAATGTAACATTATCCCAATGACGTGAAAACAGGTTAAGCGACCATACGTGATATGAATCTTGTTTCTAGGGGTTATGGAATTCTTAATTTTGCAAAACAAAAACAACATTTACCAACTTAAAAAAAATATGGCATGAAAATATTAGCAAGTCAGGCTAATAACAATATTTCAATATATTAGATACACTGACTCATATCCTTATCTGATATCAGAGTCGAAACTCGACGAAACTGTTCAAGTCAATTCCCATAAATAAGACTCTAGTTAACGAAGTGAGACATTACAGCAGGGTTTGGATTCGAAAGAAGGAATAGGTCGCAGTAACATCAGCCTAAATATCAAACTAGTCAAGGTTCACGCTAGACTAACAAATGTTCACGGGTAAAAGCACTCGATTAACATATTGTACCGTACTTTCACGAATGCAAGGTATAATAATTATAGTTGGCTTGCAAATGGAATGAGGAAACGATCACAAATTCTTTGCTTAAGTGCGTCACAAGACAAAAGTGTTTTCTCGTTCGAGTGATAGTGGACACTCGGTCAGTGGTCACTCAAATACCTCGGTCTTGAAGTGGACGTGGTATACCGTCTTTGGTGAATAACCATTAAATTGTGGCACCATAGAACTGAGGTAAGCTTTACTGTGCATTTACAGTATTCACTGTGGGTAGTTTTCTCTCTCATTGGAATAGGTGGTGTGTGCTGACCGTCGTTACTTGCCGCTGTCATTGCAACTGGGCGTCAACCAAGGTCCGGTTACAATGAACAATATTGATACTTGTTTGCCATGTAAATACTAGCTCCCCAACGCCTTTCACTGCTGTTGCAGTAGACTAAGACTAAACCTCACTAACGTAGAATATGCTTAAAATACCAATGTCGGCTAGCAGCGCATTCTAATATTACAAAAAATAGTTTATTTTACTCGCGTTGTATGCGTCACACTGTATTCGAACATATCACGACCATCGTGACTTCAATCACAATTCAACACTATTGTACACGTTTTAAATACAAAAACACAGTATATTTTACCCACAAAATATCACGCTCTTTTTGTCAAATTTCATCGAATTGATGATACTCAATGGCCATTACTGTAACAGTTCCTTTCTCTATAATGACCTAATTTCGATATTTAAATTTGTCGTAGTTGTTTGTTCCATTTTTGTAAATTTTGTAGATAATATTTAGTTTTTATAGAAACTCGGTAAACACACTATATTTTATCTACAACAATTTCAAATTAATGTCTCTCAAAATCCAGTAAATAATCATCCGTTGACACATGCACGTTCTCATTGTGGCGTGCGACTATCCTGGTATCACCTATATGTTTAATACTATCGTCTAATTATCATAAGTGGGGAGTTTTCCGCCATTCAGTCACGTGTTACATCAGAACTGTAGGGCTAAATGTCGCGCCCTGACTACTGAAGAATGAATATAAGGTGACATCACGGATCGCTGGACTCACAATATGAGGATTAAAACCTAGATAATATTTGAATGTTTTTGTAACATTTCTTCATTTTTATGTAAATAACGTTCTCGGTTTGAAGTCAATGAACTCTTGAACACTTGAACAGTAACCTTACCCGCGTGATTAAGTTCATTGTAAGGTGACATAATGACGGAAATCTTGATGTCTATGTTAAATTACACTTTATACACTGGCAACAATACTGAGACTTCTTCGCAAGCAGTGGTAACTGGTCCATGTTATTGCGTTTTATTAGGCTGCACCTCATTCCCGAAAATTCGTCGAGCAGAGCGTGTTGATGTTTTTATTGCTACGTGCCGATGCTGTGGCCGACATGCCAAGCATAATAATTACGTCATGTCGACATTTTTAGAAAAAAAGTATTGTTTAGATAATGTTGCTCACGTTTAATTTCTATTCTAAGAGTTTTACAGACAAAACGTGAACACGTCTAGTGCGCGTGACAGATGTTATATCATCACGTGACCATATAAAATAATAATATGAATAACAATGCCCCTTGGTGAGAGAACACTTATTGATTCAAATTGTTCGTGTTATTATCATCGTCATCGAGAACAGACTAATTTTGAACGCAAGATATTGTTTTGTGCAAATGACTGAGGATCGTTGCACTGCAAATCATCGCCACATCATCGTCATCATCATCATCATCATCACCACATCATCTTTGAACGTTGCAAAACAGATGGTTCAGTAGACCAACCACCAACCGCCCACCTCACCCATCGCTTATCATCCGTATTTCCGTTCACTTGTGTTAATCATTGGTACGATATATGGGGCTTCTAATTACAGAGTTGTGTTTAACAAAAGCTCGAAATATATTGCCAAGTGTATTCGCAAGTGGTACCCCACCCCGTTTTCAGTATTAAGATTATCGGTAAGGTGAGAATATTTTATATAGGCCTTTGTGTATCATTTATTGATGAACCAAGTTCATGGGCCGATTTTTTTTAAACAGTTGCAAGTACTACGTCTCGTGTACAATATAACATTTGAACATGATGTTGATGCTATTGCTGTATGATGGAATTATCTGCAATATGAAGGTGGTACATTATAGGTATAACACTCGATTTGGACAAATTTATCTCATAGACACACTCACTATCGCTCGTATTATGTCGTGAAACTGGTGTAAATCTCGTGGTATGCCTGCCCTAGGGGTGGTTTTTCTACAATTAATCACCGCCCACCATACTGTTATCTTGCGATATTAAAGCAGCTAGCATTAAGTTTAAATTTCTTCTTAGTCATTGCTTTCAGAGCATGCATCACAAACAGCGGAGCTATATCGGCCGACAGGCTGCTAGTTTGTATCCAGTGTAACTATCTTAAATATTCACTGGGACCTGGGAGTCATTTGATGTTTTTCTTCAGCCCAGGCTACAACCTCGTAATCGCTATGCATGTGCGACCCACAAACCTAAATATTGCTTGTGTTATTGTTGTTAGTGTAGGAAATAATAATTTAACAACAACGTAACGTGAAAAAAGGGAGGTGATAGTAGTAGTCAACCGTGGTAGCAAAAGTGTGCACAAAGGTAATCCTGGGTGTGGTTGTATTGGTCGGTTCTTAAACACGCGAAACTCGTATAAAACTTGTAAAAATAAACTAAAGCACATTTTTAGAACATTACCTTATAGAAATGAACGTTTATTTAAAGAAAATGGTTTTGGCGTGTATTTTGGGTCGGCGCTCTATTGCATAAGAGTGTAAATAATACTTGTGCATCTATTTTGGGTTTTGTCAACATTCATTTTGTATATTTTACTTGGTTTAAAAACTTTCTGGTCAATAAATATGGCTGGATAGTGTCATTTATTTAAAATTTGATGTAGCTACTTTTTGATGTGATGGTTTTGAGCAACTAGGTTTAGCAAAGTTAACACTATACGAAACCCCAAGTAGATGCGCAAGTATTCAGTCATCTTGAACGTGCGTGAGATGATCTACACAGAGGCGGTGGCACGAAGTTTTGCATTTGGGGCGAGATCTGCTCACCATTCTTGCGCCGAAGCCACGACCTTAGTGTGTGGGGGGGCGATGGCATGTGTTCCCCTTTACTAATTTGGAAATCTGGACCCTCTGAAACGCTATTTCCTGTATTTTGAAGGGAAAATGTTGCTGAAACATTGGTTTTCAGCTAGATTTTAAACAGGCGACACCCCCACATGTTTTCCTGGAGGGGGTACCCCCGCCTCCGCTGCTACACCAGCGATAGTGAGTAGCATAGTGAGTACACTATGTATGTATATTCTGTTAGTAATACCTCTCCGTTATCGCGTATTTCTCTTCTTCAGAAAATGTACTTGTGGTTTGTTTTGCAGGAGACTGAAATAAATAAATAAATAAATAAATAAATAAATAAATAAATAAATAAATAAATAAATAAATAAATAAATAAATAAATAAATAAATAAATAAATAAATAAATAAATAAATAAATAAATAAATAAATAAATAAACAGTGGAGTGATTGTTTTTAATTAACAATGTCTGGACGTAATGTATTAATATTATAGTATTATACTCATTAAAATAATTATTTCACATTCAAACATAGTACACTGTAAACCTATTCCGAATGTTTTTGATTACGACTTGCAAATACATGGACTTTATTTCGTTGTATTCGTACGCTTTGTGTTTTGCATGTGTCTAGGGCAACGTACACAACGGAGCAAACATCGTTCATATTTGTTTACACGAAATTCGAACGTGCACTTTTACGACGACTGAAGTAAGACAACATACTATTAAACTGAGAACCTGATGTTATGTAGTGTTGTAACGAGTCTTTATTTTTGTTATCGATTGTATATCACATTGTTATTTCCTTGTCGTAATTAATGGGTTAACGGATACACTGAATCTTGATATAAATCGGAGGCAAATCCTTTTTTCCGTATATTAAAATGTAACATTATCCCAATGACGTGAAAAAAGGTTAAGCGACTATACGTGACATGATTCTTGTGTCTAAGGGGTTATGCAATTCTTAATTTTGCAAAACAAAAACAACATTTACCAACTTAAAAAAATATGGCATGAAAATGTTAACAAATCAGGCTAATAACAATATTTCAATATATTAGATACACTGACTCATATCCCGATGTGATATCAGAGTCGAAACTCGACAAAACTTTTCAAGTCAATTCCCATAAATAAGACTCTACAGCATGGTTTAGATTCGAAAGAAGGGATATGTCGCAGTAATATCAGCCTAAATATCAAACTAGTCAAGGTTCACGCTAGAACAAAAAAAGTTAACGGGTAAAAGCACTCGATTAACGAATTGTACCGTACTTTCATGAATGCAAGGTATATCAAATATAGTTGGCATGCAAATGAATGAGGAAACAATCACAAATAATTGCTTTAAGTACGCCACAAGACAAAAGTGTTTCTCGTTCGAGTGATTTTTGACACTCGGTCAGTGGTCACTCAAATACCTCGGTCTTGAAGTGGACGTGGTATACCGTTTTTTGGTGAATGACCATTAAATTGTGGCACCATAGACAATTTGGTTGTTAGTGGGACTGAGGTAAGCTTTACTGTGTATTTATTGCTTTTACTGTGGGTAGTTTTATCTCTCGTTGGAATAGGTGGTGAGTGCTGACCGTCGTTACTTGCTGCTTTCATTGGCACTGGGCGTCAACCAAGATCCGGTTACAGTGAACAATATTGATACTAATCTTGTTTGCCATGTAAATACTAGCTCCCCGACGCCTTTCACTGCTGTTGCAGTAGACTAAGACTAAACCTCACTAACGTAGAATATGCTTAAAATGCCAAAGTCGGCTAGCAGCGCATTCTAATATTACAAAAAATAGTGTATTTTACTCGCGTTGTATGCATCACACTGTATTCGAACATATCACGACCATCGTAACTTCAATCACAATTCAACACTATTGTAAACGTTTCAAATGCAAAACACCATATGTTTTACCCACAAAGTATCGCGTTCTTTTTGTAAAATTTCAGCGCATTGACGATACTCAATTACTGTACATTTCTCTTTAATGACCTCGTTTCGATATTTAAATTTGTCGTAGTTATTTCTCCTATTTTGTTTGGTATTTTTGATTTATAGAAACTCGGTAAATTATGTATTTATACTTAATAATTATATAAGTTGACAGTCGTTGACTTTTACACGCTTTTTTTCCACCACAATTTCAAATTAATGTCTCAAAATCCAGTAAATAGTCATCCGTTGACACAGGCACGTTCTCGTTGTGGTGTGCGACTATCCTGGTATCACCTATATGTTTAATACTATCGTCTAATTATCATGAGTGGTGAGTTTGCCGCCATCAAGTCATGTGTTACATCAGAACTGTAGAGCTAAATGTCGCGTCCTGACTACTGAAGAATGAACGTAAGGTGACATCACGAATCGCTGGACTCACAAAATGAGTAATAAAACCTAAATAATGTTTGAATGTTTTGGTGACGTTTTTTTCATTTTTATGTAAATAACGTTCTCGATTTGAAGTCGATGAACTCTTAAACGGTACAGAAACCTTACCCGCATGATTTAGTTCATTGTAAGGTGACATAATGTTCCTTGTAGATAGTAGTGGCTGCGGAAATCTTGATGTCTATGTTAAATTACACTTTATACACTGGCAATATTATTTTTCGCATACAGTGGTAAATGGGGACCATGTTCCATGTTATTGCGTTCTATTAGACTGCACCTCATTCCTGAAAATTCGTTGAGCGGAACGTGCTGACGTTTTTATTGCCAAGTGCCGACGATGTGGGCGACATGACAAGCATAATAGACACGCCATGTCAACATTTTTAGAAAAAAAAATGTCTATGTCTATGTTAAATTAACTTTTCACACTGGCAATATTACTGAAACTTATTCGCATGCAGTGGTAGCTGGGGACCATGTTCCATGTTATTGCGTTCTATTAGACTGCACCTCATTCCTGCAAATTCGTTGAGCGGAACGTGTTGATGTTTGATGATGTCTGTTGATGAGTTTTAATGCGCGTGACAGATGTTATGTCATCACGTGACCATATAAAATAATAATAGGAATGACAATGCCCCTTAGCGTGAGAAGACCTAGTGAGTCAAATTGTGCGTGTTATTATCATCATCGTCGAGAACAGACGCATTTTGAACCCAAGATATTGTGTTGAGCAATGAAGAACGTTGCACTGCAAATCATCACTACATCAATATCATCACCACAAATACTAATGCGTAAGAAGTAATTTGAGTTTTGGAACGTTGCAAAACAGGTGGTTCAGTACACCCCATCCCACCCATCGCCTAACATCCGTATTTCCACCACAAACATTAGAACGAGAAAGCCGGCCGGTCAAGGTTCGCCACTACTTGGTTTGTTCGCTCGTGTTAATTCTTGGTACGATATATGGGGCTCTTAATTGCAGAGTTGTGTTTAACAAAAGCTCGAAATATCTTGCCAAGTAGTATGTGGACATTTTGATATTGATCGAGACTTAAATAAACATCAAGGAACATTGTAAACTACACTGCAATGAATGTTTACTCTGTCAAAACACAGGACAATGTTTACTCTGCCGTGAACGACAGACTCGTTCACCAAACTTAAACAAGTGGTAGGGTCGTGATAAATATATGGGATCGTTTCCCTCATTGCCTACAATTATTCGGTAGTTTATTTTTGCCATAAAGCACAACAATTACACTGATTGGCAGTTTGAATGAAAGTCATTATTGCCAGCTCAATAAATATTTCGATTATCAACTTTATCATCTTGTTAAACTTCAATTTTAAAATGAATGTATGCCTATCTCGCAGAATGGTATCAAAGTTAAAACACAATTCAGTAGAGTATTATGTCCCATCAAAATAGAGGTATCTAATATTGTCTGTGAATATTAATGACCTCATTTCGATATTTAAATTTGTCGTAGTTGTTTTTCCCATTTTGTTTGGTATTTTTGATTTATAAAAACTCGGTAAATTATGTTTTTAATAATGAATAATTATGTAAGTTGACAGTCGTTGACTTTTACACTCTATTTTATCCACTAAAATTTCAAATTAAGGTAGCGGGACTATTATTTGCATACTTGTTTTCATCTTCTAATTGTGACTAAATGACTACAAATAGACCCGGGAAAGTATATATTTTTAGAATCGCCAGACTTCAAGCTTTTCACAAGTGTATTTTGCATGCCCGTATCTGCATTCTACGACGCGTTACTCAGCCAAAGGTGAGAAATTACTTTTTCTGTAAAAAAAATAATTACGCATTTATGCTGGCGATAAGAAGTATTTTTTTCATTTTTCCTAGTTGTTCAATAGTCTGGTAAATTGAATGTGTCTGGTCAGTTTTATTTAAGCAACGCGTTTTAAAAATAGTGTGATGAATTTCAATTACTGTTTTAGTCGCATTGCCTCCAACTCAAACACATTGGTAAATAATCCATGAAATAGTTTGTCTGGACACATTCAAGTTCCTCTCACTGTCACCTTAAAGCTGTGAAAATTTGGTGTTAATCTGACGATAATAAGTATACGTTATTTTTTGTTAAAGACCTTGTATTTTGAAAAATATAAACTCCTAGAACACGTCCATGAAGTAACAGCAAAGATTTTCAAGCTTGTTTATCGGCACAATCAATTTGTTTTCCCATCGAAGTTTGTTTTAACATGTGTAGGGACATCCAAATGTGTAAGGCTATTGGAAACCAAAAAAATAAAGGAATGGGATAGCTATAATTGGATAAATTCGGCATATGAAAACACTAAAATCAATGATTTTTTTCAGTGGCTGTGTGACCTTGTGTCTGACACATTCATATGCAAATGACTAATCTGTGAAACAAATAGGGGCGGAGACAAACCATTCAAATGTTTGGAAACACTATTTGTGTGTCAGATAGCTACTGATAACACATCCTAACATTGCTTTGCCTTGAGTTTATCTTTGAAACTTATAGGCACACAGATTAAACCTGTGTTGTTGATTTTGGAAAACACTACTGAGGCTGCCTTGCTTCCCTTCAGAAAATCTACATTTTAACCAACTTACATGACATTCTATGTTATGTTGACTTTATCACATGAAAGTTTATAGTGCATTTCATCAATTAATACATAAATGTGAAAATCATAATTTTCAACACAAATAATAGTCTCGCTACCTTAATGTCTCTCAAAATCCAGTAAATAATCATCCGTTGACACATGCACGTTCTCATTGTGGCGTGCGACTATCCTGGTATCACCTATATGTTTAATACTATCGTCTAATTATCATAAGTGGGGAGTTTCCCGCCATTCAGTCACGTGTTACATCAGAACTGTAGGGCTAAATGTCGCGTCCTGACTACTGAAGAATGAACGTAAGGTGACATCACGGATCGCTGGACTCACAATATGAGGATTAAAACCTAGATAATGTTTGAATGTTTTGGTGACATTTCTTCATTTTTTTTTATGTAAATAACGTTCTTAATTTGATTTGAAACCTTACCCGCATGATTTAGTTCATTGTGAGGTGACATAATGTTCCTTGTAGATAGTAGCGGCTGTGGAAATCTTGATGTCTATGTTAAATTACACTTTATACACTGGCAATATTACTGAGACGTAGCTGGGGACCATGTTCCATGTTATTGCGTTCTATTAGACTGCACCTCATTCCTGAAAATTCGTTGAGCATAACGTGCTGATGGTTTGATTGCTAAGTGACGACGATTTGGGCGACATGCCAAGCATAATAAATACGCCATGTCAACATTTTTAGAAAAAAATTGTCTATGTCTATATATGTCTATGTCAAATTACAATTTTTACTCTGGCAATATTACTGAAACTTATTCACATGCAGTGGTAGCTGGGGACCATGTTCCATGTTATTGCGTTCTATTAGACTGCACCTCATTCCTGAAAATTCCTTGAGCGGAACGTGTTAATGTTTGATGATGTTTGTTGGTGAGTTTTACAAACTAAACGTGAACACGTCTAGTGCGCGTGACAGATGTCATGTCATCACGTGACCATATAAAATAATAATAGGAATGACAATGCCCCTTGGTGAGAGAAGACCTAGTGAGTCAAATTGTGCGTGTTATTATCATCATCGTCGAGAACAGACGCATTTTGAACCCAAGATATTGTTTTGAGCAATGAAGAACGTTGCACTGCAAATCATCACCACATCATTATCATCACCACAAATACTAATTCCTAAGAAGTAATTTGAGTTTTGGAACGTTGCAAAACAGGTGGTTCAGTAGACCCCATCCCACCCATCGCTTAACATCCGTATTTCCACGACAAACATTAGAACGAGAAAGCCGGCCAGCCAAGGTTCGCCACTACTTGGTTTGTTCGCTCATGTTAATTCTTGGTACTATATATGGGGCTCTTAATTGCAGAGTTGTGTTTAACAAAAACTCGAAATATCTTGCCAAGTGTATTCATAAGTGGTATGTGGATATTTTTATATTGATCGAGACTTGAATAAGTATCACGGAACATTATAAAATACACTGTGATGAGTGTTTACTCTGGCAACACACAGGACAATGTGTACTCTGCCGTGAACACAAGACTCTTTCACCAAACTTAAACAAGTGGTAGAGTACTGATAAATATACTGGATCGATTCCCCCATTGCCTACAAATGAACATTATTCGGTGGTTTGTTTTTGCCATGAAGCACAGCAAGGACACTGATTGGCTGATTGACTGATTGGTAGTTTGAATGAAATTCGTTATTTCCAGCTCAATAAATATTTCGATTATCAACTTTATCACCTTGTTAAACTTCAATTTCAAAATGAATGTATACCCATCTCGCAGAATAGTATCAAAGTTAAAACACAATTCAGTAAAGTAATATGTCTCATCAAAATAAAGCGTATCTAATATTGTCTGTGAATATTAAAGCGGGAAGGTCGGCACCTGCGCACGCGCGAGAATTGAGTTCCAAGCGACGAAAACAACACCCGCTAAAACGCTAAGGTTCATGGGTAGACGCGTGTTTGTAAACAGCGACACGCTATGGCCATCTGACGCATGCGCAGGTGACGATTCCTCCGCTTTAGCCAATGCATTTTTCGTTAGTCATAATAGAACCTTCTATATTTATGCATTGTTGGGTCAACATCATATCGAGTAACATGCGAGTAACAATGTAACTTATAATGAACTTTGTATGTATAAATTTTTTGGGAGTTAAAAATACGCCACCCTTCTTTCAGTAATAAGATTCTCGGTATGGAGAGGATATTTTATATAGGTCTTTTTTGTCGATTTAAACTCTTGTTATTCTACTCTCGTGCAACTTCATTAGAACATCAACAGTGAATTTAATTTGTTTCAAGTAACTCACAAGTATTGCATGGCCCAGTCACAATGCAATACATACTAGGCTTGATGCATGCGTGTTAATTGTCGTGTAAAAAGTGTTTTGATTGGACGTTGACAGTATTGTCCGGTCCAGCTATTATCGTACATTGGTTTTACAACGCAGCTACTTCGAGAAAATTGTTAAGATTAGTTGTTTTTGAACATGAAAACAGGATGATATTATATCATGTCGTAAACGTATGTAGCCGTCGTATGCGTAGTCCTTTCCTCACTTTTTAACCCAATATGTTGACTGTCGACAGTCGTCGTAATAGTAATCTTTTAGTATTAATAAATTGTGTATAAAAGTAATAGGAGTGAATAAATTTGCGAGCGCCGTGACAGGGAGTATGGAGTGCCGTTAGGCACGACCTACTGTCCGGTTCTGCAATTCACTGGTAAGATTTTTTACCAGATCCAGGTACTTTCATATGCAAATGATAGTCGTGCAAATGTTTATCATTTTACCGTGGCCAATCGTGAAAAGGGTCAGAGAGAGCTTACTACGAGGATCGCCCACGACTTACGCGAAGTTTGTTTTGACTGTACTATGCGCGATCTCATCACTTTCATCAGCGGTTTTTGATATCATGAAACAAACAAATCTTGACGAATGCAATAAAAAAAAGTGCTGGAACGTTTAGACTACCATGATATTTCTTGCAAACAATACCAGCGTCAGCGTGCCGTGTTGACATTCGTATTGTCAAAAAGAACTCGTTTCGACGAAACCAGGGATCCCCCACTTTCAGTTGTCGGTCTCTTAGAGGAAAATGCCTGCGACCTTTCCAATAACTGTCGCTTTGTTTGTTTAAATTTCTTCCTGAACTCATCCATGTTTTTATGCAGAGTCGACGCTCTCAGTCCGCATTTTCTGCACGCATACGAACTGGCAAGATGTAGATCGATCGTCTCTGCCACAACTAATTCAATTTCTTCGCATGTTGTAGTTCTGTTGATCCCACGAAATCGTTTCTTCCGGTTTTTTATAAATTCTATTTGATTGCCACAAACAATGAACGTTTTTCCTTGCTTCTAGGCGATAGTTTTCTTTGCTATTTTAGTTGGAGTGACTGCATTCATTGTGTTCATACTAACGTCAACAGCTAAGGCATTCTGGGGGTCATTTAGAATAAATTTGCATACATTATGTTAATATATTTATTTCGAATAATTCATATCAACTAGAAACCTGCAGACGGGGACAGTCTCTCGGGACTTATGTTCCTCGCGTGAAATGGTTTGCATTTCCCGTCAAACGCCCTCGGCGTTCGAATGTCTAGGAAACACAATTACATTAGGCGCGAGGACTGTCGACAGTCTACCCAATATGTTACAACATCTCTAGTTTGTGTTTTTATTTTTTCGCAATTGGCGCATTATTACAGTAGTAAACTTCTTAAGGGTTATTTTATGACAAAAACTGCAGCGTTATAAGAACCGCTCGTTTAGTGGGCAAAACAAATATGTCATATAAGTCTAACACACCAATTTATACACTGGTTAGGCATTTCGTGCCGTCTAGAGTTTAAAGTTTGTTGTATGTTTTAAATAATCTAACAACAGTTTGTTCCAGCTATATACTTCATTCAGAAAACTTCGCTAATTGGACTCATTACAAAAACAATACTTTTTAGATTTTAAAACGTTTAATCGATTGTAGTACTTATGCGATGCGATTGAAGTTCCTCCGAGAATATTTCGTATTATTGCCACAGGTTACCTTCAACCTCTTATGAATTCCGTTGCTATGACCATAAATGTACGAATGAACTTGTCATGTCACCTATTCAATCAATCACACGTTTGAGGCTGAAGTTCGTGAACATGCAACTATATCTCAAATAACAGCATTTTAACTACTACGGGTGGACATAGTTTTTTTTTTATCCTAATTATTCAGATTTAATGACTGAATATTATAAAATAGTGAAAAACGTGATCCTCGAGTATTTTAGGTTCAAAAATAAGGCATGAGAAAAACTGTTTTGAAGAATTACCGTCTGCTATGGTTGGCTCGTGAAACCGGGAGTATTAAAACCTTACACCATGTGCGTTCTTGCTAAAAAAAATAATAGGCCCCTAGGGCTGGTAGCACATTGCTAAACCATACCCCCTATTGCGGGCGCAATGTAAATGTAGTACCCCCTAGAGCAGATATATTGCAGAAAAGAAAACACCCCCTATTGCAGACATATATTGAGAACATCCTACTCTTATTGCGGGCATTCTCTGCCGTTTTTTTTTTTCACTCATGCAAGTGGGGTGTGATCAACTCAAACAAACTATGGCCTAGGGTGGTGTCTGGGAGTGGTTGTTGCAAGAGGGTCCTACAGCGTGCACAGCAATCATGTGAGTTTGGGGCCTATTTGCCTCCCGCGCGGGCCCGCTTTAGAAGGTGAAAAACACCCCTTTTCCCCGCTAAATTTGGAACTCATATGGGGTAGTAACGGTATATAGAGTGACCCCTCCCCCGGGAGTATTGTTGATCCTCAAAACGCAATCGAGCGTACGGCGCTGAACGGCGTCTGTATTTTGTTTTAAATTATGCTACGTGTGTCCATTATCGATGTATCTAGTTCATGGGCCGGTTCATTTAACAGCGGTTTCAAGTACTACGTCTCGGGTAATGTATATAATTTGAACATGCTTTTGATGCTATTTCTGTATCATTGCCTGCAATATGAAGGTGGTACATTGTAGGAATAACCACCACAGGGCCAGATTATAACACTCGATTTGAACAAATTTATCTCATACACACACTCACTATCGCTCGTGTCATGTCGTGAAACTGGTCTAAATCTCGTGGTACGCCTGCCCTAGGGGTGGTTTTTCTACAATTAACCACCACCCACCATATATTGTTACGTTCTCGAACCTGTCCTCGCGTATTCAAATCGTATATCCAATTGATATTATTCTTTTGTTATAGGGCAGCTCAATGGAAACTCCGTCTTTCGACACAGTATCACAGGGGTCTGACTTGTCTACTGGGAGCGGGCAATCCGCGACCTCAACGGATCCCATCTATCAATATGGAACACCAGACGGAAAAATTGAAACACGGCGTTTCTCTCACCCTGCATTCAGTAGAGGGAAACAATATGCACTGAAACGAAATCGATCTATCCGGACTCGTGCTAAAGTATGGGGTCTTGGATTAGTGGTTACTTTAGTAACTCTGGGCATTGCATCGGGCGTAACGTTCTACATTATAAGTAAGTGTACTGTACTGATAATATTATTATTCCGTAGAAAAAAAAGACATGTGCTATTTGCATGGCATGGCATAGGATGTTCACAAGGAATTAATTGCTTTTAAATAACATTACTTTCGGACTGATCACTTCATAGTAACAAGTGACGCTGAAGGATTCAATAAAAGTAATACGTCTCTCGTGTGAAATACTGTATTTCTTTTGACGAAATTCGAAGACACACTGTGCCGCAGTGGTGT
The DNA here is from genome assembly GCF_978046115.1 of Saccoglossus kowalevskii. Classification (NCBI taxonomy): domain Eukaryota; kingdom Metazoa; phylum Hemichordata; class Enteropneusta; family Harrimaniidae; genus Saccoglossus; species Saccoglossus kowalevskii. Next base: position 21,127,165 of record NC_140654.1, read on the forward strand.
CATAATGAACCAGTGCAATTCAATGCAAATTCAATTAAAAATATTTAAATCGATTAAAATAGTGTCTCATTTGCATCTGCACCTTTTCAGTTACATTCTCAAATTTGCAACTCAGCATTCGCATGAACAGTTGGGATTGTATGCAATATACCCAAATTAAAATTGACGTTCTTGTCGATTCTCGGGTATCATGACAACAACAAAAATTTTATTATTTTGTATTATATCCAAGTCTTCAGAGAAACAGATCAATTCATCCTTAACTTAACATGAACAACATTTATCTAAAATAAAGTTAACACACTTTCGAATTACAATACAACCTACACCTAAATGTACACAGGACACAATTATCACCCACACTACTAGAACTTCACAAGTTAACGTCACATTTATTTTACTATAGCACCATTTCAGCGTAACGACGGCACCATGTTTATATATTGTACGTCTGTACCAGACCTCCACCACTCCCCACAAAAAAACGAAAGTACAGCCACGGCCATTGAGGGCATACTTCACTAGACCGAGCACTAAATAAAAACAAATGGCCGATACTTACACATTTGAGGGCGCCATTCAAGTCAACTCAGAATTATTAATTTTGATCTGTCCCTAATGTTGTTTATTATGGTAATTGTTACTCTGTTCGGCCCAACTTTTCATGTTGACTAGTTCGCGATAGATGTTAACAACAGCTTAGAGACATGTGTGCGTGAATGTGCTAGCATTCAGTAAAAAATGTGTTTAGGCTGACAACTAGACTGGCAAAGTCGGGACTTCTGACTTCTTTTTTTGTTTTACAACAAGAAATAATTAATTGTTCTTTTAGTCTTTTTAGCATACTTACGAAAACTAACCTGACCGCTAAAGAAATCCCGATTGGACGCATCTGCGGACATTCGACTGCTATTAATTATTCATTGGGTGTGTGAGAGTAGACATGACCTTTTAAAGGTTGATTTAACATAGATAAGATATGACATATACAGCTGCACTCTGATTCGTTGTCAATGCTAGTCAACGCACTTTTAATCAGCATAATCACCGAAGTGATTCCGCTCCGGTTTTCACTCCCACGCAGGTGTCGCTTGCAGATGCGTCCAGTTGGGATTTCATTCGCTGGCACGCTATTTTTCGCGATCACATTAAAAAGTCTAAATTGACAATTAATTATATTACAAAAATAAGTCCCGACTAGCCAGTCTAGCTCACAATGAGCATATCTAAAGATCAAAGTTCCCACATAGTGAATATTCAAATACTAAATTGATATTCAATAATTGTTTTCTTTAATATATGCCTGCGTCACACCTATGTAGCGAAACACTTTAGATTGCTCTATTTTATATGACATAATTTCTTTGCAGATATGCAGAATAAATCGACGCCATCTTCGTCTGTAGACGTCACAAATGATGATGGAGAGAAAGAGGAAATACATCGACTAAAGACTTCTACTCCTGGGTTACAGGCACTGTCCTCACAACGACTGAGTTCAACGACAAAGGTGGAGACTACCACGGCAAGTATACAGAAAACAACGACGACAAACGTAGTACATAGTACCGAACTCCCCGAAACAAACCATCCCACTCCATCTGCTCGCCTGTCCCCTTTACCTGCAACTGACACATCGTTGGGCGCGTCCCCGTCGTATTTTATGTCAACGTCACCCGTCACTCCGACGTCGCCTGATATATCGACGTTGTCTACTATAGCTCGACAACTACCCATTGACACAACACAAGATTCCCTATCTATAACAACAGTGTCTGGAAACGTTAAAGACGACGAAGAACGCGAAGACAGGCCAAGTAGGTGCATTATGAATAATTACCGTGACACTAATCATACATACCATGGCATATCTAATAATAGATTAATATAAATTCAAGGACAGTGTCTCCTTATTCGTGACATTCTTCCGAATAAAATCAATACTCGCTTACAGCTCAGTTTGGTACATAATATAATTAATCACCATTTTCTGCCAAGAATTATTCACGTTGTCATATGTCTGTTTGATGTTGGTAGTTGAATGATTTAAATTAATGATTTAAGGTAGAGATGCAGGTTCGTGGGCACTTGGGAGTGATTTTTTTTTTTTTTTCATTATCCAAACAGTCGTGGCTAAAGACTGTTAAAATTTTGTAGAATTGTGAATAGTGGACGATACTCAAAAAACGATTTTAAAATATAAATAACAGGTGCAAACATTCTCTCGTTTGAATGCTTAACAAGATTTAGCAAGGCTGTACATAAATAATAAAAAAGAAACATGGTGAAAAAAGTAATGACGGGATCTCCATAGTATGCACTGTATTTAACTTTTAACAAAACGATAATACATTTAATTTGGAACTGTTACAATCATTTTAATTATGAGAATTAGCAAACTTCTTACTGTTATGCAAATTAGCAATTATCTCTTCTTTTTAGTGCACATCCCAGAACTCAGAAATAGCTCCTAGACGCTTTGACCTTTTGTTTTGAAATTTTCACAAATGATTGACAATGAGTTTATCTTCAAAACGCCGTCGGGCATTGTTTTTGGTTGAACAGTGTTACAACAATCGTACAGACAACTTGCCTGGGTGTTAATTTATGCATAAACTTGAAGTAGTGAAATTTGAGCTGCTGCCCTGCAAAATTGACAACTGGTAGACAGTTTTCAAGACGGTACTTTCTTCATAGTAAACAGATGTACCCATAAACCAATTTTGACAGGAAACAGAAGCATGGTAGAAGCAATTTTTTTTAATCACTTTTGACCAAAGAAGCACAGTTTTGTGTATATTTCAAACTACAGTGTCCATAAATGAATTAAATAATAACAAAATTTTAAAATTCATACAATGATATCATTTAATAGTTAGTTAGACTCGTGATAAATTGACATTAGTATTGTTGTTAAATTGTTTGTCATTATATATGGTGTTAATGTCAGTCTCTTGAGGGTATTAGTTTATCTTTCGAATTGTGTATACATGTGTGCATAAATCGGTGTTAATAATGTTCTGATGTTCATTGGTTGCATGGTTATATCGCCTCTCCTGAAGTAGGGTTTGAATGTTGATGTAGATATGGTTTTATTTGTCGTTTTTCCAGGTTGTCTGTAAAACTTTAGGAAAAGACACCTTCTGGCTGGGTGCTTAGGATTATTTGAGATCTTTTTTCTGTTATTGTTAATATTAGGTAAACATTGTTTCTGCGCCTAAACCATGTTTCGATGATTTGTATTTCGAATGGGTTAAAGATAATGTCTGCAATTTTTAGAGAGCAAGGAAACTTCTGCTCCTGTTCTTGTGTCCTTCATTTTGTTTCTTTATTGTGCATGAACCTTGAATCTCGTTCTGCTTTTATTAATTTGTATTCCCGCCCGGTAACAATTTACCGTCGGATAAGTATTCCCCCTGACAGTAGTGGTGTTGGTGGCAGTTCTATTTACGGTAGTCCTTTTTTTTTGAAGATTTAGTGGTTTTGAAAACGACCATTTTTTGTTTGCAAAAATAGATCACTATTCGGTTAATTTTACGTTTTTTACCTCCTTTTTGATAGCGAGGTTCTGGTTAAATTGAACCGAATTTGATTTTATTGATTTTTATCAATTCTGTTATCAAGAATGTATCTTTGTGTTTCCATCGATTTGTGGTGTAATTAATAATTCTCACAAAGATATTCAGCAATTTGGGGCATATTCCTCATATTTCATTAATGTATTAAAGTATAATTATCAATTCAGGTACAGAAATTTAAAGTCAATTTTGTGAAATTCTTATTGTATTATTAGGCATGATACTGGACAAAACAATTTAAAGAAACATTTCTGTCTCGATTAACTAGTAAGTAATCTGTAACTTATTACTTCTTAGTGACGGAAAAATAACATTTCACGTATTCCTATTTTCAGAGTCTGGACCACAGGTCGATCCTTTTCGACAGAATATTACTGCATCGGAGGGCGACACAGTTAATTTGGAATGCATAATATCAGGTGTATCTGATACACATTTTTTGTCATGGACACGCATTTATTTTAGTCCATCTGGCCAAACGTCTGACCTCATTTCTTTCGATAATCAACTAGCCGTCGACGGTAGTGATCCAAACATACCAAACAGTCCGCCAAGGTATTTCCTCACTCACACGTCTACTAGGTACTCTATCAGAATACAGCCCGTTGATTTAACAGATGATGGAAAATGGCAATGTTCGATTGTCGGAACTGATCAAAAAGAAGCTGTCTGGCTGTCTATACCTTGTGAGTACAATCAATACAGTGTAATACTTTTAGAAGTCTGCAATGCCGATTTTGATTTCATTGCAGATGCGATATAGGTACTTTTCCGCACATTGTTCATGTTTGTATTTCAGTTTGATTGTTTAGTCGTTCGTTATTCAGAATATGATGAATCTCGCGATATGGAAATGTTGTTTACGAGCAATCACAAATCAAAACAATGTCGACAAAGTAAGTTTTACTTTATTGGTGTACAAACTTGCTACTTGGCCAATGCAGATTTATTCCAATGTAGTGTTACACATTTAACTGCACGGACAGTATGCATCTACCAAGTGGTAATTAATCCGAGCAAACTATTGTTAGGATATCGACGAAACGTGCTAAAAGTCGTTTATTGGTGTACAAATGAGATAATTAGCATATCCAGATTAATATATTCACTAATTTACCTGACAGACAGTATGCCAATCAATATGCCAATTGACCAATCTGAACAAATCGTTAAGATGACAGTTGAAACTAGTTATTTTGATTCACACATATGCTAAATAACCTATGAAGATTAACTCGCAAGTAGTCTCTCATTAAACTACACAGACATTATGCATCTACCATACTTAATTTGAGCGAGCTGTTGAAATGTTAGCGTGGGAACAAAACATGCTGAATGCTGTTTATCTGTGTACAAAGAAGGAAATTAACATATGCAGATTGATTCCAAAATACATTTACTCATTTAACTACAAATACACATACCATGTGTTAACACATTTGAGGAAACTGCTGTTAGGATATCAACAAAACATTCTGAATGTCATCTGTTGGTGAAAAAATGAACTAATTAAAATATGTGAATTAATTTCACCAAAGTTATCGTTGATCGTTTAAATACACGGTCAGCATGAATGTAAAAAGTGTCAATCAATTCGAGCAAACTGTTGTTAGAATAACAACAAAACGTACTTAAAGTTGTTTATTGGTGCACAAAAAATTTATTAAAATATGTAAATTAATTCTGATATAATGTTAATCATTTTCCTACACAGAAAATATGCATCTACCACGTGGTAACAATTTGAGCAACCTGTTGTTCAAACAGTCTGTTTGAACAGCTGTTTACAGGATATCAACTAAACATGATGAAAGCAGTTTATTGTTGTACATATAAGCAAATTCGAATGTGTATATTATTTCCAAAGTAGTGTACTGTTAGACATCTAACTACAACCTCAATTTACCGTGTTTTATTCGATTTTTGATAACTCTACTTGTTGTTAGGATATATTCAAAACAATATGAGGGTATTTATATATATATATATATATATTTGTCGAAATTTTGCTACAGGTCGAAACAAATTATTCATATTTATTTCATGAAAATAATTTGGTGTTATTCCGACGACAATAAGTATTCGTTATTTTTGTTAAAGACCTTGTATTTTGAAAAATATAAACTCCAAGAAAACGTCCATGAAGTCACAGCAAAGATTGTCAAGCTTGTTTATCGGCACAATCGTTTTGTTTTCCCATCAAGGCCTGTTTTAACATGTGTAGGGTCATCCAAATGTGTAAGGCTAATGGAAACCAAAAAAATAAAGGAATGGGATAGCTATAATTCGATAAAATCGGCAGATGAAAACACCAAAATCAATGATTTTTTTTCAGTGGTATTGTGACCTTGTGTCTGACACATTCATATGCAAATGACTAATTTGTGAAACAAACAGGGGCGGAGACAAACCACTCGAATGTTTGGAAACACTCATTGTGTGTCAGATAGCTACTGATAACACATCCTAACATTGCTTTGTCTTGAGTTTATCTTTGAAACTTATAGGCTTCCAATGTTATTACAATGACCAGTGGTGTGTTCCTTTGCGGTGGCAATGCGATGGTTTTAATGATTGTCAAGATGGGAGTGATGAATTCGATTGTGGTTTCTGTACGTATCAATCTGCAAGTAACAATATTTCATTAATAATTTACAAATAAGTTGGTGTTTTACAGCTGTTTCAATGATGTATATTTTCCTAATCACAGCGACAAGTTACCGGTGGGAAATGAGGCTCCAATGTGTTTGGTTTATACCATTCAGCTATACGACTGTCACGATGGAACTGTTCAATTATATTGTAATTCATGTAAACATCTACAAATAACAATAATTAATTAATAATAATAATATCAGTTTACACAATAACAATACTTGCCCGTAATACATTTGTGCATACTTTACTGAATTTAACGGCGAAAAATTGGCACAAACAAACTTGCTTTTTGTGAACATTTGGGCTACTGCGTCCAATGAAAAAGTGGAAGTTTTCAAATGTAACATGAATGACCTGGCACTTACGCACTTCTTGTTTGTGATAAGTTTGTAAAGAACAATTAGAACATTGGAAAGAGTGCTGAAATATTTTAGGAAGGCAAATACGGCTTTTTACAGAAAGATAAATTATATAGTTTCTGTGCTACATGTATACTGATATATTTTTCCAACATAGCTCCTGGTTACACAGAGTATCCTACTTTGACGAGTACTCACTGCCCTGAATTCCAGTGTTACTACAGCAACGAATGCTTCCCTTGGTCATATGTATGCGACTATTATACTGATTGTAACGACGGAACCGATGAATCTAACTGTTATTCCAGTAAGTACGGAGTGGGACCTACATCGTGCTATGCTTCATTGCATTCAGTGTTATATCAATTTGATGTAATAATGTACTATATTATTTAAACACAGCAACATATTTCCATGGTATACTACTGTCGACTGTTTTGGATTTCAATGTATGTACAATAATATTTTGTTTCAACAATGTATATTTCACCCCCAGCAATAAGTTACCTATGGGAAATGAGTACCAGTTGCCCTGGTTTACAATGTGATACACAAAGGTGTATACCTTTAAACTGGGTATGTGATGGAGAATATGACTGTCAAAATGGAACTGATGAATTGAACTGTACTTCATGTATCAACAAATAGTAATAATTAATTAATAAGAATATTAGTTTACAGAATTGGAATACTTGTAAATTGTAATAATATCTTAACGAAATTTCAGAAAAGAATACATAGAGACAGTACTTCAACCGATGCGACCCTGTTATGTCTGTATGAATACGCTGTTGTATTCTGACGATTACCTTATTATTGTACATATGTCTCTGTTTGTAATTATTAATTCAATGAAAGAAAAGGCCAACAAATTCAATCGAAAATAATATTTAGTTTTTGCGAATAGTCGGGCTAGTGTACCCGATGACAAATGGGAAGTGTTCAAATGTGACGTTAATCACATTGAACGCGTTCAATGTTCGTGATAAAGTTAACTCTGTATAATAACAAATTAGAACGTTGGAAAGAGTGCTGATTATTGAAAAAGAATTCCGGAAACGACTTGTTACTGAAGGGTAAATTCTATAGATTATGTGCTAGTTGTATACTAATATATGAAATTTCTCTAACATAGCTCCTGGTTACACAGAGTATCCTACCACGACGAGCACTTACTGCCCTAATTTCCAATGTTACCACAGCGACGAGTGTTTTCCTTGGTCTTTTGTATGCGATGATTATAATGATTGTAACGATGGGTCCGATGAATGGTACTGTTACACCAGTAAGTAACGACCTACAGCCTGCTATGCTTCACTTCATTGAATGTTATATCAATTTGATGTAATAATATACTATTTTATTTAAACACAGCAACATATGTTCAATGGACTACCGACTGTTCTGGATTTCATTGTATAGTCGGTGACGAGTGTATACCTGACTTTATGGTATGCGATGGTAATGAGGATTGTTATTATGGAAATGATGAATGGAACTGTGATGCTAGTAAGTACGATTCTGCCAATAATATTTGGTGGATGTACAAAAAAATAATTGGAACTTGGGTCAACTAGGCACATATTAATTGTCTTCACGGTTACGATTTTCAATTCTGCTGCCGGTGAACGATGTCATCGTATATACATCAGTCCACCCGTCACAGTGGCTTCAAATGTGCTGTCAGTGTATGATTCTGGCGTTGTTGTCATTTCTGACTACAATGCAGCTATTGACTACAGTACTTCAACCGATGCAACCCTGTAATGCCTGTAAGCATACGCTGCTGTATTCTGATGATTGCCTTATTATGGTACATATGTCTCTGTTTGTAATTATTAATTCAATGAATGACAAAGGCCAAAAAATACAATCGAATATTTTGTTTTTGCGAATAGTCGGGCTAGTGTACCCGATGACAAATGGGAAGTGTTCAAATGTGGCGTTAATCACATTGAACGCGTTCAGTGTTCGTGATGAAGTTAACTCTATATAAGGAAAAATTAGAACGTTGGAAAGAGTGCTGATTATTGAAGAAGAATTGCGGAAACGACTTTTTACTGAAGGGCAAATTCTATAGATTATGTGCTAGTTGTATACTAATATATGAAATTTCTCTAACATAGCTCCTGGTTACACAGAGTATCCTACCACGACGAGCACTTACTGCCCCAATTTCCAATGTTACCACAGCGACGAGTGTTTTCCTTGGTCTTTTGTATGCGATGATTATAATGATTGTAACGATGGGTCCGATGAATGGTACTGTTACACCAGTAAGTAACGACCTACAGCCTGCTATGCTTCACTTCATTTAATGTTATATCCATTTGATGTAATAATATACTATATTATTTAAACACAGCAACATATGTTCCATGGACTACCGACTGTTCTGGATTCCATTGTATAGTCGGTGACGAGTGTATACCTGACTTTATGGTATGCGATGGTAATGAGGATTGTTATTATGGAAATGATGAATGGAACTGTGATGCTAGTAAGTACGATTCTGCCAATAATATTTGGTGTATGTACAAACAATTATTCGGAACCTTGGGTCAACTAGGCATATATTATTTGTCTTCACGGTTACGATTTTCAATTCTGCTGCCGGTGAACGATGTACTTGTATAAATTATGATAGCAATAAATATACCCCCATTCTATATTAGTCCACCCGTCACAGTGGCTTCAAATGTGCTGTCAGAGTATGATTCTGGCGTTGTTGTCTGTTCTGACTACAATGCAGCTATTGATTACAGAACTAGTAGTTACTCAGTTTTGTAATATTTCTTTTATTTTTCGTTCCATAGCCTCTTACCCAGGCACTTGCCCTTCGGGATATCAGTTCTGCAACAACTACTACGAGTGTGTCCCTAACACTGCTATTTGTAACAACACGGCAGAGTGTTCTGACAAAAGTGACGAGTTTGATTGTGGTAGGTATAGGTAGGTATAGGGAAGAAAGACAGTGTGTATCAATAATTGTATTTGCTCCAATAAGTTATTAATGAATTTCTCAGATAAGGGTTAATGTTCATTAACGTATATTTTACATATAAATCAATTAAAGAACTAACTTAGTATGCAGTCAAGTTGGTGAAGCGTTGTGCTTTATTTATAGTGACTAATTACGTCAAGTTTACCATAATGCAAAGATAAAACCCTGTTGTTTGCTACTGGATTCTATTTAACCGTAACAGTTTCAAAAATGTGTTCATTAGTTGTAAATCTACACTCTAATATCTTCCTAATAACATATTCATAACCGTCATAGTTGGTACCAGACGTACACACTTTATGTAAATTAGCTCCGATGCATTTTGCGAGGATTGCTTTACATCGAATGTTCCAATCTCTATTTTCATTTATTTAACTTCTTCCTGCTTTTAAGTACCTCAATCCAAAAATCCAATTTGTCTTTCTCTTTGCGGTTTGAACCCAAGTAAAAAGTTGTTGTCGACCGGGTAGGCCGAACGTTTTCCTGATGGAAGTATTATGCGTTTTTATTTGTACATTACACCTAATATGAATGTTAAGTAGCACAATTGAAATAATAAATAGTGTGGCAGAAAACTGGCAATTGTGTCTAACACCATTCTACAAAGTGCAACAACTGTTACTGTATGAAAGGTTGATATAAATGATTCACAAAAATTTAACATTTCCTAAGCTTTGTACAAAAATATCCCTACATGGTTTCCTGGTTTAAAGCACCAATCAATAACGCCGATTAACATATATATGATCTAAAAACCTACTAATGAAAGAAAACATAAATAAGATTTGTGTGATGGGGGGGGGGGGTCATAGCATTCTGGAGTTTCATTTTGTTGGTGTATTTCCAACGCTTTATGAACGACGATTGATCTATTGTTAGAGAGGGGATACGAGATTTGTGGATAAGAAGGCTTGGATTCTTGAGAACATTCTATAAAATTAAATACAACTGTTGCGATTGGTCGGAGTTGCTTACTGATCCACAAAATCTTACTCCCTCATTTTTATTGTAAAAAATGATTTCTAATAGTTATTTTTTTCACAAGTTTAGAACAAAATATGTATTATGCTTTCCTCCGTTTTGACACCTACGTGCTCGTGCTCATTATAATTTGCATCGTTTAGAAAATTGCAATTAAACCTCGAGCCTCTGTCACAATCTGGGGTATCTAAATTCAGGGTGTCTATTCTGTGATCTGTACGAATACTTGGAAAAATATTGCTGTTTTGACTGAGTTGCAAAGTCGTTTTGGTATCACAATATATTATATTGAATGCGTTGCATCGACGAATGCGTTTTTGCATATTGATTAGTACACCCGCCCCTGTTGGGAAAATCTACCTAAATTTGTTCACTGTTCTTCGCTTCAGGTTGTGGGGGAAGTATATATATCACCCAAGGTCTGACATATGCTGTGACGTCGCCGGGATACCCCGGTAACTATGGTAACGACGACTACTGTGTGTGGAACATTTCTTCCGGTATTGGGGCCAATATAATCACTCAATTCGATTACTTTAATACGGAGACGTCGTTTGACTACATAAGCATTGGTCATGGAACAAATCCGTCTGACCTGTCAACCCGTGTAATATACCAATCAGGGCCAACAGCTCCAGACAACTGGAGATCACCTACAAATGACGTATGGGTCAAATGGGAATCCGACGGCAGTGTTACCAGAAATGGCTGGCTGTTAAGTCTAATAGCACAAGAAGGTCAGTAAACAAATGGCCTGGAGGGTTTACTTATCGTGTTCGTGTACGCATTACCATGTTTCGTGCAAAGCCAATGATTTAAGAATTACCTAGATCAAGGTCTATATATATATATATATATATATATATATATATACATCTTGCATCATTCCGTCATTCCAATTAATAATAATTAATAATTAGTGCAACACTATTTTTATTATAGCTTGCTACGAAACCGTTACTCTGGACATTAATGACGTTCATTCTATCACTTCACCTGACTACCCGTCGTCTTACAGTGACTTATTATACTGCGTGTGGATCGTACAAGCAGATGAAACACGATCAATCAATGTACATTTCATTGATTTCAACATACGTTCTAACAGAGACTACTTTAGTGGAGGTGTTGGTGATGACCCGGAAGATTCATCAACGCAAGCGTTTGTTTATTCCGGTAATACATTGCCACAAGATTGGTACTCTGAAAGTACCAAGATATGGCTTCGGTTTACTACAGACGGTGCCTACAGCAGACTAAATGAAGGATTTCACGTTGAATTACAAGATGATTTTTGTACGTAAACAGCGTTTTTAAAATTATATTCAACTTTAGTATTAAATTTTAAGACGTCTATTTACTACGATATAATCTTATCATTTGTGGATATGTAATCGTGTTATTAATCCTTTTGCCGCTTACTAGACTTGCTTGCAGTCTGTTGCGATTCCGATGACAAATTTATGAAAAATAAATATAAATTGCGTAAACGAAAGGTGAACACGAAAATCATGTGACCGCGAAACAGACTTGCCATCGGTGTAAGCGCCTTCACATTACCGGCCAGATTCGGGCTTGTAATGATTGACATGTCTAATATGTTTCCAACAATGAAAAGACAGACTAATTAACATATCAACTGAGACCACGGAAACCACTCACACTCCATGGCTCGGCTGCTCCACCCACCGTATGACGTATATGCAAATATGCAAAGTCTGTTGGGATTTCGCGGTTACATGATTTTCGCGTTCTAATACAGACATGCATTTATATTATTATTGCTAACAATATGACCTTTATTTTATTCTCATGAAATCGTCTCAATGTGTTGCAGACTGTGAGAATATTGGGATACCGCAGTGCGAGAATCATCTTCCTTATGGTGGATCCACTTTTTATAGTCATTTGGGACTGTCACGTGAACAAGCAATGGATAGGATGGATAAGATGGCGGACATAGAAGGCTGTCACGAACACATCGAATTATTCATGTGTTCGCTGTTGTCCCCTCAGTGTGGGATAAATGGTACTTATAGACAACCGTGCAAGGCTTTCTGTGACGACGTTGAACTGATGTGCGCGTTGTCGTACGAGGAATACGGATATGGCTGGCCCGTTAACTGTACATATATGCCAACTTCAGATGAGAGACCGGATTGTGTTAGTAAGTAGAATCATCACCATTATCCATTTACAGTAGGAAACGCACTTTTAGCGGTAATACAGTTTACATTAATCTTATTTCAATAAAGAATTTACACAATCACGATGATGGCACGTGATAAAATGTGGTGATTTTACAAATACAACCCAAAGCTTCTGTTACATAACAACAACAATGTACATTAGGAGTCGTTTATGTAATTCTTTAATAGTGATAGTCCATTGGACAAATAAATGTTGAAAATTTAAATAATCTGATTACCTGAAAATAATAGGACACAAAGACATATACATGCATATTGATTTATTGTAGGGATATCTCCTTGTTTGAATAATCCTTGTCTACATGGCGGAACGTGCTTACCAGTAGATGAACTAAATAGCACATGTATTTGTTCTGGAGGTTATACAGGAGAATTGTGTGAAATAGGTGAGTTTCAGCTACTTCCAAATTGCCCGATATATACACGGATACACAATAGATGATTTGGTTTTCAGTATAACTCGGATGTTGTTAGTAGTTTAGCATCCACTATAGGGACGACCATGAGGGCGCTGTTCATATTTTGATGCGATGACATCATACGGGATGGGATGACGTCACAATGGGGATCCTTGCATAAATTATTATAAATGATCGTACAAGTCCGTAAAGGGGATCATTTGGATGAGGATGACGTCATAATGAAATACTGTGAATAAATTGGCATCAATAAAATATATTTGAATACGAGGTCGTAACGAGGTCATTGTGAATAAACTTGCATAAATTACCATAATTTATTCATTTATTTATTTATTTATTTATTTATTATTTGATTATTTTTTGATTGGACGAGCATTGACGTCACGAAAGATTTTCTGACTGTATCGTAGATGGCGCTCACACACGCATACACACACACACACACGCTAATAAATACACGTCATTTTGAAAACTAACGGAGTTTATTGCACAAAAGAATGAAATATTTACATGGAGTATACATTTATGGCGTGGTTGAGTATTTTTTTAACGTCAAGAAAAATGTGTAAATGTGTAGCATGATTTTTACTTTTTGAAATTATACATATTTCAATACTAAACTTACTATGTTTTACCATCAAACTACTGAATCACTGTACATACAATTACGTATACCATTGACAAATTCAGACTCCGCTTATAAATTATACTCGATTATGTTTTTACCAATCATTACCACGCTCATCATTCATGATTCGATTCACCACGATCTGAATAATTCGTACACACAGATAAACGGATTTTTGCGATATACATGTACTCTTGTTTTCACTCCAAAAACTTACTGCTTATTCGATCCCTCAATCAAAAGCTGTTTTACTTGGGATTGTCCAAGAGTGTATTTCCACGTTAAACTGATGTGACGACATGTCGGTCATCAACGATTTCAGAAAGGGAGACTGTCGAAAAGTAGGACACCAATAATTTAAAATAATTAGTTATACTGGAGAGAATGGGATGACATTTTATTATTATCATTGTAGATTCAATATGCAAACGGGAAGCGGGTCAAGAAATCGTAATTGTTTAATATTATAGATATGGTGTGTAGTTCGTTCTTTTCAACGACGAATATCGACCAGTAACATTGCCATACACGTTGTTTGCTAATTAATGTTTAATAAAATGCGGTAAGTTTTAATGATTGCCAAGATGTACAGGGAGCACTCGCTTATCCAATAGACAGATTCCATTATACAATATATAATTATAATATCCTGACCGTATTATTTACACTCTCGTAAACCGACTGTTTAACGTGACGAAGGTACCGGTCGACGAGGGAATGCGTGCATGCATATTACAATTCGTCGACACTTCCATTGATAATAGTATAATTTGCAATATGGCGTAATATCAATCGACGATCCTCAGAATACCGTGTGTATGTATGCATATTGTAGTTCGAATGATTAGATATTTCTTTTATTTTGCCAATTTGTCGATTCTTGCATAATTATGAACAGCGTTGTTTTGCTCTCGAAATAAATACTTTTACACCGATGTTAGCGATTGTAATTTTTATAGTGTGTACGTGCATTCGACTTTGAAATAATAATTGAAGACACAACTATATAGTCTTCAAATCAGCTGGGTGTTATTATTGAAGTAACGCATAAGGCGTGATATTGTTGTAATGGGGTCTGATCGCGTTTCATAACCTCTGTATTGAATAATGCCATGAATCAAATTGTTCTAACGATATGGGAAACATGGTAGGGTAATAACGAGGTAAGCAATAAGTAGTTCTTTTATCGGTGAGGGAAGATCTGCTTCTTGATTGCGATTATCTATAATATAATGTATAATAATCTTTTCCTCTACGTCCACAACTTGAAGCGGACTTTTCAATTCAACTCACTGAGGCCGTACACAACATGGCTTGTTCCCCTTCGAATGCGTGCGTGCGTATGTTGCGTTAGCAACACTATCTGTGACCACTAATCTTGTCAAATATTTACAAAGCACGATGTGATAACTGAGGTGGTAAACTGACCATGATGTCAATATTCAACTACCTAATTTGCACAATAATAATAATTGAAATTGAAACCGTATTCATGCGTGGGATCGTGGTTGGAAATACAATGAAGTAACAAAAAAACCAAGCAAAGTGTAACAATAATAAAATCACAAACATTTGGATGTAAAGTAAAAAAAATATGTGGTGTTTGGTTTAGGCATCTGGTATTTTAGGATTTTTTTTTTGTCGTAACTTGAAACAGATGTGGACGAATTTTCCTAGCTCAATGATTGTTTTGTCATTTTAACTTTTTAGTTTACCTGTTAGGTGTTCATCATCCGTCCTAAAGTTGATTTTATTGTATTTAATATTTTAATCATGATTTGTTTCGTTCCTCCTTGTATAGATTACAATTGAGAAGAAACTGTTTTTCGTTCTCAATTTTCTAGTTGTCACAAACTGGGCAAATTTAGTCTTCGGCTATGAAGTTATTATATCTGCTCCTTTCGATTTGAAGGGTATGAGCCCTTATTCCGGGTTTCGTCTTAGCAGCACTATGATTTGGTTTTTTGATTGTGGTGAGATATTTTTCATATTCCAATTCTGTTTTTTCTGTAGGCTCGTAACTTGTTTTTATGATTTGTACTTTTATTGGTATCGTGTAATGTTTTTGTGCTATGAATTTCAAAGGATTGGTCTAATTTGTCTGTCACTGTTTCTCATTGATTTTCTTTTTGTCATCCTTGGATTTATGTGTATTCCAAATATTTCCCATAGTCAAATTTTCTAAAATCTGATTCATATCTTTCCCCCAGTTGTCTTTTCCTTTTTCATCAAGATGTATAAGTTTGTGTGCTTCGTAAACGAGTGAGTTTGGGTTAGAATTATTTATTTTGATCCAATATTTGATCATATATTTCAATCTAGTTGCTAGGGGATGATGTTTCCCAACTCTAGCAGGCTTGCCAAATTACTTGCTTTGCTATTTACTTTTAGAAGGTATTTGCAGTAATATATTTTCATTTTTTTTCCATTGGTGTAGACATATTTGCCATGAGACGTGATTTTTTTTATGTTCTCCCTCGTCCAAATTTCATTTTTATGAAGTGAAATTTTATGTTTATGGGGGAGAACTTAAATATACAAAAACGTACACATACCTCGGAATAATAAACACAAATCAGGAACATTCATTGTAACTCAAGACGTCCTTATAGCTAGAACAAAATGAAACAAATGCAGTTCTCAGAAAAACTAATTCCAATCAAAACATGTCTAAAAATATTCGATTCAATCCAAAACCAATTTTGTGTTACAGTGAAATTAGTTATGATAAGGGTTAGAGGGTTAAGGTTAGGGTTAGGGTTAGTAGTAACACAGGTGGTCGTACGTCTGAAAAGATTTGCAGGATTTGCAGTAAACCTCATCACATTTGTGAGACCCGTCACGTTATTTGATAGTATGTGACATTTTTTCAACGTGGCGTTAAAAAAAATACTCAACCACGCCATCAATAAGCGCCCTCTACGATACGTCAATGACGTCAATGCTCGTCCATTCAAAAATAAATAATTAAGGTAGCGAGACTATTATTTGTGTTGAAAATTACGATTTTCACATTTATTTATTAATTGATGAAATGCACTATAAACTTTCATATGATAAAGTCAACATAACATAGAATGTCATGTAAGTTGGTTAAAATGTAGATTTTCTGAAGGAAAGCAAGGCAGCCTCAGTAGTGTTTTCCAAAATCAACAACACAGGTTTAATCTGTGTGCCTATAAGTTTCAAAGATAAACTCAAGACAAAGCAATGTTAGGATGTGTTATCAGTAGCTATCTGACACACAATGAGTGTTTCCAAACATTTGAGTGGTTTGTCTCCGCCCCTGTTTGTTTCACAGATTAGTCATTTGCATATGAATGTGTCAGACACAAGGTCACACAGCCACTGAAAAAAATCATTGATTTTGGTGTTTTCATATGCCGAATTTATCCAAATATAGCTATCGCATTCCTTTATTTTTTTGGTTTCCAATAGCCTTACACATTTGGATGTCCCTACACATGTTAAAACAGACCTTGATGGGAAAACAAATTGATTGTGCCGATAAACAAGCTTGAAAATCTTTGCTGTGACTTCATGGACGTTTTCTAGGAGTTTATGTTTTTCAAAATACAAGGTCTTTAACAAAAAATAACGTATACTTATTGTCGTCGGATTAACACCAAATTTTCACAGCTTTAAGGTGACAATGAGAGAAACTTGAATGTGTCCAGACAAACTATTTCATCGATTATTTACCAACGAGTTGTGGTTTGAGTTGGGGGCAGTGCGACTAAAACAGTAATTGAAATTCAGCACACTATTTTTTAAAACGCGTTGCTTGAATAAAACTGACCAGACACATTCAATTTACCAGACTATTGAACAACTAGGAAAAGTGAAAAAAATACTTCTTACCGCCAGCATAAATGCGTAATTATTTTTTTTACAGAAAAAGTAATTTTTCACCTTTGATTGAGTAACGCGTCGTAGAATGCAGATACGAGCATGCAAAATACACTTGTGAAAAGCTTGAAATCTGGCGATTCTAAAAATATATACTTTCCCGGGTCTATTTGTAGTCATTCAGTCACAATTAGAAGATGAAAACAAGTATGCAAATAATAGTCCCGCTACCTTAAATGAATGAATTATGATAATTTATGCAAATTTGTTCATGGTGACCTCGTTACGACCTCGTATTGAAATATATTTTATTTATGCCAATTTATTCACAGTATTTCATTGTTACATCATCCTCATCCAAATGCCCCCCTTCACGGACTTGTACGAGCATTTATGCTAATTTATGCTAGGATCCCTAATGTGATGTCATCGTTTGTGCTAATATATGCACGGATCCCCATTGTGACGTCATCCCACCCCATATGACGTCATCGCATCCAAATATGAACAGCGCCCTTATGGATGCTATACTACTGTTGTTGTTTATTCAGAATATGTTATAAAAAAAGGTTTCTGATTCGTAGTCAATCGTGCGAAAATGACTAGAATTGTGTTCAAATTACATAACAGGTATTTTTTTTATTTTAAACACCGTGATATTCTGCAAAAAAAGTCGGTTAAATCGACTCATGTGCTTGTTTGTTTGTACACACAAAACGTTGACCATGTGCATCATAAACCATGGGCCTACAAATTACTAGACTAATCGGTCAGAATGCCTCTCACTCCAGAATAATGACATATTCCCTGCATATGAATTATTTAGTCAGTAACTGCTGTTTCTTTATAGTATATTGTGTATACTGGTTTCATTGGTCTCATACTATAATACAGTGCCAGTTGGTGTATATAATGCAAATAGGATTTATATTTTAGATATAGACGAATGCGCAAGTAACCCTTGTCAAAACGGCGGTACCTGTTTCGATCTTCTAGGAGGGTTTTCTTGTTGGTGTGCATATGGATGGATAGGGACTAAATGTGGTAGGTATACGTGGAGTTGCTATGATAATATTCCCACACCGATTTGTTAAAGTCATTTAAATTAACCACAATCACTGGTTACTTGTTGTAAATTACATATAATCTCAGGTGTACGCAATTTGTGGTGTCCGAGTTCATTCTTGGCATCAAAAAAATAATACATTTGTTTACCTTTCCTATTTCAGAATGCAGCGACATTACCATTGAGGTCTGTAGAAGTTTACCTCTTAACATGGCTAGATTGACAAAGTACTTACCAAGCGCCGACCGCTCTAGTAGTGTACGACATCTTGAACAATTCCTAATGAACATGAGATATAACAGAGCTGGGACGCCATGTCATCCGCACATGGACTACTTCATGTGTGCTCTTTTCGCCCCAGACTGCAGCGAAGACGGCTTTTACCGACCGCCATGCAAGTATTTCTGTGAGGACGTCCGGCGAACCTGTGAATCAACGTTTAACAATGGAGGAATACAATGGCCAGTAGAATGCGACTTGCTTCCATTCAGCAATGATACGTCCATATGTGTTGTGAATCCAACTGGTCAGTAGACAATCATATTTAATTTATAACTGTGCCTACTCATATTAAACTCACAACCAGTACTATGATCTAGCCTTTAATAGAACTATCCAATGGTCTTTAAAAAAACTTCTGTACCATTTTTATTGAACTCACATGCGGCGATTTAGTCAATCACGAACAATATCAAGTACTATATATAGACTTTAAAGTATTATGCCCTCATTGTTAATTATTACCTTCCGAACTTCGTACAGGTTTGTGAAGACGGTAAGGTAAAATACATTAACGCTACAACTTCGAAAAGTCAACTAACAGGCGGGGTAAAAAAAAAATAAAGGTCGATAAACTCCCAACTCGGTTGTTTCCACTATTTTATGAACGTAATCTCACGTTTCTGTCATGCTTTTCAGAAAACGTGTGATTGTATTGGTAAAATTGTATGTTTATTTGTTACACAATTAGCGCCATGTGGAAAACATAATTTGTGGTGTTTGATATTGTATGTACAATTTATTGACAATTTTGAAATACTTCTCTGTCTACTGAAAGCCTGGTTTCGTTTTCTTAACGTAATTCGTAAAATTGTTATATAATCTATGTTGATTTCCAGAGAGCGAGTTTTGTGGGACCACACCAGCAGAGTCAAACCGTATTGTTGGAGGCTCTGACGCATCGCTAGGAACCTATCCGTGGCAGGTGTCTTTACACGAATATGGTAGCCACATTTGTGGCGCCGTAGTAATTAACGAAAACTGGATAGCAACGGCTGCTCACTGTGTGTAAGTTGACAATGCCTTGACAAGTTAAACAGGGTATCGATACATAAACTTAATAGACAATGGGTATGTCAGAGCTGTCGAATATGCATCTTTTGTAAATTAGTCTGTAACTAATATCTCACTGAATTAAAATAAATAATGTGAGACACTGTACATAATACATTGGTTATCTGCCGTTTAACTGCTAGGACATGACCACCCAAACCAGAGTGTAACCGCCACGTTGATTGGCTACTAAATACAGTATGTAGCTAATTAGAATATGTTAATATTGCTAATAATGAATGACGGCCACTCTCAATTAAACGTTGCAATGAATGTTTTACTGTAACATTCATTGGGATTTTACAGCAAATTAATGAGAATAATATTAGCAGCATTTCCGACGAAAGTGGCAGTGGGTTACCTGTGAAGCAGCAATCGAGAAAGTGCTTAGAGAAAAGTAACTATGATTTATTAATAACGACAGTTTCGTGTTTTTTTTTGTTTTTTTGCAGGGTCAGTTCGTCTCCTTATGATCTCGAAGTACGCATGGGATTTATATCACAACAAGCTGGGTCGGTACATGAATACCGAACTGGAGTGCATAGTGTATTTGTACATCCTAGTTACAATAATTATCTAAGCAGTAATGACTTCGCGCTGCTTTACGTTGACACACCGATAATATACTCTGACTATATAAGACCTGCTTGTCTTCCACCAAGTGGTGACTCCACGTTCTTTAATGACGGTGAAGTGTGTGCTATTTCTGGTTGGGGAGAAACGTACTGTAAGTATTCTGCTTGCGCTGCAGCGTATCAGACATCAATATTAATATGTATCAATTAAGTTTCCAAGCCTCCACAATTCCTCAGTGACATAAATATAATCTCTTTGAAAACTATTAAAACGAGAGAAACTGTGAATGAAAATGTTTGCTATATTTTATACAAGTACATTTAGTGATAACACATTGGAAACAGCAAACATCACTACTTTCAATTGGATGAATGTGTTTAGTATACACTACGTTAGGTTATGTGTTTTATTTTGTTTGATTGAAACGGAAAAATATTGGTTATTGTTTATATTGCCATAATTTTACTCAAATTTAAGGAAGGATATGTACTTTAAAATGGTTATTTCAATTCAAGTGGTATTCATTGAATTGCCCAATAGCAACTCACAAAGCGCACAACCCATCTCTGCACTGGCAATGCATCTGATTGCGAATATTTTGTTTTAATGATATTACCCACAGTTCCAGTCAGAGTTGAGCAAATTGCAAAGGGCGCTGAATAATTTTGTTTCTTTTTTCATATTTAGCGGGTGGGACACCTGACATTTTACAGGAAGCGACCGTGCCACTGGTCAATCAACAGACATGCAACAGTAGATACGATGGTGATGTGACTGAATCGATGATATGCGCCGGATATTTAGATGTCGGTGGAATAGATTCGTGTTATGTAAGTACCCATCCCCTGATAGTTCATTCAACAAATTGTGGGGAAAACAAGTAAAAGTAATTCAACTCGATTTTCGAGAACGTATGTTACTCAAAATCGCACACAATCGTCACGCTACACTGCATTCAGTTCGGACCCCGAGCGTCGTAAAAAAAACGTGACTACAGCGATAACATGATCATTATATTCAGTATGTTGAAATACAACTACCTGATTAAACATTAATAGACGCGACGCATGCTAATCTTTTCATACGTCAACTATTTCAGGGTGACAGTGGTGGTCCATTGGTGTGCCAGAAATCCAATGGCCGGTGGTATCTTGCCGGGCTGACAAGCTGGGGAAATGGCTGTGCCGATTCGTACTATCCCGGTGTATATGCACGTATAACGCATGGAAGATCTTGGATTGATGAAATAATGTCAACAGGTATAACCTCATAATAATAGCAAAGCATATGCACTGCATGTCTCCAAGTAGAACGTTTTAAATGTGAGCTTTGAAATATACTTTGGGAAAATTTGCTAATTGTGTTAATACCTTTAATGTATATGTATAGATCATTTCGATCATGACTCACTATAACATTATAAACAGGTTACACCCGTTCAGCATCATTCACTATAGACAGCACATGAAGTGTGCACCAATTCTCTATAAAAATGCATATATGACATATACCATCCGACCAGGTTTAGTGAGTCTCCAAAATATTCAATTATTTGCTGTGGTGATAATTTTTAATTATTTATTACGCGATTATACTTGCATGCCTGAGTGTTCTTATATTATGGACAACATTGTTGTTGGCAGGGTGTGAAATACTTTGTGTTATGTACAGAAATATATCCACCGTGTTCTATCTGTCATGTTCAAATATGTTTGTTTTATATTAGATTTGTTTTAATCCAACTAGAGCTTTAAAATAGTATTAATCATTATACATCTGTCAATATAACGCCATAAGTTACAGCGTGCCGTAATTTTGCGGTATTTTACGGGGTATTTTCATCTTACCATATTAGGAAATGCGAATTTCAAATATATTATAATTACGCTCGTAAGCGTTCTCTAATAATAGAAACAAACATGGCTGCCACCAGGGTTTGACTGTACTCCACACAAAGAAGTTCGCTGATTCTGCTCCAAATATTTTAGATTTCGGCATTCCCGTGATGTGATTGGAAGGAAAAGATGTATAATATTAAAGTTATTAAGAGGATAACTCAAAGTATGTACTCATACAGTACACAGTCGCATCAACCTCCGCTGCGTGTCGGCCGATACTTCGTGCATACCTTGAGGAATCCTCGTAAAAATTTCATATTTTTCATATTTGTTGCAGAGCCATAAGAACGATGAACACACAGAAACAAGCTAATGGAATATTAACGAATATTATCCAGAACATTTACAAAAGGGAAGAAAAAGTTCAAATTGTGTGTAATCATTGTATGTTATATATGTCACAGGGGACATATTGTCATGACGACGGTTTTTACACTTACTTATTCAAGAATTGTTTTTTATTTTACTATTGTCTTGCGTAACTGTATAATTCAATTAATTTAATAACCTAAATTTTAGTGTTTATTTCCATGATTTTAATTTGAATTGTTTTTATTGAAAATGTTTTGATGAATGTTTTTTCAATAGAAAAAAATGTTATTGTTTGAGTGGATGATTGTGTTTGGATAAGTAACTAGAAAACCATGAATAAAGATTACTATGAAAACTGTTTACACGAAGCTTGTGAAAGAAAAACATGTGAGCTATGCCATCGAATGCTTTTAAAAAAGTTGAGATAATTAATATGTGACTGGCTGTGTTTACCTAAATTGTTACATGGAGTGGTTTTACTAAACACTGTACTTTTCAAACCAATTACTGACAAGTTTACAATTTTCTACAAGATGTTTGTCTCCACTTTTGTTTACTGGATCAACATTAGCTTTCCTACACAGCTATGGGAATATAAACGGGTTGAGCGACTTACGTTCATCATCAGTTGACAGTACATTGTGAGCAAACAAATTGACAAATACTGATCAATTGAAAATGTATCCACATCAACCACATAATCTCTGTTACACACTGAAATCTATGTATCCGTGCTTGGTAGTTTGTATCCCGAAATTATTCCTAACTGGTAATTTACCACAGTCTTCATGTCATAGTACGGATTTCAGTACAATTGGGAATTTTTAAACATCATACTAGTTTCTAATTCAAAATCAAATTCAATAAATTGTTTCCAATCAGTCACATAAGTTTCAAAGAATTCGGACACTGAATGATGTACTGTTTCCTTGACAACTACGTTCATCAGATTTACAAATAAGATGATATTGCTCTTTCTGAATAATTGGTTTTATAAAAAAAATAAAAATATTTTTTGAATTACAAAGCCTAATGTGTTTATTATTTTGCCGAAGCATTCATTCATATAGCTTGCTTGAAGTATTTCAAATACGTTAAATAGTTCTGCTCCAGTATGAAATCAGTCAAATAAATAAATATATTCAAAACATTGTTTTGCTGTTTTTTTCGTGTGAATTAATTGAATTCATACAGGTATTACAGATACATGTGACGGCGTACACGACTATATAGCATTAGCAACACATCACAATATGATAAACACTGCAGAATATGGTTGTTAGAAGTCAACTAAAATATTGTTCGCGACTCAGTGGCTGATCTAAGGGGGTTCTTCCCCCTCATAAAAAAAATCCTGTATCCGTCCCTGCGACTCTTATAATTTGATTAGCGAATTTTGTTTCGATCCAAATTTTTCTAGTAGTAAATTTCCATGAAACATCATGTATATTTCGTCTTTTTAACGTTTGATACACTTCAATAGCGCACTTTCATTTTCTCCATGACTCGATTAATTTAAATAACTATTACAACACGAATAATGTAGATGTTCTTAGTAGCTCACCATTTTAGGACGCGTTCGAAAATGTCACTATTAACGCTGAAACGTGTTTATGTAACAAATTTTAACATATTGTTTTGCATTTATACTATAGTTTCAAGCATCTCATCAGAAAATATGATAGCTTTTTTTCATTTAGCGTGTCATTGCTTAGTTTAGTTTGTGGCACTAGAATGAGTAGCCATTTACAAGTTTTTTGCCTAGTAATTGATGTACTTCTCTTCACATCGGATCAAGTAACATTTGGAATATGGATTCAATTCTCCAATTTGTGTTTGTATCTTTATTGATACCAAAATGCATCATTTGAAGCAGTTATAGTACACTACTACAGTGGTCAACTTTCGATTCGCATCAATGCCATGTAGTTATCATTTATATTTATGTTTGATGAAAGATAATTAAATTATGTGAGCTGATGTGGATGATTGTGGATTTGCTCTGTGGGTGGCATATTGGAGACTTTCCCTGTATTTACTGTTTTCAAACAAGCTACGTAGCAGGAACACGTACATCCACACAATCACATTACATATTACTCCGTCTCAGAAGTGTATGTTCCAATTATATTCTATCAAATATAATGTGTATTAAATGGGTAAGTTCACATGATTTGTTACTGTTTCTGTGTTGATTACATGTGGTTCCTTTTGGCACATTAAAGGGATGCTTATTACACAAATGTAACTTCGGATCAATAACTGTAATACGCTTGCATAAGCTTTTTTCCAACTTTGTTATACCAATGATCTGACTAGAACTATCCAATGAGTATGTTACGGGTGTATCTTATTAATTAATATTGCTTGATGCTTCTCAGTAAAATACAAGCGAGGTATGCGTTTCTGGATGAGTAAGAATATAGTGGCAAATATATGAGGAGCTGTAACTCGAGCAGATACTCACTGAATTTGTGTATGATATTTATTCATTTATTTCATGATTCATACATATTTTTAAATAGGAAAACTCAAAACGCTATGACATTATCCACGACTATAGTTTCTTGGAGCCTCTTCTGAACTGGAAATATAAAGGTTCCCATTTTATTATCTTCCACGAGGTTTGTTTTCCTCCACTGATAAAACAGAACAATTTTTGGTTGGTTAGAGTGTCTCTTGCGGTATAAATAAAAAAAGAAAGTTAAACACATGTTCTCGACAGCTAGAATACGTCTCGAATATATCATCACTGCCGCCAAAAAGGTTATGTTTGGGAATGTATTGATTCGTTATTTGTACAGTTTGTCTGTTACCAAGATAACGGCACAGACCAATTTTGCTAAAGATATGGATATGAAGTCCAAGCCATTGATAGTGGTAGGAACGTTAATACGGTTGCCATAAAAACAGCATTTGCGAAAATGCTTTTTTTAATTATGCTTGAAAAATTGTCAGCACGAATTTTACTTGGAATCTAGTACTAAATGAGTTTATAATGTTATAGATGTGCATTTCATGGCAACTAAAATTAAAGGGCGGTGGCCGTCGCGCCGCGCATGTGCGACATTTGTGTTGAAAAACATTGATTTACCCAAATCGCCATCTTTGTTTATATGAGACCAGATCTAGCGCACGCGCGGCGCGACGACTACCGCCCTTTAACATTTATATGACGTATTTATACAGGTTATTAATGCCATCAATTATATTTTAAAAGTGATTTGGATTTTTCGCCATTGCCTGATAGAGTCGATATCTAAATTGAACAAACCTAATGAGAGTATGATTAACATAAACTATGAGATGGACATACTTGTGAGGATATGTAATTTTAAACACTTGACGGATGTTTGCGCTTTTAGAGTGTTTTCTATTTTGATGAATATATATATATATATATTATCCAATATTTGTGTTTCATTGATATAACTTTCATCAATCTGCTCGTAATACAGGAGGCTTATGTACATTTTACATCCAATATTTAATTCACTCAGTCCCGGATTTGTGAATCAAAAATCGCTTTTCCCTATCAAAAGTGTTACAGTGTAGAATTGTGATTTAAACTGACACAGCCACGTGTTTCATATAGTCATTGCCTGTGGGAAATGGCGTTGAGCGCTATTCGAACCAAGCAATGGGTCTAAATATTCAAACAATAATTGAAACTTTACCAATCAGTATTGGTGTTTGAATACAATTTTGAAAGTATAATTTATAATAATTACAATCTCTAAACTACTGAGATTGTATATTGCACACAAACTAAAGTTTCTAATTCTAATTTTTAATTGCCCATAAATATAACCATCACGTCCCGTTATAGGACAACGCCTCCGATTTATTCATAAAAATATGAGCATGTATTCGGGCCCCTCAGCTATTTACCAGAATCTACATACCCAAATTTTTGTTCCACGCCATGAATAAACAGAAACAAAAATTGGAATTACTTAAACTATATAACACCAATACTGGAATGGCCGACGATTGAATATAAGCCAACTCAAACAGTTGAGTTCAGAGGTAAACGTAGTAAATAAATTATGGATGGTATTGTGTGTTGGGATACTAGCAATTACTTACTTGTTGATCCAATGGCAAACACTCTATAAAAAAAATGATACAAATTACAAATAATTATTGATTTGAAAAGGACACTAAAATTTATAAATTAAATAGATAAAATTCAATTCAACCAACCTTGCTAAGAAATCTCGATATTCGTCCTCTGTTGAAAAACATCACATTTCTGTTTAATAATTGGACTAATATATATTCATTAATATAACAATATTGTTAATACATAAATTCTAGGCCATTAAAGATGACACTTAAAAATGTACAGTGAAAGTAATAATGTAGAAGAACAATCTAGACAATTCATTTCAGGACATTACGTTTAGTATTAACTTGTTCTGTTGTCGCAGCATTCGACTCATTTGCAAATAGTGTTTGTTATAACATGCATTGGCACAAGGTAGTCGGCAATTATGAAAGCCCAAATAATCAGTCATGTGAGTCTATAGACAGAGATGGTCCAATATAAAAACTTAGGTAAAAGTTGTTTGTTTAACAAACTTTTGAGAATGACAACAATCAATATGTGATTATAGATGTAGAAGTTATTCAATGTGTGATTATAGATGTAGAAGGTGTTCAATGTGTGATTATAGATGTAGAAGGTGTTCAATGTGTGATTATAGATGTAGACGTTGTTCAATGTGTGATTATAGAAGAAGAGGCTGTTCAATGTTTGATTATTGACCGGGTAACCCCATCGATTTGAACAGACAATTAATTCTGCAGCCAAATTGAGTGCTTCATGTTGTTGAGTCGCAAGAAACCATAACAAAATACCATGTTAATATACGAGTTTTCTATTAATCTGTTTTTTTGGCATTCAGTTTTGTGTTACAAACATTGATTACATGCAGTAGACAATATAATGTTACTGATACTCAACAAAGCCGAACAAACATTAAATAAATAAATAAATAAATAAATAAATAAATAAATAAATAAATAAATAAATAAATAAATAAATAAATAAATAAATAAATAAATAAATAAATAAGGATATCTCTACCTGGCGATACATATTTGTTTACGTGATACTGAAGGAGGTTTTGATATTTTTGTTTTCATTTTGTTAACTGGTAGCTCAATAATATATTCGCTCTATCGAACCAATGTAATATCATGTAGTCGGTCACACATGGCGCAACTATCTACCAGGATCTACCCCCCCCCCAATTGCACATTAGAAAAAAAATCCATATGTAAATATGTAATAATTAAAATAAATTAAATTTCAGGCGCTTACCTTCAATCAACATATCGTCATTTATCTCCTGTTGAACAACACCAATTTTTGATTAATAATATTACTAAAATATATTCATGGGGATATTAATATTGTTATAAGGCGGGAATACAAGTATACAAGGTAATTTAGAAAAAAATGTTTTTAATTGAAATGAATTTTGAAAATAATAATTTGATATACAAGAGCTAGAGGTGTTAAAACTCAGTAAATATTGCCTATTGCGTTTTGCATTGGCATACGGGTTGAATACGTATATTGAAGTGCTACTAGTACTACAACGACAATTCAGTATGGCATCTAACGATATGTATACGTCATGCGATTATAAATCAGCCAGTTGCATTGTATAGACCGTATAACGTGTGGTTCTCAGAATATTATTATTACTAAAATATTTCTATATTATTAATATCTGTCCAGTGTCAGGGAGAACGCTGTTTTAAATCCCGTCGTTAGCTGTTTTTAAAATTGTCGGAAAATAAAAAATATAGTTAGGTTACAAACTATATATTTTAGGAAGGTCAATGCGACCTATGATCTACAAATTATGTCACCTGTAGTGATTGCGCCCTCACCGGTAGATTCACTCAAATACAAAATTATTTTGACTTTTGAAAATGAGCAACGAAACAAACTGTTGCTTACAATTTTTAGCTCTCAATTTACTATATTAAAAAAATGTTGTGCTCAATATCAAAACACTGTCGTAAATACATTTCGCACATGAATTTTAATATACAAAGAACACAGTTCGTCATTATGTGTTTTGAAACATTAAATAGCATTAACACGTCGACTATGCTACTAGTACTGTTTCGAAAGCACTACACAAACGTCCATATAAATTGTTCAGTGTCTGTCATATTTGTTGGTTGTCGTTTAAGTAGTGTGATATATATTGCCATGGTAACTTGTACCAGTAAAATTCAGCTTGCTATAAAAATGGAATTTCTATACCTGTTTCAGCGTGAACCCGAAATATTTATAATTAAATTAAAAGAAAGTCGAAAATTAAAAATGTTTTGCTGATATGTTTTCTGTATACAATATTTTGTTTTCATTCATACGGGTACAGAAGTCTAACGATGTCCCAGACTATGCCATACGAGTGACGTACCACGACGTGATAATACTTGTACTGAAGCATATGGTTCCTTAGAAGCCAACTGGATATTGTTTCCAAATTTCGTAGCCGACTAAAATCTATTTTGTCACTTTGTTCATAAATATTATAAACATTTTTTTTATTTTTATTACACATTGTAATTTCTTTACTGGACCTTGCGCTTTTCATGACCTTTGCATGTTGCGGGATTGAACGCATTTGCAAATGGTGCTGGTCATTGCAAGCAGTGAAGCAAAATGAAAATCCCCAAAATGACCAGACAGAACAAAGTACACAGTAATCTGGCTTTAAAGCATACATATTATGCCCCCAAATGTTGAGAGCCTAATACTAACTAAATAGTTTTTCCTTGAATGATACAATGGGAAACGCTAGTGTGCTTACAGCTGCTCGATCGTCTTCGCCTTTAATGGTGATAACCAGTATGAATAATAAAAGGAAGATCAACAGTGTTCGCATTTTGATTTTAAATGATGAAAATATAACCCAAGCTCGTGTGTGATCCGTAGGTGGAAATGGAGTTTTAAATGATTAAATATTTAGAAGCATGTGGGCGTTCTCTGCGCGATACGTCATCAGACTGAATGTCTGGAATTTCACTTCGCATTTGTGATGGAATGACAATTTATCCATACTAATTGTGTCGATATGGTGCTGTGAATGAAGCCACGAATTACATAAATGCAGAAATTGAAAGTGATGAAATAGTAAAATACAAATTCAGCTTGCACTCACGACGGAATTGATATATCTGTTTTAGTGTGAAACCGAATATATTTATAATAAAATGAAAAGAAAGTCGCTAAATATATAATATGGTACAGTAAATTTTTTATCAATGTCCTACCTGTAAATCCAATTTCAACTCGTACATGTCTAAAATGATATAATTTACAAATAGTTTTTAAACTCAAAAAAGGGCACCAATATTTATACATTGAAGAGATCAAATTAAATTTAACTATACCTGTTTCTAAATATCGACGTTCGTGTCATATTGAAAAACAATATTTGTTTTTAATAATCATACCAACATTTATTCATGAATATATAACAGTAATGACGAAGGCACTTTCAAATGCACGGTAAATGTAAAAACGATTTTACAAACTTACTACAGATTTACTTACTCAATGGTCGTGTTAATTTTCGGGACCTTGTGTTTTGCATTGCTGTGTTTGTAAGACTTGAACACATTGACGAATCGAGTTGACCACTGCAAGAAATGAAGCAAGATTTTATGCAATTTCAAAGACCATATTATCGGTCATCTGATTCTACATACAGAAGCGCTTCTATATAAACACACGTGCTGAATTCGTATCTTAAAGTGCTACTGCAACATCATCTCAGTATGGTAACCAATGGTGTGCAAATGTGATGCGATAAAGCTGAATACAGTCAAGGTTCACGTTTTGTGCTGCCTTTGCAAGTGATACGAGATATTTTTTCTGTAGTTGGAAGTTGACACGCCAAATTTCCTCAACATGTCCTTGGGTTTTAGAACTGTTCATATATCGATGTTATACATTGATTTCGTACACGGCAAACGGTAAAAAAGCAGAATGTTTTTGTAGATTTACACGTTGCGTAAATGTAACGACGCCATTAAATATGATCTAAACCAAGCCTAGATACCCCCCCCCCCTGCACTCAAAGTACTAAAACACAAACATTTTGGCTGTTCATGGACATAGATTAGACATTTTGCACTTTCAGTAAGGCAGTCTCTGTACTGCATGAGATGAGTGTACCACTGACTCAATGGGCAAATTGAAGTTGAAGTTGAACTTTTCGAGTTCCATTCACTAAGAACACATCACTGGTCAAGGTTACATATGATAGCCAAACGTTGGGGTGGTTGATTCATAGATAAGTCATTAAATCACCTCAATGTTATTATTATAGATAGACTTGTAACATCGTCCTAAACATATATATAATTTCTGCTGCAATAGATTTGCATGTTCCGTAC
Organism: Saccoglossus kowalevskii; assembly: GCF_978046115.1. NCBI lineage: Eukaryota > Metazoa > Hemichordata > Enteropneusta > Harrimaniidae > Saccoglossus > Saccoglossus kowalevskii. The sequence goes on from NC_140654.1 coordinate 21,158,471, forward strand.
GTCCTCGTCACATATTTGAACATCTTCTACATCTATAGTGCTGCCTGTTTTACGTAAATTGTCTTCGCCATCATCTTCATGATATTGAGAAGAGAATTGAAATTACCTACTAATTAGATTTAGCTAATGTATAGTCGACTATAACGAATGGGACGTTTCACAAATTTGCTGACGGTCAACTCCTAGTCTCTTAGAGTTAAATGAATCTCACAACTGGCTCAGTGAATGTCACTCCTCATTACAAGACGTTATACAGTGGTTGACGCCACTGGCTGTGTTTACCTGTATAATCGCATCATATTTACGCACCATTAGTTTCCATACTGAATTTTTGTTGAAGAAGCACTTCTTGATAAAAAAACAGTATACAGTATTTATATGGGAACACGTCTGTATGACCAATCCCCTCGGCTTTCAGTGGACTATTTCACTGCTTGAAATGACCAGCACCATTTGACAATGTGTTAAATCCTGCAACATAAAAAGATCATGCAAACCACAAGGTACTGGAAATAAATTTAAAAAAATAAACAACTGCTAGAAAATTTATGAATAAACTTGTCTGACACATCATCACAAATATATGTATATATATTATTTCAAACCTAATATAGTATACAGGAAAATTCAGCAAAATATTGTTTTGAATTTTTTACTCTCTTTTGATCGACATTATATTTAAAAATAAATTCGATTTCACACTGGAACAGACATATAGATTGAGAGCAGGAGGAATTAGAATTTTACTGGTATGAGTTGTCATGGCAATATATACAACTATGTTTAGAATCAAAAGCTTTTCAATGAGTCTGTCTATCACACCACTCAGACGACAGCCAGTGATTGACTGATCACACAAAGTATTTACTATTCACTATACAGCAGTTGAATATTATTGACGGAAGTGTTGTTTATTTTGGAATCAGTAAACAATGTATTCAATCGAGCATATTGATGTAATGATGTGGTGGTCAAGTAGTACATGACATGACATTCTAGAGAATAATAAAAACGTGCAAATATCCGTGAAGTTTGTCTGCCAGTGCCAGAAACTATGAAAATAATTTATTAGTAGTAAACCGAGACAAAATGCCAAAAACTATGACAATCTTTCAGTCACATAAAGCAATACCAATTCCACGGTATTTTGAAACAGAAAATACGGTAGTTATATTTAATTTTTTTGAAACTCAATAAGATAATGATACAGAGTATGACCATTTGTAAGTCTGAGGAATGTTGTAAACAATGAAACACAAGGCATCATTCAATATCGAAATTCTTTAAAACTTGTGTGGCTGATTGAAAAAGGGTGAACCGTTTAAGTTTGTTCTGAAAATTGTCAAAGGTATAGAAGCCCTCAATGTTCACACACTTTGAGCTGGCTAATGGGAACAACTATTTTAGCCGATGAAATGATGAATAAATGTATTACGTTTGGCAAAAGATGCATTTTAGTTATTGGTTGGGGGGGTATATTACAAACCATCAAAAAGCGATTCACTAACTTCAGTGTGAGCAGAACAAAAGATGATGTAGATAATGCGGACTTAGAGGGCGTTGTTTGTAGAACCCACAAATAAGGTGAGTTGCAGGAAGAACATTACGCACAGATTTATTCATTGCTGTCTTCTAAATTTGATTTAATCTTCTCAAAAAACTGGAAACATGGAGCCAAGGATTGTTCAATAAGTAGGGATGTTGAATCGTTTAATGCACAGTGTTGAGCAATTTATGAATGTCTGTTTCTAGTTTGTTTTTTTATAGCTGAGCGTCTAATTCATTTAAAAAAAAACATTGTTAAGATGACTTTTTAATATGTGTCGAAATTGTAATACCTTTTATTGAATCTGTTCTAATAATAAAATCAACAGCAATAATGGTTCATTAAGCCGTGGTGAGAAACAAAACCAATTATTATTGAAGAAATAGCTCATAAGTGTACCCATAACATTGATTTTACACTTTGTCACACGCAACGTAATATTACCGTAATTGGTATAGTACAGGTGTGATGGTTCAAATACCAAAATGGCAACAGTAACAAAAAGACTTCCCTGGCGGCGATGATAAAATACGAACACGGAGCCAACAGATGAGGTTTCAACTGGTACTGGTAATATTATACTCTGCAAACATCAAGTACAATAACGCGGTAAAACTCCACTACTCCAATAACTAGATACTTAAACTCCAATACAATTCAACGAGATCTCCGATCTGATCTCAGTGCTGAACAACTCCCCTATATATACCCGCACTGTCTATAAATAGACCATTACATCAGCATACATAATGAGTCTTGAACTTACTACCAATTTCTAGAATGTTCCATTACCTTCTATTGCCTCCTACAGTGTTCTATTACCTATTCAACTATTTTCTAAAAAATATAGAATATTCCACCCAGACACAGTACGGTTCTAGAACATTCTCAGTGACACGAAAGTGGTAAATACGTCGTATGCGACACACTTGATGTGAAAAGATTTTCAGCACTGTAAAATACCTGAGTAGAATTCTAGGCAGATGTATTATGGATATACTGATGTTGATACCGAGCAGGCGACCGCAATATAGCAGATTGCCAACCACATAGAAGAAGTAAAATTCAGGTGGTTGTAGACATTGCTCACCTTTCTTTAAATATCGGCTGTTGTAGTCTGAGAGTGAAAGATGAACGGGTGAGTGAGTGAGTGAGTGAGTGAGTGAGTGAGTGAGTTGATGTAGGTGCATGGATTAAGGTCAAAGTGGTCAAAAATGTTTGCACACAAGATGTAAACGTATGTGTCTAACTAAGCCTTAGATTAGGTTAGAATATTTGTGGGTCTTTGTATTCGTTGTACAAGATACTTCGCCAATACTGAAACTGTGTGTGTATGTAATAAAGAGTTTAACTTCACAGACGGTTATCAACGGTTTCCCATCATAGTTTGCTATTGCAAGACCACTGCACCAACTGATGCCAGGGTTGCAGATGGAAGCATACAGTCGAGGATTGCAAAGTGCCAAAAAAATGATACACATGCCACCAGTGTTGGCATATGTTGATTATGCTAGATACAAATGCATGTGCTATGAGACTTGGCATTTTCCAGATACAAAAACGTCGAGAAAGTTGAACACTGAGGTCAGCTGTGTATGCTAGCAGACGTTTTCCATCTAGAAAACACTTACCCGGTTTATAAATATGCTACAAGTGTGTGTTGTAGCTGTTTGATTTACTATAGAATGGGCACCCACATCCCGAGGCTGCATTATACACGACTGTAAATCATCCACTGAATTATTTATATTTTTTTTAATTTGATTCAATCTTATAGGGCGCCAAATTTGCATTGTTTCATTCAAATCGATGTTAAACATATCTTTCCATTTGGTTGGCACAGCATTATAGAGTAAATTTACTCAAATATGACGAACGCCCTCAGAATAGATGTTGTGTATGTAAAAGTAGAAAATATATAACTATTTTTTTTTATTGAAATTAACGGGATCGCTTATCTTTCGTAAGTAGTAGTAGTTGTACAAATATCAGAAAGAATGGTTTATTACGTCGTAGACGGAAAACAAAGAAGAAAGAACTCATAAAGTGTGTACAGAACATTGGTATCCTTAGTTTGACACTTGAGATTTACAGCACTGTAAAATAATGAGTAGAATTTTGACATATGTATTATTGGTATTATATATCAGGCGACTGGCATGTGGCAAGTTGTCAACCATATTTGATGAAGTAAACTTTAGATGATTGTAATCAAAATAAACGCACAATGGTCGTATGCAAGTATAAGGGTATTAATGCGTATCGGTAAATTGGTGAGAACTGTTTTCCAATTCTGGATGTTGTAGTTTGAGCATGAAAGACTAGGTGGATGCAAGATGTCAGTCTACAGATATTTTGGCATAAAGGTGAAAACTTATCTATCACATTTTAGCTGAAGGGTCAGAAATTTGAAATTACCAATGTAAGCAGAGTCTTCATGCTGATCTAGTATAAGTTTCAAATAAAAACTAAAACAGACACATTTGTTTGTAGTAAACGATCACGGGAGTGTAAACCGCTCACGCTATTTTACGAGTGAATAAAGTTGTTGTACACTGCGTAATCCGTTCATAACTTGCAGCTATTAGTGGATAACAAATAACACTTGCTTAAATATTTAACATGGGTGTAGGCAATTGAGTCAAAATGTTGCTCACTAGTAAGCAATAATGCTAGACTACCCGTAATGAAATAAAGATTATAGCTTTCAGTCAAACTTGGTTTTTCCCACAATATAAGAATTATTCATTATACCATGCTCGCCAGAGTTCCCGAAATTCACTGCACACAGATGGGGTTTGAACCCGAAACCTTATAGTCAATAAACAGGAGATTGATACATAAGACTGTAAAAGACCCAACACTAATTCCTTCATTTGGTCTAACTTAGGATTTGTGAAGATTATACAGAAATGTGTCAGTCAGACATTTATATGCTAATTAATGCGGTGGTATAGACCATATACTGTCATATGCAATAATAACAATATGACGTGGAACCAAAACTTGCTTGCACACCAACTGAAATTACAGCACAATTTGTCATGTTATATCAAGATATGAGCATATTTCAATTCCATATAAGTGACAAAGTGAGGAGTTGAATATGAATCGGTTTTGAATGCACACAACAATGTCTGTTTTGCATTCCCATGTACCTTTTTCCGTTCTTTGAGTAGCGGAAATGGCTCCGTCGATTTAACATAATGCAATGAACAATCCTCTTTATCAAAAAAATCATTTATACTTGGTGTATCAATATTGTCCCGTGACGATGAAATGTTAAAAAATATTCGCTTTTTATTTGAATGCGTTTTTGCAAAAACACTAATTGTGCTATAGCAATATATTGCAAAAGGTCGTGTTGAAAATGGTCCCATAATGTGGCTTGTCTTGACGTCTGATGTAAAATGTTTAGAAAACATTTAGGCTGACTTCTTGCAGAAAGTAGGCTGTGACTGATAAATGAAGATGTTGGTGGCTCCCTTCATCTGGTATTGAAACAATTATTTAAGCCATTAAAGTATTACACGAACGACGGATCTGGGTAAGGTATTAATTCTAGGAAAAGAATGCCAATATTTTTGGTGTAGATACAGACAGTTAAATAACGTATACCAAAAATTATTATAACAAATAAATACATAATTAAACGTCTATTGTATAATACATAATGCATTATACTATATAAATACATAATTAAATCTCTCATGTACAACATGTAAATCGTTAAAATATATAAATATATAATTAAATCTATCATATACAACATGTAACATTTTGTAATAAATACATAGAAAATTCATCACTCATGTAGAACACGTAAAAACATTAATGAAAATTAAATCTCGAAATGAAGATCATGCTATTCGTGTTATAGTCAAGAATTGTCGCATATGCAAATTAAATATCGGAATCACGCATCGCTTGACTAGTTTTAAAATTCACAACTCTCACTTGATCACGAAATAATAAAAATCTTATCTAATGATGACAAATTTATAATCCTTGCAATGTTGACAAAATCAAGCAAATTTTATTTATATTAACAAAATAGTTATCCTAAGAGAAATATTGGGTAGAGTAGTATATCATTTTTCCGAGACACCCTTGATAACACCTTTACTGATTTGAGTTTTAGTAATAGATGTGCCTTTTTGGCAGATGTCTGAAAGAGAACTTTGACTATAGAACAGAAAAAAAACTATCGCCCTCCTGTGGTAAACACGTTAAATAGTTTGATGCATATGTCACTCGCATGGCTGAATCACGCATTTTAATAAAAAAAACATAAATATTCTTAATCAGTGGCACAGCGCCAATAGTGGCCGAATAGCAAAATAAATTCTGCTTAATTCTGAACAATTTATTATTATGCGTTGAAACAACAATTTAATCTTCGACACCCTGCGTCCCTTTTAAATATACTATGTCACATGCGCAAGTGGAATGTGAAGTCAGTTTACTGGGGTGACTGCTAAGATGCACTACATCATAGCACATGTAACCAGAATATTACTATCAAATGACAATTTTAACACAGAGAAGAAGCAGGTAAGTACTTTATATAATTCCTGAAGCGGGAATATTTGGTGAGACTTCAAATACCTCTATTCAATTATTTTATTCGTGTACATCGTAGCTATATACTCGGTACGATTGGCTACAAGCACTATCAATACTTTTCATTTCTGGACTCACTTCCTGGGCACTGTCTCCACGTATACCTAGCTTCGATATGTTCCTTATGTTATTCAGATAAACTGATTTCTGAATTAATTGTACTAACACGTGTACTATTTGTTGTCTGCGAAAGATATAGCCACGCCCAAAAACAGAGATAATTGAATATGCAAATGTAACATTATGAACAAAAATAGAAATTGCATACCAGTCTGTTTCACAACGAATGACGTAGAACACGCCCATATGCTTAATCATTGAAATACCACAGTTTACCAGTCTTAGCATTCCTGTCTACCGATCACACGGGAGTAGTATCACTGTTGTCACATCACGTATCAAAGCAAGTAAGGTAATGAGATGTTTTATTGTGTATAACATTACTGTATGATATTGACGTGGCAACCTAAACTGCAGTATACTAATCGTACTGGTTTTTTTTCTATAATTTCAGCATTTACATCAAACATGCGAACATTGTTGATCTTCGCTTTATTTTTCATTCTGGTAATCACTGTACAAGGCCAAGAAGACCAACCCGCTGTAAGTGAACTAGCGTTGTTCATACTTTTCATTGTATCATGCATATACATCCACTGTTTGATAAGGAATATTCAAATGATTTGTCACGATCAACAAGCGCCAGTGTGGAAAAACAGCATAGGGGTTGTTAAGAAAAATCTTTGATTGGTACCTGCTATCGAATAACCAAAATAGCCGTCCCGTTCCTTAGATAAGTGTACAACTGACCCAATGGGACGCTGAAGTCACTTTTTGAAATTATTCATCGAGCATGCATCCCTGGTCAAACCTTGCATGCGTAAGATTAAGACAGATCGTTTACACGGTACAATGATTATACTCAGCTCTATGATCACACACATGTTGCCATACTTGAAGGATATTGCTGTAGGACTTTAAGATACGAATTCAACACGAGTGTGTATATGGAAACTTCGGTATATCAAATCAGATGACCGATTCTCTAAGCTTTTAAAATTGACCACAATCTTCGATGCTTGCAATGGTCAACCCAATTTGTCACTGTGCCTGTGACAAATGAATGCGACAATGCAAAAGTCTAGGTGCTGATAATGAACTTTTGTAGTGAAACTGTATAGTCATTGTGTATGTCTCCATTACAATGCTGTATCCATAAATTAATGTTGTAATAATTATTATATGAAATTTATTGTTTTTCAACAGAACGCGAACGAAATGTTGGAGCACGGTCAGTTAAATTTACTTTTATCTATTTAATTTATTAATTTTATTGCCTTATTTAATTGCAATAATTACTTGTAAATTGTATCGTTTTAGATATAGACGATTTGATATTGGAATTAGAGGTACGTCATTAATAATACCATATTATATATTTAGTTTATTCTGTACCTAGCATGAGTAGGCTCAGATTGAATATTCAATGGGTGGAGTACTGGTTTTATGTATTTTTTTGTTTTGTTTACTTTTATACATTACTTGGAACAGAGACATGATGATGCAGATGCTGGTAAGTAGCTATGAGCTGTGTGACAGGCTGCATGCTAATAATGGTTTAATAAATGCGCTGGATAGTAAGGAGTGATGAGCATATTATTGGGCATAGTTTTGTGGACTCTGAACAAGGAACCGATAAATTTGACAGCAGAAGTAACTGTGTGTTGAAATCTTGAGGGTTACTCTGTCATTCGTCAATAATGCGATTGATTGGGAGGCTCAGTGCACATGGCTTACAAGTAGTTTGTTATGAGATATTTGCAAATTTGGGTCGAAAAATCAAAACAGATTTAGATTTAATTAAGTTGTCTCTGCAATTAGTATATTCCATGTTGACCCACTATTGTGGAAAACAGTCTATGACGACTAACAGGGACAATTACATGCTTAGGGCAATTGTATAACATTGTTTTTCACCTTTACAAGTTTGATAGTAATACGAGAAATGAGTTGTACACGAACGTATGACTGAATAATTGGATTAATGAATGAATATAACACATACACATGTAATAATAAGCCATGAACAGATGGGTAACATGTAATGTAGTTGTAATAATAAATAATATAATTTAAATAATGCATTTGAGATGTTATTATCTCTATAGAATTACGTGTGATTCGAACCATAAATACAGTTATCAGTTATTTCACTTTGTGTTTAATCCGTGGCAGAAGGAAGATTAGGAAGATGGGCAAGATAATGCTACGTACAATGCCAGGACCCCTATATTTCCTGCTCAAACACAGCGCTCATGAACCATAGTAGTGGATATCAGCATATTAGGTGTTCATGTATAGAAATGTGCATGTTCACGTGATTAACTGAATAAATAAAATGCTTCCAATCAAGTATCGGCGTCGGTATTGAGTATTAGAGCAGCGTTGCACATGTTATATTACGATGTTTATTTTAATATATTGCCGTCTTTCCACCCTATATTTATATTTTCTTGGAGAATTGTTCTCCTTATTCTCAACTGGAAGGCTAGTTTTGAGATAAAACGGTTCTAAGTATGATACATGTGTCCGTTTTGGGTGTTATACATAGGCAAATCAACAAAAGACAATGAGGACCTGAAGCATAGCGGTTGTTGGGACAAACCTTTGATTAGAACCTGTTGTTGAATATTCGTCACATACCCAAGATAATAATAATAATAACCCTATCAAAGAAACAACAACTATATGCATTCTTAAACAAATAAGTTTTCAAATGTACCTTAAAATCATTAATTATTAGTTCCATTTTTTTACATGTTTTGGTAGAGCATTTCACAAATGTTGTCGGATACAGTAAATGCCCTATACTGTAGGTAAGTTTGAAGGGCTTGTAGAGAGTGTACACAAGTTACGCATTTGAATCGAACATTTCGGTAATATATTTGGGGGACTGGCCGTTAAGGGCTTTGTATACTAACAGCAATAAATTATATACAATCTGATCGTTTACTGGAAGCCAGTGAAGAGAAATCAAAGCAGGTGTAATATGATCATTTTTGTCTTTTCTTTAAAACAATCCTAGCTGCTGCATTGTGTAATCTCTGCAACTGAGATAATTGGACATTCGTTATACCATACATTAAACTATTGCAGTGATCCAGCCTCGATCCGTCAAGAGCATGACAATAATCTCGGTAGTTTGTGTTGAAAGATATTTTCTGATCTGGGAAATCCTACACAGATGTTAAAATGATGATTTTTGTTACCTGTCTAACATGACTTGCCATATTCAAATGCTTATCAAACATCACACCCAGACTACGTACATCATTCGTGGCAGAAATTAAAGTCCTTTTTGAGGGCAATCAAATTTCTTAATTTGCTGAGGCATGCCAAATACTAAAATATCTGTCTATAGTGCTGCCTGTTTTACGTAAATTGTTTTCGCCCTCATTTTGAGATATTGAGAAGAGAATTGAAATTACCTACTAATTAGATTTAGCTAATGTATAGTCGACTATCACGAATGGGACGTTTCTCAAATTTGCTGACGGTGAACCCCTAGTCTCTTAGAGTTAAATGAATCTCACAACTGGCTCAGTGAATGTCACTCCTTATTACAAGACGTTATAAGTGGTTTACGCCACGTGCTGTGTTTACCTGTATTTACGTTTTCATACTGAATTGCTGTTGAAGAAACACTTCTTGATTAAAACAATCTACCCGAGTATTTATATGGGAACACGTATTTATGATGACCAATTCCCCGGGCTTTCAATGGACTATTTCACTGCTTGAAATGACCAACACTATTTTCCAATGTGTTCAATCCGGCAACGTAACAAGATCATGCACACCACAAAACACAGAAAATGAATTTTAAGATTATTAGTGGGGAAAAAATATAAAAATTGTTAAGAAACTTATGATGAATAAACAGATAAAATATATTTTTTTATTTGGCTACAAAATTTGAGTTCACATGCTGCTTGGCATTTATTATCATATCATGGTGTGTTACTCATATAGCATAGCCTTGTACATCGTCACATATTGTGTATATTAATTCAAAAGTAATATAGTATACAGGAAAATTCAGCAAAATATTGTTTTAAATTTTTTACTCTCTTTTGATCGACGTTTTATTTAAAAATAAATTCGATTTCACACTGGAACAGACATATAAATCACTTCGTAAGAGCAGGAGGAATTAGAATTTTACTGGTATGAGTTGTCATGGCAATATATACAACTATGTTTAGAATCAAAACCTTTTCAATGAGTCTGTCTATCACACCACTCAGACGACAGCCAGTGATTGACTGATCACAAAAAGTATTTACTATTCATTTACTATTCATTATATATTATTGACAAGAGTGTTGTTTATTTTGGAATCAGTAAACAATGTATTCAATCGAGCATATTGATGTGGTCAAGTAGTACATGACAATTCCTTTTGCCAAATTTCTAGAGAATAATAAAAACGTGCAAATATCCGTGAAGTTTGTCTTCCAGTGATACAAACTATGAAAATAATTTATTAGTAGTAAACAGAGACAAAATGCCTGAAACTATGACAATCTTTCAGTCACAGAAAGTCTTACCAATTCCACGATATTATAAAACAGAAAATACGATATTTATATTTAATTTTTTTTTGAAACTCCGATCAATAAGACATTGATACAGAGTATGACCATTTGTAAGTCTGAAGAACGTTGTAAACAATGAAACACAAGGCATCATTCAATATCCAAATTCTTTGAAACTTGTGTGACTGATTGGAAAAGGGTAAACATTTAAATTTGTTCTGAAAATTTGCAAAGGTATAGTAGCCCTCAACGTTCACACACTTTGAGCTGCCTAAGGTGAACCACTATTTTAGCCGATGAAATAATGGATAAATGTAGAGCGCTAGGCAAAAGATGAACTTTGTGATTGATGTGGGCGCTTATATTATAAACCCTCAAAAAGCATTTCACTAACTTAGAGGGCGTTGTTTGTAGAACCCACAATTAAGGTGAGTTGCAGGAAGGGTCTTTCTCAGAAACAGAGCTAAATGAGCCCTGAAACGAAAACCAGTAGTAGCATGTGAACCGTGGGATACACACAAATGTAAATCACCCTCAGATTTATTCATGGGTTCAAGATTGCTGTCTACTGAAATTGGTTCAATCTTATCGGAAAACAGAAAATATGGCGCCAAGAAGGTATGTTGAATCGTTTAAGGGGCGGTAGTCGTCGCGCATCGCGAATATCATGTAAATAAACAATGTATTTTACACGCGTTGTATACGTCACTATGAGTCACATGTCGAACAGGACGCGGTGCGACGACCACCGCCCTTTAATGCACAGTCTTGACCTATTCATGAATGTCTGTTTCTACTTTTTATAGTAGAGTGTCTAATTCATTTAAGAAAAGCAATACAAAGCTTTGATCTAATGGAGAGTAGGGGCATTGATAAGATGACTTTTTAATGTGTGTCAAAATTATAATACTTCTTATTGAATCTGTTCTATCAATAAAATCAACATCATCTCTTACCTTTCTAACTGAATGTCTCAGAAATAATGGTTCATTAAGCCGTGGTTGAGAAATAAAGAATGACCATATTTACAAAACTTTATAAAAATACGATGGTTGTAATTCTGGTGTGCACCATGGAAATATTAAATAGTCTTTATGGACTAGTCCAGTCCATGGCCTAGACTGCCAAGTAGAAATTGACTAAGTACTGTTGAAGGAAAGGAAAATTACTATTTACATAACGAAAAGTATTCTATGAGATTAGAATATAAACATGAAGAAAATATTACGTATAATAATAATATAAACGAGCTACTGGTACTACGAATTTATATGCAGAAGAAAAGAAACATATGCAGAGAAGTGGGAAGTAATCGAGGAAATTAACAAAGCAAATAATGTTTTATTTTGTATTTAAATTTGTTTATATGTTGTTTATATTTTTAGGGAGTCTGGAAGTGAATTCCAGTGTTTCACGGCAGCAAATTTAAAATTATGTTGTGAAACTGTAAGTTTAGCAATAGGAATTAAAAAAATTACCAACTAGACGCTGACTTTGTGGGATGGCAATGTAGGTAATCATTTACCTACTTATTGAGGCACAAAGTTTGTGAATATCAAGTATGTGTAATTGAATAAAAAGAGGAGCAGAATGTGCTTTAAAGTACGAGAAGCTGATAAGGCGCACATTTTTTTTTTGTAAGAGCAGATGGAACATGTTGATTATGCTAGATACAAATGCATGTGCATATGGGACTTGGAGACACATTTACTAGGTGTACAAACATTGATATAGTTGAAAAACTTAGGTTGATTTGTATGTCCTATCACAAGTTTGTCATCTAGAAAGCAGTTCATAAATATGCTAAAAGCATGTTGGCAGCCCATGCAGATAAAATGTCCTTCTGTGCGAGTCTACTGAAAGTCTCCATGCGTGTTAGTGGTGGGGTTGGAGCAGCAGATCTGGGATGTTCGGAAGCATCACTGGTGTCTCAACTAACATAACAACAGTAGTGGAAATCAGGCCTTGGTCGGCCAGTTGGGCGCCACCAGCAAGTTTCTGCAGTACACAGTGAATTAAGGGGAAGGGAGGAAAGGCCCACAGAATTGATAATGCGTCTATGGAGGAGTGTCACGTACGTTGGGAGCTTGGCGTTCAAGGGTGTGGCAAACAGGTCTATCTTTGGACCATCCCACAGCCGAAACAGTTTGGAGGCTACCCATTTCGCTATCTGCCACTCTGCATTCGGTATCTGCCACTCTGGGTACTGGAACAAGAAGAGATGTGCCTTGACCGGATCACTTGGTTCATTCTCGCGACCCTGGTACGACAAACTTTTGTTCGACCAGAAGGGCAAGGGTGGATGGCCAAGTTCCATGGAAATTTTCGTCAGCTCAGTTAGAAATAATCCACTGCGCCCTGAGAGTGGAGTTGCAACCAATTAAATTTTGTTTGTGGCCGGCACACTGGAGCGTATTACTTTGCATCTCCAGGACACGGAAATCTCGAAGGCAGAACGCACCAGCCTCCTAGACCAGCATACACAGCTGTTGGCGGAACATCGGCACGGCTATGTGTGAGACCCTGCAGTGTCATCTGGCTCTCTGAGTTATGGGGTGCGTCATCGCCTTAGTTATGCAGACTGGACCTCCTCCACTTTCTTTGATGGGGAGGGAGCAGTCACGAAGCTTGGGGAGGCCACCGACCAGATGGTACAGGTGGAATCTGCAAGCCAGTTGGCTGCTGCCAAGGGCAAGCAAAGAGGAGCCCAAGATGTGAAAACACGTCAACACACGCAAGCAAGAAGGCACTCTCCTTGGTGGAACTGCCAAACCCATGGCCAAATATCCCTGTTGTGCTCAGATTGCGCCGGTGTATTCCGGCTTGGAGGCAGTGGGTAACCGATCCCTGGAATGTCACACAATTACGAAATTCAAAGGATTCTGAATGCAGGATAGAAAATCTGGTGACAAGTCTGGGCTTCTACTCACACGTCTTTGTAGTTCAAAGGCTACAGGTGGCTGGCGTCCAGTTTTGGACCTAATTTAACTCGGTATGTGCCCCTTGATCGATTCCGCATGGATACAACAAGCACTGTCTTACTCTCTGTTTACCGTTTTGAATGGTTATCCTTGCTAGACTTAAGCGATGCTTACATGCACATATCAATGCATCCAATGAGTCAGTGACTACTTTGATTCTCCCACTTGTGCCAAGTATTCAAGTTCAGGGTGCTTCTACTGGGATATGCACGGTGCCATACATGTTCACCACAGTGTTGAAACAGGTGGTGCTGATGCTGCATGTTCTGGAGAGGAAGTCACCGCAAGAGGGTGTCTGCTTGACCGTTCCGCATCTCTGGAAGGTGGTGTGCAGTTAGCTCAACAGTTAATTTCAAGCACCAATGGAGAATTTGTTCCACCAGAACTGAGAGCAATTGGGATTTTGTCCCCCACCCTTCTCCTTGTTAATGTGGGGGACCATCGCTGTGTTGTCTGTGCAGGTAGAAAATGTATCAGTACTAAGTGTACTGCTTTCAGCTCAAGCCAATTGATATGGTGGCCCCGAATCCAAGGTAGGGGCCATATTCCTTGGGCTTGTACGTCCAATATGTGCGCTCCTAAACCTGGGAGGGAGGCATCTATTATCAGAGTCATAGCTGAGGCAAGTGGGTCCAAGGGAACCCCCTGCCTAAGGTTGGTAATTGCCATCCAACTATGCTCTCAGGGCGTGGTGGATTGTTTTGGACTGAGCTGCCGAAAACAATTCACGGAAAGCAACCATCAATCCTTGCCCGTCCCGCCGAATGAAAGTTCATGGTACCAGAGTCATGAGAAGGAACCGAGGGATCCAGTAAAGACACAAGGTCTCGCACCATTTCTGCTGGCTCCAGTACCCGACACCAAACAGATTGTATAGTGCTTAGTCCAGCAGAAAGAGGTAAGCATAAGATTGCCCCATCCTGGGGCCTTATGATTAGACTCTTCCACAGGGAACCTTCGTCCAGCCATCAACACCATCTCAGCGACGTCCCAAGGACATTTCACCCATACTCGCATTCCACTCACTCAAATCCACAAGGCCCCAACTAAATGCACGACTAGTCCGAGCTCAGGCATTGCTACATGCAACATGTACATGGTCCCGGAAAATATCCCAGGTGTCACAATCCCAATGGAAGCACATGTCCTTGTGGCAAAACCCTGAAACCCAAACACATTCCAAACAAAGGCGACATTTACTATTGGGGTTCCAACTCAGGATATTCTGGTGGCGACTGCCGCACGACTGAGTCAGTCTATAGGGCGACAACCTAGGATGCGAGGAGGTCTTACTTGACTGCTTTTCTTTCTTCCAGTCCATTTTTAAAAACAACACTAGGAAAATGAACAAGGCATGCATGAGTGGAACGAAATGACAGTTGAAACAAAAATGTAGACAAACAAATGTGTCCCCTGTGTTTTGTTAGCGGTACACACAAAGAGACATGGGTTCCTAAGTAAAAAAATCCTACTAGCCTACTGTTAGCAACAGCAACAGGAGTACCTCAGAAAACAAGAGTTGGCAGAGCCATCTCGATGCTGGAAAAATGAGAGTATTTAAAGGTGTGTTTGGAGCAATGGATTGGCGAACATGCAGAAAAGCAATTTCAAAAACTTTGACTTTGTTTTAATGAAAACTTGAAGTATACATGAGGGTACGTATTATTAATTATTTATTTTAGAAACTCCATTTTTAATTGAAGGAATTAAACTAAATTAAATGATCATGTTAGAAATGACTACTGTTCAACTCCGAACGTTTAATTGTACTTAGCGTATGTTACTTTGACAATCAACCAATTCGAGAAATGACTAAATGCATGGTCACAGCCAAATCGCTGTTTAGTTGAAAGAAAACAATCAAGGAAAACAGAGAACTCTGAGACAGGAAGAGAAACACGAGCGATGTATTCGAACAAAAGGCATTACGGCAGCCAAGTTTGTTTTACCTCGATCAATGCAGTAATACCCACGATGCACTATTCCCATAAGCGTGGGTATGTGCAAGTTCATAGCCAAGCGTACTGCGGTCAAGAACAAGATAAGAAATTACGTGACGGGACCATCCCGATTTTCCGTCGATTTCCGGGGTTGGGTACGTTTCATACAAGAAGATCGATACACACTACACCACCGAGTGTAGTAGACATAATCCCGATGGCAATAGGAAGTTTGAAGTAAGCTAATACAGTTGATTTATAACAGACGAAGTAAATCACTTTTCAGTCCTCGTTGAGACACAAACGTAATTTAATATACACTTCTACAGTTTGACTAAAGTTTACAAACACCACGGTCAGTCACACAAAGTTCCCAAATTCAAAAGGGATTTTTAAATGCACCGGGGAACACGAGACGAACAATTGTGCGTACTTTATAGATGACGACTCCACGCTACACGCAGCGTAAAAATGGCAATTTAAACTTTGTTTGCAGATTTTCCCGGGCAGATTTACATAATAATACAGTTCGATAACACGGCCAGTCACATAAAATCCATCAAAAGAAGACTGCAAGTTGTATAATGCCAAAACAGTACCATGATTTCACAACTTTTGAAATATGTTCGTTTTTATCGACGTCCACTGTACAACAGTTTAATGTCTTCCCGTTGGCAAGAACACAAAGCCTAAACTATCAGAAATTCGTAATACATAATTCGAGTGATGGAATAGCATAATTACTCATCATTTGTAAATTCAATCCATCGAAAAAGTATAAAAAACATTTTTATGAACAATTTGTATTATAAATACACTTTGAAAAGAAACAAGTTTCATAAACATTAATCTATTTGAATACATTCTCACTACAAATTACACAATACTTATTTTCTATTGAACTTTTTCACAGCACAAACTATTGGAATGATGCACATGTGTGAGTACTTCGGTGACACATTTTATTGCTACGCCTAAAATAGTCCATCATTTATTGCGCAACTGTGACCACACGACATCATCCACACATTTTCATAAAATCTCCATGTACTTTTTGACCTTTCGTAAGTAAAATACACTACAATTTACTCCAGAAAAACAATTTTCTTGGTACATTCTTGCATACTAATGAGGGGTTCAGACACATTCCAAGCTGAACAATTTTCTTGGACTAATAACAAAGCTGGTCAATCCTTTCCCAGCAATAACACAATGAAACCTGACAATGTGGCCCATGTTTTTTTGTTTTGTTTTTGTAAGCAGTGCACAAAAAAGTCACGGGGCTGCTAATAAAGAACATTTATTCTACCAGCCACTACGTCTACTGTTACCAACAGTTACAGAAACTTCAGAAAAACTAGGTCGAAAAAACTGGAGACTGAATCGCACTGTTTTCACTACGTTGCACCTCAATGCGGAGAAAAACAGAGTGAACATTAGGCATGCTGGTCGCTGACCTTTTGACCTCAGTCATGTGTTATGCGACGTGGAAGAAAATCTATGAGGTCATGGGGCTTCCTCTAACCTAGATTAGTCTCTCAGTCATTGGCTGAATAGCAGATTAATGCCTACAATTCAAAATAGTCATTTTGACTGAGAGTCTATGGTCGGTAACTGAACATAGTAAATTATACCTATCTCAACCCCAATCCTAAGACCAAGACACATATCTATAAACCCTACCTGTACCGACCCTAACCCAAATGACAAGACATATTTGTGTACATCTCAGGGTGGAGATTAATGCAAATTTGGTGTTAGCTGCTTGTGTAAACTTAGACAGAGGATTCTCCGAACCTGCCTATTCACATAGTTCATACCCACTATATACTCTGGTCAGTCAAAATGACTATTTTGAACTGTAGGCATTAATCAGCGATTCTGCCGGTGACGGAGAGATAGAATCTAGGTCAGGGGAAGCCCAATGACCCAAAGATTCTCTTTCCCTTACGTCACAAACCACGTGACAGAGGCCATATGGCAGCGCCATTAACGGCTGTACAATCACTCCGGTTCCTTTCTCTCCGCCTCGAGGACTTAGACCAACGCTACGGAAAGAGAGGGGTGGTTTGGGGGACCCAGAGTCTATGGTGGGTATGAACTATGTGAATAGGCGGGTTCGTAGAACCTTCTGCCAAAATTCACTACGTTCAATTACCCACCATAGACTTCGGCCAGTCAAAATGACTATTTTGAACTGTAGGCAGAGTCAGGCGCCGATAGGTGGTGGGTTTTCCGAGCAAACAGAAAAATGATGAAAGTCGTTTCCCAGTCCGGGATGAAATACAATAATCAGTCAAACCCTAGTTAAGGCCCAAAAAAGGGTGGTGTCTTACCTTGCCTGGGCTGTCCCTGGAGCAAGAAGCCAAAATGTTGCTACGGTGACAGGGTTTGGTGTGCCCAGGAAAGCTAGACCCCAAGCCAATTATGGGGGGTAGTAAGCTTTCGAAGTAAAGACCAAAACAGTTCTGCATGAGGGCATAGGCCGCAAAGCGGGCCTGGGAGCTTCCAGGGGAGTGATGACGGTAGAGAAATCTGACTGCATAAAATGCCGAGACTGACTTATTGCCTATGCGCAGGAACCCTTGTGGTCGTTCGGGCTGGGTCAGCAAACCAAGACTGACCCACTACGACGGGACCCAACCTAAAGAGACCTTCCTCAATGGATTCGGTGTCTGTTAGGTGGTAGTTGATAAAGACGTTCTGCGTTCTCCAGTAGCCTGCCCTCCATGTATGCTCGAGGGGGGCACCTGACGCTAGCACTAGTGAGTTGGCAATCGCACAGACCTCATGCGCTCGTACTTGGTGTATCTGCAAGCTCTGTGTCGAGGAAGTTAAAGTATTATAGACCTCTAATACAGTCGCAGTAAACCACCTGGTTATGGAAGTTGGGGAGGCCGGCCTATCCTGCCTGCCTGGGCCGAAACATAAAGATATGTGCATGGCACCAAGTCCTGAATCTTTAGTACGGTTTGGGAGCAACTCCGTGCTAGAACCGGGCAGAAAAGCAATTCCTCCTGACCCTCCGGGCAGACAAAAATTTGACAGCTGGGGGATGACGATGGGGTGAGGATCGTGTCCTGGAATTTGGTTCTAGGCAAGAAACCCAGTTCATGTCTTTTGCACAACTTGATTGTCCATAACGGCGGTACATCATCCGAGAAGGACAATGCCCCCAGCTCTGGTCAACGCCTACCTGAGGCGAGGGCCAGTAGGAAGACTATTTTCCATGTTAAAAAAATTGAGTGATACTGATCAGAGAGGCTCAAAGGCAGTCTGCTTAGAACGGACAACACAGCCAACAAGTTCGAGTTGGGCGGTTCCCTTCCCGTCTGGAAAGTAGTAAATAGTCTCCTAATAATAGGACAATTGGCTAGTCTTGTTCCCATACGTTTTCAATGGTGGGGGACAAGGCCGACCCGTAGCCAACGATCGCTGCGTAGGAAAAACCTACTTTGTCAAACAGGTGGACGAAGGAGCCTACTACCTGGCCAATAGAGGGATGGTATGGATCAATCTCCCTTCTGCTACACCAATCAGTGCATGCACGCAGCTTAGAAATGCAGGCTGCATTGGTGGAATCCCTGTTCACCCTGGCCAGGACGTTGGCAGCCCGCTCGGATAAAGCCTTTGTATGTGCAGGTCTAATGAGAGCCTGTATGCGTGTAAGTGATATCTGATGGGCTCATTGGTAGTGCGCCGTCTGGTTGAGACAGGTCCGGTAAGTCTGGAAGCACTATTGGTGTTTCGACTAGCATTTTCGACAGACGTGGAAACTAGGCCTTGTTTGGCCAAATGGGTGTGACCAATAAAAATATGCAGGTATGCAGGTATTTTCTCCGGTGCCCGGTGAACTAGTGGGAAGGGAAGGAAGGCGTACACAACTAAGTGGGTTCACGGGGTTAGCCAAGTGACCCTGGCCCAGGTTCCTGAAGTCGGCAGGAGTGTTACGTTCGTCGGGAGCTTGGCGTTCTAACCTTGGACTGTCCTACAGCCGAAACAGCCTGGAGGCTTGTATCAGCCACCCCGTGTTCTGGAAGCAGAGTCTGCCATACTGTTCCTCACCCCTGGAAAGGTGGTGTGCGGTTAGCTCCACATTGTATTCCAGGCACCAAAAGAGGATTTGCTCCGCTAGGACTGACAACAATGAGGAATGTATGTCCCCCCTCCTTCTTGAAGGAGACCACCGCTGTGTTGCATGTGCGAAGCAGGACTCTGTGGTCTTGAACTACGGGTAGAAAGTGTGGTAGTGCTAAGTATATTGCTTTCAGTTCGGGCCGGTTGATATGGTAGTTCCAAAACTACTGCGGGCCATATCCTTGGACTTGTTGATTCAGTAGATGCGCTCCCCAACCTTGGGAGGAGGCATCACTTACCAGAGTCATACCTGTGGCGAGCGGGTCCAAGGGGCCCCCTGTCAGAGGTTGGCCAGTGACGCCCACAAGGGCAGGGCTTCCTTCACTTGGTCCCAGATCAAAACCTGCCTATCTAGTTTCTATACTTCGACCAAAGCCCTCAATTCGGAGGGAAACCCGACGCCATGCAAGGAAGGGTCCACAAAGGGACTCACAATGGCCCCATAGGAGGAAAGCCTCCAGGGGCACAGCCTTGCTGCAGCTGGTAAAATCGGGTAAACCACTGAGACTGTGAGGATGCCCTCCGATCAGCAGGGGTAGGCCGAGAAAAAATATCGGTACCACCGCCAACAGGCCTCCTACTCGACGTCCCGGTACACAAAGCACCGGTAGCCGAGCGTGAAAACTTTCCACTCATGCCAAACACACAACTCACTTTAACCGATTAGTTTACTGGACACGCGACCTTGCTGTGAAGAAACGAGCAATCTCAGACCTTAGGCCTCCAGTGAAAAATGCCTTCACAGCAAAAACCCCGAACCCGCACAAAGCTACGACAAAAGTATCTCGGATGCGGGTTCTATGCTGGTAAATTCTGAATATAGCCACTGCACAGTCGACTCAAAACATTAGGAGACCCAAAAAAAAAAAAAACGGCAGCGAGTGGTGCCGTCATTACATCTATACATTTCTAAACACATTGTAAATAAAAGACGACATGCATGAGGGAAACGAAATACAGTTGTAAAAGGTGTCGCCGCGAAACCAACAAGTGGTTACGTAGTGGCACCAGGTTTTAATTTCTTTGTTGTGAAAAAAACATTACACACAAAAGGGAAAACGACACGAGGGTAAAAAAGACAAGAAAAACTTATCCTACCAGCTAGAATGTCGGATGCTGCGGCAATAACCAACGCTAGAAACCCGGACAGCAAAAAGCAATTGAGCCAGGCAGAGCCGCTCAAAATCATTCCCGACAAGGCGGAGATGAAAAAAGAGTGATTGTACAGCCGTTAATGGCGCTGCCATATGGCCTTGGTCACATGGTTCGTGACGTAAGAGAAAGAGAATCTTGGGGTTATGGGGCTTCCCCTGACCAAGATTCTATCTCTCCGTCATCGGCAGAATCGCTGATTAATGCCTGCAGTTCAAAATAGTCATTTTGACTGACCGGAGTCTATGGTGGGTAATTGAATGTAGCAAATTCTACCATATCCAATCCTGACCTTAATGGTATGCACCTATTGGTAATCTCTTACTCACAGAATTTTCCAAGTTGAGATGATATAAAATAATTTAACAAGAAGTTGTTAAATTGAGAGAATAAATGTCCGGACAAATATTTAAGAATTATTTTAATGTAAACAACTCTTGTTTAATTAATTTCCTGCATTGCAAGTTCTTAATTTTATGTTATAAATGTATCCTTCGATACTTGATTGAATTTAAAGACTTCCTAAAATAATAACTGCTGAATTAAAACCCGGAAATGTATCTTCTTTCTCACATTGATGAGTGTGAATAACACAATCACAGTTTAAAACTTTATTTTTCTGGGAATCACATAAACTGAAAGTAGCAAGAAAGTTTCAGTAGTTCAAAAAAATACAAAATCTTTTACTGGTTCAAAAGTGTGTGTATATCTACACCTCTACACCTAAAATTTAGGTAAACACATAATCAGTACATCTCTGAGTTTTTTCCGAAGAGTTTCATTTCCCTCACAAAATATATGCGTTGACCCCTCTTCAACTTGGATAATGGTATCTTCTGATGGCTGCGAATAAATGAAAGATAAATTAATACACTGCTTTGCTGACTCTTGGTATGTCTGTGGTGGCAGGCAATGTGTTTAACGACAGAGTAAAGTTTGTGACAATGTGGACAAGTGGAAGGGTATCAATGATAGACTGTCAATTATGTTGACAGAATAGAGTTTCAAGTGATAGCGCCATCAGTTGGTTTCCATACACAAATAGAGGGGTTGGTATCCCTGGTTCCAGGCGTTCTGGTGAGCTGGCTATCGAACATTTACTCAAGAAAATCAATCCCCCACACATACAAACTTGGAACATCTTTTTACCAGAGCGTGCAAGTTCCTAAGGTAACGGCGGAACTCAAAACTTGTATTTTAATGTTGCCATAGTTATGTAAGAATCATTGGCAAAATATGATAGACTGGAGGTAAAATACAACTATTTTTGATTAAAACATGGTGAGGAAACAAGAATATTCATGTCATGTACATGTATGAACATCTGACAAATTTACATCATTTCGTAAAATAGTGGGGGGTCAGTACTGAGTTATAAAATAGAAATTACTCCGACGATCACTGTGCAAATTTTGTGTAAACAAACAATAAATTTTAATATATGTGTTGTATATTTTCTTTGAACTCGTATGAAACACAACATACAGCAATAACAGTGGTGTGTTAATTACATGTTTATGATATCAATAGGGAACAATTGTAATATATTAACACTTACTAAATGTACAATATGTCCTCCAGGAGTGTCTTCCACCTTCATATCAGTCACTCCATGCTATAAAAAGAGAACAAACCGTTATTAATATCAAGCTTTTGTTGAAACTATAGTAAAAATAATTATCTTAGCTGACTTTTGACTTCTTTGTGCTGCATGGTCACCGATTTGCTGACAAATGTAATAAATAGATATTATATGAGATGGTTTAATAACGACAGTATATAGCTACATGTATGTTGGGATTTCCTTAGTTTCCATTATATTATGTCAGATTTCGACACACTTTTGTACCAGGGATCAAAATCTGACCATTATAATAATAGTATGACAAGGTAATACACAATCTCAATGTCAACAAGAACTGGCTGAACACAAGCACCTGCACATCTTAATTAACCAAGATAAGAAAGGGAATATAAACTTGTTTTTGTTATTTGACATTTTTTTTCTCATTTTTGTTGAATTTTCAGTGTTTGTGTGTCATGTTATTTCATCGTTATTGCTGTAGTAATGTGAATTTCAGTCGTGGCAGTTTTTACTTCGTCTGGTTGTTTTGAGTCGGCAAATATGCAAGTGAGTGAATAAATGGATGGTTGGACTGTCCTAGCGGCTGTTTGTATTATTGAGTGGATGTGTAGGTGAATACTCATCATTAATTGTTTAAACTTTGAGACGTATCAGCATTAGCATAGGTAGCCTGGTTACCTCACAACTTAAGAAAACATGATAATACTTTTTTTGCAGCTTCCTCACCTTTGTCAAGTTTCTTACAAAATCTTCAATATCCAAATTGCCATAGACATAATGTTTTGGATGTTTGTTGATTATTTCCTCCTCACCTCGCTTACGCTTTTTACCGACAACTACTGGTGCCTTTGGTAAAGGCTACAAACAAAGGTGAAAAAATATACAACTGCAAATTACTGTATATAACCATTTATTTTCAGTGGAATTAAATTTCACTATTATAATAATAATAATAATAATAACTTTAATGCATCCTTAGAAATACAAATGTTCTATTGGTTTACAGCAATAAATATATAAGTGATAATTTGATAATTTGTTGTAATTAAACCAAGTTTTAAAGTTTGCAAACTTCTATTGTTTTGTTCTTTTGTTATTTCACATGCTCATGTGGATTTAATTTTGCAGATTTTACTTATCGATGAATTAGGAAAAAATAACAACCAGTGAATAATTTACAGTAGTTCACAAATGAGGGCGAAGGTCAGGAAAAATACAGAATGCCAGAAAATATTATTCAGATTAAATATGTTTTAATTAAATATGTGCCAAAAATCATATTGAATGGTTGTAGCGGGTAAATCATAAAGTATCTGTGAAAAGTTGTATTCTATAATTCTACACATAGATTTAAGCATTAGAAGCACAACTCAATAAATACTATATATAGTATAGTATAAATGTAATACACTACCTGTAATACATATTTATTGTCTTTTACAGTTAGTGCTCCCGTTATGGTGGATACAAACACTCCAGATTTCATTTCAGTCGGCTCTAGCGTTGATGCCAGCTGCAAATATACAGATAATTGTATATTCTATATTGTGTAACCAAAATGAGTTTATATCATCACCATGGGATACTAAAACTATCAGAATGTAAAACATGTGTTGAGTAAGATTACCACTATTTCAAAAATAATTTGTAGCAAATTAATGAATTTTTAATTGACATATTTTATGAATAATAAATAAATATTTCATTTTTTTTCGGAACAAGTGATCAAAAAACTAAATACAACACATGTTTTGTCACTGTATCATACTACATATCACAATACATCTAAACAAGTTTGTAAAAAAGGGTAATACATACCTCTGATGTGATTTCAATTTTCTCTTGTCTTCTTCGCACAGGTAGGGTTAGAACATCTGCTCTTTTGAAAGGAGTGGGAGGAGGGTCCTGAAAATGTAATTATTAGTCTCAAAATTATTTTGTTCAACTCTACAAAACTTAGCATCCAGTATGCACGAAAGAGAAATACTTATTGGTTTGTATTATTTGCTTGTAATTAGGCTTTCGATGCTTTTCCGCATCGAAAGCCTTTTGTAATTGTAAAGTTATTATTATTATTATTATTATTATTATTATTATTATTATTATTATTATTCTTATTCTGCCGTTTTTTAAAACTCTTCTTCTCGAAGACGGGTTACCCACTTGACCTGTTACTTTACAGAGATAATCTATAGGCAATTCTCTAAAACGTCAAAGTTTCCGATTTTCGATATGTGACGTCATTCGGCCGCCATCTTGGATTAAAGACGAAATTTTCAATGCCGAATTGCACACCTTTCTGAGGGTCTGAGTGCTCCCAGTTTTTTATGGTAGCAGCAGTGGAACAAGGGCTAAAAATATCATCAAAAAAAACTTTAGCGGTCACGTGACTTTTTTTACTAGAATTTTCAGAAATTTTGTTTTGCATCTCATTTGCATATTTTTTGACTAATTCACTAACCCTGCATATATTTTGAAAGATCAAGTGCCATAGTATTTATTTTTCCAAACGGCTTCTCCAGGCGATGAGCCGTTTTTTAGAAAATGATTTTAGAATGTTTTTTCACATTTGTTTTATTGTACCATGCAAAGCATCATGGGAAAGGGGGGAGGGCCCTCTACATTCTGTTTGAAATATCTCAAGCACTATCACAGATAGCTATGTACATGCAACCAGTGCAATATTGAAGCTATGGAATAAGTGATGTGACTAACACATTAAATGACCATATATGGTCATGTGACCTCATTAAATATGCAAATCTCTAATATCTCAAGTACTATTCCATGTACAAACATGGAACTAACGTTATATTGAAGGCAATGGACAAGAGAATTGATCAAAATATTCGTTGACCATATATGGTCATATAACTCATTAAATATGCATATCCATAATATGTTAGGCGCTATTGCAAGTACAAACATAGAACCATTGCTATATTGAAGGCATTGGACAAGAGAAATAGCTAAAATGTTCAATGACCATATATGGTCATATAACTCATTAAATATGCATATCCCTAATATCTTAGGCACTATTGCAAGTACAAACATGGAACCAATGCTATATTAATGGCATTGGACAATAGAAATAGCTAAAATGTTCAATGACCATATATGGTCATAGAACTCATTACATATGCATATCCCTAATATCTTAGGCACTGTTGCAAGTACAAACATGGAACCAATGCTATATTGAAGGCATTGGAAATAAGAAATGGCTAAAATGTTCAATGACTATGTATGGTCATAGAACTCATTAAATATGCATATCTATAATATCTCGATCACTATTGAAGTTAGAGATATGAAAATAACGCCACATTGAAGGCATTGTACACAAGAAATGGCTAAAATGTTCAATGACCATATATGGTCATAGAACTCATTAAATATGCATATTACTAATATCTCATGCAATATTGAAAGTACAAACATGGAGACAATGCTATATTGAAGGCATTGAGCAAGCTAAATTGCTAACATGTTCAATGACCATATATGGTCATATAATTCATATAGTGTAATCAGTTCACCATGCTGTGACTAAATCAACATACATTGTGATCAATATGCCTACAGTATATAGTAAAATAATCACCGTACATGTCTCCATTACCCTAGATATTACAGAAGTGTAATGTCATAATTCTCTTGCATGAATGCAATTCAGCGCTAACTCAGGCATAGCATCGAAAGCCGGTAATCGCTGCTTGCAGCTATATTTATAAACAAAATTGAGAAACTTGGCGAAAGTTGTTATTCGGCACCCAACAGAGTAATTATAGAAGTACTAATAATGAACACAATGTTGGTAATTAAATGTAATCTATTTTCTGTTATAGAATGTTCCTGAAAGGGTGTTGATGATTTATTACAGATTTGAAGAGCCATTGCTCGAAACTTATAGCTGTTTTTAATAGTTACTTAAGACAATGATTACCAAATATTATCTAGTACTGTAAAACATGTTGAAAAAGCGGCATGCAATTTTAGCGAATTGTGGCAAAATGACGTAATAGCGAAATGTTGATTTAATATGCCTCACCCTTCACTAACATTACGGTACCGTCAAGACAAAAATCACTACATATCATCTCTAAACATGATTTAAAAGCTCACATTAATCATTTTTTCATCAGCTTTTGCAATATTTAAATCATGTGGACACTGACTCTTCCTGTAACCTGCCTACAGATATTTATTTAGTATCTGAGTAAAGACTGGTACCGGTAATCGCATATTTACTTACGGTTTCAACAATAAGATCATCTCTATGCGGTAATAGCGGTGGCGGGGACAGATATGCATCAGGTATAATCACATGTAAAGCCTGAAATATAAAAATAATGTTAACATTCATGAATAATTAGCTAAAATATATAAAATATATAGATCCAATAACTGTATGAAAATAATAGGAATTAGTGGTAAGGTACAGTAAAAGAAACACAACTCATTCTAGCGGTCCTACTAATTAATGTGTGGACACACGTGGGGACGAACAAAAGGGAATAAGTGACACATGGGTCAAAACTTGTACTGTATAATGTTAGTTTATTCTTTAAATTTAAAACATTCATGAATTCTAGTAGCCATCCCCACATTTTATGATTCCCTCTTGTTCGTCCCTGTGAGTTAATTAGCATGACACCATTCTAGGCTATCACATGTATCTTAAATACAGTCTGGTTTACTCACCTTCAGCTCTTTGATTAGTTTGTTTGCTTGTGAGAAATTCATGGTTGGATCTATAGGACAGTAACATGATTTCATTGACAGCGGTTGGAATGGAGCCAAGGCATCAAGATAATTAAAACTAGGTTCTGTGAAGGTATAATTTTCAAAAATTTATGGCAGTTGTAAATTACTTTGTCTATAAAGAGGTAAATAAAATTTGCTCTCAAGCTAAAACAATGGACATTATATACGCAGGCGTAGGTTGTGATGGCCTCAAATCGGAGCACGCGTAACCATGCAAAAACATGACTATTTAAAAACGCCTCTACAATGTAAATGCACACTGACACTTATATTTGCGAGGGAATATCACTAAAATCTGAACTTTATGAATGATGTGATACAGTTCAATAAAAGACATTCACTGAGGAGATTCACAACATAAAATAAGACATGAAGATTGAAAAAGAATGTTTTTTGCGAGATTAAGTTTAAATTCAAGTGCCCCTCTAATGACACTATGGCATTTATATTGTTAGCATGTAGCAAGTGCAAAATCCCTCACGGGCAGTGAAGTAAACAAAGTTAACCACAATGTAGGTTGTGTACCTATCTAGTTTTAAAGGAATTTATAACAATAAAGCTATATGCATCAAAAATATACATGCCCCTACTGTTCTTATCTTTTGTTATTCATCGCTGCACGCCACTATTTTTGATTTGTTTTCCACTTGATGTGAGCAAACAACATAAATGGCAAAATGTCTGTTGTGGTAATATTAAAATCAGTTTATATATGTTGTACAGTGAGAAGATGCTTATGGGAGTCAAAATTAATAAGCATTGAATTGCATGACCAAAATGATTACTGGTGGCCATATTTAATCAGATCATTAATTTTCATTTAACATACATTTTTACACTCTGGTTGACTTCCCCTATTCTCCTTTATCATGGAGCTAACTAATAGCACCCTCTTAGTTTAGTTTCATGGTTATTTTGTTTTTATTAATTTCCCACAATTTCTAGCATTCCTTTCATGAAAAATACAAGTTTGTTAAATTTAGACCCTATACCTGTATTGCGATTTGTCACCTATATGTGCTGCAATTGTGCTGCTCTCTATAAATTTATGATCTATGTACTGCCCTCTATAGTTTGATTTTGTCTGTACTGCATGCTATCCTCGGGCGGGGCTACGTCACAATACGCTCCACGTTGCGAAGACCCGCACCCCTGTACCATGTATTTCTATGGGCTCTGTGCAAGCTGATGTAGAACGCCGGTTGAAGAGCCGATGAAAACAGCTAAAGTCGGGAAAACAGCACGAACTCAACTTTGAATTAATCCCAAACAACCAAACCTATATACGTTACACATGCAGGGTTAATCTTGTTACATTGTTCAGAGGAGTCTCAACAACTATCCCAAAATATTGCTTTCTGAAAGTTTTGGCCTTTTTTTTTTTGTGATCGTTGCCATGTGGTGAAAATGAGCAGTTGGCCGCCCCGAGGATAGCATTATTTGACATCAAAATTTTCAACAGTGCCGCCCTCTAAAGTTAGTTTTCTAGTGAGTTTGACTTTACCTGTAAATATAACCGTGTTCATGCTTGACTTTCCCCAAAGTTCCATGAAATGTACAGCATCACCAAATCGTAGTGATGGATGACCTGTGAAGACTACACAGGGGGTCTTGAACTGATTAGTGAATTCACCTATGATAAACAAAAATGTTTTTTTTTGGTGGTTATTGAAAAAAAACGTGAAAAGATAGATAATTACTTAGTCTTGTGTGTTGTCTACTGAATTGTTAACATGACTAGGGGGAAATTGGTTAAAAAAAATATTCTTGACAAAAGTATGAATTGGCTAATGAAAAACATCTGATTTTTACAGATTTGTATTGAAAAAGGATTATCCCATGTACATAGTTTGGTTGTCACTCCACTGATAATTTGCTGAAAACCCAAAGTCAACTTTTGTTATTATTAACAAATTTTCAATGTTCATTTTCATCAAGACTTGTAGCCAATTAGAAATTATCAAAAAAAATATAAAAAAAATACACAAAAAAAAAGAGAAAAATTCCTGAAAAAATTATGGCAGTCCAAAGGTTTAGAACATATATACATTATTTTGTTTCTATAATATTAAAACTGACTTCATCACTCAGCTCAACAGATAGCCAACACAATTGATTAACAAATTTTTCAAATTTTAAAATGTTCCCCGACTATGAATAAAACAAATTGAAAAAATATTAAATACAGTCCACAAGATAATTCATACCATGTATTGAAGGAAAGTGTTTTAGACGACCACCTTTGACAAGTTCACCATGAGGGAACGGTGGTTCAGGTAGATACACTTTAGACTGCTTGGCAGGACACAGCCTGTAAGAGACAAAATAAATTATAATTTTATCAACACATGCTTACATTATCATATTAAAAGCTACTGTAGCTGTGGTTTGTGATTTGATTTGAATTATACAATTATGTAGTTATACAGTGAATAAAGACATGAACGCTGTTTAATAAAATACTTATAATTAATGCTTCATTAATTTCAAATGACAGTTGAAAAAAAATTAACTAATCAACATGTGTAAACAGATGAATGATCGTTAATCCATCCATTATTGAAAGAAACACGCAAAGATTCATGGGATTTTTGACTGATTGGCAATCGTCTACAAGGAGAAATATTTTATAAATTTACATAAAACCAATCATGCTTTCATGAAATTTTCTGTATCACAGACTGTTTTATAGCATTTCACACACAAATGAATTTGAACAAATTTGAAAATATTATTTGTATAATGACCACCCAAGGTACTTCATTAAAATGGTCTTTATAGACAGGTGGTCTTCACCAGAGTCAGGAAGTTGGATTATTTTCACATAGGTCACTAACAGATACATTTGACATAAAACTTGATCAGAAAATAATGACTTGGCTCATTTGGAACAAAAACACAAAATCAAATTGACTTGAGAAAATTAAAAATTATATTAGAAACAGAATGCATATTATTATTTTGGTCTCTAAACAGTAGGTGGTCTTTATACACAGTTTGCTTATATGTTATGCCTTGGGACTGCCTAAAAGTGGTCACTATAGACAGGTGGTCTTTATATAATGAGGTGGTCACTAACACAGTTTTGACTACATAATAAAAACATAGATATATGTGTACGTATGGTACTTCTAAACACACTGAAGATTTTATTATTTCATTAAAAAAATTACAGATTAGCAAAATTAGCTAAAATAACATGCCAGCAAAAAAGACATGTTTTGCAGTGAATTATCTTTATCAAGATGTAATTTCCATCAAAATTAATTATTAACATGCTCAGTACACAGTGCCAATTGACTTACCATTCAGCAAATATCTGAGAATACGCCAATGAACTATCAGCAACATGTGATATAAAGTACAGAGGAATCTGTGTAAGGCCTGCACTGTCCATGAATGCTGACAGACATTCAAACAGATCATAGATAACACCGGATGGACAGCATGGAACTAAAACATTGCCACCATTCTTGATTGTTACAGCTGTGAAATACATTGTCAGAGAAGTGAAACAAATGTGGATACACAACTGGTATGATATGCAGTGGAAGGTCCCACGAAACCAGAATGTGCTAGAAATACGTTTGTTTGACATGCGCATGGAGCTAACATGATGGAATCTTTGTCACATATCACCATGAAACTTGCATACCCTTACCTAAAAAATTACTTTAATTTCGCAACAACAAAAATTTGACGAATTTTGAAAATGAAATTGCAAACAAACTGTAGCAGTGACAATTTTTCTGGTGTCCTGCAACATGAATTCTCAGTGACTTTGGTGAAATTAAGTCTTTACAAATGACACACAATCCTGAAATCGCAAACAAATTCCAGCAGTTTACGGAATTGGCTCAAGCAATGGTGTAAAGATACAGATGACACAATCAACTCACTCACCCAGATTACTACAGAATTCACCCAGCATATTGTCAGGATTAAAGGTTGGTGTTTGATTTAATCCAGTCAATATCAGTACATCACTGTTCTTCATCGGCCCTGTAACCATTGGTAACGGGTGTGTTGTTAACAATGAAGATCCAGATATGTATGTCACCTATCATGAATAAATGAACTTAACAATATCAGAAAATAATTTTAGATTACTTAAAATTTTGACTTTCAAGTTATGCTAAACAATTGGTGAAACTTAAAAATCTACCAAAGTTGAAACATCAGTGATGTAAAATAACCATAATGAGTTACTTTAAACATATGAACTCACCTTTTCAAAATCAGACTGTATAACCCAATTACAACTGCCAATACAGTAGCCAGAACTCAGGGGTACCATTGACAATGCTCCGTATAAATTCTACAGACACCAAAGTAAAACATTTGAATATCCCAAGATAAATATATACTGAATATTTTGTATTTATTCTTTTATATGAAAATTAAATTTAAATGATCTCTATTAAATAAAACAATCACACCAAAACTATACTTGAAAATGCAATGTGGATGACTAATTCAACATTTCCGCACATATACCTTCTATTTTTAGTTAACAGATTGTCATGTTCATTTAATTTCAGCATAACCCTTTGAGTGCCAGATATTTTTCCCGACCAAAATTCACTGCAAATATTTTGACATTTTGTAAAATAATCAGTAAATTTCATCATCATTTTGGTTAGTACAGTTTCAGATATTGCTTTTGGTTTTCGATCAAAAAGTTCTTCAATTGTTATCAACATTTCATGTGAGGAGGAGAAGACTATACAACATTATTTTGTTGTTGGTGGCAAAAGTAGACAATGGCAATCAAAGAGTTAACTACTTAAATGAGTCAAAACATTTATACAAGACAGGATTTGATTTTTTGAAACAACCTGCAAACAAACAGCTTTCTGATTGGCTTCACTATTAGGCGTTAGGATTGTTAGCCAATCAGGTAAATCTTACTTTGACTTGACTCTAAGACTAATACTTACCAGTTTTTCTGAATATCCAGCTAATTTGACCTTTGACATAGCTGCATTTATATCATGTTTGTTGTAACATTTCCGCCATGATGGTACGTGTAACGATTCACGGAGTGGTGACGGCAAAGTCTTCAATATGT
The DNA here is from genome assembly GCF_978046115.1 of Saccoglossus kowalevskii. Classification (NCBI taxonomy): domain Eukaryota; kingdom Metazoa; phylum Hemichordata; class Enteropneusta; family Harrimaniidae; genus Saccoglossus; species Saccoglossus kowalevskii. Next base: position 21,190,874 of record NC_140654.1, read on the forward strand.
TGGGTTCTTTCCATTTAGTGGCTGGTTGTAACTTAGGCACTCTTTCAATGTATTCTACAAGTTCCTCCATTAATTGTCTACAAAGTAATGTCAAAACTCAATAAATAAACAAGATGGAAAGAACTATCTGTAGGAATAAAATAATTTTGAACTGTTAGAGTTTGCCACAATCAGCATTGTTGCACTATTATTCTGCACTCTAGGCAGTTGCCTTTGAGGCCTCTATGAAGTTCAAGCCCTGTGTTTTGTACGCTATCTACTACTCCACTGGGACCTCAGAGAGATATAGCGAGTTTTGAACACCAATTACTCACAACACATATGCAATTTGATTTCATTTCACAAAATGTGTATCAAATAAAAATAAATTTCTCATCACTGGTGATTCTTACCTTCCAGATTGTACAGTGGGCTCTGTTGCATACACAATACCATGGAAACCGGTATACTATCAAGATAGGAATAGGATAAAGCAAGAGACAATCAAAAGGACAGCAGCTGGAATTTTTTTTTAATTCAAAACAGGTCAACTTTCATTTGTTTCTCATAAAAACAAGTTGAAATGAAGTTGCTGAATAACAAATTTTAGAAAATCAGAGAAAAACAAAAAGTGTAACAAAAATATGAAACCAGGGCTTTCTGTAATAAACAGCATTTCTCTTACTTCAATTAAACTCATTTACTTATTTGAGTTTTGAACAAGAATCAAAAGATTGCTAGATCGTAGTCTAGCCTAGGATTTATGTAGGATTCCATTCACTACACTATATGCCACTCCATTAATGCCTGGCTATGATGCTGCTAGTAATATCTCATTGTCTGAATACATCTAGCCTAGAATCTATGCAGCATTCCATTCACTATATCCCACTCCACTAATGCCTAGCTATGATGCTAGTAATATCCCCTTGTCTGAATACATCTAGCCTAGAATCTATGCAGCGGTCCTTTCACTATATGCCACTCCACAAATGCCTAGCTATTATGCTAGTAATATCTTATTGTCTAAACACATCTAGCCTAGAATCTACCTACCGTACCATAGACAAATAAAATGCATATAAGATGGGTCATCAAAAAATATACCGTGTAATTAATATTTTTACACGTACAAATGTGCAGTCGAAACAATTTTTTAAAATAATCAGTATTCATTTACAGATTCCAACTGAATAAATTTCAATAGAAAATAATGATATACAATTCAGCAACAGTTCATACATCTATACTCATTACACATGTAACTGTTACACTATTTCTAATAGGATATTGGGCAGATCACATGATGTTGTGAACCAATAGGAAATGTTGGCATAAATATAAGTTGACATACCTCTGTTATGAATGGTAAAGCCAACATAGAGTGGTAACTTGACAAAAGAATCACGTCTACAGTTGACAAATCTAGGATTCCTGTCTGAGTAAATAAATCAATAAATCAATCAAATAATCAATAACTAACTTTTTTCAGTTTATGTACACACGTACAGTATATGCAGTAACAAAATAATACCTGTCTGTGTATTCAGTTTTTATCTCTGTGCTTTTTGTACACTATGATTGTACAATTATTCCTCAGTACTGTTTACATATGGCTACATTATGTAACTTGAATTGGCATTGATGGGTATCACAGTCTCAACATGTAATAAGTAAATTATTAGGTGCATGCCGTGCATGTAATCTGATCAGGGGTTGTATATAGCTATGTGCCAAATACATGTATTGGTTGGATTCATGCATACATGTGTAATTTCACGCAGTGTCTGTTCACATTTCAGGTAAAAAAACAATACATTTTACACATATTGGTGCTATAGACCTTGTATCAAACACATTACTGTGCAACGACTGTTGTGCTTCGACATAATGACCCACTGTATGAGGGCAGCATTTTCTCTGTGTAACATGTATAGTCTTTCACATCATAAACTCATTATCTGAACACAACAGTAAAATAATTACCTCTGGGATGCATACTTCAGGACTACTGTCGATAAAAACATGTCCACCACAGTCTTTCAGCTCCTAGCAAAATAAAATGTTCAAATCAGCTAGTTAAGATGCACATTCAATAATATGTACTGATTTATAGCACTATTTCACAGGGAGCTCAAAGAACATATATGATGTCAGTAGGAAGGGAGTACAATGTTTGAATGTGTAACCACAATTTGAATATGGCATAGCACAGTACAAAACCGTGGTGCTATTAAAGAGTCAATTTACTCACATTTCCCACTGGTGATTCTTTGCCTTCACTCAGATGCCAGACTGGTAGTTTACTCAGCCTTTCACTACCGACAGAAGAACAATTATGTAGGAGGTTGTAAAATATAATATAGTTAGAAATTTACATAAATTTGCATAAATTTGCATGAAGCAAATTCATTTTTCCAGTACAGTCTGAAACACCAAAGGCTTATAGTATTATGACCAGTTGTTACAACCTACAATAATGACCTTAACTGAATAATGAACAAGGACAAAACATTGTTGCATCACAGATGTTGTAAGAACAACGATGCACATTCGGGGGCGGGTATTCTGAGCAATGGTCAATGCTTGACAGGTGAATGCAAATTTAAGGTTCCATAAAAAAGTCCCTTAAAAATTAAATTTTGTTAAAGTAGCACATTCTCTAAATTGTTGTACTTAAAACATCCATCAAATTTCAGACACTGTGATATCCTCGGGGGCGGAGCTACGTCACAGACGTTCCACGTTACTAAGACGCACACCACTGTACCATGCATTTCTATGGGCTCTGTGCGCGCTGCTGTGGAACACCGGTCGAGACGGTGAAAATTCGAGAAAACACAACACACAAATCCTGAACAACCAAATTTATATATGTTACACAAGTAGGGCTAATCTTGTTACATTATTCAGCGGAGTCTCAACAACCATCCTAAAGTATCGTTTTCTGCTAGTTTTTGGCCTTTGTTTTCACCGCGATGGATGCCAGGTGGTGAAAAATGCCCGGATGTCCGCCTGACGATACTGTGAACAAGAATGAGTCTTAAAAATCCTACATTATAATTTTTGGCATTCAGTGTTTAAAGGGCAGTGGTCGTCATATCACGCATGTGTGAGATATGGGTCTCATACAAACAAAGACTTTAACTGTTTTTCAGACGAGTACACACTGAGACGTTACTAAGCTTTAACTATGTCATTTGTTTGGTGATTGAAAGGTATAGAAAAAGTCACCAGTGGTAATTAGTGCATGTTTGTAACTTGTACTCGTGATGTGATATCCATTAGAAGAGTGCATTGCATTGTGGAAAAATCCATGTTTATCAACACAAATGTTACACATATGTGGCAAATATGACCACCACCCTTTAACACTTTATGAAATTAATCAGAGTGCAGTGTTTGTTATTAAATTATTTCACCACTGCACAGTGCCCTTTGCTGATAAATTGTTTCAAAACAAAAAAATTACGTCTTGAAATCAATTTGACCATTTTTTTTGTTTTGTGAGGTCTTATATGCAGGACTACTAACAATTCTTGTGATAAAATCGTGAAAAAAAAATATCACATATGAAATGAATATATATACCATTACTCTCAACATGAACACATAATAAAGATCTCTGTGTGCGAGTTTAATTTGAATATAGGATCATGGTATAACAAAATGCGCAAGGAATGATTGTGTCAACCACTTCTAGAACAGAAAACTTACCTATGAACCAATGGTAGTGGCAAGAAATGCATCAATGATGACATGTCTATTGCACAGTCAAACATAATCGTGCAGTCTTTGAACGTTAACACCAGGCATGGTGCATTGGGATGGGCAGACAGGGAATACTGCAATCAATCAATACAAACAGGAAGTGAGTATACGCTAGATTGAAACTGAACCAATAACTAATGCCACTGTAGCTCCATAACAACATACTAGTATTGTAAATTACTTTCACTTAGAATTTATTTTTACTATTTTTGCTGAAAGAATGATTCAGTGAAAATAAAATCCAGCGAAAAAAATCAGTGAAAATAAACTTCATACAGCTAAAATTAATTCTAACTAAATAAAATAAAGTAGTGCGACATAGACAAATCAGTCATGCACGGTAACTGTGAGCAGTGCTATCTGACAACAAGGGTCCAATAAAAACTAGTAACTCCATACTAGTTATTATTTATGACTGAATTACATCGGGAACTGTATACAGTAAAACTAAGGCGAGAATGACTGCTGTCCGTCACTCAATAGTATGACAGGCGGTGATTCTTTTTACTTATTTGTCTTGTTCTTGATCATATTTAGTTGTAAGCCGCACTATCTCGGGGCCAGTATTAGTGTGAAATGAAAACGACGACCGGCAACCATAGGGGATATTAACCACAGTTACGATGATAATGCAGATGATATAGAACTTACCAACTTCATGGTAACCTGTCCAAGTACAGCGATGACGTCTATTTAGTTTATAAAGCAGTACTGAACTGAAAGAAAGACATTTACAGCGCACAGCGTCACCGGAACGACAGCGTTGTTTTCATTCTGCTTTTCTTTACTTCCCACCTTTGACCTTGTAACCCGAGTTGGATTCCGAATGGGATAATGCGAGATTCGGTAGATTCCCATTCTATGCACGCTGATTGAACGTGTTGCCTTTAAAATATGCAGATATACTGTGTGTGCACTGTGCTCAGTGTTGACATTTTCGCATATTGCATCTGATATAGTACGGGGTAAAAACAAATTGTTTTACTCCCACCAGGGAGCTGTCTCATTACAGCTCCCTGCTCCCACCGAGTATCCATACAAACCTCCGAATAAACAACACAATTTTTATTTCGCCTATAGGGGGCGTTGTTATGCGGGACTTCAAACAGTTTACCAGTGTCTAAAAAGGAGATACATGTATACAAAAATAAATACCCGCACAGCAAACAATATTGTGTGTATGTGTTTTGTTGTTGGTGGTGACCGCATTTCCAAATGTTTGGTTGTTTTTGCATGAATAGCTGGAGGCCTAGTGTGATCGCACGACAACAATATTATTTGTATTACCACGTGTGAAACTATACTTTTTTTAAAAAGTGTAAACACTTGATTTACAGAAAAGGAAGTCCATTTTTTCTCATTGTATTTTATTTGCGAAATGGACAGGAGAGGGGTTATAACTCCAGTTACAATGACCTCTTGTTAAAGAGGAGTCGTCACCTGCGCATGCGTCAGATGGCCACAGGATGTCATTGTTTACAAACAAGCGTCTACCCATTGGCGTTTTTAGCGTGTGTTGTCGTCGCTTAGGACTCGCGCTTACACAGGCGATGACCCACCCGCTTTAAGTACAGTAGATTTCGTGTTGTTGGATCGGAGTTGCTTGTCATACCGCGTGATGAATGTTGTTCTGTGCGCATTATTTGACATCCTATGTATGTGGTATTCTTCTCACCCTTTTCAATGATTCACTGTAAAAAGAATCTTAGCCAAATTTCTAAAAGAGAGTTTCGGACACGTTTTATTACATTTTTGGCCAGTATATCCTTTGTAGTTTGGGGTCTTCCGTAATTGCCCACGGTTGTGGAAGTCTTTGGGGTAATAGGAGACGACCAACAGCCCCCCCCCCAATCGGAATCTGAAAGACACATATGTCCTGTTATATATTATTGATTATTACTTCTTGTTTCACAAATTTAACTTACATCCAGAACTACATATTTTGCGTAAATATCAATAATTGTTTGATATTTACGTATAAATTGTTCAACCCTCTCAAAATCATAGATAGGATTAATGCTTTTTCATTTTTTTATACATTCAGTTTCTCAAAATGAAAATTATGTCATTCATGTACACCATAGTGTTATATATTAGGCAAACAAAGCTGATTTCATGGTGAATTTTATTCTGAAAAAAAATAGTTCAATTTTAGCATACGTCATATATGCATATATTATGTACTTTGGTGCAAAAATGGTCAATAGTATTAGCCTAATAGTACATAAGCTAAAGTAAAATGTAGTCCTATGTGCAATGCATGTTAAAAGTTGGCAACACTGACATTAGTGTGCGTTGTCAAATGCAGAACGAGAAAAAATGTGACCTTTGACTCTATGAAATCCAAGATGGCGCCCATGTTATAACCTTATAACCTATACATGTATCTGCCCAAAACTATATATATATCGAAATTACAGACTCATATACGAACATGAAATACGAGGTTCGAACTCATAACTCGGAAAATGCGCCCGGGAGGGACACTTGAATTGAAGCTTCAGCGCAAAAACGCACATTATGTGTGGTTTTCAAACAGATAGCAACGTCTATGAACATACGGTGTTTAGGATTATTAAAATCGAGAAAACAAAACAAGGGTATTTTTTCAAAATGATAATATAAACGCAAAAAAGAATATATTTTAATTCCCATGTCTTAATTTCCTTTGTAAATCTCCCCGGTGTACCCGCCGGCGAATCTTCTGGGTAAAAAAGACCATGCTTAAAAAAGCATATCTAGCTCTGTATATCACCGAGAATAACTTGCACTGCACCAAATGATATTCCTTTACAACCCTATCAGAGATGATCAGATTAAAACCTGCAACTATTAATGTGAAGTACAAGGTCAATTATTAATTTGTATACGCTATCACAGTACCCATTTATAAAACAACAACAACAACAACAACAATATTCGAAAAATAATATCACATTATACAGAAAAACTGTATTGAATCGCGAAGTCAACAATTTCAGAAACAAAAACAGATATATTTCAATGTTGGAAATTGCGATTACAAAATTCACACTGTACATTTGTTATTTTACCAAGTTATATACAGATTAAATCAAACAAATGTCAACACTACGAGTAGTGCTCGTCGCATCTAAACATCAGTTGCCAAATAAAAACAAACCACATGGAGGAATTATGTACATAAGAATAATCTAAATGTAAATTTTCTTTAAAAAACTATGTAAATATTAATTATTTTAACAAATAAGTATTATTACTTTAGTAACTGAACATCACGGCACTGATAAAATACTGTAAAATGACTAATTTTCACTTGGTTTAAATTTCACTGATTTACCATTTCCGGCATATTCAGTGGGTTTTAAATTCACGGTTTTATCATTTACATAATGTGTTTTATGCTAAATTTCACATATTCACAGGGTTTTAATTTAGCGCATTTTCCAGTCAGCGAAATAAGCAAAATTAAAACCCAGTGAATAATTAATCATTTTACAGTATATATGCATAACACATAAAACATGAAAAACTACATTCCGAAATCCAAAGTAATATCCTAAATTATATATACTATATTATCATATGTTTGCAGAAACGTATCAAATGTCACGTATGAAATTTAAACTAAACTTAAATAATTATACTTTCCATCGTTCCTGTATGCAATGATTATTTCATGACGATCATCCTAATGTCATATTCTATTAGCATCAGGTCGTCATGACTATATGAAATAATAATGAACTAAGCCAGTCACTTGCTAGATCACAGACTTGGGTTGATACGTATAATCTCGTTGAAATAACGGAATTCGAGTAAACCTGTATGTAAGTTTTAGTATATGTACAAGACACGATGGCCGAATCTGGGAGAAATTTAAAGTAAAAAACACACCCTTTTTTCCACAATCTGGGAGCTTGTATTTATTTATGTGTGCACATTTTAGGAGTCATAAAGAATAACTTTTCTTATCCTTCTGGACCGTGCTGTAATTTACTATCACCCCTCCCGATTACGAAGCTTACGCTGTTTAATATGTACCGTGGCATTTTTCTTAGTACGTTCGCCCGGCCGGGTACGTACGCATTGCATTGCCGGGGATCGTCGAACGCCACATTTCCCCCCATTATTTTTTTAAAGTACCCCTTTTTTACGATTTCACGGACCGTGGTATTCAACAAAAAAAAACCTTTTCTCCGAGAATATAGGAACGTGGATGCGTACCATTTTTTTCTGGAAGTGCCACCACCGGGCCATGGAGCTAGAAAGCTAGCTCCATGGACTGGCAAAGTCGCGACTTCTTTTTTGTTTTACAAACAAAAATATAATCAATTGTCAATTAAGCCTTTTTAACGTGATCGCGAAAACTAGCGTGACTGCGAAAGAAATCCCGACTGGACGCATCTGCAAGCGACCTCCTGCGTTTGAGTGAAAACCGGAACGGAATCACTGCGGTGATTATGCTAATTAAAAGTTGTTGACTAGCATTGACAACGAATCAGAGCGCAGCTGCATACGTCATATCGTATCTATGTTAATGTAGCGACCTTTCACTTCTGAGGTCCCGGCGAGTGGGAAAGACTACTTATATACATTGGACATTTAAATCGACATATTTTCAGTAAACATGGATGAAAGTATCGCCTTTGCACTTAGAAAGTTAAAGTATCCATCTATGCTATCGAATCGAATCAACCTTTAAAAGGTCATGTTTACTTTCACACACCCACTCATAATAATCAATGACATCATGCATAATTAATATCAGTCAAATGCCCGCAGATGCGTCCAGTCGGGATTTCTTTAGCGGTCAGGTTAGTTTTCGCGATCACACGAAAAGGACTAAAAGAACAATTAATTATTTCTTTTTGTAAATCATTATTTCTTCTTGCCAGTCTAGACTGCCCTCTATCACCGCTATCTACAACGATTAGACTGCCCTCCGACGGAAAATAACACGGGAGACGGGGGTGACAAAAGCGGTGTCCAGTAAAGCGTGAGACGGCTATCTTGACAAATTACCCTAGCGTGGCTAAATTTGTTATAAATTATGAGTCTGTGGGCGCTCGACAGGGGGCGGATTAGAGTCACGTGATATGTCTGTTAGATTCAATATCACCATTAGACGGCTCTCATTATGATACTGCCGTGTATCTTAACACGCCAGGTGAACATCATTATAGCAAGGTATGTTCGTATTTTCGTAGTTATTTGTGTACGATGTGTAACACAATTTTTTGTGTACAAAATTTATTTCTTTTGGACTCCCTTCCGAGCTCTCTTTAATGCCTTTATAATGTTTGACGCCAATACCTTCGTACCCGCCTTATTCAAATGTGTTAGGTCTCTTTCGAAAAAACAAACATTCTGTAATCTGGTATGTGTTATGAATCTGACTCTCTCCGTTCTCGCAGACATTTCTCTTATCATGAAGTTGACGCTTGAGATCTTCCAATTTGACATGTGATCATCGCCTCTGGGCAGGATATCGGAGATGTAGACGTCAGCTGAAGGAAAATTTGATTTAGCAATTTCAATAACTTCACACATATTCTTCGCTATCTGATAGGCAAACTTGTTTGTGAACACGTCATCGCTACCAATGTGAATGATGACAGAGTTCACGTCACTGGATCTGTGATCTTGTAATGCCTGGGCAGTTTCCGCAATTGTTGAAACCCGGATTTTTGTACATTCTCTGTTTTTTCCAATTTTGGTGGGATCTATATCCCTGATAACCTGGTCACCAAAAATGATCAGGGCGGTATTAGTGTCTCGTCTCAGGGCCGATTGTCTGATGTGACCTCCTTGCTTCACGTTCTGAATTTCACAGTGACGGTACGATGAGCTCGGACATGTTTGTATATGAAAAGGATTCGTTAAAATGCCAGCCTCAGGCGGATCTGTAGTTGATCGATGAAGTTGAAGGCGGAAATCTCCCAAAAGTGAATTAATACGTTGCATTTCTGACTGAAATCTGTACTTAATTGCGATACGCTCGCCCTGTTCAACAAGTTTTAGTCCCAGTATGTACTGGCATTTAGCGAGCTCTCGGGTCTCCTCTATTTGTCCCAGGCGGTAATGACAACATGCTTCTGTAAGAAAACTATGACATTCGACATACTTAGACGTGTATCTAGGATCCTGGCACGTTGAGTAATATCTTTTTAATATTTCATCAGCTCTAAAGAGCTTCCGACTGGCATATTTCAGAGGTAATGCCCTCCCCTCAGGCGAGTCACAGTTTAACAAGATGAGAACCATTCTCTGCAGCATTCGTTGTTTCAGATGATTTGTTAGAGCAGGGTGTGTATACTCTAACATATGCAAACCATGTTCCATTTGTTCGATGAGAGTTTCCTGAAATGAATACACAATCACTTAGTGCAAATACTCTGACCTTGATCGTGGTAAAACATCATATAAATAACCATCCATACAATATGCTTTGCGAGGCTATAGAGACCTGAAATCAATCAAGTAATTTTAATTTACTAATTTAATTTAAAATTAAATAATTAAAATCAAACTATAAATCAATCATTCATAAACTAATTAATTAACCAAAAAACATTATTCACTACATCACACAGCGCATTAACATTAATTAAATAACTAATAATTAAAATTATTAGTCAAATTCTACTCCAGTTATTTGTTTTCCACATAAAATAAAAATCATTTGTAGGGAACAAATAATTACGTAAAAAAAGTTGCTAGAGTTCGATTCACTTTGTCTGGTGAATAATTCACGTGTCACCGGCATACAACTGGTATTATAACACATCAAGGTAAGCTTTGCTTGAGACATATATTCATAAGCCAAGAAAGTGAAAATACTGAGTAATTTATATATATAAATACAAAAATAAAATCTTTAAATATCGAGAAAATATCTGTTAAATAACGAGAAAAAAGGTCTTCGTTATTTTATGACTAAATATATGTATACATGTATATGTGTGCTTACATTTCCTTCTTGAACACCTTGTTTGTATTCAGTATACGCTTTGTATAAAAGAGTTGTTCCATGCCAATAATAAGGTTGGAAGTTCTTGAAAATCTTTGAAATAACCAATACATCATATTAGCATAATTGGTTATGCGTAAAATGAATGTATGTCTAATTGACGATTTGGGATTGTTAACGAAAGCGTCTGCGAGGATATGGATGAATACGGCTCTGTATGTTTGTGTTATTTGTTTGGATTTGTTTGGTGAATAATTGAGCACGATCGGTGCTAATATATGTACACATTCCAGTATGTTCATGTTGAGGAAAACATGGGAAAAAAAGGTTTGCTTGAATGTGAAACAGGTTAACCTTGTCGCCAATCGTTTTAAAACTCGTTTGAATATTGCCAGAATTCCTAGAAGTAAATGCCAAAAGTTAAAGGGAAATTTATCTACTATAATGTGAAATATTTTTTTTCTGAAGAAGAAGAAGTGTAGTAAGAAATTACCCACCTCCAATGCCTTATCCAAATAAAATGACGATTTGTTGAAATTCCCCTCTTTCACGTATCGATATCCCTTAATACTATACAGCCTGCCTTTTAACATGTTCTCGTTGTCTGCCCATTTCAACATGTTGTACCCTTTAGCCAGCAAATTATCAGCTTCGTTAAACTCATCGTTCAAACAGGAGCAAATTGACAACTGTGGTGACAAGACAGTGTTTATAAGTATTGGAACGATATAATTGCACAAAAACCAACACATATTTAAAACTTCTTACTGGTCACATATATAGATCAAGATCATTGTTTACATTACTGAATGAGAGACTGCTTGCAGGTGGGGATAATAATTAGTTTATCACAAATGATCAAAATTAATCCGCAATGTCCGCAAACCAAACCGCGAACACTATAAGTGGGGGTCCCTTAAATAGAACCTTGAATCGCCACAAATACGCGTATGCCTTGGGTAGCGAGTGGTTCTGAACACGATTTTCAAGTGTGTTTTGCTGTTTTCACTCTTTTTTTTTGGAATATAGTCACGTGACTGCTGAAGTCTATATTTGTAAAATAGGTAGCACATTTACCAATAAAACAAAATCAGAATGTCCAGACAATGAAAGGTCGAAAAAATGTAAAAATAGTTATGTGAGAGAATTTAAATTCATATTTATATATATAACATATTTATATTCATAAAATCTCCAATTGTAATTGTAAAACCTCCATTTATATTCAAACCTCCATTTTTATTTTGTAAAATCTTCATTTTTAATTGTAATACAAATTTGCATTCACAGTTTACAAATTGAGGTTTTATGAATATATTTGTGACATTTAAAAATATGAATTTAAATTCTCGCACATAAATATTTGTAATGAATATTGCAAAGCTCAGCCTTCCATACTAGACCCTCAGAAAGGTTTCACTTTCTGTTTAACTTCATTCATTGATGGCCAACATGGTAATCGAGAAAAGTGATCGAAATTTCCCACTGCACACCTTCAAGTCACGACCTACAACAAACAAAGTTTCATAAGCGTCTGACAAATTATTTCTGAGATTTGGATGGCCAAATAATCCGCTGCTTACATATATAAATTGTTCCACGATGATATCACTTCTTGATTCCATCTTTTGCTTGAAAAGTTGAGTTTTATGCTCACGCACTTCAGACCATGACCCTAGTAATTAAAATACAGAAACAATACATATATATATCTCACCAAAATAACTAAACGACCCGTGATATTTTGTGGGCAAAATGCTACTTTCGATTAGCCGAAATGAAAAGGGCAAGGAAAAGAATATTGGGTACAATTTTTATCTTCAACGTTAACTTATTTTTGTGGTTTTAATGAATAATACAAATTATTTGTTCAATTGTCTAAAATGAATAACCACATCATCGCATTGTTGTCCGTTATGTGTCTATGTAAAGCACACACACAATTAACAATGAACAACTTAGTTCGAAACCTACCACTTAATTCATAGTGTCCGTTATTGGTGTAGAATACTAATTAACCACTATTTATAATGGGAACTTCTTGTTTTTCCAGTATGAGCTGAGTTAGTTCGACTTGGTATGTGAGAAATCAATTGCCGAGTTGATACTATAGTATAGACAACTTTCCCAGAAGTAGCAATACTGGGGGGGGGGGGGCAAAAATACTCCTTTCTCATGGCGGAAATATACAAACATGTCAGTTTGCTGATAGTCAATATAAGGGAATTTTATTTTTGTGACGTCGATTGGTCCACCCAGAAGCACAATATCACACGTGCAAGTTTACGTTACACCCCAAAACGACACGCGCGCGCATACAAAACGCCATATCTTCGTCTGTTAACTCACCGCATTGCATGAGATTCGTCATTTTGCAAATTAAGGTAAAGTGGTTGTCATCCTTTAATATATCTATTGAAAAAAAATAATTGATATGACATGATTCATATGATTAGTTCCAGTCACCTATGTATAATTTAATGTCCAGCTACATCAAAAGGTTGTTGCTCTCTGTGAGTTTCCTTGTTGACATTCTGGGTGTGACGTCATTAGAGAAACAGCAAAGTGTTTAGTTGCGCGTCAATAAATATCAAACAAGTCATTGTATTGTTACTTTAACTTCATATGACAGTTAGGGATAACTGGTCCAGCTTGAAATATGACAAGTTGTTAATTTCATAAAATGTTGTTTTGATACACAAGAAAATAAAGACAAAAACTCAATCGGAAATACCTGGGACTATCTTCACTCATAACACGCCGATACACAATTTGTATTATCAAAACAATATCAAAAAGCATTTTATAAACACGCAAAATAGAGCTATTAACAGACTATGAGGATTGACCACCGTTTACTGGGATTGTGAATGGAATACGACCTATGGAATATCGCTTACGGCAAATACATTGATTCTGTGCGCAAAGGACTGTGGGATATTTAACTATTGTTTGTGCCGTCAGTCAAATAAATAATCATCATACCTGTGACTGTGCTGGCTGACCCTGGTTGAGGAATAAGTTTAGCGTATTTGATGCGATTTTGCAATGTTCTCATCACTGGGATGCAAACTTCACCCGGACTTGCAAAAAATGACTCTGTGTGTTGAAAACAAATATATAAGTTCCACGAAAACGGAGAAAGTTGACATTCTTTCCAACTAACCATTATATCTCTGATTATACTACAGTAAAAAGTAATCTAAAACAAATAATTCAAGATGCTATTTTGTACTGCTTTACTTCCGTTCTCGATATTTTAAATTACATTACACGACATTACATTACATTACATTACATTACATTACATTACATTACATTACAAAATAGACTAACAAAGAAATGAAACAAATATACCTGAGTGAAAGGTTTCGATGAAATGTTTCATAAATTCGGGATCAGTAGCATCAAGTATGGGGTATCTCGTAGCATTTAGTGGAAGCTTATCCACTGTCAGACCAATGAGCACTACGATGACGTCATTCTTCTCAAGTTTAGTTGAAAAAGCTTGCTCCATGTCGTACTTACACTCACCAGAATGGACAAATGTGTCGGATAATGCTATGACAATTTTCTTTGACTGCTTAATACACTTGAAGAGATTTTCGCTATTGTAACAACCGACGTCATAGTCTCTCTCAGCATACAGGCATCGTATGTTATGTTTTGACTCCAACTTGTGCACAAACTGGCGAACCCATCTCGCATCGTCACTGGTTTCGCAGTCAGTGATGATAAAGAGGTCACTTTGTGCGGCAGTGTGCACGCCCTGGGGGTTTTGTTTCTCAAAATTCACGTTGTGGGCGTTTTCTAAAGGCTCTGTAACTCTGCTAACTGCCATGATGCCATAGGTGGATTTATGTCCAATAGCAGTATGTCATCAGCGCTGAAAGTATACTTTTGTTAGAAGTATGACAATGGCATGGGATCACACCACGGGAAAGTCTGAAAAGACATAATAACATGGTTGTATAACCAAGCAATTTATTGTGTTTAACGTCCTATCTGCCATCTCGCCTATCAAAGCTATTCTGACGTCAACCAGGATCGGTCGAACACAAGCACCTGGCCACCTTAACCAAGGTTCCCCAAAGTCGCTTTCGTTAGTGAATGAATCTCGGCTAGCGGAATTGGCCTTCCCATTGAGTTTGTGGCACCCTCGCCCAAGGTAGGTGTCGACCTTTTTGATGTTCAGCCTTAGGTAGGATTTGAACTTCGGTCTACCGATCATGAGGCTTATGCGACAACGACTATGCTACCAGTGACCGGTTAAAAAAAGGTATCACTGCAATACGTCTTGGCTTGTAGGTCTTATTACACACACATGGCGTTTAGAGCCGCATTTATGTAAGTTCGAGATATAACTCGAAAAGAAAAAACTAGCGTATTTAAAATTGGCATACATGTTTCCAATGGACTCCATACTACCTGATTACCTGATTTTCTGAACAATGGTCAAAGCAACAGCTGGTGTTTATATGTTTTCGTACTTTGCAATATTACTACACGAAAAAAAATATCTAGTGCCTTCAAACTTATCACACTGCACGACTCATATGACCCAAAGAGCTGAATACAATACACGAATACACGTTCATTATCGAACTACAAGGGGAAATGCTAGAGCCTTCTAACTTGATACATGTTTCCATATAACTCGCATGACCTGGTTACAGTTATCGTGAGAAAATGGTAAAAAAACACAATATACATATATTTTACTACAGGGGATTATAGCTAATTCCTTTGGGTTTGGCATGCATGTTTACTTTCTACAATACAAATACACATTTTCATGTACATACATATATGCAAATACTTGCATATTTTGTCCGTTTCTGTCCTTTGTTCTGTTAAACAGTAGTATTAACATGTGTGACCTTAAAATACACGTACGTGCGCGCTACAGAATGTACGGACAAACAATATCAATGATTGTCAGTATAAAATAGTGAAATATTACACTGCATTGATTACTTGTGTTGGAATTGAACAAACATTCCTACCTGTCACGATTGATTAAACAGTAACGTCAACATAACCCTAGGTAATGTCAATATTTACCCATCGCTGGGCGGTTGTTATTTGTTGTATTGTGCTTCTATAGTTCACCAAAAGTCTGAAGAGAACAATGCATGTTACGTTGGGGAATTATTCTCAATATTATATACAAACGCAAGGGTGGAAAAACAATGTCGCACAACAATAAGGCAAATTGACGAGCTCGAGAAGTGTTCCTAGCTGCACGTGTACACCATCAATTGTGTAGGTATCAGCCGTAGTTTAACCAGTAGCGGGCATTATATTCAAAGCACCACATTCGTCGCATTACGTCATTTTCGATATGAGTCCCATGTGACGGATACAATGCGCGTAAAATAAGTGTTTGATTACCTAAAATCGAAACGTACTGCACGTCAGCAAATGTACAGTTTATATTCGTTCAATACCGGGGGGTTACACCACATATGCAAATGTGCTAGCACTTCCACAACATCGACGCTGATTCCCGGGTTGTAAGTATATACCTTTAATGAGAAAACTGAAAATTTATTTTGAAGCGCGGTGGTCGTCGAGCAGCGCGTGTTCGAATTTCATGTAAATAAACAATGTATTTTACACGCGTTGTATACGTCGCAATGAGCCCCATGTCGAACAGGACGCAGAACGACGACTTCCGCCCTTTAAGCCCATATAACAGTACAACGATTACCTGGGGTTTTACCCAAGTTGACATAAATGGGAATTTTGGGTTGTAGACAGGGTGACTAGCACTTTCATATACCCAGCGCTTGATTATATTTTCAAGTAAAATATCACTTTTGTGTTTCCATTGCAATCATGAGAATGCATTGGTGCATAATATTGACTGATGGTCTATTTAAAATTAGCAATGTCACGTGACAAAAGTAATTTCAAAGTAATAACGACCCTTCCAATCCCGTAATACATGCCGCGGCACCACTAATGTACAACTACTATTATGTACATTAACAACAAGTTGGCAAGAAGCCAGAATTGTGGCGACTCAGTATAACATCCAGTGGCTCGCTTTAGTTATGACCGAAGCTCGTTGCCATAGAGAAAACCAAAACAAATTCGACATTTCGCAGATAGATATTGAGTTAATAATCCATTGTCTAAGACTTTGTTCTACTCTGTCAGGGCAATTGATATCATTGTTGGCGTTGGTCTTACATGCTAGACACAACGTCACAGCTTTACGACCCATTGTCTTGTTTTGTTCTGTCTGCCAGGAAGTCGGGAACGAGTATTGACGCTTTTATTGTGACGTTTTTATTGTTTTGAACCTAAATTATTTCACAGGTGTCGTGAATTAAAGATAAAACACACGTAGCAATTGACAATTCTAAGTTTTTAGTATGTTGGGTCTTAACATATATCCCGCTAACAAGTATACCGACTTTAAGACTTGTTTTCAACATTTACTGTATTGTATGCTAGTTCCTGGTATAACATGTCACTCACCTGACGTACACCGATACCGTCGAGCTAATTACACGAAAAATAGAACTTCACTTGGCACAAATACGGTTTAAACTTCTTGGCATTGTTTTAGTAACTCTCGAACTTCGGAATGATATAACCATGTCAAAATACACAATCCTCAAAAAAATGATATGCATTCAACACGGGAGGGCGCTTATCAACGTTAACTCGGCACTTTTTAGGTAAATCAGTCAATCGAACAGAGAGGTGTGAATTGTAGATTAAAGGAAAAGTCCGGGCAAACATAATGATTCCGGATCAAAAAGCAAATATAGGAGAATCCAGTTACTGTTTTAATAGCAAGCGCAGCGTTAACAGCCGAAGGCCGCTCTATATATAACATATGTATATATAGAGTATGTTCAGTTGCATATTATAAGAGTTCGAAAATCGTGCACATGCGGTCAATGGGCACCGCCATTTTACTTGTTTTTTAACAAATTATGCGAAGCGAAATAAATTATTCATGATAACACATCGTCAGAATGTTGTTTAATGATAAGGCCACAGTTTTCTGGCAACGGACTGAAACTATTTCAACTTAGTAAATAGTGTTTCCAGTCATTTTGATCAGCGGCAAAACACGAATCGTGCGTGACGTCATTTTGAATCCCCCTCAACTCGCACGTGCAGCCTCGATGTGGTAACGTCAGTTCTATTAATTAGTAAATCAGTAAACGTGCTCCGCTGCGCTCGCTCGCCAGGCATTGCCTGTTACATATCTAAAGAAAAATAGAAAGCCAGGTGATAACAATCTAATGACTCTAAATTACATGACAGTTGGGCATTGGAACACAGCAGGTCTGAGATACAATTATATGCCACAACATGGGTCAATAGATAGGAAAACAGAAGGAACGCTTGATATACTGTCACACATTAAGAAATATCACATCTATGCAATGACTGAAACATCGCTAGATAGTGAAAGTAAATCATTAATACAACAACCACAAGACTACTATGTATAACACAACACACGGCCGAAGAATAAAAAAGCATGGAGATCATCAGGGGGTATAAGAATATTTATCAAGAATATAATCAAGAATGGAATTAACATCATACCAACATCAAGTTGCTTCACTCAATGGTGCCAACTCAAAAAAGACTTTTTCAAACTGGAAAAAGATATCTTCATATGCACTACATACTTTCCACCAACACAATCAAGTTACTATAATAATAATGATCAAGACCCATATGAAGAACTACAAAATGAAATACAGAAATATAGTCATAAAGGACAGACCTTGATACAGGGAGACTTCAATGCAAGAACACATTTTATAATGATATGATTACTGATGATGATGATGGCCGTGCACTATTACCAACACCAGATACATACATTTACGATCAAGATACTAAAAGACGAAGAAACACAGATACAAATGTACCTGGAATAATGAATTTGGAGAAGAATTAATTAAACTTTGCAAAACAAATAATCTAAGGATATTGAATGGAAGAATCAATCACCAGGTGATTGGTCGGGAGAATTGACATGTTATGGATACAATGGTGCAAGTACAGTAGATTACACAATAGCCAGTGATACTATTCTGAAAAATGTAACATATTTTGAAGTAGGCAAACTACATCCAGCAAGTGATCATTGTCCAATCAAAACAGTAATCAAAATGTCAAACAATTATCACCAGACAACCATGAATATAAATCAAAAACTAAAACAAGCACCACCCAATCTCCGATGGAACAACGTAAACAGAAACATATACAAGATGTTTATGAATGTGAAGATATTGTATGTGCCTTCCTGAAAAGTACAGATATCATGAACACAAGTGATGAGATGGCCCAAGAATTCCAAAACACGATAGAAAATATTGCCAAAAAATGTCACATCCAAAAAAAGAAAAAGAAAAAAAGACCACATAAAATACAAATTTACACAAACCGACAATGCAATCTAATGAAAAGAGAACTACAAACACTGGCAAATATGACACAAAGAAATCCATCAGATAATGAACTACGAACAAGTTACTATACCAAAAAGAAAAAAATCAGAAAATATGTGAAAAAACTACAAAGGGAGAAAAATAACAAATCCTATCCAGCATAGAAGAGGCTGACAAAAAAGAAGATGTATTGGAAAAAAATTAACTCTCTCATTACAACCAAAGAATTTAATAAAACAAAGAAAATACCATACCCTAAATGGATTGAACATTTCCAAAATATCAGTACAAATGTTGCAACTCCACCAGAGAAAGTCAAGCAACTGGAAGCTAAACTTACAGAACTAGAGGAAGAAATGTGTGACAATAATGAAATAAACAAGCCTATAACACTATCTGAAGTTATATATGTAACAAGAACACTAAAAAACAATAGATGCAGTGGTCCTGATGGAATTCCAAGTGAATTCTTTAAACATGCAAACAGAATGATAAAACAGGCACTACAGAAAACATACAACCACATACTAGAGCACAAGTATAATAACACCGATACATAAAACAGATGATTATATGGATACACACAACTACAGAGGAATATCGCTAAGCAACGCTATAGCAAAACTACTTAGTATGATCATCAACAACAGAATCACCAAATATCTCGAAACAAACAACATTATACATCCAAATCAAGCAGGTTTTCGAAACAAGCATCTAACAACAGACCATATATTAACTTTACACACAGTCATCAAGAAATATCAAACACAAAAGAAAAGGATTTACTGCTGCTTTGTCGATCTGAAGAAATGTATACCATCTGGAGAACAGCACTACAATATAAACTACTCAACAACAACATCAATGGCAAAGTGTATAATATTATAAAATCAATGTACACCAACACGGATTTTATAGTAAAGTTAAACGATGTCACCTCAACACACTTTACACAATGGTTACACAATGGAGTGAAACAAGGCTGCCCTCTAAGCCCAACTGTATTCAACATTTACTTGAATGACTTCACAAATTAAATTTCAAAGTGTGTGACAAAATTAAAAAAAATATTTTCGCTATTGCAATTTGCTTACATAAGTTTTTACACTAATAGTGTCCCGTTTTGAGCCCAGGAACATAATATGCATTTATGATTTATGCTTATAATAATAGGTATATTTCAAGAACTTTCAAGAACTTATTTTAAATCTGTTTGTTGTAAATGATGATACATAAAAGCAGTTTTATTTTGATAGGTAACAATATGAGTTGGGTATAGCTTTATAATTTTATGTAATTTATAAGCTTTCACCTGCGTCACATACTTCCATCACAAACCCAGCATAGAAAACAATAAACAACCTATTAGGGCAGAACGAATGTAACTAATGAGTAGTCTGTTAATATACACTAATTAATCGAAAATGCACACAATACACTATACTTTAGTGAGTTTAATAATGCAAAATCAGAAGACAGGGGAGTGTAAAGTCAATAATTTGATGTGCACTCATCTTGAGATCAATATCACGTTGATGAAATATACATTGCCGTTTGTATGCACGGTGTACTCGACATATAATCTATTATTATACATCTGTCACCGTAACGCTATAAGTTACGGCGTGCCGTAATTTTGCGGTATTTTACGGGGTATTTTCATCCTACCATATAAGGAAATGCAAATTCCAAATATGGAATGATTACGCGCGTAAGCTTTTGCTAATAATAAAAACAAACATGGCTGCCATCAAGGTTTGACCAGACTCCACACAAAGATGTTCGCTGATTCTGTTCTAAACGGCATTTCCATGATGTATCCTTGGAAGTGAAAGATGTAATAATATGGTTATTACGAGGATACCTCAAATTATGCACTCAGAAAGTACGCCGTCGCATCGATACTCTCGCTGTACTGTCTTCGTGCATAACCTCATAGTATAACTAACACTACCTTTAACTAGGATAGCCTAGTATAACTATCATATATACTCGTTATTATGTAATTCCTCGTCTTTCAAAACATGGTTGATGTTTATTACATACTAGTACTTGTTTACAACTATTGCAATTACGTAAATTCTTGTTAATAACATTGTAAAACAAAAAATCTAAGTTCTCTCATCGACTAATAAATGTAAATTATGTTGATCATTGTAAATTGGAGTAAATATTGCAACCATATAGCACATTGTCATATAACGTTAGTATTGGCAGTCGTGTTGTTTTCCTATCGACCACATTACCCACTTCATACAAAAATAATTTGAAATCAACATGGCCCATTATTATGTCATTGGTTTTCAATAAGCACAGCAATATGTTTTTCAATTGGCATAATCGTGATTGATGTTTGCCATGCCCCACATGTATTAGGCAGATTGTGTAATCATCGATACAATGGGTTGAGTTGCAATAATCTATTTGTAAGTCAAATATACACTATTGTCACGCGCATTGTCCTGTATGGCTGTGGAACTGCACTTTTTCAAATATGACGCAGTAACCAGGATTACATGTCTTGTATTGAGGGTGTTATTGCCATAACTGTGTCGTTTGTCACAAATGCACGGCTATAAATATTACAATGCCACCATCACTACCTTCTACCCTCTGCTCGATGGTGGTGAATTCTATGACAAATAGAGCGCCCTCTCTCGCATTTAAGGTAGCGAGAAGGGTTTTGTGACGTTTTCGAATAAATCATTCTCTGTCTGTTGTCTTGTTCAGAAGAGTAATTTAGCTTATATATATCAAAAGACTAAGAATAGAGGTACAAGTTCGCACAAACTGGACAGTCATTGTTTACATAATTATCACGTGACATCAAAAATGGCGAATCTTGTAAAAATGACTAAGTCCTCAATTGCGAGAGCACACTGCGGAATTTCCTGGTGAAATTTACGTCATGCATTGTCCGTAATCAAGTCCATTGAAATGCGTCTACGATAATCAAAAGACCTATTATTCCGATTTCTATGCAGGTTTGTTTTTTTGTCCTCAAATTATTTCATACTTGGCACCTTTAACAGACTATTATTCTGTGACAAAGCATTTTCTTTAAAAACCCAGACATATTTCGCACTATCATTATCTTTTGAACGATAACTGCGAGTTTGAATGTCCTAGTCCGAACGCACTTCATTTGGCGGCGGTCCCAATGAGTCGTACTCAATCGAAACTTCAATTCGAGAAAAACGCGAAAAACAGTCTTGGTTAATAAAACACTGTAGATTTGCTGCATTATTATAAATTTACACTAAAAATGGCCAAACAAATTAACCACTGATATCATAGAGCTCATAAAGAGTGTCAGATAATGAATAATTTCAAGCTCGAGCGTGAAAAATGAAGAAAACTGCTGGCATTTGAGTTCCCACTCCAGGAACGTTCGGGTTTCCATTGTTATGCAAACGACAACGAAGGATAACCCTCTGACAAACATTACTGTCCCACTGTACACGCTGACAGTTTACAAACATGCTAATCCTTCAAGTGATCTAATAAAACGGTTTTCATGGTGAAACAAAATGGCCGATGTTTGAAAAAAAAAATAGCTGTGTCAGAGTGCGACACTGAGTGGCAGATTTTTCTTTGCCTCGTCTGTCAACGCCATTGCATTAGACAAAATGGTATTAGTAAAATAGAATATTGACTTGGAAAATAAAACGATTTAAAAGAAAGTTGCGCAAATTTACAGTACTCATTTCGCACTACCTCCCGCCCGCTCCCGCTTTCCAATCACCTTTTTTCTCGCTTTTTTGACCGTTTGTTGAATTTGACAATTTCCGCTTTATTTTCGACCGCGCAAACCCCTAACAGCAAAATTTCCGAGGTTCACATTGTCTTATAATTGTCTTTATGGTTTTTATAGATGTTGAACAGCTGACAAAAGTTCAAATACTTTTTGTTTTAACTATCTATAATTATATGCACGCAACCTGACCCTTTGGCCTCGATTTGGCTTGAACTGATTATTTTATTTTAAACAATATTCTGACGTGAAATACAAAATGTATTTCAACACAAGTACGACATGGTTGTCTAGGTTTTCTTTCCTGATTATTGAGTCTTCGCGATGTGTTCCGAGACGAAGACAAGCTGGAGGACCATGAAGCTAAATGGCAGTTCCATGCATGGGCTGACGGAAAGAAAATATTTCTAAGCCTAAAATAAAACCTCGTCTTTCGTTGATAATTTCGATTGTTTGGAATGTCTGTACACCGTGTCCCAATAATTTGTTTGGAATGTCGATCCCCGTTGGTTTCTCCCACAGTCAGCTGGCATCGGTGTCGCTGGGTGTATATGATAGAGCACAGTCCCTCCACTGTGAACAGAGGGATGTTGTGCAACCACATTTGCCGAGTTCGCAGTTTTTCGCCGATAAAAAATAACTAAGGCAAAAACTCACGGCATTTTTGTAATAAAGACATTATTTTCTATCAATAATCCGCCCAAAATAGGAACATTTCTACTAATTCTTGTGTTTTTTCGACGTTTTTCGAAAAACCTGCGATTAGGCTGCGAAAGGAGAACATTCCGGAGGAGGGGGTGAAGAGCATCGCCAGGCGATGGACGCGGGGTTCTTTGGCAACGACCGCAAACGTTTTCGTATCCAGCCATTGGTTGGCCACACAGAGGTCAAAATACGCGTTCTATTTTTATGCGTTAAGTTTGGCTCTTCCGTTTCACCGCCTCCGGATTGTTCTACTTTCGCAGCCGTGTGAATCTTGAGTTTCGAAATTGTTCATCGACAGGCCACCAAATATTTATGGCTATAACTAAATTTTTAAGCCCAATAAATTATTCATACATGTCAAGCCTGTTCGAATTTTTCAGGGCATGTGGCCGTTTTTAGTCGAAAATATTTTTGTGGGAACAATTTTACGTATACGTATACGGTTTAGACCGAAGTCATTCAATGATCGTGACTTAATTTTAAAAATTGAATGTCAAATTTTACCAGACATCGACCGACGTGGATTCGGTATCGTTATTTTTGGAATTAATCATTAACATTTCCTCGTTTCTCTGCTCTGTCAAAATGAGTTACCTATGTTTTTTCACGTAATTGTCTCATTCACGATACAAGTGTCATACAACTATTAGATTTGAAGTGCCGTTCAGAATTTAATAAAAGTTAATACTAGTTACTAGTTGTATGTTCACACTTTACTATCAAAACCACCATTTCGACCACTCCTGCGCCAGTGATCAGTGTTTGGACGAGCGGTCAGTGTTTTCAATGAGCGAGAGCCCCCCCCCCCCCCCCCAAAAAAAACGCGATTAAAATGCGGTCGGTTTCCGGTCGGACAAGACCGCATGGTCGGAAATTAAGCGTTAAGCGGTCGATGTAAAAGCGGAAGGTAGGGCGAGATGGGTACTGTATGACCATGTTTCTCCGACGAAGTCTCGACTGACAATAATGCTGACAATGAACGTTAGATAAACACACATTGTTTGCGACTGGAAGCTTGTCACCCGTTACATCAGAATCGTCAACAACAGAGTATACAGATAAGATGTTATCATTTAATTCCTTCCGAAGATAAACAATATGCAAATATCCACGAAACGGCAGTTGTAGTCTTTTCTGCTAGCGTTTTAAAACACTGATTTGAGCGACGTTATTTCGCAATTTCGATCTTTTGTAAACCTGGGATGATGTATCAAGGTCTAAAGTGAACGTTTTATCAATTTTTGAAAAATCAAGAAAAAAGTGAAAATTTCCCTTCTCGCTACCTTAAACTCCTTGCTCTCTCTATTCTATATTCATTTTTTTCACCGTCAAATCATTCATTGGGTAATACGAGTTAGTAAACAAAGAGCAACGAGCAGGCAGCAAACACCAAATATAGTAATCAGGATAATTACGCAACCAGTAAAAGTTACTCGAGGATTTGTATTTGATAGGCGTTCAAAATCACCCAAAAAGTAATTAATATATTGTAGTTCTGACTGAAATCCGTACTTGATAGCGATGCGCTTCCCTTTTTCAGCATATTTTTTTCCCATTGCGTATTCTTGTCCCATAGCGGAAATTCGAGTCTTCTGTATTTGCCCAAGGCGGTAATTATAACATGCTTCTGCGAGTAGACTATGATATTCAGCATATTTTGATTGGTACCTATGGTCTCCATGTAACCGGCCTTTAACACCGGGCCCAGGTACGCTATACCCAATGATGGTCACCACACTTATTATCATTCACAACAACTTATTTAATGATTACTAACACGAAATTATAAACTCTAAAGTCAGTCACGCCCATGCCGAGTGTACGTCACCAACTAATTGTAACAAAACGAGGTCCACCTTGTCGGTAACCCGCAGGTTAGATTAGAGTGGCCAAATCCAATCAACCCAATTTTCCACCGAATACTTCAGGTACACTCTCACCTGTGTAACGTGTACACGATAATGGAACAACCAATAATGGCAATAGACTATTATACAACAATATGCAACACAGTGGCACCTGACTTGCGGTAATATGCACACAGGCACACCCCGGTAGGAATAGATTAAGTGCTGATCACACTAGTTACATTTAACAATAATATAAAATTCAATTAACAAATCACTACAGTTCACTATAATCTCTTCATATATCGGCAATAATTGCGACAGCAAGGTACTTATCCAGCACGGCTATTTGTAGCTAACTCCGGGATCCTGGTTATACGTGTTCCGAGTCTATCGATTTCTCCCACGTGGCACGTCCCCTTACGGCGCAAAATAGAGCCCGACAACTCTGCAACTGAATTTAAATTACAGTCTTAGTGCAAGCTTTAAGGACCGACTTTTCCCACGTTTCAAATTTGGAACGACACGTGGTGGAAATAGCGATATAAATATACAGTTCAATAAATATAAATTATATCCATTTCGCTACAAAACCGAGTAACGATATCATTATATGTTGTTAGATAAGACAAAAAAGAACGAGTTTACAAAGTATGGCATAGAAATACGGTACGCATATTTTCAAGCTCCGACGTGCCGGTAGCCAGGTGTTCAAATTGCACACGATAAATACTAAAATAAATGTACGAATTACAAATATATACAACCTTTGGTAAAAGTAATGGTTTACTAAATACCTGAATTTAAATTACAGTCTTAGTGCAAGCTTTAAGGACCGACTGCTGGCAAGACAATTCCGTGGCTCACAAAAAGCGACAGGCAACCACTCCACATGGTGACCGACCGACCAACAAGTCAAAAGGGATTCGGAGAGCGCAATGCATCATGGGGTAAAACAACCCAACATTTGCATATACACATCTGTACTCGATTAGGAATCGGGTTACATCTCCCCCCTCCAACTCACCAGGGCGTCTCGATCTACAGTAACTTCAGATATAGTAACAACCATGCTTCACCATTAAAATAATAAGATTAATAACAATTACATTTCCTCATTGAATGCAACTGCCCAGAACATCCCAAGCTGAAGAAGCAAGTCTGTTGGGATGGAACCATGGAATAAAGTGAAAATTATCATAAACAATCCTGGAACTTGGTGACCCTAGTCTATCATAAGTTAGTCTTTCTGCTGGTATGCCAGCATTCATCCTCTGAGGTCTAACTCTATTAGCTGGAGACATCGTGGGAGATCCTTCAATAGTACTACCATTACTTAGACCATGCTTATCTGGATCGACACTATTAGATACAATATCTGTATCCAATCCTATTTCTGGTTCCGTTAATAGGGCGTTAGCGAAGCCTGGAACAGTTTCCAGTGGAGTAGTCTTTAGTGAGTCATTAGGTGGATAGTCAAATGGTGTGCTTTCCAGATTAGTGTTTGTCTGCGATTTTGGCTGTGATGCATGTTTATCACCATCCAGCTGTGACATTGGATGACTGATAGTACGGGAGTCAAGTTCTTGCACATCCGTAACTATGGTGGAGTCATTTGGTTGATAACAGGGCCTATTCGTGCTCTGTTTTCCCATCTCTGAATGCTTACAGTTCATCTCTGTGGTGATTGGAATATGTTGTTCATAATATTCTTCATCGGATTCACTACTGCAGCTGACAATGTCAATACTTTTCTTCTCTCTAGTTTACTGCCTGGTTATAGGGCGAGATATGGGCGAAGGGTCTGATTTGATTGCTGGTCCAGATAGATAACCCACAGGTAGTAGCATATTTCTGTGAACTGTCCTTTCTGGTCCATCTCCTATTGGTCGGACCACGTATACTGGAGTACGATCACCCACTCTCTTGGTCACAATGTGCAACTCTGGTCTCCATCTATCTGACAATTTGTGTTTACCCTTCAGCCCACAATTACGGACTAAGATCTGATCACCAGCTTGTAGGTCGCATACTCTGACTTTGCCATCGTATCGCCTTTTGTTGTTAGTTGCTAATTTGTCTGCCTCTCGTTTAGCAAGTTTGTAAGCATCTTGTAATCTACTCTTCAGCTCTTCGGTATATTGCAAGTAGTCTGAACTGGAGTTCCAGGTGTCCTCTAAACCAAAACAAAGGTCGAGTGGGAGTCTAGCCTCTCTCCCAAACATTAGGT
This sequence comes from Saccoglossus kowalevskii, assembly GCF_978046115.1. Taxonomy (NCBI): domain Eukaryota; kingdom Metazoa; phylum Hemichordata; class Enteropneusta; family Harrimaniidae; genus Saccoglossus; species Saccoglossus kowalevskii. The sequence goes on from NC_140654.1 coordinate 21,218,550, forward strand.
AGTATGGGGAGAAGTTAGTGGCATCATTTTTGGTGCAATTATAAGCATGCACCAGGAAGCTGATATGCTGGCTCCAATAGGGTTTCTGCTTTTCCTCTAGAGTACCAAGTAAGTTGAGTAATGTACGATTGAACCGTTCAGGTTGTGGGTCCCCTTGAGGGTGATATGGGGTAGTTCTAGATTTACGTATGCCTGCTATCTGTAATACCTCTTTTATCAACCGGCTTTCAAAGTTTCTTCCTTGGTCTGAGTGTATTCTATTTGGCAATCCATAATGCACAAAGTACTTTTCCCACAAAACCTTTGCTACTGTCTTAGCTTCTTGGTCTTTAGTGGGGTAGGCCTGAGCATAGCGTGTGAAGTGGTCAGTTATTACCAGAATACTGTGATGGTTACTACGATCTGGTTCCACCGACAGGAAATCAATGCAAACCAGCTCCATCGGTCTACTGGTTGAGAAGTTGACCAATGGCGCTGCCTTCTGTGGCAGTGTTTTGCGCTTCACACATCGATCACAGCTTCGGATCTTGGCTTCCACCATTTCCTTTAGTTTGGGCCAATAAAATCTTGCCCGTACAAGGTCTAAGGTTCTTTCAATGCCCATGTGCCCCAAATCATCATGCAATGACTTGAGTGCCCGTTCCCGGTGAACAGCAGGTAGAACCAATTGATCAATTTGTTTCCCGCTTGGATCCTGGATATGTCTGTACAGAACTCTGTTCTTCAAGCGCAATTTTCCCCATTCTTTTAATAAGAGTTTCACTTCTTTGGGTTCTTGCTTGATATTCTTGGGTTTTCTTCCATCTTCCAGGTGTCGTATAATTATATCTATGTTTTTGTCCTCTCTCTGGGCTTCATACCAGTCAATTACCACTGAGGCATGTGACAAATCTGAGCCAGGCTGTCTAGGCGAACAGTACTGTGGTGGGATTGAGTCTGGAGACATCGATATCGTTTCAATTAAGGCTGGTGTAGCGTTTGAGCAGTTGAGCAGATCCTTGTAGGCAGATGTAGTGTTACACAATACATTATGAGGCTGGGCATCCACAGATTGATTACTCCATTGTATGCCATGACTCATAGCAATCGCACCAATCACTGCACCAGGTAGAACTTCTTCACTCTCTTCTCCCTGCCCTTGGAGCCGTGACTTCAGACGTTGGATTTTCTGCTCAGTTGTAAGAAAGTGTGGGTCATCAATGGGGGGACCTCTGGGACGTCTTGACAGTCCATCAGCATCGATATTTGTGGGGCCTCTTCTGTACTGCAGGGAAAAGTCATATGCAGCTAACGCAGACAGCCAGCTATGCCCAGTAGCATCAAGTTTGGCAGTGGTCAAAATATAGGTTACTGGATTATTATCTGTGAGTACCTTGAACTTAGCACCATACAAATAGTCCCTAAATTTGTCTGTGATACACCATTTTAGTGCCAGAAACTCTAACTTGTGTACAGGGTATGCTTTTTCACTCTTGGTTAGTCCACGGCTAGCATATGCAACAGGTCGCAAATTACCTGCTTGGTCTTGATAGAGTACACCTCCGAGTCCGTCCAAACTGGCATCCACATGCACAACAAACGGCAAGGTAAGATCTGCAAACGCCAACACCGGAGTCTTAGTCAATCTGTCAATGATAGTTTCCATGGCTCGTTGACATTGGGTCGTCCACCTGTCACCAAAAAGCTCTGTCGCTGACTTGTAGGCGATGGTTGGGTTAGACTTGGTTCGATGTTTCTGTCTTAATTTGGGAGGAAGGTAGCCAGCTGTTAGATCATTCAAAGGTTTAACAATTCTGGAATAACCTTCTACAAATCGCCTGTAGTACCCACAGAAACCCAAGAATGACTTTAGTTGCTTGATATTAGTAGGGGTGGGCCATGTGACCAAAGCCTCGATCTTGTCTGGATCAGGTTTCACACCCTCTTCACTTACTACATGTCCAACATACTTGACAGATTTTTTGAATAGTTGGCACTTCCCTGGTGACAGTTTTAGACCATATTCCACCAATCTATCTAAAACTTTCATTAGCCTATCTTCTGCTTCAGTCAATGTTCTGCCAAATACGATCAGATCATCCAGGTAAACAAGCACATCAAGGAGATGCATATCACTCATACACTTCTCCATTAACCTCTGGAAGGTTGCTGGGGCACCTGAGACACCCTGGGGCATTGATTCAAACTGAAAGAAACCAAGAGGGCAAATAAAAGCAGTTTTCTCTTTGTCTTCTTCACACATGGGAATTTGATAATAACCAGATTTTAAATCTAACACATGAAACCAAACACATCCATTCAATGAGTCCAGAGCTTCCTGTATCTTTGGGACAGTGTACTGATCTGGAATGGTACGTCGATTCAGCGTGCGATAATCGATACAGAGTCTCACCTGACCGGACTTCTTGCGTACTATTACAATAGGAGAAGCATATGGGCTTTTAGAATCTTTGATTATCCCAGCATCAAGAAGTTCTTGTAAATGGCGCTTAGTGTCCATAAAGTCGGCTGGGGCTAACCTCCGAGAACGTTCCCTAAAGGGTGTAGTGTCATTCAAAGGTATTCGGTGTTCTACTGCCGAAGTGCGACCTATATCCCAATCATGCTTCGAGAAAACACTGGCACGTTGATTAAGCTTCTTTAGGATACGTGACCTGTCATCAGGGGTAAGAGGTGAATCTCCAAAGTCTACAGTAACTTCTGCATCAGACTGGGATTCTTTATGTGTAGTCGAGACAGTTACATTATTGCTGCAACACATTGTACGTCTCACATTTTTCTTGGTTGTTGAGGTGCTGAAGCTAGCACGCAGGTCATCGGGTGACAAAGTCTTCACCCAATCAGGTAGGTATAAGTCTGCAATTATGGAGTGTGGCGGAAGCGAGACACTATGGTTAGTACAATTATGAACCATGACGTTAATTCTCTGATATCGCCCAGGCAAGAATGTAACAACACTGTTCTTTATGATCAGGCCATTAGGCAAATTTGAGTTACATGGGACCTCCACCAAAGCTGGGGTCTCAGGTAGACCTAATCTGCTACGCACCAGCCCACTCACTAGTCCAGTTTCACCACTTTGAATTGTACGACCACTCCTTCCAGCCAAACGAACAGTACCAATCTTCCCATCAGGCATGCACTTCTCCAACGCTTCTGCTTTTTTGTAGGCATTGGCACAAACATTGCTTACATTACACACCCTCAAATAATTCTTTCCGAACATCTGTCTGCAGTACTGGGCCATGTTCTTGAAAAGGTTAGCATTTGTCCCAAATATAACTGGAGTCATCTCATTTTGGATGGAGTCAGGGCAGATCAAAGCTAAGGTCGTGAAAGTCTTTGTTGTTCCTGTAACTCCCTCTGGAAAGCACACTCCCATCTGTATGTAACCATAATATGGAACCACTTGATCAGCTGATCCCAAAACCACCAGGTTGTTCAATGGCTGAAGCTCACAATGAGCTAAGTGTTCTTTGTAAAATCTATTGGACAACATAGTAACTTGAGAGCCACTGTCCAAAAGTGCTTTACAGGGCACGCCTTCAAGAAAAGTGTCAATTATTACCATGTCCCCAATTAAACCTTCAAGTCCGTCATTATTAGTGGTAGATGAAACACTAGAGTTAGTGTTAATGGTTATATCAGGTTTTGGTTTGGGAGAGTATTCAGGTTCTTCAACTATGTTGGGACGTTCTTGTGATTGGGCACCAATACGCCCCATTAGTGGCGCCCTTGACAGTTTCCCTTTGACTCAAAGAACCACTTGATAAACTTCTTGCTGACAGTTTCAGGGTTACTTCTTTTCTGACATGCGCGTGCTGGATGCCCTTCTTCACCACACTTGAAACAAAAGTTTGGTTGACCAGTAGGTGACTGGGGCATTTCATCTGCTGGAATAGCTGAATGTTCATGGGTAGTGGTACTTGCATAGGAGGAGCCTGGAGTAATCTTTGGTCTCCACTTCTTAGTCTCTTGCAAGGGTTCTTTACTTGGTGGTTGGTCTAACACAGGAACTGTGGCTTGACTAGCTGAAACATATTCTCTCTGGTCACTGAACTTCTGCTCCAGTACATTTATTCTGTCCAACAAAGTTTGCAGCACTGATGATTCACTACTGTGGTTAGCCATGGAACTGGCACTCAATGAATGGGAGATATTCCTGTTTGATGACTTCACAGCATGTAATTTCTGAGTTTCCCTCTTTAACTGTTCAGCCTCTTCTTCCCTAACCAACGACATTAACGTGACATAGTCAGGGGAAAAGTCTAAGTTATATTTAGGGTTACACTTCAACCTCACCATAAGAGAATCGTTATACAAGACCCCCTTTTCGAACTGTTTCAACAACACTCGATTAATATCTTCTGCTGATACCGCTTTCTTCAACACTGCCCTATTGAGTAATTTCCATAAATGATGAAGGTAGGTTGTTGGTGTCCAATTTGGTCGCTGATATGTACCAAGAAACGCTTGATATGCATCCTCTCCGTCTCCAGTCGGTCCAAACGCCTTCTCCAATGCGCATAGGTAGTCAAGGGCAGTGGCATCTGGCTTGGATTTTTTAAATGCTATGATAGTACCAAGTGCTGGCCCCTTCAAGCTTTCAGAGATTCGTTTCATTTTCTCCTTTTCTGATGATAACGAATCTTCTACCATTTGTCTGGCTTGTTCAGACCAGGCTTCATATTCTTCCTCCCCAGGGGGTGTCGGATCAGTTCCTGAGAAAAGCTTCAGCTTCCGATACCATGTAGACTCTGTCTTAGGTTTACCAATAGTGTCCAACACTCGGTTCATCAACTCTATCCATGATACATCACTATTCCCCGCCCCTGCCGATGGCGTAGATTTACGATCAGTATTTTCTCCGCTCCTTTTTGGGATGCTGTCATTCAATATATGACCAGCATTAAGTTGTTCTTCCAGAAATGAGGAATGGATTCTTTCTCTGGCAAGTTCCTCATTCAATGCATCCTTTTCATCTCGCCACACTTTATGTGACCTTTCCAGTAGGCTCCAATGCTCGGCAAGTTGCCGAAAATTAGGTTTACCAGCAAGGTCATCTTCATTACCTCTGGAACACTCAATGTTTGGTTCCGCCCCGCCCACAATCAGACCAGGTCTCATAACATCAGGCCGCACAAAAACAGTTTCCCAACTGCAACCTTTGTACATCGGAAAAGTAGAAGGCAGTTCTAAGTAAGAAACTCTACATTCTGCTCGACACAATACTAAAGTATCCACACCTTTGGACACCACTGTCCGTTCCTCAACAACACTTAATTGGGGAAACTTGTGAACAATTATGTCAGAAACTGACCTGCCTTCTTCCTCTGCCCCAGCCAAACCTTGGAAAACCACTGCATGGTCAACATCTACCCCTTTACTTCCACACCAGTCTATGAAATCTATGATGCTCACCATATTGAAATCTGAAAAATTGAAGAATTGCTAAAGATCGATCAATGACAACAGTCGGTCCTTACAATAATAAATTTTAAATAAGGTAAAAGGGAAAAACTGAATGCTAATACAGTGTGAGGTGACCATGCAAAGTGCACCAGTAAGGCGCAATAATGCAGACAAACAGATTGTAATAAACACGGCAGTGTACATAGTCGAGCACAATATGATCAACACCACATAGCACTGCATCCCGGACGAGCCCCCAATTTTGTAACCGGCCTTTAACACCGGGCCCAGGTACGCTATACCCAATGATGGTCACCACACTTATTATCATTCACAACAACTTATTTAATGATTACTAACACGAAATTATAAACTCTAAAGTCAGTCACGCCCATGCCGAGTGTACGTCACCTAAGGAGAATGTACCAACTAATTGTAACAAAACGAGGTCCACCTTGTCGGTAACCCGCAGGTTAGATTAGAGTGGCCAAATCCAATCAACCCAATTTTCCACCGAATACTTCAGGTACACTCTCACCTGTGTAACGTGTACACGATAATGGAACAACCAATAATGGCAATAGACTATTATACAACAATATGCAACACAGTGTCACCTGACTTGCGGTAATATGCACACAGGCACACCCCGGTAGGAATAGATTAAGTGCTGATCACACTAGTTACATTTAACAATAATATAAAATTCAATTAACAAATCACTACAGTTCACTATAATCTCTTCATATATCGGCAATAATTGCGACAGCAAGGTACTTATCCAGCACGGCTATTTGTAGCTAACTCCGGGATCCTGGTTATACGTGTTCCGAGTCTATCGATTTCTCCCACGTGGCACGTCCCCTTACGGCGCAAAATAGAGCCCGACAACTCTGCAACTGAATTTAAATTACAGTCTTAGTGCAAGCTTTAAGGACCGACTTTTCCCACGTTTCAAATTTGGAACGACACGTGGTGGAAATAGCGATATAAATATACAGTTCAATAAATATAAATTATATCCATTTCGCTACAAAACCGAGTAACGATATCATTATATGTTGTTAGATAAGACAAAAAAGAACGAGTTTACAAAGTATGGCATAGAAATACGGTACGCATATTTTCAAGCTCCGACGTGCCGGTAGCCAGGTGTTCAAATTGCACACGATAAATACTAAAATAAATGTACGAATTACAAATATATACAACCTTTGGTAAAAGTAATGGTTTACTAAATACCTGAATTTAAATTACAGTCTTAGTGCAAGCTTTAAGGACCGACTGCTGGCAAGACAATTCCGTGGCTCACAAAAAGCGACAGGCAACCACTCCACATGGTGACCGACCGACCAACAAGTCAAAAGGGATTCGGAGAGCGCAATGCATCATGGGGTAAAACAACCCAACATTTGCATATACACATCTGTACTCGATTAGGAATCGGGTTACATCCACATGCAGGGTAATATCGTTCCATAATTCCCTGCGCCTTAATGATCTTTTGTTCAGCAAAATTTAGTTGTCTTGCCCTCTTTTCCGAGGAGTCACAGTCCAACAAAATGACAACCATCCTAGAAAAAACTCTTTGTTTCATGTGGTACGTTAGCCCATGGTCGGGCTCATCTAATATACACGTAGATATCTATAAATCCTCAATAACTTCATCCTGTAGTAGGAAGATTATTTTTTTTTTATTAAATGAGCAAACTTAACTTTTTAATGTTATGTTATTTAAACCCACTAGTATTTCAAAACATATTTTTGCAAAATGAAAAATCAACATGATTCTAATTTCCCCCTAGAAACAAATAAAGTATGTTACTTGAGTCAACTACCCACTGATAAGCAGCCAAACACACTCACCGTGTATTTGTATCCACGAGCTTTGTATTTAGTATATGTCCAGTGCATATAGGCCGTTCCAAGCCAGAAATTGGGGTTAAATTGTTTGAAGACCTTCAAAATAATTGAACTTACATTTAGTAACCAAAGCAACCCGTATGATAGTGTAAATCTGATCTACAATATTCAAAATCACAGTCCATAAAATGTTACATGCTGACTTGAAACTATTTCAAGTATTTCACATAAGCTTATGTCAATATTGTTTGGAACAGCCTACAATACGATAAACGAGTAAGCGGTTTAGTGAACATACTAGTCCATGATAAGAAACATAACTTACTATTAATGCCTTTTCAAAATAATGTAGCGCCTTTTTAAAGTTTTTCGCTTTCACATATCGGTATCCCTTCAGATAATCGAGTCTACCTTCCAGTAATTCTCCGTTCTCTGCACGTTTCACACAGTTCTGCACTATCGATGTTAATTTATCAACTTTGTTGAAGTCATTTCTCAAACATGAACAAATCGCGATCTGTGTAAGGTAATAAGGGAGATGGTCATTTAAAACAGAAAGCTATATGTGCTACATTTGCCTAATTGATACAGCATACTATCAGAGGTACATTACTTGGGGTTTAAAATTCGCATAGTACTACTGTATGGTGACATGTCAAGATCCCATTCAAGTCTCTTCTCGTAGATAGCGAGACTGAGGCTACGACCTTCTGACATGACGCATATCAATGTTCAAGGTTTGTAATGAAAAAAATAAACTTTTCTTGTCACTATCATAGTGAAAAATGTAATACATCGAAAATGTACAGAAAATATAGTTCTCGTAATCCGTCATATCGTGGGCAGCTATTTTGATCCACCTGGACATCCCAGTATCCTAGTTACCTCGGGCATTCGCATTCGCATTTTTTATGAGTTGGAACGTTTATGCGAGAGCGAGATTGTGACGGGATCTTGGTATCATGTCACCGTAGTTACAAACCCCAAGTAATGTACCTCTGATACTACTTAATAAATTGCTTATTGTATTTTAAAATTAAAATTCAATTTGATTTCCTTAACTTGTTTCGAGAATATATATATATAGATTGATTGTGTTAGGATATGATATTAAAATATCCAGATCACACTGATACACAGTGAGCATTTTTCAAAACAATGTTCATGTACTATTGTCAGGTATTTAAATATATTCGCAATATATTCATGTGCTAAGACACGATTTTGATATACGTCTTGGTAATATCCGTCCCATGCTTGGGCTGAATGAGCAATCATACAATGTAATTAACTCACATATACTAATTGTTCGATGATGAGATCAGATTTAGGTTCCATCTTCTGCTTCTTTAACTGTTTTTCATACTCATCTACTTTCAGCCACGATCCTGAGAAAAATAACATTAACATGAATTGTGCTAGTGGTTTCTTATGACTCACTTAAACGTGTTGATACTATGTGTGATGTAAACTAAATTGACAATTCACACATTATTTTTTTTCAAAAAACTTAATAATTGGTTTGGTTAAGGCACTAGTACCATAGACTTACTCACCACACTGCATTAAATCTGTTAGGTAACGAATTGTAGTTAGGTAATTTCATTCGTTAGTATATCTGAAAAACACAAAACAGTGACTGCACTGCACTGCACTGCACTGCACTGCACTTATCAGTAGGGTAAAACTAACCTGTCTCACGACGGTCTAAACCCAGCTCACGTTCCCTGCAGTGCACTTCACTGCACTGCACTGCACTGCACTGCACTGATAACGCCGCAAAATTACGACATAAGTAAGAAAAAACTTGATTAAAAGATCTGAGTAACATGGAAGAGAGAAAAGTCAATAATAATAAACTGTGATAAATAAAAAAAATTATGTTTGCATACAAATATTTTGTTAATTTTATAAAAAACCAATGAGTTCCATCCCGCTTCTGCAATCTGTGTTTTATAGAAACACTGTAGAATACTCTGACACTCTCGCCTTAGACAGTTGGTTCCTATCGTAAACGGGGAGTGAACGCATTTCTTGTGTACGGATTAGACAACAGAATATGATTTCGTTGATTTGTGTCCATCACAGCTAGAAATCGGTCAATACATTTCTGTCTTCGTCAATCTCGATAACGTTGTCGCATAAATCACAATGAACACAGTCTCCGTTATTGCCTGTCTGACCGATCTCTCCATCTTGTATCAAATGGAGGTGATAATCGCTGGAGTGAAATCAAATGCGAAGATTGTGTACCCTTCGAGGATTTCGTTTTCAGTTATGCTGTTTTATTTGTACTGGTAAACAGGATGTAATATTCCATGATGCAACTTCAATCACAATCCGATGTGAAGTCTAACTTCAATTGTTTTGCCTCAAATGTTGAGGACGAGTGTTGAGGATTCCTGACTGAGGACTATCCAATCGACATTGTACCAGCCGGGATAATTCATAATGCATCGGATGACAGGGTATTTTGCAGTACCCAGTTTCAACATTTGTATATGCCCTGATGTATGCTGGGACTCAACTTGACTTTTCTCACCAGAACAGTTGCGTCGCATTTGTCATACACTATACTCGATGTTTCAACTTCTTCTCTACTAAATATTCTGCCTCCCTTGCAGGTTATCTTTCAGGTATCTTTGACATGTAGGGGCCTCTCGACCCCCATCAAGTCGATTCATGAAATCAAAATTAATACACGTTGATTTCTGTAATTGAGGAAAAACCCTGTCACTTTCACGCCGTTTCGGGTATGTGAGGTCGGTATGCACAATTCTTCTGCCGTTCCGATACAAATTGTGTGATGTAATTATTTTCTGGACTTATTTCTCTCATAAGATCCCTAGATAATCACCCGTCTGTGGGCCCATTCTCCCGCTCAGTGGAAGTTCGACCACTGTCCTAGCTTTTCCAGAACCAGTTGACATTTAGCTGTCCTAGCTTTTCCAGAACTAGTTAACATTTAGCTTTGTGAAGGCTCTGATGCCTGGATTGGGAGTTATCTTGCTTCTGCTATACCTCCTCTTCCGTGGTACCTTTTGATGTAGGTAGTTCGGTCCTCCTTGGTCTGGCTGCACACTGGATAACCGGAAGACTCTTGTTTAATCTTAAGAAACATGTTGTTTTACTTGGTGAACAACCCCTCTTTTCCAGTCTCGGGATGTAGGTTGGTTTGTAGACCTTGTTGATGCGATACCCTATTTCTTCAGCCTTTTCCAACTCCGGAGCACACCAAACACCGGTCAGCTGATGTTCATCGAAACCGTGCTGGCATCTTGATTCATGGTTTCCACGCATTTGGAACAGAGTGGGAGCATCAGGTTTTCATCGCATTCCCACATGATAACTAGCATATCCTTTCGATTTCAACCACTTTTCCCTCGCCCTTGTAGAGGTATATCACACTGAATTTCATGCTGCTCAATTAAGTTCGATTAAATCGTTCTGTCACATAGTTGATGACACAAAGTCAACATAAAACGTATCCTCAATCATTGACGGGTACGGTGTTCTTTGATTACAAAAGAAAAAAAAGAAATGAACTAATTACCTTAACTTCACGGTTGAAGAAACATTAGAGAGAGAGATCGCCTAGCCATATTTTTAGTTGTCACGCATCTTATAAAGTGAATCGTATATATACACTCTACGTTTACATCGTATGCAGAAATATACTCTGCTTTTAAAAACAAATGTATGCTTATCTTGTAAAAAGCCTTTCAGGGAGGTATATACCACTGGGGACATTGAATTTGAAAATACATTACTTTTACCATATACATCTATAGATCGTACTGGAACGGTTATGATTGCACGAAAATGCTTACAATTGCTAAAATAATATCTATACTGCAACGAAATACCACATGTTCAAATCAACTACAAGTAACACTGCACGATGCTTAAATTCATTTCTACTGACCGATATGGAGTGTGAGCAAATCCAATCATACATTAACGTCATACATTGTCAGTCAGTTTACATGGAGCTAACGCTGCAATGCCGTGTCAATCGTGTGAAGATCGTCAGGCTGTGGAGTCTTGTACACCTTTGTCTCATTATAACGATTCCACATTGGCGAAGCATCAGCGACGGATCAAACCGAGAGCTAAAACTGGCAGTTCATCTACCAGCAAGATAAATCTTCCGCGAGAATTGAGGACGTATTCACCTATCTTTCACCCCATGAACGAAATCGCTACGTTACGATAAGCTCAATATATTTTACATTTCTCTTTGTAGAAATGAGAAAACCATTGGATAAATTCGTTAGGAAGAAGATTATCGCAAACTTCATCTGTAGACAAGTTCGCAAAATTATCCAAATGAACTACATTGGGTGTCAGACTAATCATGGGTCCCAGCGCCAGCACCTTTTTTTGGGTTATGCTATGATGATGAAACAGAGATTAATGAAATTCATTGTCAGCATCCTTTATTTTATGTTTTTGTTATTCACTGCGAACCCTGCAAATGGAAGTATGCATGGAATCAAGGTCAGAAACGGTGTGTATTGTGATAACTGTCATAAAGGTGATTGACAGGTCATACTTGTTTTCAACTCTGGAAGGACAGTTGGAATCTACCAGGTGTGCTTGTGATTTACATAACAAAGGATGTTTACAGCTTTAGAAGGAGAATTGGAATCTCCCAAGTGTGCTGTTATTTAAATAACAAAGGATGTTTATGATCTACTGAGTTGCCTACGTGATACAGCTGCTAGCAAGATCTGATTGGCTCATGTGGAAACCCAGATGGTGACGCTGAATCATGCCTATAAATTGGACAGACTTAGGACAGTTGGAGTCCATCATTTCAACTTGGTATCGAGTGTGTGCTGCTACGATATTGTGAGACAAGTGATACAGGCTACAACCATCATTCTGTGAGACTTGTATGAACTGCTCTGTGATCTCCTGCTTTCAGCGGTGCCCTCCAGACCACCAGCGTTCCTCTGCAAGCAAGATTCCTGTATTTATTCGTTGTTGTGTTGCAGAAGCCATTGACTGTCGTCCATTATTACATCCTGGAAATGGGAGTTATCCCCAATGCACACTTCCCTAAGCAATTCTCTATTAAATTGCATTATTTAATACTACTGGAGCTTGGATATTGTTAGTGAACTTAAAGAGTTAGGTAGAGAATTGGAATATGGGGGGGAAGCTGACTCATTTTATGAGGACAAAGCATGAGAAGAGAGAGCATGAGAAGAAAGAGGAGATGGATGAGAGAGCAGCCAAACGTGAGGCTGAATACGAGGTTGAAAGGTTGAAACGTGAGGAAAGGGACAGAGAACATGAGGCAATAGAGATTGCGAAGGTAAGAGAATATGAGAAAGAGAGAAAGAGAAAGAAAGACAGCATTAACTTGAAGTGTTGAGGATGCGTGCGGAAGCTAAAATGAACAGTTGGCTCAGTCCATTGTTAGTTCTAAGGGTACAAAGCTACCTTTGTTTGATGAGACTAGGGATTCATTTATTTTAAGGTTCGAGCGATTTGCTGAAATTCAGAAATGGCCAAGTGATAGTTGGGTTATGAATCTTAGTGCATTGACAGACAAAGCATTGCATATGTTTTCTGCATTGTCTGCGGCAGAGTCCATTGATTACAATGTTGTAAAGGCAGCTTTGTTGAAGCGTTATGATATGAATGAAGAAGGTTATAGAAAGAAATTTCGAACTAGTAGGTCAGAAAGTGGAGCGAGCATTTCGCAATTCGCAATGCAGCTAGATTAAGTAGTTATTTTGATCGATGGGTTGAGCTGTCTGAATTCCAAAGGAGCTTTTGGTAATGAGTTGTCTATTTTCATAGGTGAAAGATCACCCAAGTCAGTTGAAGAAATGGCTGTCTTAGTTGATAAGTTTGGAGATACACGTAAACAGACATTTGGTAAAAATCAGAGATTTAGCCAGTTTCAGGGTGGTAGTCAGAATCAGAAAGGACAGTTCTGGAATACAAGTCAGAAAGGTAAAGGACAGGGTAGATTTGGTCAGTCTAAGCCAAAGTCAGACTGTTATGTTTGTGGTGATCCAAGTCACTCTGCTGTCAATTGCCTAAGCGTTATAAAAGTTTCTAGCCTCAGGTTAAGTCAGCTGCTATGTTGACATGTGATCAGAATAGTAATAATTCACAGGAAGTCAGTGCTAGATGTGTAGTTCATGAAATAACAGATAAACACCAGAGGTTAAAACTATTTCCCGGATTTGCGAAATTGCCTTGAAGATACATGTAAATTGACTCAAGCTGAGTTAGCTAAGGCAAAGGTTAGATACAAAAAGTAGTATAAGGCCTGGGATAAGAAGTTCCAACCTGGTGACAAAGTGTTAGTGTTACTTCCCACTGACCACAATAAGTTGTTAATGCAATGGCAGGGGCCATATGTAATTAAGGAGAGAGTGTGTATGATAGATTACATAATGTATGTAAAAGGCAAGGTGAAAAATTATCATGCTAACTTACAGGGGTGATGAACTGTATGTGCACTGCAGTTGTTGAATATTATACTACTGGCAGTGACACAATATTGTGTGATAGTGGCGAGTTGGCATCTGTGCCAATTCAGTGCCAGGAAACAATTGTTGATTGTCATGTTGGCCATGAGTTGAATGTCGACCAACATAGAGAGATTGGTGATGTTCTCACTGATTGTCCTGGAAAGACTAAAATTGGTGAGTATGATATTAAATTCGTAACATCTTAACCAGTTAGGTCAAAACCATACCTTTTACCATTCGCTATGACAGATATAATGAGGTCAGAGGTTAGGGGAATGTTAGAGATGGGTGTAATTGAACCATCAAATTCACCTTATGCCTCACCCATTGTTTTGGTAAATAAGAAAAGAGGGGTGTTAGGTTTTGCATTGATTTTTGCAAACTTATTCGCATTAGTGTTCGATTCAAAACCAATGCCATTGCCTGAAGACCTAATTTCTCGAATAAAAGAGGGTCGGTACTTCACCAACATTGATCTAACCAAGGGGTACTGGCAGATCCCCATGAGTGAGGGGGCAAAAGAAAAACCAGCCTTTCTCACACCTGATGGTTTATTTCAGTTTCAACGCATGCCTTTTGGGCTTGTGAATGCACCAGCCTCTTTTTCCCTTATGATGCATATTTTGTTGGTAGGTCTTGAAGGTCTAGCAAGATCACATTCTGATTGGCTCATGTAGAAACCAAGATGGTGACACTGAATCATGCCTATAAATTGACAGACAGACTCAGGACAGTTGGAGTCCATCATTTCAACTTGGTGTCCAGTGTGTGCTGCTACGATATTGTGTGGCAAGTGATACAGGCTACAACCATCATACTGTGAAACTTGTATCAACCGCTCTGTGATCTTCAGCGGTGCCCTCCAGATTATCAGCGTTCCTCTGCAAGCAAGACTCCTGTATTTCTTCGTTGTTTTGTTGCAGAAGCCATTGAATGTCGTCCATTATTACATCCTGGAAATGTGAGTTATCACCAATGCACACTTCCCTAAGCAATCCCCTAGTTTAGTGACTTTATTCATTGTATTTTATTTCTTGTAATTATTTTGAGAGGTATTAAAGCCAGGAGCTTTCACTCGATATTTTAGTGTATGTGTATTTCATTTCCAGTACTATTGTCTTGTCTATCCCATACTAGAAGTGAAAGAACCCCCTGTCCAGTGTGAGTTCTGTGGGTGCGCACTAATTAGCGATAAGCGGGCCTTACACTGTGACATCCACCAATACATTTTTCAGGTTTTACGTGAGATAGATATTGAGAAAATTGTTTAGAAGTATTTATCCTGAGTTTGTAGGCGGTTACTCCATGTGCCCTTGTGATATTTCCTAGATTAAAGTCATAGCCTAGATAATGTATCGCTGCCTGAAATTTATCATTACCTTCACATCAAAAGGATTCTCAATTATCTGAAATTATACAGCAAAATATAGAAGGAAAAGTTTTGTAATCGAATTTGTTTACTTACTTATATCGTATTTTTCGTGCCGCTAAAAAATAAAAAAAAATTACTTACCCCACGCTATACATTTATGTAACTATTTTACTTACTTATATTGTACCTGCGTATTTATTTGCCTAAACCTGCGTATTTATTTACATTCGCAGTGTGAATGTGCGTGTGTGCCGTTCAATTACAAAATTGGTGGCGTTACATCATAATTAAGTCGCGACGTTGTCATCACTTGCATGATTAAACAAAAAAACATTACAACTTATGCTCATTTATTCACGACGCCGTCGATACTCGTACAATTTAAAAAGAAAATCTAAAGCGCGGCTCTGCAATCCCAGGGATTGCGCCAGTGCGTCAGGGGGAATTTAATTTGCATGGTCCGCCCAGTTGTTTACTTGGTATACAGCTGTTATCATTTCAACCGAAGGTGTTAATTCGGTGAGCTAACATCATGCATTATGCTATTATCCGATTTAAAAGGATTTGAAAGGGGCTCTCGCAATCTTTTTAAAGAATCATAGAGCTCCTTGTGGTTTATTTGAATGGCATACACAATGTATATATCGCATAGTACATCGTGTGACATAACGTGCCTTGTCGGCTAGGCAATAATGACGTTATGCAATGGGAAAAAAAGCTCCAACGAATTTTTAAAAAGCAAAAAACTTCGTGATACGGCTGTGTGGCACGAATGTATGTACGTTACAAAACACGGACACGCATAGCTTTTTTTACGCAATGTCGTCGGTAAACATCACTTATTTAAATAAAAGTGTTCTGGGGTCGATATAGTAGTTCCTAGCACATCGTGTATTGTGAGGTAATTGCATGTTGAATCGTGTAACAATAGTTTATAAACTCAGACTCTGGGATTGTTTCCAAATAATTACTATCTCAAATTTAAAGAAGAAAGGAAAGAAGGAAAGAAAGAAGGAAAGACTAAGTTTAAGTTTAAGAGATGGGGAAAGAGAGATTGAAATGACGTCACACATGCATAAGTTTAACAATAGCACAACGTACTTGCGTCATCGTCATGAGTACAATGCTTGAGTTATGTTCAAAAGTCGTCATGCAAATTTGGCATATTGCATCTGGCAAATTATCTTATATCATTTCATGCTTTGTCAAATAATTGATAAGCCGAAAATGATATCCAAATAGCGAGAATAATAATTCGCTAGGCTTAAATGTGTTACATTTTTTCAACACACAATTGTCTCGCATTATTGTTTTTTTCAACTGCGTCATATTTCAGTCGGTCAGCTGCTAACACAGTTAACATGTCTTTGCTGTTAACATGACTCAATGTATATGCCATTGTGATACGTACATTAATTTGTAGATTAGTTTATGTATTACATCACCTACCTGATGCTACCGGACTTGTGTTTCACTGGCAGCAGGCGCCAAAATAAACTGATCAATCAGTGTTCCTTAGAACATTGCAATATCTCCAGCAAGGTTACAATCACTGTTTATTTTCGCTTTGCCATGCAACGGTGGAAAAGTTAATAATTATCTACTAATCGAAAGTTCCACTATGTTTGATGGGGGTGTTCAAATCTGAAATGAATTTGTATGTTTGTGATTAAACGTTTCTAGAATCAATTATTCGCCATTTTTGTATTTCGCACAATTCTTTCACTCGAATTAAAATTAGTACATTATTTTGTGTTGAAAATGATTTTCGTTCACTCACTTATATATCTCTAGGTGGTTTTCACTCTAGTTTGTAATCCAAATCAGCATTACTAGAGACATTTGATTTCTAATGACTATAATGAGCAGCCGATTCATACAAAGACACGGCTTTTTGGCATTCTTTGATAGGAAATACAAGTATGACATAACTCGGTGAAGCTGTGTAGACATTAACGAGTTCTGCAGCACAATCCAACCTGTTTCCCTGTGGCAATAATGGGGTTGTATATTTGTAGTTCTTATGCAACATATATACTGGTATTTACCATATGGCAGTGGTCCCAATAAATCTAATGCCAAGGACCTATAGCTAGTTGGGTAGGTATTTGTTCAATAACAGACGACTGTGTCACCAACTGCGTGCGGCCACCAAACTTTAGTGCACATTGGTGACCCTCATGTTCCAAGTCTGTAACTCGGTTACTCAGATACTTAGAAATGACTAATACTTGCCATACAATCCAACTGAGACATTCGAAATATACATTTCTCAGCATTCAGTATCCGAATTTTTGTGAGGTATATTTATGGCTCCATCACACCCGGTCAATGTTGTATGATGTATTGGTACAGTTCTGACTACTGCATGGATTGTCTGGCGCATATCTACACATAGTCTTACCATCACCGAATGGTTTTTGTACTACCACAACAGGGCAGATCCACGGTGTAGGTCAATTTACTTTCTCTGTCACATCTTATTTAATCAATTTTACCAGCTTGTCTTTTATTTTGTTTCAGAGTCTGAATGGTGTTCCCTTTTTTTCTATGCTATCGTAGGAATGTTTGGATCAATGTGGATTTTTGCCTGGTAATCTTCACCTGCAGTCCAATGTTCAACACTCCATCTCTTTTGTTGTTTTTCATTCCTACAGTGAATGACCTTTACTTTTATATACGATAAATTCAACGTTTGAGCAGTGGCTTGGAATTTCCCAAGAACATCCAACGGCTCATTTGCACCATAAAAGAATATAGCAACTGTATTGACTTCTCAGCTTGACAGACTATGCCTTCTTCTTTCAGGATATACAATGTTGTCTAACAAATTAAATTGACCATCAACTACTTCTATGGCCCGTGTTTTACCTTGCAAAACTGTTAGGGTTAGCAGAGACGACTTGCCCTTATCAATTGCTTGATCTCTAATGTGTTCGTCAGTATCTGTGAACTCACAATGTTGTGCTTGACATTGCAGTCTTGAAATAAACTGATCTATAGTTTCACTCTCCTCTTGTTTCATCGGACGCATTTTATTTTGCAGTCAAACGGTGGAATGCTACCAATATCAATATTCGAAGCCATTGTATACCGAGGTTTATACGTGACGTAATGCACCACTATGTACATTAACAACAGTTGGCTAAGAGCCAGAATTGTGACGACTCAGTATAAGCATTGAGTGCCCCCTTGAGCTCTGACCAAAGCTCGTTGCCATAGTGAAAACCAAAACTAATTCGACGTTTCTCAGATAGTAATTGCAGGGGCGGATCTAAGATTCTGGAATAGGGGGCGATAAGTTGGCCAAAGGCCTAGTTCGCGAGCGCCAATAGCGCGAAGCCCTTGCGGGGGGTTAAAAATAGGGGAGGCGCGGCCCCCTCGGCCCCCTCTAAATCTATTGTCTAGGCGTTTGTTCTACTCTGCCAGGGCACGTGATAGTTACTTTTTCAACGTCAGCTTTTAGACTCATTGTCTTGTTTTGTTCTGTCTGTCTGGCAGGAATTCATGAACGAGTATTGCGGCTTTTATATTTCGCGTTTTTATTGTTTTGAGCCTAAAATATTTCAGAGGTGTCGTAAATTAAAGATAAAACACGCGTATCGTTCAACAGTGTTTAATATGTTGGGTTTTAATATATATTCCGTTATAACAAGTATATCAACTTTACGACCAGCTCCTGGTACACCATGTCACTCACCTTAGATCACCTGACGTACACCGTCAACCTAATTAAACTAAACATAGAACTGCAGTTAACACACATGCTTATTCAAAGCGCAGAAATTCAGTCATGCGACCAACACGGGAGGGCGCATGGCAATCTTAACAAGGCAGATAAACACCTTTTGGGTAAATCAGACAACTGAACAGAATGGTGTGAATTGTAGATTCGGGCAAACAACATAATGCTTCAGAATGACAGAACACCACAAATGTTAGACCTGCTTGCAGTCTGTTGCGATTTCGATGAAAAATTGTTGAAAAATAAATATCAATTGCGTAATCGAGAAGTGAACGCGAATGTCATGTGACCGCGAAATCCCAACAGACTTGCCATTAGTGTAAGCGCCCTCACATTACCGGCCAGATTCGGGCTTGTAAATAAAAACAAACATGACTGCCACCAGGGTTTGACCAAGCTCCACAAAAAGACGTTCGCTGACTCTGTTCTGAACTTTTTGGATTTCGGCATGCCCATGATGTATCCTTGGAAGTGAAAGATGTATAATAATAAGGTTATTACGAGGATACCTCAAATTATGCACTCAGACAGTACGCCGTAGCATCGATACTCCCGCTGTACTGTCTTCGTGCATAGTTTGAGTTATCCTCGTGATAACCTCATAGTATAATTAATAACTAGCATAGCCTAGTATAACTACTAGTATTATATATACTCGTTATTATGTAATTCTTAGTCTATTGATGTTTATTAAATACTTGTTTACATCTATTGCAATTACGTAATTTCTTGTTAATAACATTGTAAAATAGAAAATCTAAGTTCTCTCATCGACTAATGTAAATTATGTTGATCATTGTAAATTGGAGTAAATATTGCAACCATATAGCACATTATCATATAACGTTAGTATTGGCAGTCGTGTCGTTTTTCTATCGACCTCATTGACCACTTGATACAAAAATAATTATTATTATTATTATATCATTGGTTTTCAGTAAGCACAATATATTTTTCAATTGGCATAATCGTGATTGATGTTTGCCATGCCCTACGTGTATTAAGTAGAACGTGCAATCATCGATACAATGGGTTGAGTTGAAATAATCTATTTGCAAGTCAAATATACACTATTGTCACGCGCATTGTCCTGTACGGCTGTGGAACTGCACTTTTTTCTAATATAACGCAGTAACCAGGATTACATGTCTTGTATTGGGGAAGGGCTATCGCCATAACTGTGTCGTTTGTCACAAATGCAGGTCTTTAAATTCTACCATGTCACCATCACGACCTTCTACCCGCTGCTCAATGGTGGAGAATTCTATGACAAATAGAGCGCCCTCTCTCGCATTTAAACTCGCTGCTTTCTCTATTCTATATCATTTTTTTCACAGTCAAATCATTCATTGGGTCATCGGGATAATTTCGCAACCAGTAAAAGGTACTCGAGAATTTGTATTTGATAGGCGTTCAAAATCAATCAAAAAGGAATTAATATAATGTAGTTCTGACTGAAATCCGTAATTGATAGCGATGCGCTTCCCTTTTTCAGCATATTCTGTTCCCATTGTGTATTCTTGTCCCATAGCGGAAATTCGATTCTTCTGTATTTGCCCAAGACGGTAGTCATAACATGCTTCTGCGAGTAGACTATGACATTCAGCATATTTTGATTGGTACCTATGGTCTCCACGTGTAAGGTAATATCGGTTCATAATTCCCTGCGCTCTAATGATCTTCTGTTCAGCAGAGTTCAGATTTCTTGCCCTCCCCTCTGAGGAGTCACAGTCCAAAAAATGACAACCATCATAAACAAAACTCTTTGTTTCAAGTAGTATGTTAGCCCATGACCAGGCTCACCTAATATATACGCAGATATCTCTAAATCTGCAATAACTGCATCCTGAAGTAAGAAGTAAGAAGATTAAATAATATTTATTAAAGGAGCGCACTTATTTTCAACCAGCTTGAATATCAAAACATAATTTTGGGAAATGAAAAATTCAACGTTATTCAAGAGTGTTGCTTGATTATCCAGCTACCAATTTATATAAGCAGTCAATCACACTCACCGTGTCTTCGTATCCACCAGTTTTGTATCTCGTATATGTCCAGTGCATATAGACCGTTCCAAGCCAGAAAGTGGGGCCAAACTGTTTGAAGACCTTTAAAATAATTGAACCTAGATTTAGTGGCTAAAGCAAACCGTAGGATAGCGTAAATCTGATTGACAATATACCGTCAAAATCACAGTCCGTGCAATGTTGCATGTTGACTGGAAACTATTTCACATAAGTGTATGTCAAGGTTGTTTGGAACAGTCTAAGCAATAAGATATACGAGTAAGCGGTTTAGTGAACACATTAGTTCACAATAAGAAAAATAACTCACTGTTAATGCTTTGTCAAAATGACAAAACGCTTTTTCAAAGTTCCTTTTTTTCATATGGCGGTATCCTATCAGATAATTGAGTCTACCTTCCAGTAAATCTCTGTTCTCTGCACGTTCCACACAGTTCTGCGCTATCGATGTTAATTTATCGGCTTTGTTGAAGTCATTTCTCAAACATGAACAAATCGCGATCTGTGTACCAAGGTGTTGTTCATTTAAAACAGATAACTATGTGTGGTACATTTCCCTACTTGATACAGCATACTACTTAATAAATTGAGAATTGATTATTGTATTTTGAGAATAATTTTCGAAGAATCAATTTAACTACGATTTGATTTTTACGAGAATACAATGTAAATAACTCACATATACTAATTGTTCAATGATGAGATCAGATTTAGGTTCCATTTTCTGCTTCATTAACTGTTTTTCATACTTATCTACTTCCCGCCACGATCCTTAGTGTAAGATAATATGAATATGAATTGTGCTAGTGGCTTTCTTTAGTCTCATTTTAACTTGCGGATTTAACAATCATTTTTGTACTTTGTGTGATGTACTGTAAAACATGTCTTTTTCGCGAATTTAGCGAGAGAACTGATTCGCTAATTCAAGATGTCGCTAATGACTTTATTGTCAATTCAAAATGGCCGCCAAACAAAGAAATCAACAATGACAAGAAAGATTCGCTAAATCAACATTTCGCTATTACGTCATTTTACAACAATTTGCTAAAATTTCATGCCGATTTTTCAACATGTTTTACAGTAAACTAATTGACATTTCTCCCAGTATTTTCTAAAATATTTGGGTTCCATCTTCCTCTTTTGCACTAACAGTTTTCTATAGTCATTCACTTCCACCCACGATCCTTAGTAAGACAATAAGAATATGAATTGTGCTAGTGGTTTTCTTATGTCTCACTTTAACCTGCAGCTAATCGTTTTGATACTTCGTGTGATGTAAACTGAATTGACATTCCACACAGTATTTTCCCAATGAATGTAAAAAATGGTTTCGGTTTAAGGCAATAGTACCGTAGACTAACTCACCAGACTGCATGAAATCTGTTAATTTACGAAGTGTAGTTACGTAATTTTCATTCTTCAGTATATCTATGAAAAACACAAAACAAGTGACTACACTGCACTACACTATACTACTACACTACACGCTGTGCAAAGGATTTTGGGATATATCAAGCGAGTCGATCACAATGAACATACCCGTGATTATAATGGCTGCACCTGGTTGAGGGATCAGTTTTGCAAGTGTAACGCTACTCCTTGATTTTCTCATCTCGGGAATACTAACATCTTTCCCGTTTGGAGAATCTACAAGAGAGAAATCGAAATCGACGTTAGTTCTAATCAAATTTGTGGTAATGTGATTACTTATAAGAAGGGATTGTATTCGACTTTCACAAAATTTGTTTTAAAATCAAACATTTACTAAATGTACTTCAATCAAAAGTTCCCTGTTATCAACACAAATTAGAAATAATTTGAAAATATCAGGTTATCAACAATGACGTAATTTATTACAGTTTTTATTATGGAAAACCAGTTTAACTCAACAAACAATTGAATATCTATAATAAATGCGCAAAGTGAAAGTGATATATTGATCTACATTTCTATATTAAGGTCAAATTTTAAAACATTGACATTATATATTTATTTTATTGATACATTCACAGATTATGATTTTGCTTTTGATATTTTGTATAAATTTATAACATTTCGATATCGTTATTGTATGGGCCAGATAAAATAAATAAAGCTTAGCCTGGATATCCTGAATTAGCTATTTGCTCTGAAATATAGCGTTTACTATGTTCGTTTTCACTCCGTACATGCAACAAGGAAAGAAACAAGAAAAAGAAACAAAATGTATATAAATAATGCACGTAATATAATGGAAGAAACCTTTAAATGTTTTTAAAAATTAACATCTTTGTGGGGGAAACAGATGCGTGCGCTTCAAGTGTTCAGACTATCGAAAACGTTGCGCACGCAACCAACTGTTTTGCAAACAGAATGATATTCAGGCACTGACACCGTCCCACCGAATTCGAAGTTACACTAGTGCTCGACCCGTTCCACCGCTCACTTATATGACTACTAATTATAAGTTCATGGTTCAATTGCTAGTAAATGATCGTCCTAATATAACAATTTAATTGTTAACTTGTAACCTGTTCTGCGACCTGACCTGTAATCTGAGTTTTGATAAACCACAAGTGTCCTGTCCTTGCACGTCTGAAATGTTTCACCTGGCAAACAATTTGGAAATTAATTGGGGTTGTTCCTGTGAGTGAATACAGTATACCTGAGTGAAAGGCTTCAATGAAGTCATTCATAAATCTAGGCTTGTTGGCATCAAGGGTAGTAAAGGTACCAAGATTTTGTGGAAGTTCGCCCAACGTCAGACCAATGCGCACTACGATTATATCATTTCTTTGGGATTTAGTACCAATGGCGTAATGCATGTCTAACAAACACGTCAGAGATTTAACAAAGTTCTCCGATAACGCTAAGACAAGTTTCTTGGACTGCTTAACGCAATTGATAAGATTGTCATAGTCAAAATAACCAAGAACATAGTCTCTCTCGGCAAATAGGCATTGTATGTCATGGTTTAACTCCAGATCGTTCACGAACTGGCGAACCCATCTCTCATCTTCACTGCTGTCACAGTCAGTGACGATAAATACGTCACTTCGTGGTATAGTTCCCATGCCTAAATAAATAAATAAATAAATAAATAAATAAATAAATAAATAAATAAATAAATAAATAAATAAATAAATAAATAAATAAATAAATAAATAAATAAATAAACGTACGAACGAACAAAAAACAAACAAACACATAAATAAATAAATAAATAAATAAATAAATAAATAAATAAATAAATAAATAAATAAATAAATAAATAAATAAATAAATAAATAAATAAATAAATAAATAAATAAATAAATAAATAAATAAATAAATAAAAACAGCATTACTTAGAATAATGCCATGTCTTAGCAAAGCTTACATATTGATCTATTGAATAGAATGAGTCGTGCTGTCACTCACATTGATCAGTTGGCTGTCCTTGCAGATATACTAAATTTGGAAGTCTTATAATTCGTGCACGGCTTTGTGCGTATATGCTCGTTTTTAAAGTTAGCAATTGCAATGTCCATTCGGAGAATTAGTTCACATATGTGGATCACGTTTAGAAATCAGGCCTAATTTGGATAACATAGTCATGAGAATAAAAGAACAAGCCTTTAAATCTTTTTTGCTATTTACAGTGTTATTAATTGAATACTACTTGTTACTGGATCGTAGTTGAAAAATAATGGAGTCCGATCAAAAGTGCATCTAAAATGGCTGAATAAACGGGTATTCATAGATAGTAAAGTCATTAAGTGTTTTTAAAACTTTTTACACGTAGATCTAAATGTCATTCTCGTATCTTGACCACCTTTCAAGTTGATACACAGAAACAGTTTATTCGAAGATTTGTCGTCTTGAAGCAAAAATTGTATATTTTGATTGTAGTTTTGTATTGTGATCGGCACCGGCGCACGTTTGTACACTGTTGCTGGACAAAATCGAATTTGACGTCTGAATTGTCTCGTTATTTAGCAGGTTACTAGGCACGTAACTACACTGCTTTATTTCATCGATCGTGTGAGTAAAACAGTTATAGTTCCCATGCCTAGAGAGAGAGAGAGAGAGAGAGAGAGAGAGAGAGAGAGAGAGAGAGAAAGAAAGAAAGAAAGAAAGAAAGAAAGAAAGAAAGAAAGAAAGAAAGAAAGAAAGAAAGAAAGAAAGAAAGAAAGAAAGAAAGAAAGAAAGAAAGAAAGAAAGAAAGAAAGAAAGAAAGAAAGAAAGAAAGAAAGAAAGAAAGAAAGAAAGAAAGAAAGAAAGAAAGAAACGTACGAACGAACAAACAAGTAAACAAACAAACAAACAAATAAATAAATAAATAAATAAATAAATAAATAAATAAATAAATAAATAAATACCACTTATTTTTCTTTGGCAATTCTGCTGCAAAATTAAGTAACAGTAATTACTCTGAAATACATGAACTTGGGTTCAAGACGAACTGCGGGGATTATGACGTGTGATCTAAATATGTCGACCTTAGTCTTGTCTAGTTTCTTAGTTTTATTTTTTAAAAAGTTGTTATGAAAGTAACATTTCCTACATTTCTTTAAAAGTTTAAAGTTTCAAGATGAAAAGGTTATAAGAGTATATGTCTCGACGCATAGAAATTACGCGACACACACTGCGTAAGTTTAACAATAGCACAAATTGGCAATGTGCCAAAGTGCTTACGTTGTCGTCAGAGTCATGAGTGCAATGGTGCAGTGTCCAAAGGGCGTCATAAAAATTTGGCATTTTGTGTCTTGCGAATTATCTTATATCATTTCATGCTTTGTCAAATTCTTGCCAAAAATGATATCTAAATAGCGAGAATAGTACCAGGCCAGGCTTAAATGTGTCATAATTTATTTTTCAACACACAATTGTCTCGCATTGTGTTTTTAACTGCGACGTAATTTAGTCGGTCAGAATAGAAATTAAATATGAGAAAGTGAACAACGCAATACGTGTTCCATTTGTCAACTAATAACACAGTTAGCATGTCTTGGTTGTTAATATGACGCAATGTATATTCCGTTGTGACACGTATACTAACTTTTAGATTATTTTAAGCATTAAATCCAAGTAACTAATTACATATCACTTACCTGGCGCTACCGGGCTTGTAGTTCACGAACATGTTACTAGCGGGCGCTGATCATGAAAACCTCAATTTCAAATCAATGATCATTGGAACATTGTAATGTCCCCAACAAAGTTACAAGCGCTGTTTATTTTTGCTTCGCCATACAACAGTTGAAAAGTGCACTACAATTATTTGGATATCGAAAGTTCCATTATATTTGATAGGGGTTTTCAAATCTGTTTGTGATTAAATAATAATTCACAGTGTTCACATGTAAAACAGTTTCTAAGGTTCAATTATTCGTCATTTTTGTATTTCGCACAATTCTCTCGCTCAAAATGTGACTTTATTTTGAATTCAAAATCGTACATCCTATTTTGTTGAAAATGGTTTTTGTAATACATCGCCTTAAGTTGCAAACAGCATTACTAGAATAATGCGATGTCTTGGCAAAGCTTACATATGGGTCTATTTACTAGAATGAGCCGTGCTGTCAGTCACTCACATTGATCAGTTTGCTTTTCTTGCTTCTTTACTAAATTTGGAAGTCTTATAATTCGCGCACGACGTTGTGAGTATATGCTCGTTTTTAAAGTTAACTATTGCAATGACCATTCGGACATAAGCCTATATTTTGACGCAATACGAGACAGACAAGAAATAAATAACTCAACTGCATGAGAGAATAAAGATCGCTATATCTTATTTTTAAATTATTTTCTTTTTTTATCTCCAGGCAACCGAGTGAATACAAAACGCCATGTATAATTTATGTTTCTGCTTTGCAGGTGGCATGCAGGTAAACCTCTAAGTTATCAGATTCTGTATGGTTAGAATATCCCACCTGCTTTATTTTGTCAATGTCACAATCAACGACTTACCACTCTATAGAAGATCGTTAAGTTCAATTGATTTAGTTATGTACTCTTCATTCATGAGAACATCTAGAAAATGAAATAGCACGAGTTACATATTATTTAACACTACACACAGACGTGATGAATGACGGGCAAACGTCGGATTGATATCCCGGGATTGACATACACACGCGACTTACCAGTTATCTCGATTCCTGGGCAAGGTTGTTTCGTGAGTCTCACATTTAGACTCCAGTCCACCGCCTTAGCATCAAATGGTGCTGAATCTAGAATATAATGAAGATATTATCGATAACATATATTCTGGCTATATTCAGAATGACATACAACAACTTGTTATAATAGCGTACCATGTTGTAGTAGTTGTTGAGTTGTAACACAAATACAGATTTGTTAGTTGCTTATCTTGTGAAAAAAAATGAAAAATGTCAGCAATCTGGAAACGTAAAGAGCTGATTATTTTGTTCTCATAATTGATTACCTGAAATCGAAACGTACTGCCCGTCAGCAAATGTACAGTTTATATTCGTTCATGTTCAATACCCGGGGGGTTACACTACATATGCAAATGTGCTAGCACTTCCGCAACATCGACGCTGATTCCCGGGTTGTAAGTATATACCTTTAATGAAAAAATTGAAAATGTATTTTAAAGCGCGGTGGTCGTCGAGCAGCGCGTGTTCGAATTTCATGTAAATAAACAATGTATTTTACACGCGTTGTATACGTCGCTATGAGTCCCATACTAAACAGGGTGCGGAACAACGACTGCCGCGCTTTACGCTTTAAGCCCAGATAACAGTACAACGATTACCTAGGGTTTTACCCAAGATGGCATGAATGGGAATTTTGGGTTGTAAACAGAGTGATGTAAGACACTAGCACTTTCATATACCCAGCGCTTGATTATATTTTCAAGTAAAATATCACTTTTGTGTTTCCATTGCAATCATGAGAATGCATTGGTGCATAATATTGACTGATGATCTATTTAAAATTGGCAATGTCACGTGACAAATGTAATTTCAAAGTAATAACGACCCTTCCAATCCCGTAATACATGCCGCGGCACCACTAATGTACAACTACTATTATGTACATTATGTAAGTTGGCAAGAAGCCAGAATTGTGGCGACTCAGTATAACATCCAGTGGCTCGCTTTAGTTATGACCTATGACCGAAGCTCGTTGCCATAGTGAAAACAAAAACAAATTCGACATTACGCAGATAGATATTGAGTAAATAATCCATTGTCTAAGATTTTCTTCTACTCTGTCAGGGCAATTGATATCATTGTTGGCGTTGGTCTTACATGCTAGACACAACGTCACAGCTTTACGACCCATTGTCTTGTTTTGTTCTGTCTGCCAGGAAGTCAGGAACGAGTATTGACGCTTTTATTGTGACGTTTTTATTGTTTTGAACTTAAATTATTTCACAGGTGTCGTGAATTAAAGAAGAAACACACGTAGCGATTGAAAATTCTAAGTTTTTAGTATATTGGGTCTTAACATATATCCCGCTAACAAGTATACCGACTTTAAGACTTGTTTTCAACATTTACTGTACTGTACTGTAGTGTATGCTAGTGTCTGGTACAACATGTCACTCACCTGACGTACACCGATACCATCGAGCTAATTACACGAAGAATAGAACTTCACTTGGCACAAATACGGTTTAAACTTCTCGGCATTGTTTTAGTAACTCTCTAACTTCGGAATGATATAACCATGTCAAAATACACAATCCCAAAGGAAATGTTATGCATTCAACACGGGAGGGCGCTTATCAATGTTAACTTGGCACTTTTTAGGTAAATCAGTCAATCGAACAGAGAGGTGTGAATTGTAGATTAAAGGAAAAGTCCGGGCAAACAACATAATGATTCCGGATCAAAAAGCAAATATAGGAGAATGCAGTTACTGTTTTAATAGCAAGCGCAGCGTTAACAGCCGAAGGCCGCTCATGAAGCGACCTCTATATATAACATATGTATATATATATAGAGTATGTTCATTTGTATATTATAAGAGTTCGAAAATCGTGCACATGCGGTCAATGGGCACCGCCATTTTACTTGTTTTTTAACAAATTATGCGAAGCGAAATAAATTATTCATGATAACACATCGTCAGAATGTTGTTTAATGATAAGGCCACAGTTTTCTGGCAACGGACTGAAACTATTTCAACTTAGTAAATAGTGTTTCCAGTCATTTTGATCAGCGGCAAAACACGAATCGTGCGTGACGTCATTTTGAATACCCCTCAACTCGCACGTGCAGCCTCGATGTGGTAACGTCAGTTCTATTAATTAGTAAATCAGTAAACGTGCTCGGCTGCGCTCGCTCGCAAGGCATTGCCAGTTACATATTATCACTTTTAGGTTTTTATATATTCAACTTGTTATTAGTATTATCATATCTTCCATGGTATTATGTAGTCCACCCACCATCTTGATTCTTAGGCAAAGAATTATGGGTAAAAGTATGACATCGTTGCCACTCATGTGGAAAATGTTCTGATAATCTATGATTTTATATAACAATTGAATTCTACGTTAAATTATTTTATTAGATATATCACATCATAAACAACTACAATAAACAAAACTGTATTGCAACTATGTGTAAATTATTAAATAACATTAATGGCATTTTTTGTCATTTTTTTACAGAAATGTTCGTCACCACAGTCACAAAATGCAGCATTAACTGAAACATGTAATTTCAAAGTGTGTGACATAATAAAAAAAAGTATTTTCGCTACTTGGAAAAATTTGCTTACACAAGTTTTTAAACTAATATTTTGCGCCCAGGAACATAATATGCATTTATGATTTGTTTTTATAATAATAGGTATATTTCAAGAACTTATTGTCTAATTTTAAATCTGTTTCCAGTAAACGATTTACATAAAAGCAGCTTTATTTTGATATATAACACTATGAGTTGGGTATAATTTTATAATTTCCTTTTAATATACACTAATTAATCTAAAATGCACACAATACACTATACTTTAGTGAGTTTAATAATGAAAAATCCGTGATATTGTTAAATCAGGAGACAGGAGAGTGTAAAGTCAATAATTTGATGTGCACTCATCTTGAGAGCAATATTTCGTTGATGAAATATACATTGCCGTTTGTATGCACGGTGTGCTCGACATACAATCTATTTTTATACATCTGTCACCGTAACGCTATAAGTTACGGCGTGCCGTAATTTTGCGGTATTTTACGGGGTATTTTCATCCTACCATATAAGGAAATGCAAATTCCAAATATGGAATGATTACGCGCGTTAGCTTTCTCTAATAATAAAAACAAACATGGATGCCACCAGGGTTTGACCAGACTCCACACAAAGACGTTCGCTTATTCTGTTCTAAACTTTTTGGATTTCGGCATTCCCATGATGTATCCTTGGAAGTGAAAGATGTATAATAATATGGTTATTCCGAGGATACCTCAAATTATGCACTCAGACAGTACGCCGTCGCATCGATACTCCCGCTGTACTGTCTTCGTGCATACTTTGAGTTATCCTCGTGATAACCTCATAGTATAACTTACACTACCTATAACTAGGATAGCCTAGTATAACTATTATATATACTCGTTATTATGTAATTCCTCGTCTGTCAAAATATGGTTGATGTTTATTACATACTTGTTTACATCTAGTTTTGCAATTACGTAAATTCTTGTTAATAACATTGTAAAACAAAGAATCTAAGCTCTCTCGTCGACTAATAAATGTAAATTATGTTGATCATTGTAAATTGGAGTAAATATTGCAACCACATAGCACATTATCATATAACGTTAGTATTGGCAGTCGTGTTGTTTTCCTATCGACCACATTACCCAATTCATACAACAATAATTTGAAATCAACATGGCCCATTATTATGTCATTGGTTTTCAGTAAGCACAACAATATATTTTTCAATTGGCATAATCGTCATTGATGTTTGCCCATGTATTAGGTAGAATGTATTATCATCGATACAATGGGTTGAGTTGAAATAATATATTTCAAGTCAAATATACACGAATGTGTATTGTCAGGCACACTGTCCTGTATGGCTGTGGAACTGCACTTTTTTTCAAATATAACGCAGTAACCAGGATTACATGTCTTGTATTTGGGATGTTATCGCCATAACAGTGTCGTTTGTCACAAATGCAGGGCTATAAATTTTACCATTTCACCATCACTACCTTTTACCCTCTACCTTCTATGACAAATAGAGCGCCCTCTCTCGCATTTAAACTCGTTGCTTTCTCTTTTCTATATTCAATTTTTTTTTTCACCGTCAAATCATTCATTGGGTAATACGAGTTAGTAAACAAAGAGCAACGAGCAGGAAGCAAACAGCAAATATAGTAATCAGGATAATTAGGCAACCAGTAAAAGTTACTCGAGGATTTGTATTTGATAGGCGTTCAAAATCACCCAAAAAGGAAATAATATATTGTTGTTCTGACTGAAATCCGTACTTGATAGCGATGCGCTTCCCTTTTTCAGCATATTCCATTGCGTATTCTTGTCCCATAGCGGAAATTCGATTCTTCTGTATTTACCCAAGACGGTAATGACAACATGCTTCTGCGAGTAGACTATGGCATTCGGTATATTTCGATTGGTATCTATGGTCTCCACATGTAGGGTAATATTGTTCCATGTATTCCTGCGCCGTGATAATCTTCTGCTCGGCGGAGTTCAGTTTTCTTGCCCTCCCCTCTGATGAGTCACAGTCCAACAAAATGACAACCATCATAAAAAGCGCTCTTTGTTCCAAGTGGTATGTTAGCCCATGACCAGGCTCACCTAATCTATGCTTAGATTTCTCTAAATCCTGAATAACTGCATCCTGAAGTAGGAAGATTAAATTATGTTTATTAAAGGAGCGCACTTAATTTGGTTAGTATAATGTTATTTTAAACCAACTTGAATTTCAAAACATATTTTTGGGAAATGAAAAATTCAACGTTATTTAAGAGTGTTGCTTGATTATCCAACTACCAATTTATATAAGCAGTCAATCACACTCACCATGTCTTCGTATCCACCAGTTTTGTATCTCGTATATGTCCAGTGCATATAGACCGTTCCAAGCCAGAAAGTGGGGCCAAACTGTTTGAAGACCTTTAAAATAATTGAACCTAGATTTAGTGGCTAAAGCAAACCGTAGGATAGCGTAAATCTGATTGACAATATACCGTCAAAATCACATCCCGTGCAATGTTACATGTTGACTGGAAACTATTTCACATAAGTGTATGTCAAGGTTGTTTGGAACAGTCTAAGCAATAAGATATACGAGTAAGCGGTTTAGTGAACACATTAGTTCACAATAAGAAAAATAACTCACTGTTAATGCTTTGTCAAAATGATAAAACGCTTTTTCAAAGTTCTTTTCTTTCATATGGCGGTATCCTATCAGATAATTGAGTCTACCTTCCAGTAAATCTCTGTTCTCTGCACGTTCCACACAGTTCTGCGCTATCGATGTTAATTTATCGGCTTTGTTGAAGTCATTTCTCAAACATGAACAAATCGCAATCTGTGTACCAAGGTGTTGTTCATTTAAAACAGATAACTATGTGTGGTACATTTCCCTACTTGATACAGCATACTACTTAATAAATTGAGAATTGCTTATTGTATTTTGAGAATAATTTTCGAAGAATCAATTTAATTACGATTTGATTTTTACGAGAATACAATGTAAATAACTCACATATACTAATTGTTCAATGATGAGATCAGATTTAGGTTCGATTTTCTGCTTCATTAACTGTTTTTCATACTCATCTACTTCCAGCCACGATCCTTTGTGTAAGATAATATGAATATGAATCGTGCTAGTGGTTTTCTTATGTCTCATTTTAACTTGCGGATTTAACAATCATTTTTGTACTTTGTGTGATGTACTGTAAAACATGTCTTTTTCGCGAATTTAGCGAGAGAACTGATTCGCTAATTAAAGATGTCGCTAATGACTTTATTGTCAATTCAAAATGGCCGCCAAACAAAGAAATCAACAATGACAAGAAAGATTCGCTAAATCAACATTTCGCTATTACGTCATTTTACCACAATTCGCTAAAATTTCATGCCGCTTTTTTAACATGTTTTACAGTAAACTAATTGACATTCCTCCCAGTATTTTCTAAAATATTTAGGTTCCATCTTCCTCTTTTACACTAAGTGTTTTCCATACTCATTCACTTCCACCCACGATCCTTAGTAAGACAATAAGAATATGAATTGTGCTAGTGGTTTTCTTATGTCTCACTTTAACCTGCAGCTAATCGTTTTGATACTTCGTGTGATGTAAACTGAATTGACATTCCACACAGTATTTTCCCAATGAATGTAAAAAATGGTTTCGGTTTAAGGCAATAGTACCGTAGACTAACTCACCAGACTGCATGAAATCTGTTAATTTACGAAGTGTAGTTACGTAATTTTCATTCTTCAGTATATCTATGAAAAACACAAAACAAGTGACTACACTGCACTACACTACACTACACGCTGTGCAAAGGATTTTGGGATATATCAAGCGAGTCGATCACAATGAACATACCCGTGATTATAATGGCTGCCCCTGGTTGAGGGATCAATTTTGCCAATGTGATGCTACTCCTTGATTTTCTCATCTCGGGAATACTAACATCTTTCCAACTTGGAGAATCTACAAGAGAGAATTCGAAATCGACGTTAGTTCTAATCAAATCTGTGGTAATGTGATTAAGGGATTGTATTCGACTTTCACAAAATTTGTTTTGAAATCAAACATTTACTAAATGTACTTCAATCAAAAGTTACCTTTTATCAACACAAATTAGAACTAATTTGAAAATATCAGGTTATCAACAATGACGTAATTTATATTAGTTTTTATTATGGAAAACCAGTTTAACTCAACAAACAATTCAATATCAATAATAAATGCGCCAAAGTGAAAGTGATATATTGATCTACATTTCTATATTAAGGTCAGATTTTAAAACATTGTCATTATATATTTATTTTATTGATACATTCACAGATTATGATTTTGCTTTTGATATTTTGTATAAATTTATAACATTTCGGTATTCATATTCTATGGGCCAGATAAAATAAATGATGCTTAGCCTGGGTATCCTGAATTAGCTATTTGCTCTGGAATATAGCGTTTATTATGTTCGTTTTCACTCCGTACATGCATCTTTTCTGAGTTAGTTTCCATAGTGACAATGATGTAAACTATTTAGCATGAAATCACTACTTGCCCAATTTAACTTTGAAAGTTAGTTCTACTTGTAAAGGTGTCCAATTCAAACTTATGGAATGATTTCTAACATGTCAACAACTCCGAAAATTAAAATAATATGAACAAAAATTAAATTAAATAAGAAACAAGAAAATAAAATAAAATGTATATGAATAATGCATGTAATATAATGGAAGAACACTTTAAATATTTTTAAAAATTAACATCTTTGTGGGAGAAACAGATGCGTGCGCGTCAAGTGTTCGGACTATTTTGCATATAAAGTTAATATATAACGTTCATGGTTCAATTGCTAGTAAAAGATCGTCCTAATATAACAATTTAATTGTTAACTTGTAGCATGTTCTGCGACCTGACCTGTAACCTGAGTTTTGATAAACCACAAGTGTCCCGTCCTTGCACGCTTCAAATACTTCACCTGGCAAACAATTTAAAAATGAATTGAGGTTGTTCCTGTGAGTGAATACAGTATACCTGATTGAAAGGCTTCTATGAAGTCATTCATAAATCTAGGCTTTTTGGCATCTAGGGTAGTAAAGAGACCGAGATTTAGACCTGGCGGAAGTTTGTCCAACGTCTGTTAGGAGTTCAAAAGACCCTTACGTTCAAAAGTCTCCCCTGTATATTTTTTATATCTTAATTACTCACTAATTTATGACTCTTACATTCATATTTTAGCAGGAAGTTGTTTAACTTTATATTATCAACAGATACTGTTGGCGTTTCCTAATTTTAGCGAGACTATTTATTATTAATAACTCTTTTTCGTCGGAAACCCCGTTCTACTTCTTCAAACGTGCGAAAAAACCCGTCGATAATTGACTACTAGCCTGAGGAGTATGAAAATGGCATCATGGGAAAACTTTAAATTTGTCTACCGGAAATCAATGGCCGTTCTGTTGCTGTTGAACCGTCCCGCGAATCTTCCACATAGATTGCTATTTTACATCGCTGCGACTAAAAGGTGGGTAGTTATTGCATTCAATTTGTTAACAAACATGTACAAATACTAAATAATGGGAGGTGGGTGTTTCATGATTGTAATCGCTTCGTGGACAGTTGACGCTGGTTCCAGTGCCAGAGACAGAGTGCTCGTTTACTAGTGCAGTGATGTGATGATGTGAGCTGCAGTCCGGGTGCTATGAATTGGGAGATACAATGTAATCAGCAATCATAGCTAGCATATAAATTGTTCATGTTGCTTCTAAAATATGCCCGTACTATTCGAAAATATTGGGTACGTTCAGTGAAGTGAGTGACTCAGGCCGACAAACAGCTCGTCGCAGTTTAGTCGGTCGCCACTTATCCTGATCATGGAGGTAAAAAACATCCGTGTCTTGATAGACAGTCTGCATGTCTCCAGTGTTTTTGTAATTTTGGTAATGTGTTTTGAGAAATCTGATTTTTGAAAATATGCCTGTGCGTCGTACAGCTTCGAACACGAAAATTAGAAGCAGACTGGCAACGCAAGCCCCATCAAGTCATTCCATGTGTGCCTCCAATTGATCGAATGTACAATGATACGCATTATTAACTTGTCAAGATAAATTGATACACTGAAATACCCCTACCCAAAGGAGGGCAAATATGTTTGAGTTACAAACTTTGAGTTACTAACAAGTCTTATCATAATTTAAAGGTCACTGTGACCTTATTCAAAATTATTTAATTTGTACCCCATAAAAGTATATACTGAACATTACCATATGTTTTGTGTTGTTGATGTAACATTTTCTGTCTGCATTTGGTCAAGATCTAAAGAAACAATATGTTTACTATGAATTTATTATTTTATTCTGTTTTAAAAAGAATGAGAACCTGTTTGTAAATTTTATATGATAAATTTAATTTGGGAAAAAACACAAACTGTACACACTTTATTCTTTTATCCAAGATTTTGTATGATCATATTATTATAATTTATACTATTTTGAAGTAGTGTTTTTGAGTGAACTTAAAAAACATTTTTTAGAGAAATTGAGAAGAAATACAGCAAAGGAAACACAGGCGTACACTACTGTACACTATTATGTAACACATATTTACAACAGCATAGTATACAAAACAGAAAATGTTGTATTTAAGTTAAACAACTCTCACATGTTGTGCATCTCCATGCCTGTCATAAAAGTGGTATCGCCCAACTGCCCGCGAAACATGTATCTAAACTCCAAAGGCGCGGCCTTTGATCTGATTGAGTTTTGTCTAAACAATCATGTACATTTCATGATTGACCTGACCACTATTATCGAAGGTTCTAACCGGCAAATCTGCACGTCTGTGTTTCCGTTACTGATTTATCTGCATGATTGGTTGGAACTCCATTGACAATCCCTTTTCACAATGTTTGGTCCAGCATAGTGGTTACAAGTGTACGAACAGTCATATCTCTGCCATTTCTATGCCAATCTTCTCCAAACTGGGTATGATTAGTGTACTTATGGGTCCGGTGCTGACAACATATTGTGTGTGTGCTAATTTGCATACGTTTGCATATATTAATGCTTATAGACCAAATTGTGTCTGGCATTTCTATGCTGACTTTTGACTGTCACGCTTATTTTTAAAACTGTTGCTCTCAATTTACAAATTCTCTCCATTCACACTAAAGCTTTTCAGTGTTTAACTTTAATTGCAAGAACAAAGAGTTCAAAAATTTCTAGCAACTACATACAGATTTGTTCAGTGTAATCAACCAGATTCAAAAATAGCATACACTGCCTTATAGTCACTGTAATAGCAGTGTAAGGTACCCAAAGTTGTAACTGAATGATTCCAATTTTCCATGAACAATTTGGGAATCAACCATCTCTGATGGTTTTTTTGTTTTATTTACATATGAAGACATTTGAACAAAGTGATTTATTGAACTTAACACACAAAATCACCATTACCAGTAAATAGCGTTTTATTTATTTGGAAACTGTACATGTATAACTAACCGGATGCAACACATACATGTGCGGTCAGAAAGGGATTTAAATTTTGAGCAGTCTGTATGAAAAGGGGGGATGATTTTTAGCATCGCTGTCGACTTTGTCGAGCGGAGCTTATCATATAAGTGATTGTCCGTCTTCGTCCGTCCGTCGTCCTTGTCAATGTTTTACTTTTTCTACTTCTTCTTGAAAACTACAAGCCTGAATGCTTTTATACTTGGTGTATATGTACCTTGGGTAGATCTCTCTCAGATTTGTTCATTTTGTATTGATATCTTCAATTTTCGAATTTTGGGGAATATTTTTGCCATTTTCGGTAAAAAGTGATATTTTCGACTTCTTGTTAAAAACCACAAGTCCAATTGCTTTGATATTACATATATAGGTACTACATGTGGACCTCTTTCAGATTTGTTCATTTTGTAATGATATCTTTAATTCTTTAATTTTGGTGAATATTTTTGTCATTTTTGGTAAAAAGTGATATTTTCGGCTTCTTGTTAAAAACCACAAATCTAATCTTTGATATTACATATATAGGTACTACATGTGGACCACTCTCAAATTTGTTCATTTCATGATGACACTTCAATTCTCTAATTTTGATGAATATTTTTATCATTTTTAGTAAAAGTGATATATTCGACTTCTCGTTAAAAACCACAATCATATATGTTGAAAAATTATATTTTTGAATTCTCACTTATTACTACAGCTGCTAACAATATTGTATAATTTTATCTTACCACTTTGTTGTAAATTCATATTTTACCCCATTTATGCATTTTATCATTTTTTTTCGGACTATGTTTTTAGTCCCCGTTCAGACAAAGTCCGAAAACGGGGACTTATAATTCGATCTCCGTCCGTTCAGAGTCATATCTCAGAATCCCTTGGACCGATTCCATTCATTCTTTGTATGTGCCTAGTACTTTATGTGGGACATATGCACATGCAGTGGTTTAGCGATTCGATTCAAAATGGCCGACTGGCAGCCATCTTGTTTTTTGAAAATGTTTTATTTTGAACATGCTTTGTCAGTTTTCATTCAAACTTGGTACATAGATTATACATGTTAGGATACATGTCCATGACGATTTATTTCACAATTGGATCAAAGATGGCCAACTGGCAGCCATCTTGTTTTTTTAAAATGTTGTATTTTAGACATGCTTTGTCAGTTTTCATTCAAATTTAGTACATAGATCATACATGTTAGGATACATGTCCCTGGTCGTCCGTGAGTTCCTGAGTGTCCGTCCATCCATCCGTCTGTGTCCGTCCGTCTGTCCGTCCGTGTGTCCCTCTGTCCAGAGTTATATTTCAGAATCCTGTGGACTGATCCCGTTCATTCTTTGCATGTGCCTAGTACCTTATGTGGGGCATATGCACATGCCGTGGTTTCGTGATTCCATTCAAAATGGCCGACTGGCAGCCATCTTGTTTTCTGAAAATGTTGTATTTTGGACATGCTTTGTCAGTTGTCATTCAAACTTGGTACATAGATTATACATATTAGAATACATGTCCATGACGATTTATTTCGCAATTGGATCAAAGATTGTCGACTGGCAGGCATCTTTTTTTTTATGCGGTATCTTGGACGTGCTCTGTCAGTTTTCATTCAAATTTTGCACATACATGTACATGTACTTTATACATGTTAGGATGCATGTCATTGACAATTTGTTTTCAAAATCTGGTAAAGGATGGCCGATTGACAGCCATCTGACTTTTTGGCCTTACTACTATATTTCCACAATTTATGTACCATTTTTATTCGTATTTGGCATACATCACACATATCAAGTGTGTTTCATGATCAGATCAAAGATGGCCAAATAACAACTGTTTTTATTTTTGGCCATATTACTACTACACGAAACACGTGTTTTGATGTAAATAAACAATCTGTTGTATACTCCACTTGGAACTCAAGTTTCAAGGACACGCTCGCGACAACCCCTCCGCTTTAATATGACGAGCACAAGGAGAACTTTGAAAAATTTAACGGGGACCGTTTCATTTTCAATGACTTGTTTTTAATTGTAATGTTATCATATTATTTCGTAGTCATTTTATTTTATACCCTATTTATGCATTTCTTTATTGTGTTCTCGTCATTTTTGCAGTGGATTGTTCAATTGTATGTTAAATGTTATATCTATATGCTGTGCATGAAAAACCATTTATGAATGTACTGTTTTAAATGAATAAATAACAAATTACAATTACAAATTTTGACCTCAAAACAAATCGATTTGTCCATAGTGTCAGCGATTATTTCCCCCAGCACATTCACATCCCTATCCAACCACATCTGGTCTACTGGTAACTTCACTGTCCCTTACATGTGTTTAACCATTACACAACATAATTTTCAATACGCCACTATTAAACACCTGAACTCTGCCCCCCCCCCCCCAACCCTAAAAAGCATGGGCAGTAGAAGCATTT
The DNA here is from genome assembly GCF_978046115.1 of Saccoglossus kowalevskii. Classification (NCBI taxonomy): domain Eukaryota; kingdom Metazoa; phylum Hemichordata; class Enteropneusta; family Harrimaniidae; genus Saccoglossus; species Saccoglossus kowalevskii. The sequence continues at coordinate 21,258,083 of NC_140654.1, forward strand.
TCAAACAAGAGCTGAAGAAAATGCTTCTCAGTGAATTATATTTATCTATGTACATAGAGCATATTCATTTTAAAAGTATGCCAATTTGAATACTCTTATTAAATAATTTTAATATCATTCATTCATTGTGATGATTGATTATACTATTTACTGGTTGATCTCATTTATTTAATTCATTACTTTTGTTTGTTTGTTTACTGTGACTTTTATGACGACTTAATTTTTTTATTTAATATTAAGGGCCATGGACTAGACTAGTCCATGTGGACTATTTCCTTGGTCCCCACCAGTATTATACAATTTTGTCTCGTACATGAACATGTAAATATTTTGTTTGTATACTGGTTAAATAAATAAATATAAATATAAATCGAGAACCAGTGATCATATTCAGACAAAACTCGGCAATCGGATAGTATGGGACAAACGATGGTTTTGTTACAAGTCTGTTCATATTTAATCAGGAAAATTTGCATTATAATGAATTCTTCTGGTGCTAATATCCTAAAACAAAATCGTCACATACAACCCAGAACACTGAAAAATATATTTCTAATAATCGGATGAAATCACAGATAATTTATGGCACTTATATAAGATCTAACTAGTTGTTGGTGTCAATCTGTGCATAATTAATTCACTTTAACTTATAACTTTTTTGTATGAATAAATTCTTGTTCCAGTTGTACCTTGATAACTAATCTTAATATTTAAGTAGTAGATATGCAGTAACCGTATGTCAACAAGCTATTCTGATATCCGCATTAGGAGCACATATATTGCATGTTTTATATTATATATTTACTTCTCAAGAAAGCTGGCACAAAATAAAATGTTGTAGTATATTTCTGTACGGTTTAAATTAAGGTTTATTGTACATTTCTTTTTATTCACAGGATAAATGCAATACACCAATTAACTAAGGAGTTGTAATGAAGACCGGATTGGTGGAAATTTGTCAGGTCCTGACCCTCCTGAACCTTGCATACATGCAACCTGATATTATTGTTTTGTTTTGCAAATGTGTGTTTAATATTAACTTGAATAAATGATTTTCTCAAATGATACATTTTAGGTGTTTGTTTTGTTTCCCCGTCTACTTCACGAATAGTTCAATAATTTATAAAACATGATGTTCAAAAGTGCCCTCAATAAATATCTACTAATATTAATTATAAATAAATGGAAGTTCAAAAGTATCCTATTTACATTCAAAAGTATACTCGTAATATCGTAATGTTATGTATTAAAATATTTCAATAAATGTCTACTAATATTAATTAGAAATAAATGTAAATTCAAAAGTATCCTATTTACATTCAAAAGTATACTGGTAATATCTTACAGTTGTGTAATAGAAGATTTCAATAAATGTTTACTAATATTCAATATAAATAAATGGAAGCTCAAAAGTATCCTATTTACATTCAAAAGTATACTCGTAATATCTTACAGTTGTGTAATAGACGATTTCAATAAATGTCTACTAATATTAATTAGAAGTAAATGGAAGTTCAAAAGTATCCTGTTTACGTTCAAAAGTGTACTCGTAATATCGTAATGTTATGTAATAGAAGATTTCAATAAATGTCTACTAATATTAATTAGAAATAAATGGAAGTTCAAAAGTATCCTGTTTACGTTCAAAAGTGTACTCGTAATATCGTAATGTTATGTATTAGAAGATTTGAATAAATGTCTACTAATATTAATTAGAAATAAATGGAAGTTCAAAAGTATCCTATTTACGTTCAAAAGTGTACTCGTAATATCGTAATGTTATGTATTAGAAGATTTCAATATATGTCTACTAATATTAATTAGAAATAAATGGAAGTTCAAAAGTATCCTATTTACGTTCAAAAGTGTACTCGTAATATCGTAATGTTATGTATTAGAAAATTTCAATAAATGTCTACTAATATTAATTAGAAATAAATGGAAGTTCAAAAGTATCCTATTTACATTCAAAAGTATACTGGTAATATCTTACAGTTAGGTAATAGAAGATTTCAATAACTGTCTACTAATATTAGTCATAAATAAGTTTACATTGAAATTCTTATTTTTCAACGAAGTTAAAGAGCATCATTTTTTTGGCGTTCTAAAACCTCGTAATATCGAACGTTTAACAGATCTTAGAAAGGGTATTGAGACCAGAAATAAAAATCTTGTACTGAAGCTCAAAAAATTACAGTTGTACCAAATATGTCAAAACTCAAGATTGTTCTAGTTAGCTCATTGATATACTTAAAATAAAATATTCAGATATGTTTTTCATGCATAGTTTATCTCTAGAAAATGGGTGAAACATTTATAATTCACCATTTTTCATGAAATTAAACAATCATTAGTATTCTAATTTGCATATTCAGATAATTACCACTAGTAGTATGGATGCAGACTGCATCAATGTATGTGCCTATCATATTTCGTCCAAATCTGTCGAGTTGTTGAGATAATCCATATTTAGTAATGTGCAAATGAGGCAATTTACATATGCAAATTATCTCTAAATGTAGGGGCTATAGAAATGATGCCAATGTATATCCCTACCAAATTTAGTTCAAATCTGTTCAGTGTTGATGAATGAATCCAAACTTAGTGAAAAAATGCAAATATGCTAATTTGCATATGTAAATTAACCAATAGTAATAATGCCTGCAAATAACATCAATGAGCACCCGTATCAAATTTGGTTCAAATCCGTTGAGTTTTCATGAGATAATCCCAATTTACTAAAGAATGAATATGGAAATTGTCTAATTTACATAGTTAACATTAACTGATTTTGTATAAGTATTCATATTTCTTTTCAAATGTCTTCAAATTTCATTTATCTTCCTTTTAGACAACCTCAGAAAGTGAAGTTTATGTGTAAAACGCCTGCATTTGTGGTGAGCAGGCAGTAACATGAATTAAATATGCTATCAGACAGTACCTATGCAGTACCACCTAAGCTTCTGTTCATTGGGACATTGGACCCTTTGAACGCAAGGACCCTTTGAACTCCTAACAAACGTCAGACCAATGCGCACTACGATTATACCATTTCTCTGGAATTTAGTACCAATGGCGTTATACATGTCGAACAAACACGTCGGAGATTTAACAAAGTTCTCTGATAACGCTAAGACAAGTTTCTTGGACTGATTAACGCAATTGATAAGATTGTCATGGTCAAAATAACCAAGAACATAGTCTCTCTCGACAAATAGGCATTGAATGTCATGGTTTAACTCCAGATCGTTCACGAACTGGCGAATCCATCTCACATCGTGGTATAGTTTCCATGCGTAATAGAATAAATAAATAAATAAATAAATAAATAAATAAATAAATAAATAAATAAATGATATCCAAATAGCGAGAATAGTACTAGGACAGGCTTAAATGTGTCATAGTTTTTTTTCAACACACAATTGTCTCGTATTGTTTGTTTGTTTGTTACTGTCTTGGTTGTTAGCATGAAGCAATGTATATTCCGTTGTGACACGTATACTAACTTTTAGATTATTTTAAGCATTAAATCCAAGTAACTAAATACATGTCACTTACCAGGCGTTACCGGCTTGTAGTTCACGAACATGTTACTAGCGAGCGCTGATCATGATCACAGTCCCTCAACAGAGGAACTGTGCTCCAATCAATGTTCATTGGAATACTAGTAATGCAATTTCCCCAACAAAGTTAGAAGCGTTGTTTATTTTCTCTTCGCCTTGCAACGGTTGAAAAGTAAAAAATTATTTGGATATGGAAGTTCCACTATGATCAAAATGAATGTGCATGTTTGTGATTAAATTACTAACAGTGTTCTCGTGTAGAACGTTTCTAAGGTCCATTTATTCGTCATTTTTGTATTTCGCACATTTTTTTTTTCGCTTGAAATATGACTTTATTTTGACTTCAAATTCGTACATGCTATTTTGTTGAAAAAGGATTGTGTCCACTCATTTGAGCGGTTTTCATTCTAGTTTGTAATCTCGTTTGTAAAGTTGCAAACAGCATTACTAGAATCGTGCGATGTCTTGGCGAAACTTACATATTGGTATATTGACTAGAATGAACCGTGCTGTCACTCATATTGATCAGTTTGCTGTCCTAGTTTTTATACTTAATTTGGAAGTCTTACAATTCGCACATGGCTTTGTGCTCTATAAGCTCATTTTTAAAGTTAACTATTGCAATATTCATTCGGAGAATTAGTTCACATATGTGGGTCACGTTTAGAAATCAAGCCTAATTTGGATAACATAGTCATGAGAATAGCCTTTAAATTATTTTGCTATTTACAGTGTTATTAATTAAATACTACTCGTTACTGGATCGCAGTCGAAAAATAGTCCGATCAAAAGTGCATCTAAAATGGCTAAATAAACGGGTATACATAGATAGTAAAATCATTAAGTGTTGATTTTTTAAAACTTTCAACACGTAGTTCTAAATGTCATTCTCGTATCTTGACCACCTTTCAAGTTGATACACAGAAACAGTTTATTCGAAGATTTGTCGTTTTGAAGCAATGATTGTAGTTTTGTATTGTGGAGTTCTTTATTTTAGTTGGAATTAATTTCGCATGAAAACCATTTGACTGTATGAAGTTTATTTTTTTACTAATTCATTACTTCAGCAAAAATAATGAACCATGGAAAGGAAATTCGAAGAATAAGTCACATATATCAATAATTTATTTAAACAAAAATATAGGGATATAACATTTCTACGTGATTAAGTTTAAAAATGCAAAAATGTTTTCATAAATCGATGTACATCTTAGAGTGAAAGTTAAAGTGCACGTGAAATAGCTGCCATTTTCACGCCTAAAATTATCTATTGATACAAAAATATTATTATTTTTTATGTTTCTATGCATAAATTATTTTTTTAAGTGAAAAAATGTGTTTTAAACTCAGTCTACGGCAACTTTTGTTTGTGTATTAGAAAACGAGGCTCCTCATTAGCTTCTCATTTGCATGCAGAGATTCCGTTGTGACGTCAGAAGGGAAAGTCGCCGGGCAGCTTGCATTGCCGATACGTGTAAATAAGGCAAATTCCTTGTGCAGTTTTCTCATTTTTGACTAATTTTTCGATTATGTACTTGTTTGTCGAAAAAGAATGGACCATAATGAACACATAGTATCAAGTTTGTTGCATGGATTTGAGTTAGATGCAAAATATGTCCGTTCTGGTGTAGCTGGTCACCGTGATCGTCACCGTCACCAGCACCGGCGCACGTTTGTACACTGTCGCTGGACAAAATCGAATTTGACGTCTGAATTGTCTCGTTATTTAGCAGGTTACTAGGCACGTCACTACACTGTTTTATTTCATCGATCGTCTGAGTAAAACAAAAAAAAAATTCAAAATTAAAGAGAACATATTTTGACATTCTAAACATTAAACCATAGTGATCAATAAATAAAATAAAATAATTAAAAAAAACGACAAATAACAGTTACTAAATAAATGAAAGTCGCATGGAAATAAATTGACGAGGACAAATGCGTTAAAGGCGGCGTTTAATTTGATAACAAAAATAATCGCCTCGGTGATCATGGGCTGGTCCGGAATCTATTTCTTTCAAAAGTGTTGCACCAGGATTACGTTGTCGGCGTTTCTCTTTAAACCTAGTTTTCTTTTCATGGACGAGAACAGTTTTTCAAAAAAAAAAAAATCTGAGGTTAAGTGGACACTATATATGACGCTGTAAAGAGAAGGTCCACCCCAACCATTTCTCGTTGCTTTCCCGGCTTTCTTTAGCTCCATGGTCACACTTATTGTCGCACCTTCGGATCGATTAGAAACGTGTGAATACTTACACTATGACTGCAACTGCCCAAAACACAACATCTAAAAATCTAAAAACTCTCTCTCTCTCTCTAAAAAAAAAAAAAAAAAAAAAAAATAGACAAAAAAAAAAAAAAACGTCGACCGAAAAAATGTTTATCGTTAAAAAGTATATTGAAAGACCAGCGTTATTACGGCTCAGGGGTATGACTTCCTCTCATATTTTGGCATTTGGTGGCGCACTTTCGGCGATAGTCGGAAATCCGGAAACAGTCGACCGTTTCAGGATAGGTGGCCGTGGCTACAACACGAGAAATATGCCAAATTTACTTGGATACGAGTAATCATTTTCAGAAAAAAAATCAATAACTGCCCATTTCAGTGGGGCACAAATCTAAAATGGGAAACGTGTGGGTGGGCATTGCACAGGCACTTTAAACTTTGTAGTAGAAATATTTGATGAATTTAATATGTATCTGTTTAAGCTATTACATGTAAGTATTTCAGTGACGGTCACCAAAAACGAGATAAGTATTTCAGTCTACTCAGAGTTACTGCGCACAATAGACATGTACTCAAAAACTCCAACATCACCAAAAATAAACTTGTACGCTTAGGGAGTCTATTATAATTATAATAGTAACAGTGGTAACATCAATGTGCGTATTGAAATTGTAAAACGCCTGCCGAGATTGTTCCGGCAATTCATAAATAGGAAAATATAATGTCGGCACAAAATATTAGTGCCTATATATAGTTTATTTTTAAAACCATTTTTCAGGAATGCCTTTCTGTATAGAGAGTGCATAGTGTATACAATCAATCAATCCATCCATCAAGCGATATTTAATATTATATTATTACATCTAGGTACAAATCAAAGTGTGAATGATTATATGTCTAAAATACGTATACATTAGATACAATTGTAGACATGCATGTTTATAAAAAATCAGGGGAAAATGTAAAAATCTGGAAATGTAAAATCAACCCACGAATATATACATGTATTTATATTTGTATTTGACACCTTCATTAACTGCTGTGTTGTTCTAAAAGAATTGCAAAATCGTGTAAAAGACTTTCAGTATCATCAAATTCAGTAACAAATCCACACTGTGAAGCGATATTGTGTGCTTTTGTGGCGAGGCTGTAGCCATGTTTGTAATGGTTTTTCGCTATCCATTCTGTTTCGATTTGTCCAGCTCGGTACTGCCAATAAGCCTCTACCATGTACAAGTGGAATTCGGCATATTTCGGTCTATTTGGAATGTCTTCTAGTGATTGTATTCGTTCTATTATGTTACCAGAACGTCGTAATTTATTTCGGGCGTCAGGCAGAGGCATTTGTCGTGTATGTGACGACTCTGCATTCAGCATAATGCTAGCATTTTTCGCCATTCCACGTTGGCGTAAATTGGCGGAAATTCTCTTGTCTGTCCGCGATAATAGACCCAGCGCTTTCTCGTTGTTGCGAATGATTTCCTGAAAAGAATAATTGTAATGGAAATACAACAAACTGGTAAAGCCCAGCCAAGGACAGTCTATAGATTTTCGAACAATGTTGAAGTAAAATATAAATGCATTTTACATCGTGCACTGTGATGGCTTGTATGTAATTGGACAGAGTTTACGCGTTGCCACGTAACACTCCTTTCATTCAGTTTTATTTCCAGTTTTTATTAAGCAGTTTAAATAACATCATTTTTTGTTTATTGTAGTAATCTTACTCCACTACATGCATAGCGAGGGGTGCATTCGAGCATGTGGCGGGTGCAGATTTACAGAGGTTTTTTATCCTGTCATTATTCGGCTTTTTATTTCTGTTTTTTTTTTTGCATGGTTTGTGCGCTGCTTACAGGGATCACAGTTTTACTGTTCTATGTATGATCGTTACTAGTTTTCAATTTCCGTTATTGTATACGTGGTTACTTTACAGATTCGATAATAAATCCTGAAATACGTGTCCTCGTGATAACGGGATTACAATTTGATTACCAGTGTGTGCGTGGTTTTTAGGTATGTCAGTGTGGTAAAGTGTAAAAGACTAAACTTGAACATTTGAACGACATTGTTTATCTACACAATTATCTATCTACATAATGCCGTCGTCAAAGACGATTCCCATCGATAAAAGGTGCGACTTATAGAGGAGTATCCTTACCTCAGCATTAGACGGCGTAATCGCCCGTACATACGCCATGTGGATTAGAGTAACACCATGAAAGAAACACGGTTCCATGTGTTCAAAATGCTGAGTGATAAATGAGGGTAATTATTAGCCATGTAAAATATTTTTAAATTTAATTTAAATTGCAAGTTAAAGTAAAACACAGTATTTAAAGAATTCACCTACCCCGAGCGATTGCTTTAGATATTTTTCTGCTTTTTCTAGATTACCTTCTTTCAAGTAACGATACGCATACATGTAATCCAATCGAGCTAGCATTAGTGTTTGGTTTTCTACCTCGGGCAGAATATGCAAAGCTTTTTCTGTGAGGGTCTCTGCTTTATGGAAATTCCTCTCCAAACACTCTGCAATCACGTACTACAAGAAAAGCAAAACAAAGCAATAACTTGACCTCATTCAACAGGAAACTTGAAATTGTATTTATCATTTACTGGATAAATATAATGTTAAGGGTTCTGTGATTTTTTTTATAATTTTTGACTATGTATTGTCATTAGGTGTTAAATCAAGATTTCTTTTAAAAAATCGTTTATATGTGGAAATAATTTTTTTTAGTAAGGTTCAGCTAATAATAAAACACGTCACCACTTGTTGATTCAAACGTTCTAAGAAGTACCATGTGTACCATGACTTACATATAATATTTCGTCAAATTGTATATCTGGCGATGTGTACTGACGCTTGTAGGTGGATTTGAAGAATTGGTTTTTCCTCACTTCTAACTCTGCCCATGAGCCTATATTTTGACGAAATACGAGACAGACAAGAGGTAAATGACTCAACTGCATGAGAGAATAAAGATCGCTATATCTTATTTTTAATTTATTTTCTTTTTTTTATCTCGAGGCAACCGAGTTTATACAAAATGCCATGTAGAATGTATTTCCCTGCGTTGCGGATGACATGCAGGTCAACCTCTAAGTTATCAGATTCTGTATGATTAGAATAACCCCCTGCTTTACTTTGTTAATGTCGCAATGACTTACCACTCTGTAGGAGATAGTTAAGTTCAATTGATTTAGTTAAGTACTCTTCACTCGTGAGAACATCTAACAAATGAAATAGTACAAGTAACATATTAATTACAACATTGCACACAGACGTGCTGAATGACGGGCAAACGTCGGATTGACATCCCAGGATTGACATACGCACCCGACTTACCAGTTATCTTGATTCCTGAGCAAGGCTGTTTCATGAGTCTCACATTTAGACTCGAGTTCACCACTTTGGCATTGAATGGTTCTGAATCTAGAATACAATGAAGATATTATCGATAACATATATTCTGGCTATATTCAGAATGACATACAACAACTTGCTATAATAGCGTACTATGTTGTAGTAGTTGTTGAGTTGTAACACAAATACAGATTTGTTAGTTGCTTATCTTGTGAAAAAAAATGAAAAATGTCAGCAATGTGGAAACGTAAAGAGCTGATTTTGTAATCACTTTTGATGACGACATACCCTGTCACAGAATCTGCTAAGCAAGCAAGCAAAAAACACAAAAAAATTCCCATGGCGTGGCATCTTCTAGCTTGCAGGATGTGTTTAAAGGGTGGTGGTCGTCGCGCTGCGCATGTGCGACATTAATTTTCCCACAATCCAATGCGCTCTTGTAATGGAAATCGCAAGTATAAAGTTTGACCTGGGCGCGACTTGCAATAATTACAGCTGGTGACTCCATCGATACCTTCACCTATTAGTAAAAAATACCTATTTAAAGTTTAGTAACGTCTAAGTTTGTACTCGTTGATATGCGCAACAGTCAAAGTCGCCATCTTTGTTTATATGAGACCCATATATCTCGCGCATGCGTAGCGCGACGACGCCCTTTAAAATGACACTGTTACTCATACATAAATTATCAGAATATGACTTAAATAAAACAGCAAATTAGGATTGAAGATACGATGACGACAATCCAATCCAGTTGGGTTCTTGACTGGGGGCACTAAAGTTTCTGTTCTCGGTCATTCGGGGATAATATTGAAGAGAACATTATAAGTACTGTACATATTGCTACGTGATGAAATATTAAGTATCGTCATTATCATAATATATTAATGTATGTATCACATGACTGTATGTATCACATGACTGTAGAGTTCAAGTACAATAAAAGTAGTTAGTTGTAAGCTAGGCACTGAATACTATAAAGCATCCTGTTTTATGTTCATTGGAATATAAAAATTATACGGTGTCAGAAGTGAAAAATCAAAGTGGAAAAGTCTCAAGTTCTTCACGATGGCAAACGCACCACCTATGTTACAACTCAAGGCGCCTGATCCTCTTTCATTGGAAGGAAATTTAGCAGAAAACTGGCGAAGATTTGAACGGAAATTCATGATCTACTTGAAGGCATCAGGAGCAGAGGCAAGTGCTGATGAAGGTACGAGAATTGATATATTACTGCATTGTTTGGGTGAAGAGGCTATTGAATTGTATGATACTTTCAATTTCGACCCAGCAGAAGACAAGAACAAATTTGATGCCAACATAGCCAAATTTAAAGAACATTGCACATTGTTTGAGCGATACAGATTTTGGGAATGTTCTCAAAGTGATGGCGAGACTATTGATCAATTTGTGACTGAATTGAAAAAGAGAGCAAAATCATGCGAATTTAATAAAGGCAACCAAGAAGATCTGAACATTTTGGATAGAAGGGATCAGAGGGATCAGAGATGTGCATTTGAAAAAAAGATTTCTAAGAGAGGCACCAAATACACTAGAAAAGGCCGCTGATATGTGTCGTGCTGCAGAAACTAGCAAATCTCAAATTGAAGCAATGACAGGCCGGGATAAACAGGTCCATTCAGTCTATAATAAGAAATGGTCTAAAGGAAAGCCCGCTAAAAAGTCTGTGGAAACGTATGGAAAAGGGAAGGGCAAATTATTTAAGTGTAGGAAATGTGCTACCCTACATGGGCCTCGGTCATGTCCAGCTTTTGGTAAAGAATGTCATTTATGCAAAGAGAAAGGTCACTTTGCAATGGTTTGCAAGAGGAAACGTGTACACACCCTTGATGTGGACTCAGATGACAGTGATGATAAGGATAGCCAGCTGTTTGTTGGTGAACTGACTACTGTTGATGTACATGGTTGTCAAGGCAACAATAGTGACAGGGCATGGTATACACCACTGATGATTTATGGGTTGAAAGTGAAGATAAAACTTGACTCTGGATCTAGTGCTAATGTACTGCCAATGAAGATATTTAAACAAATACAGCCGACCTTGAAACCTAAGATAAACTTACAGCCAACTAAAACTGTGTTGTCTGTCTATGGGAACTGTAAAGTAATACCCCATGGGACTGCCATATTAAAATGTGTCATTAAAAACAAAACTGAAATGCTGGAATTCTACATAGCAGATGTAGACTCTCCACCACTATTGGGTCTTCAAGATTGTTTAAAGTTAAACTTAATCCAACGAATTGATGCAGTGGGTGATAATAAATACCTCACTAAGGAGTCACTAATAGAAGAGTTCAGCGACCTCTTCACTGGGCTTGGTCAACTGCCTGGTGAATATCACATTGAGCTAAATGATGATATACAACCAGTGATTCACCCTGTAAGGAAAGTCCCTTTCAGCATACAAATTAAACTGAAGAAGAAATTGTTGACAATGGAAGCTAGTGGAGTAATTGCGAAAGTAGACAAACCAACAGATTGGGTAAACAGTCTTGTAATTGTGGAGAAGCCAGATGGGTCTCTGAGAGTTTGTCTTGATCCAAGAGATCTAAACAAGGCGATAAAAAGGCAACATTTCCGGATTCCAACGCCAGAAGATATAGCAAACAAATTGCATGGGAAGAAAGTTTTTTCTATACTGGATATGAAGGATGGGTACTGGCATGTTAAACTTGATGAAGTCAGTTCATATCTCTGCACATTCAACACACCATTTGGTCGATATCGCTTCAAAAGACTACCATTTGGAATATGCTCAGCCAGCGAAGTATTTCAGAAAAGAAATGAACAAGTGTTTGGAGACATTCACGGTATTCAAGTCATCGTAGATGATATAATAATCGCAGACAAAGATGAGACAGAGGCAGATGAGATACTGAGGAAAGTGATGCAGAGAGCTAGAGAAAACATTGTCAAATTAAATAAGAATAAAATAACTTTACACGTTACTGGGGTTAAAGACGTGGGAAATATCGTCACAGCTGATGGACTGAAACCAGATGACGATAAAGTTAAAGCGATAGTTGAGATACCACAACCTGAATGTAAAGAAGACCTCAGACGTCTACTTGGTATGGTCAACTAAATGTCTCAGTTCATTCCAAATAAGTCTGAAATGACAGCACCATTACGAGAGTTTCTTACTGAAAAAGTTCAATGGAGTTGGGGACATGAACAAGACAAAGCATTACAGCGCATTAAAGAAAGTCTAACCAGCAAGCCAGTGTTAAAATTCTTCGATGTAAACAAACCAGTCAGAATACAAACAGATGCATCACAAAGAGGACTTGGAGCATGTTTGTTTCAGGATGACCACCCAATAGCATATGCATCACGTTCGCTAACCGAAGCAGAGAAAAACTATGCACAGATAGAAAAAGAAATGCTTGCTATTGTGTTCTCGTGTGAACGATTCAACCAGTACGTGTATGGAAAAATGATTGATGTACAATCAGATCATAAGCCACTGGAAACAATACTGAAGAAACCATTATGCAAGGCATCACCTAGACTACAACGCATGTTGATGAGACTGCAGAAATATCAACTCAATGTCAGATATGTGGCTGGGAAAGAAATGTATGTTGCCGACACTCTGTCGAGAGCATACCTTAATCACAATAAAGATGATGAAAAGCTAGATGCAGAAATGAATGTAGTAATTCATTCATTAGTGGACAATTTCCTCGCCACACCCAACAGGTTAGATGAGTTGAGAGCAGCGACTGCAGAAAATGAAACCCTTCAAGCATTAAACAAAGTTGTGAAGGTACACAAACACCATTTACGTGGTCCTGTAACAACATATTGGTTACTGAGAGATGAAATACATGAAGCAGATGGTCTCATGTTTGTTGGAGAAAGAATGATAATACCAACATCATGGAGAAAGAGAATGTTAGAGATCATTCATGAAAGCCATCTAGGCATTGAAAAATGCGAGTCAAGAGCAAGATCTGTATTATATTGGCCAGTAATGTCAACAGACATTGAGGACATTGTATCTCGATGTGGAACATGTACCAAACATAGAAGAGCGAATCAGAAAGAGCCAATGATACCACACCCAATACCAGAGAGAGCATGGCAAAAGATTGGAAGTGACATATTTCATCTGAATGGCAAGGATTACTTATTAATCACTGATTATTTCTCTAAATTTCCAGAGATAAGCTTGCTGACAGCTAAGACAGCAGACGCAGTGATCACTCGAATGTCTTCAATCTTTTCACGTCATGGAATACCCGATGAAGTATTCGCTGACAACGTACCATTCGCAGGTCAATGATTCCACAAGTTCGCAAATGACTGGGGATTTAAACTAACTACATCAAGTCCGACCTATGCTCAATCAAACGGAATGAGTGAAAGAGCAATACAAACCATTAAACGGCTGATGGAGAAAGCTAAGGAAGACGGGAAAGATCCATATTTAGCATTGCTGAACTACCGAAACACACCTGTGTCAGGTATGACTGCATCACCAGCACAATTACTAATGAACAAAATGTTAAAATCTAAACTCCCAGTTTCACCTGTGATGCTAAAACCAAAGATTGTTCATGACGCCAGAGCTCAACTAGTCAAGCGCCAAGAAAAGCAAAAGAAATATTATGATAGACACACCAAACAACTACCTGAGATCAAAGTAAACGACACTGTAGGAATCAGATCTGACAAGATTTGGAAGCCAGTAATCATGACCATACAAGACAGCATGAAAATCCAAGATCCTACATAGTAACAACACCAGAAGGTCAACAATACAGGCGTAATAGAAAACATCTGTTAAAAGCACATATGCCAAAATCGAGTATGATACCATCATACCAGGATGAAATTCAACCAACTGAAAAAGTGTCTGTAGAAGAACCAGAATCAATAACATCCCCAATTAAAGATGTTACTGTGACAATGCCACCAGACCAGGAACGCACAGCAAGTGGGCGAGTAATCAAATTACCACTGATATAAAGAGATGATTATTAGCTTAATGGGTAGTCAGTGAACTTCTACTCCAACGGCAGGTCAAGTACTAGCGACCTCTGACCTCATAATTAGTGTTTGTTTTATGATGAGTGGATGGTAAAGATCCTCTCCACCGGAAAGTCAAGTGCTGGAACCTCTGACTTCAATAATTAATTGCATGTTTAAAAAATTATTTTTAGTACAATTCGCATAATCACATTTTTATTGTATTTTATTATTTTGTTGGTTTGTTTGTTTCTATGATGAAACCGGACTCTAATGTGAACATGATACAATGACATCAGAAGTTTTAGTTTTGTAATACAATTTAAGAAACAATCATGAATGGACAGTGAACATTCAGTTATGTTAGACGTATTGAAATATTATTCAGATTTAATACCTCCCATTACCAAGAACTACTTTGAAAGGGGAGATGTGACATATTGCTACGTGATGAAGTATTAAGTATCGTCATTATCTTAATATATTAATGTATGTATCACATGACCGTATGTATCACATGACTGTAGAGTTCAAGTACAATACAAGTAGTTAGTTGTAAGCTAGGCACTGAATACTATAAAGCCTCCTGTTTTATGTTCATTGGAATATAAACATTACAAGTACCTGATTTAATGAATTTATGTAAATCATCCATATATCTTGGCTGATTTACATCTATAGTACACATGCTTGGACGTCTCCCTGACAGCGTAATTGCGCCAAACTGAAGTCCGATTAAAATATCCTCCTTTCTAGCGATTCTTTCTTCAAAAGCCTGTTCCATATCATTGTTGCAGCGTGGCGATCGAAGGAATGATTCGGACAATACCAATACAATTTTTCTGGAATTGTCCAAACACCATGCAAGATTCTGTGTCCATGGTCTACCCAAGTAGTCTCTGTAAGCGAATAAGCATCGTAAACCGTGCTGTTGTTCAAGGGCATCTACGAGGTCGTCAACGAATGTAACATCTTCTTTGTTTTTGTTGTCGGTGATAAAGAACGCATCGTAGCTTCGATCCAACTGTAAATCTGGATGAATTTACATGACATAGTTATTCTTCATTATCAACGTGTACGTGAGACAGTCGCGGTGAATGTTGAACAAATTGGTAAGGTCGTTTGAGTTGCGCCATCTGTTGACTGCTACTGTTTTAGGGTTGTACCCGCTGATAGAGGGTGCACTTATTAAACTTTGCCCTCAATGAGGAGAAGGCTAGTCCAAGGTGATTTAATGAAAAGACGTCAATTTATACGATACACTTAGACGTGAAGATAGCTAAATATTCATTCCTATGTTCAGAGGTCGACGATTAGAAACTCCGGTAGGAAAATGGTTTAACTTGGGATTAGTACTTAGAGCTGGATTATTTTTTCGTAATAGTTTGTTTTTCTCAGTCGAGCATAATCCCCCCCCCCCAAAATATTGTTTTCAATATATACCGCCCCATCGAGTTTCTAATGCTCAACCTCCGGTTGATCAGATATTCCGGGGTATTATTTTGAGTAAAAAAATACACCATTCCATATATTTCTACATACAAAATCTAATTGGTTAAACGATTGATTTGGATTCATCTATATTGGGTGAACAGTTAGTAGAATGGCATTTAAGCCACACCTTCAATATTACGGCGTTTTAGTGTAACTCTTCAATATAAGGAAGGTCACCAATTTTCTCGAAACGACGATGCCAATCTAGAAATTGCACCACAGTATCATTGAATAATTTGCTGTGGGAGTTTGTTTGTGGCGTGATTGTTATTTTTTCTGTGTTCATCATCTGCTTAATCCCTTACCTTGCGTCGTCCCTTCCGCCATCGAGTTATGCGACTTTTCTGACAAATTTTCTGATATGATGCTATGTAATCTGGTAAATATAATATAATAAATAAATAATATAGAAACGGCAAGATGTGGTAAGCTTTGACCTTCGTGACCTCATTCAATACTCTGTGTCGTCGTTTTTTTTTTCACTTGTTATGTTCGATTTAACCATATATTATAAACAGGATAATTCAAGTTGTATGTGATTAACCGACTGTGTCAGGCTACATTTAGCTTTACAAGTGATACAATTTTGCAGTATACAACCGGATAATTTAATCTTTTTATTGTTAAATAAAATGTCATTGTTATAACAGCGTTAATACCACTGTCGCAACACGGATACTGTGGTCATCGGAATTCATTACAAGTGGATGTATCATTTAAAAATCAAGACTTACCAAAATTCGGTGACACTGAATTCTACGTTTGCCTGGCGGTGGTTAAGTCTTCTCTCCGGGAATCTAGAACGATCGCGAGAAAAAAGGACATGGATATGTCGCATGTATATTTGATCGCAACTTGTTTGTTCTGTCTACACAATACAATATGGGGAATTCCCTGTTTAAAAGGCATGTCACGTGACAGATGATAAACATGATAATATTTTAAACGTGTTTCTTTTCGTCACACCACTACAGAACTACATGTAGTTGCTTTTGGTTTTTACGAAAGGTTGGGCAAACTTGAACATTTGCCCATAGAAAACCTTGGGGGAATATTGACATTGTTTGAGAAACGGTAATGGGCCTGGTGTTTTGTTTTTTCTCTGGGAAGGAGGGGGTGTTATACTAGTACTTCCTTGAAATGAGTGTGTGATATAAACACACTATACGAAAATCTTGACAAATCTAGTTTTAGTCCCAGCAACCACGGTTAAAGACAAATCAACAGCAACAAAGAAAAGCTAACCAGACCTTTTTCCCTGTATAAGTTCAGTTTGCTTTATTTACTGAGTCCTTGTCGGAGAAATGAAAAGTACAATTACGATCATCGTCGTCATTGTGCGTGTTGAACAGCGCTTTCTGGTGATTTTCGAGCATCTACTGCATTTGACTCCATTCACGCGTATTTCTGCTAAATGGCGTCCCATATTCCCAACACGCGTTGGTAAAGACTTTAATAACTGTTGTTTTTGTTTCCGATTATGTTGTTGCTACACAGAATAAATAAAATGTCCAGGGTAAAGCGTTTATTTAAAGAAAAATAATATGTACAACGAATAAAGATTCACTAGCAAAAAGTGATTGTAAACGTAGAATTAACCGTAGACTTCTGTTGACCTTTCCACTCTGCTCTGCGTTAAACCCGGAAAGAAGGATATGCGCATGCTTGTGGCGTTTCAACCAATCAGAGAGAGCCACGGCAAGGTACGTCCACCCGGCAAGCTTTGCACGTTGTAACCAGCATTTAGGTATTCACTCAGAGTGGAGAGGTGCAAGGGACGGTTTATTGGCGGAGAAACTCTTCCATTTCCTTCCAGCTGTAAAAATGAACTTCGTTGCAGGTAATGTAATAATGTTTTGCGTTGTTATGTATCGCACACAATCTCACGATCGCGAAAGACAACTCTCAGTAACGATAAGGGTGCAAAGTTGCTCTATCGTTGTCATCATGCAATGAGCTTTTGGTAAACATTCTTGATGATAGCATGACGTGTCGTACGAGAACTTAGAAGCGTAAATTAGAAGTTAAATTGCTTCTCGTAATCGGTACAGCAGTGAATGCACAAATAACTGTTTGTAGTGTTGAGGATAACAGTCTGGTAACGTAACTTCTCAACAATTCACCGTACTTCATTGCCGAACGTGTTCATAAAGTAGCAAAAACATCTGAAACAAATAGTGCGCTTGATTTCCTAAAACTACTGGACATTTTGCCATCAAATGCATTCAAAATTGACTGCGTTTTAATACCGGGAAATCATTTCATCTTGCTACCAGTAGTCATTAATGCGGCGCCTTCCACCCCAATACTTGACTGTTTACCGGAGCAGGTGTTGAGGGACTGTGACCCGAGTTATATACCCTGGGTGGTTACGATCATACATTACATGTTTTCAAGCATCGCGTGTATTGAAATACTCCCGACAAAAATTCTACTGTGATTTGCTATCTGACATCACTTACAGAGAAAAAAAATCGCTTGAATTTGAATCGCCCACTTAATTGAAGACACGTCATGCTTAGAGAAGCACATATTCACACACAATGAATGAACGAGTCTGTAATGGGTGTGATCGCTTCCGGGTTTCGTGGTGGAACCCATTTTGTTTCCACCTTGAATTAGTCTTTTATTAGCATTTAAATAAGAGATATGATGTTTCAACCAGTGATCCTCAGTTCAAATAGGACTAATTACTGAGAAGGATAAATCAAGTTGTAACATGACATGCTCTTTTGTTGGTAAATTACACTGTGAATGTAGGTGTGCACTTTGCATAAGAAGTTACCTGGTACTATAATCATGGAAGGTAAAACTGCTAAAATGCAGTGTATTACAAAAAGGTGTGATGAATACACCCTATCTTATTCCTATCTGTATTAAGTAGTGCTCTCAATTTAATGCACTTTTAATCATTGTTGTAGTTTTACCATAGTTTTTTCTCTTCCTGTATTGTGAATTTGTCCTGAACTACCCCCCCCCCTCCCGCACCTAACAAAAAATCACGCATTTTCAAAACTAAAATTCCTGTTACAAGCTTTAATTTCAAGGAAAATCCCCAAATTTGGTGCCAGTTGATATTGCTCTTCCGCCTGGGATATATTGCTGCAAACATAATCTATAGTCTAAGGACTGTATAAAAGTTTGTATTTTATTTGTTCACTCGAAAGTTTGTGGACACCTGAAAACCTATAAATTATAATACTATTGGCATTATTGAAATTGAAGTTGAGTAATTTAATACCTAATTAATGTAGGACTACTAGGAAGTATTTTAATAGATATACAAATATGGTATAAATTAATGTCCGGGCACCAATAACATATGGAGCACTCATTTTGTGTGAAATATTGTGTAGACACGTACAACATATGTAAATTGCCAGCCATGCCTGCATACGCCGAACATGTGGTTGACTTTACGATCAACATTCAATAATTTGAAAATACGTTTCTAAGAATTGCATGTCCATGTACGGGTTTGACTGTTAATTAAATTTGCATATTCATAAGATTTCCTATCCAACCATACAATTGATTGACTTGGTAATAATTATAAGGCTAGTTGCCACATGGACAAACGTATGGCTAGATCAGTTTGTATATAATCCTGATCAATGGGCTAACCCTGCATTCTGTTCATTCGTCGCAGAGGTTTATATTTAGCTCTGCATTCACACGTACATGTATTCATACTTTATTCACTTACAGTTGGGTTGTGCTTAGAGAGTTTGGTTTTAACTTGGAGACCTTGATCATGCACATCACAGAACTTGTAGGCCTTTCGAGTCAAATTAAACTTTGTTTTGTTTTTGCATGAGAACGCCATAATGACAAATAAGGACTGATATATTGCAAATGACAATTGAATACAAGTCACTGTTGTGTCTATTAATCTGTCAATATTTGGGATTTCTTTTTCTGGTAACTTAATGAGGGATTAGTCACCTATACATGTGACAGACAGCCTCAGCATGTTGTTTACAAACAAACTTCTACTCAAGAGCCTTTGCATTTTTAATGTGTTGTTGCTTTATTAGATAATTAGATTATTTGCATTGTTTTGTTTTGACATTGATTGGGAGAAATGGGGGATGATACTAATGCAAGACTGAGACTGAAATTGTGATTGAACTTGGAGGGATCTTAAACTTACATTTGGAATTTTGTATTACCTAAAAAAAATGACAGGCACATTATTTGAAAAATAGGAATGCATAGTAATCTTTTTTAAAAAAAAAAAAGAAAGAAAAAAAATATCAATAAAATAATTTCATACATGTACCAATTGATATGATTCATAAACTTACATGGGACAAAAATATGGTATGATATCAACTATTTATCAATAAATTTCAACATGTCTTTGATTGCGTTGAATGACGACAATGAGGCTGAAACATTTTTTATGACAAGAGTGTTTAATTACTTTGTTTTATTGTTTGTTCGATATACATTACAAATTTGTAAATTAGAGTTAAGGGAAGATATATGGAACACTAAATGTTTTGGCAATTTTAAGAACCATCACATCCATTTTAAAATGACTTATTCAGGGGTTTCACAAATGCGTTTAATAGCAGGCCATCACACAGTCGCTGTAACAAAAAATTAAAAGGCTCTCAGCAGTGCAAAGCGCTGTAGCGAGGCAGGCGTAGGCAGTCGGGACAGAGAGTAGACGACCAATTTGGGTTTGTAGCAGGCCATATGGCCGCCAGTCGGCTCTTAACAAAACCCCTGCATATTAAATTCATATCTCTTTGGTTTTAGGTCTTGTCCTGTGTACCGTGCTCATAGGCTGTTCCAATGGCTTGTATAGCAGTACATCGAACGTAGTGGATCTGAATCCAGATAAATTTGATAAGATGTTGAAAAGTGATTCCCTGTGGATCGTTGAATTCTATGCACCATGGTAAGTAAAACTATGACTAAAAATACCCTTGCTCAAAATCTGAATATAGCTCGAGGACAACCAATCCAAAGACTTGTACTTGAAAACCTGAAATTCAGAGTATGCAGTTTGTAACATGGGTACTGAATGGTTGCCGAGATTTGAAAGTAATTTGCAACAGTTTTGTTTCATGTAAAATATAACTAAATCAACATGAAAATGTTAAAATCAAGAAAATGATGACATTAACCAGATTCTTATTAAAACATACAATGTAGCTGAGGCATTTCATGCAAAATTAAGGCCTGTCTTCATACTGGCATTTTTGTTACAAAGACAGGTAAAATGTAGAAATTGCTGATTGCCACTGACAGGTGAAATCAGTGTTGCTGCCAGGCTGCGTCATCGCGACATTCTCGCAAAATTCACAGCAATGACGCGTTATTTTACAAACCCTGGGCCACAGTTGACGCACTAAAATAGTGAGCCATGTCGCGCATTTTGCTTATCACTGGGTCCACGATTACTAAAAGACCGTGTAACCGTGCTGGGTCATTGCCTTGGTATACTCAGTTCTTTTTGTGATTCAATCAATGTAAAGTAAACATTGTTGCGATTTTTACACAAATTTGATTGGCAGAGAGACGCACTGCGTCGCGGATGTTCCCAACTCACGACGCCAGGGATACAAGTAAAACCCTTTGTTGTTGCCGCGCGTCTACCGAACGTGTAAGTCATGGCGGGTCGGCAACTTACGGCTGGGCGACAAAAGCGTATTACGCTTTTTTTTCCAAGCAATGGGGCTTCAAATTCATTGCAGAAAAGTTCTGAGTCATTAAGTGACCATGATCAAGATGTGAGCAACGCCGAATTGACCGCCAAGTCGCCTGAAGTTCAAGTTGAACAATGCGAACCTTCGTCTAAAAAGAAAAAGACTTTTGAACGCAGATATCAGGCTAGCTGGGAACAAAACCCGAAATATTCCCATTGGTTACAATATGATCGAGAGAAAAATTCCATGCAGTGCAAGATTTGCCTTCAAACTGGAAAGAGAAACCCTTTCACTGAGAAGGGAGGCTGTGTGAATTTCCGTACAACAACGCTGGACCGCCACATCAGTAGTGGAGATCACGTGAAAGCAGTTCAAGAAATCGCACTACGTGCAGACTTCAATACCACTGTTCAGAAAGTATTATCCGATAATGACAAAGCAATTATTTCCGCAATGCAGACCGTGTTTTGGCTGGCGAAGGAAGACATAGCAACACGAAAATATGAATCGCTGCTGTCATTTCTAAAGTTACAAGGTGTTGAAACCATGGATAAACTCAGAGTTGGGCAGAATGCATCATACACTTCACGTCAAACTGCCGATGAAATGCAAGACGCGATTGCTGCAGTGATATCCAAGGAAATCAAACAACAATTACGACAGAGTGAATTTCTGAGCGTGCTATCTGATGAAAGTACGGACATTTCTGTCACTAAGAAACTAGTAATCTATGCCAGATTGATCGATGACGATTTTACTCCTAGGACACGGTACATCGGAAATGTCAAAGTCAAAGACGGTACATCGAGTACAATATCTTCATCACTGAAAACTACTCTGTTGGAGGGAAATTGTGTAAAACCCCACCAACTCATCGGTTTTGGCAGCGATGGCGCCAGTGTAATGAGAGGAAGGCTGAATGGTGTTTCCGTTCGTTTCCAACGAGAAATAAACCCGTTCATCATTAGTATCCACTGCATAGCTCACCGCTTAGCTTTATGTACCAGCCAGGCAGCGAAATCTGTCACATACCTCCAGAAATACTCGCAAATTCTCACTGATATTTATTATTATTTTTCAAGATCGGCCGTGCGTACTGAGAGTGTGAAGGAAATTCAGTCAATATTGGACGATCCACTTTTGAAATATAAGGAAGTCCATGATGTTCGCTGGTTTTCATTTTATTCATCACTAGAAACAATATACCGAACTTACGGCTCATTGGTAACATATTTCCAGTCCGTTGCAAGTACACAACCAATAGCAAAGGGACTAGCAAAGAGAATGACCTGTTACGAGTTTGTCGCAACAACACACTTATTAATGGATATAATACCAGTTTTAACCCATATGAGTATGGTATTTCAGTCAGCGGATATTGATATTGCCATTGTGCAAGCTTCAATTCAGACAACCACGGCCAGAATCAAAGAGTTGGGCTCAAAAAATGGAAAATATCTCTCCGATTTTGAGCAGATGTCGTCGGCTAATGGCAAGACGTATACCGTGAATGGTCACAATATAAGTGCAACAACAAACCAAAAGAAACACTTTGATAATATCAGATCAGACTTCACTAAAAATATTCTTGACAATTTGGAGGAAAGGTTTCCCCAAGATACTACTACATTAATTAATGCATTTGCTGTTCTTGCAATGCGACCTCTGTCATTTTTGCCCAAAGACCAAGTTGACGTATTTGGGAACACCGAAATAGAAGTCTTAGTCAATCACTTTGGAGCGGCGAAAACCACTGAAGACGGTACTATTATTGAACGCATTGTTGACCCAGATTGTGTTTTGCGTGAGTGGGCTACTGCCAAAGAACTTGTGCTGTCTCAGATGTATCCTAGAGACAAAATGGCAATTTTGTGGAAACTATTGTACACCTATCACCGTGGCTTACTTCCTAATTTGCTTAAACTTGCGAAAATAGCTTTGGTTTTGCCAGTACAAACCGCTGATTGTGAACGCGGATTTTCGGTACAAAATAAAATCAAAACAAAGACACGAAACCGCTTAGAAGCAGAGAGACTTCATGTATTGTCACTGATCTCTGCTGAGGGATCATCCATAGAACATTTTCCATTTGATGTTGCCTTAAACGAGTGGAGGCAGTTAAAACAGAGACGTATATTCAACAAAACTTCTTAACTGTTTCAGTCTTGGTAATTAATAACGCAATTGCGTGACTGAGTGCAGAGAGCTCCCTGTTGAGTGTAAGGTTAACCAAAGGTCAGTCATTCTGATAATGTACGTCTTACGATGATGTCACTTTTAATATTAGCTCTGCAAATAATGATACAACTTGACAAGTGGTCTTCACAATAGCACAGTAAAAATTGCATGCTAAGTTTTTTATTTGAGAAATTAAGTTGATTGAAATTGTTAGTAACATAACGTACTTGTCTAGTGTATTTGGCAACATTATGCACATTATTGTCTAGTGTATTTGGCAACATTATGCACATTATGACATATTTTTATTCTTAACCTTTTACTTACCAATCATCTCAGTGGAACACTAGTAGTAGTTGGTAACACACAACTAAATGTATTGCAAGCTTATTTTTTTATTTGAGAAATAAAGTTGGTTGAAATTGATTTTGAACTGCTTTATTATTGTTCCCCCCAAAATGCAAATGTCTCACAAAATTAATGTGCATGGGACACATTGTCTCCTCACAAAAAAATCCTGGCTGCAACACTGGAAATAAAAGATGTTAAAACTGGCTAAAGTGGGCGTCGATGTTATGAAAAAACAGTTCACATGAATATGCACTAAGAATGTAATTTTTTAAGGGCTGCTGGATGAATACTTCATAAATATTGACAAGACACTATTTTATAACCTGTGCAGTGCAGACAAATTCTCCTATTACAAGTTATTTCACTTTCGGTTTACTGTTACAGGTGTGGGCATTGTAAATCATTGGCTCCAGAATACGATAAAGCAGCTACGGCACTCAAGGTAGGTTTTATAATTAGAGACTTATTGATGAGAATCTGTGCGAGAAACTTGTCATTATTGCCGACAGCATTTAGCTAGTGAGATTGACATAGATTTCTTTTTCTAATCAGTTAAAAATCTGGTCCTAGTATGGTTTGTACAATGCAAAACTGTCTACCTGTAAGACATCATTTGCACAGTTTTGTGAACTTCAGGCCCCCTGAAGCTGTGAGTGATAAACAAGCAAACTGACCTTGGCTAGCAAAGTTGTCTGTACAATCATATTATTGTGATGCAGTGAAAACCATGAGATTGTTTCATAAATAATGTTTTTTATATTTCAGGGTGTTGTAAAACTTGGTGCTGTAGACATGACACAACATCAGCAACTGGGGTCTCCATATCAAGTTCAAGGTTTCCCTACAATAAAAGTTTTTGGCCAAGATAAAACAAAGCCAACAGATTACAATGGTAAGTTTGCAACCAGTAATACATTTCCTAGAGTGGCTGAATTTGGGTACATTTGGTAACTTCTTCCATTTCATGATCTGAGAGTATACATAATAATAGTTTATTATGCAACTGTAATCTGCTGTGAATACAGTAAGGTAGAAATAGTGTAAAATAAAGCAACTAAAAATAACTGTACAAATTTAAAAGGTCTACTGAAAAAACTACTGAAAAAAAAAATAATCAGAAAATAATAAGTAATAAAATACATAAGATACATGCATGAATGCATAGTTTTGTGTAATACAAGAAAAACGAAATGTGTAGTTTTTGAATAATAAAAGATAACTTTAAAAAAAAAATATTAGCATACTCCTAGCTCTTTTTTATCTCTCGCTTTACTGTGTTCAAGCTCTCAGATTTTCAAAAAACCTGATTTTTAATTGACATAAGCTGTTTATTCTATTGTATCTCAGGTGCTAGAACTGCAGATGGTTTAACAAGTGAAGCATTGAAACAGGCTAAGGATATGGTTAACAAAAGACTTGGTAAGAAGGCGGGTGGTGGCGGCGGCGGCGGCGGCGGCGGCAGCAGATCTGTAAGTAATCATATTACCATTTGTGAGGAATTCCATGGCCAAGTACATAAATTGGGATTAGGGAAACTTGCATTGAATGTAATTAAATTTGGTAGTACAACAGAGTGTAGGAATATGGTGAAGCAATCAGATTTACAGACAGAAAGGGGTACATTGTATTTGTGTCCCTTAACTTGACTCATAATCAAAATAATTTAACTATAAAACTGGACTTTTTAGTCTGTCTGGTTGTAGTTCTAAAACTGGGACTTGTGAATTGGCATCTGTGCATGCTTGTGTTCATATTCAAGTGTATCTTGCTTACCTACACAGATCAAGTTCAAACTTAACACATGCATCAGACATTGTGTCAGACAAATGTATTTATTGCATGATCGAATTCAAGATTGCCGATTGGCAGCCATTTTAGCTAAAAATCCATCAAAATCACACACATTCACCACTTCGAAACTCTCTGTGAAAAACGATTTGGTTTAAACTTGCTACATACATTGAACAGAATGAGACATTGATACACTCTTTTGTAATAAAATAAAAAGAAATGTATTTCTAGATTCATATTTCTTACATGTCGGTAGCATTACCGGTAAGTTCAAAACAAGTACACTCGTACATCAGTGCTATACAAGTGAATTTGTGTCATAATTAGATTTAAGATGGCTGAATGGCAGCCATTTTAAGCTAAAAATGCATGAAAATTGAAACATTCACATCAGACATCAGATGTACAATTTATAGATATTTAACACACTAAATAATACTTTCATTAAAAACTGTCACAACTTTTTTTCTCTGCCTTTTTCAGGGTGGCAGTGGTGGTGGTGGCGGTAGTGGCAACTCTGACGATGTTGTGACACTCACAGACCAAAATTTTGAAGATTTAGTCTTGAATAGTGAAGACGGTTGGTTGGTTGAATTTTATGCTCCGTGGTGTGGACACTGTAAAAACCTGGCTCCCGAGTGGGCTTCAGCTGCAACACAACTGAAAGGAAAATTCAAGTTGGGAGCTTTGGATGCGACTGTAGAGACAATCACTGCTAACCAATATGGGGTAAGTTTTTATGGCAGTTTTTAAACAGGATTATGCCTGTATATTCTTTTACGAAGTAAGTCTACTCTTTTAATCAGATAATTTAGATAATGTAATTTCTATTTTGGTAATCTTCAGTAATCTTCATAATAACGATAAACTGTCGCCAGGCTTCGTCCAGACAAAATTATCTGAAAATGTAGATCAGAGTTGAAATGTTGTGTGATGGTATGGGTGAGTGCACAAGGTTAAAAGGTCGGTCAGTGTTTGAATGTTGCAGGGCATACAGACAGACTATTATCTGGAATTCTTTAGGTGTGAAGTGATTCAGAATAGCATGTGTAGACTTGTTTACTGTTGCAATTATATTTGCTGTAATAATATATGTAGGTCCTCTGTATGTGTATGTTGTATTTAATACTACATATACTAAATCTTTGAAATGTACAATGTTGTTGATTTCAGGTCCGAGGTTATCCAACTATTAAATACTTCCCTGCTGGCAAGAAATCTAGGGAGGGAGAGGAATATACTGGAGGTAGGACGTCGGGAGATATAGTGAACTGGTGTTCAGACAGGGCTGCCGAAAATTTGCCACCTCCAGAGATTCATGAGGTACGACTATTCGGTTTCGGTTTCAGTTGCCCATCTGCATGACACCATTACTGTGGAATACTTTATTTTCGCTGGAATTAATTTTCGCTGAAAAGGCTTTTGGGGCGTTTTGCTTGGAATTTATTTTCACTGATTTTTGATGAGTTGAATGTGAATTATAGGGAAAAAAGTATACTCACTGGATTTTATTTTCACGGAATCATCCCTCCAGCGAAAATAGCGAAAATATATTCTGAGCGAAAATAAAGTATTCTACAGTATATTAACTCTTTGAACATTGTGTAAATCAATCCCGATTATGGGGAATACTGTAAAATACTTTGTTTTAGCTGGAATTAATTTTCACTGAAAAGGCTTTTTGGGGCATTTTGTATGGAATTTATTTCACTGGCTTTTGATGAGTTGAATGTAAAATATAGGAAAACGGGTATATTTGCTGGATTTTATTTTCATTGAATCGTGCATCCCTTCAGCGAAAATAAAATTCCAAGTGGAAATAAAGTATTTTACAGTATCTGCATTTACGGCTTTCAAACTGAAATGAGTATTGTTATTGTTTACGATCAACTGAACTAACAGTAAAATGAGACTACCGTAAAAACTCGATTAATTCGCGGTCTCTATTAGTTCGCGCACCCATTTTATTTTCGAACGCTAATTTTTAAATGTATCCTATTAATTCGCGGGCCAGAATAAAGTGGATAACTCAGAATATATTGCATGAAGACATTAAAAATATACATATAATTTTATGTTATCAGTACCTGGTTTCGCCGCAATCGCAGATGATCTCCGGCATCACAGCCTTTCAGTTAGCAAGCAGTTTAGGTTTGGTAAAGATTTGACGCGAAAAAAATCATTCCCCCACGACACTACAAATGTTGGGCAAGATTATTATCAAGTCGATAAATATCCATCGGTCAGCACATTGATTACGAATTTCCGTGATGGAAAGCTTAGTACAGGGCTTTTTCGTCGCTGGTCCACAGGGTTGCATCGACCATGTGCCCGCCATTATTCTATTACGTCATTTAAGTGAACCGCCTATGGTGCGTAAGTTGACATTTTTGATTGGTCGGGCGATTGACCTCGTGTCACATTTTCATTATACCGGATTCGGTAAAAAACACAAAGTTAAGTGGTCATGTACGTTCTATAAATCTAACCTTGCACACATAATCTTGTACTGATGTGTTTTTTGTCCAAAAAATATAAAAAAAATTTCCCTTTCATTTAACCCCCAGTTAACTCTTCGTGTCCATGGTATTTGTGAGAGTTAAAGGATTTTTCGAACAAATGACAAGTAACTATATTGATTTGCGTCAAGCTGGGTGGCCCGAATTTAAATATCAGTGCATGAACTCTGGATGTCATTGCCCAGTGCCGCACGTAATTCAAACGCGTGGTTATTAGAGTTCAGTCGAAATGTGCGTGAATAATGCGATCGAAGTCCGCTGCCCAGAGTTTATTATATTATAGTAAAATTTTATTTGACGTATGGTATGTTTATGTTTGCATAATTATTATGAATGCAACGCATTATCAAGTCGGTGATATTGAAATATTCACAGACCCAATACCCCGGGTCAGTGCCCTAACAATTGTTGAAAAAAAACTAATTATCATGAAAGCAATACATAACGAAGTACAGAGCCGGAACAATATTGTAAACAAATTTGCGTGATTAGAAAAGCATTGCACTAAGTAAACGACGTTCAAGTTGATATATTCAAGCCAGTACAGAGTTGCATACAAGTTGCGTAATTACAGTACCTTCGGATATAATAACAATTTTACTAGTTTGACGTGCGGGGCACGAAAAAAAAAAGGTTGCTAAGGTAACGCACCAGTTCAGTGCGTGACTTGGGGTCAAAATTCGGTCAACACACACTTGATGTCAGCATCGCCGCTCAACAAGTTTCGCAAAAAAGTACTTGAAGTTCAATTGCGTTCCAAAATGATGTCGCTGATCACTCAGTTGTCGCAGCGTGTGTTGTGTCATGTCCATGATGCACCCCGTTTCGACGTTGGCTTGCTTTTCCTTCTTAGTGATGCGACCTCTCACCAATGTATTAAAACACTTTGAATTTATACTTTGCTTGATTATATTTGGTCAACGCGAAACCTTATTTTTTCTAAACATTTTCTGAGACCATTTTTATCAACGCAGGGTTATTTTTCCCGACAAGATGGGCTTCGTAATATCTGCCATAACATCGCCCGGGCGATGCCTAGAAAAATAAAACAAGCAGCCTATCGGCTGAGATAGCTCCGCTGTTAGCAATGCACATTTCAATTAAAGAACTGAAGACATCATTAGAAAATGAACAATATGTATAGTATCAAAGCAATCAGACTTACAGTTTTTAACAAGAATTGAAAAATATCACTTTCTACCAAAAATGACCAAAATATTCACCGAAATTATAGAATCGAAGATACCATCACGAAATGAACAAATCTGAGAAAGGTCTACATGTAGTATCTAAATATGTAATATCAAAGCAATTGAACTATTGGTTTTTAACAAAAGTCGAAAATATCACTTTTTACCAAAAATGACCAAAATATTCACCAAAATTAGAGAATTGAAGATATCATCACGAAATGAACAAATCTGAGAGAGGTCCACATGTAGTACCTATATATGTAATATCAAAGCAATCAGACTATTGGTTTTTTACAAGAAGTCGAAAATATCACTTTTTACCAAAAATGACAAAAATATTCACCGAAATTATAGAATCGTAGATACCATCACGAAATGAACAAATCTGAGAAAGGTCTACATGTAGTATCTAAATATGTAATATCAAAGCAATTGAACTATTGGTTTTTAACAAGAAGTCGAAAATATCACTTTTTACCAAAAATTACAAAAATATTCACCAAAATTAGAGAATTGAAGATATCATCACGAAATGAACAAATCTGAGAGAGGTTCACATGTAGTACCTATATATGTAGTATCAAAGCAATTGGACTTGCGGTTTTTAACAAGAAGTCGAAAATATCACTTTTTACCAAAAATGAAAAAAATATTCACCAAAATTAGAGAATTAAAGATATCATTACAAAATGAACAAATCTGAGAGAGGTTCACATGTAGTACCTACCGGTATATATGTAGTATCAAAGCAATTGGACTTGCGGTTTTTAACAAGAAGTCGAAAATATCACTTTTTACCAAAAATGACAAAAATATTCACCAAAATTAGAGAATTGAAGATATCAACATGAAATGAACAAACCTAAGAGAGGTCTACCCAAGGTACATATACACCAAGTATCAAAGCATTCAGGCTTGTAGTTTTCAAGAAGAAGTCGAAAAAGTAAAACATTGACACGGACAATCACTCATATGATAAGCTCCGCTCGACAAAGTCGACAGCGGAGCTAAAAAGGCAGTGCAGCCAGACGGCTACTTTGTAGCCACGTGTTCATTGTTTGTTTGTGTACAGAGTGACCTTTGCCATTTCACTGTTTCATTTCAAGTGTAACATGGTGCGTGGTCCTTGACGCAGTGCGTGTTCTCTGCCCGACTATACGCCATGAATGTCGCTAGCCACGAGTCTCAGAGGCACTAAAAAACGTCCTGTAATCGTGTTCATTGGAAAACAAAACAAATCACTAATAAATTTATGAAAACAGCTCTTTTTTGAATCGATCAAAAAGTACTCTTTTAATTCGCGCACCAAAAACCAATAATTTCCATTTTGACGCTATTAATTCGGGCACTTGAAAAAATTATTATTTCTACTACCGCGAATTAATTGAGTTTTTACGGTATGTCGACTATCAGCATGTAGTTCTCATAACCCATTTAAAAGGTGGTGGTCGTCACAACTGCTTGCGCTAAGTATGCATCCAAAACTACACATCAACAAATATGCATTATTTACACAAAATTTGAACTCTTCAAACGCACACGTGACAACCACTTCCATTTCATACAGGTAGTGCTTTGAAATGCAAAGGTGAAATATGTACTAGGACAGAAAATAAAATGTTATTTCTTTTCAGATTACTGAAGAAAAAGTTTTAACAGACTCCTGTGAGGGCCACCAGTTGTGCGTCATTTCCATTCTACCGCACATCCTGGATACGGGCGCTGTGGGTCGCAATAAATATTTAAATTTACTGCTAGATATGGCAGACAAGTACAAGAAGAAGCAATGGGGGTGAGTGACCTTTGAAAAAATAAAGTTGAATATGTTTTTGAAATCAGTTGTTTACTTCTGACAAACATCACAAATAAGGTTGACGCACAAGTTTTATAAAAAATTCTGGGTGCTCTGGGTGATTTTTGGGGGTGTTAGTTAATGCGACAATTGTGAACAGAAAACAATAAATGGCAAACATTTCCCCATATACATCATAATGTAATTTTTGTTAATTCGTCTTGAGATAGTAAATTAAAAAAAAATTCAATTTACTCTTTCAA
The DNA here is from genome assembly GCF_978046115.1 of Saccoglossus kowalevskii. Lineage (NCBI taxonomy): Eukaryota > Metazoa > Hemichordata > Enteropneusta > Harrimaniidae > Saccoglossus > Saccoglossus kowalevskii. Next base: position 21,289,482 of record NC_140654.1, read on the forward strand.
TGCATTAATTTTTCCCAGCCAACACTTCTTTGATAGCTTTGCACCAGATTGATGCAATTTCTCATTGACTACAAATCTGAATCAAAATTTTGGAAAAAAATAGGTCAACATTTGTTGAATGATAAACGTGGTACGATTTTCTGATGCTACATGTTTAAACATGTAGATGCATATCCTAGTTTAATTCCACTACCACCATTTTTACATGCAGTACACTAGGTCCTATATATTAGAGATGAACAGATTGTCTGTAAGATACTAGTGATAATGATATCAGCTGTCACACTTGTCATTCACCTTCAGCGATCAATAGGCAGGATAAAAACACAACACGATTTCAGCAAATGCTAATGAGTTCCCTCAAAACAAATTATTGTATTGCTCTACACGTCACAACAACTCGAAAGTAACAACCAATTCTCTGACGTACTAAAAATGTATTGGCCCCCTAAGCTACTGAAATTAATGACATAACACTGCCAGTCTGTCTAACTGACACTGCTCAATTTGGCGGCTACAACACAAGTGGGTATTTATCGTTCATGATGTGTTCTATTACAGATGGGTCTGGGCCGAAGCAGGATCTCAATTTGACGTAGAAGAATCGCTTGGCATTGGCGGATTCGGTTACCCTGCCATGGCTGCATTGAATTCTAGAAAAATGAAATACGCCTTGCTCAGAGGTTCATTTAGTGAAGATGGTCTCAACGAGTTCCTCAGGTCTGTAGGCTTAAATAATTTTCTTGTATATATGTACAGTACAGTACAGTACAGTCACTGAATAACTTGACATTTAGCTAGATTGTACATTGTAGCAGTGCAGACCTGATTTTATTATGTAAAATGCTACATTGTTGCTACATCCAATTTAAATAAAACTATAAAGAGAAATCATCATGTATCAAACATGATTGGATTGCAGTATGGCAAACCAAACATTGGTCCCTTATTAATGAGATACAATCTATTTTTCTGCAGAGAGTTGTCTTATGGCAGGGGTTCAACTGCACCAGTGAAAGGAGCAAAATTACCAAAAGTAGCAAAAATAGAAGCATGGGATGGTAAAGACGGTCAGGTAAGTGATTTCCGTGATTTTCTCCACGTTTTTATCTGAATCCTATATACATATTCAGGGGTGAACCATTGGGAACTTGGTGGCAAAATTATGCAAAATAGTTTTTTTCTTCACTTAGTTTTGTGCTATTTTATGTTTTTCAATGATGAATTTTGCTGTAATTTTTTTTATTTCCTTTGTTTAATTTTGTTCCCAAAGAAATGCATTCTGACGCCAGTTTCTAATGGTCCCCCTGTTGAATACATAGCTGAAGGCAGTGTGCCCTCTATATGATATGACATGCCACGCAAAAGGATTGGCTGTGATGCAATAACCTGACCTCCTAAGCAGTCAACAATCTTACTCAACTTTTGGGGGGGGGGTATCCCATTTTGACTTGAGATTCATACAAAATCAGTCCTGTTAGAGGGCACTGTTTAGGGTACAAAGCAGAGGTACCATTCTTATAACGAGAAAATAATACACAGATGTAAATAACTCGGACAGATCATGTACTAGACTGGTTATCTTCCTATTATTTTGCTGGTCCTTGGACCATTTGTTCATTAACCATGTAAATTGACTCCAAAATTGTGAAGAAAAAGGTTGCACTTTAGTCTGTGTCAACTATTAGTTAATACAGGAGAACATACAACTTTCATCCATTGTTCAGCAAAATTAGAATATTCAGATTAGCTGTATGCTATATTTATCAACCAATCAGTGTAACTGTCAGTTGGGTTAGGTAAAAAATTTGCATACTAATATTCAGATTAGCAGTGTGCTATATTTATCAACCAATCCATTGGGAAAATTATATATTATCTATTATTTCAGATGCCAGTTGAAGAGGACTATGATCTTGATGATTTTGACCTTGATGAAGATGACACAGGCAAAGATGAGCTGTAAAAATATTCTTTCAATATTTGCTCAAACTTTTTATTTAAAAAAAAAAATTGGATATTCTTATTCTTTCAACTCAGTACATTTTGTTCAATTTTACACATCGTTGGTTTATTACCGGTAAATGATTTTAGCATTTACCAAAGTCAGAGTTTGACGACGTGTAGAGCACACTCAGGCCAAAAAACAAGATTTGTTTCTTGTCAGAATGCATCGGTTTAATTGCGCCAATGCCTTTTCTGGTTTTTTGCCAAAATGTTGTAAAAAAGCACATCTCAGAACAAGAAATAAATCTTTATTTTGATGGCCTTTCTCTTGCGGTCTTATTTGAAGGTTTCATAGTGATATTGAAATTAAAGATGTATTTTAGATTTTGTTGATATGCATTACCGATTTCCAAGTTTCAGGGTCAAAATCCCCAAATTAACTACCGGTAACTTGAAGTGGTACAATTAGATATCTCCATATGTGTACATTTTTCAAGGATTTTAATTCCAAAAGTGGACTACTTTATATTCTATGTCAATTCAAAATGTGTAGTTGATGCAAATTCAAGGTATTTAGAGTTGAACCATTATTTCAGGGGGGGGGGGGGTAGATTGGAGCTGAAAACAAAATCTGCATAAAATAATTCTTCTGTACATATGCCCTTAGTAGTAGTAATTAAATTACTCTTGTGTTGAGGAATATGTTGTGTGATACAAGAAATAAATGCTCTCACCAAGGGCCCCTGGGAATAATGGCACATTCCTTGATAGATCTAAAAATGTGCAGTTTCATCCTTTTTACTGTGCTGTACAATGTAACTTCTAGTGTGCTGAAGTGAAAAAACCCATTTATATTGGAAATCAAGTTGCATGTTTTGAATATCGTACTGCCTAAATTACTTTCTTAGTTTCGATAAGGTGCAACCATGTTATGAAAATACAGTGGTAACTTCATGGCGGTGGAGGTTGTTTGTAAGAAAATACTAGAAAATATTTCTTTCAGGAAATGTAACCATTTTTGAAATGTCATTAAAATTTGACAACACATGTGATGTTTTTGTGCTTTATTTCATCTTTGAAATGACAGAAAAATCCTTATGACATTTCAAGCCAAGTCAAGTCAAGTGTGGGTAGGTGCAAACAGACAACTTGTATAACTATACAAGACTGCTGAAAGGATGTTATTTTGCAGAGAAAATGAACTGAAATAGAGATGGTATGCATATTTTGCTGAATAAATATAACCGTGGCATAGTTTTTAAACCACCAAAATAAAAGTATTACCGGTAAGCTATAGGCAAAGATAATATGCATGTTAGTTTGTCTTGGGCTGAATAGTGTTCATATTTTCAAAGGATAATGTGAATTATTTGAAAGATGGCACTTATTTGAGGGGACTTTTCACGAGCGATGTCCTACCTTCCTGTCATGCGCATAAATGCTATCAATTCGGGAATCATTTACATGTCATACCTCGCCCGTAATCTTTTGCAAAAGTGAAGATAGTGGCCTACAAATATAGTTGTAAAGATATCAAGCAGCCTGTCGGCTGAGATAGCTCTGCTGTTAGCAATGCACATTTCAATTAAAGAACTGAAGATATCATTAGAAAATTAACAATATGTATAGTATTAAAGCAATCTGAGTTGCCGTTTTAAAAATATCACTTTTTACCAAAAATGACAAAAATATTAATCAAAATAGATAATTGAAGATATCATCACGAAATGAACAAATCTGAGAGGTTTACCCGAGGTACCTATGTATAGTATCAAAGCAATCAAGTCGAAAATATCACTTTTACCAAAAAGACATAAATATTCACCAAAATTAGAGAATTCATCACAAAATGAACAAATTAGAGGTCCACATACCCCCCGGTATATGTAATATCGAAGCAATTGACAATGACAAAAATATTCACCAAAAATAGAGAATTTGAAATGAAAATAAATCTGAGAAAGAACCATCCATATCAAATTTGAAAACATTTTGACTTGCGGTTTCGAAGAAGTTGAAATTGTCAGTCGTAGTCACCAACTTTACAATCAATAATATGAACAGTTCCGCTGTGTCGAAAATTGTACTCTTCTGCATTTGTGGACCTTTTTTTTTATCTAGGAGCATTATATTAGCCTTCACTTTAACTGTACATTGTACTAGCTATATCACTGTACATAAATCAGACCTTGACCAAGACTTCAGCTTTATTCAAGGTGCAACGTATGGAGTTGAAGGGATGGCATTCTCTCTCAATTATTGCCAAGGGTAGAAATCAACAGAATTTATGTATTAAATAAACCTCAGTTCAGAGCTACATACAAGGGGAAGCAGCCAATTCAAATTCTATTTTTTTCTGCAATACAAGTCTAATTACAATTTAACATGTATTTGGTTATAAATGTTGTGGTCAGCATTTTATAAACTCGCTCAGCTTTTGGTCTTGTGCGCTGACAACTGCAATGCACACATTACGTTTGTTTTATGAATGTATGTTAACGAGTTCCGATTACCTATACACATCAGTCGTGGAATAGCACAGGTATGCAGAAGTTGTGTAGAATTCTATAATAACTCGTATATTATAAGGAAAGAAAAAAAACTTCATGGGCAAAATGACCTTGCATAAGTCACAAACAATGGGATGTGAAAACTAACAATAGCGGTAGGCATGGTTTCTGTGAGAAACCATAAAACACTTCTCTCAAAATTGCAACATGCATATTTGACATTTAGCCCCCAGTAAGTTGTCATCATGTGCAGTAATCCTTGTAGTTCACTTGAAAAAGCAATTGATCGCCCTCTGGAGACCGAGATGCAACTGCAGCGGTATTTCTGAAAGACTGTATTATAAGCTTGAATTAATTATCACTGAAAAGCATTTTGTGAGTTGAAAGTAAAATGTAGGTAAGATGCATTTGCAGGATTTTATTTTCACAGATTCATCCTTTCAGTGAAAATAAATTCTGAGTGAAAATAATGTATATCTTATGCTTCACATTTCAGTATTTTGAATTGGCACTAATGACACATGAAATGTTTTAGTAAAAATAAATATTGGCGAAAAAAAATATTTATTTGCATAATGTTTTAAAAGTACAATACTAAACTAAATGTCAGCAAATTGGCTAACAAAGACAACTACTAACACAATATTCAGCTTCCATGCATTTCTACTGGAAGAGGAATTAAACACTAAAAATTGCACCTACTCAAAATCAACGTCAGGAAATGTAATTAACTCGTGATAATTTTTAGGTACAGAGTAAACCCAAAGTAATGTAATAAAGAGCAGGGGTCATCGTGCAGTGAATGTTCAAAATTTTACAATATATTTGACATGTACTACTGTAAAATATTTTATTTTCGCTTGGAATTAATTTTCGCTGAAGGAATGATTCAGTGAAAATAAAATCCAGCAAATATACCTTTTTCCTATACTTTATATTCAACTTGTCAAAAATCAGTGAAAATAAATTCCATACAAAACGCCAATAAAATTAATTCCAGCTAAAATAAAGTATTTCACAGTATTAAACATTGCTATGGGAATCGTATTGAGCATGGCTTTGCGCAACTACCACTACACTTCGATTACATGATTTAATACAACGTAACTAAGATATTCTCAGTATCTTCAATACAAATGTATTAAAACACATTCAATTTGAGGCAATGCATCATGGGAAATGGACACTCAAGGGCTTCAAAGAATAACTTTTACAAAAACATATTTGTATTATGATTATCACTATCCAATTTACACAAACTGGTCTCCCCAAAATGACACGTTCAGTATTGAGAACACCGAACATGTACACTCCACAATATCAAATAGATGCACCATGAATTGGATGCTATCCGAATAGATACAACATTCTCAAGCAGAACATCTACATGCGGGAAATAAATTTTCCATGAGTTTAGAAATTATGAGACAATTTCACTCATTCATGTAGGAATTGAATACTAAATACATTTTTTTTTCTCTGTGTAGTGGAGATATAAGTGTCCCCAAATTTCCATTTCATGAACAGTCTGTTGTAGAAAATGTTTCATATGAAATCATTTTATGGAATTTTCTTCTACATGTAAATTGTACCGTACCATAAATTGTACTTTTATTTGATAGAAAAATAAAACTGGGATGAAAAGACAAGTCTTAAAAGAAATGTATTATGGCCAGTAATAACACTATGCTATTAGAACATATCCACATATACGACAACACCAAATTTTTAATTTTTTATGCAGATCATTCTTCAAAGAATCTCATATTTTCTCCTGTAATAAAAACATTTTATACCATGTCTAATCATTTTTAAGAACCTAAACTGGTACAAGCCTAATAATAAGCACTATATAAGAAACATTTACAATGTACTCTGGAACACTATAAAAGTGTATAACAAATAATACACTGTATCCTTGTTATAACAAACTCTTTGGTTTGATATAGTGAAATGTTCACTATAATAAAGCACTTAATACATTAGGTTTGTTGTGAGCGAGAGACATGCAAGGTTACAGTATAAATCGCGATGATCACCACAACAGATCAAAAACAGTCCCATACACGCATTAATACACAAAATTTGATTTGATTGCCCATGTGATAACTGCCACTCTTTAGGCTACAAATTAGGTTCTACTGTCAAAAGCATTTCAGCAAAACTTGGTGTTAATTGATTCCATTATTATTATATTCATTTTGAAATAAATAATCAATATAAAGACGAACTAGAAAGCAGTTGAAAGTAAACTTTACATTTACATGCTTAAGCATAAAAGCCATCACATAGCATACAATATGGAAAACCCACACTGTTTGTTCACTAATTATGGTTTCACACAAAATGTTAATGACTGTGTGTTGACTGGAGCTTTATTTAAAAGTCTACTCGTCTGTCTCAGTACTGACATACAACTTAAAAGTCTGAAGTGACTCTAACTTCTTAATCTTCTGCCGCATTATCTCAATCTCTTCACAATCTGCACTTAATTTGCTATTCTCCTCTTTCAGCTTACAGTTCATTTGCGTCAAATCGTCAAGCTTTTGCACCAGTGATGCCTTTGTCTTGTCCGCCTTTGATTTGTATTTCCCAAAGACATCCACTTCTTTCTGCAAGGTGGAGATTAGCTCCTGTTGAGCATCAGATTCGTTCTTGATCCTCACCGATTCCTCCGTTATTTTTATCCTTATCTCAGTGATCATGTGTTTAAGCTGATTGTTCTCTTGCAGTAACTGACTTTGCAGTTTTCTGGCTTCCTGGAGGTTACTGTCCTTCAGCTTCACGTCTTGTAATGCACTTTGATACATCTGATGATACTTTTTTAACTCTGCCTGTGTGGATGTCAGTAAACTTGCAACCTTTCCCTTATATACTACTTTCTCGGTTTCCAGGGTACGTATTCTTTCACCACGCTCGCCAGATTCTTTTACGAGCTGCTCCATCTGATCTATCACATCAACAGCAGTGTCTTCCAAAAGGCCATCTTCGACGATGATACATCTTGATTTAGGGGAACTGACTTCAAGATCATTGCCAACTCCACTATCCCGGAGAACTTGTTTCTCTCGCAACATTTCTATAACAGTACTCACTTCTTTTTCTCTGCCATAGTACTTGTCTTCCCACAACTCAATCTCATCTTGTAGCTCAATAACTTTTTTCCTGAGAACATTCATCTCATCAAAACGCCCACATTCTCTCTCCTGAATCAGAAAAGCATGGTCTTCAAATCTGTGTTTTTCGGACTCTAATTCTAACTTCTCTTCTGAAAGATCCTTGTAATCCTGTTCGTACTTTGAAACATCTGCTTCCAGAATTGACACATTGATCTCTGCTTCCTTGCATTTTTTCTCCCAGTATGATGCGGCTCTTTCTAGTGCAAATGACTGATCATCAGAGCTGTTAAGCTGCGACGTCATTGACGCTGTTCTTGCATCGCGCTCTAAGTTGACAACTCTTTGACGCAGTTTTTGATTCTCTTCTTCTGTGTGCATTTTACATTCATTTAATCTACGTCTTTTCCCATTCAAGTTGGAATTTTTCTCTCGAAGTGACCTGACCTGCTTACGATCACTACATCTGGCATAGTATTCAAAGAAGGCCACATACAGTCCATTTAACACACTGAGTAAGGTGACAATGAAGCAGTTAAGAGGAGTTTGTGGGATAAGTATCCCACTGTATATGAACCCACTGAAGCATGTCAAACTCAAAAAGATGGTTAATACAAATTCAACCGACAGCAATCCATCTCGCCAAGTGAACATGGTACATGTATTCCTGAAAACCGACTCAGAAACTAATACCGGCACCACTGATATCTTCTATTCTGTGCAAATGTCCTGACAAGCTGTGAATAAAATAAAAATAAAATAAATAATTAATAATGCTGCTGTATTAGAATGTACTTTATATTATTAGAGGCATGTGTGTTGATGTATTGTTGCTTTAATTACTCCACTCATGGGACATCTGTGTAATGAAACAAAATCATGTTCATGAAGTTCATTTCAGGCCACAGCATTTCTAAGCACTGTAAAATATCAGCATTCAAGTACGATCCTTTTCTTTTTAGCCTCAGTATGTTTTAGAAGTTGTTATGTTTTACAGATACAACTTTGAAACTGTATTACAACTCCTATGCTTGTCAGAAACTGGGGAGTAAAAAGAAAACGGCCTGAGTTTTTATCAACCTTGTGTGTGATATGATATTCAACCTTTTCACCACCAGACTTTCTGGCCCAAATCTTCTGCACTTTTTTCTTATATTCTTCAATATTTCTAGAAATGAATCCTAATTTTGGAGCCAACAGGCGAAATTTGAGTCAATTATCAGTTCTAACTCAAAAAATTTGGCTATTTTTGTCCCAATCTTCTGAAAGAAAGTGCAGACTATAAAATGGGACTATTTTGTGAATTTGTGATGAAAAGAAGGAACTGGTGGTGAAAACGGTACGGCGGTTAATATTTGAGGACAATGTGTTCACAGGAAAACACAATCCATCTCCAATGTATTAGTATACATCAAAGTCAAGGAACATAGTTAAACTATATATAAACATGTATTTATAAATTGAAATGGTAGTTATACATTGTACAATCTCACAGTGATGTAGGCTGTTCAGACCCATTTTAATTTTTGCATATGAGCTCTTCTCAGAAGAGAGAAGCATCAACATTCACCAATCCAATTGTTTAAATGTGACTTCAAATGAAAACAGTTTGGTTTACAAATTTTAAATTATTTTTATGAGTATGAACATGTCTTACCTAACTACATTGTTAGTCGCACTATTAAAAATAAGATAATATTTGTTGTATTTTTCTTTTTAAAAATTTAGCATGTTCATTGTTTGATTTGAGTTTTAATAAGTTTTTTTTTTTTTTCATTGAATATTATAGTTTTTGATATTGTGATATTTATATTTCCATTTTTTGCAGTATGTTTCCAGCTTGTTCAACGCCATTTGCAGCCCAGTATTAGTTTCTGACAAAAGCACTGAGTGAGTCGCCAGCATAGAGTAAACAGAAGTATATACCCCCCTCTAGATAACTATATGCGTTCTTAGGAGGGACATAAATTGGAGAGCGCTGAAGGGTAGGGTTTGGGGTAGCGGTTCACAAAAAAAGAACACTTTCCGAGCTTCCTAAATTGTGATTTATTGATCACTCATAAATAGACATTCTGTAGACTGCAACTGAAAATTGGCGCGGTGGGGGTCGACACACGGAAACTACTGGTATTTTACAATAATTATCCCTGTTAACGTAACATTTACGTTTGTTTTACATTTAAATCGCGCAAGCTAATACAGCAAACATCTGTACACTGACGTCAAAGAAACAGACGCTACCAAAAAATCAATTCTCAAGTACAGACGTGTACAGACAGCACATACAACAACAAAAATAGCCTGATGTTAGTGTTACTGCGCTATGATTTTTCTATAAAGGTTCCCGGATTTGCTGTCAATGACAGGCACATTTTCAGAACAAGGCACGCCAACATCAAAGTATATTTTGTACACAACAGTAGTTACCTTACATGAAGTCGGGCTGTGTAAACATTAATCAGCCCCCGACTTGCACCAGAGTAGTGTACATGTAGTCTGCAGGACGCGTCCAGTACCATGAGTTACAAACAATGACTTTCGTTCAAAAAATCTTGACTCAAATCACTGCTTGTATCGAGTAAAGCTCACATATAGGCACAGTTGTTATTGCTTACAATTCCACAAGCTCTGCAGCCCAGCTTTACCACAAACACCCGCAACCTAAAACACCAGGAACGCTTCGAAATGAAACAACGATTCCGGGAAGCTTGGCGTCATCCAGGACATATAGAGGTCGACGTTGGCGGCGCTATAATGAGCGAACTGCCGGTACGAGTACAGTACGAGAATGTACTTGTACCCCGGGTAATCTTTTTTATTTAACATATTTATTTTGCATATTTAACACGACAGACTTACTAGATAAAACCTGATCGGTCAAATTTACAGTCTCTTTGTTTTGTTTATTTGTTACATAGTAACATATATATTTACTGTATTAATAGTTTGTAGTGTTGGGGGGGGGGGGGTATTCACTCCCACCATTAGGGTAGGGGGAAAAAGTTGACTAAAGTCACCCCTAGGGTAGTTTAAATCCCAACCTTGTGCTGTTCTATTTGCTGTTGGTATGTGTGGAGGACGATGTGCATTAACTATGATAAATTTTATGTAATTTAGTTATTTTCACTGTGTGCATTATTTTTCTGGTAAGAAAGAGGTATGCAAATTTTGTTTAACTCCTCTTAATCCTCACGTGAATATTTTCAAATGATTTTTAATTCTGCCATCTCTCCTGAGTTTCTAATGAACCTAAGTCTTGATTTCCTGATCATGTAATCCCATTTAGTTATTTCAAGGACACCCCCCCCCTCGAAAGGGGTAAAACTTTATTATAGCTAGAATTAATTTTCGCTGAAAAGACTTTTTGAGTGTTTGTATGGAACTTATTTTGATAAGTTGAATGTAAAATATATGAACAAAGGTATATTCACTGGATTTTATTTTCACTCGGTTGAATCATCCCTTCATTGGAAATAGCGAAAAAAAGTATTGTACTGTATTACATTTTTTGTTGTTAGTTTATTGGGTATATCTTTAAGTCAGAATTAAATAAGAGCAAGTTTCCAATGGTGTTTAATCTCATGTAATGCCCCTCCCCTTGGTTTGATAGTATCTTTGGGGCCGGAGCTACGTCACAGAACGTTCTATAATGCTAAGACGAGCACAACTGTTTCATGTATTTCTATGGGTTCTGTGTGAGCTGTGGAATGCCAGTCGAAGAGCCGGTGAAAACAGCTAAAGTCAAGGAAACAACACAAACTCAACTTTGAAGTAATTCTGAGCAACCAAATTTATATATGTTGCATACATAGAAGTAATATTGTTACACTGTTCAGTAGTATCAACAACTATCCCAAAGTACAGTTTTTTGGTAGTTTTCGGTGATGATGGTTGCCAGGCAGTGAAAATACCAGGATGTCAACCCCAAGAATAGACAGAAAATACTCTCTTCAATGTTACGGTGACAATAATTGATGAGATTCAATAGAGGTGGGGCAATCATAGTGGGAAGCAGTAGGAATTTATTCATCAACTCAGCAGCTCACAAGCAATATCCCTAAAATATTTAAAAGTTCACTTAGTTTTCTTTATGTAATAATAAAGTAGTCCAACACTTTACCATGTACTGCATTGCTTTCGAACACAAGTTTCCAGAGAATTTCCCACAATACAAAATTGTTATCTCTGGTTTTCCCCGGTTGGTGGACATATGATAATAATGGATATCACAAACTAGTAACAGCCCACCCTGGTATAACATGTAACGGTACAGTTTTCTGCGCACCTTTGTAAATAAAGCTGCCACATCTCTGGCCCATTCATCATTATTGAATGAATGAAGTATAATGAAATTTATTCAATGGAATGAGTAAAGTGAAGACTTGAATTCAGAGATCTTTACTACACTGGGGCAGTAATGGTAAACCTTGCCTTGCTAATACTGAAACTATACCTCTGATACCTTTAAAACTACTTCATGAATAGCTGCTGTATCTGTCTATGGAGACAGTGAAGTTTCTATAGGGCTCATACCACTAATTGAATTTCCATAAACGACAATGTTAACATATGACGAGATTGCTATATGAAAATGATGAAGAAAGTTGAAAATATGGCTCAAAAATAGGAAATCAACATGCCAGTAATCAACCATATGAAAAAAACTAACATGTTGGCCAGCTCAAACTCTTGCAAATCTCAGGTAAACAAGACACACCTACTGTATTTGGATTGCACCGAGAGAAATCACTGGAAAAACACCAAGATTAGAACATCCAAATACACACAGAATTAACCCACAGGTACACAGCCGCTAAGTAGTAAACAAAAGACCACATGTTAGTCTCACCTCTGATTCAGGTGATTACACCCTCAGACAAGGAGCACCTGAGAAAAAAAATATTTAAAAAATTTCATTGGTTCTTGCTAGGCATTCAAATTGAGCTACGAGCAGCCATTGGTTGATTAGTGGCACGAGACCTATACCAACTTCTGTTCTTCTGAAACAGGAAGTGTTTGAGGGCGCTTGACTTATAGAGTGGTCTATTGATGTGACGAGTAATGATAATTATTTCACATTAACTTTTTGAACACCACAAAAGCTGACTTGACCTTTCACAAAATAAAATTGCATAATTTTTTCAACAATTTTGCAATTTACTTCCATTTGAGCTAAATCTATTAATTTCATCATAACATCATAACATTGTGAGCAAGTAGAGTGTTTTTAAACACACATTTACAAAATGCTGAAAACAAGACAATAAACTCAATTCAGACAATCTGACAAAAACTACAATTTTATTGAAAATAATGGACAGAGAAGCTTTTGTAAAATATTGGTGTTTCCACCTAAACTACAAATACCTACAAAATGGTTATATACCAGTAATGTAAATGTATTATTCGCTAGGTTTTAATTTCGCTAATAAGTAAAATGTGCTAAATTAATTCCATGTGAACATGAACTTATTGTTTTGTTGCTATTTACGTGAATTTCAAACCCAGTGAATATGCTGAAAAATATCAAATTAGTGAAAATAAAGGGTTTTACAGTATATGAATAAGATAAATCGTAAATCCTCTATTAAAAGTTTGCAATTAAATGCAACATTATAAAATTAGCATTACCAGATCACAATGTGATTTGCTGTTCTTAATTCAAAATAAATATAGCATCATAGTTGTCAATTAAAAACGCATTTCAAATAAAAAAAAATAACTAAAAAATTTATATCGTAAACTATGTTATTGAAATATAACTTATATTGACCACACTGACACCTCTGTTATATACGCAAGTCTGTAAGTGCATGCTAATAGAAGAATTCCATAATATAAACACATGCATATATATATTAAAATAAGAACATTCTTTTTATTTCATTCATTTGTGTTCATGTAAAAAAGATTCTTGCTTCGTAAAACTGGAATAAAAAACAAGCAGCCTGTCGGCTGAGATAGCTCCGCTGTTAGCAATGCACATGGCAATTAAAGAACAGAAGATATCATTAGAAAATGAACAAATCTGAGAGAGGTCCACATGTAGTACCTATATGTATAATATATCAAAGCAATTGGACTTGCGGTTTTCAACAAGAAGTCGAAAATATCACTTTTTACCAAAAATTACAAAAATATTCATCAAAATTAGAGAATTAAAGATATCATCATGAAATGAACAAATCTGAGAGAGGTCCACATGTAGTACCTATATATGTAATATCAAAGCAATTGGACTTGCGGTTTTCAACAAGAAGTCGAAAATATCACTTTTTACCAAAAATTACAAAAATATTCACCGAAATTAGAGAATTAAAGATATCATTACAAAATGAACAAATCTGAGAGAGGTCCACATGTAGTACCTATATATGTAATATCAAAGCAATTGGACTTGCGGTTTTCAACAAGAAGTCGAAAATATCACTTTTTACCAAAAATTACAAAAATATTCACCAAAATTAGAGAATTAAAGATATCATTACAAAATGAACAAATCTGAGAGAGGTCCACATGTAGTACCTATATATGTAATATCAAAGCAATTGGACTTGCAGTTTTCAACAAGAGGTCGAAAATATCACTTTTTACCAAAAATTACAAAAATATTCACCAAAATTAGAGAATTGAAGATATCATTACAAAATGAACAAATCTGAGAGAGGTCGACATGTAGTACCTATATATGTAAATATCAAAGCAATTGGACTTGCGGTTTTCAACAAGAAGTCGAAAATATCACTTTTTACCAAAAATGACAAAAATATTCACCAAAATTAGAGAATTAAAGATATCATTACAAAATGAACAAATCTGAGAGAGGTCCACATGTAGTACCTATATATGTAATATCAAAGCAATTGCACTTGCGGTTTTCAACAAGAAGTCGAAAATATCACTTTTTACTAAAAATGACAAAAATATTCACCAAAATTAGAGAATTGAAGATATCATCATGAAATGAACAAATCTGAGAGAGGTCTACCCAAGGTACATATACACCAAGTATCAAAGCATTCAGGCTTGTAGTTTTCAAGAAGAAGTCGAAAAAGTAAAACATTGACACGAACAACTACGACGGACGACGAACAATCACTCATATGATAAGCTCCGCTCGACAAAGTCGACAGCGGAGCTAAAAAAGAAACAGAAAACAAATTTGGTATGACAAAGGGAAATCAATAATGGCAGTGTTGAAATTAAATCTATATCTTGAATCATTTATATAAGTGATATATATGATAATGCTGAAACAAATTCAATGTTAGTTGTGTTGTCGTGAATACAAATTGATAAGTCATTTGAATACTTTTAATATAGCCTACAGTGTCACCACAAGTTACGTCACTTTCAGTTTCTTGGATCTTTGCTCAATATCACATTCTTCTGTCTCTTCTGACTGTAAAAAAGAGAAGAAATAAAAAAATGGTTGATTCTCGAGAATGGACATTTGATGTCAGATTAAAGAGAATAGATGGACGAGTACACCTTATCTACAATAATTACCCACAATTCTCTGTTGAATTTTAGTCCCAGTTATCAGAGACTGACCTCCGTTTGTCAGTCAGTCTATTACTGTTTATTTCTCTACTCGGGGAAATTTCAAGGGCGATGTTCACCAAACAGTGCATCTACAATTACATATACATGTACATGAAGTATCTCACACGTGTTGTAAATGTTTTCACATACCGGTAGTAACCATTGCAGGAAACCCACATTGAACACAGTGCAATCCTAGTGTGAAATGTTTCAAATAAGATAAAACTAGACACACAAACATGTATCTATTAGGGTAGTACAATATCAGATTAGATTTCTATATAGAAAATTTCCATACGTTTTTCTTGTAGCTCCATAGTTGAAATAAGACAAAATAATAATAATTATAAATGCTTTTATAATGACTGCAATTTTATAATGAGAATTCTAGAGTAGTAAATTTCACAAAGGTCACAACAAAAAGTTGTAGCTTTAGCTGACTCTTATAACACGAGTACAGTAACTCAGTATAAATGTGTGATTGTTGGCATTTATCTAAATTCAGAATTGGGTAATGAAGGTCTTGAAGGAAATTCACTAATTAAAAGCTGTGAGATTTGCTAAGATAAAGCCAGGACATTGTTTGAGATATTTTAAAGTCCTTGTATGATCTGCCTAGTGGTGGAAACTTGTACTGATACATACCTTCCTTGCTTGTATTCCTTTCAGCATCAAATTTCCAGTCAATCCAATAATCTTGTTCATTTTATCGAGATTGAATGCCACTGTTTCCTTTAAATCAGTAACTGTACCGAAAATAAATAAAAAACAATCTGTAAATTTTCATTACATTGTTTTAATGGTGTTCTAACTCAACATGTGATTGTAAGTTTTATCTCCCCTCCAATTCTTGAATATTCTCTCAATTCTCACATAATCATGAAATTAATATTTCACATCACACAAAGATCTCAACAAGCAACCCAACGGGCAATATAGCTCTGCTGTCTTTGTAGACAGAACAAAGTTGATAACGTTCTATACAATGAGATTAGCTATTTTCCATGGTTATTGTTCCTACAATTTTCCTGCTACAATGTATATCATAACCATGGTTTTGTAGTTGTTGCTATGGCAATTACAATTGTTATCTGGTTACAAATCTTATACCTTACCTATGGTACCGGTACTTACATACTTTGTATCAAAGCAATTGTGTTAGTAGTTTTTAAGAAGTTGAAAATAGGATTTTTTACAAAAAAAGACAAAAATATTTGTTAAAAATAGAGATTTCTCAAATAGGAAAGTAATTTAACTGGTAGTTTTCAAGCTAAAACACTTATCAGTATAGGTCCATAGGTCCAGAATAGGTAATTTTTTAATGACAGCCGAGCTAATAAAGCTATCAGAATGACCTCAGAGTGAAAAATGGAATAGTTGAACAGACATGACAAGAAAAGCATGTTTACACTGTATGCTAATGTATTGAGCATTTTGTGCATTGCATAGGATTGAGATGGCTAAATTACTGTATCACAATCCTTTTTGATGTGGCTGAATTATTAGAAGAAAAATTCAAAATTTAATTTTTTGAGTGGTTGAATTAGTGGGTTTTAGAGGAGTCATTGGAAGTATGATTGTAGAATCAAAGAAGTTTGTGAAGTCAAATTGAAGAAGACTGAAATACGGATATAAGACTCAAAGGTCTAACTAGTTTAATTTATTTCTTGCCAATAAGAAAAAACGTTAAAAGAAATTGAGAGCTTGAGGCCCTTTCCTGCCAGGTGGTTAAATTGCTAGAAGAAATTACAAATGGTCCAACTAATAGAAGAAATACAGTATAATTTGTAGATCCAACTTTCAGTGTAGAAATCAGAGAACGAATTCAGTTCACTTACTTCCAGCATCCTTGTGTACTTTTTCAATCTTCTCAATCATGGCCAGCAAATTCTCCATTCTACTTTGAACATCCTTCATATCTTTTATCGATTGCGCCAAGCAGCGGTTCACATACATCAGATTTTCAATTTTAGTTCGGAGTTCGGCAATTTCTCGGTCCACTTTGTCTTCATCGTTTTCGTTGAATTTGAAATCTAGATTGACCTGCGTGAATTAATTTATATTCATGACATTAGTACAAGATACAAGGGTGCCAAACGATGTTCACAATGCGTGTAAACTTAGAGCACTTACTCAAGCATGGATGCTAAGTCAGATGTATGTCAGAGTATGGTATGATAAAAACTGAATAAAAAGAAACATGTTTATGTTGACAAACATAAGAGACATTTACCTTATCTTCTGGCAGTACAACATGGCTTGGAATATGGAGAAGATTATGGATTAAAAAAAATTCTAATTTATCAAAGGCAGTGGAGTACCGCGGCTTTAGATGAGCATAAACCTTCTGAGTACACTGAAAAAAAAAATAATATGAAACAACAACGATGAGATGATATATACACCACACTTCTAAGGTATAGTGATGGTGCACCACAGACACTGAGACAGGCTTTAAATTCATAAAGCCATCACAGACAAATGCCTTGGTGACTTCTGAAAATACATATATTAGATAAAATTTGATGTTGAAACAGTGTCCTCTCAACACTGAAGTTCACACCCTGTGCAGAATCTGAAAAGAATATGTAATGTAGCATTGATATGTGAACCTTGTATTAGGAGGTGGTGTCCATGCATGGAGTTTGAGGCGTGTCATGCATTAAATTGCCCGCCACCCTGAAACATCATTTACACTCATTGATTCCCAACTGACTGAATGAATGTGACTGACTGACTGTGACTGACCGACTTTGACTGACTGTCACTGACTGACTGACTGACTTACTGTCACTGACTGAATGTGACTGAATGAATGTGACTGACTGACTGTGACTGACCGACTTTGACTGACTGTCACTGACTGACTGACTGTGACTGACTTTGACTGACTGTCACTGACTGACTGACTTACTGTCACTGACTGACTGTCACTGAATGAATGTGACTGACTGACTTTGACTGATTGTCACTGACTGACTGTCACTGACTGACTGTCACTGACTGAATGACTGTCACTGAATGAATGTGACTGACTGACTGTGACTGACTGACTGACTGTGACTGACTGACTTTTACTGACTGTCACTGAATGAATGTGACTGACTGAATGAATGTGACTCAACTGAATGAACATTACCAAATGTGACAGACAGACAGACATAATTAAAGTCGTCTTATAGTGCAGCTTTAAAATGTGTGTGAAAAAGCTACATCAATGTATTCTGTAAGCAATGTCTGTATAAATTTGTGTACATTGAGTGACATTTCATGAAACAAAATAAACTAATCCAACTACTTACTTCTCGAAGCTTTTCTGCTGATACTTTAGATCCATCGGTTATTTTGAACTAGATAAAAAAAAAGAATAATATAAATAAGGCCCTTAAACATTATCCACATTTCTGGTCATGCTTGTGGCTTGAACCCAATTTTCAGAAACAAAATCACGTACATCAAGGTTATATGATACCATGTACATGTACCAAGTTTTAATTAAATCTATCCATGCTCGATTGAGATCCAGTTCGGAAATAGCAGAAATGTTTGACTTTGATGCATTTCAGCAGTAAAATCTTGAATCAAATCACAAAACAAATGTGTTTGCATATGTAAAACATGGTGTATATGTGTGAAGTCTGAATGTCATTGGTCAAGGCATGTCAGAGATATAGGGCTGAAGAACAACATTTCTTAATTACAGCAAAAAAAGCAACCAGTCACTCACCTCCTTCATAAGGTACTGCTCCACCACAGTCACACCATCACACAGATACTCGACCAATGCATTATGTACTGTTAAATAAAATTGAGTTGTATTAATGGTGAAACTTTTCTAAACTAAACACAGAGTTGTAGATTTCTGTAGTTGGTGGTTTGCAAGCATTGCATTCTAACACTACCGGTATTTACTGAAACTGCAGTGTCAAACACTGTTATTGTTGTGCTTCTAGTAAAATTACCATATATTTAGGATTTAATAGAAAAAAAAACGCTAAATTGTATACATACAAATGAACAAATTATGTTCCTGATCAGTGTGTGGACCACCCAAAAAATTGCGGAATAATCATTATTTTTCAATTATTTTGCTACTGCACAGTGCCCTCTGTCTTTGTTTTAATTGTAAGAACATAATCATGGTTTCAAATTAATTAAGGTAGAGATGCAGTTTATTTGGCTTGCATTTTAATTGAGTAATTAGACAATGAAGATGGTATTATATATCCAACATGTTATATATTTTCTGAAAGCTTATTATACAAACTTTGTAAAACTTGTCTTTATTTTAAATATCCAGAATGCGTTTTTGATTTTGGGTCAAAAATATGCTTTTTTGGACAAAAGTGTTTTAAAAAAATTAGCTTAAAAACTTCAAGTCCGTTTGAGGGTAAAATTACATCACTGGATACCTTGGTATACTACTAATTCAAATGCGTCCACTCATCTCTCTAACGGCTTTCAAAGTCGCACAGCATGACCTCAAAGTTCACTATTTTCTATTTTTGCATAATTTATATATCCATGTTAATTGCGGACTTGTTATTTTTGTTCCACTCGTCGTAATAAACCGTCCGGACGCATTTTGAAGGGGGAACACCTTGTCAATAATGTGTGAAAACATCATGGCTTCTCTTCGATGAATTTTCAATAAAAAATCTACGAGTATTTCGGAGCCTATGGTTTACCGTGAAGAGTACAAAGTGGGATATTACATTATTTATCCTCGATGATTTTTATGTAGTATTGAGAACCAACTCCAGGAAGCGAACGCACAATAATGAATAATCGCGTAATCCTAGAATCGAAACGCGAGGCACAGAAGTTTTGTTAAGCGTTTCCAATACCATTTTCCCACTGCAACATATTTGTTAAAAGAAATATTTGAATTCTGTTCGTTTTTTAAGGAGGCAATTTTTTATTTTTCCGATTTTGGTAACGCCTTATTCAGGGATTTTCTAAGACAGTCGCAGACAATCAGCGCACGGACGTACATACAAAACATGCTGTTGTACTACCGGCGACGGTCGCCTGCAAGAAGAGAGCTCCAGCTCCTAACGTAAAAGTTTTAAAATTTCGACCCGTTTTAAATAATTAGTGTTGGAAATCTGACATGTTTTAAGAGTGCAAAATTAAGGTGCATTTTCGAGCGGTCGAATTTTTCTGAATAGAAATCAGCAAATGAAAAAAATAAGAGTGCTAAACAGTGTGTTCGTTAGTTTAAAAAAATGGAATGTGCGTCAAATTGACGTAAACTTCCCCAGCAAAGGTCGTGGCCGAGTTGCAGGCTAAAAACTCAAAAATCAAAACAAAATCATCAATCAGTAAGTATTATGACAAGGAAAACAAAACATCAGACGCGGAGAAACGGTCAGCGCGTCAAAAGAGTTGTTAATGTATCAAGTTACGGACAAACCTCGTTAGTGCGAATATCAAGGCCCCAGGTGAATATATTCGTTATAACCGGTGTTCGTAATAACCGATCACCACTAGAGGGCGCTTTACAGAAACAAACTAATTACCATAATGTACCTCTCTCTGTGATTTATTTTTCATTGAAATTATTTGCTTGTTTTCAATTAATTTTAGCATACCTCTGCAATTTATTTTAGCATTGTCAGTTGTTTGCTTCATTGAATTAAACGGAGTTCGTCCGGTTGCAAACAAAGCTGTCTCGCACCACCTAGTAAAACTTGCGAATGATTGGAAAGTTTGTATCTCCCCGACCCAGTGCAATATATCCGGTTAGAATCAAAGCTCACGTGTCACTTATTTGAGGGACCAGATTCTGCCGTAAATTCGGGATGGGATTTAGAAAAATCTCTGCACTTTTAAGGTGCATTTTGGCATCATTTTCGAACATTTCAATCATTCCTGATGCCTAAAATAGAGTCTAAGTTTTACCGTAGTCATTGACGCCTATTCAAGAGTATTGTGAATGGGAAAGCTTCGTTTCGACAATGCACTGTTATCACTGTAAACAATGTTAAATTATCCTTCACAGGCTCAGTTTATTTTTTGAGAACAATTATTTAAAAATAAAATGTCTCAGTCAATCAGAAACTCGGATTCACGCCTTCAGGGAAAGTCACGTTTGAACGCTCACATCGATTTTCGTTCGACGGGCTGATGCCTTCAGTGTAGATTTTGCCTCTTCCAACATAGAAATCATCTGAATCTTCTTTCTACCTCTCTTTCTTTTCATACCACGCATAATGTAATGATAAAAATTAGGAAAAAAAACACTGAGGAAATGTAATGTTTGGTTTTCTAGCAAGCGATAACTGATTTGAGAATAATTGCACATGCGCGTGAATTGAATGAACTATGACCCGTACAATCTCGATTTGCATATTGTCAATCAAAGGTCCTGTTATTTGAGTACTCATGCAAATTAGGCAATTGGACATAAACATTGCCATGTGTGAGTGTTTTTTATTTTTAATCAGAAAATAACCAGCAATTTTAAGGGTGTTCCAATAAGAATTCATTGGTCAAATTTTCACAGAATGTTCTTTAGATAAAAATCCATATAAAAAACGAAAAAAAGTATTTTTGATTGAAATTCACAAATAAAC
This sequence comes from Saccoglossus kowalevskii, assembly GCF_978046115.1. Classification (NCBI taxonomy): domain Eukaryota; kingdom Metazoa; phylum Hemichordata; class Enteropneusta; family Harrimaniidae; genus Saccoglossus; species Saccoglossus kowalevskii. The sequence goes on from NC_140654.1 coordinate 21,311,178, forward strand.
TGCATCTCTACCTTAAGTCATGAATGATCCACAAGTTTGTCTTGATGAATCATTAAAGGTAGTACAAAAAAACATTTTTGAATATTCTGGTGGTTGAACATGGCTAATTTGCATAAAATAAAATGTTTACTGATTTGGTTTAATTACAAATGTACTTTTTGAATGACATATCAACATTTGATACAGATATTAATTTAAAGTGTACAATTTTTAGTCACTACAATGCATTATATCAGATATACTGGGTTCCATGCAACATATACAGTACATGTAAAAGAAATAATTGAAACATGTGCTGTGCAATGATCATAGATATTTAATAGACAGGTAGTGTCAACTAATACTGAAGTATTCTTTATTTTCACCTAAGTAAATTCCAGGAAAGACACTTTTTTCGAATGGTATATATGAGTTGAATTAAAAAGCAGTGAAAACCAAATTTACTGTTTTCTGTGACATATTCAGTAATCCAAAGTTATGTTTATTTACCAAACTGGTGCTAAAAGGGTGTCCACTGCTGACTGCTGTTCATTTTACATGTACCGGAAAATTTCAATTGGGCTTACAAAATTTGCTTCAATTTGTAAAGTCTGTGAGATTGCGAGTTATCAAAATATGATGAAATTAATAAATCAACAAGTCATTGTCAATGACACGTCCCCGTTCCGTTCATATTTGAGTGACATATACATTCAAAGCAGATCATGACCGAAATGCACCTGCATATGTACAACACATTGTGCTAAATCTGAACAAAATCCATCCATGCATGACTGAGATCCGGTTCTGGAATTGTGAAAATACGTGATTTTGATGCATTTTCGGCCTTAAAATGGCCATCATTTCGCTATTGTTAAGCAGATCATGAAACAAAGGCACATATCTATTTGTGACATGATGTACCATGTGTGTGTGAAGTTTGAACTTGATCAATCCAGACATGTCTTGGATACGGATCCAGAACTGAATTCTTTAACAAAATGGCCGCCAGTCGGCCATTTCGAACTTGATCCGAAAAAAAAAGAAGACGTGCATCAAGGTCCTATTATGTTTAATGTATGTACCAAGTTTGAATGAAATCCATCCATGCATAACTGAGATACGGGTCCGGAATGGTGAAAATGTGCGATTTCAATGCATTTTCGGCCTTAAAGCGGCCGCCATTTGGCTATCGTTAATGAGATCATGATACAAATGCACATACATATTTGTGACATGATGTACCTTGTGTGTGTGAAGTTTGAACTCGCTCAATCCAAGCATGTCTCGGATACGGATCCAGAACTGAATTCTTTAAAACAAAATGGCCGCCAGTCGGCTATTTCGAACTTGATCCGAAAAAAAAAATGACGTGCATCAAGGTCCTATTATGTTTAATGTATGTACCAAGTTTGAATGAAATCCGTCCATGCATAACTGAGATCCGGGTCCGGAATGGTGAAAATGTGCGATTTCAATGCATTTTCGGCCTTAAAGCGGCCGCCATTTGGCTATCGTTAATGAGATCATGAAACAAATGCACATACATATTTGTGACATGATGTACCTTGTGTGTGTGAAGTTTGAACTCGATCAATCCAAGCATGTCTCAGATACGGATCCAGAACTGAATTCTTTAAAACAAAATGGCCGCCAGTCGGCCATTTCGAACCCGATCCAAAAAAAAAAATGACGTGCATCAAGGTCCTATTATGTTTAATGTATGTACCAAATTTGAACAAAATCCGTCCATGCATAACTGAGATCCGGGTCCGGAATGGTGAAAATGTGTGATTTTGATGCATTTTCGGCCTTAAAATGGCCGCTATTCGGCTATCGTTAATCGGATCATGAAAAAAATGCATGTGCATATGTCCCATATAATGTGTGATGTATGAGTGAAGTTTGAACTCAATCGGTCCATGCATGTTCGAGATACAGGTGATCACGGACGCACGGACGCACGGACGCACGGAAGCACGGACGGACGGACGCACACAGGGCAAAACATAAGTCCCCGTTTTCGGACTGCGTCCGAACGGGGACTAATAAGGACAACATTTTTTTCTACAACAACATTTCAATACTAAAGTCTGCGATTGTTTATTGACCTTATACCTCGTGCTTAACGATACAATCACCATAACATTGTCAGCTGCTGTTGCGATCATTGCTATCTGACTTTTCAGTGAAAAAATATACAAATGTTTTGTTAATTAAAATGATTCATTGACGATTATCTTCGAAATACATCAAAATCGCCAACAAGATGTTGGTTTTAAACATCACGAATAAACATGTACTCTGCGCCGCCATCTTTGTTACCTCGATTTATTTACAGTTTTCTTTCCAATGCGACTTAATTTCACTTGTTTTTTTTTTTTTTTCTTGGCAATTAGTGTCACTGGCGATGGAGGAGTAAAAACCACAATAAACCGCAGTGCAGCAAATCGGGATGGATCATCCCAACGCAATGGGCAAATTATTAGTACTCAAGTATTTGTTTTTAGTTTTGCAGGCTCCGCACCATTGAAAGACTTGGTAACTTCTTTTTATCACCGTTTTTGTAAGGCTAACAAAGGCGGGGTTACCTTTCGATCAATACATGTTATTGTTTTAAAGACTGACACTTGTAAACAATACAACAACTTGAATAAGCATCACGGACAGGATTTCAAGAATCGTGGGCGAAATGAAAGCGACATGGCTGTTTGTCTGAGCGATGCAGGCTAGCAGTGCTTGAAAGGCCTAGGGAGAACACTGAATTATAAAAAAGAAAACTACTTGATAAACAAATATCAAACCTCATTCATAATTAATAGCTGCGTACACGTACCTCCATCCACGAAAGCCTTAGGTGTAAAACCAAAAAACTGCGTTTCATATTCATAAAACTCTAAATTGTTCGTTTGAGGTTTACTAGTTGAGGCTTCACTTGACAATGTTGACGACTGTTCGGATAATAATGAAGTCTGCTCACAGGTCATTGACTCACACATTGTTGAATCTAAACAAAGAATATCATTTAATCAGCAAAGCATTCCATATGAGTAGAGTGATCACTTAACTCACCCATCAAAATTATTAATATGAATTTCAGCTGTTAAATAAATGCAATCTATTTGCCCTGTATGCCGGGTAATTGATAACGAATACTTTGTGTACACAGCAGCATTTTGAGTAAGCTGAACAGCTCGAGCCAGCAAAAAATGCTGTGTAAAAGCATTCAGTAAAAGTCGATTTCAATTGAGCTTTGATAAGGTTATGACCCTAACATGGCCCTGACTGTGTAAGCACATCAGACCGAGATCATGTAACCCATCTATCGCCTTCTTCAAATTAAGTTCCATTCAAATCATGGCATCTCAGGAGTCGTTTGGATGTAGTTTGTAATTTCTGTTTTACACTTTATTGCGAAAATAAGCGTTGCTTGTTTGCAGCAATTTGCACAAAGCATTTGTGGCATTCTTATTCTCGTGGGTACTGGACATATCAACCCCAAAAAATCTCGACTCGCTTTTCATTGGACAACTCGAACCAGTACCCCTAGACATCTTGACCCACCTATTTCAGACGACCCGTCAATAACGTTGTTTTTTTCTCAGAGCTCACAGACCAGTGTTTGTTTCACTGAATTAATATTTTTTTCCACTTTCGTTGTTCATTTCACAGCACACAACCCATGATTGGTTGATCCATTGCACTGGATTGCATTTAAGGATCGGTTCAATCAGGCTCTCTGAGGCCGATGGTTCAAATCAATAGATGTCGATCAACGTTGAACTAGATAGAGGTTCTTGCCACCACATATAAATGTACTGAAATGAGCCAAGTACGGGTGAAAAGTACAGGTCGTACTTTTCAGAAAATAGCGAGCACGGGTGATATTTGAAGCAAGTACGGGTGACATTTGTAGCGAGTACGGGTGATATTTGTAGCGAGTATGGGTGGTATTTGTAGCGAGTACATGGAGGTAATTTAGCGAGTACGAGTGATAAAATGTAGCGAGTAGGGGTGGGGGTATTGCGGGGTAAAATGTACGGGATTTATACAACAATTGCGAATGCAACAAAACACTCCAGTGAGAAAGAAGATATCAGTGTCTAAGGTCTATGGTTATATTTAGACAAAAGTGTCAATACGAACACTGTTGCGTCACTCTCGTCGGGCCAAGGGGAATGAGTCTATTTATTTATTATTGTAGTTTCAAGATTACACTTGTCAGGTCAGTTACGCGACACCTTTTTTTACGAGGCGTCCGTTTTGCTTCGTCATAGGGGTCAAATTGCGTGAATATATAATTAATTAAACATGGCTGCTTCACGTTCCCATTTAGTTATTGTAAGATGGAACTAGTTTCAGTTCGTTAGATTGAACTAGTTTCAGTTCGTACCACTGCTATTTTCTTTCTCAATTGAGTGTTTTGCTGCACCCGTAATTGTTGTATAAATCCCGTACATTTTACCCCGCAATACCCTCACCCTGTACTCGCTATATTTTACCACCAACCTCCATACTGGCTACATTTTATCACTCGCTCTCGCTAAATTACCTCCATGTACTGCTAAATTACCACCCGTACTCGCTACAAGTATCACCCGTACTCGCTACAAATATCGCCTGTACTCACTATTTTCTGAAAAGTACAACCCATACTTTTCACCCGTACTTGGCTCATTTTGGTACATTTATATGTATGCCAGGCACAGGCGCTCGGAACGTTTCTTGGCTAATAAAAATGACCTAAAATGGGATCGGCATAGTTAGTCAGTCGCCGGTACATTCCCCTACTACTCATAAAATAACACAAGGTAGGAAAGCGTTGACACCATGACATTGAAACTTTCCGAAAATAACATGATTTTCCAAATTATATTTCGATCTGCTTCACACAACTCAAGCATGATATCGATAGAAGCTATCGATCGACTTACTTACATTACCTTACATTACATTACCTTACCTTACCTTTATTCGAACGGGTTAAATGTTCAGTTCCAAACATGCACAGTTCCAAACGTTTTAGGTTATTTTTATTAGCCAAGAAACGTTCCAAGCGCCTGTGATGCCAGGGTGTCTGGGTTGAGATGTTCAATTTCGGCCGAGATGTCTAGAAATCGAACTACGTGTGGAGTGCATTTTGATTGCAACAAAGCCCACTTACAATTGATAATTATCAGTTGGTTAGTACAAATCAATTAAACTTTGATATCTATTAAAGATCCTTCAAAAAACGTTCCTACGGGGGGACGGTCGATTCGTCCCAAATCACATTCGTCCCAAGTCGATTCGTCCCACAAGTCGATTCGTCTCAAGTCGATTCGTCCCACAAGTTAATTCGTCCCAAAGTCGATTCGTCCCACAAGTTGATTCGTCCCAAAGTCGATTCGTCCCACAAGTCGATTCGTCCCAAAGTCGATTCGTCCCACAAGTCGATTCGTCAGATTTAAGATTAGCCCACTACTAACTCGCCAAACAAGCACAAAAAATCCAAACAACGAACTGTTCACGTACACGTCATGCACTGGCATGCGTAATTGTTCATTATGCCATTTTGTTTTTGCCGACGTTATAAACAAATACACCGTACACGCAACGTAGAGTTATTAGTTAATAAATACAAATACACCGTACATGCAACGTACAAGTTATTAGTTAATAAATAAATACAAACACACCTTACATGCAACGTAGAGTTATTAGTTAATAAATACAAATACATCGTACATGCAACGTACAAGTTATTAGTTAATAAATACAAATACATCGTACATGCAACGTACAAGTTATTAGTTAATAAATACAAATACACCGCACACGCAACGTAGAGTTATTAGTTAATAAATACAAATACACCGTACACGCAACGTGGAGTTATTAGTTAATAAATACAAATACACCGTACACGCAACGTGGAGTTATTAGTTAGCGTGTCAGTAACAGTTGGCATAGAAATTGACCCTGCTCAAGATCGTAACGCTGACCAAAAATTAAAAAAAATGGACGAATGTGAATTGGAACGAATGTGAATTGGGACAAATCGACTTGTGGGACGAATCGACTTGTGGGACGAATGTGAATTGGGACGAATCGACTTGTGAGACGAATGTGTTGGGACGAATGTGAATTGGGACGAATTGACTGTGAATCTTCCTACGCTCTGTTGTTTGTTAGCACAGACTTTATGGAGTTTTCAACTTTGAACTTCTTACGGTCAATTTAGATTCCTCTCCAACAAAAAAACATTACTATGGACGTCATCGCCACCATGTATACTACTCTATAGTTGCACATTTCCCACTTAACCCCGCAAGACTGGTGTTAAAATCATGAAAGCGTACCTTATGCTGTTATCCAGCTCAAACTTTGGTTGAATTTTACCGCCCTTCAATCAAAACAAAACGCCGCCATTTTGTTTGAATGCGCATGCGTAAATGAAACAGCGTTACATGTCTCGTTAGGGGTAATGATATTCCTAATTTTGGTGGGAGTGCGTCATATTCCTTTCATAGAAACTATTTGCCTACTTACAATTCCAACTTCGTACACCCAATTTTATAAAAATACTAACTAGGATCAGACAATAACCTTTAACCTCTGAACTCGTATGGTCTCGTTCCCAAAATGAGGTCGCGCGAGAAACTCGAGATTGTCAAAATACAGGAAACAAGTGAGATCGTCTTGTCGAAAGTATCATGATGAAGAGGGTACGGGGAGAAGATATTTCATCCGCTGTTATGAATTATTTAAAAAAGAGACAATACACTGTGAGTATTTTTTACTTGTAATTTTCAACATGGTGAAGCGAACATGAAACCACAGAATTATGATCGTGAGTCGCCGTGATGGAGAGATGCTGATCGCCGAGTTGTTTGCTCTAAAAGTGTCGTCGACCGGTGTCTTCGGTCGCCCCCATCCCTCTGGGGGTAATAACCATGTAAGCTTGTTGTTGGGTTCATCAATTTAATAAAATTACTGTAGAAAGTCACGAGTCAGGTAATAAACTTTATTAATACAATTTTCTAAAAGATAAATATGTAACTGTGGTCTGGGAGAACCTTGCTGCTGTTAATCAATTTTTTCAGAGATTTTCTAATTTGTATTTCTTTCTATGTTGAATTTCAGTGTATTTTAATTTTAGTGTGTCTTATTTTATTTGTCTTTTGTATTCATTTTTTTTTTTACCTTACTAAACCCACAGATGGTTAAGTTGTGTAATAAAGTTATTATTATTAATACACAACTGTACCGTCAGAGGGCACTGTATGGTAAAATATATAACAACGAATTCTGAAATATTAGAATCATGCATCACAAAGCAACCTTTTTTTCTTACGCTGTATTTATTCAAGTTACTGTTCTATAGATTGTGTTTTTCAGATACTTTGCTTAAATTAAATTATGTATTTTTTATACAGGATAGTGAAACGTCATTCAAGAAAGAGATCAAGTGTAGTCGTGCTGTCACCGAGATGGCAAGTGATGTTACCATGGATATGGAAACCAGTGTAACAAATACTGTCTCTTATACAACCTGGTAAGGCTAGTAATATCATTCATTTACATGCGTATTGCAAGTTGATTTGTGACTGCTGATCAGTTAATAAAAGGATCACATCACTTCATTCATTTTGGTCAGAGTTTAATGTTTTATCGGTGTCTAGCTTGATTAAAAAGTGGATGGAGTCTTTCTGTCTATTCCAGATTTCAATATTGCGATATTTCTTCACAAATGAACTTGAAAAAAATTTCTCTTTCACTTAAACTGAAGGCGGTTTTTGTCACACCACACATGCATGAGATATGGGTCTCATATAAACAAAGATGGCGACTTTGCCTGTTGCGCAAACTAACAAGTACAAACTGAGACGTTGCCAAGCTTTAATTAGATATTTTGTTGGTGATTGGAAGGTATCGAAATAGTCACCTGCCTGTTCTGCCTAGGTCAAAACTCATACTTGTAATTTTCATTAGAAGAGTGCATTGAACTATGGGAAATTAAATATTTATCAACATAAATGTCCATTTTTAACAGTATTATAATCATCATAGTTATCCTGATTATTAGTTTTACAATGTCATACCATTTGTCATTTAGTGATCCTGAACCAATGTTGTTTGACATACAATTTTCAAGACTCAAGACGTTTATTGAAGAAGGAGTTGAGGAGTTCAAGGTGAGTGAGTAAATTCCTAGACTGGTTATCGTTGGGTCCCCTCATAATAGCCTGGAAATGCTGCAAAGATATACTTTCCACAGTCGGTGGGTGACTGTGATGTTGATTGGCTGATAAATATATCACACTGCTATTATAAATGTGCTAATTTCCTGAACAATGGATGACAGTTGTACATTCTCCCCACACTGCATCAGCTGATAGTTGCTGGATAACTACGGTTTACCTATTCCCCTGTTCCACCTATTAGTTGCCACAAAAACAAAAGTGCACATCAGGAGAGAATGGAAGTACAATATATAGTGAGGAATGTACTATTATTTTTCATATTTAACAATGGAAGATCTTGGTGAAAACATTTGAATTGCAGTCCCCAATTCTTTAGTCCCCGTTCGGACACAGTTCGAAAACGAGGATTTATGTTTTGACCTCTGTGTGTCCGTGCGTGCGTTCGGACCTATATCTTAGAAATGTCTGGACCAATCACAATCAAACTTCACACATACATCATACATGGTATTATACATATGCACGTCAATTTGTTTCACAATCTGATCCAAGATGGCCGAATAGCGGCCATTTTTGTGCTAAACATCATCAAAATCAAGCATTTCTCAGCTGTTTACAGATGGATTTTGTTCAAACTTAGTATATGCATTAGACATTATAGGACCTTGATGCACATCATTTTGTTTTACGATCTGATTCAAGATGGCGGAATGGCGGCAATTTTTGTGCTAAAAAATCCAAAAAATCAAGCATTTCTCAGCTGTTTACAGATGGATTTTGTTCAAACTTGGTATATACATTAGACATTATGGGACCTTGATGCAAATAATTTTGTTTTTCAGATAAGATTCAAAATGGCCGACTGGCGGCCATTTTGTTTTAATGAATGTGCTTCTCATTCATATCTCTGACTTGCTTTCACCTATTATGTTCAAATTTTAAATATTCATTATACATCATGTCATGGATAAACAGATATATTGGTTTGACGATCCTATTCAAAATGGCCGAATGGTGGTCATTTTTGTGCTAAAAAATCATCAAATATCAAGTATTTCTGGCATTTATGGATGGATTTCGTTCAAACTTGGTACATACATTAGAAATTACGGGTTCCTGATGCACGCCATTTTATTTTTCAGATTGGATTCAAAATTGCTGACTGGCGGCCATTTTGTTTTAATGATTGGGTTTCTAGAGCCATATCTCTTAAATGCTTTGACTGATTATATTCAAATTTTATATATTCGTTATACATCATGTTATATATATACATGTATTCAAAATGGCTGATTTTGAATGCTGTTCCAGAGCAATATCTCTTAATATGGACAAGTACTTGTTTGACAATCAGATACAAATGTCAATCATTTTAATGTTAAAAAATCATATTCCTGACATGGTTATATTCCAGCTATATTACTATAAATAAAACTATATATCTTAAATTTGATAACTAACGGGGACTGTGCCATGCATGGCTTGTTCAAATTGGAATCCCTTATTGACCTCAACCCTCAACTTTAGCGGTGACGTCAACTTCATGCACCATCCACAAAATAATTGTAGTTCGTTTTTTTTACAGAAAATGTTAACAATAATGTTATTATATTTATATAAACTAGAAGCAATGTCACATTTTTGTCTGTTTGGTTCAAAATTAAAAATGATTTCAGTACAAATTACAGAAAATGTGAACTTTACCCCATTTTGAACAGGAAAAAAATGATGCAACTACTTATGTTTTTTCCCTAGCTCACAAATGAAATAACAGAAAATCGCACATTGATATCACGATCTTTCTATAGTTATGAAATTTGTACTTTGAAACCATATTTTACAAACAAAATTACTTTCTTTGAATATTTTTTTTATTTTTTGAATTCCATTGTTACTTAAAATCTCTCCAAAACTGTCACCCATCAGTTGGTTCACTGATGGTGGTAATCTCAACTAACATTTTTGGCTTTTATAGACATCTATTGAGATGTACACCTAATAATAAATATGATATTTGTAAAATTACCGGTAGTGTTGATTGTTATCCTGCAGGTTGAACTGGTTGCTGTCTTGTATCCATTATTTGTAAACCTGTATATCGAGATGATATGTCAGGGACACAAAGCAGCAGGTAAATTATTTAATAATGCTTTTGTTTATAATGACATGACAAACAGTTTATGCTACATTCTTGTACAATGATGTGAAATAAATGCTGTTGAAATTGATAATGGCATAGAGTACTGAAAAATACTTTATTTTCGCTTGGAATTAATTTTCGCTATACATGTAGTCGCTGAAGTAATGATTCAGTGAAAATAAAATTCAGCGAATATACCTTTTTTCATATATTTTTCATTCAACTCGTGAAAATAAATTCCATACAAAACACCCGAAAAGTCTTTTCAGCAAAAATTAATTCCAGCTAAAATTAAGTATTTTACAGTATTTGGTGAATCACTAATCATTACTCAATGTGATGTATCCATTATGTAACTCAGAAGTCTTCTGATACTGACACAATAACTAAAAATGCAATAGACGTATTCCACCTTTTGAAGTAAACTTTTGTCACCTTTCTACAAAATGAGAAACAGTCATTTTTTTCCAGATTTTTTCTAAAATTATGATCAAGACCTATAAGTAATTAGGATGTAACTTACAAACCACTGTTATTGGCTGTTGTTGGTTAAATAAACTAAATAAATAAATAATGTTAATTTTCGGTTCAAATCTATAAAAAATAATTATGAAAATAGGCAAGATTGTGCATCAAAATTTGATGCTGAAATTTGACAAGTTGAATGTAAAAATAGAAAAAATGTATATTCGCTGGATTTTATTTTCACTGAATCATTCCTTCAGTGAAAATTGCGAAAATTAAATCCATGCAAAAATAAAGTATTTTACAGTACTTAAAAGTTAAATGTATGCTATGGCTTTGTATTACTGTAACAACATCAAGAGGATTCACAACACATTACTGAAAATCGTTAGTTTGGGTTGAACAGATTTTTGTTTGCACGCGGCAAAAAGTGCATGGTTGTATAATATTGGTGATTCCCGTATGGTAGGTACTTCAGTGAAGATAAACTGTTGCTAGGAAACCCTCTAAACAATTAAGTTACAAGGCTATAAATGCAAATAGTCAGAATTTATTCATTTTGCATTAAATAATACTCCTAGGCAATAGAAAAATAGTTGGGGGACACCAGCATAATTTTGGAGAAAATGATGGTTTTTTTAAAGGCTCAATTCACTTGCCCCATGCAAGTGTTTATTGGAGGTGTGGCTATGCTAATGAGTCCTGTTAATCACTTATATTGCCTATGTTTACAGAAATTCATAGTTTATTTACAAGCTGATAGCACTCGTAGGGCTAGTCAGACTTCCATAGAGCACAGACCTGAGCTGCATAAGCATTCCATAATTACAACGTGTTACAACATGATGTGGCATTGACCATTTCTTTGAATTACGTTTATTTCAACAATATCGTCGTCTGAAATGCAGAATTGATGTATCATATCCATCTGTAAAAAAGCCACGAAGAAGCCAGTAAATTAATTTGTACTGAATCACATGCTCTTTGTGGCGACTATTTAAATTTGCAAACATGATTTTCATTGAATCCGCTATTTGATAATGAGAAAAGCATTAGGAACTGTGTCAATGTGTTTGGAGATTGGATGACGCATTCTGTTTCAGCGGCCCAACATCACGTGACATTGATTGACAGCGGTTAATTACATGTATTCAAGTTTAGTAGCACGTCCTTTTTCCAGTTCATGTTTTTGATGTTTATCCTACAAAATCTCAACTCTTACACTATTTATTGCCATAAATACTATATATAGTCATAGTCGTATACATCTACTTTGGCATAATGGACCTGTAAATTTGAGAAAACGCATCTTTACCAGAGTTTGGCTGGAGCTGTTTACTACAGCGTGACTTTCAAGGAAATAATCCCTATTGTTTAGAGGCATATTTTATAGTATGTTTCTATGACCGGGATAATATGGCATAACTCAAATTGTAAGCTGGTGGTGACATATGCTGAAAAAATTGGATACTTTATGTTGTACTAAATTATTTAAAAAGTCTGGGTTTTAAAAATTCTAAAAAAATATTGACATTGTGCTCTATGGAATGGTTCTAAAAATAGTTATTTTTGAAAAATATTAGAACAAGCCAATGAACACTGCTATGCGATTTATGACCAACTTTCTCGAAAATTATGAGTAGGCTTCTACCTCAAATTTATTATATTTTAATTTTTTTTTTGTAGGAAATGATTTTCTGTATAAATACCAAGATGAATTTACTGCAAATGAAGAACAAAGAACAATGATGGATAATTTATGCGGAGTTATTCAGAAGGACGATGTTCTTAGTAAAGTTGATGTCAAACTTTTCCGGTGAGTTACCAAAACAACTTGATCTAATGAATCAATGTACAAGTCGTCATACTCTGACATTATGTGTTTACATGTTCACACATCTTGAACATGTTCAAACTTTATATATACATCATACTTCATGTTGCACATACATGTATTAGCTTGATGATCCAATTCAAGACAGTCGAATGTTGGCCAATTTAATATTTAAAATTCATTTAAATCAAACGTTTCTGCCAATAGACCATTTTCCGTACACTGCGAGAATCACGCGTTATACGTGAAATCGAACGTAAAAACAGGACAAACAAAAGTCATAGCGTCGTAGTCGCGTCAAACATCGCGTGGGATTCGACAAACGCGAAAGTATTTCGGGGACATTTCCATGCTTAATAATGTGCTGTCCACATTTGATGATAGGCAATTTCGATTAAGTGAGGGTATTCGGAAGCAATATTCCTCTGTCGAAGATCGGCTGGTCAATGTAAGCTGCGAAATAAAGAAATTCTAGTTCAAAATCAAATCGTTCGATTTTTGCGGCAGACGTTCGACGCGCGTCTTTCATGCATCTCGCGAGATCTCGCAATTGTTCGGAAAATCACCTATTCCTGAATGTGATCTTGGTCACGTATAGATAGATTTTGATCAAACTTAATACATATATTGAACTTTAGGCCAGACTTATTTTATTCCTTGTTTCTTGAGTTTTTATAAGGCAATTTTTTGCACTTACAAGTCGGCGGTTTCGCGAAACAAGGGATAATAAAAGTCTGGCCTTATCGAACCTTGACACACATCATTTTGTTTTCAAAATGGCCGACTAGCAGCCATTTTGTTTTAGCGAATACTGTTACGGAGCTAAATCTCTGACATGTCGTGACCGAACATGTTCAAACTCTATATATACATCATGTTGCACATATGCACATGATGATCCAATTCATGATGTCTGAATGACAGTCAATTTAATGTTTCTACAAATGAAGCATTTCTGCAATTCTGCAACCGCACCTTAGTTGTAAATAATGGATTTCATTTAAACTTGGTTCAGACGTTATAGAAACTTGTTCACTTATATTTTTAGCTCCGCTGTCGACTTTGTCGAGCGGAGCTTATCATATGAGTGATTGTTCGTCGTCGTCCGTGTCAATGTTTTAATTTTTCGACTTCTTCTTGAAAACTACAAGCCTGAATGCTTTGATACTTGGTGTATATGTACCTTGGGTAGACCTCTCTCAGATTTGTTCATTTCATGATCATATCTTCAATTCTCTAATTTTGGTGAATATTTTTGTCTTTTTTGGTAAAAAGTGATATTTTCGACTTCTTGTTAAAAATCCCTAGTCCAATTGCTTTGATATTACATATATGGGTACTACATGTGGACCTCTCTCAGATTTGTTCATTTTGTAATGATATCTTCTATTCTCTAATTTGGGTGAATATTTTTGTCATTTTTGGTAAAAAGTGATATTTTCAACTTCTTGTTAAAAACCGCAAGTCCAATTCCTTTGATATTACATATATAGGTACTACATGTGGACCTCTCTCAGATTTGTTCATTTTGTAATGATATCTTTAATTTTGTAATTTTGGTGAATATTTTTGTCGTTTTTGGTAAAAAGTGATATTTTTTTCTTGTTAAAAACCACAATCATTTATGGTGAAAAATGATATTTTTGAATTCTTGTTGAAAACAGCAAGTCCCATTGCATTGATACTATGCATATTGTTCATTTTCTAATGATATCTTCTGTTCTTTAATTGAAATGTGCATCGCTAACAGCGGAGCTATCTCAGCCGAGAGGCTGCTTGTTATTTTTCAAAATGTTTGTGAACACAAAACAGAATAGACCTTCAACACAAATGGCCACTGCATGTAGGATCCTGTTATCACATTCACTAATTCTCTTGATCTAGGTAACCATGAGGATGCGATGACGAGAGAGAGTGGAGCGCTATTTCAACCTCAAAAACAATTTAAGTCAATTTATCATTAACCTTTTCACCACCAGTTACTTATTTCACTACGTTCAATTACCCACCATAGACTCTGGTCAGTCAAAATGACTATTTTGAACTGTAGGCATTAATCAGCGATTCTGCCGGTGACGGAGAGATAGAATCTAGGTCAGGGCAAGCCCCATGACCCCAAGATTCTTTACCCCTTACGTCACGAACCCACATGACCGAGGCCACATGGCAGCGCCATAGGCAGCCGTACAATCACTTTTTTTCATCTCTGCCTCATCGGGAATGATTCTGAGCGGCTCTGCCTAGCTCTGTTGCTTTTTCCTGTCCGGGTTTCTAGCATGGGTTGTTGCCGCTGCATGACATCCGACATTGTAGCTGGTAGGATAAGTTTTCCTTGTCATTTTTACCCCTGTGTCGCTTTCCCCTTTGTGTGTAGTATTTTTCACAACAAAGAAATTAAAACCCGGCGCCACTACATGTATGTAACCACTTGCTGGTTTCGCGGCGGCACCTTTTACAACTGTATTTCGTTTTTCCCTCATGCATGTTGTCTTTTATTTACAATGTATTTAGCAATATATAGATGTAATGACAACACCTGGGCTCGCTGCCGTTTTCTTTTCGGTCTCCTCGTGTTTCGAGTCGACTGTGCAGTAGTTATATTCAGAATTTACCAGCATAGAACCCGCATCCGAGATACTTTTTCGTAGCTGCATGCGGGGTTCAGGGTTTTTGCATGAAGGTGTGTGTTTTTTCACTGGAGTTCTGAGACCTGAGGCTTTCTTTCAGAGCCATCAAAATCGCTGAGTCTGACCGCGTCACAGCAAGGTCACGTGTCCAGTAAACAAATTGGTTAAAGTGAGTTGCGTGTTTTGCATGAGTGGAAAGTCCTCACACTCGGCTACCGGTGCTTCGTGTACCGGGACGTTGAGTAGGAGGCCCGATGGTGGAGGTACCGATATTTTTCTCGGCCTCCCCCCGCTGATTGGAGGGCATCCTCACAGTCTGTTTTTTCAGGCGGTGGTTTACCCGATTTTACCGACTGCAGCGAGACTGTGCCCCTGGAGGCTTTCCTTCTATGGGGCCTGTTGCGCTTCCTCGCACGGCGCCGAGTTGCGCTTCCTCGCACGGCGCCGAGTTGAGGGCTTTGGTCGAAGGACTGTCAGGGCAATTGCATCCCTGGCAGGCCGGGTAGATCAGACGCAGTCAAAGCGAGCTGTCTCCACGGTGTCCCCTCGGTGGGCAAGCAGGAAGAAACATGAAAGCATGTTTGCATTCAAACATGTCTCTTCCGGGGAACCCCGTTCCCAGCCGCGGCTCTCCCACTATTTTTGGGGGAGGCCGAGGCTCAGGCTAATTGCATCGGGCCTCCTCTGGAGCCTCTGGCACTGAATGCCAATGAGGTGATGACAGCCAAGCCTCCAATCTCAGGGCAGGGCTTTCAGAGCAGGGCACACGTTGACCCCCCCCCCCACTTTCAGCCAGCTAGGATTTGTCACACGGTAACGATACAAGGGTAACGAATTTATCCTTGTGTTCGGTCTCCGCTGTGGGTTTTGACTCCCTTCTTACTGACCAATGGGCATCCCCAGACGGAACCGACCCTGTCATGAGACGCTCAGTCGAACACACTCCCTCTCACATATTTAAAGTGAAAAGAGACGCAGTTTGCTCGTGTCGGATACAGCTGGTACTCCGGGCGGTCCCTCAGAGTCTTCCATCCCTATGACTCGGTGAGCCATGCTTTTGGGGTGATGCGTAGTATCATCGATGCCAGTGATACGATGTAAATACCCCCACCCTTGATCCTAAGGTGACCACCTAATGTTGCTTCAACGCTTATCCAAGTTATCGGATCACGTGCGTCGGGATCCAAAGCAACCCCGTTGGCACGTCTCTCCCTGTCTGTCGAGTGCGGAGTGAGGCGCAGAGCACGCAAACGGTGTTCATGGGCGTCGTTGGTCAGCCAAACGCGTCAGGCTAACACAGGATTTACTTCACCAGTTGGGCTCGTTAGTAAATCGTTAGTAAGTCCCACCTTGACCCAACGCGCAGTTGATGTCCCTGGGCATGGAGTTTTGACACAGAGGTAAGCCTGGCTTATCAAGCGTGCTGCTTAGCGCTAAGCAGCCTAGCCGAATGCCTAGTCAGCGTTCCCTCAGTGTCCCTCCGAGAACTAATGCGGATCATCGGAATGATGACCTCAGTTCAAAGCGTCGTTCCCCAGGCCGCACTACGCAGCCGCCTGGTATAACGCTTGTTATAATGCCAAGCTCTCCTATGGGAACTAGATAGGCGGGTTTCGATCTCGAACCAAGTGAAGGAAGCCCTGCCCTGGTGGTCGTCACTGGCCAACCTCGGACAGGGGGCCCTTGGACCCGCTCGCTGCAGGTATGACTCTGATAACAGATGCTTCCCCCCGGGGTTGGGGAGCGTATCTATTGGACCAACAAGCCCAAGGATATGGCCCCGCATTAGTTTCGGGATTACCATATCAACCGACTCGAACTGAGAGCAGTGTACTTAGCACTACCACGCTTTCTATCTGTACTTCGAGACCACAGAGTCCTGCTCCGCACAGGCAACGCAGCGGTGGTCTCCTTCAAGAAGAAGGGGGGGATACATTCCCCATCGTTGTCAGCCCTAGCGGAGCAAATCCTCCTTTGGTGCCTGGAATACAATGTGGAGCTAACCGCACACCACCTTCCAGGGGTGAGGAACAGTCTGGCGACGCCCTTTCAGGACGGCTTCGTCTCCAGAGCACGGAGTGGCTGATACCCCAGTGGGTAGCCTCCAGGCTGTTTCGGCTGTGGGGCGGTCCAAGCAGTTTGCCGCACCCCGGATCGCCAAGCTCCTGACGTATGTAACACTCCTGCTGACTCAGGAGCCTGGGCCAGGGCCGCTTTGCTAACCCCGTGGACCCACTTAGTTGTGAACGCTTTTCCTCCCTTCCGGCTAGTTCATCGGGCACCGGAGAAAACTTTGACAAGTGCACACCTGCATATTATCATGGATGCACCCAATTGGCCAAGCAAGGCCTAGTTTCCACTTCTGTTGGAAATGCTAGTCGAAACACCAGCAGTGCTTCCGGACTTACCGGCACCGGCCGTCCCAACCAGACAGCACACAACCAACGAGCCCAGCAGGTATCACTTACACGCATAGAGGCTCTCAGTAGACCTGTACATATGAAAGCCTTATCTGAGCGGGCTGCCAACATCCTGGCCAGGGCGAACAGGGATTCCACCAACGCGGCCTACATTTCTAGGCTGCGAGCATACACTGATTGATGTAGCGGAAGGGAGATTGATCCATACCATCCCTCTACAGGCCAGGTAGCAGGCTCCTTGGTCCACCTGTTTGACGAAGTGGGTTTGTCCTATGCAGCGATCGTTGGCTACAGGTCGGCCTTGTCCCCCACCACTCAAAACGTACGGGAACAAGACTAGCCGATTGTCCTATTATTAGGAGACTATTTACTGCTTTCCGGACGCCAAGACCCCATACAAGGGAGCCGCCCAACTGGGACTCGTCGGCTGTGTTGTCTACTCTAAGCAGACCGCCCTTTGAGCCTCTCCAATCAGCACCACTCAAATTTTTGACGTGGAAAATAGTCTTCCTACTGGCCCTCGCCTCAGGTAGGGTCGGCCAGAGCTGGGGGCATTGTCCTTCTCGGATGATGTACCGCTGTTATGGACAATCAAGTTGTGCTAAAGACACGAATCAGGTTTCTCGCCCAGAACCAAATCCCAGGACACGATCCTCACCCGATCTTCATCCCCCGGCTGTCAAATTGCTTCTCTACCCGGTTCGAGCACGGAGTTGCCACCAAACCGTACTAAGGATTTGGAACGGGATGCCAGGCACATATCTTAGTGTTATGGCCCAGGCAGGCAGGATAGACCGGCCTCCCCAGCACCATAACCAGGTGGTTTACTGCGACTGTATTAGAGGTCTATAATACTTTAACTTCCTCGACACAGAGCTTGCAGAGACACCAAGTACGAGCGTATGAGGTCTGTGCAATTGCTAACTCGCTAGTGCTAGCGTCAGCCCCCCCTCCCTCGAGCACACATGGAGGGCAGGCTTCTGGAGAACGCAGAACGTCTTTATCAACTACCACCTAAGAGACACCGAATCCATTGAAAAGGGTTTCTCTAGGTTGGGTTCCGTCATAGCGGGTCAGTCTTGGTTTGCTGACCCAGCCCGAACGACCGCAAGGGTCCCTGCGCATAGGCAATAAGTCAGTCCGGCATTTTATGCGGACAGATTTCTCTACCATCAGCACTTCCCTGAAAGCTCCCAGGTCCCGCTTTGCGGCCTATGCCCTCATGCAGAACTGTTTTGGTCTTTACTTCGAAAGCTTACTACTCCCTGGAATTGGGTTGGGGGTCTAGCTTTCTCGGGCACACCAAACCCTGTCACCGTAGCAGCATTTTGGCTTCTTGCTCCGGGGACAGCACAGGCAAGATAAGACACCACCCATTTTTGGGTCTTAACTAGGGTGTTGAGTTTGTTTTCATCCCGGACTGGGCGTCTGACTCTGCCTACAGGTCAAAATAGTCATTTTGACTGACCGGAGTTTATGGTGGGTAATTGATCGTAGTGAATTTAGGCGAGGGTTCTCCGAACCCACCAATTAACACAGTTCATACCCACCATAGACCCCCCCCCCCAACCACCCCACTCTTTCCGTAGCGTTGGTCTAAGTCCTCGAGGCGGAGAGAAAGGAACCAGAGTGATTGTACGGCTGCCTATGGCACTGCCATGTGGCTTCGGTCACGTGGGTTCGTGACGTAAGGCGTAAAGAATCTTGGGTCATGGGGCTTAAATTCCCCTGACCTAGATTCTATCTCTCTGTCACCGACAGAATCGCTGATTAATGCCTACAGTTCAAAATAGTCATTTTGACTGACCGGAGTCTATGGTGGGTATGAACTATGTGAATAGGCGGGTTCGGAGAACCCTCGCCTAATTTCATCACAAATTCACAAAATAGTTTATAGTCCGCACATTCCTCCAGAAGATTGGAACAAAAATAGCAAAATTTTTGAAAACTAATAATTGACTTAAATTGACTCCAAAATTAGGGGTCATATCCAGAAATATTTAAGAAAAAAGTGCAGAAAATGTGGCAGAGAAAGTCTGGCGGTGAAAAGGGTAATGACAGTCTATTCAGTTTATCACTGCTGACATAATGTATATTGCTGGGGGACCAAGTAAGTTCCTATCCCATCTTGTAAATGATTAAATTTCAAGTTTAATTTTGTTTTCTGTTTAGTGAGAGTAAGTACCTGATCCAGTTATCCAATACAACATTAGAATACCTATTACGTTACCTACAAAGTAATGATAATACAATTTTATTGAAAATGTTTAATAATCACCTTCATGTTGTAGGTAAGTTTATTTGCAGTGTGCATTTTAGTTTTATGTAACAAACATTGTAATACTTCAATTTACTGGAATTAATTTTCGCTGAAGAGAAATTTTGTCTTAAGATTATTTTCACTGATTTGTGATGACGTGAATGTTAAAATATAGGAAAAAAGGTATTTTCACTAGATTATATTTTTCATATCTTCAGCGAAAATAAATTCCAAGTGAAAATAAAGTACATTGCAGATATATACATGTTGTATGAGTGACATGGGATGCTTATGATACAACTCGACAATATTCAATTTATTATATTTCATTTTTTTCAAAGAAAATAGTCAGTCTCATTGATCTAACATATTATTTAATCAGATTATATGCTTTGGATTTCTCATCTTTTATTTTATTCCAAGAACACATTTTATGTGTTATTTTCTGTAAAAGCACATTAATATCAGATACATGTGTATTATTTATTCAAGTAGCATACATTAATATTGCCCACACAAGTTTTATAAATGTTGGTGATTACTTTAACAGGGAACTTATATCAGTGTCTGTGGGTGAATTAAGTCTAATTTTAAAGTTTCATTCATTCTCAGAGTTTCATTTAATTTGGTATTGTGCAACATTTAATGGGCTTCACTTCAGGAAACAATCCATATACAACAATCCATCTGGATTCACCCATGTTTTGTATCACTGTGGGTCACAGTATTCTGAAATAGTAGAAAATCTTTGTGATTTCACTCATGCCACAACACTATTCAAAAATGTTAGCAAATGATGTTTTAACATGGAAAAACTCTCCAATTCCACCTCTAATAAAACTCTAATCTGATCACCACCCTTTATTGCCCTCCCTCCCCTCAAATTAATTGTTTATGCCTTTAATTATCTAAAGGGGCATATACCGGGTACAACTGAATTGAGGGGTTAGAGTTAGGGGTGGGTGTACATTGGAATGTCTTTCATTTAACACAAAATCAAATGGAAAGCAGAGGTGATTTCCAGCATTTGTATGCACTGACAAACTTTAAAAACTGAACACTCACTACATATATTTGCATCAATTCACGCAATTTCAGACTATCAAATGAAATATCTCACAAAATAGTTTCACGACCCCTTTAAAAATACAGTCATCTGAATGATCTCAGAGTGAAACTTTAATGCTCTAGCATTTACTTACTTGGTGAAGCAAATGTTGGTTCATGTTATTGGAGATGCACTTCGTAATATAATGGTAATTCTGTTCTGAATGATTACAATATCCACATGCTAATAATAGGTGACCATTTCATCACAGTTATGGTGAATGTTTGAAATTAAAAAATAAAAATAAATTCAGAAAATGATTTTAATAAACTTGATCATCCATCTGTTCCAGTTCAAGGTCTTCACAATGGAGATCATGACCCAAATGAGAACGGTTTCATAAAGACCAATATTTCCGTGGAAACTGAGGCAGCTAAAAAGAAGTCTAGCAGTTCAGTGATGTTGAGGTCATTGAAGGATTGTATTCAGAAGATTCGTGATGGTCCACCTTCACTGCCATCGATACTGTATTATAGCTTTAGCAACACATATCAAGGGTGAGTTCATTAGTTTACAATCAATAAAATCATCCATGATTAATTAAGAATGGATGCAGTTAACTAGAAATGAATTTGACAATTTTAAAAGCACAAATTATTGACATTGCACGGACGCATGGACACACGGATGCACAAAGGTAATTCCATAGGTCACCTATGCGTCTGAACGGGGAACAAGTGAGTAGGAGCCTATCAAAAAGCCTTTCAAGAAAACAGTGTAATCTGCTGCAAATAGCTATCTTTAGGATAAACTGACCCACAGATGTATTGTGTATGATAGCTTATGATGCACATGCACAGCAGATTATGTAAATATGAACCAAAACATTTTTTAATTATGTTTGTTTATATAATGTTTATAAATAAAACGCTAACAGGACTGATCTCTTAATTTGGTAAAACATTACCAACATTGATACATGTAGCTCCAAAAAAAAATTATTTGTTTTAATCGCAGCCTTAAAACTGGCCGCAACTTATTTACGAAGGAATAGCCTTCCTGTATTAATGAATAACATGTGCTAGGAAGGTAATGCATGTATCGTGGTGTTATGTAGTTCATCCAGTGTTTTAAATTACTGCCCCCTGCTAGTGAAATATCTCTGTCTTGTTTTCAGGTTGAATACTGTGAGGGTATCTCCGGATCAGAGATTGCTGTGTGGTGGATTTGAAGACTCGGCCCTCAGAGTATGGAGCCTATCACCAACTAAATTAAAAGCTGCCGAGCACACTGTGGATATATCTAAGATACACTCACTTGGAGACCATATTTGTGATAAATTCCAGGAAGATAGGTAACTGAATTACCTTCAACAGTATCAAAGCTAGTTTTGAAAAATTCATTGATATTCAAAATCATTTATTGTATGGTTTTATTATGTATGCATGAAGGCAGTACTCTGATGGTATCAACCGTGTACTGTCAGTAGTTTAGTTTGCTATAGTGCCCTTCAATATTCTCATATACAAGACAATTTTATCAAATTTGACCTTGAAAATGTGTGCCCTCCCAACTGCAAAGTTCAAGTCCAGTTTGTACATATTCTGTGAACTGTAAATTTGTGACGGTTTCAATTGATTGATCTGTGTTATAATGCAGGGTGGGAATTGAAAGTAAAGCACTCCGAGGTCACAGCGGTCCAGTCTATGCAGCTTGTTTTACAGTAGATTCATCTCATTTATTATCCAGTTCAGAAGATACTACAGGTAAGTAGTGTTTTATAACACACTCATAAATATATATTCACATATATTATGTGGTTTTTACGAGGATATCTTAAAGTATGCACGAAGACAGTACAGCAGGAGGTTGATGTGACGGTGTACTGTCTGAGTGCATACTTGAAGTATCCATGTAATAACCTTATTATTATACATCTTTTCCTTCCAAGGATGCATTATGGGAATGCCGAAATTCAAAATGTTTAGAACAGAATCAGCGAACTTTGTGTGGAATCCGGTCAAACCCTCGTGGCAGCCATGATTGTTTTTATTGTTAGAGGACGCTTATGCGCGTAATCATTCCATATTCGGAATTCGCATTTCCTAATATGGTGAAAATACCCTGTAAAATACCGCAAAATTATAGCACACTGTAACTTATGGCGTTACTGTATACATGTATATTTGAGAAAATATTCATAATTTCAAACATAAACAGAGTCCCAACTGTGTTTGGTGTATCTAAAATGGGGTAGTGTTGTTTCCAGAGTCCATTCTTACTTTTACTGTGGGTGCATCCTGAACACTTCATTGATTTGTTTGTGTTTTAAGTTGAACAATTTATTTGTGTTTTTTGGTGCCAAAAAAGTACACCAATCTTACTACTGTGGAGTTATTTATTGCTATTATGGTATGCATTGTGTAATATCCTGTATATCCTAATAGCAATAAACATCACAGTTTTTATACCCCTTGATTTTGTACACAATCATTTAACAAAATGCAGTCATGCTTTTGTACAATATGTCGTTTTAAGACATGGTGGTTTATTGCTTGGATAAAGTATCTTAAATGGAAGCATCTACTAGTAATATATAAATACTACAAGTCACACTTATATCACTTTTGTTTGATCTACCATATCCCTGTCTTTGTAGTACGTTTGTGGGATCTAGACACATATACTAATAAAGTAGTGTACCAAGGTCACAACTACCCTATATGGGACATGGATACTGGTAGTGTGGGGCCATATTTTGCCACTGCTTCCCAAGACCACACTGCAAGACTATGGACATTGGATAGAAACTATCCATTGAGGATATTTGCCGGTCACTTAATGGATGTAGATGTGAGTATGTGTTTTCTATGACAGTATTTTGTGCTTTACACAAAAGGATAATATTTTAATAAAAAATTATGGTATTGTCATCAAAAGTAAAGATTCAAAGATTGCTTTTAATGACCTCCTCCCCACATCCCTTTGCAACTAAATAACACATTGTGTTAATTACTGTAAAACACATTAAAATAGCTACATGCTATTTTAGCATATTTTTCTTGATATAAGAATTAAAAGAATCTTAATTTAACGAAAGTACCAATCTTATTGTGTGAATTGACTTTATTTTAAATTAGTGACCTCTTGAATTAGCGAAATTACAGATTAGCTATATTGGCTAAAATAACATGCTAGCAAAAAAGACGTATTTTAAAGTATATGGCAACGATTTCTTTTGCTTTTCTTAGGAATTTTGCATATTTTGACTCATTTTTTTGACACCTCCATAACTGATTATTTGATGTGAAATCTGATGATAAATACTAGATCCAATCTGAATTTCTACATGTTGGCACTTATTGCATGGACCCATGTTTGAACAGTCTTTAAACAAATAATTCCCATAATGCGTTGATGCATCTCATTACAATGTCACATTATGCACTGTTTAGCTATTTCAGCACTAAGCAACTGTTACTACAAAATAAATGAAAGAATTTGAGAGAATTTGCACAGATCATGATAATTTATGGAGAAATTTTACTGAATGAGCAACTAAGGCATTAAGATGGAACACTGGTGAAATGAGCACATTATTTGTTTTTCAGTGTGTGAGGTTTCACCCAAACTGTAACTATATAGCAACAGGCTCCTCTGATAGAACTGTCCGACTGTGGAGTGTACAAGATGGGAAATGTGTTAGGTTGTTTACCGGACATAAGGTGAGGGCGCTTTTCATATATTATATTTTAGTCAAATAACGCAGCACTCTGGGAAATTATTTAATATGTGGTATCCACATTGTAATATAAGATCAGACAAGTTCAAGTGGAATTAATGCCATAATGCCAGTTTTATAATGATTAAACAATTTAGTAGTATAATATAAAGGTGCAAACAAGCTGAAACAGTATTGCATTGTAATACACAGGTCCTACTATTTATTGTAAAGAAGGTTACATTGTTTAGTCTGTTGGCCAAGTTTTGTTATATTGTGTTGCTTGGAAGAAGACATGCCACAACTTTCTGGCCATGAGAGCAATGGCCAGGTTAATCGTGGGGGTGTGGATCAATATACTAAAGCCTGTACATTAAGTTGATATTTTAAGGCTGACCAAGGTGAATGCTATCCAATGGCTTCCACCTGATTAAGGCCAACAAAGATTTTATTGCACATTCGTATCAAGCAGCACACAACAAAATTTTGTGTAAACAAACACACATTGTATTAATCACTCAGGATTAGGGTTATCAGATGTTTTTTATTGAAATCTGTGGTAGGGAATGGCGCAATTGATAAAGGTAGTTTGAATTATCAATTTCATATTTTCAAAGTAGGTGGAAAATCATTGAAGTAGCAGGAAAATTTGGTTGGCTACGGGCCTCTAATGAAAAGCCTGGCTACAATTTTCTTGAATTACAATATGGATTTATTCTGTTTCTCACCAAATTAAGATATATCAAAATATGGTCACCAACCTACTTTTAGCACACAAAAAATGGATTAATGAAAATAGTGTTTCTTGGGTCATTTATTTTTGGTTTCCATTTGCGTACATACATTTAAGATGAAAAAAGCATATGCAGTTAGGAGATGTGTTGTCACAAATTATTTAGAAATTCTAAAATATATTATTTATTCTTCATAAAATTATGCTTTAGATTCCAACGAAAAACTTTATAAAGACTCATAGCTTCCTATTTTTCATATAAAACATATTTTGTACTATTAAGTAGAAAAATCAACGTTTAAAATATATTTAACATACAATCCAATATTTCTTCATCCTCACTAAGTAATAGATCAAATGCATGGGAACAACCGTAAGTTATTCAGGGCTTTTATGTCATGACAAAATTCTCAAAATTAGGGTACATTCATTGGATATTTTTCTGATTTGGTGTCATTTATAGCTGAGTTGGAGTTGACATATTCATATTTTACAGTTAGAGGACTTTGGTGTGTCCAAACTCTAAAAAACGTAAAATCATTGTTTTACTGGAAAATATGTGAATTTAAAACTTAAAACTATATGTGAATATATCAAAATTAGTTAACTTAAATACTAGTAAAAATTAATGCATTTACAATACTGCTTATAAATGTTGCATTCTCATTTGCAAATAAGTGAAACATCACCCCCAAGACAAGCCAAAAATATACATTGTGTTCAATAATGCTATTTAAGTCCGCGTTCGGACGAAGTCCGAAAACAGGGACTATTAATTTGGTTTCGTTCCGTCTGTCCGTTCGTCCGGAACTATATCTCGGACACCCATTGACAGATTTCATTCAAACTTTACATGAAGACAATACATAATGTCTTGCATATGCACGTCAAGTTACTTTATGATCGGAGCAAAAATGGCCGACTGATACATAAATGTGCCTGCAGCAGTTTCTTGGAGATGACTGGGCCGATTTGGATCAAAGTTGGTATGATGATGATCATACATATTTGGTTATAGGTGCACGTCATACTTTTTCCGTGATTTGAAAAAATATGGCCATTTTGTTTTTCATGTACCCATGCTACCTATTCTGTCCTCATTTTCTCACTTATTTCATTTTGAGGGTGCTGGAGGGTCTTATCCCTTAAACAAAAACATCTACAATGTAACTTGCCTTCATAAACAACCAAAGACTCCCATTACCTAAGTGTGTGTCTATTGTTAAAAGTGCTACAGTCGTTATTTTCGATATATAAGATTCATAACAGATTATGCAACACGTGGCTTTATATAAAATTCGTGCTGTGAGACGATTTAGCGTTAATGGGGCTCGCTGAAATCCCGTCAATCTTTCCATTATTCATTCACAATTTAAACATTAGATGATGAAAACATCTATATATATACAAACCATGTATATATATATTTCAGATTTGCAAAATGGGAGTTCATATATTAAATATTTAATTTGTTTCACAGGGGACAGTGTTCAGCTTGGCGTTTTCACCAAATGGAAAGTTCCTTGCATCCTCGGGGGAAGACCGGAAAGTCAAACTCTGGGATTTAGGATCTGGAAATATGGTAAAAGAACTTTCCGGACATCAAGATAATGTATATTCATTGAACTTTAGTAACGACAGTACTATGTTAGCATCGGGTGGATTGGATAACACTATCCGTGTGTGGGATGTCAGGCAGTCATTCAGTCCAAGTTCACAGTAAGTTCACTATTTATAAATTATCTAGATTCATTCTAGAAGTAAAATGTGCTCTTTGTATCTATTGGCAAGTCATGAAGTGACAAGATAACATGCCAAAGCACTCAAAATCATTTTGATATTCTGAATTGTTCATGGGATACCCCTTATCATATAAGGCTCTGTGCTGTACTGTGGCAGAATGAAAGATGATTTTAGTACACATTTTGTTGTTTTTATCATGAACTGGCTGTTTCCACTAAAAAAACATACTGCGAACAACACACAAACACGCACATTCTTATGCAGTACTTTATGAAATACAAGGTTTTATATATATCAGCATCACATTTGGGCAAATGTTGGTCCTGAATACAAATCCACTAAAAATGTTGACACTGAATACATTTTCACGTTATTATCTATTTCTTTGTAGCTCTGATACTGGCGTGTCACTAGAAATATTAGGATCTTTCCCAATGAGGACTTCTTCAGTACATTATTTAGAGTTTGTGTCTTGTAATCTATTGCTAGCAGCTGGTGCTATAAATGTGACACAGTAGTGAATATATCTGTAATGGTCTTCTACTGCCCAGTGTGGAATATGAAACTGTAATATACAAGGGGTACCACATGATATGGATCTTGTTCATTGTACTTCATGTACATTGCTAGGTAAACCCAGCCAGGTGTAACTTATAGTTAGTTTCCTGCTGAAGGGGGAGTGTCGTCCCATGATAATCCTCGACTGTAACAAGGATAATGTGAAATTTGTATGTGTACTGAGGACTGGAACAGTTTTTACGACCACTCTACTGAACACCGTTCTTCATACTATATAAAGCCATGAGCCTTGTGAGTGGGGTGGGTGCAAAGTACTTTGCTCTGCCAAGTTGGCAGCTGACCGTGGGGATTGAACTCGCATCCTCCCTGATGCTGCAGTGACAAGCTAACCAATGTGTTAGGTCTTATAATTGTATTGCCGTAATTTGTTGGTACAGTTGGAATGAGATTCAAATTACCATGTAACATTCAGTTTTGTATCTTTAGAAGTTTTAAGATGCTGACTGGTGTCCTTTTCCAATTCTACTGCCGGTAATAGCACTGATGATGGCAAATTTAAAACAGTACATTCGCTCAAAGTTTATCTGATCTTAACAAAACCGCACTTAAATAGTTTCCCATTGATCATATCCACTATACTATTTTAATATCTATGTCACTAATTTATCTGTAACAGCAGACGTGATCAACCAGAGAGATAGAACATTGTTTGAGAGGGAAAACAAGTGTCATGGATATCTTGCTCTCAATCAGATCTTGGCATCCAGTTGCCTCTAAGGTCTATCCTCTTTAATCTATACTCTAGCACCAGTCTCACACCAGAAGTATCTGCAGAAGACATTGGTTCAGTATATAGTGTGTAACGCCACACATTGATAATTGGTGTATGTATTGAGAGTAAATTAAATCAGCTGAGTTAACTGACGCACACAGTCTCTATGACAACCATTCATAAGATACCATGACTCATTAAATAATTTGATTGTCTTGAAGACGAGGGATACAATTAATCCATCTTTAACGTTTGTAAATAATCATGTAGTTTCTATGTACATTTATTTATATACAGTTTGTATTTTATTTATATTACATGTATATTCTTTTTTTTTTTATATTGTGCAAATAAACTTTTTTTTTCTAAATTATTTCCATGGATCTTCACTTGGTTTCTATATTTCAATAAAAGATCATCTCAAGTTACAATGATGCAAAAATAAAATTAGATTGAGTGAATGGTGTTTATTAAAAAATTAGAGTTGGTGATGTTTGTGCAATTGTTTGTACTAGTATTTACTTTTGCTATACTGAAATCCAAGACATGCCCTGAAAAGGCTGCTCGATGCATTTATCAGTTTTACAGAAATGCAAGTCACATAAGATTAAATTTGATTTGTGCATGTATCTCAAATGCAGATTGTCCAAACCACAGTGGAGGGACTGTCCAAACGTAGTACTTGTATACCAAGAAGTGTACATAGACAATGGTGTCAATAATGCTTGCTGTATGTACATGTATTGGTGAGCTGCTTGCATCCATTCAGTCGCGTAAACATTGAACAGACTTGTACTGATAGATTTTGCTCGAATTGGAGAATGTAAATTCTGACCAATCACTTGTTGTGAGAGAGAGGCTTATGCTTAGAATGGGAGCTGTATATGTTGGAACTTGACATTGTTGTGGTAATCCACTCAACCAAAAACACCCGCATTTCACTGTGCGAGTTCAGGTTTATTCCTAAACCAATTTACAGCAATGGTGTGGTTTGCTAACTATCATCATGGGGTTTATAGTTCCATGCTATCATCAACCAGAGGTGGCGGCACAAAATTTTGAATGGGTGTGGGGGTCTGCTCACCAACCTTGTGCCGAAGACGCGATCTTACCAGGGGGTCCGATGCCCCTCCCCCGTGTCGCCACCACTGTAATCAAAGTCTTGCAATGTTGTTCAAATCTAAAGCGAGGAAGAGTACAGACGTTATTGACCAATGGCTGCAGTCGTTGTGACAATCACGTGATTTCTAGGTTTCTAATCTCATGGATAAAAATATGAAATATCTATACCGGTATGTTTATGACGCGCTTTAATATAACCCCGTAAGTAACCTTGTTTTATTGAACTAACTAGTACGCTGATGTGCTGCCATGGTTCCTCCGTAAATTATACAAATATTGTAACACCTTGTAAAATTTCAATTAATTTAATAACAATATTGCAGGTTTCTGGGGCATATACTGTAAAATACTTTATATTAGTTGGAATTAATATTCACTGAAATTGCTTTTTTGGTGTTTTGTATGGAATTTATTCACGTCATATTTTTGATGAGTTGAATGTAAAATATGGAAAATATTCACAGAATTTCATTTTCACTAAATCATCGCTTCAGCGAAAATAGCGAAAATGAATTCTAAGGTAAAATAAAGTATTTTACAGTAATATTGTGTTTGATTGCGTCATCAACTGTAGGTGCTCTGTCCCCGTGTTGTGAATACATACAAATGCGAATTTGTGAGAATACCTTCAGGAAACGCAGGTAATTACGTCATCTGATAATTTGAAGTGAACACATCAGATTTTCAAAGACAGATAAATTGGCCTTCAAAAATTAAATATATTTCAAATTAAAATAATAGTCTTACACTGAAGAAGCAATACATGTTCCGTGAGTGCAACTTGAAGATTCACTAATACAATCACTGTAGTTTGTCCAAATTCAAACAGTTGGGACTGGTTAAAAGGGTGATACTATAATTGACATCTTTGAAAGTTGTCTGCGTATGCACGTTCTCAACGGTTTCCTTGAGAGCGACGTCCGTAACTGACGGATACTTGCATATTTGTGAGTAAAATACATATTTCTTTTGACATACGAGTAGTATTTACCATACCGTAAATACGGTTGTTTACTTGCTTTACTTTGTATGTCAGCATTTAATATGAGTTTACGAATATTTCTCAGTACTTATTTACTGTTTAAAATGCTGTACCATTACTTTCACGTTTCACCACCCAAATTTGATTTGAGGGCCAACATCGTTATATGATTGTGTGATGTCATTATATTATATGCCAACATCGTTATATGATTGTGCGATGTCATTATATTATATGCCAACATCGTTATATGATTGTGCGATGTCATTATATTATATGCCAACATCGTTATATGATTGTGCGATGTCATTATATTATATGCCAACATCGTTATATGATTGTGCGATGTCATATTATATGCCAACATCGTTATATGATTGTGCGATGTCATTATATTATATGCCAACATCGTTATATGATTGTGTGATGTCATTATATTATATGCCAACATTGTTATATGATTGTGCGATGTCATTATATTATATGCCAACATCGTTATATGATTGTGCGATGTCATTATATTAAATGCCAACATCGTTATATGATTGTGCGATGTCATTATATTATATGCCAACATCGTTATATGATTGTGCGATGTCATTATATTATATGCCAACATCGTTATATGATTGTGTGATGTCATTATATTATATGCCAACATCGTTATATGATTGTGTGATGTCATTATATTATATGCCAACATCGTTATATGATTGTGTGATGTCATTATATTATATGCCAACATCGTTATATGATTGTGTGATGTCATTATCTTATATGCCAACATCGTTATATGATTGTGCGATGTCATTATATTATATGCCAACATCGTTATATGATTGTGTGATGTCATTATATTGTATGCCAACATCGTTATATGATTGTGTGATGTCATTATATTATATGCCAACATCGTTATATGATTGTGTGATGTCATTATATTATATCAGATCATAGCATAGGGTGAGAATATTTTTACAAATTGTGTCAGATCACATCAAAAGATGGGAAATACATACAATTTAGCCATGAATCCAAAGTCAAAACTGTTGTTAATTTATTTATCATGAACTTCAACAACATTTCCCAATCAACCTCATTAGATTAGATAAATTGCCATAAATCACATCCCTTTTTATTTTGCTGAATAGATTAGCTCTAATTAATACCAGTGGATAAAAGTTGCGACTTTTACCTGACCCGACTTATAGTTATTATTAAGTCAGTATTTCCAGTGTGGTAACATGTATAATACCTTCTATGGACCAGATAGATATACTGAACCCATGCCAACAGCCGATTAAATATAACTACAAGAAAGAAGTTTCGTCACTAGAACCAATTTATGCAAATGCTCAAATGAAATGGATTATTTATATAGCCGTCTGGTGGTCACCATGCTGTTGCCCTCATTAATACGCGGAGTAAATTTGAGCTTTTAAATTCACACCGTAAATCAAACAATGGGGATGAACTTATGAATTATATTGAACTTAGAAACCGGTATATGTAAAGCGAGAGAGTATAAGTTTAGACAACGTAATACTAGTATGTTGTAACATTACACACAGAATCATTTTTGAAGGATGGAAAATGGACTGTTTTACAAGAGGGCAATATTTAGTTGAATTGAAAGAATGGAAATAAAATGCTTAATGTATAACCAGAAAATGATGATGTAACTTTTAAAAGAAACATTATTGACAAATAATAAGACGACTCTCATTGTTATGTGAATCTAATGTGCCTTTAGCGTTTAACAGTGACATTACGTTGAAAGAAGTCACAACTTGTATCGAAAACACAAGGAACGGGAAAGGAAACCGATCCGGATGGAATTGTGAATGGAATCTCTCGTTACTTGCATGAGTTTTGACAACCCTGTGGACAATGTACAACGAAATAAAACCTTGTGTACTGTGTATTGGGTGACTTACAGAATATTTGACTGCACTACACGACAAGGTTGTATGCTAAGCTTTTTATTATTTAGTTTATTTGTTAATGGACTTACTTTCTATATGGATAAGCATTACTGTAACAATAGGGGTATATGCGTCACACATGATTTCACAAATATAATGTAAGCTAATGATATTGCCGATGTGTCCGACACGCCTATTCTATTCTACAGAGAAAGTTAAAGTAGCTACGGCGATTTTGTGATCATTGAGGCATGGTGGTAAATTTAGATAAAATTTAAAAATCGTAGTTTTCCGTAATGGGTGAGTTTCGAGGGTTATGAAAATTTGTTATTCAAATGCACCCCAGTTGAGCCTAGTAAAGCAATACAACTATCTGGGTTTATTATTTTCATCAAAATTAGTCTGGACGGCGGCAAGAAAATGTATGGGAAATATGTGGTTAAGAGTACTCGATAATTGGGGAGAGTGTGCAATTTATTTTTTGTATATTTTTTTTAAGATGCTGAAGTGCTTTCAGGTAACTAATCTCAACTATAGAGGACCTCAATCACAATAGAAAGACCTACTAGTATTTGTGGCAAAAGGTTATATATATTATACATGTACATTTTGTATTCAAATTAAGTCTATGACCTAGTTTCAACAGCACGGACGTGACCCAATTGAATATAATATGCAGTCGAGCTTTGAGAAATATAATCACCAACATAACGAGTACTCGTCCTCATCACCTGACATCTAATATGTAGATTTCTTTGTTTCATCCACAGCCAGGTGTCCGGGAACTTTCTTAGTTACACACGAATTATGTAGCACAGATATTATAAACTAAGTTTGGTTTACTGCTGACAAAAAACACTACTACTGATATTCAGGGATATGCAGAAAAAAGAAGAAAAATTGAAATAAAATGTACATTTTCAGAATGTATGAATCATATCCGTAGATGGCTGAGTACTGATGACATTTACCAAACTTTTACCATCAAATGCATGCTCGTATACATCAGATAGGATTGTGGGTAATCACAGGCACGATGTATTAACCTACGTTTTGCAGCTGCCAATCTTTTATGACATGAAAAACATATGATTGGAAATTCAACTTGGTTTTTCCATATGATTCTACCATCAGTTTAGCTCGCCAAATTCCAGCTTTGTAAACATGGACATCACAGACAACCGAGTTACTTCTGCTCTACCATGGTTTTTAGTAACCGGGGTTCTAATGTGAGGAATTGCCACATTACTTGCGTATATGCTCACATTGTGTACAGCAGAAAGAGGGGGGCCATTGCCAGGCATGCCCGGACCACGGGGGTGGCCGATAGTTGGATCGCTCTTTTCACTTAGTAAGTTTCCTCGGAACACTGTTTTATCATGTCTAGTTCAAAATCGTTTGAATTGTTTCACAATTAAACGTGTTCAATGTTTCCACTCAGAGTTATATTTACGGAAAAAGTTCCTCAATGCCCCCTCACCCCTAACACTCCAGTCCCCCAATGTAATTCAATATGCCCCGTCAAATAATAAATAAGTGACCCAAAAATGGATCTATACAATTGAAAGAAAAGAGGGGTACTTGAGAGGCTGGGTTAGGATTAGAGTGACGGGTAAGGGGGGAGGTCCTGAGGAACTCTTATCCTATACTAACTCAGAGTCAACTATCGGGTTAAAGTGATATCACGTTTTTTTTTACAAAAAATGAATCCGAGACCCCAACTTTTATACGACATTCTAAAGCAATTGGCTATATAATAAAGTATCAGAGATTTCCAAGAACTTTGATGAAACTGTCTGGATTGCCCTAAAATTTAGAAGTTCTTTTTAAAATTAGATAAAGTGACCCTGGACTATTATAACGATTGAAACTTATTCACCGTTTTACCTGCATTAAAACATGGGGGGTATGCGCCCTCATTGGGCATTTTTTTTATAGCACGTACTCTCAATATAACTTGAAAGAATATGAGTAGGGTCTTAATACAACGATTTTATATATATTAACTTTTAAAATATTGTATAAGAAATGTTCATATCACAAAAACATTAATAATCGACATCTCGTAAACTGACCTGCAGCTTGACTATTCCAGTCAATATGCATCTAGATCTGCTAGTAATTGCAACAAGAAGTCTTTTTGTGGTAACAGGTCACAAATAACCGGCCAAAACCATATATACTGAAATCTATGTATGGAAAAGTTGTTAAATATAATAATGCCATCTGTCCACTATTTGACCAAAAGCAAATGCTTATTCTCGTCAGCGTTTATATAACATCTCGAATTTAATAATTAAAAACACGTGTGATAGCTTGTGCCAATAATATCTGTCTAATCGCTGGATACACATGTTCACATGTTGCTATGTTACTATGGAAATCATCCGAACCAAATGGGTCAGCTTCCTAGCTTTATCAATTTCTGTTCGTGTGGAACAGCTCTCCGACCTTTGTTTTTCACTGTATTTTGTATCAAATAAAAACTTATTTTCGCACAAGAATATACTAGTAGTATATCAATTTAATGTTTGCAAATGAGGTTTATTTAAAAAAGTTAGATACTATATTTTTGAACATAAAAGTATAAATTACAGAAGAAATGAACATTAGATGCGAAATTGAGTGAAAATCAAAAGTTGGAAAATGTGCTTCACAATAGTAAGATTTGAGAAATCTAGGGAACTGACATATTCGGTAAATAGTTTGAACTGGTGCACAGCTTTACAAATTACCCAGAATTCGCTATGATTTGTACTATTATATATTGATTTTTACTAAACCCTTTTACTGGCTTATCCAAAAGAGTCTGATGTATTTATTTTTCAAAAGTATGTTTTGCAATGTTTGATTGGAATGCCAAATATACCACAAATTCTGGCCAAATTTATAGAGGTGATAAAAATGCCAGAGGAAATATAATGCCCAACATAAGTACTCTCCCTCATTAACTGACATCTAATATGTATATATATTTCTTTGGTTCATCCACAACCAGGTGTTGGGGGACTTTCTGAGATACACACACGAATTATATAGCATGGTTATTATAAAACTAGGTTTGGTTTACTGTTGACAAAAACACTACTACTATATTCAGCGATGTGCAGAAAAAAAGAAGAAAAATTGAAATAAAATGTATGTTTTCAGAATGCATGAATCATACCCGTAGATGGCTGTTTACTGATGACGTTTACTAAACTGTTACCAACCAATGCATATTAATACACATCAGATAGGATTGTGGGTAATCGCAGACACGATGCAGTGACCTACTTTTTGTAGCTGCCAACCGTTCACGACATAAAAAAACATTGAAATTATTGAAAACTCGGGCCTTTTATTCTGCTATCATTTTATCACCGAATTCCAGCTTTTTAAACATGAACATCACAGACAACCCAGTTACTTCTGTTCTCCTACGGTTTTTAGTAACCGTGGTTCTAATGGCAGGAATTACCACATTACTCGCACATATGCTCACATTGTGTACAGCAGAAAGATGGCGGCCAGTACCAGGCATGCCCGGACCACGGGGGTGGCCTATAGTTGGATCGCTCTTTTCGCTTGGTAAGTTTCCTCATTTAAAACTAATGGAAATGGCACGTATTTATGGCAACGTGTATCAACTTCGTCTTGGTAATCAATACGTCGTTGTCGTGAATGGAATACGAGCGATAAAGGAATCCTTACTGAAAAAATCGGTGCATTTTGCTGGACGGCCTGCATTTCCATCGATGACTTTTACAAAGAAGTATGTAGGGGTTGTGTTTGACTCGTATAATGAGAATTGGAAGAGTCAGCGTGTGATAATCGATTCGTCGCTCAAGAAATTTACAAGTGGGCCAACTGCACTGGAAGACGTAGTTACATCAGCGGCAATGAATGTTGTGAACAGCTTGACCAATCATGGAATCGCAAAATTTGATGCCTATGATGATATTTACGTTGCTGTGGGCAACGTAACCTGCTTCGTCCTATTCGGAAAACGCTACAGTCACAATGACAATAATTTCAAAAAGGTCCTGTACCTTAGTAAGCAGTTTGATACCGCGATCACGGGAAAGGGAAACATCATCGACTATCTACCATGGATGACATTTGCAATGAGAAAGGTGTTTGCGAAACTTGGAAATGACTTCGACGAGTTTAACAGGTTCATAGATGAGCAGATGAACTCGCATGTAAGTAGCAATTATAAAGCAAGAAGTGTGGTGGATAGCATGATTAGAATACGCAACGATGCGGGAAAGACTAAAGGCTGCCCGCTAAAAACAAAACCTGATATTAAGCGGATGCTGTGTTGTTTATTTGGGGCTGGCTATGAAAACACCACTAATACAATATACTACTTGGTGCTCTACATGATCATACATCCGGAAATTCAGTGCAAAGTACACGAAGAAATTGACAGAGTAGTAACCAGAGATCGACTACCGACACTTTCTGATCGAGCAAAATTGCCATATACAGATGCTGTCGTACAGGAAGTTATCCGTCATGCGTCGCTTTTCCCGTTGTCGATACCATATTCGACCTTGAACGACACGGATATTCTTGGGTACACAATCCCGAAAGAGACGCCTATATTCGTGAACCTGTGGTCTGTAAACTACGACGAAAGCGAGTGGAAAGACCCACATCGATTCAACCCTGATCGATTTCTTTCTGACGACGGCTTGTCAGTGAAGAAATCACAGGTCGCTAAGATTGTTGCTTTTGGTTTAGGGAAAAAGCGATGCCCAGGTCAGCAGCTGGCACAATTGGAATTGTTCCTGTTTTTCGCGATTTTCATGCATCAGTGCCAATTTGAAAAGTGTGAAGGTGACAATCCGCAGTTGACAAGTGTGTATGGATTGACTTTACGACCAGTGCCATTCAGAGTTGTCACGAAGCAAAGAGGACCAGTACTAGGAATTGAGTGAGCTACTATTTTGAATAACAGGGCGAAAAGGTGTTTTTAGCTCCGCTGTCGACGAAGTCGAGCGGAGCTTATGGTATTACTGATTGTCCTACGGCGTCCGGCGTCCGGCGTCGCCGTCGTCGCCGTCGCCGTCATCGCTAACTTTACATTTTCGACTTCTTTTTAATAACCACAAACTGTATCGCTGTGAAACTTTCTAGGAAGGTACCTTGGGTGTGGATATGTTCAATTGTCTTATTTATAGCGAATATTTTTTGTCATTTTTGGTCAAAAATGCTATTTTCGACTTCTTCTTGAAAACCCCTAGCCCGAATCCTGTGATACTTGGTATGATAATCAGATTTGTTCATGTTGTGATGATATCTTTAATTCTCTAATTTTCATGAATATTTTTGTCATTTTTGGTAAAAAGTGATATTTTTGACTTCTTGAAAAAACCGCTGGTCCAATTGCTTTGATACTACATTTCTATGTAGTACATATGGTCCTCTTTCAGATTTGTTCATTTCGTGATGATATCTTTAATTCTCTAATTTTCATGAATATTTTTGTCATTTTTTGGTAAAAAGTGATATTTACGACTCCTTGTTAAAACCGCAAGTCTAATTCCTTTGATATTATATATACTACATAAGCATATATGTAGACCTCTCTCAGATTTGTTCTTTTCGTGATGATTTTGTTCTTCAATTATCCTATTTTAATGAGTATTTTTGATAAAAAGTTATAAAAAGTCTGATTGCTTTACTACTATACATATTGTTCATTTTCGAATCATATCTTCTGTTCTTTAATTGCAATGTGCATTAATAACAGCGGAGCTATCTCAACCGACAGGCCGCTAGTTTTTTTCTTTTGTTTATTTTTTAAATACGCTAAAAATTGTCATCATGTAAGGAAAACTATCTGTTATTAGGAAAACCCAGTTTCACGTGTTGGATATACACCACTGCATTAATACAATTTTTTTAATTACTAAATATACACAAGTATTATTGTATTGTACCTTACCATGTATATTACGTTTACTTTTATTTCATTATATAGTGATTCTCGATCTTTATTCTTATTATCGTAACTCCAGTGTTATTGTATTATTATCATACTTTATTAAATAGGGTAAAACAATCAGTTGGTGCTGCGACTTATCAACCTGATGGCTCCAGGAAAATGTTTATAAATTTTCTGAAATAAAGTATTTAAAAACCACTGATTTAACTGCGTCCGAACGGGGACTAACAAAGTATTACCGCGGTGTTCACGTATCAGGAAATTTCAATGCCAACATTTGTATAACTACACCTTCCATATTGATTGTACACCCACCACATGAACTTGACTATTAAATTTCAATCTCACGTTTAAGAAAAGTCCAGTAGAATTACATTTTTATGAATTAATTAGGTTACCAGACAATTTACGACTCAGAAATGTCATGGAAAATGGTCAAAATTTGCATTTTGTGTTGGTTTGTATGCTCAGATTGTTACATCATGTTTCGAAATTGTGCTTGCCCGGTGCAAGACGAAACACTCGGATAGTATTATTGATAGGAATTCTAATATTGTTAAGAAATATAATGACATGTAATTTAGTCAGTTTGCAGTGTTATAATAGTTTTTTTTAATTATTATTCAATTCAAACCAAAATGCCTTAAGGTGTGTAGGACACTGTTAGGGAATTGTACGTGGCATCTGGGATATCACTCGAGTAAGGTTTATTAAAGTAAGGGAAGGGTAAATAAACAAAAAGCAATTTACTTTAGTAGTGACACTGTTCGTGATTTGTTCACTTGCGTCTGTGTCTTTGGTTCCGCCCTTCGTGTTATTCAAGCAATACAAGTCGGGAAATGAGCGTGATTTCTGTCCCGTCTATCTTGTTTTCTGTCGTGTTTTAACTACGTTTTTTGTATCAATTAATATCAACAGTACCCTGGTACATTTCATTTAGGATAATCCAGACATGTGATGTGCTACGTCACGACAGTGTATGTTATACGTTGTAGTATCACCCATGTCTAGCACGTAGCAAACAATTGAAACTATAAATTTGTCCCTATCCTTATTTTCATTTTTTTAAATATAGTTCTCGGAACACTGTTTTATCATGTCTAATTCAAAATCGTTAGAATTGTTCCATAATTGAACGTGTTCAAAGTTTCCACTCAGAATGATATTTACGGAAAAAGTTCCTCAATGCCCCCTCACCCCTAACACTCCAGTCCCGCAATGTAATTCAATATGCCCGTCAAATAATAAATAAGTGACCCAAAAAATGGATATATACAATTGAAAGAGAGGGGAGATACTTGAGAGGCTGTGTTAGGATTAGAGTAACGGGTAATGGGATCCGGAGGAACTCTTATCCTATACTAACTCAGAGTCAACTATCGGGGTAAAGTGATATCACGTTTTTTACAAAAAAATGAATCCGCGACCCCAATTTTTTTCGTATATGACATTCTAAAGCAATTGGCTATATAGTAACAAAGTATCAGAGATGTCCAAGAACTTTAATGGAACTGTCTGGATTGCCCTAAAATTTAGAAGTTCTTCTTAAAATTAGATAAAGTGACTCTGGACGATTTTAACGATTGAAAGTTTTTCACCGTTTTATCAGGATTAAAACATACGGGATATGCGCCCTCATGCGGCATTATTTTTATAGCACGTGCTCTCAATATAACTTGAAAGAATATGAGTAGGGTCTTAATACAACAATTATATATCTATATATATATTAATTTTTAAAATATTGTATAAGAAATGTTCATATCACGAAAACATTAATTATCGACGTCTCGTAAACTGACCTGCAGCTTGATTATTCCAGTCAATATGCATCTAGTTCTGATACTAATTGCAACAAGTGGTCTTTTTGTGGTAACAGGTCACAAATAACCGGCCAAAACAATATATACTGAAATCTAAGTATGGAAAAGTTGTTAAATATAATAATGCCATCTGTCCACTATTTCACCAAAAGCAAATGGTTATTCTCGTCAGCGTTTATATAACATCTCGAATTTAATAATTAAAAACACGTGTGATAGCTTGTGCCAATAATATCTGTCTAATCGCTGGATACACTTGTTCACATGTTGCTATGTTACTATGGAAATCATCCGAACCAAA
This sequence comes from Saccoglossus kowalevskii, assembly GCF_978046115.1. Taxonomy (NCBI): domain Eukaryota; kingdom Metazoa; phylum Hemichordata; class Enteropneusta; family Harrimaniidae; genus Saccoglossus; species Saccoglossus kowalevskii. Next base: position 21,351,713 of record NC_140654.1, read on the forward strand.
TGGGTCAGCTTCCTAGCTTTATCAATTTATGCTCGTGTGGAACAGCTCTCCGACCTTTGTTTTTCACTGTATTTTGTATCAAGTAAAAACTTATTTTCGCACAAGAATATACTAGTAGTATATCAATTTAATGTTTGCAAATGAGGTTTATTTAAAGTTAGATCTTTGAAATAATTTTATTAGAAAATTGCTTTAAATCATCGAATACATGATTAGTGTTTTTGAATGATTGTTATTTCAACTGACTTTGAACAAAATTATTTTCCAAACAAACTTAAATTTGTATACTATATTTTTGAACATAAAAGTATAAATTACGGAAGAAATGAACATTAGATGCAAAATTGAGTGAAAATCAAAAGTTGGAAAATGTGCTTCACACTAGTAAGATTTGAGAAATCTAGGGAGCTGACATATTCGGTAAATAGTTTGAACTGGTGCACAGCTCTACAAATTACCCAGTATTCACTATGATTTGTACCATTGGATATTGATTTTTACTAATCCCTTTTACTGGCTTATCCCAAAGAGTCTGATGTATTTATTTTTCAAAAGTATGTTTTGTAATGTTTGATTGAAATGCCAAATATACCACAAACTCTGGCCAAATTCATAGAGGTGATAAAATGCCAAGGGAAATATAATAACCAACATAAGTACTCGCCCTCATTACCTGACATCTAATATGTATATTTCTTAGTTTCATCCACAACCAGGTGTTGGGGGACTTTCTGAGTTACACACGAATTATATAGCATGGTTATTATAAACTAGGTTTGGTTTACTGTTGACAAAAAACACTACTACTATATTCAGCGATGTGCAGAAAAAAAAGAAAAAAATTGAAATAAACTGTACGTTTTCAGAATGCATGAATCATATCCGTAGACGGTTGTTTACTGATGACATTTACTAAACTTTTACCAACCAATGCATATTAATACACATCAGAAAGGATTGTGGGTAATCGCAGACACATGTCGTGACCTACTTTTTGTGGCTGCCAACCTTTCACGACATGAAGAAACATTGAAAGTATTGAAAACTCGGGTCTTTTATTCTGCCATCATTTTATCACCGAATTCCAGCTTTGTAAACATGAACATCACAGACAACCCAGTTACTTCTGTTCTCCTACGGTTTTTAGTAACCGTGGTTCTAATGGCAGGAATTACCACATTACTCGCACATATGCTCACATTGTGTACAGCAGAAAGATGGCGGCCATTACCAGGCATACCCGGACCACGGGGGTGGCCTATAGTTGGATCGCTCTTTTCGCTTGGTAAGTTTCCTCATTTAAAACTAATGGAAATGGCATGTATTTATGGCAACGTGTATCAAATTCGTCTTGGTAATCAATACGTCGTTGTCGTGAATGGAATACGAGCGATAAAGGAATCCTTACTGAAAAAATCGGTGCATTTTGCTGGACGGCCTGCATTTCCATCGATGACTTTTACAAAGAAGTATGTAGGGGTTGTGTTTGACTCGTATAATGAGAATTGGAAGAGTCAGCGTGTGATAATCGATTCGTCGCTCAAGAAATTTACAAGTGGGCCAACTGCACTGGAAGACGTAGTTACATCAGCGGCAATGGATGTTGTGAACAACTTGACCAATCATGAAATCTCAAAATTGGATGCCTATGATGATATTTACGTTGCTGTGGGCAACGTAACCTGCTTCGTCCTATTCGGAAAACGCTACAGTCACAATGACAATAATTTCAAAAAGGTCCTGTATCTTAGTAAGCTGTTTGCCACCGCAATCACGGGGAAGGGAAACGTCGTCGACTATCTACCATGGATGACATTTGCAATGAGAAAGGTGTTCGCGAAAGTTGGAGATGACCTTGACGAGTTTAACAGGTTCATAGATGAGCAGATGAACTCGCATGTAAGTAGCAACTATAAAGCAAGAAGTGTGATGGATAGTCTGATTGGAATATGCAACGATGCGGAAAAGACTGAAGGTTGTCCACTAAAAACAAAAACTGATATTAAGCGGATGCTGTGTTGTTTATTTGGGGCTGGCTATGAAAACACCACTAACACAATATACTACTTGGTACTCTACATGATCATACATCCGGAAATTCAGTGCAAAGTACACAAAGAGATTGACCGAGTAGTCGGCAGAGATCGACTACCGACACTTTCTGATCGAGCAAAATTGCCTTACACAGATGCTGTCCTGCAGGAAGTTATCCGTCATGCGTCGCTTGCTCCGTTGACGATACCATATTCGACCTTGAACGACACGCATCTCCTTGGGTACACAATCCCGAAAGAGACGCCTATATTCGTGAACCTGTGGTCTGTAAACTACGACGAAAACGAGTGGAAAGACCCACATCGATTCAACCCTGGTCGATTTCTTTCTGACGACGGCTTGTCAGTGAAGAAATCACAGGTGGCAAAGATTGTTGCTTTTGGTTTAGGGAAAAAGCGATGTCCAGGTGAGCAGCTGGCACAATTGGAATTGTTCCTGTTTTTCGCGATTTTCATGCATCAGTGCCAATTTGAAAAGTGTGAAGGTGACAATCCGCAGTTGACAAGTGTGTATGGGTTGACTTTACGACCAGTACCATTCAGAGTTGTCACGAAGCAAAGAGGACCAGTACTAGGAATGAAGTGAGCTACTATTTTGAATAACAGAGCGAAAGGGAGTTTATTTTTTTGGTTTATTTTTTAAATACACCAAATTTTTTTATCATGTCAGGAAAACTATCTGTTATTGGGAAAACCCATTTTCACGTGTTGAATATAGACCACTACATTTATATAATTTTTGTAATTACTAAATATACACAAGTAGTATTGTATTGTACTTTACCGTGTATATTACGTGTACTTTTATTTCATTATATTGTGATTCTCGATCTTTATTCTTATTATCGTAACTCCAGTGTTATTATATTATTATCATACTTAATTAAATAGGGTAAAACAACCAGTTAGTGCTAAGACTTATCAACCTGATGGCTCCAGGAAAATGTTTATAAATTCTCTGAAATAAAGTATTTAAAAACCACTGATTTAACTGCGTCCGAACGGGGACTAACAAAATATTACCGCGGTGTTCACGTAAAAGAAAATTTCAATGCCAACATTTGTATAACCATACCTTCCATATTGATTGTACACCCACCACATGAACTTGACTATTAAATTTCAATCTCACGTTTAAGAAAGGTCCAGTAGAATTACATTTTTATGAATTAATTAGGTTACCAGACAATTTACGACTCAGAAATGTCATGGAAAATGGTCAAAATTTGCATTTTGTGTTGGTTTGTATGGTCAGATTGTTACATCATGTTTCGAAATTGTGCTTGCCCGGTGCAAGACGAAACACTCAGATAGGAATTATAATATTGTTAAGAAATATAATGACATGTAATTTAGTCAGTTTGCAGTGTTATAATAGTTTTTTTTAATTATTATTCAATTCAAACCAAAATGCCTTAAGGTGTGTAGGACACTGTTAGGGAATTGTACGTGGCATCTGGGATATCACTCGAGTAAGGTTTATTAAAGTAAGGGAAGGGTAAATAAACAAAAAGCAATTTACTTTAGTAGTGACACTGTTCGTGATTTGTTCACTTGCGTCTGTGTCTTTGGTTCCGCCCTTCGTGTTATTCAAGCAATACAAGTCGGGAAATGAGCGTGATTTCTGTCCCGTCTATCTTGTTTTCTGTCGTGTTTTAACTACGTTTTTTGTATCAATTAATATCAACAGTACCCTGGTACATTTCATTTAGGATGATCCAGACATGTGATGTGCTACGTCACGACAGTGTATGTTATACGTTGTAGTATCACCCATGTCTAGCACGTAGCAAACAATTGAAACTATAAATTTGTCCCTATCATTATTTTCATTTTTTTAAATATAGTTCTCGGAACACTGTTTTATCATGTCTAATTCAAAATCGTTAGAATTGTTCCATAATTGAACGTGTTCAAAGTTTCCACTCAGAATGATATTTACGGAAAAAGTTCCTCAATGCCCCCTCACCCCTAACACTCCAGTCCCGCAATGTAATTCAATATGCCCGTCAAATAATAAATAAGTGACCCAAAAAATGGATATATACAATTGAAAGAGAGGGGAGATACTTGAGAGGCTGTGTTAGGATTAGAGTAACGGGTAATGGGATCCGGAGGAACTCTTATCCTATACTAACTCAGAGTCAACTATCGGGGTAAAGTGATATCACGTTTTTTACAAAAAAATGAATCCGCGACCCCAATTTTTTTCGTATATGACATTCTAAAGCAATTGGCTATATAGTAACAAAGTATCAGAGATGTCCAAGAACTTTAATGGAACTGTCTGGATTGCCCTAAAATTTAGAAGTTCTTCTTAAAATTAGATAAAGTGACTCTGGACGATTTTAACGATTGACAGTTTTTCACCGTTTTATCAGCATTAAAACATACGGGATATGCGCCCTCATGCGGCATTATTTTTATAGCACGTGCTCTCAATATAACTTGAAAGAATATGAGTAGGGTCTTAATACAACAATTATATATATATATATATATATTAATTTTTAAAATATTGTATAAGAAATGTTCATATCACGAAAACATTAATTATCGACGTCTCGTAAACTGACCTGCAGCTTGATTATTCCAGTCAATATGCATCTAGTTCTGATACTAATTGCAACAAGTGGTCTTTTTGTGGTAACAGGTCACAAATAACCGGCCAAAACAATATATACTGAAATCTAAGTATGGAAAAGTTGTTAAATATAATAATGCCATCTGTCCACTATTTCACCAAAAGCAAATGGTTATTCTCGTCAGCGTTTATATAACATCTCGAATTTAATAATTAAAAACACGTGTGATAGCTTGTGCCAATAATATCTGTCTAATCGCTGGATACACATGTTCACATGTTGCTATGTTACTATGGAAATCATCCGAACCAAATGGGTCAGCTTCCTAGCTTTATCAATTTCTGCTCGTGTGGAACAGCTCTCCGACCTTTGTTTTTCACTGTATTTTGTATCAAATAAAAACTTATTTTCGCACAAGAATATACTAGTAGCATATCAATTTAATGTTTGCAAATGAGGTTTATTTAAAGTTAGATCTTTGAAATAATTTTATTAGAAAATTACTCTAAATCATCGAATACATGATTAGTGTTTCAACTGGCTTTAAACAAAATTAATTTCCAAACAAACTTAAATTTGTATACTATATTTTTGAACATAAAAGTATGAATTACAGAAGAAATGAACATTAGATGCGAAATTGAGTGAAAATCAAAAGTTGGAAAATGTGCTTCACAATAGTAAGATTTGAGAAATCTAGGGAGCTGACATATTCGGTAAATAGTTTGAACTGGTGCACAGCTTTACAAATTACCCAGAATTCACTATGATTTGTACTATTATATATTGATTTTTACTAAACCCTTTTACTGGCTTATCCAAAAGAGTCTGATGTATTTATTTTTCAAAAGTATGTTTTGTAATGTTTGATTGGAATGCCAAATATACCACAAATTCTGGCCAAATTTATAGAGGTGATAAAAATGCCAGAGGAAATATAATGGCCAACATATGTACTCTCCCTCATTAACTGACATCTAATATGTATATATATTTCTTTGTTTCATCCACAACCAGGTGTTGGGGGACTTTCTGAGATACACACACGAATTATATAGCATAGTTATTATAAAACTAGGTTTGGTTTACTGTTGACAAAAAACACTACTACTATATTCAGCGATGTGCAGAAAAAAAGAAGAAAAATTGAAATAAAATGTATGTTTTCAGAATGCATGAATCATACCCGTAGATGGCTGTTTACTGATGACATTTACTAAACTGTTACCAACCAATGCATATTAATACACATCAGATAGGATTGTGGGTAATCGCAGACACGATGCAGTGACCTACTTTTTGTAGCTGCCAACCGTTCACGACATAAAAAAACATTGAAATTATTGAAAACTCGGGCCTTTTATTCTGCTATCATTTTATCACCGAATTCCAGCTTTTTAAACATGAACATCACAGACAACCCAGTTACTTCTGTTCTCCTACGGTTTTTAGTAACCGTGGTTCTAATGGCAGGAATTACCACATTACTCGCACATATGCTCACATTGTGTACAGCAGAAAGATGGCGGCCAGTACAAGGCATACCCGGACCACGGGGGTGGCCTATAGTTGGATCGCTCTTTTCGCTTGGTAAGTTTCCTCATTTAAAACTAATGGAAATGGCACGTATTTATGGCAACGTGTATCAACTTCGTCTTGGTAATCAATACGTCGTTGTCGTGAATGGAATACGAGCGATAAAGGAATCCTTACTGAAAAAATCGGTGCATTTTGCTGGACGGCCTGCATTTCCATCGATGACTTTTACAAAGAAGTATGTAGGGGTTGTGTTTGACTCGTATAATGAGAATTGGAAGAGTCAGCGTGTGATAATCGATTCGTCGCTCAAGAAATTTACAAGTGGGCCAACTGCACTGGAAGACGTAGTTACATCAGCGGCAATGAATGTTGTGAACAGCTTGACCAATCATGGAATCGCAAAATTTGATGCCTATGATGATATTTACGTTGCTGTGGGCAACGTAACCTGCTTCGTCCTATTCGGAAAACGCTACAGTCACAATGACAATAATTTCAAAAAGGTCCTGTACCTTAGTAAGCAGTTTGATACCGCGATCACGGGAAAGGGAAACATCATCGACTATCTACCATGGATGACATTTGCAATGAGAAATGTGTTTGCGAAACTTGGAAATGACTTCGACGAGTTTAACAGGTTCATAGATGAGCAGATGAACTCGCATGTAAGTAGCAATTATAAAGCAAGAAGTGTGGTGGATAGCATGATTAGAATACGCAACGATGCGGGAAAGACTAAAGGCTGCCCGCTAAAAACAAAAACTGATATTAAGCGGATGCTGTGTTGTTTATTTGGGGCTGGCTATGAAAACACCACTAATACAATATACTACTTGGTGCTCTACATGATCATACATCCGGAAATTCAGTGCAAAGTACACGAAGAAATTGACAGAGTAGTAACCAGAGATCGACTACCGACACTTTCTGATCGAGCAAAATTGCCATATACAGATGCCGTCGTACAGGAAGTTATCCGTCATGCGTCGCTTTTCCCGTTGTCGATACCATATTCGACCTTGAACGACACGGATATTCTTGGGTACACAATCCCGAAAGAGACGCCTATATTCGTGAACCTGTGGTCTGTAAACTACGACGAAAGCGAGTGGAAAGACCCACATCGATTCAACCCTGATCGATTTCTTTCTGACGACGGCTTGTCAGTGAAGAAATCACAGGTCGCTAAGATTGTTGCTTTTGGTTTAGGGAAAAAGCGATGCCCAGGTCAGCAGCTGGCACAATTGGAATTGTTCCTGTTTTTCGCGATTTTCATGCATCAGTGCCAATTTGAAAAGTGTGAAGGTGACAATCCGCAGTTGACAAGTGTGTATGGATTGACTTTACGACCAGTGCCATTCAGAGTTGTCACGAAGCAAAGAGGACCAGTACTAGGAATTGAGTGAGCTACTATTTTGAATAACAGGGCGAAAAGGTGTTTTTAGCTCCGCTGTCGACGAAGTCGAGCGGAGCTTATGGTATTACTGATTGTCCTACGGCGTCCGGCGTCCGGCGTCCGGCGTCTCCGTCGTCGCCGTCGCCGTCATCGCTAACTTTACATTTTCGACTTCTTTTTAATAACCACAAACTGTATCGCTGTGAAACTTTCTAGGAAGGTACCTTGGGTGTGGATATGTTCAATTGTCTTATTTATAGCGAATATTTTTTGTCATTATTGGTCAAAAATGCTATTTTCGACTTCTTCTTGAAAACCCCTAGCCCGAATCCTGTGATACTTGGTATGATAATCAGATTTGTTCATGTTGTGATGATATCTTTAATTCTCTAATTTTCATGAATATTTTTGTCATTTTTGGTAAAAAGTGATATTTTTGACTTCTTGAAAAAACCGCTGGTCCAATTGCTTTGATATTACATTTCTATGTAGTACATATGGTCCTCTTTCAGATTTGTTCATTTCGTGATGATATCTTTAATTCTCTAATTTTCATGAATATTTTTGTCATTTTTTGGTAAAAAGTGATATTTACGACTCCTTGTTAAAACCGCAAGTCTAATTCCTTTGATATTATATATACTACATAAGCATATATGTAGACCTCTCTCAGATTTGTTCTTTTCGTGATGATTTTGTTCTTCAATTATCCTATTTTAATGAGTATTTTTGATAAAAAGTTATAAAAAGTCTGATTGCTTTACTACTATACATATTGTTCATTTTCGAATCATATCTTCTGTTCTTTAATTGCAATGTGCACTGATAACAGCGGAGCTATCTCAACCGACAGGCCGCTAGTTTTTTTCTTTTGTTTATTTTTTAAATACGCTAAAAATTGTCATCATGTAAGGAAAACTATCTGTTATTAGGAAAACCCAGTTTCACGTGTTGGATATACACCACTGCATTTATACAATTTTTTTAATTACTAAATATACACAAGTATTATTGTATTGTACCTTACCATGTATATTACGTTTACTTTTATTTCATTATATAGTGATTCTCGATCTTTATTCTTATTATCGTAACTCCAGTGTTATTGTATTATTATCATACTTTATTAAATAGGGTAAAACAATCAGTTGGTGCTGCGACTTATCAACCTGATGGCTCCAGGAAAATGTTTATAAATTCTCTGAAATAAAGTATTTAAAAACAACTGATTTATCTGCGTCCGAACGGGGACTAACAAAGTATTACCGCGGTGTTCACGTATCAGGAAATTTCAATGCCAACATTTGTATAACTACACCTTCCATATTGATTGTACACCCACCACATGAACTTGACTATTAAATTTCAATCTCACGTTTAAGAAAAGTCCAGTAGAATTACATTTTTATGAATTAATTAGGTTACCAGACAATTTACGACTCAGAAATGTCATGGAAAATGGTCAAAATTTGCATTTTGTGTTGGTTTGTATGGTCAGATTGTTACATCATGTTTCGAAATTGTGCTTGCCCGGTGCAAGACGAAACACTCAGATAGGAATTCTAATATTGTTAAGAAATATAATGACATGTAATTTAGTCAGTTTGCAGTGTTATAATAGTTTTTTCATTATTATACAATTCAAACCAAAATGCCTTAAGGTGTGTAGGATATTGTTAGGGAATTGTACGTGGCATCTGGGATATCACTCGAGTAAGGTTTATTAAAGTAAGGGAAGGGTAAATAAACAAAAAGCAATTTATTTTAGTAGTGACACTGTTAGACGATTCTAAAAAAAAAACATGTTTTGTCGTAACGCTTGTATGCACAAAACACTGATTTTGTATGTATCGGTGTTGCCGTGACACACTGAAATGTCAGCGGCCTCTGAATGTGCGTCAGAGAAGGGTTAAATCAAGGCGTTTGTGATTTTTTCTCTTGCGTCTGTGTCTTCCCTAACACTCCGGTCCGAGTCCCCCAATGTAATTCAATATGCCCCGTCAAATAATTATAAGTGACCCAAAAATGAATTCATACAATTGAAAGGGGAGAGGTATTGGAGGGGCTAGGTTAGTATTAGAGTGACAGGTGAGAGGCCATGAAGAACTCTTATCCTATTTACTATCTCCACAAAGTGATATCACGTTTTTCACCAAAAAATGAATCCGCGACCCCAACTTTTTTTGTATATAACATTCTAAAGCAATTGGCCATATAAAACAAAAGTATCAGAGATCTCCAAGAACTTTAATGAAACTGTCTGGATTGTCCTTAAAATTTAGAAGTTCTTCTTAAAATTAGGTAAAGTGACCCTGGACGATTATAACGATTGAAACTTTTTCACCGTTTTATCGGGATTAAAACACGCGGGATATGCGCCCTCATGTGGCATTATTTTTATGGCACGTGCTCTCGATATAACTCGAAAGAATACGAGTCGAGTCTTAATACAACAATTTTATATATTTTAACTTTTAAAATATTGTATAAGAAATGGACAGGACAGGATACAATGGCAATGTCTTATTGCAGGTATTATTTGCCTGGTGCACCTCCCTCTCAATCAGTGCATGGTATTACTGGTCATAATTCCCCGCAGATAACTTTTTAAAAGCTGGCGAGAATGTGTTCAGTGTTGTTGGGTATGTAGAGTTTTGCAAAGCATTGGAGTCGTAAAACAAGAGTGGTTTAGATTTCTGTGTAATCATTTGTCAACAGATGGCTGGATTTATCACTACTGCCCAAGGTGTTATCTAAACACAAATTTGTGTCTAATTTTCGATATGAAGGGGGATAATGTACGATGTTTTTATTTTTCAAAAAGCAAATGGAGAAAAAATAATACCGGGAAACAACTTGAGTTGCGGGTTAATCATATCGGAACAATTTTGTTTATGTTTCTAATTGTACAATCAGTTAATTGTCGTCACCATAGCGTGTCGTTTCTTACAAAAAAAACGTCTACCCATGAACCTTTGCGTTTTTAGCGTGCGTTGTTTACGTCGCTTGGAGCTCAAGAATTCCCGTTGATTCGAAGGTGACGACCCCGCCGCTTTAAATCAGGAACGTTTGAGCTTGTCTGAATAATTTTGTTTGAAAATTTATTTTTTATAAAGGCAATATAATGTAATTTATCATAAACGAAAACGCTTTTTTGTTCAGTTGTAAACATATTAGACACATGTTAGAGGCAATAAAGAAATGTCTGGTTAGTCGTAACGCAAATATGTAGAGCAAAAATAAATTTATGTAAGATTTGAAACACAAGAATTTAACAATTTGCTCCGCTCACTGTTTGACTTCTGCCAGAGTGATGGCACCACAGAACTATACTATAGGTGGTATCTGTATTAATTGGCTTCACATCTCTAAATGTTGAACCCATTTTTGTTGAGAAAAACAATCATCCATATATCAACACGCAATCTAATTATGGATAGACGTTTCACTGTACCCCAACCCCTACTCCTAACTCTAACCCTACCCCACCTTCCTGTGACCAACATTAATTGCATACGCTTCCTTCATTACAACTACAGTTAACTGTTAACTGAGTGAATTCGCTGGAGAGTCATTCACAAAGAATTGGTAATGTCAAAGAACTGTTTGGATCACCCTTAAATAATCTTAGTTCTTTGAATTCTGTTTCCTAGGATAGAAACGATGCGTGACTAAAGTTTTTTTAATCCCGAATCATTTAAAAAAATCTAGATTTTTAAAAGAGACAAAAAGTGCTATTCTAAAATAGAATGCTATTCAATTGAAATATTAATTTTCTTTTGTTTATTTTTACATATATGACCTTTCATGTCACGAGGAACGAGAAAATGGAATACAAATATAGTGTCACCGTACTCGGTTCGGTGAAAAGCGATATACGAAATGGAGTGAAAATAGCATATTCTGTCCTATGATATTTTCCAATGTTTCCTATGGCAAGAAACGATGTTCAATATTTAAGTTACGTACACAATGTCTAACAATGTACTTGTTCATTTCTAGAAGTTTTGAAAATGGCATTATTTTTAGTGTGTCTTTAATGCCGAAATGATTGTCCCGTTCTGATATATGGAAACCGGTGCTAAATTGCCACTTAATGCATAGTATTTGAAAAAAATTTCGAAAAAAAAAGTCAACATACTGTTGATACTTAAATGATTAATAGTAGACATATTTTGGCACGAAACATCGTCACTCCTATATGTTCTAAAATTAATTTCTACCTTAAAGCGGGAGAGTTGTCACCTGCGCATGCGTCAGATGGTCATAGCGCGTCGTTGTTTACAAACAACTGTCTGCTTCATGAGCTTTTGCGTTTTTAGTGTGTGCTGTTATTATCGCTTGGGACTCAATTCTCACGCGTGCGCAGGTGACGGCCCTCCCGCTTTAACATTGGGTATTTATTTGTATGAGATGTCATTAGTTTCAATTTCTCAAAGTGGAATGGTTGCGTCATCGTTTACTGAGATAATTGTGGGATATTTGTATCTGATCTGATTTATTTATTTCTTTATTTCAGACAAAAGAGTTCATATCAAAAAAATAATAACAGTAAATGAATAAGAAATATGAACAGGAAACAATAGTTCGCTTGCTATTACTTAATTGCACATAACGTTTCAGTATAGCATTTCATTCCATGGCTGTAACAAGGCTGACTTCCATCTCACGTCACTGTTCCATAAACTAGTCAATATACTGTTGTTGGACGAGCAAGCACGCTTTCCAAATTTACAATAATTCTGTAAATTTCATAAAATGATTTGACAAGGTTAGCAACAAACATAGATCGGGCACTGTGGTCATATTGTTATTCAAGTAGTCTACGAAATAGGTTTTTATAAGAAACTTTCAAAGAATTAAGAGTCGCTTTGTTAAAAAAGCACCACAACTGTGAACAATAAATATCATCATAATACGTTCTAAACAAGATACATATATTATCATCGCTGCACTTTACAAATTTCCTAAGAAGTAGGTTTGGTCTCACTCAAAACAAGCGACGTTGCTGGTCAATGGTGGTCTGCATTATCCTTCATGTCACACATAGGATAGCGTATTTTGTAAATTAAACGGTTTACAGTTATTGTTGGCAGGATTATTTCTATGTTTGCTCGAATTGACCCAGTGGTGCAACTTCGTAAAATGTGTTAGAATTCCGTTGTGGAAATTGACAACCTAGCTCTAAGTGAAATTGATAAGCTGGATGTTTTGAACGACACGGATTTGTTTTATTGTCAAATTAAAAAGTATGACGCGTCTCGCAGTGGATACGGTAGGGGTGATGTTGATCAGACAGAATACGAGACGATCGCTGCGGGCGGTAGAGGGGAGGCGGTACTAGTTTGAATTTTGAGTGAGAGTGCCTTTGTGTGATTATATTGTCATTTACTTTAGAAGGTCAAATACAAAACGTTGGGAACCCGGTTTCATTATATCACTTTACGTCGATTATGGGAATAATGCCTAGGGCTATACGTGAAAAATTCATTCGTTTTTTTAACTCGAAATATTTATGAACAAGTGTTCTGTGAACTAAGTTTGAAAAAAATTAAGATGAAGTGACTGGCAGATTTGTAAAAAAAACATGTGATCGTTTCAATTGTTTTCCCGTGCCTGTGCACACTTATTTAGCAACCTTGCCCTGTGCTAACTGTTTGGGTGATAGAACGTGTTCTCACGTGGATACTCCTGTGGTGCGTTTACTTCGAAAACCTACTTTGCACAGTCGTGACGTGGTACCTCAAATTTCTGGGTTATCCCAAATGCGTCAGAGTGCAAAACGTAGTTAAAACAAATCAGAAAACAAAATAGACGGGACAGAAAGACCAGGAGAACAAATCACTAATGCTTTGATTAAACCTATGGTGACCCTCAGTCGACTCGGAGTGTGCTGTCAACGTTTGACACCAATACATACAAAGTCAGTGTTTTGCGCATGAAAGCGTAACGACAAAGAGTTTTTTCTCGAGAGTTTGCAATCGTCTCAAAGTGTCAATACTAAAGTAAATAGCTCTTTTTTAATTACCCGTCCCTTTATACTTTAACAACATTTATTAGTGTGATATCCAGGCCGACGCGTACAATTTCCTTCCCTAAACAACATTGAGGCAGCTCGGTTCGAATTATATAATGAAACACTATTATAACACTGACTAAATCATGTATCTTACAATTATTAAAATTCAAATCAATAATAATATCTGACTGTTTCATCTTGCGCCAGGCAAAATTTCGAAACAAGGTGAATAAATCTGACCTTACACGAACCAACACGAAATGCAAATTCTGACCTTCTCTCATGACTTTCCGACGGAAAATTGTCCGGTGACCTCATTTCTCATTCAATTTTGCTATCCAAAAGTACATTGACCCGGAATTCTGCTGAAACTTTCTATAGCGTTTATTGTCGAACTTTACTATGCTTATGCAGTACAAATGTTGGCAATAAAACCTCTTGCTACGTGTTCATACTTAGAACAATTCATCATGGTTGGAGGAGATATATAAACAAACAAACGCTCCGTTTTCACAATTCATATTAACCTTTATTCAAACTCAATACGGCTGGTCTTATTACGTCATATTGTCACACGACCTTTAAAAAATAACTTATGTCCAGTCGCTGGCCAACTAGTGGAATACAACATTGTGTGACAATTAAATGAATATATGAACACGATGAAAGAGAATAATTAATTTCCGCCTTTTTCAATTATCTATTCAGTTTTGCAAATAAAGATGTCAATATTAATAATTTTTTTTGAAACATTTAGTCATTTTTCATCTAAATTTCATTTATTTTTTATATGTAGGTAGTATTTAAAAGTTGAAAAAATGTACTTCGATAGGTAAAATAGACAACATAATATAAATGTAATGACAAATATCAAAGTTATACAAAAATATAGTAGAAAAATAAAATATAAGACGTCAATACATCATATTTTAATCTGAATAAGAATATAAACGAAACTACATGTTACGTCACCATCCTGTTCCACTGACATGTTTTCCCTCTTTGAATAAAGTGTGATAAAATATAATAACACTGCAGTTAAGATACTATGAACAGGGAGAAAATCCCAATTAATATAATACAAAAAATACACGTAGTATGCATAGCAAAATACAATACATATTACCTAATATATATATTTAGTAATTACAAAAATTATGCTCTGGTTGATGTCCAACAAACGAAAATATGTTTTCCCAATAACGTACGATTTAGTTTCCCCTACAAGATGTCAAAAGTGTATTTCAAAAATAAACAAAACAAAAAACTTTTCTCTCGCCCGGTTTCTCAAAACATTTAGCTCACTTCATTCCTAGTCTGGTCCTCTGTGCTTCGTGACAACTCTGAATGGCACTGGGCGTAAAGTCAATCCATACACACTTGTCAACTGTGGATTGTCACCTTCACACTTTTCAAAGTGGCACTGATGCATGAAAATCGCGAAGAACAGAAACAATTGCAATTGTGCCAGCTGCTCCCCTGGGCACCGTCGTTTCCCCATGCCGAATGCAACCATCTTAGCAACCTGTGATTTCTTCACTGACAAGCCGTCGGCCGAAAGAAATCGATCGGGGTTAAATCGGTGTGGGTCTTCCCACTCGTTTTCGTCGTAGTTTGCTGACCACAGGTTTACAAATATGGGCGTATCTTTCGGGATTTTATACCCAAGGAGATCCGTGTCCTTTAAGGTCGAATACGGTACGGTCAAAGGTGCAAGCGACGCATGACGGATAACTTCCTGGAGGACAGCATCTGTGTATGGCAATTTTGCTCGATCAGAAAGTGTCGGTAGTCGATCTCTGCTTACTACTCTGTCAATCTCTTCGTGAACTTTGTATTGAATTTCCGGATGTATTATCATGTAAAGAATCAAGTAGTACAGGGTGCTAGTGGTGTTTTCATAACCAGCCCCAAATAAACAACACAACACTCTCTCAACATCTGTTTTTGTTTTCAGCGCACAACCCTCAGTCCTTTCCGAATCGTTGCGTATTCGAATCAGACTATCCATCACACTCCCAATCCCATCGCGATGGGAACTGTGATGGTTAATCTGTTCACCAACGAACCTGGTAATTAGGCTTAAGTCATCAGCAACTTTGGCGAACGCCTTTCTCATTGCAAATGTCATCCATGGTAGATAGTCGACGATGTTCCCCTTCCCCGTGATCGCCGCAACAAACCTCTTGCTATAATACAACACCTTTTTAAAATTATCATCATCGTGACTGTAGCGTTTTCCGAATAAGACGAAACAGGTCACGTTACCTACAGCCGTGTATAAATCGTCATACGGGTCAGACTGTTTTCCATTCCCACAGTTACCATGGTTGGTCAAGTTGTTCACAACATCCACTGCCGCTGATGTGACCACCTCTTCTAGAGCAGTTGGCCCACTCGTGAACGGCTTAAGTGAAGAATCGATTATCTTCCGTTGATATTTCCACATATCGTCATAGGTGTCAAACACAATACCCACGTACTTGCTCGTAAAGTTCATCGATGGAAATGCAGGCCGTCCTGCAAAACGCACCGACTGTTTAAGTAAGGATTCTTTTATCGCTCGTATTCCATTCACGACGACGACGTATTGACTGCCAAGACGAAGTTGATACACGTTGCCATAGGTACACGACATTTCCATAAGTCTTAAATGAGGTAACTCACCAAGTGAGAACAGCGATCCAACTACGGGCCATCCCCGTGGTCCGGGCATGCCTGGCAATGGCCGCCGTCTTTCTGCATTCCGGAATAGAAACAGATATGCGAGTAAAGTGGCAATACCTGCCAGTAGAACTGACGTGACTGTACCTTCCATGTTGAATCGCATTCGTTCCCAGTTTTACCTGACTGTGCAATTTGTTCACGGTAAATTGTAGTGCCGGTACAACAGCTCTATTAGACCAGGGCATTAAGCTCTGCGGTTAAGGCTAACCTCACATTCTTTACGGGTCAATATCTATGCAAATTCTATTTGAAAAAAAGTGCTCGTCCCACCTACACTATGTCTCCGGAACGCTCGAGTTCGCTCATTTTGGCATGAAGTGTTTAATCTATCCAAATACTATTCGAAGGTTTATACACCAAGAAAGGCTTTATCATACCAGACGCTTGTCTGAATATCATGTACAATCGTGTTGCGACCTTCTGACATATGTATTATCGTGTTACCGGTGTATCTAGCACGAAATATCAATTCATTAAACCGTGCCGGTTGCCCGACCTTGTTTTCTCCCCAATATTAACAGTCAAAAAATCCTAGAACACGGAATAAAAGACCTAGAACTGTATTACGTCGTGCGTGAACGTAGTACACATGTGACCGGATAATGAACGTGTCGGAATTGACCGTCATTGTTTTTGTTACGTTGTATATTGAAATTGTGAAATTATTCTCAAGAGTTTTATATATAACCTATGAATATCCACAAACAAACTCTGAATATGACATAATTGGAAAGCCAATAGATAACGTCAAATTTCAGATGTATCATGAAACTTAAATTTTAAACTTTAAATTAAAAAAATTGAATCTTCCATAGATAAATATCTACCTAGGGATTCTAGACCAATCAGATTGCTTCATTGTTTTGTTTTATATACAATACGTGCCTAAAGTCAATTACCAAAGTGAAGTTTGTATAATATATTCATAATTGCCAATATAGTGTTCTTCAATTTATTGAAAACTTGTCCCAGTACTCAAGCTCGCCATGTTGCGTCTGTAAGTAAAGTAATCATTTGCGACACAAATAAATAAAAATACAACGGATACTAAAATTTGAGATGGGTTACATTCGGTTACAAACAAACATGGCGTCGTGAACTTGGGGGTCAAGATTTTTTTCAAGAGTCATCATTTAGGAGGCATTTGTGATATGGAACCACTGTAAATTATTATTGTGCTAAATTACGGCATTCTCTTTTACTTGTGCATAAACCTAATGCACCGAAACGGGGTCAAACAACAGGTATTTTATGGCATGATAATAAACACCATTGTCTTCAAACAAAAATGTCTAAGTTTAAAAGTAGGTCAGCATTAGTATTATATTACTCGATATTTATTTACCAACCTTCCTATCAAGAACAAACGTAACAACCGAGATTTCGTGCGCTTTATTAAAATTGCTGTATTATCGTTTGTATATTTCAAATATCATTCGCTCACTTAAAATAATTTATTTCCATTTATTTGTGTGACGATCAAGAAGGTCAAGTCTCATCACATGTTATCCCACAAAAACTCCCTAAACATTACGATTAGAGCACTAACGACAGCACAATAGGGCGTTATGTTCTCCAAATTAGAATAGCCCCGAGGCTGGTTTAGGAAATGGATAGAGTTTGCTCGTTGTTACGCGCTATGGTAAAAAATAGGGCTCTATAATAGCCTCGCCATTTTATTTATTTGTATAAATTTAGTATTATACAGTTCAGTGGCGTTTGGGGTAGGAAGAATAGTCCGTATATTCCCCTGTTCAACACTAACGCCTCGGTGATATATGCAGGCATCCAAGAGCTTCTGTGACAAATATTAATTTCCCTGATGACGATTATACATTCACACGATAACACAACAGAATTGCGACCTGCGAACTACGACAGGAATGAATGGACCAACCCTCGCGAATGTAATCCCAATAAGTTTCTTTCTAATGGTGGTTAGGTGTTGAACAAATCAGAAGTATCTATGGTGCGTTTATTCGGTTTTGAGAAAGAGGCGTTGCCCGGGGAACAGCTTGCACAAGTCAGGTTGTTTTCTTTTTTTCCCAAATAATGATGTAAGCAATGCCGTTTCCAATGATGTAAAGACATTTATCCGAAGTTGAAATTTGAACTTGAACCACCTTAGATTCTCAGCTATTTTGTCTGTTAACAATCCAAGAATTTAAAAATTAGGCATTTGTGGTAATTGGGAAATAAGGCTCGGCATGGACAAAGTTGAACACCACAATGTGCACGTTCAACTGATTTTGCATTGGAGCAACTTTGTGTCACACCAATGTTTTAATGTATTATCTCCCAAATGAATATATATATATAAATATTTACCAAATGTTTACATTTGGACATGCTGTAACATTTATCTCAAGAACATGGGATTAATATTATTATTCGTACAGAGCATTCTTTGGATTTTCAAAATTGGTTTGCGATTGGTGATATAAGTCAATGTATTCGGGAGTTTGCTTTTTTCGTTTTAAAAATAAAAGCCTTTAAATCACTCGAATCATATTTGAAATTGTTCACATGCTCCATTTCGTAAGTTACATTGAGTGTCACATCTTATCTGTGGGTGCCTTTATACGGTGGTAAAATAAATAATTGTAAAATTGCATGTAATCCGTGAAATTAAGAAAAATAATTATATGTATGAAGTATATTTATGAGTTATCGTATATTAACACACATACACATGCAATGTCAAAGGTGAAATGTGTGAGGTCGCGGACACATGCTTCATACCAATCGTAATCGTGATTTTGAACTTTGTTCAAACACATACAAAGGAACGAATTCTATATAGGCGCTATAAACATGTAGGTCATGACCCAACGTAAACGAGCGCAAACAGGTCATACGTGTAAAAAGGTCAGTAAACCTTTGTTGTCATTGCACTTTTGCATCGATACAATAATAGAGCAACACTGTCTGCCCGCTTATAATAGGTTGAATTCCATAATTTCTAGTGAAACATACGATTTATATCAGAATCACCCCAGAATAACTTTCTCAGCCACGCTATTAAAACAGTACCTCATGATATCGATAGGGTATTTAGTTTAATTTCTGGATATGTCCTACTATATATAAACCATATACTTCAAATGTAATTCAAAAAATACAACTCCGATAAAATGTGGTATCATGGAGAATCCAGTAAATTATCAAACGACTTGAGAACAACACGCTGAACATAATTCGTCTCTAGAGGGCGCAAATTTGAGGACAGGTGTGTTGACGTCAGTTTGTGATTGTGCCTATACTTTTTGCAATATAAAAATAGACCCAAGTTTAATAATGTGTTGACAAAATACAGCGCTATAACCCCTCTGAAAAATCAGCATTTTGGCATTGAGCTATAAAAATTTAAATTTAAATTCAAAAATCAAAACTTTCGATTTTCACGGCAGATGTTCGACCCGCGACGCCATACGCGAGATCTCGCAATCACGTGCTCAGTGAGTTTTGACATTTTATATAGTAAAGCCATACTTACCTTACACCCAACTAAAAGAAAGATTTACTAGATTGAAACTCGCGGGTATTACTGGACTTATTTCAGAAATAGTACCTTTTGACGGGTCTCGGCATTTAACAGTGCTCAGCGCCGAACCGAACTTGGCTCCCTAGGATTAGTTCTAAAGAAATCCGACAGTCTTATATCGTCGATCTAAAAATTCATTTGAAAAACAATTAGAAGTCTTGTTTTGACAGGATGAATACTTCTCTAAGAGAACAGGAAGCTTTTATATCACCGGCAGTGTTAGGTCCTTCAGTTTATTAGTAATTTTCTTTTCATGCTTGGTCTGAACTTTCTCAACCCACTGATCGCATTCAAGTATAAAAGAACAATGTACAAGAAATGCATATTGTCAAGGCAACTCTAGTCAATAGATATTTGTTTTACGATTAATTAATCAACATTTTGTTTAATTTGTGGTTTCTTTGGAAACGATAAGGATAACATAAGTTAACAGTATGTTTTCCTTGATCACTCTAAGCAACAAGCTCGTCATTAATATTTCTCACTAAACATTATGCCGACTTTGCAATACTTCTCTACATTGAGAGGTACATTTTAAAACAACACATATAATGCATTTCAGTCTATGGCATACAAAACAATTCAGATATCGACACATTCCTGCCAAAGTTGAACATTGTTGAAATATACAATGTTATTATATACACGTGTCTCAAATTGCGAGCAATGTTGCACGGGAGATCGCCATCTAGTCTTGACCAGTGAGCGTCTTTTGTTATCACAAATCTAACCTTGACTAATTAAATGTTTTTTTTTCATTGTCTATCAAAATCAACGCTCAGAATTGTTATTCGTCATCAACAGTTAGATGTTAGCTTATATGAATAAACATTCTGTGTGCACATTGAACTAATTTATATTGTTTTGAATTAGTGAAAGGCAGAAAATGCTAATTTGCATAACCTATGTCTATGTATTGCCTTACACATATAAATGCAATTTTAATTGGAAGTAAAAAGACTAAATAAGAATCGATATTCTGTAAAACGTTATACGTACACACTGAACTGCGATTCACACAATATAAACATAGAAATTAACCATCATCAAGACATTTTGATCATTTTCTATGATTTGGATTCATTTTTGCATGAGATAGGACATTAAACATTGTGCACTATGAAGAAGTATTCAAAATTACAAGGAGTGAATGTTAATCAAATATTATTATATGAACACGACTCTCATTCTTAAATCTGTTGAGTGATTCTTGAGATAAAACAGGTTATTTAATTTATACAATCGGATATAGTAATAATATGAACGGATTTAGACCCTAACCTAATTAGGTATATTATCCCAAAGTAAAACAAAACAGATGTGATTTATAGTGTATATCATGCCATATATGCAACATATATAATTGCATGTTGACTTCACATAATCGAGACAATGTACAATCTAAATTGGATGTCACAAGATACATTGTCAAGCTGAACTGTCAATGCGTATTGGTGTATATCTGAGTATCTACTGCTGAACAAATAAATGCATAAGCAGCTCAACATCACACACGTCAACATCTGTTGAGTTGTTGAATCTTTAACATAATCGTGTCCGGACAGGAGAAGCGGAGATCAAACTGCTGAAGCCAGAGCGTCATGGAAGATGCGTCAATAAGGTATGATATATAGAACCACACACAATCTACGATGGCCGGCCATTGCCCAACCTAAGTTAAATGATAGAATTTCGCGTAGTTAATGGTTGATCATCAAATATCATGGTGATCATACATGCTAGACTAATAACATAAATCCTCTGTTTCTAATAAATATTATATATTATAATTATGTGTGTCACATTATAATGGATATATGCAATATTCTTGTAAATGCATTCCTGCAATGGTGAATTAAAACTACACCAAATGATGGGTATTAGCTGATGGTATTAGTGCTCGGTTGCTGAAGCTTCCTGCTACAAGTGTTGGTCAATCCCTGACTAAGATCTGTAATTTATGCATTTAAAGTGGAGTTTTCCCAAATTCCTGGAAACTGGCAAAGGTTACGCCCTTATTCAAGGCTAATAGACCGACGTAAAGCGTTTGATCTTGTAGACCACATAGTTTTACTCAATAAATCATCATTATATCAATGTGATGTCAAAGCTATTACTTTTCTCACATCATACTTAACGGATAGATACCAATTTGTCAATTTCAAGAGCGTCCATCCTGAAAATAGACCTTCGGCGTTTATTCTAGGTTCTTTATTATCTAATATATTTATTAATGACCTGCTACAGATATTGATATGTATATGGCAGATTTCACAGTCCATACATCAGCCAAAACTGTATCGACATGATATATGGGTGGCCGTAGTGTGGTTAAATGGTTATCAACACCGACACAACTAAATCTATGTTGATTAAGTTTAGGAATTTATCTCCTTTTGATCTCAATGACTGAACATTTGCTTGGTGTTATTGAGAACACAAATGTTGGAAGGACCACATTGAGAAAGTTTGAGCAAATATAGCACTATTTTGGCGCATTAATACATATTTGCCAATTCTTACCAGAATTACATATCACAACTCTTATTTTTCCCTATTTTCATATTGCACAGTTTGGGGCTTGTCACCAGTTATGTCAAAACTATTTCGGTTACCATTGCATAATCTTGACCATTTTCGCATAGCAACTCTAGTTTTCAAGTCACGGAAGGTAGAAGCCTACGCATAAATTAAAAAAAGAAAACTGAATTTATTCATTTTGCAATAAATTGTACTCCAAGGTAATATAAGGATATTGACCTAAAAAGTTGGGAGTCACCAGCCTGTTTTATGAGAAATTGATTGTTGTATTTTAGTGGAAAGTCGCCATTTTGACACTATTATAACCATAACTATTTACCACAGGTTCCTATGGCAGAGATATTATGCAATATCTCAAAATATAGCCTGAAAAAATCATATATTGTTAATGATGGAGTACTTTTTGTTATTTAAAAAAATCTGGGTTTTAGAAAGTGTCAAAAAATGCAATTTTTCTTTAACATTGTGTTCTGTGGAATTGATCTAAAAATAGCAACTTTCAAGAAATATTAGGACACGTTTCTTAAAAAACATAACTGTAACACACAAAATAATGCTATTTCATTGTATCATGAGACATTAGCTTCATGATTGTACATAATAAACTAATGAACATTGTCACGCGATTTATGACCAATTTTGTCAAAAATTATGACTAGGCTTCTACCTTAACAATTTAGCATCTCCATGTATGAGAGAAACGTTCACATATACTAGAAATATGAATATAATTAACACCAGATCAGAAGCTGCCAACAATCTTCATATCAAAGCAAGACTAGGAGCACAAAGGGTAGTTTTTAAAAAAAACAGCTTGTCCATTGCACGTGCACGTGTATAGAATAGTTTAGAAGAGGAGACTAGGCAATCAGATAAAATTAATAGTTTTAAACACAGATATGGATATTTAAACTATATTTAATCATAGATTGCAATTTTATATAGTTTGTTAGTCATTTTGATTATTTTTTCTAGTTGTTTATTCATTTTTGAGTGCAATGTTACCTGCGTTATTATTATAATCATTAACGTATAGTCATACTGGGCAAGATTACATCATGACAAAGTGCCACAACTAACCAGGATATCACTAAAAATGAAACTGAACTACATGAAAAAGGACAAATCCGAAACATTCCAATGTATTATGCCCTAACAGGGTAATGATACGACACCAACAAATCACAATGTAATCAGAGCTATATTGCAAGACATTTACTTTTAATGAATGGGAAAACAACTACCAAAAATTACCAGAAAGTTAGCAACATACTCAAAACAAACAAACAAACAAACAAAATTAAAGGCAAAATTTTGAAATTCGGATCTACAATTTGGAAAATATAAAATTCAGACATTACAAGCATATCCAACATGACAAGAAATAAAATTGGAAAACGATTACATAATGAATTATTTAAATGCAAATATTTCAGCATATAGGCATCTTTTCCATTTTGATGAACTTACTCAAGAATGCAAATTTATATATTTATCAAATGCTTCAGACGTACACTACCCTTGTAGATGGTAAAAACTATATCTATTCCATTTTGAATGTTGCTGGTAGTCTGATTTAGTGCTTTATAACTTTGGCATGGTGTAATTAAATTACCATTTCTACATCGGAACTCAATTTGCTATAGGTTGCCATTTCACAAATGATGCTTCAACTACACATGTTCACACACGTGGAGATATCTGTTTACAGTTATGGTCATTGATCTTGTAGACAATGGTACGGATAATATGGTTGCTGGTTATAGTGTATAGTATAGTGGATTGGCACAATCTTAGGTCGTTGCGCACCCTCTACTTGATATCTATGATTATGTCACCTATCCATGCATCACAAACAGCAGCATTCCTTGCCAATTGGTCAAGAAAGAATCGTCAAACAAAGATCAAGAGTTATCAGTTCACAAACTCTATAAAAATAACATGTCTTGGAAAAATATTATTCAAATAACAAAAATTTGCAGTATACAAAGATTTTGTTTTATTCTTTCATATACACCCCAAATTTTTTGTGCCTTTTCATCCGGCAAGTATTTAAATTGTTGAAATGGTAAAAATATATATATTTCATGTTTTATTTGAACAAATACTATGCGAGTTTAAGAAGTACATGTTTTGACAAATAAAGTAACATAATATCAATTAAAGAAACATAATTGGTCAATTGATTGGACACACTTAACTTTCTAAATGCTCAAAAATGAAATAGAATTATCCAAATACTCCTTAAGTTGTATTTAATGACAGGAAGCTGATTAATAATATATGATTATCATACTAATTCTATTCTATATGATTTCCACAGTTAACTACATATTAATATCATTTGACAACGTTTTGTGAATGCTGAGTTTGTTATAATTTGTATTGGAAATCAGAATGAGAATCTGCACATGCTTTATAAAGTGGTTTATATATTGTGCAATTAATTCACAATGCTTATTATTCAAAAATCCCAAGACGTAATAACAACTACCCTTAAGTTCGAAATGAAAGGGTAACAAATAATACATGTGTTTTACTGTTTAGTAATACGCATACTTTTTCATTTTTTTTTCAAATCAGAGCAAACTTGTATCCTAACATTATTTCGAATTTTATAATCAGTTTCATGAATTTACTCTCTTCTGACAATTTCACTGACAAACTTCCTTATATCTTCAGCAAGAAGCTGCGGCTCTTCAAATGCTGCAAAATGTCCACCTCTCTGCATTCTTGAGTACGTCAAAAGGTTAGGAAACAAAAGCTTACACCAAGTTTTTGGGAGATATGCCAACTCGTATTTAAATATTACGATGCCCACTGGTACCTCTGGCATGGCACTAGGAATGAATACAAATATTATTATGAAAATATTCCCCTTCATTTATGTTATACTGCTATAGTGACAAAACTGAAACCATCAGCTACTTTGAATCAGAACTTGACAAAATGTACAACGTATAGGTTCTGTTTGGTCTGTTAAAAGGAATGGTGAAAATATATTGATGAATTTTAGCTTTAACAAAATATTTTATGACATATACACACAAGCAAAAGCAAGTGTGTATATGAACTGGTCATAACTGAGTGGTATACCAAGTGGTGGCAAATTCACACAGGTATTTTGCCATTGCAAAGTTTATTCATGTAATTGTCTCCTTATTTTCACACAATGCAGATGCTTATTTGCTCTGTACACCCGATTGTGTTTTGAGGATTCACAAACTTCTTGGCTGACAGGTAAGCCAATAATTTTTCTGGCATTGATTATTTAATTCTGAAAACAAAAATAATATCTTGCTTCTCGTTTGAACCCAGAATACAAGTACTGTATCACAATTGAACATGGTTTTTCGTGTTTCATAGTTATTTCTATGTCTCAGGTAAAATATAATATTAATAACCATCCCCAGTGAACAGTATTGCAGGGGTACGCATTGACACATAACCATCTAACAGTCTATTCAAAATTATTCACCCATGTGCACAACACCAGTCATTAGGGAATTTTGTATATAATGCATCTGCAGGAATTAAATATACACATTCTATTCTATCGCCTAAACAGTCAGAAAGTGGTCAAATGGCCATGTTAGGTTTAATTTTGATCTAATATTTCTGCCAAAGCAAGGTGCACCAGTTCGCATTAGGGACTATCAGTATAGAAAAGTTCTATTTAGTTCAGCAGTTTTCTTAAATGGCTTGGCGAACAATAATGGTGGAAGAGGAAGAAGACAATCAGAACGATAATAAAAGGTCACCAAACCCTGGAGGTTTGGACCTCTAATAAGGTTGGTGTATGCACATGTAATAAAAAAACAAATATTCTATGAACTCACTCCAATTGCCCGGAAAGGATCTTTGGTACGGATTCTTTGTATAACCTCATTGATGAAACAATATTGCCATTAACCCAATAAATCATAACATTGGTCAACAGGTCATCCATAGTGAAATGGTTTTCTAAACCGCCACCGTGAAGGTCAAGATAATGTGGATTGGTACAGAAGATGAACTTTTCCAATATGTATGCTGCTAGTCCAACAGGAGAATCATTTAATCCAAAACCTGTATTAAACTAATTATTAATTATCCATTCATTCATTTTTCCATTTATTATACGATTGAATAAAATAAATTGAAAAACAAACACATCCACTATGTAGTGGTTAGTTTGACCTAATATAACTTGTTATAACAGCGTTACGTTCTTGAAGCATGCATAGCAAACCAGTCAGCAACTTAGCTGACAATGTTGCTGTTTTGATTTGCAAAACAATATGACGATGACAGTAATCAAGTTGGTAACAGCTATCATCATTATTTTGTATGATTTTTGTTGAAACATCTCATGTGTTATTACTGTTAAAGAAACTTGTAATGGTCATCGCCGAAATGTGGATGCCAAAAACATAGTGTATACAACATAGTGTATGTCGTTTATTAAATCATTTGCAAGTTGGAAAATGGCTCTGGGGCCCAGAGTTTACGTGCAGGTCCTCAAACTACAGCTAGCCACTTCAGTGTGCGCCATTTGTTGTGCAATGCAGGCATGTAATAAAATAATAATAATATCATAAATGCATTAGCCCAGTGAATCTATTTACCAAGTTTCATGGAAATGTGTTGGACGGTTCTTGAGAAATCAGTGTACTATCTGAAAATGAGCTCATTATTATGCAAATGAGATAATTAATATGCATATATATGGTATCTGTTGGATAATGTGATACCTATGCGACAGCTAATATATGCAAATTAGGTTGAACTAAACAATGCCAAGATGTCATCTCTGAACTAAACATGCCTCTGGAATAATAATGATCAATTGATTGGTCTTACCAGCAGTGTCTGGTTTTGTTGCCTGCAGATGCGCGTACCCAGTCTCCCTGAGCAAGAGTTTTAGTTTGTCAAATACAGGATAGATGCGATTAACATCTTCTGCATCAAGGCCAACCAATGAAGGGAAGACACTCCCAATGGCCAGTCTGACAGGGTACAATGATGGTTGGCCATTTGGAAAGTTGGTATGGTAACCTAAAACATGGCTGAGATAAATAAATAACAATTATGTTTCGAAGCCTCGAATATGAATCGTCAAAAATAATTCACATAGATGAATAATCACATGGAAACATTCCATAAATCCTCCAAAGATTTGATACATTAAATATCAAATGTAATGGTGAATATCAAATAGGATGTAATGGTGAATATCAAATAGGATGTAATAGTCAATATCAAATAGGATGTAATGGTGAATATCAAATAGGATGTAATGGTGAATATCGAACAGGATGTAATGGTGAATATCAAATAGGATGTAATGATGAATATCAAATAGGATGTATTGGTGAATATCAAATAGGATGTATTGGTGAATATTAAATAGGATGTAATGGTGAATATCAAATAGGATGTAATGGTGAATATCAAATAGGATGCAATGGTGAATATCATATAGGATATAATAGTGAATATCAAATAGGATGTAATGGTGAATATCAAATAGGATGTAAGAGTGAATATCAAATAGCATCTAATGGTGAATATCAAATAGGATGTAATGGTGAATATCAAATAGGATGTAATGGTAAATATCAAATAGGATGTAATAATGAATATCAAATAGGATGTAATGGAAAATATCAAATTGGATGTAATAATGAATATCAAATAGGATGTAATGGTGAATATCAAATAGGATGTAATGCTGAATATCAAATAGGATGTAATGGTGGATATCAAATAGGATGTAATGGTGAATATCAAATAGGATGCAATAGTGAATATCAAATAGGATGTAATGGTGAATATCAAATAGGATGTAATGGTGAATATCAAATAGGATGTAATGGTGAATATCAAATAGGATGTAATGGTGGATATCAAATAGGATGTAATGGTGAATATCAAATAGGATGCAATAGTGAATATCAAATAGGATGTAATGGTGAATATCAAATAGGATGTATTGGTGAATATCAAATAGGATATATCGGTGAATATCAAATAGGATGTAATGGTGAATATCAAATAGGATGCAATAGTGAATATCAAATAGGATGCAATAGTGAATATCAAATAGGATGTAATGGTGAATATCAAATAGGATGTAATGGTGAATATCAAATAGGATGTAATAGTGAATATCAAATAGGATGTAATGGTGAATATTAAATAGGATGTAATGATGAATATCAAATAGGATGTAATGATGAATATCAAATAGGATGTATCGGTGAATATCAAATAGGATGTAATGGTGAATATCAAATAGGATGCAATAGTGAATATCAAATAGGATGCAATAGTGAATATCAAATAGGATGTAATGGTGAATATCAAATAGGATGTAATGGTGAATATCAAATAGGATGTAATGGTGAATATCAAATAGGATGTAATAGTGAATATCAAATAGGATGTAATGGTGAATATTAAATAGGATGTAATGATGAATATCAAATAGGATGTAATGATGAATATCAAATAGGATGTAATGGTGAATATCAAATAGGATGTATTGGTGAATATCAAATAGGATGTAATTAAGCAATAACCCCCGCCGAAGGCGGGTATACCACGAGATATTGCACAATTCACGACATATATGCACGAGCCGCAGGCGAGTGCATATATGTAGTGAATTGTGCAATATCAAGTGGTATACCCAACTTCGGCGGGGGTTATTGCTATTATATTATACCAGTATATTGACAATTCGATAAAACTAGTAAAAAAAGAGTTTACTTTCATCTACTAAAAGATCATGATTATGGCCCTTGAACATGAATATTTATAAGAATAGTATGTAGTTGTACGCTGAATGCATACAAAAATTACATGCGCAACACAGTTCAAATTGAATACAAACTAATTTTTATTCCACATGAAAATGAAACATATCCACGTTGAATAGAGCAGCGTAAACACACAAATTAGCATAACAAAGGATGACCTTTCTGACCTTTTACTGACGCACAACGCGATTTGAAATACAGGGTCGTGTACAGTTTGGATCATTTAAACAACGGATTTTCCACGTTTTCATTCCGGTTTTTGTACAATTTGGACTGTAATTTGCCCATTGAAAGTACAGTTGTGAAATAAACCGGTTTTGTGACTCATCATACTACTTGTAACTGTGGATATTTGACGTTCAGCGGTACTTGGTTCGACCGAAATTTGAGACGCGGCGGGACGCGGTGTATCATGTACGGCGACCGGCACAGCGACCTCAGTTCCAACATCTGACCTGGATACCTTTGGTATAACCAAAGTTTTGTGACAGTATGACTGACAAGTTTTGTCGTTGTTCTGGGGTAAGTTTGATGGTGTAAGATCGGATTTTCGCATCGTTTTTGTGACACGTGCATGATATGCCTTGTCTCAACTCCGGCCGAAAGACTTTGCACGCCGTCGCTCTAATACAGTGGTTGGTGAACACTCGTCACAAATCTGTAGCTTTCGAAATTACCTTCATCATCTCCTGTAATTTATTTACCCATAGTGGAGAATTACAATACCATATATCGTCGTCGAATCCTGCGTTGTCCCGTGTTCTTTTAAACAGATGGCAATTACCCGGGTGCACTGCAATTTTGTCAGCTGCCGCGCGCTACCGGACACCGGTTGTTATTGGTGGCATACATTTTTGCCTGTGACTCATAGTTTTTTTCATTTTTATGTCATTAAATCCCTCAATTATATCTTGTACTTAAAGATCATGTTTTCTTTGTTGGAAGTTCGCAATCCATCTCAAAGTAACAACACTGAGAACATAGCGTTCTGGCGTTCGTGCAGGCACCTCACGGTGTTGAGGGACGGTGGTTTAGGTTTGTGTGGCGAACAACAATCACCCAACGACCGACGCTCACAACTTGGATCCCACAAATAACAAAAAGCAATATTATAGTTATATAACGTTTCAGATGTTTTTAATTCAGTATTTTTTTCAATATTCTTCCAAAATTCAACCACTATATTTCCCTAAAAATCAAATAATACCGGTTTTAAGTATTTCCGTATTAAACCTGTAGTCAATTCATGTTCCAGGGCCACTTGGTTTAGCCGTGCATTATCAGCCAATATACCATGGATTGCATATGCAAATTTTGTGTTTGGACCAATCAAATCAATGGATTAACACCATCAATATACTGGTATAATATAATGGTGAATATAAAATAGGATGTAATAATGAATATCAAATAGGATGTAATAGTGAATATCAAATAGGATGTAATGGTGAATATCAAATAGGATGTAATGATGAATATCAAATAGGATGTATTGGTGAATATCAAATAGGATGTAATAGTGAATATCAAATAGGATGTAATGGTGAATATCAAATAGGATGTAATGATGAATATCAAATAGGATGTATTGGTGAATATCAAATAGGATGTATTGGTGAATATCAAATAGGATGTAATGGTGAATATCAAATAGGATGTAATGGTGAATATCAAATAGAATGCAATGGTGAATATCAAATAGGATGTATTGGTGAATATCAAATAGGATGTATTGGTGAATATCAAATAGGATGTAATGGTGAATACCAAATAGGATGTAATGATGAATATCAAATAGGATGTATTGGTGAATATCAAATAGGATGTATTGGTGAATATCAAATAGGATGTATTGGTGGATATCAAATAGGATGTAATGGTGAATATCACATAGGATGCAATAGTGAATATCAAATAGGATGTAATGGTGAATATCAAATAGGATATAATGGTGGATATAAAATAGGATGTATTGGTGAATATCAAATAGAATGTAATGGTGAATATCAAATAGGATGTAATGGTGAATATCAAATAGGATGTAATGGAGAATATCAAATAGGATGTAATGATGAATATCAAATAGGATGTAATGGTGAATATCAAATAGGATGTAATGGTGGATATCAAATAGGATGTAATGGTGAATATCAAAAAGGATGTATTGGTGAATATCAAATAGGCTGTAATGGTGGATATCAAATAGGATGTAATGGTGAATATCAAATGGATGTATTGGTGAATATCAAATAGTATGTAATGGTGAATATCAAATAGGATGTATTGGTGAATATCAAATAGGATGTAATGGTGAATATCAAATAGGATGTAATGGTGAATATCAAATAGAATGCAATGGTGAATATGAAATAGGATGTAATGGTGGATATCAAATAGGATGTAATGGTGAATATCAAATAGGATGTATTGGTGAATATCAAATAGGATGTAATGGTGAATATCAAATAGGATGTAATGGTGAATATCAAATAGGATGTAATGGTGGATATCAAATAGGATGTAATGGTGAATATGAAATAGGATGTAATGGTGAATATCAAATAGGATGTAATGGTGGATATAAAATAGGATGTATTGGTGAATATCAAATAGGATGTAATGGTGAATATCAAATAGGATGTAATGGTGGATATCAAATAGGATGTAATGGTGAATATCAAATAGGATGTAATGGTGGATATCAAATAGGATGTAATGGTGGATATCAAATAGGATGTAATGGTGAATATCAAATAGGATGTAATGGTGAATATCAAATAGGATGTAATGGTGGATATAAAATAGGATGTATTGGTGAATATCAAATAGAATGTAATGGTGAATATCAAATAGGATGTAATGATGGATATCAAATAGGATGTAATGGTGAATATCAAATAGGATGTAATGGTGAATATCAAATAGGATGTAATAGTGAATATCAAATATGATGTAATGGTGAATATCAAATAGGATGTTATGGTGAATATCAAATAGAATGCAATGGTGAATATCAGATAGGATGTGATGGTGAATATCAAATAGGATGTAATGGTGAATATCAAATAGGATGTATTGGTGAATATCAAATAGAATGTATTGGTGAATATCAAATAGGATGTAATGGTGGATATAAAATAGGATGTAATGGTGAATATAAAGTAGAATGCAAAATGGTGAATATCAAATAGGATGTAATGGTGAATATCAAATAGGATGTAATGGTGAATATAAAATAGGATGTAATGGTGAATATCAAATAGGATGTAATGGTGAATATCAAATAGGATGTAATGGTGGATATCAAATAGGATGTAATGGTGAATATCAAATAGGATGTAATGGTGAATATCAAATAGGATGTAATGGTGGATATAAAATAGGATATATTGGTGAATATCAAATAGAATGTAATGGTGAATATCAAATAGGATGTAATGGTTAATATCA
The DNA here is from genome assembly GCF_978046115.1 of Saccoglossus kowalevskii. Lineage (NCBI taxonomy): Eukaryota > Metazoa > Hemichordata > Enteropneusta > Harrimaniidae > Saccoglossus > Saccoglossus kowalevskii. Next base: position 21,384,371 of record NC_140654.1, read on the forward strand.
AATAGGATGTAATGGTGAATATAAAATAGGATGTAATAATGAATATCAAATAGGATGTAATGGTGAATATCAAATAGGATGTAATGGTGAATATAAAATAGGATGTAATAATGAATATCAAATAGGATGTAATGGTGAATATAAAATAGGATGTAATAATGAATATCAAAAAGGATGTAATGGTGAATATCAAATAGGATGTAATGGAGAATATCAGATAGGATGTAATGGTGAATATCAAATAGGATGTAATGTTGAATATCAAATTGGATGTAATGGTGAATATCAAATAGGATGTTATGGTGAATATCAAATAGGATGTAATAGTGAACATCAAATAGGATGTAATGGTGAATATCAAATAGGATGTTATGGTGAATATCAAATAGGATGTAATGGTGAATATCAAATAGGATGTAATGGTGAATATCAAATTGGATGTAATGGTGAATATCAAATAGGATGTATTGGTGGATATCAAATAGGATGTAATGGTGAATATCACATAGGATGCAATAGTGAATATCAAATAGGATGTAATGGTGAATATCAAATAGGATGTAATGGTGGATATCAAATAGGATGTAATGGTGAATATCAAATAGGATGTAATGGTGAATATCAAATAGGATGTAATGGTGGATATAAAATAGGATGTATTGGTGAATATCAAATAGAATGTAATGGTGAATATCAAATAGGATGTAATGATGGATATCAAATAGGATGTAATGGTGAATATCAAATAGGATGTAATGGTGAATATCAAATAGGATGTAATAGTGAATATCAAATATGATGTAATGGTGAATATCAAATAGGATGTTATGGTGAATATCAAATAGAATGCAATGGTGAATATCAGATAGGATGTGATGGTGAATATCAAATAGGATGTAATGGTGAATATCAAATAGGATGTATTGGTGAATATCAAATAGAATGTATTGGTGAATATCAAATAGGATGTAATGGTGGATATAAAATAGGATGTAATGGTGAATATAAAGTAGAATGCAAAATGGTGAATATCAAATAGGATGTAATGGTGAATATCAAATAGGATGTAATGGTGAATATAAAATAGGATGTAATGGTGAATATCAAATAGGATGTAATGGTGAATATCAAATAGGATGTAATGGTGGATATCAAATAGGATGTAATGGTGAATATCAAATAGGATGTAATGGTGAATATCAAATAGGATGTAATGGTGGATATAAAATAGGATATATTGGTGAATATCAAATAGAATGTAATGGTGAATATCAAATAGGATGTAATGGTTAATATCAAATAGGATGTAATGGTGAATATAAAATAGGATGTAATAATGAATATCAAATAGGATGTAATGGTGAATATCAAATAGGATGTAATGGTGAATATAAAATAGGATGTAATAATGAATATCAAATAGGATGTAATGGTGAATATAAAATAGGATGTAATAATGAATATCAAAAAGGATGTAATGGTGAATATCAAATAGGATGTAATGGAGAATATCAGATAGGATGTAATGGTGAATATCAAATAGGATGTAATGTTGAATATCAAATTGGATGTAATGGTGAATATCAAATAGGATGTTATGGTGAATATCAAATAGGATGTAATAGTGAACATCAAATAGGATGTAATGGTGAATATCAAATAGGATGTTATGGTGAATATCAAATAGGATGTAATGGTGAATATCAAATAGGATGTAATGGTGAATATCAAATTGGATGTAATGGTGAATATCAAATAGGATGTATTGGTGGATATCAAATAGGATGTAATGGTGAATATCACATAGGATGCAATAGTGAATATCAAATAGGATGTAATGGTGAATATCAAATAGGATATAATGGTGGATATAAAATAGGATGTATTGGTGAATATCAAATAGAATGTAATGGTGAATATCAAATAGGATGTAATGGTGAATATCAAATAGGATGTAATGGAGAATATCAAATAGGATGTAATGATGAATATCAAATAGGATGTAATGGTGAATATCAAATAGGATGTAATGGTGGATATCAAATAGGATGTAATGGTGAATATCAAAAAGGATGTATTGGTGAATATCAAATAGGCTGTAATGGTGGATATCAAATAGGATGTAATGGTGAATATCAAATAGGATGTAATGGTGAATATCAAATAGGATGTAATGGTGGATATCAAATAGGATGTAATAGTGAATATGAAATAGGATGTAATGGTGAATATCAAATAGGATGTAATGGTGGATATAAAATAGGATGTATTGGTGAATATCAAATAGGATGTAATGGTGAATATCAAATAGGATGTAATGGTGGATATCAAATAGGATGTAATGGTGAATATCAAATAGGATGTAATGGTGAATATCAAATAGGATGTAATGGTGGATATCAAATAGGATGTAATGGTGAATATCAAATAGGATGTAATGGTGAATATCAAATAGGATGTAATGGTGGATATAAAATAGGATGTATTGGTGAATATCAAATAGAATGTAATGGTGAATATCAAATAGGATGTAATGATGGATATCAAATAGGATGTAATGGTGAATATCAAATAGGATGTAATGGTGAATATCAAATAGGATGTAATAGTGAATATCAAATATGATGTAATGGTGAATATCAAATAGGATGTTATGGTGAATATCAAATAGAATGCAATGGTGAATATCAGATAGGATGTGATGGTGAATATCAAATAGGATGTAATGGTGAATATCAAATAGGATGTATTGGTGAATATCAAATAGAATGTATTGGTGAATATCAAATAGGATGTAATGGTGGATATAAAATAGGATGTAATGGTGAATATAAAGTAGAATGCAAAATGGTGAATATCAAATAGGATGTAATGGTGAATATCAAATAGGATGTAATGGTGAATATAAAATAGGATGTAATGGTGAATATCAAATAGGATGTAATGGTGAATATCAAATAGGATGTAATGGTGGATATCAAATAAGGATGTAATGGTGAATATCAAATAGGATGTAATGGTGAATATCAAATAGGATGTAATGGTGGATATAAAATAGGATATATTGGTGAATATCAAATAGAATGTAATGGTGAATATCAAATAGGATGTAATGGTTAATATCAAATAGGATGTAATGGTGAATATAAAATAGGATGTAATAATGAATATCAAATAGGATGTAATGGTGAATATCAAATAGGATGTAATGGTGAATATAAAATAGGATGTAATAATGAATATCAAATAGGATGTAATGGTGAATATAAAATAGGATGTAATAATGAATATCAAAAAGGATGTAATGGTGAATATCAAATAGGATGTAATGGAGAATATCAGATAGGATGTAATGGTGAATATCAAATAGGATGTAATGGTGAATATCAAATTGGATGTAATGGTGAATATCAAATAGGATGTTATGGTGAATATCAAATAGGATGTAATAGTGAACATCAAATAGGATGTAATGGTGAATATCAAATAGGATGTTATGGTGAATATCAAATAGGATGTAATGGTGAATATAAAATAGGATGTAATGGTGAATATCAAATAGGATGTAATGGTGAATATCAAATAGGATGTAATGGTGGATATCAAATAGGATGTAATGGTGAATATCAAATAGGATGTAATGGTGAATATCAAATAGGATGTAATGGTGGATATAAAATAGGATATATTGGTGAATATCAAATAGAATGTAATGGTGAATATCAAATAGGATGTAATGGTTAATATCAAATAGGATGTAATGGTGAATATAAAATAGGATGTAATAATGAATATCAAATAGGATGTAATGGTGAATATCAAATAGGATGTAATGGTGAATATAAAATAGGATGTAATAATGAATATCAAATAGGATGTAATGGTGAATATAAAATAGGATGTAATAATGAATATCAAAAAGGATGTAATGGTGAATATCAAATAGGATGTAATGGAGAATATCAGATAGGATGTAATGGTGAATATCAAATAGGATGTAATGTTGAATATCAAATTGGATGTAATGGTGAATATCAAATAGGATGTTATGGTGAATATCAAATAGGATGTAATAGTGAACATCAAATAGGATGTAATGGTGAATATCAAATAGGATGTTATGGTGAATATCAAATAGGATGTAATGGTGAATATCAAATAGGATGTAATGGTGAATATCAAATTGGATGTAATGGTGAATATCAAATAGGATGTATTGGTGGATATCAAATAGGATGTAATGGTGAATATCACATAGGATGCAATAGTGAATATCAAATAGGATGTAATGGTGAATATCAAATAGGATGTAATGGTGGATATCAAATAGGATGTAATGGTGAATATCAAATAGGATGTAATGGTGAATATCAAATAGGATGTAATGGTGGATATAAAATAGGATGTATTGGTGAATATCAAATAGAATGTAATGGTGAATATCAAATAGGATGTAATGATGGATATCAAATAGGATGTAATGGTGAATATCAAATAGGATGTAATGGTGAATATCAAATAGGATGTAATAGTGAATATCAAATATGATGTAATGGTGAATATCAAATAGGATGTTATGGTGAATATCAAATAGAATGCAATGGTGAATATCAGATAGGATGTGATGGTGAATATCAAATAGGATGTAATGGTGAATATCAAATAGGATGTATTGGTGAATATCAAATAGAATGTATTGGTGAATATCAAATAGGATGTAATGGTGGATATAAAATAGGATGTAATGGTGAATATAAAGTAGAATGCAAAATGGTGAATATCAAATAGGATGTAATGGTGAATATCAAATAGGATGTAATGGTGAATATAAAATAGGATGTAATGGTGAATATCAAATAGGATGTAATGGTGAATATCAAATAGGATGTAATGGTGGATATCAAATAGGATGTAATGGTGAATATCAAATAGGATGTAATGGTGAATATCAAATAGGATGTAATGGTGGATATAAAATAGGATATATTGGTGAATATCAAATAGAATGTAATGGTGAATATCAAATAGGATGTAATGGTTAATATCAAATAGGATGTAATGGTGAATATAAAATAGGATGTAATAATGAATATCAAATAGGATGTAATGGTGAATATCAAATAGGATGTAATGGTGAATATAAAATAGGATGTAATAATGAATATCAAATAGGATGTAATGGTGAATATAAAATAGGATGTAATAATGAATATCAAAAAGGATGTAATGGTGAATATCAAATAGGATGTAATGGAGAATATCAGATAGGATGTAATGGTGAATATCAAATAGGATGTAATGTTGAATATCAAATTGGATGTAATGGTGAATATCAAATAGGATGTTATGGTGAATATCAAATAGGATGTAATAGTGAACATCAAATAGGATGTAATGGTGAATATCAAATAGGATGTTATGGTGAATATCAAATAGGATGTAATGGTGAATATCAAATAGGATGTAATGGTGAATATCAAATTGGATGTAATGGTGAATATCAAATAGGATGTATTGGTGGATATCAAATAGGATGTAATGGTGAATATCACATAGGATGCAATAGTGAATATCAAATAGGATGTAATGGTGAATATCAAATAGGATATAATGGTGGATATAAAATAGGATGTATTGGTGAATATCAAATAGAATGTAATGGTGAATATCAAATAGGATGTAATGGTGAATATCAAATAGGATGTAATGGAGAATATCAAATAGGATGTAATGATGAATATCAAATAGGATGTAATGGTGAATATCAAATAGGATGTAATGGTGGATATCAAATAGGATGTAATGGTGAATATCAAAAAGGATGTATTGGTGAATATCAAATAGGCTGTAATGGTGGATATCAAATAGGATGTAATGGTGAATATCAAATAGGATGTAATGGTGAATATCAAATAGGATGTAATGGTGGATATCAAATAGGATGTAATAGTGAATATGAAATAGGATGTAATGGTGAATATCAAATAGGATGTAATGGTGGATATAAAATAGGATGTATTGGTGAATATCAAATAGGATGTAATGGTGAATATCAAATAGGATGTAATGGTGGATATCAAATAGGATGTAATGGTGAATATCAAATAGGATGTAATGGTGAATATCAAATAGGATGTAATGGTGGATATCAAATAGGATGTAATGGTGAATATCAAATAGGATGTAATGGTGAATATCAAATAGGATGTAATGGTGGATATAAAATAGGATGTATTGGTGAATATCAAATAGAATGTAATGGTGAATATCAAATAGGATGTAATGATGGATATCAAATAGGATGTAATGGTGAATATCAAATAGGATGTAATGGTGAATATCAAATAGGATGTAATAGTGAATATCAAATAGGATGTTATGGTGAATATCAAATAGAATGCAATGGTGAATATCAGATAGGATGTGATGGTGAATATCAAATAGGATGTAATGGTGAATATCAAATAGGATGTATTGGTGAATATCAAATAGAATGTATTGGTGAATATCAAATAGGATGTAATGGTGGATATAAAATAGGATGTAATGGTGAATATAAAGTAGAATGCAAAATGGTGAATATCAAATAGGATGTAATGGTGAATATCAAATAGGATGTAATGGTGAATATAAAATAGGATGTAATGGTGAATATCAAATAGGATGTAATGGTGAATATCAAATAGGATGTAATGGTGGATATCAAATAGGATGTAATGGTGAATATCAAATAGGATGTAATGGTGAATATCAAATAGGATGTAATGGTGGATATAAAATAGGATATATTGGTGAATATCAAATAGAATGTAATGGTGAATATCAAATAGGATGTAATGGTTAATATCAAATAGGATGTAATGGTGAATATAAAATAGGATGTAATAATGAATATCAAATAGGATGTAATGGTGAATATCAAATAGGATGTAATGGTGAATATAAAATAGGATGTAATAATGAATATCAAATAGGATGTAATGGTGAATATAAAATAGGATGTAATAATGAATATCAAAAAGGATGTAATGGTGAATATCAAATAGGATGTAATGGAGAATATCAGATAGGATGTAATGGTGAATATCAAATAGGATGTAATGGTGAATATCAAATTGGATGTAATGGTGAATATCAAATAGGATGTTACGGTGAATATCAAATAGGATGTAATAGTGAACATCAAATAGGATGTAATGGTGAATATCAAATAGGATGTTATGGTGAATATCAAATAGGATGTAATGGTGAATATCAAATTGGATGTAATGGTGAATATCAAATTGGATGTAATGGTGAATATCAGATAGGATGTAATGGTGAATATCAAATAGGATGTAATAGTGAATATCAAATAGGATGCAATGGTGAATATCAGATAGGATGTAATGGTGAATATCAAATAGGATGTAATGGTGAATATAAAATAGGATGTAATGGTGAATATCAAATAGGATGTAATGGTGAATATCAAATTGGATGTAATGGTGAATATCAAATAGGATGTAATAGTGAATATCAAATAGGATGCAATGGTGAATATCAGATAGGATGTAATGGTGAATATCAAATAGGATGTAATGGTGAATATAAAATAGGATGTAATGGTGAATATCAAATAGGATGTAATAGTGAATATCAAATAGGATGCAATGGTGAATATCAGATAGGATGTAATGGTGAATATCAAATAGGATGTAATAGTGAATATCAAATAGGATGCAATGGTGAATATCAGATAGGATGTAATGGTGAATATCAAATAGAATGTAATGGTGAATATCAAATAGGATGTAATGGTGAATATAAAATAGGATGTAACAATGAATATCAAATAGGATGTAATGGTGAATATCAAATAGGATGTAATGGTGAATATCAAATAGGATGTAATGGTGAATATCAAATAGGATGTAATAGTGAATATCAAATAGGATGCAATGGTGAATATCAGATAGGATGTAATGGTGAATATCAAATAGGATGTAATGGAGAATATCAAATAGGATGTTATGGTGAATATCAAATAGGATGTAATAGTGAATATCAAATAGGATGCAATGGTGAATATCAGATAGGATGTAATGGTGAATATCAAATAGGTTGTAATGGTGAATATCAAATTGGATGTAATGGTGAATATAAAATAGGATGTAATAATGAATATCAAATAGGATGTAATGGTGAATATCAAATATGATGTAATGGTGAATATCAAATAGGATGTAATGGAGAATATCAAATAGGATGTAATGGAGAATATCAAATAGGATGTAATGGACAATATCAAATTGGATGTAATGGTGAATATCAAATAGGATGTAATGGTGAATATCAAATAGGATGTAATGGAGAATATCAAATAGGATGTAATGGTGAATATCAAATAGGATGTAATGGAGAATATCAAATAGGATGTAATGGTGAATATCAAATAGGATGTATTGGAGAATATCAAACAGGATGTAATGGTGAATATCAAATTGGATGTAATGGTGAATATCAAATAGGATGTAATGGAGAATATCAAATAGGATGTAATAGTGAATATCAAATAGGATGTAATGGAGAATATCAAATAGGATGTAATGGTGAATATCTAATAGGATGTAATTGAGAATATCAAATAGGATGTAATGAGGAATATCAAATAGGATGTATTGGTGAATATCAAATAGGATGTAATGGTGAATATCAAATTGGATGTAATGGTGAATATCAAATAGGATGTAATGGTGAATATCAAATAGGATGTAATAGTGAATATCAAATAGGATGTAATGGAGAATATCAAATAGGATGTAATGGAGAATATCAAATAGGATGTAATAGTGAATATCAAATAGGATGCAATGGTGAATATCAGATAGGATGTAATGGTGAATATCAAATAGGATGTAATGGTGAATATCAGATAGGATGTAATGGAGAATATCAAATAGGATGTAATAGTGAATATCAAATAGGATGTAATGGAGAATATCAAATAGGATGTAATGGAGAATATCAAATAGGATGTAATAGAGAATATCAAATTGGATGTAATGGTGAATATCAAATAGGATGTAATGGTGAATATCAAATAGGATGTAATAGTGAATATCAAATAGGATGTAATGGTGAATATCAAATAGGATGTAATGGAGAATATCAAATAGGATGTAATGGAGAATATCAAATTGGATGTAATGGTGAATATCAAATAGGATGTAATGGTGAATATCAAATAGGATGTAATGGTGAATATCAAATAGGATGTAATGGTGAATATCAAATAGGATGTAATGGTGAATATCAAATAGGATGTAATGGTGAATATCAAATAGGATGTAATGGAGAATATCAAATTGGATGTAATGGTGAATATCAAATAGGATGTAATGGTGAATATCAAATAGGATGTAATGGTGAATATCAAATAGGATGTAATGGTGAATATCAAATAGGATGTAATGGAGAATATCAAATAGGATGTAATGGAGAATATCAAATAGGATGTAATGGTGAATATCAAATAGGATGTAATGGTGAAGATCAAATAGGAGGTATCGGTGAATATCAAATAGGATGTAATGGTGAATATCAAATAGGATGTAATGGTGAATATCAAATTGGATTTAATAGTGAATATCAAATATGATGTAATGGTGAATATCAAATAGGATGTAATGGTGAATATCAAATTGGATGTAATGGTGAATATCAAATAGAACACAACGGTGAATATCAAATAGGATGTATTTATGAATATTAAATAGTATGCAATGGTGAATATCATATAGGATTTAATAGTGAATATCAAATATGATGTAATGGTGAATATCAAATAGAATGCAATGGTGAATATCAGATAGGATGTAATGGTGAATATCAAATAGGATGTAATGGTGAATAACAAATTGGATGTAATGGTGAATATCAAATAGGATGTATCGGTGAATATCAAATAGAATGTATCGGTGAATATCAAATAGGATGTAATGGTGAATATCAAATAGGATGTATTGGTGAATATCAAATTGGATGTAATGGTGAATATCAAATAGGATTTAATGGTGAATATCAAATAGAACACAACGGTGAATATCAAATAGGATGTATTTATGAATATTAAATAGTATGCAATGGTGAATATCATATAGGATTTAATAGTGAATATCAAATATGATGTAATGGTGAATATCAAATAGGATGTAATGGTGAATATCAAATTGGATGTAATGGTGAATATCAAATTGGATGTAATGGTGAATATCAAATTGGATGTAATGGTGAATATCAAATAGGATGTAATGGTGAATATCAAATAGGATGTAATGGTGAATATCAAATAGGATGTAATGGTGAATATCAAATAGGATGTAATGGAGAATATCAAATAGGATGTAATGGAGAATATCAAATAGGATGTAATGGTGAATATCAAATAGAATGCAATGGTGAATATCAGATAGGATGTAATGGTGAATATCAAATATGATGTAATGGTGAATATCAAATAGGATGTAATGGTGAATATCAAATAGGATGTAATGGTGAATATCAAATAGGATGTAATGGTGAATATCAAATAGGATGTAATGGTGAAAATCAAATAGGATGTAATGGAGAATATCAAATAGGATGTAATGGTGAAAATCAAATAGGATGTAATGGTGAATATCAAATAGGATGTAATGGTGAAAATCAAATAGGATGTAATGGTGAATATCAAATAGGATGTAATGGTGAATATCAAATAGGATGTGATGGTGAATATCAAATAGGATGTAATGGTGAATATCAAATAGGATGTAATGGTGAATATCAAATTGGATGTAATGGTGAATATCAGATAGGATGTAATGGTGAATATCAAATAGGATGTAATGGTGAATATCAAATAGGATGTAATGGTGAATATCAAATAGGATGTAATGGTGAATATCAAATAGGATGCAATGGTGAATATCAAATAGGATGTGATGGTGAATATCAAATAGGATGTAATGGTGAATATCAAATAGGATGTAATGGTGAATATCAAATTGGATGTAATGGTGAATATCAGATAGGATGTAATGGTGAATATCAAATAGGATGTAATGGTGAATATCAAATAGGATGTAATGGTGAATATCAAATAGGATGTAATGGTGAATATCAAATAGGATGTGATGGTGAATATCAAATAGGATGTAATGGTGAATATCAAATAGGATGTAATGGTGAATATCAAATTGGATGTAATGGTGAATATCAGATAGGATGTAATAGTGAATATCAAATAGGATGTAATGGTGAATATCAAATTGGATGTAATGGTGAATATCAGATAGGATGTAATGGTGAATATCAAATAGGATGTAATGGTGAATATCAAATAGGATGTAATGGTGAATATCAAATTGGATGTAATGGTGAATATCAAATTGGATGTTATGGTGAATATCAAATAGAATGCAATGGTGAATATCAAATAGAATGCAATGGTGAATATCAAATAGGATGTAATGGTGAATACCAAATAGGATGTAATGGTGAATATAAAATAGAATGCAACGGTGAATATCAAATAGGATGTAATAGTGAATATCAAATAGGATGTAACTGTGAATATCAAATAGGATGTAATGGTGAATACCAAATAGGATGCAATGGTGAATATCAGATAGGATGTAATGGTGAATATCAAATAGGATGTTATGGTGAATATAAATTAGAACGCAACGGTGAATATCAAATAGGATGTAATAGTGAATATCAAATAGGATGTAACGGTGAATATCAAATAGAATGTAACGGTGAATATCAAATAGGATGTAATGGTGAATACCAAATAGGATGTAATGGTGAATATCAAATAGGATGCAATGGTGAATATCAAATAGGATGTAATGGTGAATATCAAATAGGATGTAATGGTGAATATCAAATAGGATGCAATGGTGAATATCAAATAGGATGTAACGGTGAATACCAAATAGAATGCAATGGTGAATATCAATTAGGATGTAATGGTGAATATCAAATAGGATGTTATGGTGAATATAAAATAGAACGCAACGGTGAATATCAAATAGGATGTAATAGTGAATATCAAATAGGATGTAACGGTGAATATCAAATAGGATGTAATGGTGAATACCAAATAGGATGCAATGGTGAATATCAGATAGGATGTAATGGTGAATATCAAATAGGATGTAATGGTGAATATCAAACAGGATGTAATGGTGAATATCAAATAGGATGTGATGGTGAATATCAAATAGGATGTAATGGTGAATATCAAATAGGATGTAATGGTGAATATCAAATTGGATGTAATGGTGAATATCAGATAGGATGTAATGGTGAATATCAAATAGGATGTAATGGTGAATATCAAATAGGATGTAATGGTGAATATCAAATAGGATGTAATGGTGAATATCAAATAGGATGTAGTGGTGAATATCAAATAGGATGTAATGGTGAGTATCAATTAGGATGTAATGGTGAATATCAAATAGGATGAAATGGTGAATATTAAATGGGATGTAATAGTGAATATCAAATAGGATACAATGGTGAATATCAAATAGGATGTAATGATGAATTTCAAATATTATTATACATCTGTCACCGTTACGCCATACGTTACAGCGTGCCATAATTTTGCGGTATTTTACGGGGTATTTTCATCCTACCATATAAGAAAATGCGAATTCCAAATATGGAATGATTACGCGCGCAAACGTCCTCTAATAATAAAAACAAACAAACATGGGTGTCGCCAGGGTTTGACCGAACTCCATACAAAGAAATTTGGATTTCTGCATTCCCATGACGTTTCTTAGGAAGGAAAAGATGCATAATAATAAGGTCATGGCGATAATGCCTCAAAGTATGCGCCCAGACAGTACGCCGCCGCCGCTGTACGCTGTCTTCGTGTATACTTCGAGGTATCGTAATAACCTCATAGTATGTAATGGTGAATATCACAAATAATGTATAATCACTTTAGCCATCCGCAATAGACATCAACGTGCAAGAAAGGATATTTAAGTGAGATATTTAAGTTGTTTCATGTTTAGGATATTCTTTATATGAAGCAAAAATGTACGGTGAAATCCGTAACCGGGATCGCTGTGGCGTGTTCTACGCTGTGAACATTTCTACTCATACCATGCCGATGCTCACCGAGAACGCTCTCAGCCAAGTGACAATTATGTTTGGCGAATAGTGAAATAACTTGCCTTTTATAATTTCTCAATTCATTTTAATAATGTTATCCTCGATAAATTGAGTGATTCCCAATGCTGAATCACTGTTACTAAAAAGAGTGTCCGTGGGTGAAAGGAACATTATATTAAGTGTATGAGTTTTTTTCAGCAGTGCATGTATGCTATTGATTAATGTGTCACTTGTTATGATACATAAACTAAAATATTGCATACTTCTAATATAAGTATTGTTATTTTGTGGGATGAAATAAATAACACATGTTTATTAGGGCAATATCACAATTTGAGGTCTGCCCTCGGGCTGTTGACCACGACCACGATCCCTTGGACAGGCAACAAATCGTGATAGTACCCTCACAGTCAAGTGTTATTATTTAAATGGTAAATTCCAAATATTATGTAATGAGGTAAGCACATTGTACGTTTTTTGATGCATTATTTGATCATTCATTAAAAGCATTATGTAGTGCTCAAAACGTGTGGTTATATGGAATAATCACTAATGACTATGACTACTGTACACTGTTTAATTTTTGCTAATAATATTTTTATGATTTGATGGTTATATAAAATTTGTGACTGCTGAAATTTGCAACAAATTTTCTCACGATATTAAAGCGGCTCACATTCGCTAAGACCATTTGTTATTTAATATATGTATCTGTCCTAGCAGCTTTCTCCTAGATTTTAAACACGCAAAATTAGTTCCTTGATACACCAGTAAAAGATCTATTAGTAGACAGACAGTCAGACTACTAACATCCCATTAACTCACCTTGGCTGGATCAGGCTGAGTGCGTGTCCAATTCCTGCACCCCAATCCCCGCCTTGATAGTAATATTTCTCATGTCCAAGACGGCTCATTAATTTGTCAAACACTCTGGCTGCTGCAACCACATCAAAACCTGGTAGTATGAAAACAAAAAATCAATATATGTATTAGGTCATTTATGTAGAATTTAAGAGCTAATATTAAAGTTACTACAGGAAATATCAGAATGGATTATATCCTCAAATCCACTGTTCAAATTATGTTAGAAAGATTACCTTGTTTATGAGGGGCTTCTGAGAAACCGTATCCAGGAATGGAGGGGCAAATTACTTCAAATGTGTCATCATCAGTTCCAAGATGGCTCTTAGGCTCGGTCAAGAATGGCATGATTTTATAAAACTCAACAAAAGATCCCGGCCACCCATGTACCATCAGTAGTGGTTTAATCTTCTCTGATGGTATCGCTCCTTTCGGTTTAACATGCATGAAGTGCACGTCAATTCCTTCTATATTTGTCTTGAAGTGCTCGTACTGGTTTAGGTATTTTTCCTGTTTTTTCCAATCGTATTTATTTGTCCAGTACTCCACAATGGTCTTCATAAAAGTTGAGTTGAAACCGTAGTGAAACTTGGCTTCTTCAAGAGGTTCAAACCATCTTGTTTTCACCAGCCTCTGCTTCAAATCGTCAATCACTGAATCATCAACATTGATTTTAAATTTTCGGATGCTGGTGTTTTCTTCACCCTTTGGCTTCTCACCATTCCCCCACCATCCATCACCATACTCAGGCACCCTGGGCTGAGAGGTAAGAAACCCAGCAAAATACAATCCAGTTACTATGGCAACTAACACAATGAAAATTGTCACTTTAATCCCCATCGTTGAAATTGATTCCTGCAACCTTAAAAAAATAATAAGATACAATAAGATACTATAATGAACAATTTTAATCACTTACTAACGTTTTCATCACCAGTTCCCTTTTTCATACTCCCGTTTATAGTCTGCACTTTCCTTCATTAGATTGGGACGCAAATGGCCATTTTTTTGAGTAAAAACTGTAATGTTTCTTTCATTGGCGATCCAATATTGCCCTTATAATCACTTTTGTGGCTTTGTGTGTGTGTGTGTGTGTCTTCCAATATTTTCACGTATTATTACTTCTGTGATTTTTTTGGCTTGGCTGATTACGATCAAACTTGGCAAACTCTAGTTATAAGGAAAAATCGGTCCACCGTTTCCATAGCAACAGCTAAAAAACTGATTTTTGAATAGCTTCGCGCCAATGTATCTCCTCTTACAAATTTAGGATAAAGACATAGCTCATTCTACTCAGCTTGAGTGTGGGCACGAAGTTACTATTTGAATTTATGATATCTTTTTTTTCAAAGTTGGGGTAACCCTTTACCAGGAATGGCATTTTAACTCTCCTGTGATTTTTTTTTTTGGCTGGGCTGATTTGGTCAAATCTTGGCAGAAAAGTCACACCTTCACTCTATCTAGGTTGAAAAATCTGAAAACAAATTTTGGCCCATCGTTTCCATGGCAACAGCCAAAAAAACTATTTTTTTAAATACCTTCGCGCCAAATGTATCTCACCCTACAATTCTAGGATTAAAACGCACGGACATATCTCATTCTACTCAGCTTGAGTGTGGGCAATGATTTACTGTTTAATTTTTTTTATGTATATTTCATTAACGAGAAAATTGACCTCAAAGTTGGGGTAACTTTTCACCACCTACGACTTTTAACTCTGTGATTTTTTAGGCTCGCCTGATTTTGTTCATACTTGAAAGGTAGGTCGTGCCGTCACTAATTGGCCTACCCCAGACCATTCGTCCCGGTGTTATCGCTATCGCCACACGAGACTCCAGCTTGTCTCCTATACAATTTGACTGCGCACATCCAGAAAGTAGATGTAACTGTGATTGGTGGAATACTAATGAGTTGAGTGTCAATCAAACGCCCACGCTATCTTTAGTAAACAAAGTCACGTGACACGCGCCATTTTAGTTTTGATTAGTTCATCGGATCGGAGTGGTCGGGCAGGCGATTTCAAGGCAGCACGCTTAACCCTTTCGTTCACAGGTTGGGAGATATTAGAATGACTGACAATTTCACGCCACTGTTTTACATTATTGGCGGATTTTTCTGCGCTATCAATCTTTCTCTTACAAACTAGACATAGATGAGACGACAGAGTCGCTCCTTTCACAACGTCGCACTGGATCAAATTGGAAAGACGATTTCCATAAGTTATCCCTCCTGCTTTTCCTGGCTTGAATAAATTCACACACGACTTTAACTGTCCACAAACTCGAAGACTACACGAACACAGTCTACAATAGTCGTCCGCAACAATATGTATGTATTTCTTCGGTGTACTGATGCACGAATGCACCGTGACACGGTGTTTCTCGGGTGTCGCCATCGCTGAGAATGCCGCCGGCGCATTTTTTCACCCAACTCGCGGTTCTGTTTTGCAACATTTTATCAATATTCCCTTTGACAAAATCGCCGACAAAAGCACCGCTTTGCTGATCTTTTGTTCTATAATTCTTAATGCAAACACCGACCCTAGTAGTAATTAGTAACGTCGCCTAGTACATATGAACGGTCGTCATTGCAAATCGAACATCCTTTTGAAATTTGGACGTCGGGCAGGCGATTTCAAGGCACCGCACTTAAATATTAGCAACATATTTTTCTGAGCGGTTGTTTATTCTCTTTCAAATGAGACATAAATGTGACGACATAGTCGATCCCTTATCCACCGCTAAGAATGCCGCAATGTTTCGTTCGTTTTGCAACATGCCACAAATCGTCGAAAAAAACACCACTTCGACGGAAGCTTGCGTAATAAGGGGGTTAAAACAAGAAAACAAATGCCATGTTTAATACATATCGACCTGTTTTACTTGCGAAAGATAACGGAACATGAACTCGTTTCGTGCGACTTCGGAACCCGAAGGAACACACCAACAACGTTGAATTTACCCGCTATCTTCCAAATATGGTATATTAATTTATTCAGTTGTTTATTTAGAGTGACGTCTGCGGTCAAATGCGATTGGCTATCGATGTCAGTGCAAAGGTCATATGAATATTAAAATTAAGTGGGCGGAAGGAAAATTGTATAGGAGACAAGCTGGAGTCTCGTGTGGCGATAGCGATAACACCGGGACGAATGGTCTGGGGTATAATTGGCCCACCACTGCCATGGCAACATCCAAAAACTGATTTTTGAATACTTTCGCCCCAAATTTATTACCCCAAATTTATTACCTCCTACCAGTTTTGTAATAGCAATGTTCAAATCATCATGCTTTTTATTTTGACTACGTTGCGCACTGGTAAGAGATCACCGGCGCCGACATTGTTACACTGTATCAACGTAATTTCAACGCAACTTTGAACTTTGAATGCACTGTAAATGCTGCCGTCATTTTTAGAAAATACTATCGCAAAACTTCGTATACGGGCCCCATCTAGTTATAAACCGACGTTTGCTTCACGTTCATGTCCTACCGTTGAAACAGCCAAAAACATGTTGCTTGTTTTTGAGCGGAGCGGATCGCCAACTAGCCTACCGGCTTGCTTTTTTTTATTCCGCTATATATATGTATAATTTTTTAATCCCGCTATAGGTATATATTTCGGAATATATGTTGCCAAGTCATAAGTCGATATGTGGTTTGGCACCAAGATTCAGAATATTTTTGACGCAAAAAACAGGAAATTAAAAATAGGACCCTCGCAAAAATAGCATTTCCTAACCTGTGTTATTTCTTATACATCGGGAGGAGGGGGGGGGGACAATATGCCGATGTTTGAAAAAAGTCCATTCATAATATTTACGTTACAAGAGGCTATGGTCTGACAGTGGCGCCCGACTGTGGCAACAAAATAATGACTAATTTTTCCTTGGAAATTGTTCAAAGGTTTTTCGATGGTAGTTCATCGACAAGCGGTCATGTATAGCAAATATTACATCTAATTCATAACAATCCCGTCTGCCGACCCAGTTGTCCGGTCATGCTGATGATCAGACATACACTGGCTCGAAACGCACTGCAAATTAAGTTGCACAAGACACAATTTTGTTTATCGTGTTATAAGTCAAATTATAAACAATCACGATTGTCACATAATCTACCAAAATCTAGTATATTAAGTACTCCAGTAAAACGCGCGAAACCTAAGCTCCTTAGTAAGACACATGACATGCAAGTTCATTGATGGACACGCCCATGCTGCAATATCCATCCACTAATTACATGTATGTATATCGAACAGAAGATCTCACCTGATGCGACCAACGCAACCTCTACAGAACAGTGGGAGATATGACCAAGAAGGAAGGTACACACGTGAATCTACAAACAAGTGTACTAGTATTACCACTACTTCTATCGCAGTTGAGTCGAAGCTGCAGCACAGTCCCTCTATGGACTATAGAGAGACTGTGGTCTAATGTTATTGGCTACACATATCACGTGACAGCGCAACACTAATTCACCAGCTGGAGGTCAGTACAGGCCTGAGGTCAGTGCGAGGTAAATCGATGAGACGTTAATTATAACCCTGAAAAGGAGTTATGCGCAGTGTTTTTCAAAACTCCAAATTGGAAAGAGTGTAGAACTTTTAATACATTCCGCTTGATTACTGGTTTAATCACTAATTCATCGCAAATGGGTCAATGGACTTGGGTGACCTAATTGGCGTATGGCATGGAATTTTCGTGTATTGTTTCCGAGATCGTTTTTTTAAATTGAGTAAACGACTTTTAAAATCCAGATGAAAGTAAAGAACGATGATGTGTCGCATTCACTTGGAAAGCCTAGTATTCGAAAACAAATCTCGATTGAGTGCAGTTGAACGCATTCGAAACTGATGTAACGTAAAAATAGATTATCCGCCTCAATATTTGAGTATGAATATTTTTCTCAAGATAAAGCATTGTCGTTGTATTATTAGTATGTTTGGAGTGTAGCAGATATATGCTATGGCAGGGAATTATGCGATGAAAGAGTTTTATCGTCGACCAGATACTTATACTATTGCATGTATTTAAAAATAAATTAAATATGATTAAAATTATTATTTTAACAGAATGTTGAGTGTTTGATGACCAACTATTCTAAAAAGAGTTCGCTTCCAACATAGTAGCGGATTTTTTTTTCTTTGCACATTTATATTCAAGTTCCGATTATGGCTAAATGACAACAAAAATACCCAGCAAAGTATTATTTTTTGAATATCCAGCCTTCGACTTTTTTAATAATGTGCTTTTCATGCCTTCTGCGATGCGCAACACACTCAAATGTAAAATGTCACTTTTTCCGTAACATAAAATAACTAAATTGGAAGTTGTTCTTGCAATTTTTCCTGTCAGTTCAATAGTCCGCTGAATAGAACGAATCTCGCCAGTTGTATTCAGAGCTATAAACCACCGCACGTCGAGAAATAATCCATGACACGATCTTGTGTCGTTGTCCACTTTCTACTTGATATCTATGATCGTGCCCCCAGTCACCTATCCATGCACCTTTTGACCACAAGCAGCAGCATCCCTTGCGAATTGGGCAAGAAAACACGTCTTGGTCGTGAAAGGTAAGCACCATCCTTTGATGACAAGATTGCCAAGTTGCAAGTCACTTTGTGGACTAACATTTTCTTCAAGAGGTCAGAGCATTATGGTCGAGTATCGAGTAAGCATGCAGAACCTAGATGCGTACTAGAACCGTAACTATGCCGAAAGGCACATCGCACCAGATGCACTGTAAATACAATAATGTACGGGTAACGTGTAAACTTACACAACTGAAATTTATTGTGCGAAGAAAAGATTGAAATAAAAAACAATCTTGTACAAGATATTTTTTTTCTTTGAGACACAATATATAGCTTATGGTTTAGACATGGCGAGTTGTAAATTGCAGAGTATTACAACTGTCACTTCGAAGGCTGATTAGCACTGAGGAAAAGCATGATCAATGGTTGTCTGTCATTGTTGTTTGTTTGTTTGTACCATAATATTATACATTTTTCTTCATACGTAAAACATCAAAATATCAAGAAAATTACATATTACATAAACTCTATCAATATCCATTCCCCTAAGATATTAATACAGATTCACAGTACTTACAAATGTTTATAGATCTAATAAAAGTGGAGCTCCATGGATAATTCATAAATAATTTGATGTATTTTGTAGGGAGAATAACAAAGATCAAGAGTTATTTTTCACAAATTCTATAAAAAATAACACGCCTCAGAAAAATATTATTCATGTACATATACATTTCTTGCAATTTTCAACCAGTAAGTGCTTAAATGTAGAAATGGTAAAAGAAATTATATTTCAGGTCATATTTGAACAAATACTATACAATTTGGAAAGTTACATGTGTTGACAAATAAAGTAATATAATATCAATTGATTAAACCAATTTACAACTGTCTAAATGCTCAAAAATTAAATAGACATATTCAAATGCTCCACAAGTTTCATTTAATGACAGGAAGCTGATCACCAATATATGATTATCATACTTATTCTATACTATATGATTTCCATAGACAACTATATATTAATAGTATTTGATAACGTTGAGTTGATATAATTTGTATTGTAAATCAGAATAAGAATCTGCACATCTTCTATAAAGTGGTTCATATATTGTGCAATTATTTACAAACAATACTTATTGTTTAAAAATCCCAAGACGTAATTACAACTACCCTTAAGTTCGACATGAAAAGGTAAAAGCAATACATGTGTTTCACTTTTTAATAATATGCATACATTTCAATGTGCATTTTTTCAATTTTTTTTTTCAAATCAGAGCAAACTTTCACCTTAATATTATTTTGAATTTTATAATCAGTTTTCTAAATTTTCTTTCTTCTGACAATTGCACTGACAAACTTCCTTACATCTTCAGCAAGCAGCTGCGGCTCTTCGAATGCAGCAAAATGTCCACCTCTCTGCATTCTTGAGTACGTCAAAAGATCAGGAAACAAAAGCTTAGCCCAAGCTTTTGGGAGATGAGCCAACTCGTATTTAAATATTGCGATGCCCACTGGTACCTCAGGCATGGCACTAGAAATGAATACAAATATTATTATGAGAATATTCCCCTTCATTTATTATACTGCTACAGTGACAAAACTGAAACCGTTGGCCATTTTGAATCAGAATTTGACATAATGTACAATGTATGTGTAAAGTTCTACTTGGTCTGGTTATGGAATGGTGAACATAATTTTGATGAATTTTAGCACTAAAATTACTTTCATGACATATACACACAAAGAAAGCAAGTGTGTATATGAACTGATCAGAACTGAGTGGTATACTTGCCTCCTGAGTCGTTATTTTTATTATTTTATACAGACTTTTACAATACATTTTATAAGTAATTCTGATACGTGGAAATAACTTTAAAACACCAAAAAACTTATGTATAAATGACATACATCATCTGAAACACTATTTGCAACAGTGATTAAATGAAATGGGCCCTGGAACTAGTATACTAGTGAGTATAGATACATCATGTGGTGGCAAATTCATACTGGTATTTTGGCATTGCAAAGTTTATTCATATAATCTCTTGTCTTGCAGCAGCCTTGATATATGTAACATTGTCTCCCTAATTTCACACAATGCAGTTGCTGATTACCTCTGTACATCCGATTGTATATTTAGGGTTGACAAAACTGCTTAAAAAAACTTAAATGTGCTTACCATTTATCAATGGTAGTTTCGAAGAAGATTTTCAAGCATTTTTTTGCTGATATCTATCACACGAGTTGTACTATATGACATGAACGAAACAGATTGCCTAGGCTGCCAGAAAGTGGTCAAAGAGCCACTTCCAGTTAAATTTTAATCCAACTTTACTTGCAAACCAAGTCAGGTGTACCAGATTGCAACAATCAGTATAGAACAGTTCAAACCACTCAGTGGGATTTCTCAAATGGCTTGACGAAAAATAATGGCGGAAAAAGAAGAGTATCTGAACAATTATAAGAGGTCACAAAAAGGTTGGTGTATGAATGTATATTAAACAATTATTTTATGAACTCACTCCAATTGCCCGGAAAGAATCTCTGCTATGGATTCTTTGTATAACCTCATTGATGAAACAATATTGCCATTAACCCAATAAATCATCACATTGGTCAACAGGTCATCCATAGTGAAATGGTTTTCTAAACCACCACTGTCAAGATCAAGATAATGTGGATTTGTCCAGCCGATGAACTTTTCCAATATGTATGCTGCTAGTCCAACAGGAGAATCATTTAGTCCAAAACCTGTGTTAAATTATTAATTAATTTATTATTCATTCCCATTCATTGTATTTATTTATTTGAAATCCAGACAGCATATGACAGACAGTGAAATAAAGCAGTGAAATAATACGAGTTACTACAAAAATATTTGAACATGTTTAACATTTTCAAAAACAAGGCTGGCGATTTTGCTGTCAGATGTATTTTTTCATTTAATGAAATAAAACTATCAACAATCTGATTGGTTCAAGCAAACAGATGTGCTATTTGACATCATGACTGACTATCACTAAATAAGCAAATATCACAAGATATTAGTGCTTTTACAAAACATTTCTTGAACTATTAAATAAAAATTATTATATGCATGATAAGCACCGGTATGCTACCATATTCTAAACATTCAACCAATTTGTAGTCCTAATTCAGGAGTTATACAATACATGAAATAAATTTGTCTCAAAAAACGGTACTTCATATTTTACCCATAATCCTTTGCTAGAGGACTACACATATACTGATGCAAACAAGCAGCCTGTCGGCTGAGATAGCCCCGCTGTTAGCAATGCACATTTCAATTAAAGAACAGAAGATATTAGAAAATGAACAATATGTTGACTTGCAGTTTTCAACAAGAATTCAAAAATATCACTTTTCACCAAAAATAATCATCAAAATTAGATAATTGAAGATATCACCATGAAATTAACAAATCTGAAAGAGGTCCACATGTAGTACCTATATATGTAATATCAAAGCAATTGGACTTGCGGTTGTTAACAAGAAGTCGAAAATATCACTTTTTACAAAAAGTGACAAAAATATTCACCAAAATTAGAGAATTGAAGATATCATCATGAAATGAACAAATCTAAGAGAGGTCTACCCAAGGTACACATACACCAAGTATCAAAGCATTTAGGCTTATAGTTTTCAAGAAGAAGTCGAAAAAGTAAAACATTGACACGGCCGACGACGGACAATCACTCATATGATAAGCTCCGCTCAACAAAGTCGCCAGCGGAGCTAAAAACATTAAGATTGGATTTTCAGCATTTGTGGAGCCCTTTCATTTGAAAGTTTTAGGTTGACACCAGTATTGATATAGTATAACATTGCAACATTACGATTCCAATACTGTGAAATTCTCATAAATTCAAACAAGCAGCCTCTCGGCTGAGATAGCTCAGCTGTTATTCATCAAAATTGGAGAATTAGCGAAATGAACAAATCTGAGAGAGGTCTACATGTAGTACCTATATATATATATAATAGCAAAGCAATCAGACTTGCGGTTTACAACAAAAAGTCGAAAATAGCACTTTTTTACCAAAAATGACAAAAATATTCATCAGAATTAGAGAATTGAAGATATCTTCACGAAATGAACAAATTTGAAAGCGGTCCACATGTAGTACCTATATATGTAATATCAAAGCAATCAAACTTGTGGTTTTTAATAAGAAGTTGAAAATATCACTTTTTACCAAAAATGACAAAAATATTCATCAAAATTCGAGAAATTAAAGATATCATCACGAAATGAACAAATCTGAGAGGGGTCCACATGTAGTATCTAGATATGTAATATCAAAGCAATCAGGCTTGTGATTTTTTAACAAGAAGTCGAAAATATCACTTTTTACCAAAAATATTCATCAAAATTAGAGAATTGAAGACATCATCATGAAATGAATAAATCTAAGAGAGGTCTACCCAAGATACACCAAGTATCAGGCTTGTAGTTTTCAAGAAGAAGTCGAACTCATATGATAAGCTCTGCTTGACAAAGTCGACAATGGAGCTAAAAATAATAATAAAAAACTTATTTAAAATAAAATGAATATCTGAAGTGGCTTAGACAGAGCTCCTGTACGCCAAATATTTGCTCTTTGAGATGCACAACGTGAAAGTAAAGTGATTACATTTATGTACTGTAAATGCATTAAATATTAACTGGGTTTTAATTTCACTATTTTCGCTGTTAAGTGAAATCAGCTAAATTAAATATATGTGAAAATGTAAAATAAGAATAAAACTCATCCTTAACAAATTCAATGAATTAAAAAAAAAAACATCAAAATAGTTGAATTAAATTTTAATGAAAATAAATGGTTTTACAGTATCAATAATAATTACTGTAGGAATGTTATAACAAAAGAAAAATCAAAGAAAGTTTAGAAAGAACTTGTGTGCTGAGAGAATCGAAGACTTGAAATAAAGTTACAAAGTATTGGAAGATAATTAAAAATATAAGATAATTGATCCACAATGTTAAAGTTGACAACTCTATCTGTATCTCCCTATATGCGAGTAATCCAAGATAGCCAAAAAGTATATGAGCTAATAGCTGGAAGTTATCTCAGTCAAAGTGGTAGTCGCGGCAACTATCAACATTATTTTGCATGATTTTTGTTTGTTGTTAATAGAGGTCCATCCAAGTTACACATATATCAAGTATCGAAGCAAGTAACTGGTAGTTTTCAAGAAGAAGTTGAAAATTGCAATTTTTACCAAAAATTACAAAGATATTTGCCAAAAATAGAGAATTGAAGATATCGCAAAAAAATTAACAAATCTGAGGAAGATCTACCCAACGTACATGTACCTACATACCAAGTATCAAAGCAATTGAGCTGCTAGTTTTTAAGAAAAAGTTGAAGATTACATTTTTTACCAAAAATGGGAAAAATATTTGCATACCACTACAATAACTAGTGATTATCATGCAAATTAGGTAATTAATACGCACACATTTCCACTATATCCTGACCAGGCTATGCATTAGCCCAATGCATCTACATGTATATACCAAGTTTCATGGAAATATGTTCAACGATTCTTGAGAAATCTGTAGAGCAACTGATATGTATGGTATCTGTTGGATGGGTTATTGTGATATCTGTGGGACAGCTAGTTTTTGGCTACTATATGCAAATCAGGTTGAACTAAATGCAAAGATGTCATCCTTGATTTAAACATGCCTGTGGATTAATAGTAATTGTTTGATTGGTCTTACCAACAGTGTCTGGCTTTGTTGCCTGCAAATGCATGTACCCACTCTCCCTGAGCAAGTGTTTCAGTTTGTCAAATACAGGGTATATACGATCCACATCTTCCACATCAAGGCCAACCAATGAAGGAAAGACACTCCCAACGGCCAGTCTGACAGCGTACAATGGTGGTTGGCCATTTGGAAGGGTGGTATGGTAACCTAAAACATGGCTGAGATAAATAAATAGCAATTATGTTTCGAAGCCTCGACTTTGAACCTCCGAAAAAAAAATGACATTGGTGTATAATCACATTTAAACATTCCAAAAATCCTCCAACGATTGGATATATTATTATCAGCGTGAATCTATATAGGCACACTAGACAAAATGAACAAGAATATGCCAAAATATCAAATGTAATGGTGAATATCAAATAGATGAAATGATGAATATCAAATAGGATGTAATAGTGAATATCAAATAGGATGTAATAGTGAATATCAAATAGAACGCAATGGTGATTATCAAATAGGATGTAATGGTGAATATCAAATAGGATGTATTGGTGAATATCAAATAGAATGTAATGGTGAATATCAAATAGAATGTAATGGTGAATATCAAACAGGATGTGATGGTGAATATCAAATAGAATGTAATGGTGAATATCAAATAGGATGTAATAGTGAATATCAAATAGGATGTAATGGTGAATATCAAATAGGATGTAATGGTGAATATCAAATAGAATGTAATGGTGAATATCAAACAGGATGTAATGTTGAATATCAAATAGAATGTAATAATGAATATCAAATAGGATGTAATAATGAATGTCAAATAGGATGTAATGGTGAATATCAAATAGAATGTAATGGTGAATATCAAATAGAATGTAATGGTGAATATCAAACAGGATGTAATGGTGAATATCAAATAGAATGTAATGATGAATATCAAACAGGATGTAATAGTGAATATCAAATAGGATGTAATGGTGAATATCAAATAGGATGTAATGGTGAATATCAAATAGGATGTAATGGTGAATATCAAATAGGATGTAATGGTGAATATCAAATAGGATGTAATGGTGAATATCAAATAGAATGTAATGGTGAATATCAAACAGGATGTAATGTTGAATATCAAATAGAATGTAATAATGACTATCAAATAGGATGTAATGGTGAATATCAAACAGGATGTAATGGTGAAAATCAAATAGAATGTAATGGTGAATATCAAATAGAATGTAATAATGAATATGAAATAGGATGTAATGGTGAATATCGAATAGGATGTAATGGTGAATATCAAATAGGATGTAATGGTGAATATCAAATAGGATGTAACGGTGAATATCAAATAGAATGTAATAGTGAATATCAAATAGGATGTAATGGTGAATATCAAATAGGATGTAATAGTGAATATCAAATAGGATGTAATAGTGAATATCAAATAGGATGTATTGGTGAATATCAAGTAGGATGTATTGGTGAATATCAAATAGGATGTAATGGTGAATATCAAATAGGATGTAATAGTGGATATCAAATAGGATGTATCGGTGAATATCAAATAGGATGTAATGGTGAATATCAAATAGGATGTAATAGTGAATATCAAATAGGATGTAATGGTGAATATCAAATAGGATGTAATAGTGAATATCAAATAGGATGTATTGGTGAATATCAAATAGGATGTATTGGTGAATATCAAATAGGATGTAATGGTGAATATCAAATAGGATGTATTGGTGGATATCAAATCTGATGTATTGGTGAATATCAAATAGGATATAATGGTGAATATCAAATAGGCTGTAATGGTGAATATCAAATAGGATGTAATGGTGAATATCAAATAGGATGTAATGGTGAATATCAAATAGGATGTAATGGTGAATATCAAATAGGATGTAATGGTGAATATCAAATAGGATGTATTGGTGAATATCAAATAGGATGTAATGGTGAATATCAAATAGGATGTATTGGTGAATATCAAATCGGATGTATTGGTGAATATCAAATAGGATATAATGGTGAATATCAAATAGAATGTAATGGTGAATATCAAATAGGATGTAATGGTGAATATCAAATAGGATGTAATGGTGAATATCAAATAGGATGTATTGGTGAATATCAAATCGGATGTATTGGTGAATATCAAATAGGATATAATGGTGAATATCAAATAGGATGTAATGGTGAATATCAAATAGGATGTAATGGTGAATATCAAATAGGATATATTGGTGAATATCAAATAGGATGTAATGGTAAATATCAAATAGAATGTAATGGTGAATATCAAATAGGATGTAATGGTGAATATCAAATAGGATGTAATGATGAATATCAAATAGGATGTAATGGTGAATATCAAACAGGATGCAATAGTGAATATCAAATAGGATATATTGGTGAATATCAAATAGGATGTAATTGTAAATATCAAATAGGATGTATTGGTGAATATCAAATCAGATGTATTGGTGAATATCAAATAGGATATAATGGTGAATATCAAATAGGATGTAATGGTGAATATCAAATAGGATGTATTGGTGAATATCAAATCGGATGTAATGGTGAATATCAAATAGGATGTAATGGTGAATATCAAATAGGATATATTGGTGAATATCAAATAGGATGTAATGGTAAATATCAAATAGAATGTAATGGTGAATATCAAATAGGATGTAATGGTGAAAATCAAATAGGATGTAATGATGAATATCAAATAGGATGTAATGGTGAATATCAAACAGGATGTAATAGTGAATATCAAATAGGATATATTGGTGACTATCAAATAGGATGTAATGGTAAATATCAAATAGGATGTATTGGTGAATATCAAATAGGATGTAATGGTGAATATCAAATAGGATGTAATGGTGAATATCAAATAGGATGTATTGGTGAATATCAAATCGGATGTATTGGTGAATATCAAATAGGATATAATTGTGAATATCAAATAGGATGTAATGGTGAATATCAAATAGGATGTAATAGTGAATATCAAATAGGATATATTGGTGAATATCAAATAGGATGTAATGGTAAATATCAAATAGAATGTAATGGTGAATATCAAATAGGATGTAATGGTGAATATCAAATAGGATGTAATGGTGAATATCAAATAGGATGTAATGGTAAATATCAAATAGGATGTAATGGTGAATATCAAATAGGATGTAATGGTGAATATCCAATAGAATGTAATAATGAATATCAAATAGGATGTAATAGTGAATATCAAATAGGATGTAATGGTGAATATCAAATAGAATGTAATGGTGAATATCAATCAGGATGTAATGGTGAATATCAAATAGGATGTAATGGTGAATATCAAACAGGATGTAATGTTGAATATCAAATAGAATGTAATAATGAATATCAAATAGGATGTAATGGTGAATATCAAATAGGATGTAATGGTGAATATCAAACAGGATGTAATGGTGAATATCAAATAGAATGTAATGGTGAATATCAAACAGGATGTAATGGTGAATATCAAATAGAATGCAATGGTGAATATCAAATAGAATGTAATAATGAATATCAAATAGGATGTAATGGTGAATATCGAATAGGATGTAATGGTGAATATCAAATCGGATGTATTGGTGAATATCAAATAGGATATACATGTAATGGTGAATATCAAATAGGATGTAATGGTGAATATCAAATAGGATGTATTGGTGAATATCAAACAGGATGCAATAGTGAATATCAAATAGGATATATTGGTGAATATCAAATAGGATGTAATGGTGAATATCAAATAGGATGTAATGATGAATATCAAATAGGATGTAATGGTGAATATCAAATCGGATGTAATGGTGAATATCAAATAGGATGTAATGGTGAATATCAAACAGGATGTAATGGTGAATATCAAATAGAATGTAATGGTGAATATCAAACAGAATGTAATGGTGAATATCAAATAGAATGCAATGGTG
This sequence comes from Saccoglossus kowalevskii, assembly GCF_978046115.1. NCBI lineage: Eukaryota > Metazoa > Hemichordata > Enteropneusta > Harrimaniidae > Saccoglossus > Saccoglossus kowalevskii. The sequence goes on from NC_140654.1 coordinate 21,413,663, forward strand.
AATATCAAATAGAATGTAATAATGAATATCAAATAGGATGTAATGGTGAATATCGAATAGGATGTAATGGTGAATATCAAATCGGATGTATTGGTGAATATCAAATAGGATATACATGTAATGGTGAATATCAAATAGGATGTAATGGTGAATATCAAATAGGATGTATTGGTGAATATCAAACAGGATGCAATAGTGAATATCAAATAGGATATATTGGTGAATATCAAATAGGATGTAATGGTGAATATCAAATAGGATGTAATGATGAATATCAAATAGGATGTAATGGTGAATATCAAACAGGATGCAATAGTGAATATCAAATAGGATATATTGGTGAATATCAAATAGGATGTAATTGTAAATATCAAATAGGATGTATTGGTGAATATCAAATCAGATGTATTGGTGAATATCAAATAGGATATAATGGTGAATATCAAATAGGATGTAATGGTGAATATCAAATAGGATGTATTGGTGAATATCAAATCGGATGTAATGGTGAATATCAAATAGGATGTAATGGTGAATATCAAATAGGATATATTGGTGAATATCAAATAGGATGTAATGGTAAATATCAAATAGAATGTAATGGTGAATATCAAATAGGATGTAATGGTGAAAATCAAATAGGATGTAATGATGAATATCAAATAGGATGTAATGGTGAATATCAAACAGGATGTAATAGTGAATATCAAATAGGATATATTGGTGACTATCAAATAGGATGTAATGGTAAATATCAAATAGGATGTATTGGTGAATATCAAATAGGATGTAATGGTGAATATCAAATAGGATGTAATGGTGAATATCAAATAGGATGTATTGGTGAATATCAAATCGGATGTATTGGTGAATATCAAATAGGATATAATTGTGAATATCAAATAGGATGTAATGGTGAATATCAAATAGGATGTAATAGTGAATATCAAATAGGATATATTGGTGAATATCAAATAGGATGTAATGGTAAATATCAAATAGAATGTAATGGTGAATATCAAATAGGATGTAATGGTGAATATCAAATAGGATGTAATGGTGAATATCAAATAGGATGTAATGGTGAATATCCAATAGAATGTAATAATGAATATCAAATAGGATGTAATGGTGAATATCAAATAGAATGTAATGGTGAATATCAATCAGGATGTAATGGTGAATATCAAATAGGATGTAATGGTGAATATCAAACAGGATGTAATGTTGAATATCAAATAGAATGTAATAATGAATATCAAATAGGATGTAATGATGAATATCAAATAGGATGTAATGGTGAATATCAAACAGGATGTAATGGTGAATATCAAATAGAATGTAATGGTGAATATCAAACAGGATGTAATGGTGAATATCAAATAGAATGCAATGGTGAATATCAAATAGAATGTAATAATGAATATCAAATAGGATGTAATGGTGAATATCGAATAGGATGTAATGGTGAATATCAAATCGGATGTATTGGTGAATATCAAATAGGATATAATGGTGAATATCAAATAGGATGTAATGGTGAATATCAAATAGGATGTATTGGTGAATATCAAATAGGATGTATTGGTGAATATCAAATAGGATGTAATGGTGAATATCAAGTAGGATGTATTGGTGAATATCAAATAGGATGTATTGGTGAATATCAAATAGGATGTAATGGTGAATATCAAATAGGATGTAATAGTGAATATCAAATAGGATGTAATGGTGAATATCAAATAGGATGTAATGGTGAATATCAAATAGAATGTAATGGTGAATATCAAATAGGATGTAACAGTGAATATCAAATAGGATGTATTGGTGAATATCAAATAGGATGTATTGGTGAATATCAAATAGGATGTAATGGTGCATATCAAATAGAATGTATTGGTGAATATCAAATCTGATGTATTGGTGAATATCAAATAGGATATAATGGTGAATATCAAATAGGCTGTAATGGTGAATATCAAATAGGATGTAATGGTGAATATCAAATAGAATGTATTGGTGAATATCAAATAGGATGTAATGGTGAATATCAAATCTGATGTATTGGTGAATATCAAATAGGATATAATGGTGAATATCAAATAGGCTGTAATGGTGAATATCAAATAGGATGTAATGGTGAATATCAAATCTGATGTATTGGTGAATATCAAATAGGATATAATGGTGAATATCAAATAGGCTGTAATGGTGAATATCAAATAGGATGTAATGGTGAATATCAAATAGGATGTATTGGTGAATATCAAATAGGATGTAATTGTGAATATCAAATAGAATGTATTGGTGAATATCAAATCTGATGTATTGGTGAATATCAAATAGGATGTAATGGTGAATATCAAATAGGATGTAATGGTGAATATCAAATAGGATGTAATGGTGAATATCAAATAGGATGTAATGGTGAATATCAAATAGGATGTAATGGTGAATATCAAATAGGATGTATTGGTGAATATCAAATAGGATGTAATGGTGAATATCAAATAGAATGTAATGGTGAATATCAAACAGGATGTAATGTTGAATATCAAATAGAATGTAATAATGAATATCAAATAGGATGTAATAGTGAATATCAAATAGGATGTAATGGTGATTATCAAATAGGATGTAATAGTGAATATCAAATAGAATGTAATGGTGAATATCAAACAGGATGTAATGTTGAATATCAAATAGAATGTAATAATGACTATCAAATAGGATGTAATGGTGAATATCAAACAGGATGTAATGGTGAAAATCAAATAGAATGTAATGGTGAATATTAAATAGAATGTAATAATGAATATGAAATAGGATGTAATGGTGAATATCGAATAGGATGTAATGGTGAATATCAAATAGGATGTAATGGTGAATATCAAATAGGATGTAATGGTGAATATCAAATAGAATGTAATAGTGAATATCAAATAGGATGTAATGGTGAATATCAAATAGGATGTATTGGTGAATATTAAATAGGATGTATTGGTGGAATATCAAATAGGATGTAATGGTGAATATCAAATAGGATGTAATAGTGAATATCAAATAGGATGTAATAGTGAATATCAAATAGGATGTATTGGTGAATATCAAATACGATGTAATGGTGAATATCAAGTAGGATGTAATGGTGAATATCAAATAGGATGTAATGGTGAATATCAAATAGGATGTAATAGTGGATATCAAATAGGATGTAATAGTGGATATCAAATAGGATGTATCGGTGAATATCAAATAGGATGTAATGGTGAATATCAAATAGGATGTAATAGTGAATATCAAATAGGATGTAATGGTGAATATCAAATAGGATGTAATAGTGAATATCAAATAGGATGTATTGGTGAATATCAAATAGGATGTATTGGTGAATATCAAATAGGATGTAATGGTGAATATCAAATAGGATGTATTGGTGAATATCAAATCTGATGTATTGGTGAATATCAAATAGGATATAATGGTGAATATCAAATAGGCTGTAATGGTGAATATCAAATAGGATGTAATGGTGAATATCAAATAGGATGTAATGGTGAATATCAAATAGGATGTAATGGTGAATATCAAATAGGATGTAATGGTGAATATCAAATAGGATGTATTGGTGAATATCAAATAGGATGTAATGGTGAATATCAAATAGGATGTATTGGTGAATATCAAATCGGATGTATTGGTGAATATCAAATAGAATGTAATGGTGAATATCAAATAGGATGTAATGGTGAATATCAAATAGGATGTAATGGTGAATATCAAATAGATGTATTGGTGAATATCAAATCGGATGTAATGGTGAATATCAAATAGATGTATTGGTGAATATCAAATCGGATGTATTGGTGAATATCAAATAGGATATAATGGTGAATATCAAATAGGATGTAATGGTGAATATCAAATAGGATGTAATGGTGAATATCAAATAGGATATATTGGTGAATATCAAATAGGATGTAATGGTAAATATCAAATAGAATGTAATGGTGAATATCAAATAGGATGTAATGGTGAATATCAAATAGGATGTAATGATGAATATCAAATAGGATGTAATGGTGAATATCAAACAGGATGTAATAGTGAATATCAAATAGGATATATTGGTGAATATCAAATAGGATGTAATGGTAAATATCAAATATGATGTATTGGTGAATATCAAATCGGATGTATTGGTGAATATCAAATAGGATATAATGGTGAATATCAAATAGGATGTAATGGTGAATATCAAATAGGATGTATTGGTGAATATCAAATCGGATGTAATGGTGAATATCAAATAGGATGTAATGGTGAATATCAAATAGGATATATTGGTGAATATCAAATAGGATGTAATGGTAAATATCAAATAGAATGTAATGGTGAACATCAAATAGGATGTAATGGTGAATATCAAATAGGATGTAATGGTGAATATCAAATAGGATGTAATGGTGAATATCAAATAGGATGTAATGGTAAATATCAAATAGGATGTAATGGTGAATATCCAATAGAATGTAATAATGAATATCAAATAGGATGTAATAGTGAATATCGAATAGGATGTAATGGTGAATATCAAATAGAATGTAATGGTGAATATCAATCAGGATGTAATGGTGAATATCAAATAGGATGTAATGGTGAATATCAAATAGGATGTATTGGTGAATATCAAATCGGATGTATTGGTGAATATCAAATAGGATATAATGGTGAATATCAAATAGGATGTAATGGTGAATATCAAATAGGATGTAATGGTGAATATCAAATAGGATATATTGGTGAATATCAAATAGGATGTAATGGTAAATATCAAATAGAATGTAATGGTGAATATCAAATAGGATGTAATGGTGAATATCAAATAGGATGTAATGATGAATATCAAATAGGATGTAATGGTGAATATCAAACAGGATGCAATAGTGAATATCAAATACGATATATTGGTGAATATCAAATAGGATGTAATTGTAAATATCAAATAGGATGTATTGGTGAATATCAAATCAGATGTATTGGTGAATATCAAATAGGATATAATGGTGAATATCAAATAGGATGTAATGGTGAATATCAAATAGGATGTATTGGTGAATATCAAATCGGATGTAATGGTGAATATCAAATAGGATGTAATGGTGAATATCAAATAGGATATATTGGTGAATATCAAATAGGATGTAATGGTAAATATCAAATAGAATGTAATGGTGAATATCAAATAGGATGTAATGGTGAAAATCAAATAGGATGTAATGATGAATATCAAATAGGATGTAATGGTGAATATCAAACAGGATGTAATAGTGAATATCAAATAGGATATATTGGTGACTATCAAATAGGATGTAATGGTAAATATCAAATAGGATGTATTGGTGAATATCAAATAGGATGTAATGGTGAATATCAAATAGGATGTAATGGTGAATATCAAATAGGATGTATTGGTGAATATCAAATCGGATGTATTGGTGAATATCAAATAGGATATAATTGTGAATATCAAATAGGATGTAATGGTGAATATCAAATAGGATGTAATAGTGAATATCAAATAGGATATATTGGTGAATATCAAATAGGATGTAATGGTAAATATCAAATAGAATGTAATGGTGAATATCAAATAGGATGTAATGGTGAATATCAAATAGGATGTAATGGTGAATATCAAATAGGATGTAATGGTAAATATCAAATAGGATGTAATGGTGAATATCAAATAGGATGTAATGGTGAATATCCAATAGAATGTAATAATGAATATCAAATAGGATGTAATAGTGAATATCAAATAGGATGTAATGGTGAATATCAAATAGAATGTAATGGTGAATATCAATCAGGATGTAATGGTGAATATCAAATAGGATGTAATGGTGAATATCAAACAGGATGTAATGTTGAATATCAAATAGAATGTAATAATGAATATCAAATAGGATGTAATGGTGAATATCAAATAGGATGTAATGGTGAATATCAAACAGGATGTAATGGTGAATATCAAATAGAATGTAATGGTGAATATCAAACAGGATGTAATGGTGAATATCAAATAGAATGCAATGGTGAATATCAAATAGAATGTAATAATGAATATCAAATAGGATGTAATGGTGAATATCGAATAGGATGTAATGGTGAATATCAAATCGGATGTATTGGTGAATATCAAATAGGATATAATGGTGAATATCAAATAGGATGTAATGGTGAATATCAAATAGGATGTATTGGTGAATATCAAATAGGATGTATTGGTGAATATCAAATAGGATGTAATGGTGAATATCAAGTAGGATGTATTGGTGAATATCAAATAGGATGTATTGGTGAATATCAAATAGGATGTAATGGTGAATATCAAATAGGATGTAATAGTGAATATCAAATAGGATGTAATGGTGAATATCAAATAGGATGTAATGGTGAATATCAAATAGAATGTAATGGTGAATATCAAATAGGATGTAACAGTGAATATCAAATAGGATGTATTGGTGAATATCAAATAGGATGTATTGGTGAATATCAAATAGGATGTAATGGTGCATATCAAATAGAATGTATTGGTGAATATCAAATCTGATGTATTGGTGAATATCAAATAGGATATAATGGTGAATATCAAATAGGCTGTAATGGTGAATATCAAATAGGATGTAATGGTGAATATCAAATAGAATGTATTGGTGAATATCAAATAGGATGTAATGGTGAATATCAAATCTGATGTATTGGTGAATATCAAATAGGATATAATGGTGAATATCAAATAGGCTGTAATGGTGAATATCAAATAGGATGTAATGGTGAATATCAAATCTGATGTATTGGTGAATATCAAATAGGATATAATGGTGAATATCAAATAGGCTGTAATGGTGAATATCAAATAGGATGTAATGGTGAATATCAAATAGGATGTATTGGTGAATATCAAATAGGATGTAATTGTGAATATCAAATAGAATGTATTGGTGAATATCAAATCTGATGTATTGGTGAATATCAAATAGGATGTAATGGTGAATATCAAATAGGATGTAATGGTGAATATCAAATAGGATGTAATGGTGAATATCAAATAGGATGTAATGGTGAATATCAAATAGGATGTAATGGTGAATATCAAATAGGATGTATTGGTGAATATCAAATAGGATGTAATGGTGAATATCAAATAGAATGTAATGGTGAATATCAAACAGGATGTAATGTTGAATATCAAATAGAATGTAATAATGAATATCAAATAGGATGTAATAGTGAATATCAAATAGGATGTAATGGTGAATATCAAATAGGATGTAATAGTGAATATCAAATAGAATGTAATGGTGAATATCAAACAGGATGTAATGTTGAATATCAAATAGAATGTAATAATGACTATCAAATAGGATGTAATGGTGAATATCAAACAGGATGTAATGGTGAAAATCAAATAGAATGTAATGGTGAATATTAAATAGAATGTAATAATGAATATGAAATAGGATGTAATGGTGAATATCGAATAGGATGTAATGGTGAATATCAAATAGGATGTAATGGTGAATATCAAATAGGATGTAATGGTGAATATCAAATAGAATGTAATAGTGAATATCAAATAGGATGTAATGGTGAATATCAAATAGGATGTATTGGTGAATATCAAATAGGATGTATTGGTGGAATATCAAATAGGATGTAATGGTGAATATCAAATAGGATGTAATAGTGAATATCAAATAGGATGTAATAGTGAATATCAAATAGGATGTATTGGTGAATATCAAATACGATGTAATGGTGAATATCAAGTAGGATGTATTGGTGAATATCAAATAGGATGTAATGGTGAATATCAAATAGGATGTAATAGTGGATATCAAATAGGATGTATCGGTGAATATCAAATAGGATGTAATGGTGAATATCAAATAGGATGTAATAGTGAATATCAAATAGGATGTAATGGTGAATATCAAATAGGATGTAATAGTGAATATCAAATAGGATGTATTGGTGAATATCAAATAGGATGTATTGGTGAATATCAAATAGGATGTAATGGTGAATATCAAATAGGATGTATTGGTGAATATCAAATCTGATGTATTGGTGAATATCAAATAGGATATAATGGTGAATATCAAATAGGCTGTAATGGTGAATATCAAATAGGATGTAATGGTGAATATCAAATAGGATGTAATGGTGAATATCAAATAGGATGTAATGGTGAATATCAAATAGGATGTAATGGTGAATATCAAATAGGATGTAATAGTGGATATCAAATAGGATGTATCGGTGAATATCAAATAGGATGTAATGGTGAATATCAAATAGGATGTAATGGTGAATATCAAATAGGATGTATTGGTGAATATCAAATAGGATGTATTGGTGGAATATCAAATAGGATGTAATGGTGAATATCAAATAGGATGTAATAGTGAATATCAAATAGGATGTAATAGTGAATATCAAATAGGATGTATTGGTGAATATCAAATACGATGTAATGGTGAATATCAAGTAGGATGTATTGGTGAATATCAAATAGGATGTAATGGTGAATATCAAATAGGATGTAATAGTGGATATCAAATAGGATGTATCGGTGAATATCAAATAGGATGTAATGGTGAATATCAAATAGGATGTAATAGTGAATATCAAATAGGATGTAATGGTGAATATCAAATAGGATGTAATAGTGAATATCAAATAGGATGTATTGGTGAATATCAAATAGGATGTATTGGTGAATATCAAATAGGATGTAATGGTGAATATCAAATAGGATGTATTGGTGAATATCAAATCTGATGTATTGGTGAATATCAAATAGGATATAATGGTGAATATCAAATAGGCTGTAATGGTGAATATCAAATAGGATGTAATGGTGAATATCAAATAGGATGTAATGGTGAATATCAAATAGGATGTAATGGTGAATATCAAATAGGATGTAATGGTGAATATCAAATAGGATGTATTGGTGAATATCAAATAGGATGTAATGGTGAATATCAAATAGGATGTATTGGTGAATATCAAATCGGATGTATTGGTGAATATCAAATAGAATGTAATGGTGAATATCAAATAGGATGTAATGGTGAATATCAAATAGGATGTAATGGTGAATATCAAATAGATGTATTGGTGAATATCAAATCGGATGTATTGGTGAATATCAAATAGGATATAATGGTGAATATCAAATAGGATGTAATGGTGAATATCAAATAGGATGTAATGGTGAATATCAAATAGGATATATTGGTGAATATCAAATAGGATGTAATGGTAAATATCAAATAGAATGTAATGGTGAATATCAAATAGGATGTAATGGTGAATATCAAATAGGATGTAATGATGAATATCAAATAGGATGTAATGGTGAATATCAAACAGGATGTAATAGTGAATATCAAATAGGATATATTGGTGAATATCAAATAGGATGTAATGGTAAATATCAAATATGATGTATTGGTGAATATCAAATCGGATGTATTGGTGAATATCAAATAGGATATAATGGTGAATATCAAATAGGATGTAATGGTGAATATCAAATCAGATGTATTGGTGAATATCAAATCGGATGTAATGGTGAATATCAAATAGGATGTAATGGTGAATATCAAATAGGATATATTGGTGAATATCAAATAGGATGTAATGGTAAATATCAAATAGAATGTAATGGTGAATATCAAATAGGATGTAATGGTGAATATCAAATAGGATGTAATGGTGAATATCAAATAGGATGTAATGGTGAATATCAAATAGGATGTAATGGTGAATATCAAATAGGATGTAATGGTGAATATCCAATAGAATGTAATAATGAATATCAAATAGGATGTAATAGTGAATATCGAATAGGATGTAATGGTGAATATCAAATAGAATGTAATGGTGAATATCAATCAGGATGTAATGGTGAATATCAAATAGGATGTAATGGTGAATATCAAACAGGATGTAATGTTGAATATCAAATAGAATGTAATAATGAATATCAAATAGGATGTAATGGTGAATATCAAATAGGATGTAATGGTGAATATCAAACAGGATGTAATGGTGAATATCAAATAGAATGTAATGGTGAATATCAAACAGGATGTAATGGTGAATATCAAATAGAATGTAATGGTGAATATCAAATAGAATGTAATAATGAATATCAAATAGGATGTAATGGTGAATATCGAATAGGATGTAATGGTGAATATCAAATCGGATGTATTGGTGAATATCAAATAGGATATAATGGTGAATATCAAATAGGATGTATTGGTGAATATCAAATAGGATGTATTGGTGAATATCAAATAGGATGTAATGGTGAATATCAAATAGGATGTATTGGTGAATATCAAATAGGATGTAATGGTGAATATCAAATAGAATGTATTGGTGAATATCAAATCTGATGTATTGGTGAATATCAAATAGGATGTAATGGTGAATTTCAAATAGGATGTAATGGTGAATATCAAATAGGATGTAATGGTGAATATCAAATAGGATGTAATGGTGAATATCAAATAGGATGTAATGGTGAATATCAAATAGGATGTATTGGTGAATATCAAATAGGATGTAATGGTGAATATCAAATAGGATGTATTGGTGAATATCAAATCGGATGTATTGGTGAATATCAAATAGGATATAATGGTGAATATCAAATAGAATGTAATGGTGAATATCAAATAGGATGTAATGGTGAATATCAAATAGGATGTAATGGTGAATATCAAATAGGATGTATTGGTGAATATCAAATCGGATGTATTGGTGAATATCTAATAGGATATAATGGTGAATATCAAATAGGATGTAATGGTGAATATCAAATAGGATGTAATGGTGAATATCAAATAGGATGTAATGGTGAATATCAAATAGTATGTAATAGTGAATATCAAATAGGATTTAGTAGTGAATATCAAATAGGATGTATTGGTGAATATCAAATCGGATGTATTGGTGAATATCAAATAGGATGTAATGGTGAATATCAAGTAGGATGTATTGGTGAATATCAAATAGGATGTATTGGTGAATATCAAATAGGATGTATTGGTGAATATCAAATAGGATGTATTGGTGAATATCAAATAGGATGTAATGGTGAATATCAAGTAGGATGTATTGGTGAATATCAAATAGGATGTATTGGTGAATATCAAATAGGATGTAATGGTGAATATCAAATAGGATGTAATAGTGAATATCAAATAGGATGTAATGGTGAATATCAAATAGGATGTATTGGTGAATATCAAATCGGATGTATTGGTGAATATCAAATAGGATATAATGGTGAATATCAAATAGAATGTAATGGTGAATATCAAATAGGATGTAATGGTGAATATCAAATAGGATGTAATGGTGAATATCAAATAGGATGTATTGGTGAATATCAAATCGGATGTATTGGTGAATATCTAATAGGATATAATGGTGAATATCAAATAGGATGTAATGGTGAATATCAAATAGGATGTAATGGTGAATATCAAATAGGATGTAATGGTGAATATCAAATAGGATGTAATGGTGAATATCAAATAAGATGTATTGGTGAATATCAAATAGGATGTAATGGTGAATATCAAATAGGATGTAATGGTGAATATCAAATAGGATGTATTGGTGAATATCAAATAAGATGTATTGGTGAATATCAAATAGGATGTAATGGTGAATATCAAATAGGATGTAATGGTGAATATCAAATAGGATGTATTGGTGAATATCAAATAGGATGTAATGGTGAATATCAAATAGGATGTATTGGTGAATATCAAATAGTATGTAATAGTGAATATCAAATAGGATGTATTGGTGAATATCAAATAAGATGTATTGGTGAATATCAAATAGGATGTAATGGTGAATATCAAATAGGATGTAATGGTGAATATCAAATAGGATGTAATGGTGAATATCAAATAGGATGTAATAGTGAATATCAAATAGGATGTATTGGTGAATATCAAATAGGATGTAATGGTGAATATCAAATAGGATGTAATGGTGAATATCAAATAGGATGTAATGGTGAATATCAAATAGGATGTAATGGTGAATATCAAATAGGATGTATTGGTGAATATCAAATAGGATGTAATGGTGAATATCAAATAGGATGTATTGGTGAATATCAAATCAGATGTATTGGTGAATATCAAATAGGATATAATGGTGAATATCAAATAGGATGTAATGGTGAATATCAAATAGGATGTATTGGTGAATATCAAATCGGATGTAATGGTGAATATCAAATAGGATGTAATGGTGAATATCAAATAGGATATATTGGTGAATATCAAATAGGATGTAAGGGTAAATATCAAATAGAATGTAATGGTGAATATCAAATAGGATGTAATGGTGAAAATCAAATAGGATGTAATGATGAATATCAAATAGGATGTAATGGTGAATATCAAATAGGATGTAATGGTGAATATCAAATAGGATGTATTGGTGAATATCAAATAGGATGTAATGGTGAATATCAAATAGGATGTATTGGTGAATATCAAATCGGATGTATTGGTGAATATCAAATAGGATATAATGGTGAATATCAAATAGAATGTAATGGTGAATATCAAATAGGATGTAATGGTGAATATCAAATAGGATGTAATGGTGAATATCAAATAGGATGTATTGGTGAATATCAAATCGGATGTATTGGTGAATATCTAATAGGATATAATGGTGAATATCAAATAGGATGTAATGGTGAATATCAAATAGGATGTAATGGTGAATATCAAATAGGATGTAATGGTGAATATCAAATAGTATGTAATAGTGAATATCAAATAGGATTTAGTAGTGAATATCAAATCGGATGTATTGGTGAATATCAAATAGGATGTAATGGTGAATATCAAGTAGGATGTATTGGTGAATATCAAATAGGATGTATTGGTGAATATCAAATAGGATGTATTGGTGAATATCAAATAGGATGTATTGGTGAATATCAAATAGGATGTAATGGTGAATATCAAGTAGGATGTATTGGTGAATATCAAATAGGATGTATTGGTGAATATCAAATAGGATGTAATGGTGAATATCAAATAGGATGTAATAGTGAATATCAAATAGGATGTAATGGTGAATATCAAATAGGATGTATTGGTGAATATCAAATCGGATGTATTGGTGAATATCAAATAGGATATAATGGTGAATATCAAATAGAATGTAATGGTGAATATCAAATAGGATGTAATGGTGAATATCAAATAGGATGTAATGGTGAATATCAAATAGGATGTATTGGTGAATATCAAATCGGATGTATTGGTGAATATCTAATAGGATATAATGGTGAATATCAAATAGGATGTAATGGTGAATATCAAATAGGATGTAATGGTGAATATCAAATAGGATGTAATGGTGAATATCAAATAGGATGTAATGGTGAATATCAAATAAGATGTATTGGTGAATATCAAATAGGATGTAATGGTGAATATCAAATAGGATGTAATGGTGAATATCAAATAGGATGTATTGGTGAATATCAAATAAGATGTATTGGTGAATATCAAATAGGATGTAATGGTGAATATCAAATAGGATGTAATGGTGAATATCAAATAGGATGTATTGGTGAATATCAAATAGGATGTAATGGTGAATATCAAATAGGATGTATTGGTGAATATCAAATAGTATGTAATAGTGAATATCAAATAGGATGTATTGGTGAATATCAAATAAGATGTATTGGTGAATATCAAATAGGATGTAATGGTGAATATCAAATAGGATGTAATGGTGAATATCAAATAGGATGTAATGGTGAATATCAAATAGGATGTAATAGTGAATATCAAATAGGATGTATTGGTGAATATCAAATAGGATGTAATGGTGAATATCAAATAGGATGTAATGGTGAATATCAAATAGGATGTAATGGTGAATATCAAATAGGATGTAATGGTGAATATCAAATAGGATGTATTGGTGAATATCAAATAGGATGTAATGGTGAATATCAAATAGGATGTATTGGTGAATATCAAATCGGATGTATTGGTGAATATCAAATAGGATATAATGGTGAATATCAAATAGAATGTAATGGTAAATATCAAATAGGATGTAATGGTGAATATCAAATAGGATGTAATGGTGAATATCAAATAGGATGTATTGGTGAATATCAAATCGGATGTATTGGTGAATATCTAATAGGATATAATGGTGAATATCAAATAGGATGTTATGGTGAATATCAAATAGGATGTATTGTTGAATATCAAATAAGATGTATTGGTGAATATCAAATAGGATGTAATGGTGAATATCAAATAGGATGTAATGGTGAATATCAAATAGGATGTAATGGTGAATATCAAATAGGATGTAATAGTGAATATCAAATAGGATGTATTGGTGAATATCAAATAGGATGTAATGGTGAATATCAAATAGGATGTAATGGTGAATATCAAATAGGATGTAATGGTGAATATCAAATAGGATGTAATGGTGAATATCAAATAGGATGTATTGGTGACTATCAAATAGGATGTAATGGTGAATATCAAATAGGATGTATTGGTGAATATCAAATCGGATGTATTGGTGAATATCAAATAGGATATAATGGCGAATATCAAATAGAATGTAATGGTGAATATCAAATAGGATGTAATGGTGAATATCAAATAGGATGTAATGGTGAATATCAAATCGGATGTATTGGTGAATATCAAATCGGATGTATTGGTGAATATCTAATAGGATATAATGGTGAATATCAAATAGGATGTAATGGTGAATATCAAATAGGATGTAATGATGAATATCAAATAGGATGTAATAGTGAATATCAAATAGGATGTATTGGTGAATATCAAATAGGATGTATTGGTGAATATCAAATAAGATGTATTGGTGAATATCAAATAGGATGTAATAGTGAATATCAAACAGGATGAATTGGTGTAATGCTCAAAACATCTGGTTATATAGAATAATCATCAAGGACTATGACTATTGTACACTGTTTACCAGTAATATTAATAACAATATAAGTAACAATATTAATGATTGTCTTGCGAAATTGAAGTGGTTGATATTCACTACTACCATTTTTATTTATTATATTTATCTGTCCTTTCTCAATTTTTTAAACACCCAAAAATAGTTTTTTGATATACTAGTAAATGTGCATGATGTACAAACGGACAGACTACTAAACTCACCTTGGCTTGATAAGACTGAGTGCATGTCCTATTACTGAGCCCCAATCGCCGCCTTGATAGTAATATTTCTCATGCCCGAGACGTCTCATTAATTTGTCAAACACTCTGGCTGCTGCAAGTACATCAAAACCTGGTAGTATGAAAACAAAAAATCAATCTATGTATTAGGTTATTTATGTAGAATTTAAAAGCTAATATTAAAGTTACTACAGGAAATATCACAATGAATAAAATCCTCAAATCCACTGTTCACATGATGTCAGGAGGATTACCTTGTTTATGAGGGGCTTCTGAGAAACCGTATCCAGGTATGGAGGGGCAAATTACTTCAAATGTGTCATCATCAGTTCCAAGATGGCTCTTAGGCTCGGTCAAGAAGGGCATGATTTTATAAAACTCAACAAAAGATCCTGGCCATCCATGAACCATCAGTAGTGGTTTAATCTTCTCTGATGGTATCGCTCCTTTCGGTTTAACATGCATGAAGTGCACGTCAATTCCTTCTATATTTGTCTTGAAGTGCTCGTACTGGTTTAGGTATTTTTCCTGTTTTTTCCAATCGTATTTATTTGTCCAGTACTCCACAATGGTCTTCATAAAAGTTGAGTTGAAACCGTAGTGAAACTTGGCTTCTTCAAGAGGTTCAAACCACCTTGTTTTCACCAGCCTCTGCTTCAAATCGTCAATCACTGAATTGTCAACATTGATTTTAAATTTTCGGATGCTGGTGTCTTCTTCACCCTTTGGCTTCTTACCACGCCCCCACCATCCATCACCATACTCAGGCACCGTAGGTGGAGAGGTGAGAAATCCACAAAAATACAAGCCAGTTACTATGGCAACCACCACAATGAAAATTGTCACTTTTATCCCCATCGTTCAAATTGATTCCTGCAACCTTAAAAAAATAAGATACAATACAATGAGTATTTTGATTGCTAATTAACGTTTTCATCACCAGTTCCTTCTTTTCATCACAAATACACAAAATAGTCCAGTTGATAGTCTGCACTTTCCCCTTCAGAAGAATAGTCACATTTTTTGAGTGGAAACTTAAAATTGAACTAAATTTTGTTTTTGTCTGCCAATTGGTTAAAAAATTAGGGTTCATTTTCAGAAATATTGAAAAAAAATTAGGCAAGAAAGTCCGGTGGTGAAAAAGTCTCCTCTCACAACATGACTGCTTTCAACAAAATTGCGATTACTTGACTTTCCATATCTCATTGTATGTGATATTAGTCTTGTGTAGGGCCACTTTGCCCACGCAATTGTGCCTATCTTAAACAAGAATCGGTCAACTCCACATGGTTATATTTGAACAAAAAATGTTTAAAATCACAGTATTGTCGCTTTGGAAATTTACAAAATGTTTGAATTTTAGAAAACAAATCAACACCAGTCGTACTAAGGTTGCAATGACCACACATAATCTTAACAATCTTTGCCGGATTAAATTAAATTAAAATTAGATCAGAAGATAAACTCCTCAATTGATGCCAAACAAATTGGCAAACAGCATACTGTTAAATACTTTATTTTTGCTTGGAATCTATTTTTACTAAAGGGATGCTTCAGTGAAAATAAATTCCATACAAATCACCCCCAAAGGTCTTTTCAATGAAATTTAAATTCAGTTAAAATATGGTACGAATCTTAGTAACTTTGATCTGTTGTAGTCCAGTTTTTAGAAATTTTTGTAAACAAGGAAACAGAGGTGCAGCGCCCTCATACTATGGCCATGCGTGATTTTTTTATTCAGCTACATATAGGTATAGTTATTTTTTAATTACGCTATACATTTCTGGTATATATTTCGGAATATATGTTTCCAAGTCATCGATCAGTGGTTTGGCATCAAGATTCAGAATATTTTTGATGCAAAAAACAAGAGATTAAAAATAGGACCCCGGCAAAAACAGTGAACAGCATTTCCTAACCAGTTTTATTAGCCCCAGGCTTGTAGATTCGCCTTCATCAGTCCGTCTGTCCGTCAGGAGTGATTTCTCAGAGATGGCTGGACTGATTTTTTTGGTACAAACTTGGTACAAAGACATACTGGTCAACCATACATGTGCACGTCAATTTATTTTCAGATTCGATCAAATATGGCCGACTGGTGGCCATTTCAATGCCAAAATTCAGTCAAATTCGGTCCTTGTGTGTCCACTGCATTTCTCGGAGATGGCTTGACGATTTTGTTGAGACTTGTTACAAAGACAAAGGGACCACCCATTTAATTAATTTTGAATTTTTGTTAATATCTTGTGAACTAATAGTTCATGTATTCGCTATTTAATATTGACTCAATTGAATTTCCTTATTCAATTGATTGTGAATTTTTGTTAAAATTGATGCAAATTTTACCCAATTTAATAGAGATGTCCTTAGCTGTTAACTTTGAGTAACATACTTTTGATTTTCAACTTAAATCTTCCTACCCGATTTTATACATGTACATTCAAAATTTATAATTCATAGCCAACTATAATCACATCTGATAAGTGGGGGCTGTGTCATCTCCAGGTGACTTGTTTCTTATACAGCGGGTGGGGAGCAATACCCCTATATGTTACAAGAGGCTATTGTCTGACAGTGGCGCCCGAGAGTGGCATCAAAAGTAATCACTCAATTTTCCTTGGCAAATGTTCAAAGGTTTTTCGACACGAGGTCATCTAGAGCAAATATTACATCTAATTCATAAGCACCCTGTCAGCCGTCCCCGTTTTCCGGTCACGCTGGCGACCAGACACACACTGTCCCGAAATACGCTGCAAGTTAAGTTGCACAAGAGAGAGAATTGTGTTTACCGTGTTCTTAGTACATCCATGCCGTGTTATAAGTCACATTATAAACTGTTTGGTGGCGTGAATCACGGTTGCCGCATAATCTACCATAATCTATTATATAATACCAAGTTTTCCAGTAAATACTAGTAACAGACCCGACACCTAAGTTCTCCAGTAAGACACGTGACATGCAAGTTCAGTGATGGACACGCCCCTCTATACATTCTACAGAAGATCTCACCTGGTGCGACCAACGCAACCTCGACAAAACAAGTGGAAGATATGACCAGGAACGAGGGTACACGCACGAAGTTGCAAACAAGTATACTAGTATTACTACTAGTATGAGTCAAAGCTAATAACAGGTCTCTACATATCACGTGACAACACAATCGCTTAGCCAGAGGTCAGTGTAAGGTGAATCGATGGGACTTTTACTATAACTGTAGGAGATAGTTCTGTGCCGTTTTTTTTTTCAAAACTTCACATCGGAAAATTGTAGTCAATAAGATGTGGAAATTCTAAAACGTTCCGTTTGATTAACGGTTTAATCACTAATTTGTCGAAAAATGGGTCAAGCATGCAGTGGAGGTAAATGGACTTGCATGACCTCATTGGCGCATGACCAGGCCCTCTAACTCGGGTTAATTACGATAGTAACACATCTTGACCACCTGGAATGGTGTGCTGCTTCCGAATTTCTTTTTTACGTCGAGTAGTGGCGCACTACAATATAACAGATATTCATTGACAATCCTCGGGGGCGGAGCTACGTCACACGACGTTCAACGTTGCTACGACGCGCACCACTGTTTGATAATGATTGCTGGTTGCTTCGCGTAGAATTAAAAAATATTTCAAAATTACTGCAGAAACATCCACTAGACCCGATTATTCGTGGTAGATACTTCAAAACAAAAAAGCAATTCAAAAATTTAGTCAGGAAAAAGAAACATGCCCTAAAACAGTTAAAACTGAATGAGCTTGAAAAATCAAAAAGTGATACATCTAAATTTTGGAAAATACTGAATGATTTAAACAATGACAGTATAAAACATTCAGATAATGAACCTATTTCACCTGGGGACTGGTTAATTTACTTTAAAAAACTGTTAAATAAAAACAACACTGTTCACTCTAATATGAAAACACATCTAGAAACTTTAGAGAAAAGTGTGGACGCAGTCAATACAGAATCTTTGAATGGTCCTATTCAAAAAAATGAAATTAAAAAAGCAATTAGCCAATTAAAAAATAATAAGTCATCAGCAGAAGACAAAATCAGTAATGAGGTTTTTAAATGTGGTGGTTATTACCTGTCAGACGCACTACAAAAACTTTTTAACATAGTGTTCATGTCTGGCAAATTCCCCGATTCTTGGAATACTAGTCTTATTGTACCCTTGCACAAATCTGGATCAAAATTGAACCCTTCTAATTACAGGGGAATAGCAATTTCAAGTTGTTTAGGTAAATTATTTAATAGTATTTTAAACACAAGACTAGTTTCATATCTAGAAAAAAATAATATCCTCTCTAATAAACAATTTGGATTCAGGAAAGACTGTCGGACAACAGACAATCTGTTTATCCTGAAAACTATTATTAATAAATACCTCCATCAGGACAAGGAGATCATCCATCAGGCAAATGATAAAAATAAATTGAAAACATCAAATAAAATTTATGCCTGCTTTGTAGACCTCAAAAAAGCCTTTGATAGTGTTTGGCATGAAGGTCTTTTTTATAAATTGTTGAAAAATGGTGTAAATGGTAATATGTACAAAATTATAAAAGATATGTATGGTGATGTGAAATATAAGGTAAAAACAAGAAATGGTTTAACAGAATCATTTTGTTCAAATATCGGAGTAAAACAAGGATGCAACCTTAGCCCAAGTCTGTTTAATTTATTTATTAATGACCTGCCTGATATTTTTGATAATGATCATTGTGACCCTACACTGTTACACAACACACCCATTAATTGCCTTCTTTATGCAGATGATATTGTGATTCTTTCAAAATCCAAAAGGGGATTACAAAACTGTTTGGATAAACTATCAGCCTACACATCAAAATGGCAGTTGTCTGTCAACACAGATAAAACAAAAATAATGATATTCAATAAGTGTAACAGACTCCTTAACAAGGAAATATTCTTTTATGAAGGAAAAGAAATCAATATAGTTAAAGATTTCAATTATCTTGGCTTAACTATGAGTCCAAATGGTAAATTTAAAGATGCAATGAAAAACCTAAAAAGAAAAGGAATAAAAGCCTTATTCTCATTAAAGACCAAAATTGGATCTGGTAATCTGGACATGTCCATACTACTGTCACTATTTGATAAACTTATCAGACCAGTTATTGTGTATGGGAGTGACATTTGGGGAGAAGAAAGCTCTACAAAATCAATTGTAGAGGATGTTCAGCTTACATACTATCGGTACATTCTTGGTATCTCAAAAAATACACCAATCATGGCAATATATAGTGAATTGGGAAAATTACCTCTTGACTCTTTTATTAAGAAACAAATGATAAAATATGCCAATCGTATTGCAAATTCCACAAATACTCTACTTCAAGAAGCATACTATGTCAATAAAATTATTAAAAGTAAATGGTTTAAAAAACTTGATCTGATATTAAATAATATTAACCATTCTTATCTTTTAAATGAAACAAATATTATCTCATTATCAAAATTAAAAACAATTGATGAGAAATTAAAAGAAGAGTTTACAACTGAGTGGAAAAATGAAATAAATAATGACAATAGGAAAAAATCAAATTCTAAAAATAAACTAAGAACCTACAAACTTTTTAAAACCAAAATAGAACAAGAAAACTACTTAACAATTATGAAAAACAGTGAACTTCGCAAATCCTTAACAAAATTTAGACTTGGCAACCACTGTCTGAAAATTGAAACAGGCCGGCATACAGGATTGGATTTTAAAGACAGAGTCTGCAATATGTGCGACAATGACCATGTTGAAGATGAACAACATTTTGTCACAAATTGTCCTCATTACAATGAAATAAGATCAAAACTTTACATTGTAGCTAATAAACGTATACCAAATTTTGACAAATTTAGTAATGAAAATAAATTCATATCATTACTAAGTGACGAGAAAATGTCAATTCCTTTAGCGCAATATTTAAAAAACTGTTTTAATACAAGACAGCAGCACCTACATAAACTAAGCCAGTAATACATTCCTTGTATTCAACTTATTATCTTTTTTTTTTTTTTATGCCTTTTTGTTCCCTTACTCTTTATGTGGTTATTTTTCTTTTACTAATATCTGATTTGTAACCCTTTTCATCCCCTCCGAGGGATGTTGTGTGTTAATAAATAAATAAATAAATAAAATAAAAGTACATGTATTTCTATGGGCCCTGTGCGCGCTACTGTGGAACGCCAGTCGAGCCGGTGAAAATTCGAGAAAACCACACAAACTCAACTTTGAAGTAATCCCAAACAACCAAATTTATATATGTTGCACACGTAGGGCTAATCTTGTTACACTGTTCAGAAGAGTCTCAACAATCATTCCAAAGTACCGTTTTCTGCGAGTTTTTGGCCTTTGTTTTCACCGCCGCGGGTTGCCAGGCGTGAAAATGCCCGGATGTCCGCCCCTGAGGATACGTTAAACCACAGTCCCTCATTCAGTCCTGTTGAGGGACTGTAGTTAAACCAACGATGTAGCGGAAACATGCTTTGGCAGGGGATAATACGATGAAAGAGTTTTTTTTTTATCGTAATTTCCACGTGTATTTGATACTGGTAGTTTCGGATGATGGTTCCGTGATCATCATTTGAAGAATATCAATTCGAAAACCGATTCGATTTTATATTTGCAAACACACTTTTTAGTGACATGGTTTCACAACGCTTTAGTTTTGTTTGTAAATCTTGAGCTATTATAGCTGTCTGTTTAGATTGTGGATTGCATAAAAGTCCGGTATTGTCTTATTTTTATTCTCATCTGTCATACTACCTAACCCCCCACCCCCACCCCCGCCACTCGAACCATTGTCAAGTGGCAGTGTGGCAAATTGTTGTTTTCACATCGAGTCAGAATGCATTTCAGTTCAGCTTAGTTCTGAGTGTGTTTGTCGTTTACAAGCTGACGTCAGACTAAGGTCAAACAAGGTCAAATGAGTACTCGGACTCGTAACTCGAGTTGTGCCCTTGGTTTTATTCGCTGGGGTGTTTCTATTTCGTACGCATGCACTTCTAATAGTTACTCGCAAAATTATAAATTTCGGCAAGTATTTCGTTATTTTAAAATATAATGTAGTTAATTCTGTTCATAATTCCAAGTGTACAACGTACCCCCCTCTTCCCAAGACGATAAATACTTGATCCGTCCCTGAATAGTGCATTATGGGAATGTGTTACATCCAAAATGGCTGCCTCCATAGATACATTGGCTTTGTATTTATCATAAAAGTGTAATTCTGAACTTGCTGTGATATTAAACTGGTTTATTTGATCATCGTAACCGATGCCGATGGACATAAGGTAAATTTTCTTTTATTATGATGATGTTTTTTTCTTTCACTGTCGTTTAGAACAGACATTTTGTTGTGACCGGCGAAGACCGGAAGATTTTATTCACTCGGAATGCCAATAACAGTGAACCACGTTGGGAGATAAAACAAAACGAAGTCAAACTGATTTCAATTTCAAAGGATAAATTTGACTGTTGTATTCCCTCTACTATATTGAGTTGATCGTTGCCGTTGACCTTGATTGTCATATGTATTCAGGCCTTTTTGTAGGGTTTTAATCGGAGTGTACATATTGATCAACATCGATCTAAATACATTGTTGATATTTTTTTCTTCAAAATTTCAATTCAAGAAAAAAGCTATGAGAATAACATGTAAATTTATAAGTTTCACCATTTTCATATACGTGAAAAATATGAGGAAGGTTGGTGATGTTTTGAAATGTGAAAAATAGTGGTTAATAATAATAATATTGCATCCTTAGAAATACAATGTATCTATCAGTTAATAGTAATGAAGATTAGTTGTGATAATGCTCAAGTCAATGTCAACCCTCACCCTCCCCACCTCGGAGTTTAGTGGGGGATTTGGAAATTATTGTTGTAAAATTTGCAAAATGCCCCACCTCCTGGGGCAAGATGGATAGGCAAATCCCCACCCAAAACAAACCCCCCACATTTCTCCCACCGATCGCCACTGTCGGCCATGCTTGCTATCAGCAGAGTACTGGCGATGCTGGCGATGACGGGACACGAAACACAGCTATTACCCCACCTCAACAGGCACAGTTTGGCGGTAAACCCTGTCTAATGCCCCACATTTGTCCCGTATCGCCCGAGGTGGGAGGGGTCGGGGTTGACATTGACTGGAGCATAACTACTACTACAAAAAGAAAGTTTAGTTTGTTAATGGGATAAAGTGCTACATATCAAATGGCATTTTCATTGCTTTATTAAAATGCGTTATGAGTATAGTTGCCAATCGTTTTTATTATTACAGCATCTTTTGAAGTCATCAAGAAATTATGGGTTATGTAGCCAAAAAAGATGCATCATATTACATGCGCTGGGTGAAACAATTGATGAATTCTAGTTGTATCGACCTCTATCAAATTCAACTTTTTGTTCTTTCTTGATGTCATGAACAACACATATTTTGTTTTGTTGTTTGATTCAGATTGTCCAACTAGTTCATGTGTGGATTATACAACTTTGTACAATATAAGAATGATTTTTCTTCTAGGAAATGTCACTTGCTTTGACTGAACAAAATTTGTATAAGTTGCTATTTGAAGTGAACTAACACTGTATTTTTAACATGCTGAATACTTCACCAACATTTAATTTTAATCTATCTACATTTTTTGTATACATCTATCATTGTTTATTTTATTACTCCTCTTTCAGATATACCTTGTATATGAACTCAGGCTGCTGAGACTCGCGTGCGATGTTCAAATCTCGTGGAAATGTAAATACTGCCAGATACAGTCGCACTAACAGATCAATGACAAAGCCGAAAGTCCGTCCGGAGGAGTCGGCCACCATGTCAAAAGAAGATAGTCACACCGGACTCCCTGCCAGTCACACAGGTTATGACTTGATCGAGTTCATTGGCAGACTGGTTCTCAATGTCTTGTTAAGATTTTGGAGGCTATGCAGCGCAGCATTACTTATGCTGTTTTTATTTTATTGGCAGTTTGGAGGTGTGATGGTGTTTTTGCTCTTATGCTCTGCATTGTTTGGTAAGTATATGCTATGTACTTATAAGTTGTGTGCTATGTGCAAATGAAGTTTTCTCATTTAATGTTGCTTTAACATTTAGTAATTACATTAAAGGGGAACCGCTCAATCCCATGGATTGCACCAAAGAATCATGGGACACTATTGTTTATGTTGTTTACAAAGTTAATCTATCTTTTGTTATCCATTGTAATTTAAATCCAGAAAGTAAATTTGTTGTGAGATTAGACTTAACTGGTAGTGCCCCTTTAAGTAGATATAGTTCAAAATCAAAATTTCTTGTATGATTTTCACCTGTTTCACATACTGGTACTTTTTGTAATATTCTTTGATTTCTTTCTTTGGACTGTTTGCACAACACTGTTTTTAACTCCAATGTCAACTTTATCAAGTGAAGTTTATCATATTACTGATGATTGGTTGTCTTGCCCGACAAATTTTTACGTTTTTGACTTCTCCCTGAAAACCCTGAGTCTGATTGATTTGATACTTTTTTTTTTTGTCATGGAAAAAAATATTTTTGACTTTTTCTCAAAAACTTCTAGTCAAATTGCTCTATTTTATATATAGCTACGAAATGTACCTCATCTGGACTTATCTCAGATTTGTTCCTCAACCTTTCCTGGCACCAATTAATTGATGAATGAACTCATGCATCATTTATTGACTCTCTCACAGGTCTTATGTACAACCAGCAAGATGCCCTTTTATACTATCCAGACCAACCAGAATCTTCCAGAATATATGTGATGTCTCCACATCACTTTGGAGTGCCTTATGAAAATATATTTTTTAAGACCCGTGACGGTGTTCGTATAAATGGCATTCTGCTAAAGCAGCGGCCTGAAAACGTGACAAGAGTACCGACGATAGTGATGTTTCACGGGAATGCCGGCAATATTGGGCACAGGTACATTTGTAAAATACAGTGTTGTTGTCTTTCACTGTGAATTTAACCTTTTCACCACCAGATTTTCCCTCCCAAGTTTTTCTGCACTTTTTTTCTTATAATCTCCAATATTTCTGGAAATGAACCCTCAGTTTGGAAGCAACAGACAAAATTTGAGTCAATGTTCAGTTTTCACTCAAAAAATTTGACTATTTTTGTCCAAATCTCTGGAAGGAAATGGCAGACTGCAAACATGATTATTTTGTGAACTTGTGATGAAAAGAGGGAACTGGTGGTGAATAGGTTAAGGACGTACATTCAGGTTCTGCATTCATTGACTAATACAATCGTCAACTTTTTACTTTTTCAACTTCTTTTTGAAAACTACAAGCCTAATTACTTTAATATTTGGCGTATATGTATTTCATAATGTTGTTTATATATCAATTTTGCACAAAAAAAAGTGAATTGGCTCACTTTAAAGAACAGAAGATATCATTAGAAAATGAACAGTATTATAATTCAACAAGCAGCCTCTCAGCTGAGATAGCTCCGCTGTTAGCAATGCACATTTCAATTAAAGAACAGAAGATATCATTAGAAAATTAACAATGTGCATAGTATCAATGCAATGGGACTTGCTGTTTTCAACAAGAATTCAAAAATATCATTTTTCACCATAAATGATTGTGGTTTTTAACAAGAAGAAAATATCACTTTTTACCAAAAATGATAAAAATATTCATCAAAATTAGAGAATTGAAGATATCATCATGAAATGAACAAATTTGAGAGTGGTCCACATGTAGTACCTATATATGTAATATCAAAGTAATTGGACTTGTCGTTTTTAACAAGAAGTCAAAAATATCAGTTTTTACCAAAAATGACAAAAATATTCACCAAAATTAGAAAATTGAAGATATGATCATGAAATGAACAAATCTGAGAAAGGTCTACCCAAGGTACATATACACCAAGTATCAAAGCATTCAGGCTTGTAGTTTTCAAGAAGAAGTCGAAAAAGTAAAACATTGACACGGACGACGGACACCGGACGACGGACGACAGACGACGGACGACGGACGACGACGGACAATCACTCATATGATAAGCTCCGCTCGACAAAGTCGACAGCGGAGCTAAAAATATCACTTTTCACCAAAAATGACAAAAATATTCACCAAAATTGAAGATATCATCATGAAATGAACAAATCTAAGAGAGGTCTACCTACTTTCTAATTGGGTCAAACTTTTTAATATAGTTAATCTGTATGCATAAATGACCTTCCCCACCCTATGCTATGACCTTCCCCACCCTATGCTATGACCTTCCCCACCCTATGCTATGATCTGCCTACCCTATGCAGTGATCTTCCCCACCCTTTGTAGTTTATCTTCCCATCTTTTGCTGTGATCTGCCCTACATATTTAATGATATCCCCACCCTATGAAGTGATATTCATTCCCTGTGCTATGATCTTCCTACCCTATGCAGTGATCTTCCCTCCCCTTTGTAGTGTATCTTCCCATCTTTTGCTGTGATCTGCCCCACATATTTAATGATATCCCCACCCTATGAAGTGATATTCATTCCCTGTGCTATGATCTTCCTACCCTATGCAGTGATCTTCCCTCCCTTTGTAGTTTATCTTCCCATCTTTTGCTGTGATCTGCCCCACATATTTAATGATATCCCCACCCTATGAAGTGATATTCATTCCCTGTGCTATGATATTCCTACCCTATGCAGTGATCTTCCCTCCCCTTTGTAGTTTATCTTCCCATCTTTTGCTGTGATCTGCCCCACATATTTAATGATATCCCCCCCCTATGAAGTGATATTCATTCCCTGTGCTATGATCTTCCTACCCTATGCAGTGATCTTCCCTCCCCTTTGTAGTTTATCTTCCCATCTTTTGCTGTGATCTGCCCCACATATTTAATGATATCCCCACCCTATGAAGTGATATTCATTCCCTGTGCTATGATCTTCCTACCCTATGCAGTGATCTTCCCTCCCCTTTGTAGTGTATCTTCCCATCTTTTGCTGTGATCTGCCCCACATATTTAATGATATCCCCACCCTATGAAGTGATATTCATTCCTTGTGCTATGATCTTCCTACCCTATGCAGTGATCTTCCCTCCCCTTTGTAGTTTATCTTCCCATCTTTTGCTGTGATCTGCCCCACATATTTAATGATATCCCCCCCCTATGAAGTGATATTCATTCCCTGTGCTATGATCTTCCTACCCTATGCAGTGATCTTCCCTCCCCTTTGTAGTTTATCTTCCCATCTTTTGCTGTGATCTGCCCCACATATTTAATGATATCCCCCCCCCCCTATGAAGTGATATTCATTCCCTGTGCTATGATCTTCCTACCCTATGCAGTGATCTTCCCTCCCCTTTGTAGTTTATCTTCCCATCTTATGCTGTGATTTTCCCCACCAAACAAATTTTCAGCACGTCCTCTGGAAATGGCGCTTGTGCTGACCTGAAACAGTTTTTATTTTTTTTATGCTTTGCTCTTTTCCTGTTTACCACCCTTCATTAATAATGTGTGCTTACCGGTATTAGTGCCTCTCATGCAGTAATTGCTTTGTTTCATATTTCAGACTGATCAATGGGCAGGCCCTTCATTCCTTTTGTGGGTGCAATGTTTTCCTTGTAGAATACAGAGGATACGGCAAAAGTGAAGGAAGCATTAGTGAATCTGGTATGTTGAGTTTTTTCTCAAATTTTTCTGTTTTTTTTTTTTTTGTCTAACCAAAATTTAAATTAAAAAACAACAACTTATAACTAAAGAAAGTGCCAGGGTTTTTGACTCCCATGTGCGAAGCACAAAATGGGAGTCTTTGCAGTTAGTGTGTCTGTATGTGTGTATGTGTGTGTGTATGTGTGTCCGACTGTTCCACTGCTATCTCAAGAACCATACATCGGTTTTTGATGAAACTTGGTGCATAGATGCTCTGAGCCAATGCGCAGATTTGATTAGGTTTTGGTAAAAATCCATGCTCGTTAATTACCTAATTTGCATGATAATTAGCTAATTTTTAGCTGTTCTATGACTGTTCCACTGATATCTAAAGAACCACTCATTGGATTTTGATGAAACTTGGTACATAGATGCTCTGAACATATGCGCAGATTTGATTAATTTTTGGTAAAAATCCGTGCATATTAATTACCTAATTTGCATGATAATTAGCTATTTTTTAGTGGTTCCATGACTGTTCCACTGATATCTAAACAACCACTCATTGGATTTTGATGAAACTTGGTACATAGATGCTCTGAACTAATGCTAGGTTTTGATTAGTTTTTGGTAATAATCCGTGGATACTAATTACCTAATTTGCATAATGATTAG
This sequence comes from Saccoglossus kowalevskii, assembly GCF_978046115.1. NCBI lineage: Eukaryota > Metazoa > Hemichordata > Enteropneusta > Harrimaniidae > Saccoglossus > Saccoglossus kowalevskii. Next base: position 21,442,301 of record NC_140654.1, read on the forward strand.
TCAATTTTCGGTTTTTCCACTGATATCTCAAGTACTAATCATCACATTTCAATGAAACTTGGTACATAGATGTCATACGACACTGCACAGACCTGATAGTTTTTATGGTAATATCAGTACATATTAATTACCTAATTTGCATAATTAATTAATTTTCAGCATTTGATATAAGTAGTTAGCATTACATTTCAATGAAACTTGGTACTTACATACTCAAGGACTATGCAGAGATTGATTGTTTTCGATAAATATTTGTGCATATTAATCACCTAATTTGCATAATTAGTTAATTTTCAGCTTTTCCACGGGTATCTCAAGTACTAATCATCGCATTTCAATGAAACTTGGTACATAGATCCTTTAGGACTATGCAGAGACCTGATTAGTTTTAGGGTAAATAATTGTGCATATTAATTACCTAATTTGCATAATTAATTTTCAGCTTTTCTACTGATATCTAAAGTACTAATCATCACATTTCAATGAATCTAGAATTATGCAGACCCAATTAGTTTCCGATAAATATTTGTGCATATTAATCACCTAATTTGCATAATTAACCAACTTTCACACTGATATCTCAGGTACTATACATCACATATCAATGAATGTACATGGATGCTGTAGGACAATAGACAGACCTGAATAATTGTGGGTTAAAATCTGTACATATTAATTACCTAATTTGCATAATTAACCAATTTTAAGCTTTCACACTGAAAGTACCGTAAAGTACCGTAAAAACTCCAAAATTTCGACCGGTTTTAAATAATTGGTGTTAGAAATGTGACGTGTTTTTAGAGTCAAAATTAAGGTGCATTTTCGGACGGTCGAATTTTTCAGAATAGAAATCAGCAAAAAAAAATGGGGATGATAGACAGTGTGCTTCATTAGTTTTTAAAAAATGCAATGTCCGTCAATTGACGTAAACTTCCTCATGTTTCACGGTAAAAGCAAAGGTCGTGGCCGAGTTGTAACTCAAAATCTAAACAAAGTCATCAATCAGTGAGTATTATGACAAGCAAAACAAAACATCAAGACGCGGAGAAGAGGTCAGCACAAAACTAATAGGTCAAAAGACAAAGCTGTCTCGCACTACCTAGGAAAACTTGCGAATGTTCGAAGTACAGGTACCCATTGGACAAAAGATACATGGAAGTTTAGCAAACGATCTCCCCGACCCAGTGCAATGTATCCGGTTAGAATCAAAGCTCACGTGTCCCTTATTTGAGGGACCAAATTCGCCCTTGGATTAAAAAATAAAATGGGATTTAAGAAAATAAAATGGGACTTTTAAGGTGTATTTTGGCGTCATTTTTCGGACATTTCAATCAATCCTGCCGGCTAAAATAGAGTCTAAGTTTTACCGTAGTCATTGACGTCTGTCTATTCAAGAGTACACGTGTATGATTTTTATCGTGACTAGCGTGAGCGGGTAAGCTTCCTTTCGAGAATGAGCTGTTATCACTGTGAACAATGTTAAATTATTCTTCAGATGACCAGTTTATTTTTTAAAAAAAACTAATTTTTTTATTTAAAAAAAATCATGCCGTTTTCGCATCAAAATCCAAGCCAAAATATCATACTACAACATCAATCTCTTCCGCATTGCGTTCAATACATTAACATATTTAAATAAGCTATGGTAATTTGAACACGTTGGCATCATCCAGCTTTTTGATTGGTTAATTAGCGATTTGACCTATTTGACCTAGGAGAACATGGCGGATATCCTACAGCATCAAACGTTTATACGAGACCGGAATCATTCGCTTACGATGAAACTAAGTTGACTTTTATTTGTATTTCATAACCATTCAACAAATTTATTTTGTGTACATTATTATAATCACTACTGAGTACAGTAATAATCAACAATTCAGAAACGCAGCATGCCGAGATTTTTGTGTTCGTTTTTATTTGAAACTTCGTTTATTTAGAATATATTTTCGTTACCAATAAAATAAAAATCTCTCAGTCAATCAGAAACCCGGATTCATGCCTTTGAGGAAGGTCCCGTTTGAACGCTCACATCAGTTTTTTTTTTCGTTTGGGGGAAAACTAAAACTGGTCGCAATTTTTGAATAAGAATGAGTCGGCAATTTTTAGTGGAGTCGAAAATTTGGAGGTAAATAAAACACCGAAACCCGGCAAATAAATAGGCGGGCGAATTTTTAGAGGGGTCGAAATTTTGGAGTTTTCACGGTACTAATTATTCCATTTCAATGAAACTTAGTACAAAGATGCTCTAGGACAATGTACAAACCTAATTAGTTTGGGGTAAAAATCTGTTCATATTAATTCCCTAATAAGCATAATAATTCATAATTTTTTGGTTCTAATCACATTTCAATTAAACTTGGAGACATAGATTTTCTGTTACATTGCGCAGACCTCATTAGTTTTACACTCAAATTTGGTCATATTAATTTTCTGATTTGCATAATTAGTTTTCAGCTCAGTAATTTTGAATTATATTTAATGTGTCTCCAATACTCTCAGCACATGGGAGTTCTTTCTAAGCTTTCTTTGATTTTGATTAGTTTATATTTGGTTTATTTTTGTAGCATACACTCGGGTAATTAATCGAGGTGTGTCTATGATTAAAATAAGTCTTATGTTTATAATACAACATACAATACTGCGTTGAGCCATAAATAAATAGTAAAATGAAACTCTACAATTTTCTATTTATTAATTTTATTTTAATAGAGAAAAAGTGGGTGTTATTAGGGATTGCCTTAGACAGTCCTCGGGCCTAATGTAATTGTGTTTCCTAGACATTCAAACTCCGAAGTTGTTTGATGGGAAATGCCAACCATTTCACGCGAGGGACTTTAGACCCGAGAGACTGTCCCAGTCAGGTTTCTAGTTGATATGAATAATTCATAGTTGATGCTGACATCACGAAATAAATTATATTAACATAATGTGTGCAAATTTATTCTAAATGACCCCCTAAATGCGTTGGTTGTTCCCGTTATCACACTGAGGGACTGTGACGTTATGAACACAATAAATACAGTCACTCCAACCAAAATAGCAAAGAAAACTATTAAATCGCCTAGAACCAAGGAAACAACGTGCATTGTTTGTGGCAGTAAAATAGAAAAAAAGATGGAAACCTGAAGGATCAACAGAACTACGACATGCAAAGAAATTAAATTTGTTGTGGCAGAGACGATCGATCTACATCTTGTCAGTTTGTATGCGTGCAGAAAATGCGGACTGAGAGCGTCAACTCTGCATAAAAACATGGATGAGTTCGGGAAGAAATTTCAACAAACTAAGCGAGAGTTATTGGAAAGGTCGCAGAGAATTGCAACTGAAAGTGGGGGATCCCTGCTTTTGAAACGAATTCTTTTTGACAAGTTTGCGATAGTGTCTCGTTGGTATTCTTTTCAAGAAATATCATGGTGGTCTAAATGTTTCAGCACTTTTATAATGCATCTGTCAAGATTTGTTTGTGTCATGATATCAAAAACAGCTGTGGAAAGTGTCACGATCGCATATAGTTCAGTTAAAACAAAGTTCGCATAAGTCGTGGGCAATCCTAGTAGCCAGCAATCCTTGACCCTTTCGATTGGCCACGATAAAATGATCGACATTTGCGCGACTATTCATTTGCATAAGGAAGTACCCGGATCTGGTAAGAAATCTTACCAGTGAATTGCAGCACCAGACAGTCGGTCGTGCCTAACGGCACTCCATACTTCCTGTGGCGGCGTTCACAATTTATTCACGCCTATTATGTTTATACAAAATATTTATTAATAATACTAGTAGCTTCACGGTAAGTTTTATGTTTCTTTAACAACTGGCGCTATTCTGGGAATACAATCCTGGCAGGAGTTCCAAAATAAGACCCATGCTCTGATAATGCCTCTAGTTTCAAAAACCAATAAACATTGCCATTATGATCTTATTGGTGTTGCAAAGGATAGTTGAATATTGTTTATGAAAATTAATAATCCCCATAACCGTTTTCCAAAAATAAATAGATAAATTGTAGTACATAACAAACTGTATAACTCGGTCTTAATAATGAAATAAAGAAATGTATATACATATATTTACATTATTACTGGTACTAATGCATTGCAATACAACTACCGGTAATTCAAATTGAAAGAAATTACAATATAAAATATTCCATCAGTAATACTTCTCAAAGGCGTATTTCGCGGTCAGTATTATTTACGAAAATATTTGTTTATAATTTTATAAATTTGCTTAGCAATATCCACCCCAATTAGATATGTGTACATATTTTAATAAATAAATAAAGATATACTAACAAAATGAAATATTAATTATTTCATATTTTATTACATAACCTGCACAAAAGTAATCAATATTTTTCCTTGCTAGAATGATGTGTAACTGTAATGGGAATCCTGATAAAGTTCTCAACTGGCGATATTAGGGATTGTCAACTTCCTGTGAATTTGATTACCTAACATTTTTAAGTTCATGCACTGCAAGTTACAGAGCACGTACCTAAGCGGCCATCCCGTATAATTTATTGGGCTTCAAAAAAATAAACGTGTCAAATTTACACGGAATAGCTGTGGAATCATAGCCCTATGTTGCCGACCGCATTATTTACGTGACTGACTCTGGCCGGCCCATAAGGCTATGGAGTCTTATGCGACTGAATACCGGTTAAAATCCATAGCCAAATTTGGTTGTCGCGAAAATCACATTTTAAGACCTTCGAAAGTACTCACTCTGTTTATTTACTTCCAAACAACGACCAGAACCTATTTGAAGGTGGTCATAAAAAATTTACTTTATTTTACCGTACTCCGAGTCGGAGAAAAATAACAAGACGAAAGACGCCATTTTGAATCCCAGAGTTCATGGCAAATTCGCGTTTCACAATAATTTTGTACCACGTGACCGAAATCAGTAGATAAATTGCATTTTATGCAGCTAGTTTCTATTTTTTTTTATTAAACAAAAATCATTTAATTATAAATACTGTGTTTGATTGCTTTCTTGGAAAGAACAGAATAACATTTCATAAAAGCAATAAATAATTTAAATAAACATGAGTGAATATAGAAAATGTGTATAAAAATAGACACCAACTTAAGGGGTCCCCATGATGCTTTCTAAAACTTTGAGCCTATCACTGGAGTCAATTTGACAATAGATAGGCTAAACCTACCTTATCAATTAAAAGTAATAAATACTTTATTGGAGGGGAATAATTGTGTGGCAGTTTTGCCAACTGGTTATGGGAAGAGTGAGTGCTTTATTCTTCCACCACTGTATCACATGACCGCCGAACGAGATTACATTTATTCTGTTTTTAAACGGTGATCAATTAATAATAAAGGTACGTCACACCATTGTAATCGATAGCAAAAGCAATTTAATTTTATAAATGCCGTATGCCAGATTTCTGTTTTTAAACGGTGATAGATCCCGTAGCTCTATGTTCGACATATAACAACAAAATTAAAAAGAAGACACCCAAATGAAATTGTTAGGACGAAATTTGATTGTTGGTCGCACCAAAGAGCTACGGAGCCACAGCTACACACAGAAGTCCTTCAAGGCTGAAAATCATCGACCCTACTCTGGTTTACTTTATTTCACAACTTACAAAGAAAACTGATTCGCCGTGGACTCTAATGTATCTCAGCCTAGTTTTTTTTCTTTTTGAACTGAGGTCCCATTTGTTTGTCAAAATATACCGATGTTTTTCAGTGAATAATTTTGAAGCCTGTCACAGCACAAAAAACTATGTGAATCGACGCTGGAGATTGGATGGTACGACGACCCTTCAATTAGCATCAAATATGCTTTGTTACAACATCATTGATTGGCTGAAAGTCACCTGATCAGAGCACGACCTGGGTCACAGAACCATATTCGTCCGTATTATCAACAGGACTTTGCAAGAGAACTACACCAACATTTTCAATCATTTTTAGCGTGGAAGTTGACAACAAATGTCGAAAAACTTGTGAATTTCATGGATTCGAACAAAATAAATCTAGCAATTGCTAAGAATGGTTATCAATATTCCAAATTGCCGTTGTAGTTTTCTATCCTCAGCTGTGGTTTCAATCCATTCACACAGCTTTAGGATTTTTCTCTTACACGCTTTGTTTAGTGTTTAAAGTAATTTGTATTACTGTGGAATACTTTATTTTCACTGGATTTAATTTTCGCTGAAAAAGCTTTTTGGGCATTTTGCTTGGAATTTATTTTCACTGATTTTTGATGAGTTTAATGTGAAATATAGGGAAAAAAGTATATTCGCTGGATTTTATTTTCACGGAATCATCCCTTCAGCGAAAATAGGGAAAATAAATTCCAAGCGAAAATAAAGTATTCTACAGTACTTGATTATAGATTCCCAGGGAAAAAATATTAGTTCTGTAATTTACGCTGGTGGGGGAATCGGTGACAAAGGTCAAAAAACGTTTTTAAACGCGAATTAATTTCACGACGAATGTTTTTGAAACGAATCAATGTTCTGGTTTTCTCTGGGGCGACTGCAGTATTTGCGATTGCAGTATTGGAACAAACTTGAGATACTCTAAAACGCAATTTGTGGTACGCGACTTAAAAACGCAAATTAATGCACGTGAATTTCCCAACAAAGGTTTAAATGTTTTAATTGTCTGTGGTGTAGCACTGGTGTGGAAAGCTGTCGAATAAAATGGCGACAACCTTCAAATGCATTGTTATGCTAATTTGATATTCGGCATGATAGTTGACAAAGAAATTAAAGATTCCTAGAATTTTCTCGACATTTCTACATGAATTTGAACCAAAATGTTATTGGCAAGACTCAGAATGCCGCTGCGACAGTGACTGAAACGTAATTGAAGGCAAATAAACACGTCAGGCAAAATAGAAGAGTTTTGAGTCGTGACGTAAAATGGAGGCATGTATCATTTTGGCTCTTGAGGGGAATGAAAATTGGTTGATTTGAGGGTGTCACAATAAGCGAGGGAGCAAATCGTTTTAATGCTACGAAACAATGAAGACCTTGAACATACTTTTTGGACTTTAGTACAACGTCATTTTTGTTTGATTACCTAACGTTTTTAGGTTCATGTACTCCAAGTTATAGAGCACATACCAAAGCGGCCGTCCCTCAGCAAGTAATGAAGCAAAGGCATTTTCGATGTAAAAATCGGGAAACTCTCCCTTTTTATGCAAACTAGGAAGTTCGATTACTAAACGAAGTACAGGACGACGAAGATGAAATATCCAAGAACCAACACAAATTATATCTCAAAAGTAAATATTCGTGGTGTATTTTAAGTCTAACCGAAAAGTGAGAATTTCTTAGTACTCTAAATATTCAAACATATTTTAGTATAAGGTAGTAATAAACAGATTAATGTTAGGTACGACCGACCGACTGTCGACAGTCTATGATTGCCCCAACAGTATTAACATTGTGTCATGCTATAAAAGAAATGTGAATCTGATTTTCTTTTTAGTTTATAAATTGCATCAATTAATCCTCTTTCTCCCAAGGTATTCCCCTTTTGGTCTCCCAAGTGGTATTCTCAAGGAGCCGGTGATATGCCCGAGTAGTTTGGCAGCATCCTGCCAGACATAAATATGCAGATGACCTGCTTTTGCTGCCTGTTTCTGAATCTGGGCTGCAAAACGCTTTAAACTCACAAGGAACCTACTGCAAAAATGGAAATTAGAAATCAATACTACGAAATCCAAAACCATGATATTTAATAAAATGAGTGAACACATTAAAAGACACAAGTAAACAAGAATTAGAAAATGTTCCTACATATTCATACCCAGTGCTTCAGGTAAATTTGCAATGGGCCATTCCAGTTTATATCTGCACCTCCCTTGTTGATGAGGTCGGATTTCCAGCACTGTATGATGGGGAAAATACCCCGGATTTCCAACTGTATATGGAGAAACAGAATCTGGAAATCCAGACGAGTATGGAAAAAAAAATTCTGGAAATCCAGGCAGTTATGGCTACTAAATAAAATATGGCCTAGCTTATCTCACCACATACCGGTTGATGAGGTTGGATTTCCAACACTCTATGACTAAAAAAACTTGGAATTCTGACTGTATTGGGCCAGTATGAAATAGATAATGATGGTGGGACGAATGAGCTCATCAACACCGTGAATCAGGACTAGTTTGGATTTCCATTATCAGATATAAAATTTTGAACTTGGTAAATTAGCATATGATGAGAGTTATATTTGGAAATCCTACTCTGTATGGTGTCACAAAGGAACTCATCAACATCATAAGTAGGACCTATAGTTTTGGATTTCCATTACTGTATGGTGAATGGTGATTTGGAAATAAAACTTTGTATGACTTATACACCCATGGAAATTATACCCTCTATGAAGTAAACACACAAACTCATCAGCAGGGGGGTGCAGACATAAACTGGAATGGCCCAATGTACAGGAAGATCTCACAAACAGAGCTATGAAAGCATGTTTCAAGTTAAAACAACAATTATTTTCTGAAACAAACATCCCAATTAAAATATATCTCAAAATGTTTGACTCTGTAATTAAACCAGTGTTGCTGTACTGCTGTGAAATATGGTCAAATGAAAATATTAGGTAATATGCAAAACCTGTTCAACTTTAATATACCAATGGACAAATTTCACAATAAATTTTGCAAATTTCTTTTAAAAGTTAACTGCAAAGCATCAAATATAGCTTGCCTTCTGGAATTAAGAAGGTATCCTCTTGCCTTCTCAAGCATTGTACAGAAAATAAAATATTGGCTCAGAATTTCTGACAAACCATGCAACACTTTAATCTATGAGGCCTTCAGACTAGGCAAATATATGGACTCAAAAAAGGATAAAAATTGGATGTCCAACACTAAAAACATATTCAATATTACAAGTATGCACCATATGTTGGATACTGTGACAGCAGATAAAAAACAGACAATTATTACATCCCTTGAGAGGAATATCTATGTTCAAAAATCATTTTAAAGAGACACTATATAATGATAACAAAGGTAATAATTGCAAAAATAAGTTAAGAACTTAATTTCGATTTTGAAAAATACAAGGAAGATGTAAAAAAACATAAGTCACCCTGACACTAGCACAATTCTGTGGCACGCATTGGCACGACTCACGTTGTGCCAGTCCGCAAACTAGTCGTAAACTGGCGTGAAGTGTGCATAAACCTGTTGTGACTGCGTGCCATGTTGGGACGAGAAATTTGAAATGTTCAACATTTTTGTCACTGTTCATGAACTCGTCGGGAGGATGCGTGCCAGTGGGTGGCACCATGCCACGACTGTCACAAACTGCCATGAATAGTTCACGATCAGCTAACGTACACAAACTCGTCGTGCCAATGCAGGAAGTGCGTAAACTATGTGCAAACCATGCGTGAACTTGTCATGCCTGTTCGTGTCAATGTGGACACTGATGGGCACGCATTCATGAACTATTCGTGAACTTGTCATGAACTAGTCGTGAACAGTGCGGGAGCCTCCCTGTTCGTGTCCCAAAATGGCATGACTTGCCACGACAAAATAGTGGCCAAAAGTCGTGCAAGTGTCAGGGTGGCTTAAGCTTACAAGTTCTACCATACCACAAAAGTCATTACAACAATTTACAAATCTGATATTGAAAACACTGTAGACATTCTAAAAACAAAAGATAAAACAATCACTAATTCATTTGGCAAAATATATCTTTGAGTGCTTCAATTTAAGAATTGACACTCATAAACAAAACATACACCAGCTGTCTTATAATATTTATAATTGATATAACTCATTAAGATACCTTTTCTGTTTTGTTTTTCCCATCAGTCCTTGTTCTTTTTATTTTATTATGTTTTCATTTTGTCATCATTTGTATTTTGTCTTGCCATTTTGAATGTTTCTGAAACTTTATTGTATTTTAAAAATCCAGATCCTGAACAAGGTATAATTTCATTAAAGGCATTATTATTATTATTATTATTATTATTATTATTATTATTATTATTATTATGTTTAAATATACTCACTGGGTGTCAAGGTCAAATGCCTGTTAATGCATGGTGGTAACTGATATACTATGAAAACATGATACTTGCCCACCCCAAATTACTATAGTGTAACATTGGGGTAGCCTTAATACCATAAAGTACAGTTTAGTCAGCTGTGTGCAATCTTTAGTATTTGACAACTACTTGAATTAATAAACTACTTGACTGATGTACACAAGTTCATTTTGGGTCACCACACACTACTTGGAGTAGCACTTGGCTACATAAAACACACAATATTACCGTACCCCTTGTGTTGACAATTTTTCTTATATTTTTGCCCCCTGTACCAAGTAGTTTCAAAATGACTCTGACATAAAGCATATATATTAGATATGGCTATCTACATTATGACATCTAATTACCTGCAAAACAAAGTACTGTAAAATCTGTATTAGAAGCCGCGGCTTCTATTAAAATGGTACAATGCAACAGAGGGGATGCGGCTTCTATTAGAGCATCTACACATATGAGAAATGATGAATTTTTGGTTCTCAATTATTCAAATAGAATGGATGCGACTTCTATTAGGGATGCGGCTTCTAATACAGATTTTATGGTACTGCACGGCTTCTATAATAATATAGTATAGTATACGCCAGGTATATAATTTATATCTTCTACTCTGAGACTTCTACTACTACGCTGCAAGTATAAAAAAAAAACATGGTCAACTTACATGTACATGTCTTCTAAGTCCTCTATCAAGACCCCCCACCCTGGGGCCCAATAGTTCATACATTTGTAGTCTGTTCTTTAGACTCTTCTTCCTCTTGTTCCAACTTTACCGCCTCTTCTCCCGCCTCTGACTGCCTTACTCTCTCTTCTGTCATGATCCCATCTTTTTCTGGACTCTTCAAGATCATCTTCATCTGTCTGTGTTGTCTTGGGTCTGTCTGGGCATCCTGTGGCCACATGATGGTAGGGCAGAAAACAGCCTTTGCATAGGTTGATGCTGCACTCCTGACATCTGAACACAGTCGATACAGGACAACCTTTTTTTGTTTTTCTCCCTAACTGAATGCACCATCTGCAGGATGTGCCGCGGGTGCACCGACCATGGATTAAATGGTGGTTCTTGAATGAGCTGATGACAGGTTCAGAATTTCTGGTCTGCTGCTTCCGGGATGAAAACCCACCAACCAGTGCCATGCCAACTTCAATTTGGAAGGCCTTGTGCGTTTTCTTTGGATCCACTGATTCTTTGTAAAGGATCCAACTATTGCATATAGCAGTATCCAGAAGGTAGAAAAACATGTACTTCCACCATTTCTTTGACTGGCGCTGGGCTGTATAATAGGACCTGAGTTGGTTTGACTTATCAACTCCACCCATGTACAGATTGTAGTCATAAATGGCTTCTGGGGCCGGGAGAGAGTATGGTACTTTCCTGCCAGTATCTTGTGAGCGCAGGGAACGGGTAACCCTTTGGTTCTTGGTTCTATAGCCCTCATAGTACGTTGTCAGTATATTCAGGAGGGTGGAGTCCTTCCATGTTATAGCCACCACTTTATCCTTTTGTCTGGATACAAACTGTCCCCTCTCAAGCTGCATTATTGCCTTGTGATTTTTATTTTTCTTGGGGTTGGTACGGAGAGCATTTGGGAATCCCACTCTATCTTGCCTAACGCTGCCAACCACATATATTTCATGATTTTCTAGCAGGTAATTCACCATATCTACACTGGTATAATAACTGTCAGTGTACAGGATATGATGACGTCCCCTTATGTCAATGATAAGTCTTTCACACAGGTCCCTTGTTCTGGACACTTCCCTACTATACTGTTCATGACTGCCAGTCATTGACATGATCTCAATCCTGTAGTTGTATCCAGTTTTGCTATCAGCCAAGGCATATATTTTGAATCCCTTACCATTGGGTTTTCTCTGAATAGAAACTGTAGGTACTCCTCCATAACGACCCTTGTAGCCAACAATGGACTCATCTATGCAAATTTGACGGTGCATGTTGTAACATTCCCGGGACTTGATGAAGACAGCATCCAGTACTGGCTGTACTTTATATAGAGGTGCCTCTTTTTTTCTTTTTCTGCGTTCTTCATCATTGACTATATTCATTGGGTCATTTTCTGGGTTGTTACAGTGAAAATACTGCATCAGCTTTTGGTACCTATTGCGGCTCATGATGTTGGCAATGTAGTCATTTCTAATTGCTTGGTAGGTGGACCAGTAGTCTGCTATCTCTGGTTTCGAATCAACACCCATGATAGCAATTATACCAATCAGTGCACTTATTTCTTCGCTGCTAGCAGGAGACCAGAATCTATCCCCTCCATTCTTAGTGATGCACCAGTTGGCATACCTGTTGGTTTCTTTCCATAATCCTTTCACCAGAGATCTTGGAAAGATGGCATAGAAAGCATCAATGGGTTTTGCCCCCTTACCCAAATCAATGCTGGGTCCAGGTGTGTTACCAGTGAAAGGACGTGTATGGCGTTTTTTCAGCATTGTACTCCATCCATCATCATCTTCCCTACTACTATCATCTTCAGACTCAGAGTAGTGTGCTGGTTCAGTATATACTGTACGCCAGGTCTCTTCTATTAATTTGGCATTGTGGTTGCGTAGTCTTAACCGTGCCATCTCTTCATCTTCAGACGAAAAACCACCAATTTCTCCTGATGATGAATCCTCCACTGGGGGTGGTGGAAATGGTGACGATATGCATGAATCATCATCATCATCATCATCATGTACAAGGGCTTTTCTTTGCTTGGTAGCTCTGGACTTCTTTCTCCTGCGTTTTTTTTTCCTAAGCAATTCAGTATTTTTTTTCAAATCATTATCTGACTCACTGTCACTATTACTAGATGTATCTGTCCCCTGGCTTTCTGATGATGATGATTCTACATGTGGTGAGGGCACCACAGCTCCTCCCCTCTTGGCAGCTAAATACTTTCTTCTCTTCTTTTCTCTCTTCCTTATATGTTCAGTATTTTTTAATTCAAGTTGACTGTCAATATTATCTGGTGGAGAGACTACCTTTTCCTCAGGTGTTAGTGGTAGTGGTGGGTCTACACTTTCTAATGTTGGTTGTAGATGTAGGTCTACCTTTTCCTCAGGTGTTAGTGGTAGTGGTGGGTCTACACTTTCTAATGTTGGTGGTAGATGTAGGTCTACCTTTTCTGCAGGTGTTAGTGGTAGTGGTGGGTCTACACTTTCTAATGTTGGTGGTAGATGTAGGTCTACCTTTTCTGCAGTTGGTGGTGGAAGTGCTGGGTCTACACTTTCTGCAGTTGATGGTGGTGGTGGGTCTACACTTTCTGCAGTTGGTGGTGGTGGTGGTAGGTCTACCTTTTCTGCAGGTGTTAGTGGTAGTGGTGGGTCTACACTTTCTATTGTTAGTGGTAGATGTAGGTCTACGTTTTCTGCAGGTGGTAGTGGTGGGTCTACACTTTCTAATGTTGATGGTAGATGTAGGTCTACCTTTTCTGCAGGTGTTAGTGGTAGTTGTGGGTCTACACTTTCTAATGTTGGTGGTAGATGTAGGTCTACCTTTTCTGCAGGTGGTGGTGGAAGTGGTGGGTCTACACTTTCTGCAGTTGATGGTGGTGGTGGGTCTACACTTTCTGCAGTTGATGGTGGTGGTGGTGGGTCTACACTTTCTGCAGTTGATGGTGGTGGTGGTGGGTCTACACTTTCTGCAGTTGATGGTGGTGGTGGGTCTACACTTTCTGCAGTTGATGGTGGTGGTGGCTCTACACTTTCTGCAGTTGATGGTGGTGGTGGGTCTACACTTTCTGCAGTTGGTGGTGGTGGTGGTGGTGGTGGGTCTACACTTTCTGCAGTTGATGGTGGTGGTGGGTCTACACTTTCTGCAGTTGATGGTGGTGGTGGTGGGTCTACACTTTCTGCAGTTGATGGTGGTGGTGGGTCTACACTTTCTGCAGTTGATGGTGGTGGTGGTGGGTCTACACTTTCTGCAGTTGATGGTGGTGGAGGGTCTACACTTTCTGGTGGTGGTGGTGGAGGGTCTACACTTTCTGCAGTTGATGGTGGTGGAGGGTCTACACTTTCTGGTGGTGGTGGTGGAGGGTCTACACTTTCAGCAGATGGGTCATAGCTTGTATCCATCATTTCCTCACTTTCAACTACAGTTTTTTCTAGTTTAGGAGTCCCAGATGATGTATCCCAACTCCCTGGTGGATTATTTTTATCTGTCCTTCTCTTCTTTTTTTTTGTTTCCCCTGAAGTATCAGAAGAGGTCTCACCATTCTCTCCCTGTGTCTCTGTGCTGGTGTCACTCACTGGCTTATGTTTCCTATTTGAGAATTCCTCCTGGAAAGTTGCCTCAATGTCACTTACAATTCCCTCTTTCTCCATATCCATTTTTCCCAGCTGGTCTTTTTTCTCTTCTTTTATTGGCACATTTACTGACCTAGTTGTTGATGGCTCTATAAGGAGAAGATTTTTCGCATCAGAAAGCTGTAAGGAAAACAGATCTCATATTGACATGCTTCATGCAAGGGGCCCTATGGGTAGATCAACTCCTGCAAATTGCACTAAAGGAGAACCCACTGTTACTGACTGGGAAAATTTGCCATGCCATGCATGGAGCAAAATAAACACCATGCAAAGTAATTCAATATGGTCAATTTCTTTGCCACAAGGCTATATGCTGGACTATACCATTTAGATGTGGGGGTGGCAACTGAGGGGTCAAGTGTGGATAAAATCATGCAGAAATAATAGTAGTGCATATCAAAAAAATATCCATTCTAGCAGAGCTAACATGTACTGTAAAATCTGTATTAGAAGCCGCGGCTTCTATTAAAATGGTACAATGCAACAGAGGGGATGCGGCTTCTATTAGAGCATCTACACATATGAAAAATGATGAATTTTTAGTTCTCAATTATTCAAATAGTATGGATGCGACTTCTATTAGGGATGCGGCTTCTAATACAGATTTTACGGTAGCTATCAATTTTACATACTGCCCCAGTATAGATATTTTATAGTGTGGGTGAACCAATGATACCATACAGTGTACTTGTTACTGGCATAGTTGAACTTGCATGCACTCACTGTATGCTCAGTGGTCTGAAACGGTTGCCACATGCATCCAATATGTTATATTTAGTAGTTAGCTTTAACTGATCAGTACTTACCAGTTCTCAGCATGGTCTGTGTACGGGTTTCTGGCAGTATAAACTAGACACAATTCAACTGGAGAGCTGACAAAAACACGTCCTCTTTTATCCGCATGAATGTTCCAAGTAAACAGGATCAGTGAAAACATTCCTTTGAGTCACTGTATGCTAATAAGGTTGAGTGCATGATACAAGATGTCCTTGACCCAGGGGTGGTATCACATTCAATGGTTCAAAACTGCATATTTAATCCACTTGGGAAACCTGTCAGTAATCATTCATCTACTGACATCTACATAATGGGAAACCGGAACCGGATTTCAGTGATTTGCAAATAGAAAACAGACATTGTAGTTAGACATTAGCTTTAAAACCTTTTGTGAACTTGAGTAAGTTAATAGTGCAAGGTTCTAAGATATTAAACTGGGTTGTTGTTACTACAAGACTTCCAGGTTTAATTCTATTTTAAAAGTGACATTTACATATGTATACTATGAATTTTATTGACACAACACTGATTTAGGAAAGTACAGCAGTAAGGTCACTAAAACTACAGTACAGATAAAAAAAAAATAACGAGTACATCAAAATCCCACCAAAAAATTAAAAAAAACACACAACAATAAAAAATTAACTAAAAAAAAATAACTAGGAATCATGATTATAAGAAGAAAACAAAATGACATCACAATTAAAAAAAAAACACTAGTAAAATTGTGTAGGTAACTAATAACTACAAAAAAAGTGATAATGAAGTTAAAATGAACAAGTTATTTATGTTTTACTTGACACACATATGTGTTTCTATGCAATTTTAATCTCACTTATATTGGCTTGTCCAATCCTGTTAATTTTGAGACAGGGCTAGATACAAAGTGTAGTCTTATAGATCGGGACAACTGAAAAGTAATTTGCTTGCCTTACCCAGCTGGGATAGTATATATATAGGCAACATACATTTTGAATAAATGAGTTAACAAGTCAAGGTCGTGCCCTTTGAAAGTCTGGTAGTTGAATTAATTTTGTCTCGTTTATATTTTTAGCATCTCAAACACCAACTTGTATGAAATGTTTTTCGCTTTGTTTTGTATATTGCATTATGGGTAAAGGTCAACAGTTGAATGAAACAAAAAACTTTGAAGCTGTTGTTCATGTTGTATTTTATTGGTCGGCACAGAGTGGAAGATAAATGTCAACCCTGGCATATGATACGTCACTGATGTGCTAAACCTGTATGGTATTTGAGATATTGTGAATAGACTTCAGATACAAATAACCAATGAAATGTCGTTGAGTGCAAGGGAGTCGCAAGACTTGTTTTTGACCTACCAATACATGTAATGTTCTGTTCTCCCTTGTCAGCTAGTCCAACAGTTCCACTGCTGTATGTGACCATACTTTATAGAACAGCTCCATGATATGAGACGAGTAAACAGTTTTTAGAGGCAAAAAACCCCCCCAAAAAAATCTTGTGGCTCTGTTACGAAATCTCAGAAACCATTTACATATCTAGGATATCTGCACATACCCTACCAATTGAAAAACTTAGATATCAAGGGATACCTCCAGAGGAAAGAAAGTGCCAACTTTGTAACAATGGGGCTATTGGCAATGAAATCCATGCACTTTTAGACTGCAACCATACTGGAATAACAAATGCTCGTACTGAATTTCTGAATACAGTTAGCATTTATAATGAAAGTATCCTTAAACTATCAAAACAACAAATGTTTACAGAAATTTTAAGTTCGAGAGATGGGTTCATTGCCAATAGTGCTAGCAAATTTATTGACAGCATACTATTTTACTATAAGTAATTTTACTTAGACTTTAGTTATTTATGTATTTTCTTTTGTCTCGTGTGTGTACTTGTGTTTTATTATATTTAATGTCTTTTGACCACAGATAATGTAACAAAATATATTATTTAGTGTCAAATAAAATATACTATACTATACTATAAGGTCTGTTGCATGGTTTCGGTTTAACCATTTTTCATTTCATCACAGGTTTATACATTGATGCTGAATCCGCTTTTGACTACCTCCTAAAAAGAAGTGATATTGATCCGTCAAAAATTATCCTCTTTGGGAGATCTCTAGGAGGCGCTGTTGCAATCAATGTGGCATCCTCTCCCAAGTACAGAGACAAACTATGTGCTCTCATTGTTGAAAATACATTTACAAGTATACCAGATGTAGCAAAAGTTCTTTTCCGGATTCCAATTCTGAAGTGGATTCCTCTTTGGTGTCATAAAAATAAGGTAAGAAATTATTTTTTATTTCAATCGTTTCAATTAATTTGAGTTAAAAATAAAAACTGCATAAAGAAAGGCAAAAATTTACATTTTTGAAACAACTTCTATACAATTCATGTTAAAGCATTCTTAAGCATTAAAACATTCAGAGAATTGCAAGTAAATATAGGCTTAGTGATCATAATGTAGAAATTGAAAGAGGCAGACAACAACGACTAAAAATTCCTGCGGTAGAGCGATTTTGTAAAAAATGTCATACAAATTCAGTTGAAGACGAACAACATTTTATCCTAGATTGTGAATTTCTCGATAAAGAAAGAGGAGAGATGCTTCAAGAAATAGGAATTAAAAATAAACTAAATAAAACAGACAATTTCATTAAAATAATGACGTGCTTTATACCCCTGGCAAAGTTTCTAAATAAGGCAAAACAGAAATCAGGTATATGATAGCTATCACCTCTACATTGGGAGAATCCTGTAACTATCCTTAATTTGTTTTTCCTATTAAGCTTTTAACATCTTTTATTTTTAATTTTACCTCATAGTTTAGCTACTCTATTTTTTTCTGATTTGTATTTTATTTACCATACTGCGCCCTCTGATGGCATAGTAGTGTAATAAAGTTATTATTATTATTATTATTATTATTAATAAATATTATTAAATTAGAATTTTCTGCAAATTCATGACAATCTCACCACATGTAAAAAAACAATTTGAGAAATATTAAATTAGAATTCTGTGGTATAAATGTAGTGGGTTGCATAATAGGCTTGCATTGTGTAGAGTAGAGTAGAGTTCAAAAAGACATAAACTCAAAATCAGAGATCCATGAGGTCCTATTTATTGCCACACATCACTGTACATTGAGGTCAAAACGAGAACTACTCCCTCTGAAAATCTGGTAGCTTGGAGTATTTGTATAATGTTCTCAAAGTACAATGTTGAACTGTGATTGGTTCAACTCAAAGTGGAAGATTCCATTTTCATAGCAATGAGTTTTTAGTCTTAGTTACTGGTACAAGGTCAAAGGTTATGAAAATAGCTGACAAGATCAACACCTAACTTGCAACATTAAATCAATAAACAAATCAATGAATAACTCAGGAGGCTCTCAACGATATTAAATAAATAGCTTAAAAATCACCTTTTTATGGAGGTATGACTTATATTTTGTGCGAAAAGTAATGCCACTTTTTGGAGATTTGTGAAAATGTTAGAGATAAAAGTTGCATGTACCTTTCATTTATATGATCTAACCTCATTCCAGCATTGACTTATACCATGACCTTTTCACCACCAGTTTCCTCTTTTCATCATAAATTCACAAAATAGTCCTATTTATAGTCTGCACTTCCCTTCAGAAGATTGGGACAAAAACAACTAAAGTTTTTGAGTAAAAACTGAAAATTGACTCAAATTTTGTACCAGTATGTTGGCTCCAAAGTTAAGATCCAGAAATATTGAAGAATATTAGAAAAATGCAAAAAAAATGTTGGCGTGAAATACATCTTACTATGGCGATGGGTGTGTTAATCAAATACGTTGTCTAATTACTGTAAAATACTTTATTTCAGCTAGAATTAATTTTCACTGAAAAGACTTTTTGGATGTTTTGTATGAAATTTATTTTCACTCCTTCAGCAAAAATAGCGAAAATTATTTTCCAAACTAAAATAAAGTATTCTAGATACAGTACCCAAAAATTCTGATAGAACACGTATGATTGTGATGATCACCACCTTTTATATACTGGTAATATGTGCTCATGAACATGCTTCTTTGGCCGCTTCTCTTCTTATCTGTTGTTAAACTTTGTACACCTTCTATATTCCTGTCTACAGTATACCAACATTAGAAAAATCCACCGTGTGAAAGCACCGACGCTGTTTTTGTCAGGAATGCGAGACGAACTTATACCACCAAGAATGATGCAGTTACTTTTCCAGGTCGGTTATTTTATCTTTTTTATAAAGTTTACGATCATAAATTGAAACTCCGCAATTATTGTATCTCATCACGTTCGATATTTGTCTCATGAAATGTACATGTCTACAGCACGAATAAATTATGTTTGATAACAGGGAATTTAAACATGCAGTGTACAGTGACTAACACTTCATGATTTGATAGAATATTTTGTAATTATGTGGAACGTCAATCACTGTCTCACCGATCGTCTCAAATTAAAATGTCTTCCAAAAAAACAAAAAAACAAAAAAAAAAACTGTCACACTCATGATACATTGGTGTCCTTGTAAAATATGTTTGCTGATTTTTAACTTCAAACTTTTTTGAGTGATCCGAAAGAGAAATGTTACTAAATAATTGAGCGAGGACAAACTGTATTTCTGTATTTTACTTTCTCAAGAACATTTTTTTTTTGAAAATTTATAAATCATTTACCCCATGCTACATTATAATCAGCAGAAGTCTTCATTGGCTAGTAAAGACTTTGAGTAATGACCATTACCCATGAATCTCTGCCTCTTTCTCTCAATCATGACTAATTTACATGAAACAAAAGAGGGTCTATGATGAAACATAGATCCTTTAAATATATTTAAAACGTTAGCAGATAAATATTTTTAATACTACTATCATCATTACTGTGTTTTGCACTGAACGTTTTTATAATTTTCATAATGGGTCAAAGGTCAAACTGATATGAAATTCTATACGGGATCAATCAATCATGCCTAAAATGAAATTCAGTGTAAAATGGATTTTTTCAAAATAAAGCTAGCCATGCTCTGAAGTTAATATGTAGCATTGCCACCCCTGTGAATCAAATGGTATTGTCCTATTGTTGAATGCTAACCAACATTAGTAAACATGGCGGACTCGACTCATCGAAATGCCTGTGCAGCAATCATAAAAAGTGTGCATAGCTGATAAATCGCGACTCTGTTTCAAATTTTTAGCATAAATAAACATTATACAGTACAAGGATTGCTGTGCTGACCCATGCATCACTTATTTCCCCTTGTTTGTTCCTGCATGCGTTGGGACACTCCCACATGTGCCTGTGCATTTCCACATGGGTTACACAGTCACATAACATTCAAGTCTGCTTATTGTTAACTAAAAACAAAAGTTTGTAATGAATTACTCCTGTTGTATGAGAGAGGGCGTTGTGTCTATTGTGTTTGCAGGGACGCTGTTCCTGTTTCAATGTGTGAGGTACTAATTTGTAACTACCTAAAGGTATATAGTTGCAAAATGTGAACCTCACAAATGCTGGGGGGGGGGGGGGGGGTTGAGAATAGGGTTTCACACTTATCAATCCTAATGAGCGTTAAGTTCAAGGCATGTAAAACAAGGGACTGTTTATCAAAGGAACAGGAAACAAATAAACGGTATCAAGAAACTGCTTTTATCACTTGTCACTGGAAAAGCTTACATGTACTCACTTTCTAAAACAAGTATTCAGGCCTTTTATAGCCTTGGTAGGATCAGGGCTTGGTGCTGATTGGTTCATAGTGCTATGAGCTATGATTGGTTAATAAGAGAATAGCATTGAAATGGCATCTGCTATAGTTCTTTGTGCTAGTTCTCTTCGAGTTAAACATGTAATAAAGACAATTGAATTGAATAAACACAATAACAATTTAAGAAATTCAAGAAAGCACTGAAACACAATTGAATAATATTGAATCAATAATACAAACGAATACCACAGTAATAATTAGGGAAATTATAGTGGATTATTGTCCCTCTCATCGACAAATGCCATTGACTCATCAAGTTGCCAAAATTTCTCGAAGCAGTTTACAGTGGATATCGAGTTGACAATGACATATTACTTGGTAAACTGATAGTTGCTTGTCACAATATTGAAATATTCATTTTTGTGTTTTTTTTCAGACTTCAATTTCTGTGATGAAGAGACTAGCCAAATTTGAAAATGGAACACACAATGAAACATGGCAGAGTGAAGGGTATTTTGAGACAATATGTCAGTTTATTATCGAGGTAAGACATCTACAAGATCTGAAGTTGCCAAGAATTGAGGCATCAGGGTCTTTTCTAGAAAAAAACTGCAGGAGGGGGGCACTACAATTCAGCAGCGCAACCAAGTGGGGGGGGGGGATATTTTTGATAATTCTAATTTAAAATGTAGCATTATATGGCTTCCTTGGGGCCAAAATTACTATCAGACAGGTCACAGTTGAAGGCTGGCCGCATGTGATCAGAATTTTATGGTTGCCAGAGGATCTGTTCCCCAGGGTAAGCGGGCACATGGCCATGGTATGAGGGTGCTGTGCCTGGGGCATGATTTGTTGAGTTGTGGGGTATTTCACATGACTTAAATATTTGGGATGAGATTGGACCCATTTTGGAGGTAAATTTCATAAAATTGTTTTAGTGTATTGAAATAGCATTGAGAAAATCTGTATTTCGGAAATATACCATTATAAACTTCTTGGACAATGAGGCAGTTGTCTTCTTGCCTTCACGAAGTGTAATCCCTAACGACATGTTCCATAAATAAAATATTACGCAAGACCTTGTATGAAACCACTACAGTACTTTGAGGTTACCTGAGGTGTAGAAATACTGATAAACTGATGCGTAATGGCATCACTTCTTGTTTGATATGGACCAATGTGATTGGTTCAACACATGAGGAATATTTTGTTTACATAATATTCAAAGAAATGCTGCACAGATTTAAAGGTGGGTTGTCATAATATAATTTGTCACACTTGGTCACATTTTGCGCGTGGCTTGGTGACAAAAACCACAACTTAAGATAAAATAACTTTTTTCTTAACTCTTTCACTACCAGTTCCATCTTTACATCACAAATTCGCAAAATAGTCCCGTCCCGTTCATAGTCTGGACTTTACTTCAGAAGCTTAGGGGAAAAATAATTTTTTGAGTCAAAACTGAAAATTGACTCAAATTTTATGGTGGCTTCAAAATTATGGTTCTTTTTCAGAAATATTGGAGAATGTAAAAAAAAAGTGCAGAATTTGGGCAAGAACGTCTGGTGGTGGAAAGGTGGTGGACATTTTTCAATATTTAACTTTTTTTTTATTTTCATGTATCTTAGGTCACCAAATCTCGACATGGACCTCGGTTGAATTCAGGACACACAGTAGATTCCTCAGTGATAATAGAAACCAATGCATTTCAAGATATCTAGATAGTTCTGGATTCGGCACCTGAGCGAAAATTACCCAGTCTTTGACGAAGTAGCTATTACCACCTTGCATGTGTGGATCATTATTTCCTTTTCAAATTATCTCAACTGTAATTCTTTCTGTATATGATTTTGGGGTTTTACAGTTGCTCGGTGTTGAGTGATTTCAGCTTCTGTGACTAGGGATATCTGGCTCTATGTCAGATTAAATTTACTGGCTACCGGTTGACTTGTGGACTGTCATATTCCAGGGTCTCACCTTTGATGTATATTTGTAAGTTTGTTTCTGAACAACTCTGAGGGGGAATCTGTGTAAATCTTTTAATCACAACAAAGAAACACACTGGTGGTGTGTAAATTAAACAAGGACAGAACAGTATGACCATTGCTGGTGTGTGGTGTCTGTGGGAACGCTTGTCATGCACAGTACCATAGGTGCTGTATGACTGCTTCTTGTTGTATATTCATCATGTACACATGCCGAGGGTGCTGTAGTGTTCATTGTGTCAGAAACAACCGTGGTTGAAACAGTGCACAGTAATTCTCATGACACTGCCATTGAAATCAAATTGATTGATACTTGTGTATATCCTGTGTTTACACACTTACATCATGCATGCAATGGACACATTACTTTGTCCTCGGTTATTGATTATCGCATCGCAACCAGAAAACTGGTAACATGAGGAAGAATCACTGAGCGGTATTTAGTATTCTTCGAGTTCCAATGTAGACAGTTGACGAAAGATTTGACATCATTTTTGCAGGGAAACAATGCAATGACTTGAAAAAAGTAGTATTGACTATATTGTACATTTATTAAACACTCGTGTATTTTAAAATAACAACTATTCTATTTTAGTATTCATGGAGTTTATAAAACTAAATTTCTCAACATTGTGTACCAGAGACATCAGGACAGGTAACTTTCAAATTTTACTAGTCCTGCCAGAAAGTTTAAAGTCCTGAATTAAGTATTATTTTTAAATATTTAAGTTTTCCATTCCAAGTAAGCACCATGAGAACTCAACACTCTGTCGATGATTGAACATATGATAAAATATTGCATTCTTTGCGTTTCATTATCTTTGTATCAGCCGTCAGAGGAGAATCGCGTCCAACTTTGTCCGATAATGTTAGTTAGTTAGTTAAATTACATTTCTCAAAATTTTAATTGAAGCTGACATTACCATAATAAGCAGACTGGGAGGCATGTATGTTGTAACTTTTACCAACCTGATACAGGTAAACCATAGAGGTGAGCAGTAATTTCAAACAATTTCAATTTATTATTGCGATTATGAGGTAATTTTTAATATTATTTGTTTGTTTGTAATTTGTTTGGCTGCATTTTTGTCTGAATACGGATTGGCTGACAGTGACAACACTTGTACTGTCGCTGCTTTATTTTAAATTACTTGTTGCGTCACATCGTCAGTTTGTACGAGTTCACCGCATCATGTTATGCTATCTCATTTATTGCAACGATCTCATTTTCAACAATTGCTGCATTGGTTGCTTTTGTGTTTCGACTTTGCTTACTCAATATATCACGATGAGGTAGTTTAATATGCACCTTGAATTATACAGTCTTTGTTTTGACCTAAGTGACCTTATTAAAAAATGAACAATTGATGTATTTCCATTTTTCTGTTCAGGAGATGATGCAAAGGAGAATACAGGGACTTGCAACTATATAACGAACAGCAAATTAATGCTTCTTGTTACCTTTCATTTAGTGGGTCATGTTCTATTACGTAAGCACTAAGTTACATTGAATGGTTAGTCCCTAATCAATGCTTGTCATAGTAGTTTATGTAATCTATTTTTAAAGCACTCTGTATCTGATATGTTTATAGACTATTTAGATACTACTGTTCATATGCCATTGAATAGGCTCATTCTTGTTTTATAATCAAATTGTGACGAATCAATACAATTATTATACATTTGTCACCGTAACGCCATAAGTTACAGCGTGTCGTAGTTTTGCGGCATTTCACAGGGTATTTTCATCCTACCATATAAGGAAGTGTGTATTCCAAATACGGAATGATCACAAGCGTAAGCTTCCTCCAATAATAAAAACAAACATGGCTGCCATCAGAGTTTGACCGGATTGCTGATTATGTTCTAAACTTTTTCGATTTCAGCATTCCTATGATGTATCCTTGAAAAGAAAAGACTCAGTACACTGTCGCATCGACCTCTACTGCGCGTCGGTCGATACTCCAGCTGTACTGTCTTTGTGCATACTTTGAGGTATCATCATAATAACCTCATATTATATTGTCAGCTTTTATATAACCCATTTTTGATTTAACCTATTTGATTATTTAATCAAACTTTGATTACATATTGCAAAATGCACTTTTCAAAAACAAATACAGCAGAATTGAATCAGATCCAAATTTATAAGCCATTAAAAAGTTTTAGCAAAATCAACGTCCAATGGTACAAATCATAGTGAGTTCTGGGTAATTTTTTGTGCTATGCAACGTCATGGTGAACCCACAGACTGTGGAGGTTAAATATTAGCAGCAAATCCAAATTTGATTAGAAAGTGGGTAACCAGGGCAACACTATTTAGGCATCCAGGCTTATCAAATTATCGTACCAGTAGAATCAACATTTTTTTAGACCTCTTTGATGTATCATAGATATCTTTTTCTTGATACTAGTAGTACAGCAGATTTATTAATTATTTGTTAGTATTTTTTGTCTATTTCAAGATTTTGGGCAAATGCATTGTTGTAGCATTTGGACTCTGATGCTGTTGAACATTGGACAGCTCGATAAACACATGAAAGTGTTCTAAATGAAATTGAGCTGATTACTGCTTGACCAAAATACCTATTTCATAACTATAATAATAAGATGTTTTTCGAGATCACTGTATCTATTGATAGTTTCCTGTTGCGTCAATTACACACCAGTGAATTAGAACAACTAGTTGCGCCACAGCAAATCATTTCAAGGTCAGAGGTCAAATTGAGTAGAATTGTGGTGAGAGCAATCAATGTTGATTCACTTCCTGTCTACAGGAATGTGCAACTCAAGATATTTTTTTTATGACACCTGCATCCATGTTTTCCATAGAAGTAAAATATGGGGAAATACTTGAAAAAACAAAAATATAATTTATAGCGATTTGGTATCCATACATAATTTTGTAAATTATCTCTGGGGAGAGCATAGATGTATTGTATATACGTATTGTACAAATCTTGAATTTGTAATTAAATAATTTTTCTGAGAAATCAAGAAATGTATTTAACCTTTAATAAGCAACGGGAAATAAATAAATTTATTTAGTTCAGTGTGTTGAGTGTTTATGAGGTGTAACTACTGGCCAATAGAGGGCGCTATTCACTGCAATTCGTGTGAGCTCTATCGGGTATGATAATCTCAGAATTGACACAAATATTGAATAAGTTGAATTTGTATTTATAATTTAATGTATGTGCTCAGTTTCAATGGCTCTCCGGTGAGGGACCGATTATTTGAAATCGTTAGTTACTACTGTGCGTGAAAAGTTATACTTTAGTACTGCAAAATACTTTATTTTCGCTTGGAATTAATTTTTGTTAAAGGAATGATTCAGTGAAAATAAAATCCAACGAATATACTTTTTTTCCCTATATTTCACATTCAACTAGTCAAAAATCAGTGAAAATAAATTCCATACAAAACACCCAAAAAAGTCTTTTCAGCGAAAATTAATTCCAGCTAAAATAATGTATTTTACAGTATTTATCTAAATTTGGAACGCACATGGGGTAGTAACAGCATATAGAATGACTCCCCTGGGTATTTAGTGTCCCGTCATCTTTTGTGATTTCACACGTTCGACACCAATAAGTTCCTCCTTGGTCCTTCTATAAAAATGTGCAACTAGCTGCAAATCTGTGCACCAATGGCGCACCATTTCGGCTTAGGGGTCACACAGGGTAGGATATATAAAGGAACGATGATGCACCGTGGCTTTATTACCCACAATACGTATCAGTGCGCAATCGACGATTTTCAGCTCTTTCGTTGCTTAGCAACATACGTGCGAAGTTAGGCATCCAGTCCACGAAAAATATAGAAAACTCAATTTACATTCCTACACATTATGAAATTGAACATTTTTTTTATTTATATTATCTATGTGGGCTATGTTGAAATTGTTACGTGAAACCATAGACGAGGGTAGGTCTAAGGTCAAACGTATTCTATTTTGAGAAATACTGAATACTATTTTGCTGTGTTGAACAATAACACTTCCATTGAAGGTCAACTCTGCTGTCACTCCGGATTATTCCAATTCCAGTTTTGTTCTCTTACGTAACTTACATTTCTACAACTTACGAATTAGTTGTAGCAAAGACACTCTTTTTCTAGTGTCTTTGGTTGTAGAAACTCTTTACGACAAGAATATCTATGTCTTGCCCATGAAGATCAACTTTACACTTGACCTAAAAAGTGTATAATCTCATCTCAATGTGATTGATAACAGTTTGCCCGTCATATTGGATAAAATCGTATTGAAATGTACAACCTTTTTTAAACAGTTTTCTTAGAGGCAAAGATAGTATAGTGTTCGGTATGCTAGTTTACGTGTAGAGGGTAGTCCGTGGGGGGTCATTACTCTAAACTTTACAAATATTACATTGTACACTTAAAAACCGCAAAACTTTTTTTGTTCTTGCAATTACTCGTATACTGTTTTGTTTAGATGACTGGCCTTTCAGACTATATGAAAGTGTGTCGCTGGCCGACATTGGTCGTATCTTCGACTACAAAGTTGGGCCGACTTTTTATTATAATCATTCAGAATAAAATGTACGAGATAACCACCAATCGCTTGTGCCACTCACATACAAGTCACCAGAAGTTCATATTGCAACACGCACTGATTTGTTCTATCGATTTGCTACAATTTAATCTCCAATACCACATATATACATTGTTATTCAAATAATCTAACAATTACATGGTTTGTATAATACATTGTACTACTACTAAACAAATAATAATATGAAAAAGAGCAGCGATTCGTGAGTATATATCCAATGCCGATGTTGGCTTGATCGTGGTTGCTATCCACTCTCGTAATTTAATTGTTGTGACAAACATAGCAGTAGTAACAACTGACATTGCTTTCGTTTGGGGGGTCATCTTAAAACAGATTTAGTTGAGGAGGGCATCAATAGGATGAACATAATTTCACGGCGGTCCAATAGATGATTTCTCGTGCACCAGAAGTTGATATTTAGACATTAGTGGGCCGGTTTTAAGTCTATGCTGAATGGAATACACGTCTTGAATACACTAAGGTCTGGCACTCTTCTTTTCTCGTCCTCTGTGAAGGGAGTGACCCTGTCTGTCACTTTCTCCATGAAGAATCCGTCATACAAATGTTGCCCGGGCTTCAGATTTAGCTGTAATAGAGCACATAATGTGATAATAATGGTATGTTGCAACATCTACTGTGGAATACTTTATTTTCGCTGATATTAATTTTCGCTGAAAAGACTTTTTGGGCGTTTTGCCTGGAATTTATTTTCACTTATTTTTTATGAGTTTAATGTGAAATATAGGGAAAAAAAGTATATTTGCTGGATTTTATTTTCACGGAATCATTCCTTCAGCGAAAATAAATTCCAAGCGAAAATAAAGTGTTCTACAGTATTTTGAAAATTATATGTTCTGCGCACATTGCATCTTCAACAAACTAGTTGCAGTGACTCACTGTGAAGAGAAATTATGTAAATGAAGGAGAAGCGCTGTGACTGACTGTCACTATAATTACCTGTTTGTTTATGAAATTCCTCAGCCTATTATTTCCTACATCAGGGTTTTGGTTCAGAGTCAAAGGAATGTCGAATCTCAGCATTAACGACTCGGGTAATTTCAGTTCGTCCTTCAGATCACCGTCCTTGTAGTAGGTAATAACGGGATGCAGAAATGCCTGACAATCAGTAGCGTTCAGTTCGGGGAAGTGAGCAAAATCCATGGCGTGTTTACCGTCTTCTCCAAAGCTAGCGAGAGAGAAAAATAGATTATATAACAGATGATTATCTATATTTGGGATAGCACAGCGTAATTCAAATTAACAAATTCCCAAGGAAACTACATTAGTTGTGTTCACGTTACACGAAGTACGGGCTAAGATTTAAGCTGATTTAGGCTTATCTAGCATATTTGCATTTCGGCTAGACCCAATTGCGTCCACGCACAGGGAGGGCCAGTTGTTAGCACGGGCTAAGGGTGCCATTAGTCGGTGACCTTTGGTAAGCCGCTATTTACGAACGAAAAATGGATGATACGCGCGAGGTTCTATTTCTGCTGCTGGCATGTTTCGTTCTAATTTTGAAGCGACGTGCACAGGAACGCGAGAGAAGACGGATCCAACTTATTTGGATGCACATAAACAGTATACAACGGCATAACATAATACAGCGTTTTATTAATGCATGTCGTAGACAGCGAACCAAATTTATTTTGTCTACGATTGGAGCTGCTGTACGCTCTACTACAGTGACCCGATTAGTGTGGAAGCGAGCGCGGAGTAATGACTGGTGGAATATTGTCGTTATACGAACATGGGACAATTTTCACACCCAAATGTCGCCGCAGAGGGCGCTTAGCCCTGGGCTAAGCGTTCGCGCATACTTCGTTAGCTCGTGCTAAGGTCTAGACCGCGTCTTAAATACGGATCAGATTTAACCCGTACTTAGCATTCCTTAGCCCGTGCTAAGCGTTCACACACGTTTTCTTAGCACGGGCTAAGGAATTTGACCTCTTAGCCCGTGCTAAGGAGCTGTGCGTGAACGCAACTATAATCTAAACAGCTGCTGTAAATTTGCAAATCAATTGTATGAAATTTAGTTATATAACTCACACAATTAACATTGTTTCAATTTTGAGATTCATATGAACAATAATGTAGCATTTGTTTTAATCCGTGTCGCCATTTATAATTTTAAATAAATAATTTCACCTAAACCCGCGCAAAAATGTAAACTTTTAGTTTTTTTCAAGATTTTTGTTTCTTGAAAAAAAATGTTATGTGACGCCATTTTTTTTTGGTGGCATGATTCCTTAACCATGAATATGTGACGAACATGACCTTTGATTTTTAGTCCAACTCAACGTTTCTAATTTTTAGTTTTAGATGATGCACCTTTATGGACACATTGCTTGAAATAGTTTGACTATATGAACATGTTCATCAAAGAGCATCAAGAAATCTTCTAAATTTTCTGTTTTCCAGCTTTTAACTCATCGCGTCGTGTGTAGAGTTTATCTACACTACAAGCATTTCACTTACTCTTGGAATCCGTACGCGAGTACAATAACGAACACGTGCTTGTATTTATCGAATCTTCCTTTAATGGCAGTGTCAAGTACATATGGTTTGGGGAAATCTTGGTAGAGTTCAGCTTTAATTTCTCCTTTCATGTTAGGATCGAAGTCAGGAATGGCTATCACGTGACACAACTCGTTGTTCATCTGGTATATACCATCACTAACACTTACACGTTCTAAATAAACAAAAACAATAAAGTCACGTTATTCTTCAACACATTCTGTGCGTACGAAATTGTTTTTCTCTTATTGACTGATTTATGCTGATGGCATACATTTTTTTGTATATTTAAAACGATCAATTCAGTTACGTTGTACTAGTATTATTTAAATATAAGAAAGTGAGATACAATTACCCAAGATCTTGTCAGAGAGTGTGTTAATTTCAAGCGGGTAAAGTTCGCGTGGATATGGGACTTCTTCGTAACGTTCTTCAAGGAACTTGTGCAGAGTACGCACGTTGTATCGGAACCCATGAATAAATCCGGACGCAGCTTTTCTGTCGCGGCACTGCATAACTGTGCCCATAAAATACATATTGTCGATGTTGGATTCCCACGTATTGGAAACAACTGGAAACTTGTCATCTTGTTTGGTAACTAAATTGAGAATAATAAAAGAACATACGCTTTGAACATATGAGGAAAAAAGATGCGAGTCAGGCTTGTTTAAATCTAGATATACAATAATTACTAAATTGCCATTAAATGTTGATTGCGTTGACGTTCGAGTTAGTATTTACAATGTGGAGAAAGGGAAAGTTTTTTTTTTTACCTGGTTTGCAATTATCGTCAAACATTGACAAATCAACGTAATTGAAGCCAGTGCAGCAGATCACGTGATCATATGGAGGTAGTTTCACTCTGACGTGGCCCTGACTTTCTCGCCAATGTGGAACAACGTCGTCAATGGTAAGAACATATCCTTCATCTGTTTTCTCCACTTCTATCACGTTCACAGCCTGATAAACGTGAAGAGATTTCAACTGGTACATGTCAAGTACCGTATCGTTAACTGCTCTAAGATCACCTGTGAAAAAAAGGTATATATGGAATGTTGTTATACGATACCAAATAAATCATGATGCACGAGTACACCTCATATATGAAATGTACAATAAGTATGCATTATATATTTATCGAGTGTTGATTTCATTTCTCACATCTTTGGCATGGGATTGCGCGATTACTAGTAACCCCAGCCACTGTATGCATACAAGTTTTGTATGATGAGTTATTTAATATTAAATTATTATCCACTTGTTACTTACCTACAAAGTGAGTGTCCCAAGCATGCTTCACTTTTCGATCACCAAATATATGTATTATACTAGCTGCTCCAGCCAGATGGTTAGCAACTTCGAAGGCACTGTTGCCATTACCAAGAATAAACACTTTCTTTCCGTTGTATTTCTCGGTGTCGAGACTGTGGCTACAGTACGTCTCCATGAGTTCGTGACCTTTGATTTTCTTAGGGACTTTTTCATCACGTGCACCAGTAGCAATTAACAGAACTCTGCATCGGTACTCTCCTTTGGACGTTTGAAGAGAGAAATTTTCACTAGATTTGGCCTGATTTTCCAGTTTCTTTACCTTCTCCACTCGAGTATTGTAATGAATATTGAGGTTGAACTTGGTGGCAAAATCTTGCATGTAGCGAACCAGATCATCGGCGTTGGGGAACAGCTCTTTGGAGTATTTAGTAAAGTGGAGTTCGGGATCATCGCTTAGCAATGAGTTCCAGTCATGTCGCATGTTGTATTCGGGCTCCGGGAATGGGTTGAATCTTTTATTGATCGATATCAAAGTACGATGACGTGGGTGTTCTGCGAAGAACGAGCCTGGTAAATCATTCATTTCCAAGATGGCGTAACTACGCTTCTTCTTCTCCAGGAAATAACCCATCTGACAGCCACCTGGACCTGCACCAACAATGATGTAGTCGTACTGACCTATAAGAACAGAAACATGAGTTAGAGTGTGTTCATAATTACAAGTTGTGATCAGAACCTCGTAATCGATCTAGGCCGGACACTTATTCATACCACGAAGAAAATGCTCATATTTGAGAAAATGATATTGAGATTGGGCAACGTGCACGTTTGGCGAACACATGGAGGTATAAGACTTTTACATTTTACCTCCATGGCTAGGAGATACATAATAACCGGCTTGTGGCCTTTTTAGTGCATAGAGTCGCCAAGATTAAGCAATTCATTCATTCTAAAACAATCTCAGATTTACATCAACATGGAACATAACTAATATGGAGCAAACTTTGTACATACATTAAATGGAAAATTGCCGCGGTACTGTCATGAATTTGTTTTCGCGTATCTGTTGACCGACTTAATTAGCTGATTATTAGCTGAATTGCTGTGTTATCTCTGCCATCGTGTAGGCCTATTTGAAGTTTTGGACGGAACTTGGCTCAGTGATTTGGAACTAATTACCAGATAATCGTCGCCATTTTGACAGTTTATATTCATAGTTATTAATGTAGTGAACGATTAATCAAAAGATATGACGTATTCAGTGCTTTATGATTGAAGGTTACGCCTTAGAGTCTTTTTACTGCTTTGTAATTGGTTAGAGTTTTGAAAATGAATAAAGAGAGTTTGAGTTGGTCTTGGCAAATACTCCACGCTAGACGCAGTAGAGAGAGAGTGCAGTCCTGGAGAGTCGAGTCCAGTCCAGGGGCGAGCCTTGAGGCAGTCCAGTCTTGGGCGAGTCTTGGTTCAGCCTTGTGAGAGTCTTGGGGACTTTTCCCCAGGGCGCTGTGTCTTATAGAGTGCTCGATTGACCGACTAAGACGAGAGCTGAAACGTATTTCGTTGTGTGTGTCTTATTTGACTGTAAAGTAAAGTGACTTTCCCGATCCCGTACCTCAAGGGGACGAGATAGAGAGACGAGACGAGTTTCCCCCCTGGCAAGTGTGGAGAACCCAGAGAGGAAGAGATTTCCCCCCTGATAGTACTACGTAATAGTTCTGATTAAAATCTTAAAAAAAAACTTTCATCTTTCATTTTTATACTAAAATGCTACTCTAAAATCAAATTGAACGGTTAAATACTTGTATCGTTTGACAAAATAAGGTAAAATGTCGTCTTGGAGATATTAGAGACCCGACCCAGTTATTGTTGGACTGCGAATATGAGAAGAATGTCGAATGCGAATTACTGGCACCGTAGTTTGTGGCAGAACATGCACTGAAGGGTCAAACAAATACTTGTAATATTACACTTACCAGGCATCTTCTTATTTTCTGAAGCCATGACTGCGTGAGAATCTAGAATGTTTTGGTGGCCCAAAGAATACTGTGATCGTAGCAGTGAGATGAACTCTTTTATAATCGTACATGTTCCGTTAGCCGCACCCCGTGTTCTTTCAATCACTACTAAATATGGAGGCGATCACGTTTAGTCACCTGCCCCGTAAGTGTGAACACACATGATATAAGTCCTACAGGAAATCACGCGATCATGTGTGACCACGATGTCCAGCATGTGTATTTCCTTGAAAAAGTCATTCATACATGCTACCACAGTCCCTCTATCCCGGGACTGTGATGCTACCATAACCTCTCGATGCTACAAACAACCCCCGAAAATAAGTTACTGAAGCAACTTTCACCGTTCTGTACACATGTGCTAGTAGGGGATATGTGTATATGTGTTCCCAGATACGTTACATTCAAAAAATATAACATTATAGCGTTAATAATAGAGAAAATACCAAATGTTAAATGAATAAAGCATCATGGGTATTTTATAGTTAACTGCTTACAAACTCCAAAATGATGAGTGGCTACGACCCCCCCCCCATCCTCTATTCAGAATAAGCGTCTACAATTTACAACACCTACTAGTACTTACTTTTATTAACAATTTAGTTTCAATACAGTATATTACACTTTGGGTGTATTTGAAGACTGAATTTTAGTCACTATTAAAATGGCAATTATGTTGATTTTTGAGCTTAATCTCATGCTCAAGAACCGTCCAAGAGAAACATAATTTTACATTTTTCTCTGTTTTTTCATGGAGGTATGGTTTTTTGGAGTACTGTAGAATACTTTATGTAAGCTTGGCATTTATTTTCGCTATTTTCGACGAAGGGATGCTTCAGTGAAAATAAAATCCAGCGAATATACTTTTTTTCCTATATTTCACATTCAACTCATCAAAAATCAGTGCAAATAAATTCCATACAAAACACCCATACAGTTTTGTTTTCTTTGTTGGAACGTCGGTTGATGAGCTTATTTGGGGTTGGGGTGAGGGGGGGGGTTGTACTGATCGATAGTCGTAGTCCGATAAGACACGGTTTGGTAACCGTGGATACGATAAAAACATCACACCAACTACAATGACGGGCAAGTGTGAATTGGAGGTGTGGCTATTCGACCCTTGTTTAGTTCGGACACAGTCCCTCTATCCTGGTTCGGATGTGTACGGGTGTTTGAAATCGACACAGAACCAGTGGTCAGTGCGAGTAGCACTAGCGCAAAATGGTACTATATCTAGGGGTGAAATGTTAGTACATCTAGTGGTGAAATGGTATTAGACCCAGCGGTGATATAGCAGTAATTCTAGTGATAACATGTAAGAGGCATTGTAGCATATACAAGTCGCGTAATTATTGTATATCTAGGGGTGAAATGTTAGTACATCTAGTGGTGAAATTTCGATTGCAGAATAACAGGAAGTGACGCAGAGTCTAAACGTCATTTCTTTCTCGATGTCCCTAAATGTGCTCGCGTTGATTGTTATGTTGGAAATACCATATGTATCAAAATGAACAGTTGCTAATTTAATAGAAAATAATCCAAATGGGCATTCAATACAATGGCATTGTTATTGGAGTATTAACGACGTTGTATTGCATTGTAGCATATACAAGTCGCGTAATTATTGTTTGAAAAATATGGTATTACATATTGAATGGCGTTCGCGTACAGCTCCTTAACAAGGGCTATTAGGTCAAAAATGTTAGCACGTACCACAGTCAACGTGCGCGAACGCTTACCACGGGCTAAGAAATTCTAAGTTAGGATTGATTCTGATTCGTTGTAAGACCCGGTCTAGATCCTAAGCATGAACTAATGTCCCTCTTTAGAGAGACTGTGGTACGGGCTAACGAAGTGTGAGTGAAGGCTTGGAACGGGCCACGGAGGTTGCAATGATCGGGCCATGGAGGTACTAGTAAAATACAGTCTTTTACCTCCATGATTGGGCGTCCAAAACGCCGTTGTATTGAATGCCCATTTGGAATATTTTCTATTATATTAGCAACTGTTCATTTTGATACATATGTCATTTCCAACATAACAATCAACGCGAGCACATTTAGGGACATCGAAAAAGAAATGACGTTTAGACTCTGCGTCACTTCCTGTTATTCTGCAATTGAAATTTAGGTTTTCTGTCACCATTAAAATGAGAATTTTGTTTCTATTTGAGCTTAACGCCATACACGTGAAACGGCAGAGACAAAAGCATTTCGTAATTTGTTCTGTTTTTGGAGTAACTCGCTTTTCTGCGACTTTTTCACCCGGTACATCAATGAACATACCACATTGCCCGTACATGTATAAAATGGTGTGTTTTTTTAGGTGGAAAGACACGATAAAAGTTTCTGTAGTGAATGACTTGTTTGTTTGTTTGTTTGTTCGTGGTATTACAGGTTTATCCTAGGAGTGAGTAAAATGACGCCAATTAGTGGTTTGAAAGCAGAACTTGGTAGGTTACCAGTAAAATTAAAAATTAATTTGGCTCAAATTAAATACTGCCATGAACTATATAGTCTGCCAGATAATCACATTTTAAAATTAGCCCTGGATGAAATGATAAAAAATAATTCAAACTGGGTAAGGACTATTAATGCTACACTGGGACATGATCTAATTAAAATAAAAAATGATCACAATATGGAAAATTGGAATCAAATACTAAAAAAAGTAAAACTCAGACTATCTGAGTTTTATATTCAAAGATGGAGAGAAGAACTAAATTTCAGTGAAACCAATGAAAATAGGGGAACAAAACTGAGAACATACAAACTATTCAAAGTAAGCTATAATATGGAAAATTATTTGCAAAACATTTCAAATTTCAGCCTCAGGAAAATGCTCTCAAAATTCCGTCTGAGTGACCACAACTTAGAAATAGAATTAGGTAGAAGAACAAAGCCCAAAATAGAATTAGAAAATAGACACTGTAATAAATGTAACACTAAAGCACTAGGAGATGAAAAACATTTCCTGCTATTTTGTACTGGCTATATAGAACAAAGAAAAAAACTGTTTGATGAGTGTGCAATAAATATTTACACAATGGATGTGAATTCCATATTTAAAAAGATTATGGAGAATAATATAGCTTTAGCAAAATACTTAAAGAGAACAATTTTTAAAACCACAGAAAGTAATTAATTTATTTTTTTCTTTTATTTTGCTAACATTTTATTTTTATCTCTTATGTATTGTATGTATTTACAAATGTATGTTCCTTACCATACAAAAACCCTCTGAAGGTTTTTTAGTAGTGTAATAAAGTTATTATTATTAGTTATTATTATAATGCTAGACATTGCCTTTAATTTTTTTCTTGGCGTAGCCTGAACACAACTTATAAATATATACGTAAAATTGTTCTCTAATTCATTTCTTGCAAGTGTGTAAGTGGAAATATTATTATTAATTATGTTTAATACTCGAAATACAATTTTGAAACACATATAGATGTGATTCATCATGGCTACCACAGCGTCAACCAGGCGCGTCACTCTCGCCATGGAGGTAAAATGAGATCCTGCCAAACTTTCTATCTAGGTCGATGGGGGCATGCAAACTTGCTTAGTTTTTTTTTTCAGCGACAGTCAGGTGAATACTACCCCAGACCATTCGTCCTGGTGTTATCGCTATCGCCACACGAGACTCCAGCTTGTCTCCTATACAATTTGACTGCGCACATCCAGAAAGTAGATGTAGCTGTGATTGGTGGAATACTAATGAGTTGAGTGTCAATCAAACGCCCACGCTATCTTTAGTAAACAAAGTCACGTGACACGCGCCATTTTAGTTTTGATTAGTTCATCGGATCGGAGTGTCGGTGCTCGCCATCCATAAATCAAATCAAAATGATTTCTAAGGAAATTGTCGCGTCAGCAGTGGACAGTGTCTTAAAACACATCGATGTTATGGAACGTCGTTTTGAACTCGAACGTGGTCGGGCAGGCGATTTCAAGGCAGCACGCTTAACCCTTTCGTTCACAGGTTGGGAGATATTAGAATGACAATTTCACGCCACTGTTTTACATTATTGGAGGATTTTTCTGCGCTATCAATCTTTCTCTTACAAACTAGACATAGATGAGACGACAGAGTCGCTCCTTTCACAACGTCGCACTGAATCCAATTGGAAAGACGATTTCCATAAGTTATCCCTCCTGCTTTTCCTGGCTTGAATAAATTCACACACGACTTTAACTGTCCACAAACTCGAAGACTACACGAACACAGTCTACAATAGTCGTCCGCAACAATATGTATGTATTTCTTCGGTGTAGTGATGCACGAATGCACCGTGACACGGTGTTTCTGGGGTGTCGCCATCGCTGAGAATGCCGCCGGCGCAATTTTTCACCCAACTCGCGATTCTGTTTTGCAACATTTTATCAATATTCCCTTTGACAAAATCGCCGACAAAAGCACCGCTTTGCTGATCTTTTGTTCTATAATTCTTAATGCAAACACCGACCCTAGTAGTAATTAGTAACGTCGCCTAGTACATATGAACGGTCGTCATTGCAAATCGAACATCCTTTTGAAATTTGGACGTCGGGCAGGCGATTTCAAGGCACCGCACTTAAATATTAGCAACATATTTTTCTGAGCGGTTGTTTATTCTCTTTCAAACGAGACATAAATGTGACGACATAGTCGATCCCTTATCCACCGCTAAGAATGCCGCAATGTTTCGTTCGTTTTGCAACATGCCACAAATCGTCGAAAAAAAAAAACCACTCCGACGGAAGCTTGCGTAATAAGGGGGTTAAAACAAGAAAACAAATGCCATGTTTAATACATATCGACCTGTTTTACTTGCGAAAGATAACGGAACATGAACTCGTTTCGTGCGACTTCGGAACCCGAAGGAACACACCAACAACGTTGAATTTACCCGCTATCTTCCAAATATGGTATATTAATTTATTCAGTTGTTTATTTAGAGTGACGTCCGCGGTCGAATGCGATTGGCTATCGATGTCAGTGCAAAGGTCATATGAATATTAAAATTAAGTGGGCGGAAGGAAAATTGTATAGGAGACAAGCTGGAGTCTCGTGTGGCGATAGTCTGGTCCCCTGCCCCAATTTCAACGCTGAGGGCTGATGGATGAGCCAGAGATGCGGCAGCTTTATTTACAGACGTGGATAGAAAAAGAAATTATTACATGACACGTTATACCAGGGTGGGCTGTTACTTGTTGTGATCTCCCTGTTATACTATGCCCGCCACTCAGGAAAAACCAGAGATAAAAACCCTATACTTTATATTGCGGGAAATTCTCTGGAAACCTGTGTCCGAAAGCAATGCAGCACATAGTACAGGGACAGTGTCGGACTACACTGTTATCACATAAGGGCAAAGCTAAATGAACTTTTAAAATTAATATTTGATGTAATTGAACTTGAACGTCTGTGAGCTGCTGAGTTGCTGACTAGACTGACTAACTTCCTACTGCTTCCCGCTATTCCCTATCTGATTGCCCCACCCATCTCATCAATTACTGTCACCGTAACATTGAAGACAGTATTTTCCCTCTATACTATCGAACCGAGGGAAAAGATATGTCTTCACTATACTCTTATACCATTGAATAAATTCCATTACACTTCATTCATTCAATAATGATGGATGAGCCAGAGATGCGGCAGCTTTAGACTCCACTAAAGAAAGGGGAAGTGAAAATATCTGATTACAGACCAAAGTTTTTGGATACAAGCAATCTAGATTCCAGTGAATCCTCAACGT
Organism: Saccoglossus kowalevskii; assembly: GCF_978046115.1. NCBI lineage: Eukaryota > Metazoa > Hemichordata > Enteropneusta > Harrimaniidae > Saccoglossus > Saccoglossus kowalevskii. Next base: position 21,481,259 of record NC_140654.1, read on the forward strand.
ATCCGTCCTTTGCAGTTTCGGATTTCCATCTACCATGACGTTTAAAACATCTTTCATTGACATTGGCATTAGCCGCAGCTGTCGCTCCCCCGCACCGTAATGAGTGTAACCCAATATTAAGTTTATCGTCGGCAACCTCTTTTAATCTTGCGACAAGGGTTTCCCGCGCCCTGGTATAACTTAAAGGTTTGTTTTTTTTGAAATACATTTTACAGAATCCTTTGTAAAAACTAAAGGCTGAAACAAGTAGAAATCACTCTCCAAATCAATTTTACATACATTAACATATCTTTGAAGATTAAAATACGGGCATGCAATTGATGTCAATTTTGCTAAAACTATTTCATTTCCTTTCCGATACTGATCGGTTTTACTAGACTCAATACTGAGCGTCATATGCTCCCCATGGAAATGCACGTTGTTACACTTTATTCTACTCAACTCATCAAAACGTAGAAATGCTGAAAAAGATAACGTAATCATGGCAATATCTCTAATTACTGCAACGTCACCAGTGTCTTTATACTTCGAACACAACTCTACCAACATTTCTGGTGTCACCGGGTCTTTCCGCTGCACTGGTCTTCCGCGACATCGTTTAGCCGCGTCTAGTAAATTCGTAATAAATGGGTGAGATGTAGGGCTTTCAAAACCAGAAATTTCGTGAGCCCACTTAATACCATACACTACGCTATTAATAACACTAACACTATGCTTTTCTTCAAGCAGCTTTGTAATATATAATGCTACAAAAATAGGATTTGCTGGCAACACCTCTACATTTTTTTCTGTTGCCCAAACCTTCCATTTTCTAAACGCACTAAAGTACTTAGTATTTGTATGCGAACTTCTAGCATCTAACAGTCTACTGGTCATCTGACTTGCTATGTTGATAATCTCCTCATCAATCGCCCTCAGCGTTGAAATTGGGGCAGGGGACCAGACTAGTGTGGCGATAGCGATAACACCAGGACGAATGGTCTGGGGTAGGTGAATACGGTTTCGTCTTTCCTTATCGATTGACCCTTCGGGTTGGGGTTTTCCTCCGTTGCCAGCGAAAAAAAACAACAAAAAACATAAAGATTTACAAGCTTTGCAACCGCTAGTATACAAGGAAGTATGTGTTGGTGGAATGTTTTACATATTAAATATTTAATGTTTTACATATTAAATATTTAATGTTTTACATATTAAATATTTACAACAATACAGAGTTTATACCTACATGCATAAACACACCTAGAGATTGAACAAATATTTCGGGATTAACACTTTGAGTTTGCATAAAGCAATGATTGACAGTCATTGTTGCTTGAAACATGCTTTCATGTCAGAAATTACGGTGAAATCTCGTCCAACTAACATCACAACCAGAGAAGGAATTGCACGTGAGGGCGTCCTTCTTTCAACGGAGTGTATTTTGTCTCATTATCTGTTACGTCGTGTTGGGAGTGACATCCGGGCCACGGCTATTGCATTGCTGGAACACGTACATCTGTCTCACATCAGTTTTACTTCAGAGGTTTTATTTAAATCATCGAGGACATTCTGCACTTTTCTTTTCGTTTTGGATTTTTTTTTCCTGATGAAGAGCTATGGCAAACTTTTTTATTGGATTCATTTTGGCTCGATGTGTTAAGCATTGTTATTAACGAGTACAACATCGTCACCCTATAATCGTCGTTGTAGTGAGAACTGCAGACAGTATTAGACCAGATTTACAATCCCTACCGTACGACTCGATGCTAAACTACACTACTAAACTACACTTAATAAAGTCAATAAATATATTCACGTGACAAAATTCCTGACAGAAAAATAATATCGCCAATATTCAAGAAAAAAACAGAGTTTTTGTGAAGATAACATGAGTGTATCCACAGTCCTATAGAGGGACTGTGGTGTATCCAACAACAGTGTTTATATCGCCATCTTTAAAGTGACCTGACTCGTAGGTCACGTGACACCAAATTGTGAAAATTCGTGGTATATGAATACTAATCACACTGTATTAAATGAGTAGTTTCTATCTACATTCTGTGTGATTTTTAGAGCGTTCTGTGTCTTGAATATATCATATATTGATTTCCGTGTACGTCGAAAACATCGGTCAAAAATTAGCTCAAAAATGCTTTTTACAACCGTTTTTGACAAACATTTTGAAATGCTATCGATAAAGAGCCATTGCTCGAAACGTCTAGCTATATTTAATAGTTATTTAGGACTAAAATTACCAAATATTATCCACTATACATGTATATCCATATATATTATGGTCTCGCAGTGTTCTCCCCAGCCCTTTCAAGCACCGCGGGCCCGCGTCGATTATCGACAAACAGCCGCGTCGCTTTTGTTTTGCCCGCGATTCTTGTAATCTTGCCCGCGATGCTTATTCAAGTTGTTGTATTGTTTACAAGTGTCAATCTCGTGTCGCACACCTTTAAAACAATGCCTGTAATTGTGAACACACGTGATCTAAATCCTACAGGAAATCACGCGATCATGTGTGACCACGATGTCCAGCATGTTTATTTCCTTGACAAAACAATTATAGTCATTCACACATGCTACAAACAACCCCCGAAAATAAGTTACTGAATCAACTTTCACCGTTCTGTACACAAGTGGTAGTGGGGGATATGTGTTCCCATATAGAGAACATATCAAATGTTAAATGAAGCAAAGCGTCATGGGTATTTTTTAGTTAACTGCTTACAAACTCCAAAAAGATGACTGGCTACGACCCCCCCCCCCCGTCTTCCCTTCAGAATGAGCGTCTACAGTCTACAACGCACATAATGTACTGTAGGATACTTTATGTCTGCTTGGAATTTATTTTCGCTCAAGGGATGCTTCAGTGAAAATAAATTCCAGCGAATATACTTTTTTCCTATATTTCACATTCAACACATCAAAAATCAGTGCAAATAAATTCCATACAAAACACCTAAGAAAGACTTTTCAGCGAAAATTAATTCCGACTAAAATAAAGTATTTTACAGTAACTCGCTGAATTGTGTGACCTTGTCGGTATATGTATACAATCCTGTGTTCCTTTATAGGAACGTCGGTTGATGAGCATATTGGGGTTCGGGTGAGGGGGGTGGGGGTGTTGTACTGATCGATAGTCGTAGTCCGATAAGAACCAAGTTTAGTAACTGTGAATACGATAAAAACATCACACCAGAGGGACTGTGATCACACCAACTAAGATAACGATCACTGATTGCATAACAGAAAAAATAAACACATAAGTTATTCCAATAAGGATTAACGTGAACACCAAATAAACTGTTGATAACAAGCCGTGGTTACGTAAGAACCACTCCCCAAATATTTTTTTTTCAACTTTGAGGTGAAAGATAAATAATATAACACGTAACTGGTGGTTTGTTTGCTAACATTTGTTTCCAAAAACAGCTGGCATACATTTTGTCTAAACTTGCATTTTGTAAACAAATCTTCCAGTCACCCATAATCTCAAATTCTCGACGCCTAATGATTTACCGGGTAATATCTAGTATCACGTTGTTCACATGTCTAGCAAAACGCGGAATTCAACCACGAATTTATTTTAAACCACTGTAAAAAACACATGTCTCGACCCTTGTTTAATTCGGGTATGTACGGGTGTTTGAAATCGACACAGAGCGAGTGCGAGTAGCACTGACACAAAATGGTGCTATATCCAGGGGTGAAATGTTAATACATCTAGTGGTGAAATGGTATTAGATCCAGTGCTGATATAGCACTATTTCTAGTGAGGGGCATTGTTATTGGAGTATTAACGACGTTGTATTGCATTGTAGCACATACTAGTCGCGTAATTATTGCTTGAAAAATGGTGTATTACATTTTAAATGACGTTCGCGTATAGCTCTTTAAAGGGGAACAGGTCATGGAGGTAGCCATGATCGAGCCATGGAGGTACTAGTAAAAGACAGTCTTTTACCTCCCTGGTCGGGCTAAGCGCCTAAAACGCCGTTTTATTCAATGTCCATTTGGAATATTTTCTATTATATTTTGATATTGCTATTTCCGACATAACAATCAACGCGAGCACATTTAGGGACATCGAGAAAAAAGAGAGGTTCAGACTCTGCGTCACTTCCTGTTATTCTGCAATCGAAATTTCGGTTTTCTGTCGCCATTAAAATGAGAATTTTGTTTATGTTTGAGCTTAACGCCATACACATGAAACGGCAGAGACAAAAGCATTTCACATTTTATTTCTGTTTTTGGAGTAACTCGTTTTTCTGCGACTTTTTCATCTGGTACATCAATGAACATACCACCTTGTCCGTACATGTATAAAATGGTGTGTTTTTTCGGTGGGAAGACACGATCAAGGTTTCGGTAGTTATTGACTTGTTTGTTTGTTCATGGTATTATAATGCTGGACACTGACTACATTTTGTATGGCGTAGCCTGAACACAACATATAATTATATACGTAAAATTGTTCTCTTATTTATTTCTTGCAAGTGTGTAAGTGAAAATATTATTATTAATTATGTTTAATACAATACAATTTTGAAACACAGATGGATTGGAATGTGATTCATCATGGCTACCACAGCGTCAACTAGGCGCATCACTCTCGACAAACTTTCTATCATGGAAGTACATCCATGTTTCTATCCAGGTCGATGGGGGCACGCAAACTTGCTTAGTTTTTTTTTTTTCAGCGACAGTCGGGTGAATACGGTTTCATCATCCCTTATCGATTCACCCTTCAGGACGGGATTTTCCTTCGTTGCCAGTGAAAAAGAACTACTGTAAAATGACTAATTTTCACTGGGTTTAAATTTCACTGATTTACCATTTCAGGCATATTCAGTGGGTTTTAAATTCACGGTTTCGTCATTTAGATAATGTGTTCTATGCTAAATTTTACATATTCACTGTGTTTTAATTTAGCGCATTTTTCCAGTCAGCGAAATAAGCTAAATTAAAACCCAGTGAATAATTACCCCCTTTACAGTATACAAAAGCTTTGCAACCGCTAGTGTACAAGGAAGTATGGGGGTCCGTAGTTCTTGAGACAACGATAATTGCAGGGTGACAATGCCGTACTCATTGATAACAACGCCTAAAACGCCTACCCAAATCGATCCAAGAGCAAAGTTTGTCCAGGTCTATGGTTTGTCATAGTTCTCTGTCCGGGAAAACACCAAAACACAAAGAAAAGTGCAGAAGGGTCCTCAATGTTTTAAATAATATTTCTGTAGACAACTCGAGTAAAGCTGCGCATACAGGATAGGGGTTAGATGTGCGTTGTCGTTGTCCAAGGTGTAATCTGTCACCCCTTCATTCTCAAGTGCGTTCGTCACAAGTATTTTGAAAACCATATGTTGTTGTTCATATCTGAATATCGCGGGGGTAGAACGGTAATGTTCAAACAATGCACTAGCTGTGGACCGGATGTTACCCCTAACACGACGCAATCGGTAATGATACAAAATACACTCCGTTGAAAGAAGGGCGCCCTCACGTGCGAAATAGAACCATGCTGACATGAACACACCTAGAGATTGAACAAACATTTCGGGATTAAATTCCCAATTCACTTACCCCTGGCAAGAGGGACTGTGCCCGGGCAAGTGTGAACTGGAGGTGTGGCTAGGCTAATATAATGAGTGTTGTTAATCACTTGCATAGCCTACGACGCATCCTGTTTCAAAAATCACGTGACTTTGATTGACAGTAGTTAATTATTCAAGATTAGTAGCGCGTCCCTTTCCCCAGTTCGTGTTTTTGACTTTTATCCGCCAAAATTTCAGCTTGTACACTATTTATTGTCATAAAGACTACACACATTCACTGCTGTGATATTCATAGTCACATACATCCACGTTGGCACGACATAATCGACCTGTAAGTTCGAGAAAACGCGCTTTTACCGGAGCTTGGCTGGAACTGTTTACTACATTGTAACAAACCAAAGACATTAGAAAATAATCCCTATTGTTTAGGAGCGTATTTATGGTAGACCCAGGCCTTTAACATTAACATGCTTTCTTATCGGTTTAGGCGGAAATCACGGTGAAATCTTGTCCAGCTAACATCACAACTTATGTTATACCATGGAAAGTACTAACGGATCTTCCATGGTTATACCATGGATGTACTAAGTACATGTACATAGTACATCCATGGTTATACAGAGGGATTGTGGTTATTTGCATACCGAAATCTTTCCCTTTATATCCCAGACCCACGATAAATATATAAAACCACAACCCCTCTCAGGGCCTTCTATAGTCTACAAAGGGACCGTGGTAAAACACATATAATACAGAGAGATTATGTGTTGTTGAGAGGTTATATTTAGTGGCTATGGACAACGTCCTGAAATCAGCTTGCAGTTTACTAGTACATGAAAGTTGAAAATAACCCTCAAGACAGGACAAATGTGCAATTCCCGAATTCATGTGATCTTTGTAGGATTTTTTTTATAAATCCTATTGCGGCTACAGTGGCACTGAGAACAAGACACATCAAAGCAGTGCACCAAAGGGAAAACGAACAGCTGTGTTGCCATGACGCCGGATTTGAAGGCACCGGCAGCCAATAGCAGCGGCGGATTCCCGCATCTCTGACCGACGTAATTTTGAATGCGTACATTTGTTGTTATTTGTTTACCTCTACTCATCCCACTCTGAAATTCACAAATACACGTCCATAAACGATTTTTATGTATGACTTTTTGCATATAAACTGGTAATTCAGGTATTTTCATATTTTTCGAAAAATTATAAATACCAGGAAGATGTAAAATTCATTATATCTGAACATTTTGCGGGTTGTGTGTGACATGGAGCTCCATGTGTGTAGACTTACTGGTGAATGGGACCTCGCCTGTAATATTTAGTTCGAGATGATCGGTTATAAAAAATATAAGAATGGTAACAAAATATCAGCATGTATTTTTAGTTCGAGAGGATTACTAATGATGAGTATAGGAATGAGATCAAAATACCAAGATGTATTATTTAGTTTGATAGAACTGGTTATAATCGACCCAGAAATGGTACCAAAATAGTAGCATGTAATTTTTTGGGAGACGGACGTTTCGGCTGCGGACGTTTCGGCCTAAGTAGAGTTCAATGATAAGATGATCTTAGCCACAGAGTGAAAGTACTCCAAATGAAAGTATAACTGTATGCCGACATTACGTAATAGTAGACTATGTGATAAATATTTTGGTGAACAACTGTATTCCGACGTCAGCTTACTCGTATGTAACACTGATCTCCATTATAAGTCTGCCATGTTCCAGCATTGGCATAACATAATAATAATGATAATAATAATCACCATTTTCCACTCCAGAAAAAACCGAATATATTCAAACAAACGTATACTGCCAACACTTATTGTTATGAAATAACTGATATCAACTCAAATAACGATAGGTGTGAATTTCACAATTAAAGAAAATCATTATGCTTTCTATGTTCTATTTCATAAGTTACCACCACCACCATTTGCTTGATCTGATTGGGAGATATTTCTGTATGGCTTCACTAATGTCCGCAACATTACTTGTAACGCTAATTTCAAATACTGAAAATCGTTTATTTTACAGAAGAGAGCCACAGACCGTAACGTCCGCCCTGATCGAAACTCTTGGCCCAAATGTCCGCCATTCGCTTAAGTTAACAAAATTATAATCGCAACTTAGTTCGTACAAGGAGGTTAAAAGATACTCTTTTTACCTCAATGGTTTATGGTATTATCATTTCGTCAACATAAACATCTAACATTTTGGGAAAGTAAGCAAATGCTATGTTCCACGTTTCTCTCAGGAGTAACGGCAGACAGCATGGTGGCACGGATCAAATGAAGCCACTGCACATATATATACTTTTGGTAGTTCCATGCTCTTTTTTCCCGACAAGTTATACATTATTTTTGCCCGACTTAAATGCCGAACTAACACCACCAGTCAATAGAAGTAAATTTTCTCCCATGCGTTACAATACAATACAAATCAAAGTATATTTAAAAAAAATAGAAATTTGTATGAATAAATGTTCGTACTTCATTTTACCTGGAATATATTGTGAATAAATCGGTTATACTCCAAAGAAAGTAGAACCATGGACCATAGATTGTTAGGGTCTATGGTATAACACTGTTCGTGGCATTTGAACAAAACAATAGGCAGAATTAACACCAACAAAACAGTGAATTTAGGACGTCTAAATATCTCAATAAATAACGCCAACTTGGCGTGAAAAATAATAATTTCTAAGTCACAATACATCGTTTTTAAATAGCGCCGCAGTTCATAATTTAGATGTCCCGAAAACATGGTTACTTCTTCTAGTAACCGTGGCCTAAATAACTAACTAAATAGTGCCGTAGTTTACAAGTTAGATCGGTTTCTAAATCGTAAACTAGAACATGTAAATTCAGAAATAGATTTATACATTTAGCTTTCTAAATTTGAATCCAAACTTAGTAAATTGGCTATTACAATATTAAAAATGATAAATGATATTACGTGAATAGAACTCGAGGGATATTTTGTCCACGGGACTTTTTGTCTCGGGACGTTTTGTCCTACACTCGTGATCACACGGCTAGGGTTAACACAATGCCTTCTAAGGGCGTCCCAATGGTATTGGCTCACTGTGCTACAAGATGGCAAATACCTGGAAGATCAAGAGACGAAATTATTCACTTTTAAAAGATCAGAGCATTGCGTGTGAGAGGGGACTCTTTTGCTCGGCAATGATACCCCGATGGCTCGTTTCACTGTGAAATTTTGATATTATTATTCCCTTGATTTGTAGGAAATTGAAAACCCGTTTCTCTACCTGTCTCTTTGTTTAGTTCATGGAAGGTACTAACGGTAGTACATTACCTTCCATGATGGAAGGTAGTAGGGACAGTAGACCCATGGAGGTCTCTTTTTACCTCCATGGTAGACCATACTACCGTCCATGCAGTACTGTGAAATACTTTATTTTCACTGGAATTTATTTTCGCTGAAAAGACTTTTTGGGTGTTTTGTATAGAATTTATTTTCACTGATTTTTGAAGGGTTTAATGTAAAATATAGGAAAAAAGGTATATTCGCTGGATTTTATTTTCACTGAATCATTCCTTCAGCGAAAATAGCGAAAATTAATTCCAAGCGAAAATAAAGTATTCTACAGTATTCAAGATAGCCTGGCAAGTAGACGTGAGTGGCGCCCTCGCCGGCCGAACGGCATCAGACACCACTGTGTGTTGGGTTTGGAGCTCCGCGGAGGACGCAACTCACGCGACTTTGTCAGGCTATATTCAAGTTCAAGATGGATATAGTAAATGTCGGTAAATTCGCATTCATTTTATTCATTTATGTTCGCCAGCTGAATGTGAATCATCGTATACTCGAATGGCTCTAAGAAGCAAGAAGACATTAGAATATTTCCCACCAGCACATTAGGAACACTCCTCTCTAATCGTCACGGTGCGGTTTGAGATCCGAATCTACGACTTTAGCGACACCTGCATCACCAGTGGCGACTCGACTTGTGTCCAATTATCGACGTTGTTCTCTTTCCCAAATAATATTAATAAAACAAATCAAGGGCGAATGTATTTGTGCGAAAACAATCCAACACGTTGGCTTTTGAAAAAGAGTTTTATCCACCGACACTCACAAGTGTTGTTGTTTGGCTGACAGTATAGCACACTCGGAAAACACGTTCTCACATGGTCGTCGATTTCATTCTCTCAGCCACAATTCTCAAGACATGTTATTACCTAATATAGCCCTTCCATCAACACACTTCGTTGATATTATCATAATATATATATTATTTCAAAATCTCACAATCATTTATTTGTTAATAAAGTTAAAAAAAGTGTATTTTGACCGATATTTGGACCCATTCACGTTAATAACGTCGCCATGTTAGTTCCATTATCATAATCCGAATTTGTGAAATGTTAAAATATACAAATATGAATCGACACTTACCACTGACTACTGACACATTGTTGCTGTGAAGTTTGAAACGTTTTTAACAGAACTGATATTATAACAAAGTCGATTCAAAATGGCTGCGTACATCCAAATGCGTACCCGTTCTACACGAACGAAAGTGACAACCCCACGTGACTATTGTCCCAGCCAGAATTGATGAACCATATAATCATACCCCCACATTTTCATATAAAAACATAATTTTTTTAATTTTGGCAAATATCACTAATATAACAGGATAATAACAATCATGACAGCGTCGTATTTAATACTTTTCCCCAAACGCGAATATTTCCTAGCAACAAGCGCATTCTCTGTTATATTATTTTCACGCAGTTTCAACTTGTGATCTCACAGCTCTCAAGAAAAAACAAAACAACCGCGGTGCGACGACCACCACCCTTTAAAACATTCACAAGACACAAGTGCCAATTTTTGGAGGAAATCCAAGATGGCGGCCGAACTATGAGAATGAGCAAAATTTATTTTCTCAGTAAAGTCCGCGGCTTTGAAATACGGAGTTCCAATTGACTGGTGCAAAACCGGGACTCGATTAGTAGTAGCATGAACGACAGTATCAAATCGCAGGTTACAGATTAAAAAACACAACAAAAACAACATATATAACCCATATATATTATGGTCTCTGTCATGTCGATCGTCATGTTCATTACATTTCACGATCTACAAGCTATTTATCTATTAAATATTTCACCACAAATATTTTATATTTGATTAATTTTCATGAGTTTATCTTTAATGTATTTTTTATTAATATACATCCTTTTGCTAAAACAGCAATGTCAATTTTTCAATAAGCAAAGCATTTTTCTTGTCCGCCGGACAACTGAAACTCGACACATACAAAAGCATAATTTGTGGTACCAAAAATGCACTTGTGTCATTACACAAATTAACACAGTATTATAAACATACCAAGTTTAAATGCATTTATAATAATTGCGGAGGTTTACATAGAACATGCAGAATTGGAATAATTATGATAATTACCAAAATAATATGCACAATTTTTGTATCAAAATCGAATCATAATCATAAAGTATATATAAATTGGAAAATAAATATTTAGCGTGAATAGTAGAAAATTGATAGCTCAACGAAAATGATAAACAAAATACAAATATTCAATGCTTTATTTGTGGTTTGTTGAATCGCGATTACCCACCCTGTTTACTACCGGCAGTTGCATTTGTCGGTTTTCTCTCCGCATAATGACCGACCTTATTATTCCATTAAATCACCAGGATTATACATAGTATTATGCAATTTTATTTTACTTGAGGCGACGGGAAAGTGCGCCCCCTGCTTTATCTTAACGGCATGTGATGGCGCAATACCGTTTGCTTTCTAATTTAATAGATTACGTGTAGAAGATCATGGCCGGGGTCCCGATAAAACAACTATATATACATGTTTTCATTGAATTGTTTCATGTTGCGTCTCGATAAAAATATTAGCGTGTATTTTTTTTTATAAAATATAACCATTGTTCCGGAAAAATAACTAGAAGTATTCGTTCACGATGATGAAAACGAATGCGCATGCGCATCATGACTGAACGGTGGTGGGACGGATGCGTTATTGTTGTAGCCAAAATATTATTTTAATTTCAAACAATATTATCGAAACATGTTTAAAAATTTCACAAATTATCGTCATGATTATCTCCAGCATTATAACACTAACGTAGCTTTGGAAGTCTTCATTTGGAATTCCTGCCCTAGTGCATATTTAAGGTATAAATGCTTTTTATTTTGCAAACAGTCTTGGCTATAGACTGTTAAAATTTCACAGCATTGTGAATAGTGGAACATATTCGAAAGACAATTTTAATATATAGAAAACAGGTACAAATATAAAAAACAGGAACAAACATTCTCTCATGAACATATAGGAAGCAACTACAATAAAGACATTGTGTTTTTATGAAAAAAACAACAACTGATTTTGACCAAAAAACTCCGAAATATATTGAGAATAACTCTTAACGAAAGTATTACATATGCACACCAATGATTTGTTTTTATAATTACCGATTACATAACGGTATCACACACAAACAAAATTTTGTTTGTCTTAAATTACTAGTATGAGTGAAAAAAAAAACAATGAAATTACAAACTATGTAGTGTGTTTATGCATGATGGATGACTCTATGCATAAGAAATGTGATTTTACCGTTACTCAACAGTCTTCCCTCTAGAAATGAGTGTACATGTATATTTTTTCTTCTGTAGTTTCCTAGTATTCTGCCACAGTCCCTTCTATCTCCGGCCTGGAAACGCTTATCGAAATTTACGTTGATTCAGTAAAAATAATATCCACCGAATATATCTTTTTTTCCCTATATTTTACAGTCAAGTCACTGACAATAAAATATATACAAAACATCCAAAAAGTCTTTTCAGTGAAAAATAATTCCAGCTAAAATAACGAAGGCCAGGAGGCTGGACCGACCGTGAAGCCATTCTGCACTCGTACCGAATCCCGCCCTCAACGTACTTTGAACGCATCCACACTTACAGCGCCACCAATACATACACATTGCAATTAAATATTTACTATATAAAACCACAGCCGTCTTTACAGTTATAGAGGAACTGTAACATTAGTCTTGTTTTCACTGCGAACTCGATCTTGATAGAGATAGATTGAAAATATCCTATAATTTATGGGGGCGTGAAATCTGAATTGTCTAGGTTGTTGTCTATTCTCACATTTTCTAGGTAATATGGAGACGTATTCTGTAGTTATAAGGGGCCATTTTAGCTGTGCCATCAACCATGAAGTTAAAAAGAGCACCAAACATCAACTCGCATAACGCGCTGCAATGTAGACCCGCCACCATTATTTACATTAAAGATAAACCGTCAAACGCTCCCAGCCGCTGGATGACACAAGAAATCAGCGTAATTCCACCCCAATATGGTAGTTAACTCGTACATGTTTGAGGTCAGCGTATCATCGTGGTTTATCCATTTTCAGCGCGTATTATGCCAAAGTTTAATTCAACTCTGCGGAACAACACATTTTTATTAACAATGGGATTGTGGATTCCTGTGAACTTTAATTGGCTTGGACACGATGCGTACGGGTTATTATTAGTTCATCTTCGCGTAGTCTCCCAACACCTACTATATGTCGCATGAATTTACCTCATCGGCCATTATCGTTCATTGAAATCCATTATAGCTGAGATCTTTAGAAATCCCTCATGATGAATGATTTTCTAAATTGCACATTAAGCGTTAGGTACGGAAAGCTATTTTTCCGAGGCGGGATATCGTTGGCCGCGATGAATGGAAAAGCCTCAGAATTTCTGATGAATTATAGTAATTCCGTTGGTGAGCAGATGATGGATGAATGGAGCGCATCGTTATTATCTCGGTGAATCGAGATTTACCGTGAGCTGTCCATGTCCTTTGCTGTTGTTCTCATTGTTTACGACCGATTTTTATGCAAGGCACGTGCACGAGCTAGAGTACGCCAGTTTTCTGTTTTGCAGGTTTTCTAACGATTTTTTAAAATTAATTTCCACCAAGTCCCATCTATCACAAAATAGGAAAATCAAAATCTATATTTTTTTTACATAATGAGAGGATGAAGTGTTCCTGCTGGAAAGAGCTAAATTGAAGTCAAATTAAAGGGAATCAGACAACACAGGCATATATTCGACGGAAAACTACAATGGATATGGAAGCCACCGGAATTGCGCGAATCTACTTGATAAAAAAAATCGTCACATTGTCCTGGGATTAAGATTATGACCATGTAAGTTCAAATATTAACATATGACCTCTAAGTAATAATGGCTCACCACTATGATGACGGCAATTTGATCAAATTAAGCTAATTTCCGGTCTTTCTGATTCACGCGTATATTACCTCCACGATTTGTGCGTCCGACTCTATGAGTTGTTGATAGGTATGTTACGCATGAGGAAATACGGCGCACGCGATCAACGGGACGGCGCCACGCGGGCACTCACTCGTCACATGAAGAGGTTTCCCCACTCCGTCCACAGTGTCTACTATTTCATTATATCAGCAAAACAATACAGTAATTGCGCTTCACTTAAAAGTGCCCGAATTAAAACAAATCATTCACTCAGCTTTTCGATAGATGAACCGAGTAAAAACAACATTTTCAGTGAAAAGAACTGCTGACACGATGCCACCTGGTAAACAGTACACTTCTATTGACACGCCGAGACAGCGTGACAGTTTATACTGAATACTGGCATGCGATAATGTGAGATGTCTTTCGGTTTGTATATGTTGTCATCCCGTAATGCAGTCTGTCAATCGACAGAAATGCAGTGTCGACCAAGAGCAGTGTTAGACTATTTTTATCGTTGACAAACAATTTAAGTGTCGCCATGTGTTATTAGTTATTTTTAGATCTACTGACGATTAAATTGTTTCTATTTAATGGTGATAATATTTGGCTGTCAAATTACCGTTTTTATTAGACATCACAAAGTATAAATTGAGAAAAATCTTATTCAGTAATACTTTTATCTCAATAACTTACTTGACAAATTTATATTATCTATAACGAAAATTGGAAAACCAGGATAATCATATTTTAAAGCGGGAGGGTCGTCACCTGCGCACGCGCGAGAATTGAGTCCCAAGCGATGATGACAACACACGCTAAATACGCAAAGGCTCATGGGTAGACGTTTGTTTGTAAACATCGACACGCTATGAAGCATGCGCAGGTGACGATTCCCCCGCTTTAAAACATTCCTTGTGACTAATCAGTAGGCGATAATTGTCTGGTGACGTTCACGTGATACAAATTATTAGCGTAATTTGCATATTGATGAAGCCGATTTGCATAATGCTTAGTGTAGCTCTCATCTAGACGTGTCTCACTCACAAGTTTGATCGTATCTATGTTAACTACCTACATGTCCAAGTGCCTACATTTGAATATAGTGTTGTTATAGGGAAGGAATGGGTTAAGTCCATATTGAATTTAGCAAAGGATTGTGGGATAGAAAAATGAACTATAGAAGGCGTTGGTGGAACTCGTATTTTTCCATATAGTCCTGTGCTAACATCAACCGTAAAGCTCTCCTCTTTTCAAGCAACATGCTAGTTTTTTTTTTTTAAATTGTATGGTTATATTGTTGGACTTTCCAGTAATTTCACTGGGAAGCTTGTTTTGAAGGTTTTTTCTTAGCGTTTTTCTTAGATTTGTTACTGTTTTTGGCTGCAAGCTGTCTAAATCTAGGACAAGTTTATCCGATTTCTACTCATTCATTCATTCTAATTAATTTTGTTATTATATTCCATATCATAAAGCATGCATACACTTAACTATCTCTATATCTCTATGGTTCCTACAGTTAGACAGCTTGCAGCCAAAAACAGTAATATCTGAATTTTTTTTTTTACAAAACAATCTTCCCAATGAAATTAATGGAAAGTCGAACAATATAAACATACAATTAAAAAACTAATGCGTTGCTTGAAAAAAAGGAGTGGTTTACAGTTGATGTTAGCACAAAACTGTATGGAAAAGATATGAGTCCCCCCATCAAACGCCCTCTATAATTCAATTCTCTATCCCACAATCCTTTGCAAAATCCAATATGGAGTGGACACAAAAATAAATAAATGTATACCATCGACAAATAAACAAACATATCTTTGACGGTGGAAAAAGTAAAACAGGTTTGGGTAGTACAACAGGTCACACTCTGCTTTGACCTAGTTGTGCTGAGCGCTAACTTTGACGAGCTATATCGACGCGACTACAGCTTCCTGGGTGCATGCCTACCTTACTGATTACACATTCCCATGAACACGGTCAGTATGAACGTGGTGAACTAAAACTGTCACGTAACACGCATTGATTGATGACATAGTACACAAACGGGAGTAATTTGAGCACGAGAGACAAAACAATTAATTATGTTTGCTTACAGCATATGTAATAGGGTAACTACAAACAATTTACTACTAAGAATAACGCAAATTTTTAGTTTTCAGTTGATATATATATTCTTAACATGTCGTGTGATTTATTGATAATTTTAATCACATACTGGATATTACGACCATTAGTTTTATTAGATTAGTAGTTATCACCAACTCCTATTCTAGTCAATGACTTGATATTATTCTGAATTATCACATCTCACTGTTAATACGCATGCTGTGATTGGTTGAGACTCAGTCACATGACATTGAATAAAAATGAATATTACATGGTATATTGCCCGCCAAGTGGGTATTACATGGGTATATCACATGGATGACGTCACTGAAACTACTGCGCAACGATACTGTGCATAACAATTTGTCGTCCGCTGCACTGCTGCTGTCTCGACCGCTGTTGCTTTCGATATTGCTTTAAAGGTTTTGAAGAATCTTTAGCCATCCGAAATAGACAGCGAACGGGCCAGAATGGATATTAAGTAATATACTCAGTTTTGATGTTTACGATGATCTTTGGCTCTGGCATCATCAATATTATGGTTATGACAACCATCCCTTTGGAAGGCAACAAATTGTGATATTACCCTAACAAACATGTGTTATTATTTAACTAATATTGTCATGTTTGCATTTGCTAGTCGCTGAATTTACGATACCCGGATGTAGTGCAGGTGTTAGCGTCTCGCATACGGCTTTTGGATCAATTCTCACAGCTGGCTGTTCACTCAGAAATATCAAATAAAGTGCATCCTGTCCAGACCACTTGCTATTTGGCTTGGAACAATGAACGGTGACCTGTGAGATAGGGACAATACAAACTATCAGTCCCGTGCGTTCGTTTCTGTTCTCATGCATATTAATTGATGTAGACATCGTTATCGCAAAGAGCAGGTGATTGCCGCGGGACGGTGGTGCCTTTTTTATATCAGTCCCAGTAAGAGATAGTCTTTTTATATATGTAATTGAGATTTGTCTGTTGATCTGAACCACACATGTATAATACATGACCCGTAATTAGTCGATGGTTTATTTCGTCCTGTTTTGAGGAAAGCAGTTTTCCATGACTTTATGTGATATTAATATCTAGCTTCCGTCGCATGTCCTGACTAATCTTAATTGAACATATTGACTGTAGTTTTCATAAATTGCATCGACTTCAATGACCCGTTTTTACGTCAAAATGCAACAATCTACAGAAATTACCTCAAAGTGTTGAAAATCGATATGCTATTTTTTCTTTGTCATCAGCTGTTTGAGATTTCATCATCTTAAACAACCATTTCTATATAGAGTGTGCCCTCTAGTGATGGAACGCTTCTGTGACGTCAAAATGTGACGTCAAAAGTATTCACATTTCGCTACTTTTGTTTGTACTGACACGTGGAAACCTCTAAATTAAATTCCCGTTAACATGTAAAATATACAACAGAAAGCATTGCGTTAACTAGCAAATTCGTGATTTTGAAACAAATATGAGTGCTCAAAATATCACAGTAGTGTAATTAAACTCCGTTGAAAATTAAAGGGTGGTGGTCGTCGCGCAGAATGGACGAACCATTCGTTTGACATCTTGATATCACAGTTTTTTTTTAAAGAAATTGAGCACATAGCAAGTGTTATCGACCAATCATTCGATCGTTAAATAAGCCAGACGTTGTCAATTAACTTCAGATTACGCAAAGCGGTTTCACTGTAAAAAGGTTATGTTTTGGTTAAATCGATATAATTATCGACGTGATTGTGCAATAATAGTAGCCGTGCACACACTACTTCATACATATGGAATGGTTTTAAGCAAATAACGATGAACTACAAATGTCCGTTGACATGAAATCGATGTACTCTAACATTTCTTGGAACGGCTGCTGCATATAGTGATTTGCATTGCACGTATTTACAACTCGTTGAACAGTGTAGTTAGAAAATTGCATTTCTAAGCATTACCGGTAAGTAATGTTATTAATTAATTAATCGTGAAAGCGTTCGATTTAGACAAATAAATATAATATAATAAAGACTAGAATAGCGATAGAGGCATTTTTTGCTGCTGTCGCGTAGAAACCACTCAGCAAAGAGTTTGTTCAGGAGATGAACTTCTCTAATCACTGGTCACTGATTTTCGCAGCGATGTAAATTCAGACGTGGTTGAAATTGTCGATATCGTCTGTGCATGTTGTCCGCATTTTAACTGTTCTACCTCAGACAACCAATCCAATCCAATTCAATCCAATCCAATAGGTTGGTTGTCTGAGGTTCCACGCGCCGGGCAAAGTTTTCTGGCTGAGTCAGTTGTATTGCTATGCAGACCTAGTACTAATGGCCTCAAATTACCTCTTTTTACGTGTTGATGCGAAGTGCATAGCTGGCGCTGAGAAATGGGAACATGCCTATCATAATCGCTAATTACGCCACCAATCAATTCATCTATTTTATCTCTCAATTTTAGACTAAATATTCCCAACTAACGACGGACTGTGATACTCAAGTAGACATCATGTTTTTTTTCTCGCTCGATTCGTGTTGCTCACAGGAAGGAAATATAACCCTTCGTAGATACAGCTGTGAGTCGACTTCACAACGAAATCGAGGCACAGGAAATCAAAGGGTATTCAATTATTAACCGATTGGCTACAAGGAAGTTTTCAGGCGTAAGTCATTAACTTTGTGAGTGCACTGCACTGTTACCGATGTGTACAATATTAAAAGCCCCACTAAACAACGTGTGAGTAGAGTTTACAGCTAGAAACATGAACGAACAATGACCCGCGAGAGTACACTCCGTGTGGACGTGAGTACAGCCAGTAACCAAGCAATGTGTTTTTTAATTGCATTTAAGGTACTCATGCGTATTCTATTAGGTACATACGGTTCGCAAACTCACACTTTCTACACGGTACAAAATAATTTGTCATATTCCTCAAAAAATAACTAGTCATTTTAAATTCAAACGATAGGTAAACATATGTTTCTTGGGTATTGCTCACAGTTTCTAATCGGAAATAGTCTATACACCTGACAATTCGTTAAACAACCTAATTTACATAGTTATTATATCAGTGAGTTGTGAATGTCGATTTCAATTGATTAATTATACTATTGCAACACAAAGCTGAAGGTGTCTTCTGTAAATAGGATATATGGGGATAACTAAGATAAACGATGGAACTGTATTTACAGAAAAGAGTTATATGTATAAAACACATTGGATCTTTAAAACATTACTTGTCTAAGGGAATGTTGACGTATTGAGTCGAGGTGGGTGATAACACACATTCTAAGTAAAATGTTAGCGGCGCGGGTAGGTGACATTTATCGTATGTGTATGTTGTTCTTGACCATTTCCCTCATTGCTTTTTTTATTTATTAGCTACAAGTTTTAAAACTTGATACAATATACGCCCTTTACATATACCGAGTAATAGCAACACTAATTATTTTTTCAAACACGTAGTTTACTAAATTGTGTCAACATTGTTGCTATGAACATGCAAATGAGGTTAATCAATTTAATTCCAATCATTTTCTGTTTCGAAATAAATTTTGTGATACATTTTGTGGTATTGTGTTTTATTGGTTAGGAATATTCATAAATGTCAACGATCAAATAGTTTCCATCTAGAGAAATACGAGTTTCGGTGAAATTTGTTCATTTATTATAATTTACTTATGACCCTTGTATTAATTTATTCATATTTCACTTGGTCATTTAATTCCCGTCCTCGTGAGGATCATCCAATTCATGACACGGGCCAGGCTGCAGTTAGGCGTTAGGCTTTGGGCCTTTTACGTCAAATATGTGTGACTCTGCTTTAATTGCATTACAAATAATTAATATGAATGCACTTGGGCACCTATAACATAGAAAGGGATATTCAACCACATTGTACATGAACTAGAAATAAAGTGCCCTAAAATAATCTTCACAGCAGCACACCATTTTCTGTCACAGCTTGAATAAAGTATGGACCTACGGTCAGTTTAAATAAAACGTTCTTACCAGAGCATTCCAACATATAGATTTTTAGCATAACCTCGGAACACCGTATAATTGTGACAACATGAAATACACGTGATAGTCGATTTCAGTGATCAGTTTTAATATAATCAACCTCAACTATTGGCGCTTGGATTCTGTAGCTTTAACCGGATATTAACATACCTGCACCAGTATCCTTTACTCGGACTTGATAATTAATCGTGAACAATGTGTTCAAATAAATAAGCTAAGAAATGCTATATCTTTGGGCCCAACCTTGCCATAGTTTTCTACTTCAAAACATTTGTCGACTTTCTTTGTTAAACAACTTATTGGAAACGTACGCTCGGATATTATCTTCCGTGCGATATGCTAATTTTCTTCATAATTTCTAGCCTGCCTTTTATACTTTACTATTAATTAAAACTGTATTAATTAATTAATTAATTAATTAACACGACTAGATCCACTTTACCTGCATATAGGCAATTATTATTTTCTATATGTATTTTAATATATAGGGTTATTGTATTTATTATTACAGACGTATATTTAAGTTAGGACATGATATATATGCATTAAAAGGGGATGGAAAATCTATAATTGCCACATCTTGTATATACTCAGACATTGATTAGGATTTTATTTAGAACCACTCCGAAATTATCAGTCTAATATAATATATCAACCCTAAAGATAAATTGCGATATGATCTAAGAATGCATATCATGCTTCGATTGCGTCGTAATTGGCCCCATACGCAATAACAGATTACCCACGCACGATAAACATTGAATAACGTAGAGTCTGTCGCGTGTTCTCAACGTAATTGGTTTCAGTAACGTGTTTTCAGTATTTACTGCAAAACCTATAAATAAATTCAATCGTTACGCTCAGCGCGGCGTTTTGGGAACATTGTTTTCAACGGAACTATAATATCATCTGAAACGTACAAGATATTCAGATGATGGTATTGCACGCCGTTTTATCAGAGAGATATTGGGAATTTAAGTAGATAGCACACTAGAGACACGAATGAAGTATATCTTTATCTACACATTGCAGGCAAGTTATCAATCTGGGATTCTAAGATTGTCTTGTACATTATATGCACTGCATATACATTAACAGTTATCATATTTAGGATTGAATAACAACTAAAATATTTATTTCATTTAGGACGTTTAAATTTCCATAATGATGTTGGAGGCAACGTCCTTACAATAATTATTACAGAATTGAATGCCTCCAAAATTACATTTCGTAATGGATTACCATCAATATAATGTCCACGCTATACGTATATATATATATATCTTATGGGGGAGGGATTCCAGCATGCTTACATTTAATTATTTGATGTGGCCGTATTTCTAAACTACTTTACTCAATCGAACTTCTTCGTGCTATACATTGAATATTCTCTTATTCTCACTGTGGTTACAGTGGATGTCAATTTCATTGCTTCAAATGTCTAATAGATCGAATAAGTTGCAGTACATGGTTAAATTACCTAAACCAACGTTTTCATGAGATCAACAGTCGTCACATAGTGTGCGGCAGCATGGTTCCCTTGCGATGTATACAACTCGTGTATAATAAATACATCGCTTAATTATCCCCCTCTTTGCATAACGACTTGAAGCGCATCATATCCTGGATTCGAATATTTTGATACCTCTCATGCCGATTATTTGAGGATTCTGTAAAGTGTATATTGTTATATTCAAATTCAAATTAGTTCCAGTTGCAGCATTTTAGTTAACTGTTGAACACTTTTTTATACTACTGAATCTAGGTGAACGGGTAAATGTAAGTTACTTTGCGACAAACATGTTTAAATATAAACGTACTTAGATGATACCTCAATATATGCGCGAAGACAGTTCAACGGGAAGTATCAACCAACGCGCAGCGGAGGTCGATGCGACGGTGTACTGTCTGAGTGCATACTTTAGGGTATCCTCGTAATAATCTTATTATTATACCTTTTTCCCTTCCAAGAATACATCATGAAAATGCCGAAATCGAAAATGTTTAGAACAGAATCAGCGAAATTCTTTGTTTGGAGTCCAGTCAGATTCTGGTTGCAGCCATATTTGTTTTTATTATTAGAGGACGCTTACTCGCGTAATCATTCCATATTTGGAATTCGCATATCCTAATATGGTAGGATGAAAATAGCCCGTAAAATACCGCAAAATTACGGCACGCTGTAACTTATGGCCTTACGGTGACAGATGTATAATAATGTATTTTAATCCCAATATTACTTTTTTATGACCACCTAAATACAGTGCTAATTGGTTAATGTGCTATTTTTGTAAATAAGGTACTCAACCTTCTACTGTTTTAGAATACGCTTGAATACCTCTAGCCTTTCTGCAATTACGATCAAACAACGGAATAATCGCAAATCAAAATTGGATATCGTTATCAGGCTCACAAATCGGTAATTTATTTTACTTTATGTACAGTAATCATGATTTACTATCAGCATGCGCAAACTTTAACTGTTATACCACTTACCACGATGACAGGTGAACACTCACTATATACGCAAAAGGCGAATGTTTGTTATTATAATACCGGAATCATGGACAGACGACACAAAAGTAACAAAGATTTATTACACACATTTTGCAAAATTTTAAACAGCAAAAACAAGCTTTCTGGACCTTGCTGGATATGAATGAATACATATTTGACAAAAAATAAATATTAAATTATTTTAACGTCGATTGCCGTTTCTTCGAATAATTTGAATGTAAGTACCAAATGACACATTGTTGCAGTATATATATATTCCATTTTCTATTGTATGCACCCCCATATAATACATGTAGGAGATACCATACGACAATATCTCTTCCGTAGTTGTGGGGCACACGATTTTTGCTTTTACGGATTTCACTAGCTTGGTAAATTGGCGTATACACTTCGAAATACACTTTTATACAGTAACAGGTTTGGTAACATAGCGTTCACGAGACATTTTATCCCCCTTGGACTAAACATTGGCAGCACTGTAATGTGGGAAGGATCGACAAAAACTGTTTTGATCGGACAGTTTCTACTGTAATGTGCAACATGTCATCACTGATTTCGATTTTCATGACCTGAACCGAAATGTCTTATACGTTGGAAACCGCTGCCTTTATTTAAAATCATTATAGCGAAAAACGGTTTCACGCTACGTTGACCTACAAAAGTACCGAATGGATGAACTTTCGGATAGAAAGGTGTTAATGTTTGCAAAAAGAAGCTTGCCCGTTTTATGCTACGATTACGACCGCAATACATGAAAGCAGAAACGATACAGTTGAATTATTGTAAAACTGTCTTAGGGCTCTGGGGTTACAAACAAGTAATGCGAGGGAACACCATTTTTTTGTACATAAAACCAACATATTTATGTTATTGGTTACGCCTAACTGATACGTCAGAATTCAAAATTGCAAAACAGGCATATAAATTAATGTACAACTTGGACAAAAAAGTAATATATCATGGGCAACAGAACGAAGAAATATCCCATTTTCATTTAAATGTGGTCCTGTCTGGTTAGCGCAGGGGTCGCAGATATTGAGTTATTTATTGCGAAGTTCAGGAAGCGGGTAACTTACAATTACAGACAAAAAAAAATGTATATCTATTATGCCGGTGACAAACGTACGTATTGTTACAGTAATTTCAAATATTTGAGCCACCCAAACATTGGTTTTGTAATCAAAATTGTTAATATGAACTATCGCGTATATCATGTTTGAACCATAAACAAGCCACCCGGGCATTAACAGGGATTAGAAAACCCGTGCATTTTTTTTACAATAAATGCAAACGAAGACGGATTCCACATGGTCCCCCCAGTGACGTGTATCCACATTGACTTAAAATATTGTTGCTATATTCTATACTTTCATCTATTCATGCGCTGTCCGTGATAAGTAAGTATTGAATCTAATTCAAGCTTTGTATAATACACTTCTCAAGACTACTGGCCTTCCTTGTATGCTGTACGTGAAGTAATCCTAATCCCATCCCTAGTGGTGAATACGTTTAAAATTTAATGACACGAGATTCGACAACATAGATTATAATACACCCAGCAAAATATAAGGCCCTGATATGGTATTTGTCAACATGTATATATTTTCTTTAATTTAAATTGACTAGATTTATTTTCATTTTAGATCTGTATTCTGTGTAGCATTTGATCGCGTGCTTCAGTCACATGGGCCACTGACATAGAAAGATATTCAATGAAATAAGGGTAACATGCGATCAATACACATATACTTACAGTTAAATGGACGTATTCACTACTATCATTTATGCAAAAGAGCTTTCCCATTGATGTCTAAGTGGAGACTGAGTCCGGTTAATGAAAGTACCTATTATTTTGAAGTAATAAATCACAAAAGAGTACGACCTGACGGTCTACCGGACTATTTACAACATCAATTTAAGTGTGAATTCAATAAGTGTAGAGAGATTATAACGAACAATTATTTTTTCGCGAGCATGCCCTACAACAATATTGTGGAAAGTACTAATATAGTTCCTGTATTTTATTATATTTCCGACAATAAGATATACTACCGGTAGCGCCTGAGCGGAACGAAACGACCACTCAGCATAATCCACAATGGTGGTTACAGTGATAATATTATTATTGTTTCTCCGAGAAGAACTGCGCGATGATTACGGTGTATTCCTTGTCATTTACACGGGCATGTTCGATCTGAGGTTCGATGTACAAGTACAACGGTTACCATAGTAATCTGTGGCTGAGGTGACAAATTAAAACAAATGATACAGGGTAGTATTTAAAAAAAACACACGTTCGAATTCGTTAATATTTGCGGATAAACTACGTCACCACCCGTTTATTGACGTCACATTCGAACACTGGTGTTCATTTGCTTAAATCGGAACAACACTGCGCGCCACTGAATACAATCGTTCACACAGCGCAAAAACGTTTTCGTTGCCATTTTGGATTGTTATCTCATTCATTTACAACGAAAAGCTAAAAAAAAAAGATGTATCATAATAATGATACAGCACCACTATTAACACTTGAGATGTAGTTGGGATGTATAAATATAATTGTCGTCTTGTCATTTCATGAATATAAATATGAGACTAGAAATACACATTATATAAATAATTGCTCTAAATGGGTATTGTATCGCATTGAATGATGATAATTTAAAAAAAATACATTGTGGTTACACCATTTTACACCATGTCATATGTATCTACACACAAACGATAACCGACAGATGGAAGTTTCCCATGATGCTACTGGGGAGTTATATTTACTGCAAGACGTGACGTACTTGCAATATGACCTTATATTGGCAGTGTGAATAGATCAATTATACGATAGCGTTTTAATTAACTACTTTCTGATGTACACGCGTCAACGGGAGCTTATGTGATGAACTCCGGTCGGGTATTTAATTATACTCTGTTTATGACGAATTCCCTGTGGAAAATTGCTTATTTTTGAACTCGAATGAATTAATATATCGAAGTATTAAAGCGCATGTTTATTGATAATTATATTCTGTGGTTTAGTTTAATTTATTTTTTCTGGGGTAAAAATAGCTCTTCTCGAAGAGGGAGAGTGATCACGTGTAAATATGCGACACATCGGATGGATTTGATTGTATCATATTAAAGCGCGGTAGTCGTCGCGCCACGCATGCGCGAGATATATGGGTCTCATAAAAACAAAGATGGCGACTTTTACTGTTGCGCATATCAACAAGTACAAACCGAGACGCTACGAAGCTTTAGTTCGGTATTTTTTTTAAGTGATTTGAAGGTATCGAAGGAGACACCGGTGGTAATTAGTGCAAGTCGCCCCCAGGTAAAACCTCATTCTTGTGATTTCCATTAGAAGAGCGCATTGGATTTTGGGAAAATCAACACAAATGTCGCACATGCGCAGCGCGACGACTGTCGTGTTTTAAACTGCTAAATACAGCAGTTCAACTGTCGACCCATTGTAAGTAGCAGTGTACGGTAAATACTGCATGATAAGCAACGCGGGTTAAATTGTTCTGTAACAGTATGATTCCTCATTTTATGTTCACAGATGCAGTACTTATAGCTTAGAATCAAATGCACGAGAGCAACACCAGCGGCAAAGAGATCACACACATAAAATCTAATTATTTTGTCACCTTATACCTAATTATCGTAAAGACATGCCATGATTTGAAACGGTTCATCACATTCGTGCAGGATTTGGTGTGTTCCAGGCCGAGGGTCGATTATATGCCAAGGGCCGGGCGAAAGGGACGGCGGCATAGCATTTAATAGGCTTTGCTCGGAAACCTGTGACGATGCAAGTAATTGTCGACATATAGACTGCAAAACTAAACTGAATAGCATGTTTGTGTCACCGTCGAAGGTAAAAAACCACTCTTCATCATTAACGCTTCGATTCAACTGAGAATACACATTTGGCCAATTAGAATAACAACTACATAAGTACACAGCGGCATGTTACCACGATGCTGCGTGCTAACGGATCAGTGGGCACGACTACAGACCGTTTTTATATATACAATAATTAAACAAAAATATCTATCGGACTGACAAAAATTGCAAACTGTAGTATTAAAATATTAGCCATCCATCATTACATTAGTAATTGTAAAGGCTAAACATTGATAGTAACAGCGGCAATGTGCTTCTGATAGTACATAGTTTGTAAGTATGTTGTGGGTGATTGTGTGAGACGGTGCGTGAAGGGGTGTGCTACATTTGCAATGATGGGGCTTAGCGACATGTGGACGCAAACAAGGAAAGGCCAATACAGAAACCGCCCCCGTTTATACGCATTATAATGAGACATCGCTTACAGTACACGGCATATCAATGATAGCTTCCAGAATTCTCCAACTTTTTTCCTTTCGGATTGATCACGGCTACTTCCTAATGAGACGGACACATCCGTGTATGCATGTACAGGATTATTTCGAATAAAACGCTAATGTGCATGTTTGAAACAGAGACTTCAACGCAGACGCTATATCCTGATAGCTACCCAGCTCTCTACAAAAGCAAATTTAATTATATAAATATCCTTTTATCGTAGTCTAGAGTGTATGCATACTAAATATATAATAGATTTACATGCTGGCATGCCGTTTAAAGGCCAATCAACATCTCCCATTCAGTGGCGGTTAATGATAAAAAGAGCAATACAAAACAAACCACATTTGCATGCATGCGCGAGATATGGGTCAAATATGAACAAAGTCAAATCTTTGACAGTTACGCAGACCAACGAATACGTTCCCAAGCTTTAACGAGGTAATTTCTTTGGTGATCGCAAGGTATCAAACGAGTCACTGGCGGTAATTGGTGCACGTCGCGTCCAGGTTTAAACTCGAATTCGTGATTTTGATCAGAAGAGGGCATTGAATTGTAGGAAAATTAATGTTTATCAACACAAATGTCGCACATGCGCAACAACCACTTCCTTTAATATACCTTGCATGAGATCATTATTATATGAAACCATGCCCAAGGCGTGTAACTTCCGATGGTAAAGATATCCTGCATAGTTAAATGGCCTAACAATCTAAATTCGCAAACACATCATTTACATTATAGTACAGTGACTTTGAATGTACCTGCGACAAGATCTGTATAGTATCCAGCAGAATATGTACTTTTCAGATATCTGTATATATTTATTCCGTTCTAAGATTTTACTTTAGGCACGTACACGTAATCTATTGCATGTACGCAGTCACCACGTAGTGTTACTGCAGTGAACAACTCATTTCAAGGACAGAGAATTACATTGCAACGTGAATATACAACATATATTTATCCAACACTGTTGAAAATGCGATGATTGAATCTATCGTCGTTTGTACAGTAACAAGTTCATAACAAATATGCATGCTCGAAAAGGTTATTTATATTTCTTGTAATTAAAGCGAGTTTAATGTATGCGACTTTTAAAGTGGCAATTTTTACCATGTTAGATAATCCTACCCAGTATTGAATGTTGATAGAAAATCAGGGTATGAGTTTTAATAGAATGCCATTATTGTTTCTGCAGATTTACCTAAACGTACATGTAATTTCCAACCCGTTATTGCAGTATTGTAACGAATGAGTGCTGCTATGTTTGCAACCAATTATTTCGTTGCTAAAACCCTGTTTGACATATCCCTGCATGAAAGAAAACTACACACTACCAATAATCTTATACGCCTTTATGTGAATCCTTATAAATGTAAATAATAATAAATGTTTCATG
The DNA here is from genome assembly GCF_978046115.1 of Saccoglossus kowalevskii. Taxonomy (NCBI): domain Eukaryota; kingdom Metazoa; phylum Hemichordata; class Enteropneusta; family Harrimaniidae; genus Saccoglossus; species Saccoglossus kowalevskii. Next base: position 21,509,489 of record NC_140654.1, read on the forward strand.
TTCATGTCAGACAACAACATAATATGATCTTTTTACAAGAAACAAAAGCACAACCTATTTTGTAATAATATCTCACCAATTGCTAATTTTGTAGATACTTAAAGTGGCTACAACTCTGACTTAAACAGATAAACTGTTTTGTAAAATTATATTTATAGTACATTGCATAAATAATTCGACATCACTTGTCATAACCTAATTATACATTACATGATGTATGTACAGATTTGTATATCAGGCAGAGAATCTGAAAAAGGAGTGCACGTTTTGTATTTTTCACGGTAATTTGAGTGTTTTATTAATAGTGGCAGACCTCCGAAATTTTAACAGTATGAAATGTATAAATATTTTGTTAGGGCTGCAAGTGTCCGACAATGGATCTATACCTTTTACTTGCAATTGATGGCAATATTAAAAGCAGGCTATTTAACACATAGAGCTAATGAGTTCCTTTTGTTGAATATCAAACAGTAAACCGGGCCACCACAGATGTTGAGTGTCCCTAAGCTGAAGCCAATTTAACCAGTCTGGTATTGTAATATTAGAAAAGTATATAACAATTCTGTATCGCAGAGTGTATGCATAATAAATATATAATAATCAGTAAACAGGGTCACCACAGAAGTTGAGTGTCCCTAAGCTGAAGCCAATTTAACCAATCTGGTATTGTAATATTAGAAAAAGTATATAACAATCCTGTATTGCAGAGTGTATGCATAATAAATATATAATAAACAGTAAACAGGGCCACCACAGATGTTGAGTGTCCCTAAGCTGAAGCCAATTTAACCAGTCTGGTATTGTAATATTAGAAAAGTATATAACAATTCTGTATCGCAGAGTGTATGCATAATAAATATATAATAAACAGTAAACAGGGTCACCACAGATGTTGAGTGTCCCTAAGCTGAAGCCAATTTAACCAATCTGGTATTGTAATATTAGAAAAAGTATATAACAATCCTGTATTGCAGAGTGTATGCATAATAAATATATAATAATCAGTAAACAGGGTCACCACAGATGTTGAGTGTCCCTAAGCTGAAGCCAATTTAACCAATCTGGTATTGTAATATTAGAAAAAGTATATTACAATCCTGTATTGCAGAGTGTATGCATAATAAATATATAATAAACAGTAAACAGGGTCACCACAGATGTTGAGTGTCCCTAAGCTGAAGCCAATTTAACCAATCTGGTATTGTAATATTAGAAAAAGTATATAACAATCCTGTATCGCAGAGTGTATGCATAATAAATATATAATAAACAGTAAACAGGGTCACCACAGATGTTGAGTGTCCCTAAGCTGAAGCCAATTTAACCAATCTGGTATTGTAATATTAGAAAAAGTATATAACAATCCTGTATCGCAGAGTGTATGCATAATAAATATATAATAAATTTGAAGATATATTGCCAAATATTGAGGGACATGCTGTTTAAAGGCCCATGTAGGGTTTATAATGGCTCCCAACAACATCTCCCATCCCATTCAGTGGCGGTTGATGATAAAAAGGGCAATACCACATTTGCATGCATGCGCGAGATGTGGGTCAAATAAGAACAAAGTCAAATCGTTGACAGTTGCGCAGACCAACGAATACGTTTCCAAGCTTTAACAAGGTAATTTCTTTGGTGATCGTAAGGTATCAAACGAGTGGTAAAATCAATGTTTATCAACACAAATGTCGCAAATGCGCGACAACCACTTTCTTTAATACATCTTGTATGAGATTATTATTATCCTTAAATTATAGTACAGTGACTGTGAACGTACCTGCGACAAGATCTGTATAGTATCCAGCAGTATATGTACTTTTCTGATATCTATGTATATTTATTTCGTTCTTGGATTTTACTTTAGGCACGTACACGTAATCTATTGCATGTACGTAGTCATCACGGAGTGTTATTGCAGTGAACACAACTTTGATAGTTGTGCAGACCAACGAGTACAACCTGAGGCGTTTCTAATCTGTAACTAGGTAACTTCCCGTAATACACCTTGTATGATATCATTATTATATGAAACCAAGCCCACGGTGTGTAACTTCCTATGGTGAAGATATCCTGCATAGTTAAATGGCCTAACAGTCTAAATTCGCAAACACGTTCTTAAATTTATAGTACAGTGACATTGAATGTATCTGCGACAAGATCTGTATAGTATCCAGCAGTATATGTACTTTTCTGATATCTGTGTATATTTATTCCGTTCAAAAATTTTACTTTAGGCACGTAGTCATCACGTAGTGTTACTGCAGTGAACAACTCATTTCATGGGGAGAAAATTCCATTGGTTGTATTGGCATTTGAAAATATATCATATATTTATCCAACACTGTTGAAAATGCGATGATTGCTTCTATCGTAACAAGATTATAACGGAGACGCATACCCGGAAAATGTTATCTATATTTCCTGAAATCCAAGCGAGTTTAATGGATGCGAATTTTAAAGTGGAAATGTTTACCACGTTAAATAATTATGTTACTAAGTATTGAATCTTGATAGAAAAACAGGGTATGAGTTTTCATGAAATATATTCATTGTTTTGGCAGATTTACCTAAACGTATATGTAATTTAAATCCCGTTCTTGCAGTATTGCAACGATTGAGTACTGCTCCGTTTGCAATCAATTATTGTGTTGCTAAAACTCTGTTTGACACATTCCTGCAAGACAAAAAAAAAATAGAAACAAAAGCAAAACTTATTTTATAATAATATCCTACCCATTGCTAATTTTGTAGACACTTAAAGTGGTTTTAACTCTAACATAAACAGTTAAACTGTTTTGTAAAATGATATTTATAGTACATTGTATAAAGAATCTAACATCATCTTTCATAACCAAATTATATTTTACATTATATATTTACAGCCCTGCAAATCATGCAGAATGTTTGAAAAAGGCGTGAATTTTCGCACTTTTCCTAATAGTTTGAGTGTTTTCTATTTTAATAAGATAAACCAGTGGTGAAGCTCCGACATTTTAGGAGTATGAAATGTGTTCCGAAACAGACTAATTTATGTGATATCGAAAAGCTTTGAAGAGCAGTATTTCACGAAATAACAGCTGTGTTAATGTAAGGCGTAACATGATTCATCGCTAGCTTCTATATCGCCATTTATCATGTTTCTCACCATACTACGATGAAGCGATATCAGGTAAACTCGTTATCAAAACAACATAAATTTTGAGTCGAGATTATACGGAACTAATCTTACAAATCATTTTCATTGCAATATACTAGTAATTGTTGTTATACACTTTGAAATTCTTGCAGCAATAAAAACGGTACTGTCGCACCATTTGGTTTTCTCCACATGCTAAGCGTTCACAAAGACTGACGATATTCAGCGTGTTCATCGTTTTGTGTGAAATATCTGTTATTCTGCACCAAATTGCCTAACTGTGAATTGCATGCACCATGATCATATGAAACATCCCAACAAAATATGCGTAGACGTCAAAGATGCATGTATTAGGCGTAGTAGATACAGACGTAGTTTCAGATTAGATACAGAAACAAATAATGTCTACGACAATGCGTACAAAATAAGCCACACTATTACATGTCGAACTAATAATATTAGGTTATTACGAGAATACCTCAAAGTGTGCACGAAGACAGTACAGCGGCAGTATTGACCGACGCGCCGAGGTCGATGCGACGGCGTATACGTACTGTCTATGTACATATTTTGTGGTATCCTCCTAATAACCTTATTGTTATTAATCTTTTCCTTCAAAGGATACATCATAGGAATGATGAAATCCAAAAATAGAATCCAACAGAATCAGCGAACCCTGTTCAAACCCTGGTGGCAGCCATGTTCGTTTTTATTATTAGGGGACGCTTACGCGCGTAATCAATCTTTATTCGGAATTCGCAAGTCCTTATATGGTAGGATGAAAATATCCCGTAAAATACCGCAAAATTACGGCACGTTGTAACTTATGTCGTTACGGTGACAGATGTGTAATAATGTTAGATATTTATTTGTTTGCAATACGTGTATAATACACCAGTAACAAATTTAAACTTCTATTTCACCGCTCAAAAGTTAATAAATGTTTTATTCATAACCTATGCTATTTTACAAAGCAGGACCACACACTTAAAGACTGTCGCATAATTGTATGTACAACAGCGTAACATCATTTTTGCCATACGTGTAAACACAGCTAATCAGTCTAAGTGTTGTAGTTATTTCTGAATAGAGCTGAACTTTGCCCCAAAAACATTTAGTAAGCGCGATCTAGCCTGCAGTATCAGCGAACTCCACGATATGAGCTGCAGATTGCGCCTTTCTCGAAATCTGCAACAGCGTATTTTGTAATATAACATTCTTGAGAAAACAATTCGGTATGCTGTTACAAACAGTCCAACTATTTCATATACACTGCTCAACAACTAGAACACACACAGGCGTATTTGATATTAATTTTGTTTCAAAACATTCAAAAACTCTTTAGCTAGAATGCCTCAATAAAAAAATCGAAAACGTTCATTATACTAAGTATGTGTACTTCCATGATTGACCCTTGATCTTACACGAGACCCTTTCACACTACTTTGGCGGTCATTAACCAATATATTTGATGTGAGTGAGACAGCATCTTTTTTCATCAATGTATTTAGAGCAGTGTAACTTCTTCCCTTTTCATACATTTAAGCTAACTGTTATAGTTATTTCTGAATAACACACCATTGATAAACACAACAAACACAATTCGGATAAACCGAAATAACCCTGGGTAATCAGAAGTATGTTCAAATTTACAAACTCAAACAAAAGCCATATCACAATGTGATTAAAAGCAATTACAACCCCAACAAAGGTATTTTAGGAAAGATTTTCTCCGCAAATCTAAAAATGATTTTATACGACACATTTCTTTAGGAACTCAAATATGTTCTGGAAAATACTTAATGATTGGAAAGTCTCCTGCAGGCAAGAAAGAAGCTTTCCAAACTCTTAAAGTTGGATAATTCACAGATAATCATAAAAGACCTATGCGAGATTACCGATTGCCTAAACAACTTTTGGGTAATATTTGTGAACATCCTGCTAATAAGATCAGATGCAGTTCCCAAGAAATATCTTACAAAATCAAACAGCATATCGATATTTGTTCCAGCTCGGTCACGACAATCTCTTTTTCGTTTTTTAATTGATTCAACCCCTTATATTATACATCCTTGAGGTCAAATTATTAACTTTCAATTTATTGTGGACATTTTTAACCTGCTAAAATACCATTATTTAATTTATAAGACAATATCCACGATTCGGACTATTAGCAAAGTCATAAAAAGCATTTTTAGTAAGTAATTAAGCTGGTAATTTCAATCTTGAACCAGTGTAACATTATTATCAGAGACCAGTATGAACTTTGAAAATCCAATGTACAAAATATGACCAAAAGCGAGTAATGTCACAGCAATATTATAATCTTGAATTTAGTTTAGATTACTGTTAATTGTGGCGTACTCCAAGACCCAATTATAGATTTTGATCTAAATTATTGAAAACGCATTTTCGTCAATTTTTTTTGAATTTAAGCCATTTGCTGACAACTCACATCAACTTAGGCCAAAAAAAATTGTTTTGTTGCCCTCAGCGACCGACCGAAAAATATAAAATATTGGGTCGCTTTTTTTCCTCATATACCTCGGCTATTTACGATATCCTTAGTTTTCACGAGTTAAAAAAAATCCGACCGACCGACCCAATTTTTTCAATTTTCCGACTTTAGGGCAACATAAGTTTTTTTTGGGTCTTACTTATCTAGTGTCACTATATAATTTACACTTTGTAACACAATTTCGACAGTCAAGTGGCGCAACCCTAACCCTAGTTTCCAGTTTCTTAATAGAACAATAAGAATATTTGTACAATAATATTATTTGTACAATAATAGAATAGAGCACTAAGAACACTAAATAATTATTTCACTACAGTAAGTACCGTTCACCAATATTTAAGCACTAAGAACACTAGTGATTACAATCAGTGAAAATAAACCTAGTGCAAATAAGTGTTTAGTGCACAAATATAACCCTTTTTTTCGCATTTAGCTAAAACATGCACAGTTTACTAGGTGGGCAAGGCGGGGCTAGTTTCTTATCTAATCACTAGTGTAAACGAAGAATCAAATGTTTAAGCTCTTAGTACTGTGTAGCTAATAAAAGGTACTTAACACAATCCTGTAAACAAATGTAATTTTAAACATCCATATTCAAACTTGTTGACAGTATTTCTCTTTTGTGCACTTCAAACTGTAATTCCAGGTCATGTCTGATTGTTCAGCTAACATCATAAGGTAATCTGCCTAAAGTATAAATCGCCTTTAAATGTGTCATAAACCTGGGAATATATCCTATATTATGCGTGTATACATAAGGCGAATACATGAATACACAATTTGGTATACACATAAACAGTGCATTCTTTCATAATGTTGTTCAATGTCCATCAAAAAATATAAACAGTGGAAGAGCTTCATTTTCTAGCTTTTAATGGAATTACCACTTTCTATCAAATACAACATATGGATTTTCCTGAATGGAACTAACGTGCGTTGTTCCGCAGACATATGCTACGTGCCTCACTATTATTCAAACAAATTACTGTCGTTAAATTCCCACAGTATGTTTAATACTCTGCGTGTTTCTAATTATAGTAATTTTTAAATTTTTATTCACATATCATGTTTTTGCGTGTATTACACAGCTTAATATTCGTATATGTAGTCACTATATGTGTAATTACTTCAGGCCGTGACCTTTATTGCAACATTTCCGCCAATGTATCGTCATACCAATTCTCTGTTCAATTGATATTGAATAGCCTATGACTGATCTATCCGTGTTTTTATACGTTCACGTCTCATCTTGAGTTGACCTAAATTATATACGACCGTAGATGTAATGTTAATCATGTTCATCGCTTGTAACTAGTAATTAGGTTACCATTGTTTCCCGAGTAGAGATATGTTTTTTAATGTACTTCTTAAAACGTGTTTTTTATTATACAACATCCGATTAGACAGGCATGTCCAGAAAGCGGTGTTTGCTTACACACGTTTTCGTGGACTTCCGCTAATTTGTTTTATCGGTTTACTTCGCCCACGACAAAACCCGTAAAACATTGTATGCGTGCACTAAGAAACAGTGAAATGCATTTGATACATTTGAACGTCTGATCCAAATTTTCTTGTATTAATTTGGTGAAAATAAAAACGTTCGCGACGCCAACGAATGAAAACAAATTGTCACTGAAACCCAAACAAAGGTCAGTTTCTCACCGGGGAAAGCAATTAATTGCCTGCGAACCGGTAAATGAGACGCGTGTTTTGTTTTCGGGGATAATTTGTTTCCTGGTTGCGGCGCCAAAAAAATGTTTTCATTATACCACAGTCCCTTTGTGATTACAATAAATTGAAATGCATTCATATAAGAGGTCGAAGCTGTGAAAGTACTATTCCGCTGCGGGCGCAGGAAAAGTACAACAAGGCAAAAGCTTTACCATAGCGTACGCGACTCTTTCATTCAAAACTATCGGCTGTCACGGCAATACTGTTCTGTAATGGAATTAGCAACATTAATTTCAAACACATAAAAGAATAAATACACTGCGGTATTGAACGTGTGTCTAATGCAATTATTTCACCGACTACGAGCTGGAACAGTGTGCTACTATTTACTTTTCCCCGTGCAGTTAAGGTCACAAGTTCGGAACTTGCGATCTTAAATGCGATCATTACAAGCGGTTGATTTTGTTGGATAACTAGGGAGTTCGATACCAGAGAGTGATTTCAGCTATATAGTCTAATATAGTTGACGCGGTGACACATTTTATGCGTTGTAATTCATTATTCCGTGCCGTATATTTACGTAGGCGTTAATGCATCAGTGGATGGTGACAGTACACAGACAATGCGAACCGTTGTTGTCGCCAGTGGACGTGCTATATTGTGATTTGGATACGTTTTCTCTGAAGGTAAGATTGCCAATGATGAGGGCTCTCTCATCGTTACTGGGGGCGTTCATCTGTTTTCGTATCGGAATACGCTGTTTTTTTAAAAACAAATTATAACGCGCCTCGATTGCATTAATTCAATTTGTCTCCGTGCCCATATGCACCTTGTTATGTTTAACAAAATCCCTTATTAAATCGTTTCTTAACTTATTCTGTTTTTTTTGAGCGCTAGGAGTGTGAATGTATTTTTTGAAACGATTTTCTGTTTGTATAAGGAAACCCGTAATAATACTATTACTATCTTGTGTGTTAGAAATACTAGTGTTCTGTTTTATTTACTCTCCTCTCTAGAAGCGCGTGCAAAAACATACACTTATTTACAAAGCTCGGTAACAGATGTTTTAGCTGATATCGATGGGAAACAGTAAATACATTTGTCAGCTTAGTAATGTATTGCCTACCAACCACATGGATGCATGGATGTGGTTTTGCAGCGACTACATCAGATAAACTAGCAAACCCAGACGCGGCGAACCAGTGCATGCTTCCAATGCAGAATTGCTCTGTACAATGTTCTGCTGAACACCGAAGTGCGTGTGGAGATTCAAAATACATCAGAGCAATCCACCAGGACAGAATTAAATTCATCTGTGTCACATAAGGCATGCCGCGACACCGACTAAAGATTTAGATCCACACATGTAATCCTTTAGTCGACAGTGCCGTGTTGCCACCTGCATTTAAGAAGAGCCGTCATTTTATCGAGCCTTTTATTCACTGAATTAAACCCGATGCTCGCGATACCATCTGTTACGATCGTGTTTTATGAATAGACTTCTTATATACATCTCGCCAACACAGAGGGGAAACACGCGGCGTTTGTTTTCATACCATGGCGGTAGAAAAGTGTCAAAGCCACAAAGAATCCTGGCGATGACTCTCGTGCGACGTTAATTTCAATGGTTCATACGGCTTTCAAATGTTGTACATTTCATGTGGTGTCCATGTAACCACGTGACGCTCACATCTGTCATTGAAAGTTCAATTCGATATTTTTCATTAATTGTGTATTGCGGTAAATATAATTGAGGTAAAACGCGTAAAATTGAATATTCAATGTAATACAATGTCATGGAATGAGTAAATAGTTGATGAGGTATTGCGACATAACGTCATTGAAGGTGCGATACTATACCGATTTAATGTGACACAATTTCTGTGAGTGTTAAATGTAATACCCTATCATACAGGTTGGGGGTAATGCGACTTGTTATAATGAATGTTAATGAAAAATAAAAAGCAACTCAAACAGAAAACAGTGAAATATATTGCAATACTGTAGAATGGGTTACACAGTAACGTAGACAGAGTTATGCGAAATTGTCACATTGATTGTTTAAAGTAATACCATATTGTTCAAGGTTCACAGCGAAAAACATTATGTTAAATGTTTATACGTGCGACGATGTATTGCAATGTAATATCATTGTCGATATTATGCGATACTGTGACATTAAATGTTCAATGTAATTCCACATCATTGAACGTTTAGTTCGATGGCATACCATTGCAGGTTTAGTGTTATAACTGTTTAGAGCGTTACATACCAATGATGATGTGTAGCGGAACATTGTCATTGAATGTAGAATGCGTCTCCACAATATTGAATATTTAGTGCAATGTCATATTATTAAATATTTAGTGCAGTACCATATAATTGAATATTCAATGCAACGCCATATCATTGAATATTCACTGCAATGCTATATCATTGAATATTCAGTGCAATGCCATATCATTGAATATTCAGTGCAATGCCATATCATTAAATATTTAGTGCAATGCCATATCATTGAATATTTAGTCCAATACTATATCATGGAATATTTAATGCAGTGACATATCATTGAATATTTAGTGCAATGCCATATCATTGAATATTTAGTGAAATGCCATATCATTAAATATTTAGTGCAATGCCATATCATTGAATATTTAGTCCAATACTATATCATTGAATATTTAATGCAGTGATATATCATTGAATATTTAGTGCAATGCCATATCATTGAATATTTAGTCCAATACTATATCATTGAATATTTAATGCAGTGACATATCATTGAATATTTAGTGCAATGCCACATTATTGAATATTCAGTGCAATGCCATATCATTGAATATTTAGTGCAATACTATATCATTGAATATTCAGTGCAACGCCATATCATTGAATATTTAGTGCAATGTCATATTATTAAATATTTAGTGCAGTACCATATCATTGAATATTCAATGCAACACCATATCATTGAATATTCACTGCAATGCTATATCATTGAATATTCAGTGCAATGCCATATCATTGAATATTCAGTGCAATGCCATATCATTAAATATTTAGTGCAATGCCATATCATTGAATATTTAGTCCAATACTATATCATGGAATATTTAATGCAGTGACATATCATTGAATATTTAGTGCAATGCCATATCATTGAATATTTAGTGCAATGCCATATCATTAAATATTTAGTGCAATGCCATATCATTGAATATTTAGTCCAATACTATATCATTGAATATTTAATGCAGTGATATATCATTGAATATTTAGTGCAATGCCATATCATTGAATATTTAGTGCAATACTATATCATTGAATATTCAGTGCAACGCCATATCATTGAATATTTAGTGCAATGCCATATCATTGAATATTTAGTGTAATGCCATATCATTGAATATTTAGTGCAATGCCATATCATTAAATATTCAGTGCAACGCCATATCATTGAATATTTAGTGCAATGCCATATCATTGAATATTCAGTGCAATGCCATATCATTGAATATTCAGTGCAATGCCATATCATTAAATATTCAGTGCAACGTCATATCATTGAATATTTAGTGCAATGCCATATCATTGAATATTTAGTCCAATACTATATCATTGAATATTTAATGCAGTGACATATCATTGAATATTTAGTGCAATGCCACATTATTGAATATTCAGTGCAATGCCATATCATTGAATATTTAGTGCATTACTATATCATTGAATATTTAGTGCAATGCCATATCATTGAATATTTAGTGCAATGCCATATCATTTAATATTTAATGCAGTGACATATCATTGAATATTTAGTGTAATGCCATATCATTGAATATTCAGTGAAATGCAATATCAATGAATATTTAGGGCAGTGCCATATACTTGAATATTTAGTGCAATGCCCTGTCATTGAATATTTAGTGCATTACTATATCATTGAATATTTAACTCAGTGACATATCATTGAATATTTAGTGCAATGCCATATCATTGAATATTCAGTGCAACGCCATATCATTGAATATTTAGTGCAATGTCATATCATTGAATATTTAGTGTAATGCCATATCATTGAATATTCAATGCAACGCCATATTATTAAATATTTAGTACAGTACCATATCATTGAATATTTAGTGCAATGCGAACTACTGTGATATGGTGTAATTGTTGGTGAAATCTCATTGCATGCCAAAGGTTTAATACGCCACCATACCATTGGCGATGTATTGCAAGACACTATCATTGGCGGTGTAATGTTATATCATTCCATTGAAGGTTCAATAGCCATACAATATCATTGACAATATAATGCGACACCATACCATTGACGATTTATTGTGCTACCATTCCATCTAAGCTTCGATGCGATACGAAATTATTAAATGTTTAATGTAATACAACATAATTAACTGGACATCGCGATATAATGTCATTGACGGTGTAATGCAGCTCGAATACATTGGTGATTACATGCTATACAGCGTTATTCACCGTTTAACCTATGGCGCTGTCATCTTATGTCTAAGCGACATTATACAAATACTGACAGATATACAGATGTGTTGCCCTGAGAAAGAATTGTTAACCGAGGTCAATAAAACTCTTCGAGGATCGACAATCTGTTTATCGATGGCGACTGGGGTCAATATTTGTATTATTTTACGGAATAAAAAAAGCATTTTGTCAAAGGCTGCACTGTAAGATCTCTCTTGCTTCAGTTCCCAATGACAACAAATTACATTTGTCCGTGTGAATTTATATATTACATAATCCATTCCATAATTACTATCACGTTTAAGGTTTTTTTAGGTGTAAGATAGCTAGCGGGCGACCGTTTGACATTCCATAATCAGCGATGTTTACACATAACAGAACAACACACTGTTTTGGGTCCTCTCTAACCTAAATAAAACAACACATTTCTGGTGAAATGAACAATTTAATGTAACCAACATGTATGTACAATACCCAAGAGTCATATCAGTACCTTGGTAAAATAAATAGAAGCTTTAAACGTCATTTCAAGACGTCAACAAATCCTACAATGCCGTGAGAAATTCAAATTTCAGCACAGACCAATAGGGTCGTGCTGTTCCATGATTTTCTTTCAATGCAAGATATTTTGTTGAAAAAAACATACAATTGTTCGACCTGTTCACAAATTAGATGCGACTGTTCGAGAAAACGCCGGCAAAACTCAACGATGAAGAAGCAATTTTTTAGATGTCATAACGTCTAAGCCTTAGATAACGTCTTTGACTGCTGAAAAGTTAATATTCAAAAACATCCACCGACAAATGCGTTGTATAATAAGGTATAATAACACACGGCACTGTAATAATACAGTACAATGTCATTAATGTGTTTTTTGTGATACATTTTCATTTGCGATAAAAGCAATTGCGATACTATAAATTTAGCGATGTAATGCGATACTATGTCACAGAAATTGTAATGCGATTTCCATAGTATATCATTGCTGGTGAAAATCGATACCATGGAATTGAATGTTTGAATCGATATTCGGCCATTCACGGGTTTTGTGAAAACTTGCCATTAAAGCATTCTGCGATATAAGTCCTTCAGTATCTTCAGTAGCATGCTTCTGTGATACGAGGCCATTACATTCTGCAGTTATAAAGTGCGTGTCTAAACACAGACGTTACGGTGAACAATCGCTTCAGAACATTTCATAAAAATGTGCTCAAACTTGTCGAGTCTCTTGATTTTTGGCGATTAGATTATAAATGACAATTTAATGACAAGCGAGTTATCTGTCCATCCGGAGTTCCCGATCGACTGAATTAAGAAAAAAAAAAGAAATGTTAAAGACACGAGGTTGAAAATGGTTATATTACAAAAAAGTATATATGGAATTTGTTTGACATTTGTACACTCATAAATGAAAGGTTATCTGACTTTCTGTCAGAAAGATATCCCAATCGGGCCATTAATCAAATCTAACGGGCCATTATTTATTAAGAAAATGATTAGAGATACAGGAATGGCATAGAATTAATAGTACATATATAATAGTCGACTTTTATCATTCCTTTGGGGATGTCCACCTTCATAGGTAATTTCAGTTTTACTGTTCTGAACATAATCGCCGAAAAATATGTATCTAATTGTTATATTTCGAAATGGAGTCGATGTGGAATACTCCGAAAATTAGATAGAAGGGTCGAGAAGGGAGGAATGCCTGCTTTTATCTGCAATAGTGCTGTTCGTGTCGTTTTAGATTAACAGAAGCCAGCGTTAGATGCGTTATACTAGGCGTGACATTAACTACTGGCGGTGTAACGAAAATCTATGTTTATACAACTGCAATTGTACACTTACATCCCCATGTTTGCAGTCTTTCTCTCAATTGTGTCTAATGCGTAACTATATATAGAATTCAGGCACTCGACAGTTTTACACTCCTCGTCGAGTCATATATCTCTTCTTGAATGGCGTATTACTCGCCGTATGGCGAAGAAGAGTGCTTTTAATTGTATTATCACATAGTACAAGCTCGGGCGCTTGGTAATTGTGTTATCTGCTTGTACAGTCACTTTGGTTAACACGTCGCGTGTGTGTTATCATGCGGAGGCGGCTGAAACAACAAGTCACAGGCTGGAATGATATTTGCATTATGCATGAAAGGTGGCGGGGGCTGTTTGTATATTGAAACTGATGACATTTGTAAAGAAACCAGTACACTGTTTAAAAATACGTCATTCCGATCGCCTCTGTTGCCTAGAAAGCCGTGCTGTGGGACTATTAGTTCTATCTGCTGGTACGACACGTGTAGAACTCCTCGTGCTAGAGGCACCGTGTTTCAAGGTAGGTGACCTACATCTTTTATGAACGTTTGGAAAAAAGGACAAACAAACAAAAACGAATACCCTCGATCGATTAGAATATATAACGTGGAATTCACTGACGTGATGAGAAGTCATTGAAACTAGAACGCATATCAGTAGACCGACTTAAATCTAAAACAGCGTATCTTCTCAGAATTTCAACGCAATTAAGTCATACATCTGTCTATATGAACTTAACCCGACTCATACTAAACACAGCTGTATGCCGACTGCGTTGCCTACCGTCAGTGTGAGCTTCATCCGACCTGTAGCGATAGCGTGATAGCCGGGCAAATTGCCGGCACGTCCATATCCCTAATAGATCACAATCCCGTATATGGCTCCTTCGCGATAACAGTAACAATTGTGGTTTAATTGCCGATTTAATGGTATCTCCTATACAAAGGCGCGATTTGAGTAATTTGTTTATACCTTCGCGCGAGGTTTCAATAAAATTATTCTTTTTGAAATTGTGATTTTTTTTATACAAACTGTAGGTAGAGCTTCGCAACAAAAATCGGGAAGTCTGTTAAGCGGTCATACGTGTACAGGTGTATGTATGGCGTTCGAAGTCGAGGCTGAACACGTTTTAAACGTGTCCGGAGCTGCAGTGATTATTTCTGGATTTTTATTGAAAGGGGTCGTTCACTTGTAGTTATATTGTTATGTTCCATTTTGTAGATACTATTCTCAAATGGCCAATGCGATTTGTTAACAATTTACGTTGGTCTCGCGCTCTCAACGAGATCTCGGTGGTCATTCACAAATAAAGTCTATTACCTATCTAGTTAGAACATTAATAGATTTCACCTTTGCTGCTCATTGATTTCGCACTTGATTTACTCCTTTAAATAATAGATCAAAAAAAAAAGATCAAAAAAAGTGTAGATTACCACTGACCTTGAAGTAACACCAGGATAAAAAGTACATGCTAAACTCGCGTGGCGTCTGAATTTGCACAACATTTGCAACCTGTTGCTCTCGGATAGGATAAGATTTTACGATGAGAAATCGCGATTGTGTGCTCAATTTCAACGCATCTGATTTCTATTCAACTTGTGCGCCCTCTATCGTCAACCCCCGCATGCAACGTGCCAAATGGCTTCGCTAGAGACAACACTGCCAAATGTTTTTTTATTGCCGTGACATAGTGGAGAACATTTGGTTATAATGTCGACGCGTTTTGTAATAACTAGTATGCCCATTTTGTGAATACTTTCCGACGCATTTTGTAATGAAAACATTTAAAGTGGGACGGTCGTCACCTGCGCACGCGCGGGAATTGAGTCCTAAGCGATGATAACAACACACGCTAAAAGCGCAAAGTCTTATGGATAGACGCTTGTTTGTAAACAATGACACGCTATGGTAATCCACAGTCCCTCGGGGGAATGTGGGTAATCTGACGCATGCGCAGGTGACGGCTCCACCGCTTTAACTGTTTTGTAATAAAAAAGTTATCTGTTTACTTTTCACCATCGTTTTGATTCATACTAAAACTGTTTTGTAATTTGTGCAAATATAGATATAATATTTTGTGATTTATCTTGTTTATGTCGAGTTTTCTCGACTCATCTACAATATTAGTAGGTTATGTGGATGCGATCGAGAAGAAGGAACGAGTGATTAACTCGATCCTGTTAATTGTCTACTATACAAAGTCATTCAATTGTTTAATAACTCGTGCTGAAGTATTGATCTGGTCTTGAAATTAATCGGACTTAGTTAGCAATGCTGTTTTGTGCCAAATTTAACCTAAAACTATACAAAGTCATTCAATTGTTTAATAACTCGTGCTGAAGTATTGATCTGGTCTTGAAATTAATCGGACTTAGTTAGCAATGCTGTTTTGTGCCAAATTTAACCTAAAACTATACAAAGTCATTCAATTGTTTAATAACTCGTGCTGAAGTATTGATCTGGTCTTGAAATTAATCGGACTTAGTTAGCAATGCTGTTTTGTGCCAAATTTAACCTAGAACCAGGAACCGGTTTTCGTCGCACATACACCCCCGCATGAGTCTTCCTACCATCCCAGCACGAATGATAGAAGCCAAACATATTAACAATGTTTTTAGAACAGGATCATATGCGTTTTGGGAGTTCGGTTGACCAGGCACATCCAACCTTAAATAGTTTCGTGGGTTTCGATCCGTTTCATTTTTCGGAGATATAAACGCACCTCCAACATGGATTTACAGTAAACACACTTTCGGAAATATACCAGTTTGAATTTCCCGACAAGTGAAACACGTCAATGAGTAAGTGAATATTATGCATAATCTTATCAAAATGTTCAGTTTACTGAAGACTATAATTAAAGTGGATGTAAAACAACATGTTTAAAATTTTGTAAAAAAGAAAAAAAAAAGACGTCAAATACAGGAATTATTAGCACGTAAATAAAACATCGGTATAGTATGGGTTGAGATCAGTGCCAACACATTTCTATTAGCATTATACCATTATGTTCATATTCGTTTTTCCTTTTGTTATCATCTTTTAATTATTTCATCAATATGTTCACATTTTTATATTATTTTATCATTATGTTCACATTAATTTTTATTTTGTTAGCATTTAAAATTATTTCAGCAATTTGTTCACATTAATTTTTATTTTGTTAGCATTTAAAATTATTTCAGCAATTTGTTCACATTTTTTACATTATTTTATCATTATGTTCACATTAATTTTACTTTTGTTATCATTTTTTAATTATTTCATCAATATGTTCACATTTTTATATTATTTTATCATTATGTTCACATTAATTTTTATTTTGTTAGCATTTAAAATTATTTCAGCAATTTGTTCACATTTTTACATTATTTTATCATTATGTTCACATTAATTTTTATTTTGTTAGCATTTAAAATTATTTCAGCAATTTGTTCACATTTTTACATTATTTTATCATTATGTTCACATTAATTTTACTTTTGTTATCATTTTTTAATTATTTCATCAATATGTTCACATTTTTATATTATTTTATCATTATGTTCACATTAATTTTTATTTTGTTAGCATTTAAAATTATTTCAGCAATTTGTTCACATTTTTACATTATTTTATCATTATGTTCACATTAATTTTACTTTTGTTAGCATTTTTTAATTATTTCATCAATATGTTCACATTTTTATATTATTTTATCATTATGTTCACATTAATTTTTATTTTGTTAGCATTTAAAATCATTTCATCATTATGTTCACATTTTTACATTATTTCATCATTATGTTCACATTTTTACATTATTTCATCATTATGTTCACATTTTTACATTATTTCATCATTATGTTCACATTTTTACATTAGTTCATCATTATGTTCACATTTTTACATTATTTCATCATTATGTTCACATTTTTACATTATTTCATCATTATGTTCACATTTTTACATTATTTCATCATTATGTTCACATTTTTACATTATTTCATCATTATGTTCACATTTTTACATTATTTCATCATTATGTTCACATTTTTACATTATTTCATCATTATGTTCACATTTTATATTTCTGTGAGTACCCTTCCGATGAGCAATCCAGCGCTTCGATTTTTCTAGAACTTTGAAGAATGGCAAATTTCGACCCCGCCCCCCCCCAGCAGAGTCTAATTCGGGGAAGGCATCGTGAAAAAATAAAATAAAATCCCGGCCGGATAAATCTACTGCCATGTGCAATTTTTTTTTCTCCTAAGGCCACACTGAATTAATTTTATGGATGACATCCTCTGAAGACCCCAAAACTAATGCGAGAGGGCGAAAAAAAAAAAAATCGACCCCCAAAAAAATGCTACTAAAACCACAGGACTACGGAGCAATTATTACGAACTTAACCACAGTGTATCAAAAAAACAACAAGTCTTTATTTGTAGGAGGCACATGCTGATGTACACATTTCGTACTGTATTACTGTCACAGGTATCAGCTTTGATTTTGAAAAGGCAAGAGGATAAGGCAGATGTTAGCTTTGCCAAAGGCATACACATCAACTCAATAATAAAGAAACACTTACTGTGCTGTATTGAAAAAAAAAATAATTAAAAATGAACAATAAGTTTGTCAACAGCAGACTGGAAATTAACTTCTTTGACATTCAAACTACAGCTTTTAAAGTGACACTTCAGATAGACTAAAGCATAAGTGTAGACACAAATTCTCTAGAACTACTTCAACTATGTAACAAATTATAAGAGGCTCGATATTGAAAAAAAAAAACACCAACAGAGAGTCAACAAAAATTTGGATGCAGAAAATTATGTACATGTATCTTGATGAAAATGCGTCATATGATCAAAATATTACTGAATGTGTGTGCAAGCAAATTATACGAATCAGAAAATGAAAAAAAAATAATAAGAAACTTTTCTTCACCCCGTAAGGGGACTTCGGCCAAGGAGCTTCTGCTGCTTTCGTTGCAGTTTTGTCGACTTCAATGCGGACAAAGCAATCGAACTGATTTGTCGCCTGACCGACTTTTAGGCCACCATACACCTCCACTCCTCTCCCATTTCTCTCATCATTGCAGAAGAAATGCGGGACAGCCACTCTGGACAATATGTTCTCAATGTTGTCTGGGCGAAACTCGCTTGCCGCTACCGACCTCTCGTATAGCTGTGTAAACGTCTCCCTGGCCAATGTCAATTGCGTACCAGTCTACAACAATCCCTCCTTTCACCTCTGAACTTTTATGCTCACGTATTTTGGTGGTGTGGTCGCCATGTTGGATCATTTATGGCAAAATTTGCATGTTTTGAGGCAATCTCTTTCCCATAGGTCTTTGCGCTTTACGTAACGCGCATCTAACTGTGCGGAGTTTGGTTTTGAGGTAGTCCAAAACGAGTTTTACGACAAGTCGGCGCTTTGCGACAATATGAGTCGGCAAGTTCCGGACAGAAAACCGATCTGTAGAGACTCGTCGTCGGAGATTTTTTTTTTTTTTTTTTGAGAACAGGCGAAAACTAATGCGCGCGTGGATGTCATCCATAAAATTAAATCGGTGTAGCCTAATCCAGCTTTTGAAAGAATGCGCCGCTCCTGTGTGGATGGTACCCAATCCTGGCCTGTGGTGGCCAATGCTATCCAAGCATAAGACCATATTGGTCGAGCACTTGCTGGCATATTCCCCACCCCACGTTTCCCATGGCGACCCCTTCTTCTTCCCGAACGGAAACAACGACTCAATTCATCTCTGATGTCTTGAAAATGCCGTGCGGAGAGTGTATGTGCCGAAGTCACCAGACGCGACGGGGAGCTCCAATTTGAACCAACTTTGAACATTCTGACCGGGATTGGTTTCAACCGGCAGCGACGATCGTGACACTGTTTCAGCATCGGTCGCTGAAACAGCTTGCTGTAACAACAAACTTGCATCGCACAAAGCTTCCCCAATTTCGGACACTTTGCCGAGGGAGACAAAACAGGACCTGGCGCAGTCGACATTTCCCCCCGCCACGCGTGTGTATAAAGCCACATGACCTATCTATTATAATTAGCTTCGACTTGTTTTAGTAAATTCGCTATAAATAAAATAAAGCTTATGTCTATGCTGTACCAAGGACAACTACTCGCATGTACTCGCGCCTACGCTAATCTAGGGAGTTTGTTCACCATGCATAAATTATCATAATTAGACAGATAAACATGTCAAATAATGCTAACATGATTACAAAATGATATATAAATGTGAACAAAATGACGAAATAATGTAAAAATGCTAATAAAATGTCAACATAATGATGAAATAATTAGAAAAAAAAGCTAACAAAATGAAAAAAGAATGTGAACATAATTATAAAATGCTAAGAGAAATGTTTCGGTATTGATCTCACCCCATAGTATAGATGTTAATAGATGATTATGAAAACAAAAGCGTAAATGTTCTATACTTGTATTTATTTATTTATTTATTTATTTATTTATTTATTTATTTATTTATTTATTTATTTATTTATTTATTTATTTATTTATTTATTTATTTATTTATTTATTTATTTATTTATTTATTTATTTATTTATTTATTTATTTGATATATGAGCAATGTTTCATCGTTGTTGAAAATAGTTAAAGCCTTCTGGCTCTACAAGATTGAGCATCGTGCCACTAGTGCGCGGTCTTCAATACATAAAATGCATAAGCTTGCGTTGCTGTGGTGATAAACTGCTTTTAATCTGTTCATTGAAACGACACATTCTGTTTCTACGATCGCATGCTCCCCGCAGCTCAAATAATCCAAATTATGCTACAGTTCTTTCTTTCTGAATAAATAATATATTGTCTTTTCTACACAACATGAAAACTAGAGATGATGCATAGGAAAAGTTTTTTTTGAAGTTGGACGTGTTTTTTTTCGAACCGTGGAACAAATGGCCGCCGGTATCTCGTTGTAAATGAGACAGCACGAGACTTCTTTTTTGCCCCTCAAATAATGTTTCATCCTCCACCCCCATCGATCGCGTGCGCTGTTCCCCGATCTATATGAACATGATGTTTGGAACCCTGTAGGCGATAACGTAAGAAAATGGAAAACGATTTTGACACGTAACAAGCGAAAATGTTGTGGCTTCCTTGTGTTATCTCGGCAGCCATTGGTAATGTACTAAATCAACCAAATACGTTTTTGGCAGATTTGCTTATCACTGTCAGTCACATTAATCATTATGTCTCTAGACGATCATTTTAATTACAAATACCACAACGGATAGCAAGCCGGGAACCATAAATCATTACAACAACATATACATATAATCCCACGGTGTGTTTCTTATCGAATGGATTTATTAAACGTATGAAACGGTGAACACATATTGCATATCAACTATCAATTGTGGCAGGTAATTATCATGTTTTTGATTAGAATCGATATATGCCAGTTACCCCATGTGGAACACAATAAGCTCGTTTCTCGTGATGTATCTTGAAGTCTATACACTCCTCTCCTTCTCGTTTAAATAAGTATTTCATAAAATACATCTACAATTATTGTCACCGAAATTGCTATTTTAATTAATTTGTTAAAAATATTAACATTTTCAATTAGTGTGTTCGGTTATATCCCACGTTTTCCATCTACCCAATTCAAAGTCGTAAAGATGGGGACAATACTAGAACGACCACAGTACATTTGAATGGACTAATATATAGTAATAAGTAATATATACAATGTTATTGTTAGATGATGACGGGTTGGGTAGAATGGGCGAGGGGTGTAATTTTTCTGCGATTAAGTGATGCAGTCTCGTTATATTATGAGTTCAGTACAGTAGTTATGCTATGCAGTACATGTGTTAGACAGTATATTTGTTATGCTATGTGATGCAGTCTCGTTATATTATGCGTTCAGTACAGTAGTTATGCTATGCAGTACATGTGATAGACAGTATATTTGTTATGCTATGTGATGCAGTCTCGTTATATTATGCGTTCAGTACAGTAGTTATGCTATGCAGTACATGTGTTAGACAGTATATTTGTTATGCTATGTGATGCAGTCTCGTTATATTATGCGTTCAGTACAGTAGTTATGCTATGCAGTACATGTGTTAGACAGTATATTTGTTATGCTATGTGATGCAGTCTCGTTATATTATGAGTTCAGTACAGTAGTTATGCTATGCAGTACATGTGTTAGACAGTATATTTGTTATGCTATGTGATGCAGTCTCGTTATATTATGAGTTCAGTACAGTAGTTATGCTATGCAGTACATGTGTTAGACAGTATATTTGTTATGCTATGTGATGCAGTCTCGTTATATTATGCGTTCAGTACAGTTGTTATGCTATGCAGTACATGTGTTAGACAGTATATTTGTTATGCTATGTGATGCAGTCTCGTTATGTTATGCACTCAGTACAGTTGTTATATTATGCAGTACAACTTTAAAATATAATACCAAACTGAATTCTTGATACCTTTATCTATGGCAATATTACCTTCATATTATTCAATTTAATTAAGTACAGGTGAGTGAAATGCCACACTTGTTTTACATAAATCAGGTCACGACAGCCATTCTTGTAACCTCAATACTAGATCTTCAGAGCTCTATGGACGGGCAACTGTTTCGATCCCCAGTGGGCTTTTTCCGAAAGAGTGTAGATTAGGTTAACATGCTATAATAACCCAATTCATTTTTAAGTCCCCTGACACGAACCGCGAAAACTAAACACACACAAGTCAATTACATTGCAATCATTCACTCTGTTGGTAACATCAGATTACCGCTCCTCTATATTTCTTTTCAGACAGGGTTCATTGCGGTTAAATAAATGATTTACATTTTCTGTAATTTAACAAATCGTCAAGACAATATAACAAATAGACATTTTTTCACGTGAATGTCTATAAAACAATCTTCACGCATATCACGAGATTGTACTAAATCCCAACGCAAACATTAGCCATTTACAGACGGGCGATAAGGGTGAGGGATGTGATTATACCAGTCATGATACACTTAATAAGTAACAAGACTCATTTGTTATTAACGCTATCTAATTATTTATCACTAATGGACTGACCATTAAATAGTGAAGTTTTAAAGCACTGAACATGTTACTGACGTCACTGATATAAACATTATCAGATGATTGTCACGTGACTGTTAAAGCATCACGGTCGCGGGGGTCATATCGAACACAATAATGTTAGAACGTGGACTCTTGCTGGGGGAATTGAACTATTTCGGTACGATATTATTTCACTGTTATGGTTACAATAGATGCTACATAATTTCTATGTCAGATAACATAGTTTGACGTTCACCGGCATTGCTAAGACTGGGGCTATATAAACACTGAATAGCGGTCGCGGTAAAAAAAAATATTCAATTCCTTAGTCCATTACGACTTACCTACACAACATGGAACATGCATGAGAATATGAATCCAAATTACAACTTGAAAGTGGGCAATTATCAAGAAACGAACGGCGTATTGCAAATGGAATAACAATAGCATGTGCACTGACACAAAATTGCATACCCGAGCAAAAAGAGTGGTATGAGACAGTGATTATGATTACAGTTTAGGTGGTGTTGTTATCACCATGGGAGGTCACAGTCCATGAAGCATCTAGCGTTGATTTTCCATTTCACGAAGGACTAGTCCTATATCTCGTTTCATACGAATATGCCGAGCCTCCATTCATCCAGAATGTATGAATTTACATTCTCCGGTACCTCAAACTACATACATCAGTTCACGTGCTCCATTAACCTGCACTGCACCAAATATCGTGATCTTTTGAGAAGTAGGGAATTTCCAGATTGTGCTTTTCACAAGTAAAAGCATTAATAAAATTTACTCTGGACTTTGAATTTTACAAGCATTTCAATCATTTCAACGATCATTCCATTTTTTGTTCTTTTTATACAAACATCAATACAATATCGACTAATATTGACAACTACCATCATCCTCTTGTGACTTGTGACTGTTCGTCTACTTCGTCTACTATGCCTCTATCATCTCAGGTGGTCGGAATAATGTGCAAAATGCTGGACTCCAAAAGATAATAGCATGCATACCAACTATTATAGAACCTCGTTGAATCAATTGGCGGTATCATTTTAAAATCATCAAGTACTCTGTTGAAGAGGATGCAGATAAATGGGCTAAAAGGGAGAAGGTTGAACCGGTACACTGTCAGAACGGGTCAAAGCTGTTAGAGGTGCAGCATGTTATCGCATTAACAAAACCCTATCACGCTTCCAAAGTAGGCCCAAATCTATATTCAGTGATCTGGAAGTACGTAAGTGTCTGTCTCCTCCAAATATGTGATTGTGCCTGTTGACAAACTGATAATCTTGTGTTTGTCTGTGGCAGATATTATTATGAATGTTTAAGCAAGAGACTTTGTTTCTCTGAGGCATCTGATAATTCTGCCTACAAACACCCTACATTTAGCAAGGGTGACATTAAGCTTTATTTGTCTGCCATTAAAACGGACTTCAAAACAATTTTGCAGGGGTAGAATTAATCAAATTTGAAAATTGCAGAATTCAAAGAACTCTTGGAAAACCTGAAAGCAATATTTCTCTCTAATATTTCTGCTATCAAAGTTGTTGTTCACAAAAAAAAATAAAATTGCTTATATCAGGGTTAGAATGCACCTAAACCGATGCAAAATAGTTTTACACAAAAGATCACTATCACTATGGTGAAAATGCTTTTCAATTTTGTTATTTTGCTTGCTGATTTATTCGTACTGACTCATGTAATTGCTTCTCACGTGTAGTAAATTCACTTCTCTACAACTACAATTGAACTACGTACGTGTGTAAATGTATTTTGATCCATGTGTATTGTTATTTATATCTCTGTAAGAAATATGGAAGACATGAATTTTTTAAAGGATTTTTCACCATTTTCATACAAATCCATGTCCATTACTTTAAAGAAAAGGCGCCAGCACATCAGCTATTGTTCAAGAAATTTACTATTTAAATCCCAAGTTTTGCAGTTCTAAATATATTAATCGCCCAGTAGATTTCTCAATCGCCCATCATCAACTTGATTGTAAATACGTTATAATATTGTGTTCAATTAGACGTATATCTATATGCACTATGTTAGGTTCACAATCTCTTGGGTGACATTTGACTTCGATTTAAATCGAAACTAGGCTGCAACACAGCATTGTGATCGTTTGAACGTGCCTCGCTCAATGAGAATATTTAAATTTCGTTCTGACTCCTGAAAACACATAAATGACAATCAATGCCCCGGCAATACCTATAGAGACTTGGAATAAAAGAAGCAATTTCTTGTCCTTGATGAAAATCAACCTTGAATAGCAAACGCAACAAGAGAAATACTATCGTTCTCAATTGAAAAGCCGCAACACAAACAAGAAACCTGCACGCGTCGGAGCGGATATTACACTTTAAATATACATTGATTTTAGTATTCTATTAACCCTTTGCGCTAGCACCAAATTATAGTGCTAATAACAGTACGGTAGATAGAATATAATGTTCCATTGTTAATAAACTCTCAGCCCTACTCCTTCCAATATTCGCTTTATAAGTCAGGATGCTGAAAGTGTACTCCATTCAATCAACGTATTGTAATCCTCGCACGTAGAGATAGACTGTATAGAACACGGATGAATTAAACTGAGCGATTTGTTGATTGATAGACAGACTGCAGCTTCGTTGATTAGGCGAGTTGTATGCGCTGAATTGTTATCATCGGTAAACTTAGACAGGGTGATCATCAGATCTTGCACTCTGACAGGTGACGATTATATTCGCAGGGAGTCTTTTCTGTTGTTTAATAATCTCCGGGATATTGAAGAAGATTTGTGTACAAGTGTATACACGACCGTCACAATAGGATGGAGAGATTGAAGTGGCATATATGTAATTTGCTCTTATATTAACTCGACCTTTCAGTAATATAGTGTGAACCATTGCGTAACATTTGACTGAACTACGTGTATGTGTTATTCAGTATGTGTTATTCTTTCTCATCACGCCAGTTTGAATTTGCATTAGTCATCTTACTTGACTACATTGGTAAAATAAATGGTGGTATTCTTTGTTCAATGTGTGTATGCCTGTTTAATATTAAAAAATACACATTGTAATGTGGGGTAAAACTATATATTTTTTTCTCCAATTATTTTGTAAATGGGAAAATATTAAGAACTAGAAGAAGCTCATATCTTCACCAAAGAGTCAAAATACTTCTTCTCACTAATATCCATAACATATTGTATTGATATATTTACATAAACCTTTTTGGAAACAAATATGTTTTGAATGGTTTATTTACTCAAAGAATCATACATTGACCTTACCTAACAATGGTGAAGAATCTAATAATTTTAAATTCTAATAACTTGGTTTATGTCTAAGAAACAACCCGTTTATAACGTTTTGAGTCATATAACAAGCATTCTAGTTTCTATGGTAACGAGATCCAGGTATCCCCAAACGTCTTATCAATTGGACTAACCTTTCCCGGATATGTCATGACAATTCTTGCATACATTTTGAGTTATATATAAAGAATCAATTCCAAAATCGTTGTTTCCATAAATTTGGATCAACATTTTTTCTAATATCGAATCAATAGTCAAGGGTAACCCTCTTCTAAAAATCTCATGACAATTTAGTCATAATTTGTTTACAATGTGTTTCCATGGCAACCAGACCCACATCTCTATCTAAATATGTGAATAATTGTTTTCGTCCTTCTGTTAAGGGAATCATACATTTCATTAAAATTCATTCAGAATGTTTTGCGCTGTCTTGCATACAAATGAACAAACACCGGCAAAAACATTAACTCTATGTCGGAGGTAATAAATGTTAATAAATTGGGGACAGTTTTTATTCGACACAATAATGAAGCATTATTCAATGTCATCCAATTTCCAAAATAACATATAAAACCATGCCAGTCGCACTATAAGTTACCACACAAAGATGTGAAACGGAATGATATCATCACCATAGCAACCAATGATTACTGTATTTAGAAACCTATTCTGGAAATTGAACGTCTTAGGCCAATATTCTTATATTGATTTTGAGTACATCATAATGAATTTAGGAAAACAATTTCTGGTTTTGATATATGCTTAAAGTGATAGAATAGTAACACACGTCACTGTGTTTACTATTATACTAACCTTCGTCAACGTTGAAATAGGGATATTAGTTATACTCAACAAACGCACTAATTTTGACTAGCGACACGTTGGTCACAGAGCAGAGCTGTTAAACATGAAAGATGATGAAATGCCTTATGCGATCAGCGCTTCATATGTGGAACTATAATTACTGCTCGCACTGCATATCCAAAATACATTCCCACAGTTTGTTCGTTTTGAAAATATTGATGAAGTGCTACCGTACAAATTTAATTTAGAAAAATGCAAACAAGTGTTAGTTTAAACAACGTAACATAACATGTATTTTCATGTTATCAATAATTTCTCATGGGTGACTTTTTAAGTAAAATCACCACGTATGTGTTTACAAGGCATATAAAGATTTATAAATATACCGGGTTAAATATAATATATTTGTCATAAAAATAGCATGCAAATACATTATCGACCTCATGAATAACTTAACCTTTTGAACAAATAATTGCACAATATATGCATTAACATTTTTATATGCAAGGTTTATGAAAGCATGATAAAGCATTTATAATGAATGACTTAATTACAAATATATTTTTTTTTCTATAATCACCCACAGCTGTTACAATCAGATAGGTTTGATTATCATGAATATTAAAAATGTCATATTAGATTTCTGTGATTATATTATAATTGAAAATGTAGTTTTTAAAGAGTTTTGTTAGATCATATCTCACTATTGCTTTGTCGTTGATATCAAATGATATGTTATTAATAATTATTGATACTCAAATAAGTAATCTATACTGGAGTTGATAATAAATAAATTACCAAATAAGGTAAATACACGTGATACTTGTGACCACTAACACAGAA
Organism: Saccoglossus kowalevskii; assembly: GCF_978046115.1. Lineage (NCBI taxonomy): Eukaryota > Metazoa > Hemichordata > Enteropneusta > Harrimaniidae > Saccoglossus > Saccoglossus kowalevskii. The sequence continues at coordinate 21,537,172 of NC_140654.1, forward strand.
ATGCATTTCATTTCACGAACCCCGATTACTGCATTGACTCGAGAGAAGAATTATAGGAAATTAAGGGCATTTTAATTGAAAAATTTTCTGGTAGTCACATAAACCGTTTAATTCACATTTCAATGGTTGTTTAAAATAGCATTTAACCGGTCTATGTAAATTTGTTTTGCAGTAGTATTCACATCTTTGACCAAAACATCACATTCTGAGGGGTATATAAACGTGTCATTATATTCCACAAAATGGTGGATGCAGTCTGCTGTTTTGCCATTATTTTTTTACTACTTACACCAGATATTACTGTGAATATAGAAACAAATTAAGTCTGACGATTGGCGATAAGACAATAAACCTCAGAGTAGGGCGACAACGTTTACATTTGTTCAGCTTCTGTAGAACGTGGTTAGTGTTTGTTCTGAAAAAAATATTCAATGAAACATTTAAAAAATGCAAGGTAACATCGTACATAGCCGCTTCCCATTGTCTTTTGACCCAGTTTCCTATTCCTATTCGTGATTATAGATATAGCGCAAAGCCACATCCTTAGTAGGAATATTGCGTATTTTGAGATTGTGAGTCGTGATTGAAATTGTATTACATATTACAGATACATCAGACATGACAAACTGTCATGACATATGGATTTAATGCTATATCTAAAGTGCTGCTACCGCGTCATATCAACGTACATGTACGATTGCATGTGAAAGTCCACAGAAAACACAACACTTTCTCAGTTGTGATTGTATTGCAATAATGTAGTGACACGATCTAATATTTTGAATTTCTATAAGGGAAAGTGGATTTCATCTTAAAATTTGCCAATAGCTCTAGATTTATTAAATTCTTTGCCTTGTTCGCGCCTTTAGTTTACACGAAACGGAAAACAAGTAAAAATCTAAAATCTACATAATATAAAGCACCTAGAGGTTTATATCATACATCAGCTCAAGGTGGATTTTATATAGATCAGTGTATAGACAGTTTTGACATTGAATAAATATATTGACTTAACAGTTATGCACAGTTAGAAATAAACGATCGACAGTTTGGTTCGAATACGAATCCAAGAACTTGCCTTTGAGATTTTCTAGTTATCGGATGTAGATATTGGCTTTCGAAGAATCTCATTTTCATATGTGGATTATTGTGTATAGAGTCGATTTACTACCGTTTCGAATAGACAAATTTATCGGAACAATAGAAGCAAATTCCAAAAGCCCGTATGAGACATGTGTGCTGCATCCCCATATCGGCGTACCCGATCTGCAAAAAAAGGCCTCGTCACGGTCTGTTGATATCACTTGTCGAATGCACTTCTTTCAAGTATGAGACTCTTTCGTATAACGCCTGTTTGTAGATTGTCCCCGTACACGAAAAGTCACTCGGGTGAGAAGAATGTTGGCTTTATCCCGTGATTAGAATGTTAAATTATTGAAATGAAATATTCACATTTGACGTTTACGGTTGTCAAACTGTAATAACTATTGTTTGGCATTATGTACCATCGCAACACATCGCCATATGAATATTAATACGTTCTGAGTTTTTAAAATGTATCTAAATTGTGGAACAGTAACACGCCGAAGTTATTATCCATATGTGCATATTTAATAACGTGAAGTAATTTCTCTTATTTCAGACGTCTAAATTAATATGTTGTTCGCACCAAATACAGTGAAATTATAGCTGACCTCGGGTCAATGGAAAATACGATTCGAGTCTACATGTCGAGGTTGTTTAGTGACAATACAACGCATGTATTGTTTTCAATATCTACACCGGGCTCTGCCTAATATAAATGTTGTACAGAATAATACTAATTGTATGAAGAAGTGTCCTTGGCATATTCGAAGCTGAATAAGTGTGTTTACTGAAATTTCGTGAAATTGTAGATACAATACGCAATACTTCAAAACAGATGAGTAATGAACTGAAACGAGCAATAACATCCTTAAACCCTTTCTTCATTGACATAAATGAAAGTGCCCAATCTCTTCTCTGTGGTATTGTTGTCTCTAATGCAGTCTCACCGGGCAAACTTAATTCCCGGAAAATAATGGAACGAATGACAAATCAGAGTAAACATGCTCTCTAAAAATAAATTAACTTGCAATCACATGCTCTCTCAATACGCGAACCTACATATATATATATATATATATATATATATATATCCATTTTATTTCATTTATCTTTCATTTTCCTATCCGTATGGTTTGATTGCCTATTTTCATCACTTTTGAAATCACGTGGTATCTTAAAAGTATATTTATCGTATAAATAGCCCGCACTTAATGCAGCCCATCGTTAGCGAAAGGTATCTCAAATTGTTTGCAAAAAGGTAGCATACTAAATTATTGTTCAATATTAAAAACAAAACAAAAAAACAGTTGTCCACTAACGCTGGCTGATAACTTTAATACAAGTTAGATACGTAACTCAACTTTGGCCCAGTATGGACGAAAAATCGATCCGCAATTATTACCAGCAATACCTGAAATATAGGTCATTTCACGTAGGGCATTGCTGTGGTAAATTTCATATTTTATTTATGTCAATGTATGTAACTGTGTTGCTGTTGCGTTTCAAGATGTTATCGTATTGCCTTTTACATAGCGAACAAGACGAAACGTGTCTGGTTATAATAACACATACAAATATCCAATTCTACGTAATTATACACATTATGTGGTAAATATTATCTGTACCTGCAGCGCCACTCATGTTTCTTATATCGTGTTCGGTCATTTGATACAGCTTATATATTACCCGGGACACATATTGCGTAAATACATCAGCAAATCTTTTGATTAATATTTTGAAAGGAAAAGAAAACGTGCCAGTACACATAATAGAGAGTAATAACGAGACTGTAAAACTATATTCCTAAAACTGATACAAGCAGTGATATCAATCATTCAACATGTAAATATGCCCACTGCGATCACCATTGTCAGTCGTGTCTCTGACGTCATACCATCTACGTATCGTGCACGTCTTTACGAATAATAATGATGAACATTTTTTTGCTTTGCCGCTACACAAACTGATCACGTGATGAGATCGAAGTGTCACAGAACGAATGGAGCGCGCACAGAAATCATTGTTTTAATATGACGTCATCTGCGCCGGAGGGCTGGGACACTTGCTATTTAGTTTGATGCCCTAAACAAACATACCTCATTATGGACCAAATATTCATTTGGGCCAATCTATTATAGGCTAAGCGGGATAAGGGTTTAAATTACTTGTGGACATCAAAAGTGGAAAAAAGAACTCTACTTGACATGCTAAATGCACCTCTTCAGCCTCTTATGAGCTAACCTACAAAATAATATTTTATGAGAAATTTTGCGTGTAGTAGTCAAATACATTGAAGTGCTTTATTTCATGAATCTCAAATACACGCTTATAACAGACGTGGATGGACATCAAGCAGCAAACTACTGACGGGTTTTGTGTACCACTGTAATACTTCCATCCCAGTAGCATAGTTCAGCTATAACGACTAATAACGTTATGTTAATAGTGTTATGTTACTACCGTTTACACTTTGCTCCAAAAATATGTTTATTTCGATTGTGACACGATTATGAGCAAAGTTTGGTAATGTTCTCTGGGTTGTTTATACCAAACACACACACACGCACACACACCCACACACAAATAAATACACTTCACTGTGAAGTTGTTACTCACAAGTTTTGTATTTAGCCAGGTCATCAGACAGGAATCGTTCATTCAAGAATGGGATACAACTGACAATTTCGATGGCCACACATATAGCCTAGTATGGCTGTATGATAGTGTCAAATAAAACATGCCAATGTGAAATGCTGATATTAAAATGCATAATTACCCATGCAGACATGCACAAAATATGATACCTAAGCCAATAATATGTTATATATGTAACAAGTATTCAATTTGAATAAAATTAGTTTTGCTGGAAATATTTTATCATTTATTTCACTTATTTGTTGATGTGCTCAATGTTTTCTATCACCTTTACCTAATTGTGTTGTTTTTATGTCATTTGAAACATCATGTCTCATTCAAAACCTTACATGTGAAACACAAATATTGTTAGTTACAATGGTAAGAAGATCAATCGTAAAAATGGCGGCGAAGGAATATCACTATTTGCTCTTCTTTTTGTAAATAACCATACAAAACCCCCAGATGGATTCAGTGGTGCAGTAGAGTTATCCTCTATATCTAGTTTTGTATCAAGAATTTGAATAAGTTTCATAATATCAATACAATTGGTATTTACAAATAATATCCAAACGTGACTTAAACAATAAATCCAACTGTACAAAACGCTGGATTACAAATCTAAGAATGATTTCAATGGTTGCATCATTATATTCACATAAAACCGGGCTGATAAACCGTCACGTACACCAAATCTAAAATAGAAACAAATTACAAAATATGGGTCACCCCCTGATGAGATTGAAGACCCATTGATATCCATAAAATAAATATAATTGAAGAAAACAATTATCAAAGTACATTTGCTTAGGAATGTACTTTAAAAAAAAATTTAGACCCTTTCGTATTGCATTCAGGGGATTACACCAGCAAAAATATTCTTATTCATTCGGATCTACGATTCTGTCTGCCGGGGGTCTGGTATTCAAATCCACATCCCAAATTTCGATCAATTTAATTTTATGAAGAATTATAATCCTTGTGGAGTTGAACAAATTGAAAAATAATGAAAAATATGCCCCAATTCTAGATTATAGTAGATACGCAATTGTATCCTCATTATAGACCTAATGCCCGAAATATACCTACCCCAAAGGGAGAACGTCCCTAAATCTGCATCTTCTGTAAGTGCATCATCGGGTTCTGCGCACGTGCAAATGCGAAATAACATAGAGCGCGCTTCAGCGAGTTGCTGACGTCACGGTTTCACTCCACAGCCATATAGTCATACGCAAAGAAGACAGTGGTCTCCATAATCTGAAACGTTTTCAAATAAGCTTTGATCACATTCGAAAGTTTTGCCACAGACAGGTATGTTAATCAAACATCGGCCATAATTAATATTTATTTACGAAATTTCAATATCCAAACAGTTGTTTGTATTGCAACATATTTACATCTGTCATACCCGCAACTTGTTGACATGTTCCTGCTATATTGATCAATTTAACATCACTTGTCCAATATTTCGACGCGTGAAATATGTGACTTTGATATAAAAAATCTGTAGATTTTGTTATCTATATTATATAGACTTTATCTTAAATAAGTACATTGCCACCAATATGTCACGTCGGCCGCATGATATTTTGTTTTCAACTGCTTTATTATTCGACCACATCATCCAACTAATTTTATTTTTAGAATAAAGTACCTGGGTAATTTTTTTCTTTAGTTATTTTTTTATCACACTGTCCGCAATATTTGCACCCACCGCTGTTATCAAGCCTTTCCTGTGAATTTTAACAGTGTCGAAGATTTGTTTTGATTTCTCGCCTAGTGTGACCACTCAAAGCTTATTTAAGAAATACAGATGAAATATATCCACCTTTCATTCGAAATTAGGTTTTATTTCTGTGTTTTAAATATACAACAAAACAAAATCATATCTCCTATGCAACTTCAAACGCCGTCCAATGAATAATTCCGAACAGCGATGTTTGCGATTTCACCCGTGCAGTAGGTATGATATGAGAACAAAATACAAAAACATTCAACACGATACCCCAAATATGGCAGACACAACACTTCTAAATATAGAAGGTGTTATTAAATATGCAACGTCACGTCACGTGACATTATGTGACGTCACGCTGTCTTCAGTAAAAAAAAGTTGTTTTACGTCAGATTAATGAAAGAGTATTGGCTGCAACAAAGCCGCGCCACGGTGAGGCTTCAGAAATGCCAAGGATACTGTATTTCTTTAAAAACTCCAAATTTATACAATTACGAGAAACAGAAAATAATCATTCTTTTCGCAAACACGTGATTTACAAATGGGTAGGGCCATTCAAATATGAATAACGACACTGGCGATCTTTCAGAATATGTTAATTGGGGAACACAACAATGTGAGGGTAGGCACCATCGCTACATGTAACGCAAAACTATTTTAAATACATTCACCTCCTTAAATTGGGCTGTGATCGTAGTTAGAGTATTAGAATGTGAAGACGAATGTACAATTTGTGAACATTCAATATTAACTGATTACCACGTGAATAATAACAGTATTCCACATTTTATTGACGGGTCTGTGCAAAACTCGGATAAGATATGACACATAACATGATTTGATCCTTGTTAAAATGCTCAGAGCATATAGTATTTTGTTACCAGTGGTCAATATATTTATTACTTTGAGATATGTTTAATTAAAATATATTATAACAAATATTTCGGCCGTTTAACAATTCCCATGATCATGTGGCCTTGTTTATATTTTAATGACGTATTTGATTTGTGTGATGTAAAATTGACAATTGCAATGTGAAATGATTAATTCCAATCAATTAGCGAATCAACTAATCAATCTATTTGTCGTAAGTCACATCAAATCGTGCTCGTGTTTAGACATTTCGTCTGCTAAAACAAATTAAAGATGGCCGAATTCTTTCCACGTAGATAGTCGGTAACTTGCGTCGGCGGGACAGCTTTATCGTGGATTTTCCGCACTAATAATTTACGGCAATTGACCTCTGAACAACCCAAACTCACCGACTGGCAATGTTTACGAGCAAATGACGTTAAAATTACCCTTCCCTATTCTGTGTATCGATTTGAAACAGTTTATTAAGTTATATCACGAATTTGTCTATGAATTTTTTCAACCGTAATTTTGAAATCACCATATTTATCATGTGCGATATTGATATGACTATCCAATATAATTATCGAAATGTTTTCTGCGAGTGCAAAAAGGCCTTTTTATTTTCTAATGTACATGACCTTCTGTTTTCTTAGTCAAATTAGGTCAAAGCTAATTTATTCAAACTTTCTCTGAAGAAAAATTAGTGCAACCTACAAGTTGTGACACCTGAAAAAAGGTTATTCATGTTATCGATCGTTACAGCGTAGCAATGCTATGCTAATACAATTCTTTGCGACAAGTTTCAAAATATTTAATTTTCATAAACAAGGAAAAGGTGGAATGAAACTCCATACTGATGGGATAATTTTGATTGTAGAATGATTTGAACAAAACATCTCACAACCATTGAAGACTTTGAATAAATTTCTTTTCAAAAAAATATAGTGTTATATTTAAGTACAAAGTTAAACTTTGCACTTCCATGTGAACAAAAACGGGAAGGGAAATATGTATAAATATATTTATTTATATATATATAACTATGGAGACATACAAATATTGAAATTGTATGAGTTTTGATATATATGCACGTTTACGGGCACTCGGATGTTTGTTTTCTGTATCAGAAGCATTGGCATCACAGTGTGGATAGATGAAATCACATCTAAAGATGAAACTGTTCAATACATAATCTCTTAATGAATGTTGATCACCCACAATTATTATCTAGTTATTCGATTTATAATTTTGTGTTGTAATAACTATTTTATGGTCTAGATCGAGAATACGTGAGTTCATATCCGATTAAGATTGTTTTCCAAGTACTGTATCAAAGTGGTTTCATGTTTTCTTTTTTTCAATTTGAATCGCTAGTTTCATCTATAACTGATCTGGTTTGAGAAGCCATGGGAACCAATCCCATGAATGAGTTGTCTAATTCGCACATTTGTTGTCGGCTTGACTGATTCGCACAGAATTCTGGCCATGTCCATAGCTAAGTATCTCAATGAACATTCTCAATCAGTTTTGTTATTTACTTTGAAAAAAATAACATTTAAATAATAATCAATCTCAAAAAGATCGTGCACAAATGTTCGCTATATATAATAATGATATAATATTTATCACATTTTGGAAAAAAAAATCAAGCTTGTATTAAATACCGTTGTTATACTATCTTTAGCAAATCATATTTTTTTTTAAATGGCGAATGAGTTATTTTACAAAACTACTGTTTTAAAATATTTTGTTTTACTGTTTTGAGGTAAAATATTCAAAGTGTTTATAATCTGCATAATTATGAAAAGTGAACACAATGAAAACACTTTTTCAGAGATGTTTTGCATATAAAATGTTATGTAAAGTGTTCCCACTTTTAAAACTGCATTCACTAGACACATCTTTTGTAAAGTGTTTATGTTCTAGACACCTAGAATAGTGTCTTAACCACGGACAGGTTTTAATAAAGTGTTTACTATCTCAACTCTCTGAAAAGTGATTCGACTAGACACAGATTTTAAAACCAGAAATATGTTTTAGCAAATGTTTATCATCGCAACACTTTGAAAGGTGCTTTCACGCAAAAGACAATCTGAATATTGAAAGTGCTTGTAACATTTTATGGCACAACAAATTTTTGAAAGTGTAAATAAACGCATATATCAAATGCTGCCTTTCGCTATCAAGCACTTTTCACTAATAACATTAATAAGTTATGTTTGTGTATAACTTTTAACAAAAGACAGACATATATAGTTGTTGTAAAGAATAATAACAATCCCATTTCTCGGAAAATCCAAAAAGTATTTCGGTACAGGTTCGAATATGACACCCGTCACATGCTCCTGATAGTATAATCAATCGTTGAATGAGTTATTATTAAAACTCGTTTAGATTATATACGCAAATTCGCAAAGGTGTGTGGTAATCACGATATTAGATGGGTTTCGACATTGAGGTTCCGCCAATACTATAATAGCTATGAAGAAAAATGAAGAATCTATTGATTAGATCATAGAGAATTGACGCCAGTCCAGCGCTGCATCATCCACTTCACAAAATTGAGAATATGAATATAGAAAACTGTTCATTATTAAAAATACTAAAATCAGTAAATTTATCGCTTCATGCACAGTATGTCTGCTGATAATGATGACAAACGGTCGATAATAAGCTTTGCGGCTAATATAGATGCCTACCTTAGACTTCATACAAAAGTATCCTGTACATAAGCACTTATAAAACATGTATAGTGGGGGTGTTTTAATCTGAAACATTGTATGTTTGTTTGTTTTCTGAAGTGCTTTAAAATAAAGCAGTTTGGAGGGAAAGTGTTTAGTTATTATTATGCACTTGTGTATACGTCGTATACATAAACACTTATGTAACATACATAGACATGTGTTTCACCTTAATAATTTGGAAGAAAAGTGTTATAGAACAAAAACAAAACCAGACAAAAAATGTGGCTTATACATTAGCAATTTATGGAACATTTTTAGTCTGGTGTTGTGGATTAAAACATTGTTGAACATTTTTTGAGTCAAATGTTTAAATCAGATGTGAGAATTCTCAGCTGTGATTGGAACCGCCACTAGCGTTCAACGGATGCCGGAATTAAAATCCATTAGGCCACGAGGTACTTAGTTCGTGTCTCAGTTTGCAATTGTACTCATAGGTTAGTGAGACCATATAAGAGCACAACCAATTTATTCTTCCACAATATGTGATGGTACTGATATATCGCTAACTCATGAAGAATTTGAATTTAATAAAGTCACAGCATTATTGAAAATAAAACTATTTCCTGACTGTAATGTCATGACCATCTCATTAGACGCGTTGAACAACGTCACCTTCACTGCTAGTCTAGTTAGGTCAATGGCATATATACCATAATGTTTAATACGACTCCCCAGTTCGAGTCCCAGATTATAGTTTAACTGCTTTTCATTCAATTTTATTAGAATTGCTTGTATAAAGTTGGTTGCAATAATCCATAAATGTGTTACCAATAAACACTTTAATGACACATTTATGTCCCCGTAGAACACTCAGTGTTTTATTTTTAAAAAGTATATGTTTGTGTGTTTACAATCTGCTCAAGTTTCATCAAAAAGTGTTTTAATTTCTTCGACAAACATAATTAAATACTACAGTTTCCTAATATAATATACAATAATATAATAATATTTTTAATTTCAAAAGTGTGTGAGAAACATATTATCTAATGTGAAAATGGGAGCATGACATGGTTTTCTTACTTTGCACAATAATTTTTTGACATAATATCGAGTGTGTACTATGCCTTATTTTTTTTTTGCAAGTCCCCCTCCCCGTTTGTGTCCTAAAACGAGTAGAAAATTCTGTGTCAAAGAAGAACACATGTAGTAATATATTACTTTTGAATATATTTCCAACCGATATTGTTTAATGTTGTATGTTACATTTTTGGGTCAACAGATATTAGACGCGAAAGTGCTCGCCATGATCTCGTTGAAAGCAAAATTTTATTCTGCCCATCAAATAGTGTTACAATTTCACTTGGCATTGCTTTCACAGCTTCGCAGTTCTATGTGATTATGACGTTTTTAATAGTCAATTACGGGAGGGATTTGAAAAACTATTTTTGGGGTAATCTTGAGATGATCTCAAAATCCGCTTGCGTCGACTGAGGTCTATTCGAGGATAGGGTTTCGATACTATTTGGTGGTGTGTCGTTCTAGGTCATAACATTCGTATTTACATGTGTTAAGTCCTGGGAAAGACTCAGTTTAGCGAATATTCCCGTTCTTTTCAGTAGATTACCTAATATTTTGTGTAAAGCTACATGAATGCGTCAATGTTATGCCTCCATTTCAACCCTTGTTCTCTCAAAGCCGACAGCGGGGGGGGGGGGCGATGACGTACGCTTGCAGATATACTAACGCCACAATGATGGGCCACATAAGACGGTCCCAATTCTTATATATCAGTTAATATATTCTATATATAGGTTGTCAAGATGATTTATATAGGGTTTTTGTTTTAGGTTCACGTGTGTTTTCTATTGCATTATATAATCATACTATATATAACTAAATCCGAATTCTTAAGGAACCAGTTATTATACGGATACCAGAATAAGTTTAAATGTATTTCACGTGTACCATGGTTTATTGTCAACGCAATGCTTTTAATTAATATAATCAATAAATATTCTTTTCCGTGTATATTCTATAGCTTACTGAATCCCATTAAAGCTATTTCACAAACTGCTTAATCAGGTAAATATATATGTGCTTCATGTGCCGTGGAAACTATGGATTAATGTCAATTAAATGCATTTATGTAGTTTTCAACGCTTTAATTATTTAATTTGCTATAGTATGTGTAAATGTCATTATACACAGCTTACTTCAAATTCAATTAAAACCAGTCATTCCACACAACACTTACTGAATTAAATATACGTTTCCTTATATGCCACGGGAACTATAGATTAGTGTCAATGCATTGAATGTCTTCAAGTAGTTTTCACGATTTTAATTATTCATGACGTCATATTATGTATATATACGCAGCTTACAGCAGCAGGCTGCAATGTCATGTCGGTAACAACAGTTGTCGGACTTTCCCTCCGTCTCGTTATTAAAGAATTTCGTTATTTGCTGGAATGGGGAGGATATGCCAACTCCGCTGAATACAGCCAAACATCTCTGGTGATATTAGTATATATCAACCACACTGTCCCGAGATCGCTAGTGACTAAGTAAGGACCGAATTATTAGTGTTGATTTAGGTTTCTGAAAACATATACATTGCCATGGCTGCATGTTTAATAATGGACTCAAAAAGTTCTAATCACAATTAAACGATTACTCGTTTCCCCCATCTCGTTACCTTAATAATACTGCAAATAATAAGTGGCAAGACGTCAAGTCGCCCGTATATAACTCACTTACTTAAATTAGTAAATTTGAAGCAATTAATATGTCCAAATGCCCTTCTCTTGTGTATGAAATCGTTTCCTTTTTTTGTTGGTTTAACATTCATCTAAAACGAACATCTGGTTCGATTGTAAATATAAATTCCCGGCAATCTACAGGTAGTACAAATGTTGCTGAATAATTAAACATTGAATATAATCATATAAATGCTTATTGTATACTAATTCTGAGATGTTTATACTGTTTGATCCAATCAAAGGAGATCTGGGATATTGTTTGGCCTTTTCTAAAGAATTTGTAATTAAAAGACGACTTTGAAATGCTTTTTACATATGTATGCCACCGGTTAAACATACTTAACAGTATTCAACGCCTCACGCAATGTCGAGATGACTCATGACTGGCCATTGATAGTCTTTCAACATTTACTTCCTAAATGTGAATTACGACATTGACGATAAACACGACAAAGTAAAAAAATGTAAACAGAAGTAGTTGTATAACGTTGATATGTAAATACCCATTATTTGCATGTACATTATATAGTGCATTGTTTGCCCCGACCATCAACACATTGCGCAACGAGAAGTGATAGTTACGTCATATTTATGATTCCAAAGTTTCGACAATAACGCATAATGGTCGAATCGACAGTTTTGCTACAATAATGTGACGATTTGGGAATAATCTTATTACATTGCAAATACACATGTTTGAAGATCGTTCAATACAATTTTATGAATACCCGGTTGTTTGTTACTGATAATTGTAAAAAGACAGGGTACTTTGTTAGAGTTTACATCTGTCGGACTTATTTTGTTAACAAAATAACACAAGGTACATAAGAAATGGGCAATGAATCAATGTAGAGTTAGAAAACACCTTGATGCCGCTCCACAATTAAACCTTTCTAACTGTCCCACTGAATTCGCTCGTATTGTACCAAGGCTTCTCAATAAACAAATAATCTTTTCTGAGGTATTTTTTTGTATCACGTCGTCAGCCGATACTGGACATTACAGATAAGCGTGTGACTGACTGACTGATATAAATAACATACATCATTAATTAATGTTTTTTCTACATTTCACAATCAATCTGAAGCACTACTGTAGTACAGTTAGAAGCCATTAGGTAATTAAGAATACGCTTTCTTGTCATTACGTAAGTGCTAACATTTAATCCGAATCGTGAGCTGGCATTCTTTCCTTCGGGCGTACATAAGTGTAACAATTACGTTAATGCATTAGTTACTGATAGCGTTTTGAGACATCAAATTTAACTTAGCGTCTTGTATGAAGTCACAGAATCTAATATAACAGAAAAAAACACGTTTTTACTGGGAAGGAATAGTCAGGTAGATATGTAACAGTAGTGGAAAAAATCATAGTAATGCGATTTTATTGTTTAACATGACATGACTCCATGACCTCGTCCTGATGTTTGTTGGGTGAGAAAGTTTTTTTTCACGAAGTGATGCGGTGTAACCCGTGGCCGTATTTGCGAGTGACAATAACATCACCCACAAACGTCAGGGCTATGGCGTTCTATTATTGTTAGTACATATGGTCCCAGGCGAAAATCACCAGGAAAGTCGTAACCAGGGAGGGCATGATTGGTTAATCAAGCGTTCCATTATATTTATACGCAAATGTTTGCAGACGCACTATGGCCGCTATGTTTTGACGCAAAGTAAGCAACGAAAGCGTCGACCGATAAAAGCAGCAAGCAGAACAAAATTTAGGATTTTTTTTCAAATTACAGCGTTAGAAGAGGTACATCACTTTGACATTGATTCAAGTTTGAGTGAGCTCTACAGCATCTCACTGTGGAAGCGGGTCATTTGCATGACCGCCTTGAAAATGCCTAAATGTTTATTATATGGACACATGACTAATTTGCCTAGTTATTACACGGCTCTTGATAATCTTGTTTGAGCAAGAAAATGATTCTGGAGGTTTTATAATCCAAATATGCAAAACCATAACATTAAACAGTATAAATGAAAGAGCCGAAATGCACTCGTCAATTTACGTTGTGCAATAACTGCCAAGACAACTCAACTTTAGAAGAGACAGTTTTCTCTCATTTGCATAATTCTGCAGTCAATATCAGTAATATCAATATTTTTTAGCATGGTTAGACCTGTGATATCCGATGAGTGACCCTGTAATATCGTATATATTAAACGAGTGTAGTAATTTTTATAATTTTAATTTTATGTCCCGAGCTATTCTGAACCTTCAACATAAAAGATGTACGCGTTGTCATTTGCTCATGAATAATTCAAAGCATACCACTTGGCATTGAAATGAATCTTCAATTTCCTGTTTTTTTTCCCAAAAGCCAACTTTTCCAATAGTTGAGGGAGGAAGAAGTCTCTCTTCTCGTCAACTACAGATGTTGCTCATTGACTTCAGCTGCACAGGCTTAGCCACGAGGCAAGATCTGACATGCAATTATTCAACTAAGATAATGTCGGTTTAAAAGTTATGTATCTGTGGCAATTACATTTACAGAATTCACATTCTGCATATGAATACAACTGCGACCGAATAAGAACAAAGGGATTACAGAAATAAACCGCTTTTTCGAACCCACAACATCGACCACACAACCAGTGAGCTACTGAATTTGCGATGTAGGTTTCTGAGAAAAAAACGGGTCTTAGAATGCTGTGTCAATGTCAAGTGTTTCGCATTGAATTATTCATGAGCAGTTGACAAGACGTACAAAACACTTTTCGTATTTATGTAAATTAACATTTACCGCTGTACAATGCAACCGATTACTGAATCTTTCAAGTTTATCGTTTTTCGTGACATAAATTCGAAACGCTCACTTAAAAGTGTGGGTTTCCAGATATTTTCAGCGGTAAAAGTGGATTCCATGCGTTTCCACTACTTCCAAAGCTTGGAGAATTAAAAACGTCGAAAACCTCAAATGCGATTTAAAACAAAAATGCATATTGATGAATGCATAACAGATTCGATATATAGAAAGACAATTCGGATTGATGTTTAAAAAAATATGTCTAGTAATGAAACGAGCTATGCCTTTCAAATTGCGTGCCAATAAGATTTCCCTGTCAGAGATGGGGGAAAGAAAAATACTAAATAGATTCATGTCACTGCATCAATTAGATGTTTTGAAAACACCCAAACTAATTTCAGTGTAACAGATCGATAACGTAAGTATTGCAATATATTATGTTTTAAGTGATTTAGTGTTTCTTATTTTAGGCAACATTTTTTTCTGGTCAAAACTGGTAACTTGATGTTATGACCCATGAACTTCTCATATTAGCCGGGTATATCGGATAGTTATCACCAACGATGTTTCTAATATACTTTCCTATTATATCCATAAATTAAAATAATTTTCCGTCATCGTTTCATTCTTTGTCAATCTATATAAAGTTCAAAATTAATAAATCAGAAGGATATTTATTTTCCCCATCTTAGCATCAGGATAGGTATCAATTTGTCATTTAATTCTAAACAATGTGTATTGTAGTAACCTTTTAATATTAGCTCCTATATGCATCACGTATATATATATATATATATTACTTTAATAATTCATTACCAGTATGGATTAATATACATATACACTGATAAACACTTAAAAATTATTAATACTGTGATATTGCTTAACCATAGGAAAACGTTTTGATATTTGTATAAAGAATATATAATTCATATATAACTGTCAATTTATTTGTATACAATAATATATTTATACAATAATAATTTGATATTTAGTGTATTGTAAATGTATGTAATTGATTTCAGTTATTGTTATTTCGTGTCTATTCTTTCCATTTAAATGGGGGGGGGGATTCTAAATTTACATGAAAGGCAGTGATTCCCTGCTCAATTAAGTTGAACTTGAGATAGAATCATTGAGGATCATTCAAATAAAACAAAGACAATTTTATCATGGTTTACATACTATAAAAGCCGAACAACATTCAGAGCTTACCGTTTCGTAAACTTGAATGAAAATGAGTGGTGATCATTTGTGTTTATGTTCTCTAAGAGCGATACACCTAAACATAAATACCCTAACCGACGTATGTGTTACTATCACATATGCTAGCAGATACATTTCTGCGGCATTTGGGTGACTCTGTGAGCCACAGTATTTAAGGGAACGGAGCACATAAAACAATTTAAGCTTAGTCGAATGTGAATTTGAATAAAGAAAATCAATGATCAAAGTCTATCTAATGAGTATGATTTTTCAATGCTTTCTATGTTTGTCTACGTCGTTTTTGAAGTACATTGTTTGGAAAAAATAAGAATAAAGAGAGGATTATCAGAATGTCATGCTAAATAATCCTATTATTTTGTTCTGTCTCTAATTAATAGTTTTGCATTGACTCCCCAAACCCAGCGCGAATTGATCGTAATGCCTAGAAACTTTTTATAATGAAATATATATTTTACAGATTTGCCTTGACTATATTTTTGTAATTCAGTAAAAATGATTTACTCTCAAGGTATATATTCAGTTGGTACAGTTGTTACTCGCCATTTGTTTCTATGTCCAATTGGCGTTTTTTTAAAAGTTATGTGTATTCGTTTTGCTTTTTCGAATATTCAGGTAATGCCTGTGCATAGATGAGTAGTGAGTGAATATGCACATTGACATACATGGGATATTCAACTACGATAGTTTGTTCACGAACATTCAAAATAATAATAACAAAATCAAACAATTAACGTTATTTCAGAAAACTTAGGATATAAAATATTAAAATCTCAATTTTAGAAGACTAAATAACCTACATAGTATTTGACACACATGTACTGAGGAGGTAGGTGTGAAATTAAAAGACATTAGTGAAAGATACACCAACATCTCTCGCCATGTACACGTTTCTCATATGCATAATGTTTGAGTGTTCATTTCACACACGACCTAACAATTTCTTTCGCGAATACAGCAAGATACTTATAGCTTAAAATTCTAAAATTGCTACTATATCTATATTTGTTGATATATTTTATTTTTATGAATATCGATGGTGTTTGAATGTTTTCGTTCCGGGTACATTGCACATGTATCGCATTATAAATTCATTATTTACAAATACACGAACCCGACGTGAGAATCTATTCAATGCAGGATAGTTTGTTCACAGGAATTGTAATACATTAGTCAATGGCGTCAATGAAACCTCTTCCTCTCTAGTGATTGTATGCAAGGAGGTAAGTATACCCCACTAAATAAACGCCCAAGCTTGCCAACATGAAACACGCTTCAAAAGCAAATATACATTTCCACAATTTAAATTCCTTTGAGTAATAGATTCAGCTATCTACATGTGACGACGCGGTGTTCCCGCAGGCCAAGGACACAGTTAGATTAGCCCAGTTGTTGCTTGAATTAAAAAAAAGGTACAATGTCATGCACTGTTTAATAATATAGTGCATCGTCTTGCAAACATCTTAAGGTTTAGAAATGTCTACACATAATGCTAGGGGACGCGATTTAATCTCAGATTGGTTTCGGGCTTATGAATAGTGTTTAAAAATCCTTTCACTCTTATGGGAATGTGTTCCAAGAAGCTGTCCAGCATCTACATAAAAGGGTAATCCATGACATACAATTTGTAAAACGACGCATTCATATTAATACTGTTGTGATGAAAAAATGTTGACTCCACACAACGTGAATTAACTCGTTAAATGTAAACCCTATAGTCTAACTTACCATTTCATACAAACTTTAGACTTCAACAGTGTTGCAGCGTGTTATGCATACACGGTATACCATTAATCAAGCGTAATATTTACTGAATGTTTTATATTTTTCATTCGTTTGCAGTTTCCCGACGACTGTTCGCATTCACTCACGTATTAAAGGTAGGAGATTTTATTGATTATTGCATATATTAAAATATAAATGCTGTTCAAACTCAGAGGATTCCACTTTTATGAGGATCGAAATCATACGTGACTAAACATTGTACTCAAAGAGATTGAACAGTATGGCTTAATGCCTGCAAATCGTGACATGCGAGTGTATATCGAATTGCTAAACAATTATTTGTATTTCATATAACTTCTACTGGATCTGACGTTTTTGGAACAAACAAACAAACAAACAAACAAAGATGCACACATTTTGTCATGTCATGTCACTGCACTCTCAAAGTCATACATATTAATTAAAACATTTTTGTAACAACATCTGGTGATACCGATAAACAACAACAACGTGACCAACATGTTTAAAGTCAAGTTCATAAATATATTTCCACATATCTTCCTATCACCCCTAATTCACATACAATTCCGCAATATGTTAGTAGCATACTGATAAACAACAACAGGAATATAATAACACAAAGTGACACTATGAGCAATAATGATAATCAACAACATGACACACTAGTATAAATACAGGGTTGCAGCGATTATTTAATACTGGTTGTAATACCGGCTTCTTGATACACGTTTACACATTTCTCCCTATGCGTGCACAATATAACATGACAAACCACCGGGGGGAATGCCGTTCTCAGCGTGGATAAAATTCAGTCATTAAGCATGTGGGAGGGGGGAACCAAGTGACCAAATCGTGTAGGTCGTGTAGCTAGGTGGTTTAGGGTCGTGGTCGTCATCATGACGGAGCATTTGTTATATTGCTGTAGAGCAGAATTGGACTTTCCCTTCCCTCATCAATTAATATGTAAATACCCATATTGTCAGTCGTGATTTAGCGCTGTAATATTTCAAGGTAATCTGGTAATAAATTGCATAAAGGTTAAGGATTAACACGCCATGAGTTCTAAAAATAACTTTTAGCACGACCGCGTACATTTCGTCTCGTGCAGTCGTGGCATTGTTTATCTACATACGATATTAGGATTTATTATGGCATCTTCTCTCCCATAAATTCTATATTCGTAAAACACGTTTTGATAATGGAAATTGCTGTCTTTTAAAAACACAGTTTATTACAATCCACAAGTCAATGT
The DNA here is from genome assembly GCF_978046115.1 of Saccoglossus kowalevskii. Taxonomy (NCBI): domain Eukaryota; kingdom Metazoa; phylum Hemichordata; class Enteropneusta; family Harrimaniidae; genus Saccoglossus; species Saccoglossus kowalevskii. Next base: position 21,555,902 of record NC_140654.1, read on the forward strand.
CCTGTATACACTGTTGATGATTTAGCCGAATACTATTTCAGTAGAGCAGATATCAGATTGTGAGATTATTCAGTAATACAAAGAACACGAATTGATAAACTTACTCAGACGTAATGCACCTCCAACCAAGCACGAATTTTGCAAATGGTTTGAAAATAACAATGACGTCATTGTAATGCCTGGAACACGCGCGCCACCCGAGGATAGCTGGGGGACGTTTTATCGCAACTGTATCTTGAACAACTGCGATTCACTCAGACGCTCGGATATTGCCCATCATAGCTCGTGGATACTGAAGCAAATCACGTATAATTGTGCCGCTGCTCTCAATTCTACACGAGAAGATTTGAAGTTGTCATTGTACACGCCGTCGCCAGACTGAAGTAGGTTCTTGTTCATATCCCCGTTTATGATGCATGATGCATGATGAGTAACTAATAATACTGCGTGTTGAACAAAATGTGATTTTGTACCGACATACCCTGTTTTGTAATCGCATATCAAATATCGTTTCGTGATATACCGAACCGCAAAAATGTGCATTTTTTTTAATTAATAGGGCTTATCATTTAGTAATTCACCAAAGCATTGTTGGGTTTTTTCACTATTCTATTAACAGATATGTCATTTAGTACCCGACCAAACTAAGATTATATAATTATTATTCGACGGAAAATAATCCTTTTTATATACCATTCGTTTTCGAGCCAATTCCATCTCGGTTCTTAAAACAAACGTGATTAAGTGTCCTAAACTTGTTATGGTGTATTAAATAAATATAATTATTTATCCCATATAACCTGAAAATTTGAGTCGAAAATGACATTTATAGAAGATTTCCTGTGGTGTATATTTTCAAGTTCCTCCCATTCATTCTACTACATTGGTAATATCATTAAATTGTGAATAAATAATGTCAATTTGGAATTTACGATCAAGCAATATTATACGGAACAAATATTAGGTGGAATGCAAATTAGGGTAATAGATTATCAATTTAACAGCCGGTTTGGAGAAGAGGCACGAAGTCAAAATAATAAGCAGTTACTGTACTAGCCCTGAAGCGCATAGTGCCTATGATAACCTACAATCATGTGAGGTTTATACTGACAATATATTTTGTCAACAGTAAACCAAACTTTATAACCATAATTCTTACATAACACTTGATTGTTTCTTATATAATAAGGAAATGCATATTAGCTGCCAGGTGACGAGGGCAAGTACTTATGTTCGCGATTAATCCCCAAAGATTGACAGCATTTTTAGCACCTCTATACATTGTGTTTTGCCGGATTTTGAGAACATTTTGGTCACACTTGCAAAACATACATTTGAAAAACAAATGCAACAGCAGGAATATAATAGAGTCAAAAACTGTAATCAAGTAAAAAGGAGTTTTAGAAAAATCAATGGTACAAATCATAGCGAATTATGGGTAATTTATAGTTATATGAAGCATGCAATTTTATAATAAAATCTACCCGGATTATTTGCGATGTCTGGTTGAAGACGGGCAGATGTGTTTGTCCATCCTTGAAATAATTTCCCTCAGTTTGCGCGACTACAGTTATCGTATATAGTTTACATTTTGTAATGAGAGCTTCAATCCCCGCCTGTTCTTTCGGCGTACAGTACTACGTTTTTCTCAATTTAGAGCGTTGCAATCCATAGAAATCTAACGCAGCGGACATACAAACGTTTCTGGCCAATATGTTAAGTATGCGACATGTAAGATGTATGTGATGTCCCCCATTGTCATTCCATTTTTATACATGGAAACATTGAGGGTAAAAATAAACCTTTAAATAATGGTGAATTATTCAATAATTTGAAAGGGGATATTGTTGAAAATTTTATAATTTATTATCACAATTGTGAAGGTAATTTTTGCAAACAAATGTAAATCCTATGTTGGCATACTCAACTCAATATTTGAATAGATTTATTCCTACGTGGGACTATTTTGAAATACTAGTTCATATGCCAGACGACTTAACGGTCCTAAGAAAACAATTAATCATGCATGGTATATTTTGAAAAGCCGTGTTGTGTATTTAAAAAGCCTATGCTTTACAATATTTGTTTTTCGTCAATGACATTTGACCGTATCTCCAAAATTATGATTTAAACACGAGGATAAACATTTGCGAAGAATGTAAAGAATTATATTGAGGCAAAAAAATGAAAAGGACAATTGAAATAAAGGACCAAATCTCAATAACTGGTTTCTCTAAATGTCCAATTTATATTAATTTACCGAATGATAGACATTGCAAAGACCCTTATACTTAAAAACAATATCAGTTTTAGCAGTCCACGTTTTTTAATAAGGAATTTATGACTGCCATGATGTGGGCGGTGCATTTCCCTGAATTGTCCGAAGTATAAGCACAGCAAATCATATTGCTACATGTTTTATTAAATTTTAGGGAAATGAAAAATTCTAAAACCCCTTTATGTAATACTAAATGGCAACGTGTCGTACACAGAGGACAAACTGTAGGAAAATCAGTGACCAGTGAATAGACTAGCTTAATATCCTAATGGCAATCTTTCTTCATCAACGTCTATTTACTAACACTTCTTCATGAATTGACAACAACTTGATTAATTTAGATTACATGTATAATTCATTTTTGAAACAAGATTGATTACCTATTATTGATAATATGATAAGAAACAAACAATTTCATCAAATATATTCAAAAGATGGGTGGTCCTATATTTAAACTGATTATATGTTCTAAAAAGGGAATTACTGGCACAATCAGCATGATTGCTCGCAACGAATATGCGCGCATAACCGATACAATATTAGGCAAACTTTGATCCCTTGCGAATTTTCAATTAGCTACTGATTTGAGTCCGCCATCAGACATTTTGAAGGAAATACAAGCAAAAATGGACTTTGGTCATGAACTGTATCAAACGTTGTCAAATAACAGAACCACGTGTACACGTTTGACACGCTTTCGAACACACTAAAGTGATTGAATGCATTTTGGTCTCATACGGGCACGAGTGAACAACAAAATAAAATCATTATTGTTTTTCTTTTCTTTCCTTCTTAATTTATTAATTGAATGAATTTGGTTATAAACAGCCACAACCTGAAATAAATTAACTACCCATAAACCCCACAAATTCATGAACAAATACACATAATTAACAAATCGCATCGTTTTCCAAATAATGTACAATCTTCTGTAAAATTATTTCAAAATGAATGCATAACAACAAATCAAAACATTTATGCCTAAGCGATATGTGTCCAGCAATGACATATGAATATGAATACCAAATCCCGGTGCATGTAGGTCGTCTCTTGAACACAGAGTATACCTATTTAGTGCACATTGCTGAAAAGTAGCCACATTCCTATTGCAATAGAAAAGAATTTAATGTGTTCGTAAATGCGCTTGTACCACGGCTATCATAAATACCGTGGATTATATGCTGTAATCTGTAAAGGCATATAGTGTTACGTCATATTACCCGGTGTATGTCAGTAAATAGTAAATATAATGTAAAAATGACTAATTGTGCCTCTCGTTATAAGAAAACAAATATTTGTTTTAATCCTTATCTGGTCAAGTCAATGTAAACATATATATATATATATATATATATATATATATATATATACATATATATATATATATATATACAAGGTAAAGTGGCTGACAGGGTAAGTTTTAAAAACTTTGAAATTTGTTGAAAAATCGGTGAAAACAACCAACGAATTCCTCATTCTCAGTGCAGTGGGAATATATATGTCGCCTGTGACTCTCATCTAAATCGTACATTTATACGAAAACATCACTCAAACATACTTTCTATATCCCCATGAAACGCAGTTATTTATTGTGTAATGTTATACCAACATATTTGTACAATAATTATGATTCAGTATATTCTTTTCATTAACATGACGCCTAACTTGATGAAGTTTTTGTAACACTAATCTAGTATTTTGCAATTGATCAACGACCATCGCGTGTGACAACGTTTTTGAATTTCATAAAAGTGTATACATAATTACGATATATAATAGTCACTTACACTCAATGAATCGTTTTTTGCAGCTGGTATTTCGTAAACGATTTGTTATTTGCGTCGAACGATGAAAAAGACGAATGCATGCAAATTATGTATTAGAGAGCGGTGGTCGCCGCGTTCTGTTTGATATGGAACTCATAGCGACGTATACAAAGCGTGTAAAATACATTGTTTGTTTACATGAAATTCGAACACGCGCTGCGCGACGACCACCGCGCTTTAAGTATCAACATGCGTGAGCGTGACATGCGAATAGCAACCCCCCCCCCACCTCGGCGAGCCGCGCCCTGGCAGGACAATGGACTCGTGCTAATATATATATTGATGTAATTACGTCGGATGTTTGGAATGTTATTTAAAAATGGCGTGACCACTGTAAATATGTCACTCGGCATCTGATGGGACATAACAAGAGTTAAAAGTATGCAAGTTCAATACACTAATTAACGTCTGGATTATAGCATAAACTCAAATATGCATGAAGCTCCTTCGGCAGACTTAATCTGTGGACTGCTTCGCCACATCGCCGCCCTAAACACTTTCGAATCACGCAGCGACTAAGGTGCTGCAGCGAGCGTGGTCCATTCCAGGAACAGAGCCGTTCAAAAAACCGACGGACGTCGTCAGGTAAAGTGTGGTTCAAGTGGGCAAGTTTGTGCTTGACGCTACAGAGATTGATAAATGGATGAATGTTCACTACCATGTCTAAAATTGCGAGAGGGTACGGGAGATGGAAGTTCTGGTCATTGATTCGTAAGTACTGGATAAGCTGGTGCTGTACAACGCCAATCGATACAATGCCTCCGTGGCCCAGCAATTTCATCACACAGCTAATGAGATCGGATTCGTTGTACCCCGCTCTCCACTGGTTTATGTTAAAAAACAATAAATCCGCGGCCGTTTTATGCTCTAAATCTTTAGAGTTAACGTCAGCAATTTTTTCAACTAGAAAACTTATATTTCTTAACTTGAGTTGTTTGCAAGCGAGGTGTAGAGCATTTTGACCGTTCTTGTCAGCGATGCTTGGATTCCCACTGCGTTCGTACATTCTTGCCAGTGCCAGTTCGGAGTCCTGGCACTCAGCAAATAGTAACATGGGACTTTTTCCGTTTGAATCCTGTTTGTTCGGATTAGCACCTAACTTCAGCAGGGCCTCCACGTACGGTGCTACCACACGCCCTTGCAAAGTCGCTGCATAATGTAATGGAACACATCCGTTAAAATCGGGAAAGTTGAGTCTAACACCATGTGACACGACAATCTCCACAACTTTAGGGTCCATCCCGTTTCGTACCAACAAATGCAAGATTGAATATTCGTCGATGAAATTACCAGCATTCGCGCACAGATGGTGCAAATCGGCACCCGCGTTAACGAGTATTGTAATACATTGCCCGAATCGTCCCATAAATTCCGGACTCTTCGGAAGGGATCGGCAAAGAATCGTCATCGGCGAAAAATAAGGCACATCAATGTCGAGTTCAGCCCCATGCCTAATCAGAACACGCATGCACTGCGGGCTACCAAGTTTTGCAGACACTTGGAGAGGGGTTGCTCTCGTTAACTTTTTTCCTCGTCTGTACTGAAAATATTTTTCCAGATTCTCAATAATTGTAAACGGGATGTTCATGTTAGCGGTGATTTTACCTCTGACCAATAAAGTCTCCAACACATCAGCTTTTTCGTAAACACAGGCTTTAACAACAGTTTTCATCAGAGCCTCGGAATTAGGCGCGTGTTTGTACGACCTCGCCATCATTTATATATGAATACTGATCTGGAAATGAGATGACAGATGACCCTCTCTGCAAACATGGAAACCTGCAAGTAAACAAAAATACAAACGCAAAAATTAAAAGAATAGCTGACACTAGGCGTAGGTTAGAGCGATTATTGCCCACAAACAATGCTGCGTAATGAATACGACCACTGGAGAGAAGCTGCATTTGCAAGTCAAATAATACCATTTAAATACAACTGTCAATATGTTAGAGTAGTGTTAATATTTCACGCAAACACGTCTTTATATTATACAACGTTAAGTATTCTCTACTGCAACAATGGTATCACGAATTTGTCGCACACGACAAGAGCATATTTGCATATTCAGACGCAATATCTTGCTGAATAATTTACACGTGTTTTTAGCAAATTTCACTCATTTTTTTTCTTTAGTTATATAATATTAACAATAACAGTATCAGCAATGCCACTTCATATCCTGCCCCTAACCACATCCCTCAAATCATATATCAATTCATCATAGTCTAATAGGAGATTCAGAAATAGAATTTTTACCAGGACACAGCGCTCAAATATTCAGGAGAACTGTCAGGGTTGACCATATGAAAATCAGTTGAACTGTACTTGACCTTCGATCTCCAACTAACCAGGTTTATTGTGAAACAGTTTACAGATCAAATGAGGCAAAATGAATAATATTTCGTTATGTAAGAACCTAATTCAAAAATGGCCGCCGAGATCTCACTGAGAGCCACGAGAGGCACGCGACTTGTTCCGCCCACAATGTTTCAACAGTAGACTTGGCTGGTTCCCGCCCCAAGTGTCATGGCGTGCCAAGCCACAAGCGGCCGGTAACGGTTCCGGCAACACTTTCTTGTTGCTTGTTCTATTTCTCTTGGTTATCTGACGTCAGCGCTCACGCTCGTGGCCTTGGAGCAGGGGTTTCCTTGTACTCTCGAAAGTTGGGCGAATGAATATAAAACCGATCATTCTTTTATTATAAATTTGCACAGAAACAGCGAGAAATGCCAGAAACATCTCAAATGTGTAAGTCTAAGCAGGCAGAATGTATGGGCATGGTGTAATAATATATATATATATCATTTGCTCTTATAGGCCACTGGTCCCTTTTGCTTATTACAATACTGATGCAACAAATCTTTGGTCAATAGTCAAGTACATCTTGTCTCAACTTAAATGCATTTTGTATAAAAACAGCTAAGTTACTAATAATTTCAAATGAATTACATGACATTAAAGAATAAAACTTATTTACAGATGGATTTGTATAAGACCAAAAGGGAATGAGCCGATTTCTAAGCGTCTCATACAGAGGACATATCATAATGAAATGATATTCGTCCTCTACTTCCATCATGTCACAGACTTGACAAAGTCTATAATCAATGTCAAGCCCCATGACCCTGCCGCCCTCTATTGCCAATACATGACTGGAACATCTAAAGCATGATAATGTTCTTCTCAATTTAACATTACTAATAAATAATAAATAATAAATAATCTTCCCTCTGGAATAGCACTTTGAAATTACAATATGTACGTAGTTTGTCTTTTGTACACACCTCTGCTCTCCAATTTTGTCTAAAAATATCATTTGCCCTTGACATAAATTGACAGAGAAAGGCTTCAGGGTCAGGCATGGTGTAATGAAGACTTTACATGTAACTTTAAGCTGGAATCCCGGCCCAGAGGAACAGTATGGCGATTACTAGTTACCTGCGTCCTACTTGTCATTCGCAAGGGACGCCGGGAACCAGTGATACAGTAGACGCGATGAGGTTAGAGAATTGAACGATGGGGCGGGGGCAATCTCGCTGCTCCCTCGCTGTCAATGAGATCTTGGTGGCTATTAATGAACAAGATCAATTTAAGTAGTTTGAGATATTTTATGATTTGATACACTGACATAAACTTATACTCCCCGGCAAAATATATGCTTAATATTCCTTTAAAACGATTAAATATTCCAGCCATCTTAACAAAAGAGGCCCTTTCAATGCTTATTTATGTAGGCCAAATTTAACACAATTTGGCTAGGATGACATTAACCTAAATAAGCCTGCCTACCATTTAAAAACTGTTCTTTGCTGAAAAATAACGATTAAACTATTCAGCAATACGAAGATGTCATCTTTTGCAAACAGTTGTTTTCAGGATAGATAGATTAAATGTGTGCACCTGTGACCCCGCGCATTGATACACATGGTAATTATGATGTGAAATGTGTATGCAATATGAACAAATGTTGTTAATTAGTATTTTGAATAATTTGATATATTGACGTTTACTAGAAAGCGTCTACATTATATTCATAATTAAAAATAAAGAAATGAATCGGGACTATTTATTTGGACTTGATTGAACCGCTGGCAGTATTGAGCTACCTTCTTTCCAATCACCGTTTTCGCAAACAAATAGAAAGAGCCGAGACGGTTTCAATTTAGAAACTCATGACGCCCCCGGAGCCATATTTTCGGCTTATAGTGAAACGCAAGACGTTAAGAAATCCGTTATGCAGTTGCCATAGGAACAGATGGCAGCAAAGTTTTAAGAGAAAGCGCTTTTGGAATGCCTAAGGTTGTGATTCAGTTTTGCCAAGATACAATATAATGTGTTTCGACTATTTGAGTCGAACTACACATTCCCCTGACTCCGCCGTAGACGCAGTGACGAGGAGCATCCAATATTCAGCTACCTACCATTAAATCTACTGGCAATGATTAGGGTAGGTATTTTATATTTATAACGCGATACAATCCGCATGGGAGAAAAATACATGTGGTTTAACAATTCATGAAAATGTTACTTTCACATGACACAATAGTTTATTTTTTTTTTTCATTTCACGAGACATTACAGTTGCGATGTTGATACATCTTGTATCAAGTCATTAGTAACACGTAAGCTGGCGTTAAGCAATTATCGCGGAGCAGCTAGTACGAAAAATAAAATGTTGAGTCCGGTCGATATACAGATTCGGCGACCCGAAAAGCGTATTGTTAACTTACAGAAGTTTCTCGATTTAAATTTGTTTAAATACTCATTTCAGCACACTTTTTACTTTTTGAATTTTGATTGAATATTCTATCCTATAATTAAAGTTTAATTATGATTTTGTTAACAGTATCTGTGCGATCGTTTTTAGAAGCCGTTCCGTTTACATATGACGCGCACACACAGAGCAAAATGGCACTATGTCCATTCAGGCCAAAACAGAACTGAATAAAACAACGACTTTCCAGGAAAATGAATACTTCGTAACGTCGGCGCAAATGCAAAAGCTCATAATATTATACATTTTATATTACCTAACACTCAAATTCTGTGCAGTTATTGACAAATACGCAGTCACATGACAATATAAAAATCGAAACTTGATATTTCACTAGGGAGATAGCACTATCGACCAATGATGATGTGTCGGGCATGCGCAGACGAGACTGTTTCAAAATAGCGGCCCATGATTTGGACTTTTGTCCGAATTAGTCGAGAGCAAGGACTCACAGCCGACTAAGAAAGTGATTCCCTCTGATGTTACTACTGGGTATCGATGATGAAGAGCGAAAATCTCGATGATTTCCAGGCAGGTCTACGGCCAAACATTGGTCAGCTATATTATAAGAAATCAATTATAACCATACGAGCTTTTCTTAAATGTATATCGTGGTACATGAATATTAATAACGGCGCAAATATTGGAAACGTCTGTTGCTTTGAGCGAGTTTTAAATAAAAGTCGAAGGCCTCGCGACATAGTCTGCGGTTCGGTGATTCAAAACCCTTCAGGGGAAATATGTCCTTTACAATCCCGCATGTATGACAGCTTAGCTAACACACAGACACGACAGATATAATATTCTACTTTTTAATTTTTAAAAATTGACGTGATCATCCGAATACAAAAGTTTATAGCAAGTCTATGATTTGTTTCGACGTTTCACGCGCTGACAAGAATTCCTGGGCACGATTGATAATACTGTATACCCCAATCATCCACTAAATTGTTTATTCAGATAACATTTACGACAATCGTAGAACGAATTGATCTGTATATTTATTTATTTATTTATTTATTTATTTATTTATTTATTTATTTATTTATTTATTTATTTATTTATTTATTTATTTATTTATTGATACGCTAGTTGTATTACAAGTTGTAGTACGACAGTCAATTCAATTTATCTGTTACTAGGTGGCTGTATATGTATACAACAGTTTTACTAAGTGGAGACATAAATGTGAGTGTAATAATACGAGAAACAAACAACATTTGTGAAATTGTCAACAACACTTATATCTCCTAGAAAAAAGTAGATTACCACCACTGATCCGTGTATTTCCGAGATTAACGTTGATGACGTGTGTGGATCTAATGACCTAATGAGGATTAACCATAGCCGCAAATGACCTCAAATTGAGCGTTCTGTGTCCATTGAAAGTAAATTGAAATAAACATAGCTTCAGAATAATGAATAAAACAAATCATTGAATCAACACTGAGCAACAACGGGTTGATGGTACCACCGCACATCCTGACACTTGGGCAAACCCTGGTAGAAATTGCTATCGACAACAAGAAGAAAGATTCGGCGGAATCCGCCGCCGGAATCCCACAGAAATAAAAACAGTCAGGGACTTGCTTTCTTCCCCTCAAATCGTATTACATTCATTGGTTAAATAGACTGGTAGAACAGTAGATGAGATGATGGAAAGGATACACACAATTTGAAAGACAAAAAAAGTCTCGCGGGAAAAACGGGATCTCGGCGGTAATTTGTGCCTATGTTATATTTTAGACAGTGAAACTTATTCTTTGTAAATCAAAGGTGTAAGCGTTTCACAGGGTAATTTGAAAATGCTATATATTAAAGCAGGAGGATCGTCACCTGCGCACGCGCGGGAATTGAGTCTCGAGCGACGATAACAACACACGCTAAAAAACGCAAAGGCTCATGGGTAGACGTTTGTTTGTAAACAATGACACGCTATGGCCATCTGACGCATGCGCACTCCGGCAGGTGACGACTCCCCCGCTTTAATATATACCTTATTACTTACTATTTGATTTAGACGTTTCATACGCGTCGATTGATGCAATAGCCGTACTGCTTTCGTGCATACACTGAGATAAAAGCCAAAAATACCACCAAAAAAAAAAAAAAAACGTTGCTCGTCGTGTGAACGTGCTCTCAGTGACGGGATTAACTACCATCTCGCGCAATAGTGATCCTGTGTCCGATGTACACAAAAGAAAGTGTTTGAATATGACGTCAGTAATTGCGTCAATGTTGGTGACTTAGTGTTAACCAAACAAGGTAATATTCGAGCGTTGGAGCGACTGCAGATACGTCTTGGAAACGGCAAATAGTAATGATTTCGGTGATAGATGTGAAAGAAATTCATTTACAAATAAATAAATTAATAACAAAAATTATAAGTCGCTGCTCTCAAAGACTTCGTGAAATGATGTATCGGACAATGGCAGGTACGACACGCTATTGTAACGAGCCCCATATCGGATGCAACATATCAATATGAAAGGCAAGCCGAAGTTAACAATTTTGAAACAGATAGCCTGAAAACAGTATTATGGCAAACCCCCTCCTCGTCCTCCTCCTCCTCCTCCTTATAAAAATGATTGCATTCATTCGGTTATCAGCAACAAAAGTCAAATTATATATTATAAGTTACCAGGGCATTTGTTGTGACATCTTAATTTTAGAAAGGAAACGTGACGCAGACAAGACTGGAAACATAATTGCTTACAATTTGTGATAATGATGTAGTCTGGTGGGCGTATAGACGATCGCAATTGGGGATATTTCCGCTTTATGCGCTCAAAATACGTTTCTGGGGAAACGGCAAACGCACATTTCGCACACGGTCACGGATTACGGAATTGCGCAACAGACCGAAGCAATATACAATACACAAATCATTGCGTAGACAACATGACACCCGCTACAAATGTACAATTGTAAAGGATATTTCCCGAAGACACACACACACACACACAGACACAGACAACCTCCCGTCGTGAAAATATACTAGTATACATGTATACGTTTTTAGTGTGCTCCGGTGTAGTGGTTTAGTTGACGCAATGACGAGTTCGTGAATATCAAGTCTGCAGATCTCCGAGGACTCGCTCGCATAGCTAAACGTTAATGCAATCGGAAGGTTAGTCAAGAAACCGGTGAGTTACCATCAATAATTTTGTTAAAATCAGCATTTTAGGATATTTTCGGCATTCATGATTTCAAATATGTATTTAGTGGGATTGTAGAAATATTGTACAAGAACTACTTCACGCTAGTGTAACGGGAACCCCAAATAGCAGTTCTACGGGCCGCAGTCTGTAATTTGTTTGAACAAATCGCTTACATATATAATAAAGGTGACTCTCACGGTAGAATGAATATTTCAATAGTTCACCAGGGACCTGGAAATCACTTATTCAATACCGAAATTGCGCTGGACACTCAATTGAAAAACGTTTCAAACACGAGTTACGCCTCGTATATTAACTGCTGATTTTACAATATAATTATCTTGTTTTAAAACACACACTACAAAATAAAAAATCAATTTGTTTCTTTTGGTCACTTGATTGTCATATATTTTTTAATCATGAGGGGTTGATCATTTGGGACTGTGGGTATGATTGACTAATTTATGAGGTGTGGTTATATTGTTATTAAAACCGCATGTTTGTGTGAAGCCACCCTGAAGACAGGCTGACACTTGCACGACTTTTGGCCACGATTTTGTCGTGGCAAGACGTGCCATTTTGGGGCACGAACTGGGAGGCTCCCGCACTGTTACGACTTGTTCACGCATAGTTCACGACAAGTTCACGACGAGTTCACGAATGCGTGCCCACCAGTGTCCACATTGATACGAACTGGCACGATGAGTTCACGCATGGTTTGCGCATATTTTAAACACTTCCTGCATTGGCACGACGAGTTTGCGCAATTCGGAGGTGAGCTGTTCGCAGTGTTCGTAAACTATTCGTGACAGTTCGTGACAGTCGTGGCATGGCACGCAATGGCACGCACTGGCACGCATCCTCCTGACGAGGTCACGACGAGGTCACGAACAGTTTGCGTATAGTTCACGACTCGGTCGCGAAATTTTGTCGTGAGCAAAAATTTGAACAGTCACGACGTGTTTACGCATACTTCACGCCAGTTTACGACTAGTTTGCCAATGCGTGCCACAGAATCGTGCAAGTATCGGGGTGGCTTTAAGTCATTGATTCAAACAGAATGCCTTTTACCGCGTTCACACAACTCATCTGAAAGAGTTACAATCATGGAGCTAAACCCCCGCTCGAAACGAATGGCGCCATGTCGCACCTCCATAGTAGCTTCTCGAAAACACAACTGCGTGGGTATTAATAAGCTCTTGCCCGAGCGCCCGAATGTGAAATTATAAACCACATTTCTATGTACGATTTTTTTTATTTTTTTTATTTATTGGTACTATGTCTTCAGAGTAAAGACAAGTGACCATTTGACCAGCTTGTTTTTAAAGACAGTCACTGGAACGTTTAACTGAACGAGGATTGCCCAATGTTCCAAGAAGACGAAGTTTCTGTCAAGTTGCACGTCACGGAACACTTGACTAATAATACAAGACGAGACATAAGCCCATTTCTTTAAAATGTTAGTTGATGACTGCTCCTCTCAAACGAAATTCCAATATCGTTTGCATTTATCTATTTATATCATTAGATACAATTATAGTTCATTTTGTTCATGCGTATCAAGACCCATAATTGGCAAATTTTCCATTAAAATTTCTTAATAATTAACAAAACCGCTGCTTCAATGAGTGAAAATGTTAATTTCAGTTATCTAGGTCCTAAACAACTAATATAATCCCAGACTAGTAATTACTAGTCTCAGATTTAATTAAGAATGTATCACGTTTCGAATCTTAGATACAAGCATATGTTGCAGCCAATTTGAATAATTTATTCACGACTCAGTTCCCGTCACACTATCCGTAACTACGATGTTATCGGATGTCTAGTATACGTATACTGTAGCTGTAGCATTCCAACTATAAGTGCGATTTCCGTGTGAGATGAAACAATCTGCTTGAGGTGCGTTACTATGGTAACAATAACTTATTACGATATCCGATTGTGGTGAAAACAAAACTACAGACTGCAATAAGTACCCTTTCCAATAAGTTTCAGACGACGCTTTCTAAGTGCACGAAATGTCAAAGTATTAACAGACTTATCTTAAAAGTCGTATGAAGACCGCAACACGCAATGGGGTGTGTTTGTCCTACAACAACTAAGCGGTCAAAGAAACAAGAGAATGCGATGCTGATTTTTGTTTTGTGTTTCATACTGCTGTCTACTTGTTAAGTTCCTCATTACTCGCCAACATATAAAAAAACGCGCTCCATTCAAATTTAATTAGTCGTGAGTGCAAGTTTGCCTCAATTTATTTCTCGTAATAAAAAAGAGACACCTACACTGAAGACGTGAAGTCTCCTCTAGAGCACTCACTATCATAAAACATAGTTTTCAAATGAAATAACTTATTGTTCTGCCATTGAAAAGAAATGTGTTTACATAAAGTAACGCGAAATCAAGCGGAATATATTACACAGGAAACGATTCAATTTTAAGACTTTTCACTTACAAATTCCTGGTACTTAGCAATTTTTTTTTTGCAATTTCATATATGAATGCATCGAAATTAGTTTTCGACTATATCCGCAAATAGACCTTACTCGCGCAATCACGTGGTATTCTCGTTCTCATACAAGTTATTTCAGCGTTAAAAATGTGCATTCCGTATCTACATTTCCTGCCGTTAAGTGAAATAAAAAAAATTGGTATGACCCGTTGATTCAAAGTGGTCGAACATGGCCCATTCCTTATTAAATGTTTCTCATCATCCGATTTTCTCTATATCGCATTTTTTTTTCTCTGCTGGAACTGTTGGATTTTCCCTCTTACTCAGCATCTGCTCGCTAAAGTGCAGTTTAAAACTATCATTGCACGCGTGGTAAAAATATTCCTGTCATTCAAATAATTTAAAATTTAAAGCTGTTTTTGAATAATATGTCTACAAGGATCGTAATATATTTAATTTCAGTTGTGTTTATTTACAAATTGCAACAGTGATATTTTCAGTCGGTGTTGGTGTCCCGTATTGTCACGGCGTGGTCGAAGTTTACTTGGGTAATTGTTGCATGTGTCCGTCGAATCATTATTATAATGGTCACAAGTATTCGTCTATTCACAGAGTTTCCTGTTTGTTAGCACGTAAGTATGATAATTTCACCACATAGCTAAAGCGACACGAACCTACATGACCCGACCGAATGGAGCTACGTATTTCAGCGCCTTGAATATGATCCCATGGGACCCAGTTCCATCACAATGCGGCATTTTATTTCGGACAAAAATACGAGGACTCTAAAAACGCAAAACTGGGCTTGTTATGGTTTTTTTTTTTTTTAGGATTGTTCATAATCACAACGAACTAATCTGGTAATCAAATCAAAACTCGATCTTGGAGTACACGAGGCACATGTAGTGTCTCGTTGTGGTACGTCATCGTAAGTGTGCATGCTTATCCCATTCAGAAGCATGCTTTGAATACGGTAAAATCGTTCGGAACATCCATGGTTCTGGTAAACGGTTACGGTGTCACCTCTACAATAATAAGTTAGGAAATTAAAATGTCTGCGAAAAGAAACAAAAAACCTGTTTCTATAAAATAAAACAGCTTGTTGACAGAACAACGTTTTTACCATATAGGTTTATCAAGATGCGTTTTTAAAAAGAATTATTTAAACCTGATAAAAATTCCTTCACGTTATCAAGTGTGAAAACTTGTGTTTGAAGGTAGGCTCAAAGGTTTCGTCCAGAATGTATTCTTTAAAAAAGGAAATACTATTATTATTCAGAAAATCTGCTTCTTCAAATTCCAGTTTGCGCAGCAAGGGAAAGAGGTTCAATGGAAATTATCATAATTCAACATTTCCTTGAGCCGCCTTCACGGCACTGCAGATTATTCGTCATAATAGAGCGCACAGCTTTTGACGTTTACCAACACACACCACGTCGCACCACACCCGAAATACGGGGATCTCACGTGACATATGTATTTCATTACGTCAGACATGTTCAATGTGTGGAAACACAGTTTTTTTAATGCATCGTGAACTCGCATTCTTGTTTTTGTATAACAATTCAAATGTTCTCTCGTACACACACATGTACACAGCATACGGGATGCTTTCTTTCATCTGGCATGGCGGGACAATTACAAATAAACAATAACCTACGCCTATGTTGGAATAATACATCAATTCCGACCTCAGTACGGCGTTCGCAACCGGGAATAAATTAGCATACAAATTGAGTAAGACGACAAAAAAACGAGTTACAACATTCAAAGCTAAGAATACCAGTAATTACTTAAACAAACACTGAACTTGTATATTTAAACAAAATACCAGCGTACCTATTGCTAATCACTAAATTAATGCACAAATACATTTTCATATCTATGTTTCAAATTCAGCCATATAGAAATTCATTAAAGACGTTTGTTCAAAAATGCATTTTTTCAAGCTAAATCAAAACCAGCGCATGAATAAAAAAAATAATACATTTATTCTGATTTTCTATATAATATTCTCTTGATTACATTCAATCCATTTCAAAAGCGTGATTGAAACGATGCATGTCACCACTATGTGTCGATAACGATTAAATTATATTATTGTGTATCTATGTTATGCATGATTTCAGTCAGTATGACTGATATGAATAGTTACGGGACGCGTTACGATGACGTCATCACTAGATTCCGCAGTTCACTTCAGGTCATTATTTTTTATCACGGAAATACGCATGCGCTAAATGCAGTCTGCTTACATGGCACAACAGTTTAAGCGTTTCTGCAGTCAGAATCATCGCGTAACTCGATGTATGGAACCGCGTTTTAAGAGTCCACAACCCCGGGCTATAGCTAGTGGCAAATGTTACTTAATCTAACAACTGAAAGATTACGTTCTATAACAACTGGAGCCAGACTCTAAATCAGACGATTCGAGAGAAATGGGTTCTATATTCCATTGACACGCACTTTCGTTGGCAACGCTACGGTGGTAAATTAGGTAATGTATAAACATACACGCAGTGCTAGGAAAAACAAATATCCTGTCTGTATATATTAATCAATTTTCACGGCCAAATATTTTCAAAAGAAAAAAAAAATGAAAGAAAAAACAGTTATCAATGTTACACACTGAAATAGGTCATCGTAGTGTCTATCCGTATTCAAATCACAGAATTAGTAATTTATATATGTAGAACAAATAAACATGGCAAGTGTTCAGTCATTAGTGTTTTTAAAGGTAATATCTGATACGTGAAACAAATTGTGACGCCTTCAATATAAATAGCGCATGTGACCCAGAACTAATTAGCAGCGAGAAATCGACTACTGTCGCATTTCTATATTATTATTATTATTCAAGTGCGTGCGCATCTACAACAGCAGCGTATCTGTCACGATCGCGGTGGTGATGTCGCAGTAGTGATTTACGGAAAACCCAGGCGTTGTCATGGTACCGAGAACACATACTTACCGTTCATATGTTCCGAAGAGATCTCAGAGTAATCGTCTCGGAATAAATCGCCTTCTGTTCTTACCAGCGCTATAAAATATCAATCGTTACGGCGAAAGATACGATGTTGCAATTTATTTGACATGGTTGTTTACAGTTCTCTCCTCCAATGATCAGCATCAGTTTTCTGCCCTCATCGGCGAATGAGTCGCACCCTTCGTTTGTCTTTCGCGCAATGTGCTGACGTGACGTGTCTGGTTGGTCTGAATCAGGACCAGAAATATATAGTGCGTGACCCTAAAAGGTGAAAGTATCACGACAGCAGGCTGTGTACGTCATGATCTGTTTATATTCCGTGGATAGTAAGAATGACACGCACGAAATAACATTGCGTTTTCTATATAAAACATATGTCTACCAGGAGAACTGCGGTGTGCCATATTATAAGTATATTGTCAGCAATATAGTTTCCGTAACAGCGTGAGTATGACAAAATAACGTAGTGTACATTTATTATTTACTCGGTACTCAATAATAATAAACAAGCAACACACCGTGGATGACAACATCAATTCACGTTTACAGACAGGTCTGACACGTACATTCCACGATCTGATTTCTTGATTCATTCGACGTTTCAAAACACACACACAAAACGCAGTTGTTGTTTTGTTTTTTTTTCATTTTGAGTTTTATTTTGATTATAGTGCTTTAATTCGGTCACTGCTTATTTCAATAAATTCTTTGAATACGCGGTAGTAGTTTAAAATAAAGGAAAAACAAATTGCTCGTTATGGTGTCGATGCGACCAAGTGATCGCCGACAAGCAAATATTTGAGCTAAACCTCTCGATTACAATCATGCCTTATCAGTTGAGTATATCACTGGCCTTTTCACTTCTCGGCTAGAAGAAACATGTTTAAATAATTTAAATTTACTTTCAAACAATCCGCACACTAATCAACGCCTTAATTCGCCCGTTACGGATTTTGATGACTCAGTGCCACCGTACACTGATAGCAGGCTACGGGCGTACTCCATCTACTGTCGTCAAACATTGCCATGCAATTACAAAAATACGGTCGACCAGTTAGTACACATTTCAACATTTGAAGAAAAAAAAAGAGTTGAATTTTACAACATACCAACTAGAAAGAAATCAACGCAAGCATGGGGGGCATTGACTCAGCCTCCACGTTTATTGCGTTGAATCACGTGACCAGATCTCTTTTCGCGCTATCTAGTAGCGGAGTATTCATACGCTC
The DNA here is from genome assembly GCF_978046115.1 of Saccoglossus kowalevskii. Classification (NCBI taxonomy): domain Eukaryota; kingdom Metazoa; phylum Hemichordata; class Enteropneusta; family Harrimaniidae; genus Saccoglossus; species Saccoglossus kowalevskii. The sequence goes on from NC_140654.1 coordinate 21,574,608, forward strand.
AGTGTTCTTATCACACTTCAGTGATCGTCTGTAGCTTCAACTCATTACTTCGTGTTTGGCTGATGTACTTGTGGATTGCATACGATCGAACGGTGAGGCTTTTTTTATTGATATACTAGTATTATTTGAATGTCGTCACAGTTTTCTGGAACTCACCACACATTCTATATACCTACTCCACTGCTGTAAAAGTAATGCATTCTCCAGGTCCGGTAATGCGGTGAGATACTACGATCAGTGTATCGTATCGAGTATGCATTAAGATTTATCACGTTCTTACGTTTCACTTCATCCGTGGTACAACCATGCATGGATTGAGTCGATTCAAAGACACTTACGCCATTTGTTAGGCTGTAAAACATGGCCGACTTGTTTTTTTTTTTTTTGTTTTTTTTGTATTGCGTCACAGCTACGTATTACGACAGATTTTATTAGAGATCTACTCGCTAAACAATAAAAAAAAAAATTGCTCATAATATAATTGTTACTGTGGTCTGCCACCCGATTGAGCGGGCTGGTCCCAGTACACCATCTGTCCCTCTGATTTCGTGTTTAAAAATGGCTGGCGCCGGACTGGGTATACGTGTAAATTGTAAATCATAATTTGAATTTTCTCCAAAATGCGTATACAAATTCAACACTTGGCCAACACCATGTACCAATTGGCGGCCATTCACAATGTTGACAAAATGCGGCGTTACCCGCAATACTATAACCTGTTGAGTGGGAAGCATCGAAACATGGCGTCATAGAGCATAACTACTAGTATACTGCGACATGATGTGTTGTCGACGATTTCAGGTTAGCCCGCACCAAATCCAACTCGCCCGATGCTAACCCGCCCGAACTTAATTTGCCTAATACATGTTCGGAACGTTGGTCGTTGGGTCATACCATTTTGATCATCGCGGACAATAAACTGGTGTGGGTGGTCAATTCACTAGGTATTTTAAAACTCTGGTTTTCTTGTTACAGGTATACCTGTTCAGGAGAAATGTCAGTTAATCTCAATAAATAGACTGAACACATTCGAAATGGTTGAATAGGTAGATAGTTTATGTCAATTTATGTGAGTGTTGATGGGTTCGGTAAAGGCAAATATAGTTACATGGTGGTCAAAGTATTTGAATTAGTAATACTATAAATAGGCCGCCGATTAACGGGGCAAACAATGGGAGTGCTTCCAGTCTGAAAAATGTATGGAAATGCCTCACTGATCAAAATCGGCATCATCACTTTTTATGTCAAAATCGACAACACCGAAATCGAAATCGACAACGATTTTTTTTACATCGAAAACGAAATCAAGTTGGTTTCGGGCGTGTCGGTATCGGGCGAGTTGGTTTAGATGCGACTTAACTGGTACTCGATGTCGACCACTTGATGTCCGCAGTCATACACGCTTGAAGTTGAGTATTACATAATTACGCACATACTATTAATTTCTGATTCAATTATGTAATAATGTTTAAAATCTGCATTTTTGTCACCACGGATATATCGTCTGTAAACTAAATATAAATATATATTTTAACTAAATATATACCCAATCTTCGAAGCCACGTTCCTGGTATCAGCGATATGTGTTGATATCTTCTAGGGTAAACAAACTAACTACTGGCACTACGGAGTACGCCACTGTTCTGTTCCATTCCCGCTTACATCATCGGTTTAAAACTAAAGCAGTTACCATCTCCGCAGAATTTTATTTTATTTGCATTTGGTTAAACGACAATTGCCAAATCCACCTGAAGGAGTCAAAATGCCCCCTCCCCAACTAGAGGTATTGCATGTGTCGACAGACAGAGTAATCTGGGTTAATTATAAGAAGTCTCAATTGCGGCAACAGAAAACGTTACTTGAATGATCTTCCACATAATCGAACTTGACTGTACTGTAAAATCATTTATTTTTACTGACATCTAATTTTACTATTTTGATGTTTTGAGCATATTTACTGTGTTTCAAATTCACTAATTTGTCAAGAAAACAATGAGTTTTATTCTTATTTTACATCTTCACATAGATTTTATTTAATTTAAAACCCCAATCAATAATTAAGGCATTTACAGTATTACTCAATAGGAATGTGAGCTGGAATTGTTCCTTGATATAGCTCTGCTGCAGAACGGTTGCTGGTTGTGATGTAAATGAGATGTAAATTAATTTGACGTTTTCAGTCGAACTGTTTCAGTAACACCTGAGCACGTAGCGATCTCTGGTGCTACTTTTCGTCATCTACACATAAATAATACATAATACATGTTCTGTCCAGGCATTGTAATGTACCATGACAGGTCGCTTACATGCCTAGGGATTTGGATAGCAAATGAAACGTTTGACAAATAACGCGTTATTATTCTAGCATACAAGCCTGTCGGCTCGATGTTATTGATACTGTTGACGCGCCACGGTCATCGAGTCGTGTTCGGGGGTTCGTGCGACGTCTACAAAGCGTGTACAAAACATGTTTACATACAATTCGAACGTGCACTATGTGGCGAATGGTGCGGTGATTGTGGGTTCGACAGGGGTCTCACACTACGCATAGCGACGTATGTGCATGTAAGTCAAACATGTTACTTAATTATTTTTCACAATTCGAACGTAATCCAACGGTCGATCTATTACAAATTTGCATTTTGTAAATTCTCGCTCAACTACACGACTCTGATATATTAGTAAGAAAATAGCTAATTTATATTTCAAAAATAATTACCACATCACCACTTACCTCACGACACGTATCATATTCGATTACTGTCTTATTAGTATGCTACAATTGGTTCTTTTGGAAATCAATATCTGGGTGCCACACTTGAAATGTAGCTCAATCGATACGTCGGGTATAATTAGCCGAATAGAGAAACTGAATCGGAATCCGAATCTGACAAACGAAGCCTACGTTGACTGGTGGGACGTTCATTGCATAAAAATCAGTGACGCCAATTGCTAATTAGCAAGTCGTGCCTAGGATCGTATTCGTCGTTTATCATCAGTTACGGCGTTGTGAATTTAATAATAGTTGAATGTACGCTACTGTTTTTGCTGATAGTTTAAAGACAGTGTTCAGCATGTTAAATACCCCTGAACGAACATACAGTCATTCACTACCAAGTTAAAGGGCAGTAGTCGTCGCGCCGCGCATGCGCGAGATATGGGTCTCATACAAACAAAGATGGCGATTTTTACTGTTGCGCACACCAACTAGTACAAACTGAGAGGTCGCCATGGTTTAATTAAGTATTTTTTTTGGATTTTTGGAAGGTATCGAAGGAGTCGCCGGCGGTAATTAGTGCAAGTTGCGCCCAGGGCAAAACTCGTTTTCGTGATTTCATTTGAAAGGCGCATTAGATTATGGGAAATCAATGTTTATCAACACAAATGTCGCACATACGCGGCGCGACGACTACCGTCCTTTAACTAGCTACGAACATGCAGCTTCATGTTACAGACACTCCCAAGATACGTCACTGTACCAACCAACAGCGTTTTCTGTAGTAGTGGGGGTGTTGTACTCCCATATATGTTAGATTCAATAAATATTCCCAATATTGTGTTTATAATAGAGAAAATGGTAAAGTGCAAAATGAGCTTTATTTTTTAGTTAACTTCTTACATGGATCGACAATGCTGCTTACAAACTACAAAATGTCAAGTGGCTAAGCCACTTTAAACTCGACTTCCGTTATGCCCTAAACATAAATCTCCACAATTTGTAACACACATATGAAGTACATACCTTGATGATTCACAACAATTCTGAATTTCAGTGAAAAGGTTATAGTTTGGATGTATTTGAAGACTGAATTTTAAAATGGTCATTTTGCGTTGGAGCTTATTACTCCATGTCCAAGAACGGACAGAGAGGTAAAGAATTACAAATTTTGCCCTGTTGTTTTATGTGACTTTTCCTGCAGCTGTAGCATATCCATGTAGCATCCATTTTCCTGTACATGTATAACATGTTGTGTTCTTTGGGGGGGGGGATCAGCTGATGTGCATTGTAATTATAAGAACCGATATAAAAATCTCAAACGCAAAAGTAAGGAAAATAATAATCAAAGCATCCTTCATGCCACGTTGCACAGAATGACAGTATTGACCATATTTACAACGGCAACAAGAACTTCACAGAGAAAAATAAATTAATATCATACAAACTTTGGCAATATTTAACTACGCGAAGAGCTAAGTCAATTTAGATTAGGGAATCATTTTAAAAAAAATGAATCTGGCCGGTACACAAAACCAAAACTGTTGAAAAAAGAACGTGCGACATATGTAATGCAGACAAAAAACTGAAGATGAATTCCATCTAATAATGTTATGTCTAAAGTGGGAACAGCACAGTTTCTGGTTGAGGATTTAAGCAAGCACATACATAACTTTAATAATTTGTCAGTTCACTGTAAAAATGTTTCTATAATGAGTCTTCATAGTACACAGGTCATTACGGCGAGATTTATTGAACACTGCTTTAAAATAATAGAGCAATACCTCATAGTAGAAGTATAAATATAGCTATATTGTAGTGTATGTTTTGTATGTTTAATTCCGATTGAATCATGTCACTTTTAACTTTGTAATTTGTGTCCACTCTTTATCTTTCTTTGGTATTAAATTTTTTTCATTATTTTTTAGTTGTTAGTGACCTTACTGCATTACTTGCAGTTTTTTGGTCATTGTTTGTTTGTTTGTTTATTGTATTATAATGCTGGACGTTAACCTTTGAGTCGCCCACTGTTTACAATGTTTTTCAAAATTTGACACATTTTTGTTCCCATTAAGTATTTTATAATTAAACACATGAAGTGTTTTCTTTGAAATCGCAAATTAGTTATATTACAACACTACTGTTTTCAAATAAAAGATTTGTACTGTAAAACATTAAAAGTGTTTAAAAGCTTGTCCCACTTTATAACCTGCGTAATTATGAAACGCATAGAAGATGAAACACCTTTAGTCAGTGTTTTTGATTGCAATGTATTTATAACATGCAATAAAAAAAATCACATAATCAAGTAAATATTTATTTTTAATGCCAAATTTTGTGTAGATTTGGGCCGACATAGAGACAATTCTACACACCTGAAACAGACGGGTTCTTGTAAACGTACATACGTTAGTGTTCTTTCTACGCCCATGTATACTCGATAAATTTGACAAGTGACGAGCAGTCTCTGGGGCAGAAAGAATACAGACATTTTCTGCCGAGAAACATGCTCTCTGATTGGTCTGACTGTCAAATGTTAGGCGTTGGTAGCCAATCAGGTACATTCTTGTAGATAGCTTTGTATTGACTTACTGACTTCTCAGTGGCGGCGGTACAGTAGGGGCAGAGCGGGCAATAACCCTCGAAAAAATGTTGGGGGCGTCGCCCCTCCAAAATCTAGCTGAAACCCTGTGTGTCAGCAAAATTTGCCCTCTCAAAATGCAGAAAATTGCGTTTCAGAGGTTTTATATTTCAATTTTTTTAAGGGAGGGGGGCTACCCCGGCCCCCCAAGTAAGGTCGATGAGCAGATCTCGCCCCTTTATGCAACATTTCGTGCCGCCGCCTCCGCTGCTAGAACGTTTCTGGGAAATGGGTTAGGGAACGTGTGGCTGTCCTTATTTTTTATTTTTCATCGTATTTTCATTCGTTATTTTTGACTGTTCATAGAATATTCGATTCATTAAACACAAATCATTAGACATTAATAAAATCACGGACAGATAAGTTTCAAGGAATATTGTTTGTGATTAAGGTGGAGGAGTGTTTGGTTATGCCATGAAACATAACACTTTTTATGTATCGCTCCGCAACGTAGTACTCCGTACACCGTGACGATAATTAGCACCTGCGTGTCATTTTCAATTCGTGTTGGTATGCGATCAACGGCAAACCCGAGGCAGTTGATACATAGCTGGGTAGGGAGGTGCCCCTGAGTGCTCAAAAGTGTGACCATTTTTATACCTGGATAGTGGCAAAATCTATACCCATATTAATAAGTACCATTTCTGCCATCACTGTTTATTCCGTATTTGCTCTATTGGGAGAGCAACTTCAATAGAAGCACATGTAAGCCAACAGTTGCATTGTATATTGATTTATTAAATTATGTATTGATTGCCTTGTTTACCTTAGTATACCAAATCGGAAAAATATTACCGATATTTATATCTATCTTTGACCAGAAATAAGACCGATACTTATACCTAAAATCCCAAAAACGAGACCCATTTCAGGGGCACGTCCCCATCAGGCAAGTTCTATGTAATGCCCCCCCCCTTCCCGGGCGGCAAACATTTCTCGCGACCAGCCCCTCGTCACAGCCACCGCGCCATCGAAACGGTCATTATGAAGCGTGGGGCCAATAGCGTCGACGCCAGTGAAGAATCGAGGACGGTATATATCGCTTGGTTGTTGAGTCGTTTGTAATTTTAGAGTTGTTACATTATAGTTCTCTCCTGAGATGAAGGTGAGGTTTATTCAAATACAATTACACTAGAATGCGCTGAAGCAAAATTGATTTAACAGTCGCCAATAATACCCAGGCTAAGTGGGGCAATTATAAACTTTGTGATAGACACCGCGACCGACACGCATGGAATAACTCACAGTAAATAACTGAACGTATTACGAAGAGCATTCCTTATTACACTGATGTTTCTCAATACTTTAGGGGTTTCGCCAAGTTCTGGCATAGGGGGGTAACATTTAGAAATAATGAGGCCAAAATGTAACACTTTTTTATAGGTTGTGAGCCTAAAAATAGAAAGTAGCCGGCCTGAACCATGTAAATGCTAGAGAAGAAGGTATGCGGCTAAACTAGCCAAGTAGACAGCTATTTAGCCGACAGTAGCCTTTTAACGAAACCTCTGTTAATTCCACGCTTGGTTCTCATGTTTTTTTTTCTCGAATAATCGGAGTGGTTGTATTACGTATAGGCACTAGTGAGTACTAGTACACGTTCTGTGATTGCCTTCAGCATGCGTCTCTCTCAGAGGGCACCTGCGGGATTCCACGGCTCTACGTGTTTCTTGATAAACGCTCTTCGCTCTGTATAATGCCGTTGCCGGGCAACACTTCAACCAGTAAGTGTGTGAATTTTGTCACGCAGATTGTATACGATCGTTGTTTTGTCTCACTCTGGATGTCCAGGTAACGTATTTGGTATTTGTAAGACATGTCGCGTAATCGAGGCACGCCTGCTGTGAGTCATGACAACGCGCTAAAAACGTCACCTGGCACGTTTATATAAATTTTGTCACAATAAATCACCATTTATATTTCACTGTCAAAAAATAACGAACTTAAAATAAATGTAATTATTATACAGTTGTTATGTTTTAAAATTTCAAAAATGGTCGATATGAAGCGTAGTTTGTTTTTTACCGTCTGTTCTTTTACAGTGAAGGGGTCGTCACCTGCGCACGCGCGGGAATTGAGTCCCAAGCGACGATACCAACACACGCTAAAACGCAAAGGCTCATGGGTAGACGCTTGTTTGTAAACAATGACACGCTATGGCCATCTGACGCATGCGCAGGTGACGACTCCCCCGCTTTAAAACAAATCAATCCCAGACAATTGTCGATTATTTTAGTACCTTTCAGTTATACTTTTAACGGTTTTCATAAATTGAAAAAAAAGATCTATTAATTTCATCAATTCTTATTAACACCTACTTAACTCCCAGCAAGCGTGTTGGATTTCTAACAAGAATATCTAATGAAATATGGAGACAAGATTACAGATGCAAATGGAAATCGATTTATCGTGATGCGGACAATACGGTGACGTGCAGTGTTCGCCGAGTGATACACTGTCTGCTGCGTGTGGTATGTAAGTTAAGCATGCTGCGACGGTAATAGAATCGCTGCATAACGTTGTTATGTAACCCATACGCTAGAAACCTGACCTACTTACATTACCTTTTGCCCGTTATATTATCACTTCACATGTACAGCGAAAGAATCACATTGTCAATTTGTTTTAACGAAAACATGGATGTTGAAACCAAGTTTTACATGTACTGTGATAGTGTCTGCAAACATTTCAATCTCACTGAACTGCATGTTTGTGAAATGTAGCAGACAATGCTAGGTGAGCGATCGCAGCTGAGCAGGTTATCGACTTACCAAAACATAGAACTAACCTAACCATAGAACGTCGAAGTGCGTGAACGCGTGAGTTGGACGAGATTCAAGATGGCGCTACGCGCGGCGGGTGTCGCTGTATTAAAATGACTCAAATAAAAAACAAAAAAAAAACATTCAGCGTTAAACTAGTTTCATTATGTTATTAGAAAACGGTCCTTTTATCTTTAAAACATTTCTGAAGATGTTTTGATATGAATGAGCGGTCTGACTTCCCAATTTGGGAAACAATATGGCGCTGCCCGTAGACCGGAAGTGTATCATGTACAAACACTTAGGGTTGCATGTGTTTAGATAGCTTCCGTATTGCGCCTATGTAATATATAGCAGGCAATGTCTGACGAGCGAGCGCAGCCGATTATTTTAGTGATTTACTAAAATATAACTGACATAATTGTAGAACGTCAATGAGCGTGAACTGTGGAAGTCGAGTTATAAGTTCAGGCGCGAGTTCAGCGGAATTCAAGATGGCGCCACGCACGATTCGTTTGTCGCGTGTGTTATCTTCGGCCGCTCTCGCTGCGCTCATTTTTGACATCTATAGATATTGCGAGAAGCCTTCGGTTGCTCTCGCTACGCTTGCTACCTCTATGTTACCTCCCCCCCCCCCCAATACTATATTTCATCAGGTCCACGTCCAGGATGAAAATTCGTCGGTAAAAGTAATATATATATCAGAGGTCTACCGACACTGCAGAATTCTAGTTCAGACCACCTGCGATTCTAATACCGAAAACTACGGTATCGCATAATCCATTCTCACAGTTTTCCACTAGACAAACTAATATGATATAGCAAAGAAAGGTCATTTTTAATTACGAGTAGCATTAACCCATAATTTATTTTTTAACAATACCACATAGGCGATATGCAAACAGGATTATTTGGATTTCTAGAAAACCCAGACCAATTTCAGAACAGGCTGTTGAATTTACTTGTTGTCTGACGTGATCATTGCTGCATAAATGTTGTATATAAAGTTTTTTGATTGTGTGGATGTCCAATGGAATTATGAGAAGGATATTGACAACACGGCCCACCTGATACATGCATACTTTAATAGTATACAATCAAAGGACGTTTGTTGCAATCAATCCGCCACGAAGGGAAGACCTTGCCCTATTTCCAAATGAAAATAGCTGCGCTCGCTATCACGTGGTACGCGCTTAAATCATACGTGCGGGAGTGTGTAACCTATACGCAAGATCTTTACAGTGACCAACTATGAATATTCATGATCTAAATCATATACAGCCCGAGGGTCAATGACCGACATACTGTCTATTCAATTATCCGTACTAACAGCATATCGGTCAGTCCGTCGTTGTATGAGCACCGAGTTCGAACCCAGATTGTTTTTTTTGTTTTTGTTTTTTTTCCAATAACATTTTATTTTCTAATAATGTTCGAACCCAGATTTTGTGGTTTCAGTTTTAGTGCAGTAAAACATTCTGAAATAGGGGAATGCCCGTGGCACTATAAATTACCCGGAATTCTGGCTACTGAATACATTTTTTGAACCTTTAGTTATTAGATTACTGTGAAATCTGTAGTATTTGTTTTTTTAATAATGTATCAATATACCTCAAAGTACAGCGAAGGACAGTACATAGATGTGCTAACATGCTGCCAATTTTTGGGAAATATAATCACGGACATTAGTAGAACTCCAACACTCCCAGCTAATATACATATTTCTTTGTTTCCATCCATTCAAAGATACAACAAGGTGCTTGGGATTTCTTCAGTTATATACGAATTAGTATGGTTTACTGATTACTAGAAAAACACACTACTACTACGCTAGTAAAACAAAATGAAAAAGAAATGTACGTTTTCAGAATGCATGACAGGAATCACCGAATTCCCTCACAATAGATATCCATGGGCTGGAACGGTAGCTTTCAAGCCTAGAACTTCAAGAATCTTTTTTTTTTTTTGGGAATTGGGAAGTACTTTATATCCTAGAAGAGTCTTCGTTTTCGCGTTTTATCCTATATCAGGACATTCAAGAACGTTACCTATTTACGCCGATGATCTAGATAATATAATACAATACTGTGTCGATAGTTGTTTAATTTCTAATTTCATGTTTCATTCTGAAGCTCAAACTGAACTCGGAACAATAAAATTCGCTGGGATGGCAATGCAGTAAATGTTGTGTATACGAAAAATACGATCTTCCCACAATAGTAATTTAGATGATATATTAGTTTAGTTTTTTTCTGTTTTTAAAAATTATATTTGTATATACAAGTTGTTGATGCTGTAATCGTAAATCCTCCATGAATACTAGAACTCTGTGCTGTTATATGTTGATCGATAGGAAAGTGAATTTATGTGTATTTGTATGAGTAATTTGATAAATCCTTAAAATATTCAGGATCGACATTTGCAAACTTGACTAAGATACGGTATATAATGGTCGCTACTAAAATGAACAAAACACGTCCACATCAATGTGTACTCAATGTGGTTTGGCTGAGAGGGGATTACGAGCAGAACGGAATGGATGTATCCCGCTCGGTTAGGGACGACGTCAAAAGATCGATATCGGATAAAACACTTAATTCTTTTAGTTTTTTCCCAAAACCCCCCACCCCACTGAAACTTAATTGATAAATATTGATCATGGCGTCAGACTACATTAACAATTAAAACAAATTGATAATCGGACAGTCGTATGGCATAGCAGTTGGTTGTAATAATGAAGCGGAATATACGCATGCGCAAACTACTTTTCATGCGCATGCTCTAGTTTCATGACCAGACATTGACCTCATTTGACGCACATATTTACACTCGGACCAAACCATTTTCTCGTCTTGGATGTTTTTTTTTCATTTTCTGTTATTTTTGTCTATGATTGGATAGAAAAAAAAACGAACTACAAATACTCCAAGGTTTTTTTGACTTCATTAAACAATAAAATCGTTTTTGTAGGATGGAAACTTTTTGAGGTCAAACAACCCACCCCCACCCCACCCCAAACTAAAGCAAATAAGTTTTTTATCCGACATCTATCTTTTGACGTCGTCCCTTATACAACTCCTATGATCTACATGATTTGGTACAGTTTATCAACATAAACGTTTAAACTGCCTGCAGTACGGACCCTGTTGTGAAACAACATTGTACTACACTACTGGCGAATTGAATGCGTGCATAAAGTCGAAATGATGCGGAATTAGAACCATTTGCATTCACTGTCAATGCCCCTCGCCATGCGACACCCTTTTTTATTTCAAGTATTTCGTAGCCCGCAGTATTTCTCTGCAGAGATCGTTGTTGGCTAGACAGTGACGTTTAACATCACGTGGGTTCAAAGGGTCCGCTGAAGTTTATGAATGTGTAGTGCTTATCGTCGCCGGTGGGTTCAATAGTTTAATTTGTTCTCTGTTGTATTTAACGTTTGATATTTGCGACTCAAGGCTCGTAATGTAATAATCCTTAAAAACCAAGTTTTTTAAAGCTTCAAATATCGCTGTTCGGTACAAAAACAAGTGACACAAAATATGGGGATATTGGCGGTCCACTTCTAATACTGTAGTTCTATTATATTGCTAGTGTAGTACTTCCTTTTCTCCCCGGGCTTTGTAGGTATATTCTGCAATCTTCACCAAAATCCGATGATGGGGGTTTGCCCCCAAATATGCTTATCATGGATTGTCGACATATTTATAATATATGGTTCAATATTATAAACGTCGATTTAAACAAGATTGCTTGCTCCATCATCCCAACGATGTTTTATCATAATTTTTTTTTTTCGTTACGCATAATTTGTTAAACAAAAGACAAAAACAGGCGGCGCACCCATTGACCGGAAGTGCATCGTTTTCGAACTCTCAAACACACCAAGCGAATTATGATGATTATGCATGTTGACATGTTCGAAATATGTTAATTTGTTGATGATTTTGTGAAACAAGGCAAAACACTGCCAACAAACTAGCTGCTCACTTATTAAGGGGGGGGGGGGGTCTTTTTTTCCTGATCTGTGATCGTACACTTTTAATTGTCTGTGAATTGTGATTTGGAAAAAAAAAAAAAATACGTGATTCGTGACAAAAGTATTCTCCGTGAGCCGTGATTTGTTAAAATAAATGTGCGTGATTCGTGAATTGGATTTTTTCAATTTTGGGCAGCTAATGGGTATCTGTGTTGAGTTTGGTTGTATATATGTTACTGATGCTCAGGTTGGTGCCATAAAACTAAATACGCCAGTAAAACAAATGATTAAATTTCTTGAAAATCTTGGTCTGTTGTACACGGCATTTTCTGTTCACTTGACAAACCAGCCTGTCCTCAAATTGTCTATACAGCAGGCAATAGAACATGTATCCACTCTTAACGACTATATTTTGAGGCCAGAAGATGCAGTCAGGCAATCAACAGGGTTCCGTGGAAATACAAATGGGCCAGAAGGAACTGTTTCTCACAAAACTAGGTTATCTGTCTCAATGATACTTGAGCAGTTGAAAGAATTACAGGATTATATACAGACAATTAATGTGGGATACAGAATATATCTGTTTTCCTGTTTGACTGTACAGGCTGAGAACCTTCATGCTGTTGGCCACTTCAAAGACCAGTTTCCAACAGTTTTACATTATGTCAGAAATCTGTCCAATACAGTTTATGAAAGTTTAAATAGGGTTGTTCCATGGGCAGCATACTATTTCATAAAATTACCCAATCAGTATTAAAGTTACACCTTCGTATAATTTCCCAAAACTACATCAATCAAAATCAATGAAACGAGCTACAGGTACAGATGTAAGAATGGGCTATAGAACAAGGAAAATGTGTGAATCAGAATACAGTGAGGCAGGAAACTACAAAATTCAAAGCTGGTACATTACCACTGAACATGTATAGAAAATCAACAATTCCGAAAGAGCAAGTAGTATTTCCAGTTGTCACTTAACAACCACATGTTGAGCCTAAGCTACGTGATGGGAATATCCATTCTGAGAAGGAAATGACGACTGGTATGGGGAAAGAAGACTCTGAAGACAAGCTGTATATGGGCAGTGATTCTGAACAAGAATCAGAATATGACACGGACACACACTCTGGGTTGACTCCCGTGCCTTCAGTAACATCTTCAGTCTCAGACTTAAGCAATGATGCACGTACATTTATGAGAGCAGTAACCACACGAAGTGGGCGTATGATAAAAGTTCGGTCATATGTAGGTATAAATAAATATGTTGATGTCTATATTGTTATTTAGTGTCCTCATCGTGTCAATTGTACCGTTAATCATTATAAGCTACAATTCAGATACATTTTGTTTTTACGATCTGTGAATTGGCAAATGTATTTCCTGTGAATTGTGATATGCCAATTTTAATGCGAGTGAACTGTGATATGTACCCCCCCTCCTTCCCCCCCCCCCCCTCCTTATTGGTCTGATTGTTTTAGGGTGGCCATTGATTATGAACTATCGGGCAGAGACAATAACACGCTTCGGGCCCACGTGCTGCTATATCCCCCGTACTCGTTAAATACCCCACGTATCCGCATAGAAAAGGAAGCAGGTTTTCAGCGGAATAATTTGGTCCGCTTCTCTCATGCGCAGATGAGCCGATGTAAAAGGTATGGCCCCAGGGTTTATAATTAGGCTCTGATTAATAAATACATGAAAAGAAATATTACATCTAAATATAAAATATGTATTGCTAATCAATGATCGAATACGAGCTGTGAATATTAGACTAGACATTGTAAATTTACTTCCGCGGTAAATTGTCGCCAGTAGAAATTCGTAATTGTCGACAGAATTACTTTAACTGCACTGAGTGTTAGGAGAATTACTGCTGATTGCAAACTAAAATATATGTTTGTGTTTGTCTTTTTTATTCCAACAACTAATTTTTGTCAACGGTAATGGGAGTTGCCGGTTGCGATGGTAACCAATGAAAAGCTGTGACAAGGCGTGCAAAATACAATAGTTTGACGTAATTGTCGCTCTGCGTCATGTCTTACGTCATATTCACGTGAATACGGATATTATATTAAACTATAAGACTACATCAATTTCTTTGTATCGCAAAATATCACTGACTTAAAAACAAGTAGAACCACCGATCATTTAAAATATTCCCAATTAAATACATTTTATTTAGCCCAACAGACGAATTGGATATAATGCAGGTAGAAATGAGAATCTAATTAAATGTTATTATTGTGTAAACCTGTATCTATTTCATGCAAATGAAAACACGTTCAAAAAGCCTTATTATTCAAAAAACTAGTGGCTGGCTCTCTGCTGGTGGAAAAAAAATTAGACTCGTATCAAAAAAGGCAACACCTACTGCTTTCGTCTAATATGCATAAAACTCATCAGTTTCATAAATAGCCTAATGATATGCGAGGTGGGAAAGGTTGTCTTTGAATTGAATGATGAATGCACGATTCTCTCAAATTGCTGGAATATTTGACAGAAGGCACGAACTAATTGACTAATGGACTTATATATCTGTTCATCAATGTCACATTAGCATATTGATCAGTATCAGTAAAAGCTACGACCGTCTTGTACATCATGGAACGTGTATATACTGCTCAATTAAAGTTAAATAAATATACAGCATGTTAATACTCTTAAACAAACCGAGTCACACACTACAAAGTCGGCTAGCTATACAGGTCTAATACCACTAATTGAAACTCCATAGACGACGATGTTAACATATGACAAGATTGCTATATGAAAATGATAAACGAAGTTGAAAACATACCTCAAAAATAAGAAATCAACATGCCAGTAATCAACAACTTGAAAAAAACAAAAACATGTTGGCCAGCTCAAACTCTTGCAAATCTCAGGTAAACAGGACACACCTACTGTATTTGGATTGCACCTAGAGAAATCACTGGAAAAACACCAAGATTAGAACATCCAAATACACACAGAATAAACCCACAGTTACACAGCCACTTAGTAGTAAACAAAAGACCACATGTTAGTCATACCTTTGACCCAAGTGACCACGCCCTCAGACAGGAAGCACCTGAGAAAAAAATATTAAAACAATTTCATTGATTCTTGCAAGGAATTTAAATTGAACGGTAATTGGTTGATTAGTGGCTCGAGACCTACACATGGAGGTCCATACTAAAAAAACGACCCCCGAAAATAACTTACTGAACCACCCAATATCGTTCTGGTTACATTCAGTACTGGTGTTTATATTCACAGATATTTTACATTAATCATAATCACAATGTAGTGTGTAATGCTAGAAAAGGAAATAGCAAAATGTAAAATAAAGCAGAGCATCATGGGAGTTTTCTAGTTAACTGCTTACAAACTCCAAAATGATGAGTGGCTAAGCTACTTTAAAATCGCCTCCCATCCACCGTTCAACTTGACATAAACTTCTACAATTTATAACACACATAATCCAAAGTACATTCACACATATTTCAATATACGATGTTTAGTTTGGGTATTTTTCAAAGAAATCTTTTGTTTCTGCAGCTATTAAAAAGATATTTTGGTTATGTCAAAGAACAGACAGAGAGAGAAAACGTTTTAAATGTTGCCCTGTTTTTGAAGTAACTGACATGAACATCACTTTGCCCGTACATGTATCACATTTAGTGTTCTTTGGTAAACAGTCAGTGGAAGGAAAGGGATGCACTGTTCGGAGATTCAGTAGTGAATGAATAGTTCATATTCATAGTATTATATTACTGGACATTTCCTTTTAAAATAATAAGGTTTACGTGAACATTTACGTGAACACCCGCAAATTATTTGTCGTCATTATTTTGTAATTTAGTGTTCATATATCACTCACATAACTCAAATATATTCGATTATAGTTGACCACGAGTGAATGCAGTTAAATATCTGCTCAGATCTTGCTTAGCGCCAGAGAAACACGAGACTTGTTTTTTTTTTCATTTCTACTAGTGATCCATGCTGTTCTACGTAATCATAATATTCAGCACTGTCACAATAGACAGGAAACAATAAAAAAAAACTATTTGAAAAGCAAAACAAAAATAAAGTTCGTGACCCACGCTCTTAACGAGATCTCCGTAGTCATTTGGGTCTTTGCAGTCGACGTTATACGCAAATTCCCGCCATAGTCTCGTTCAAAGCGAGAAAGCGCGACTTTCTCGCTTCTAACGAGATCTATGCGGCCATTTGCAAGTGAATAAACGCTCTGCTTGCGAAAGAGTGTCCTATATACTCTAAACTCGTTTGTATAATCCGCACGGTACGATGTTGTGCGATGTTGGCAATCTAACCGTAATTATCACCGGCTTATGTATAGATGTAGAGAGTGGAATACAACATTTAGATATATCGCCGGAGGATACAGTACACATTAATATGTAAGCGAGGTTTGCAATAGGACACACATGATGACAATTTTCAATAACTTTATATTTATTCATAATGAAAATTCATGGACTGGCCTGGGAACTCACTGGTTCGATTCGCCTATACGATACATCATTAAAAAGTACTGAAACACATTTTACGATGATACCGGCTACAGTTACCAGGACAACAAGAATATGATGTGATTTATCCTCTTAATTAAAACCAACAGGGAGAAAAATACCATCTCGCTTCTGTAAGAGGGTTTCCATGGTAACAACACACAACACTCTCTCGATGACAACACCTTGTCAACTATTCACTCGCCATCGGCGATAGCCGTGTCTGCAAATAGCCTGTTTTTTTCTCAATATGGTTTACCGAATATTCATTTATTCGAATATAACCGACAGGCTTCTAGCGTGCGTGTTCTATTATGACATAAAATTCCAGGCTGATATAGCCAGACTGATTTTGCTAACGATTGTGTTCAATGATGTAACTTTTTTCCCTCATTACCGTTTTCAATGGAATGCTCTTCCATACATTCAATTTACGTATCAACACTTCTAATAAACACAACCACGTGACATTTTCCCATTTAAGCTTACGGTAATTCAAAGTATCATTCCGTCAACGTAACACGCCAATTTGCACGGTGGCCATGTATACGTCGACAAATCATTAACTCGAATCGCCGTTCAATATTCAGAAAAAATATAAATGAAAGACGCACAATGTACTAGTATTCTAATTCTTCCATCCTACGTATGCAAGGGTTGTCTTCAGAAGTCGGTATCGCGCCCGCATGGAAATACACGCAACGATTTCCTACCAGTTATTACACTCATGCGAAGAATGTCACGATAATTAATCTACAAGAAATTGAACTATTGTACCCAAATTGAACTATTGTGTCTTACTTTTAAGTTCGATGGTCGTCGCGTCTAACACCAATCTGATTAAAATAAGATCCTGGTTGGCTTAATTTTTTTTTTATTTGTTGTTTTATATAATTACTATAATTATATATCAAAAAAATTAATTAATAATTATAGTAATTATATATCAAAAAAATTAAAAAAAAAAATTAAGCCAACCAGGATATTATTTTAATCAGATTGGTCTAATACGGGCTCCACGAGATGTATACAACGTGTGAAAAATACACCGTTTGTTCACGCGGAATTCGAACGCGCGCTCTTTATTGTAGACGCCGTCTTCAAGCGGGGGGTGTCGTCACCTGCACATGCGTCAGATGGCCATAGCGTGTCACTCTTTACAAACAAGCGTCAAGCGTCTACCTCAGCGTTATTGGTGTGTGTTGTTATCGTCGCTTGCGACTCAATTCCGGCGCGTGCGCAGGTGACGACCCTCCCGCTTTAAGCATTAATGACATTAAATCAGGTGCATTGATGGAAGCACGGAACCTCTAACTTGGTAGCCTACTTGATAGGGTATTTATTATCTAAGCATAACCCCCACCGAATTACGGAATATATGGCCTACTTCTCGCGCATTTACGTCGTGAATTTTGCAATTTTTGCAATCTCATTTCATCATTACCCCCCCCCCCGTAGCTTTTAGCGATGGAAACAACAAATAAACGACCCAAATTTGAGGAACAACAGCAAACTGCAAAGGCACGTTCTGAGTGCGTCCGGAGTAAAATATAATTGGTCCTGAGACCAGCAGTTGATACATACCGAACGACAGCATAAATTCACATGACATATTTTAAAATAAATTTGATTTCAAATTGTAATTCTTAAATTGTAATTAATTGTAGATTTAGATGTCATCGCAATAAACCTATAAGTGAAGAAGCAAATGTCTGTTGCCGAACAGCACCGTACGTACTGCATAACTTCGGCCCGTAACCATGAATAATGGTGCATTATTTTATATTTAACCATGCCTTACATAAATTAAAACAGGGTATCGTCCAATCACAATAATGTAATCACTGCATCGCTACACTGGTAAAATATAAGCGTACGAAACGCCACGGGACAGAGGTGTGCTTTGAAGAAAAAAACCCTCCCTATCAACAAATTAGTCATTTCCACCAGCTGTTGACACTGACCATTCGGAAGCCAGAACCAAATCTGCTTTACGACTCCACTGTTTAAGGTAATCCACCCACTCAACACCCACTGATTTTTTTAGGCCAGCTGCTTTGAAGTTTGCAATGTTGAATTATGACCAGTAACAACATGGCTCTCCTTTCATTAATGAAAAAAACATCACTAGCTACAACGCGGTTTCTGATTGGTTACTCACAAAGTCAATCATTTGCCGAAGTTGAATATATATATATGCTAAATAAAAAAAAAAATGTTGCCAAGCGACGAGATGTTAACTGATATACATATCTACTTTGTTGCAATATGTTCATTTTAATGAACAATCGTCCCAAATTACACCCTTAAGCGCCCAAGCGGGCAAACAGTTTTCATTCTGATTGTTCTCAACAATCTTCGAACGTTTCATATTTCATGAAACACAAAGCTTCAGCAGCTGCAATAAAAAAACAACACTTTCAGAATGTATGTAATGGGTTGATCATTTCAAATCATAGGGGTGACAAAAAGATTTGTTGGAAAAAAATGCAAGCAAGACAAAAATGCATGCAGGAATACAATTTTGACACATTGAAGAAAAATAAAAATGTACATTAAAAACACTGCGAAAAAATGTAATGGTCACATTCTACCAACTAACCCGATAATTTTTTAATGGTTGACCTCTGACCTCTCTAATCACGGTATGGTAAATATCATCGTGGCAATCATTTCAAAAGTGCGGGTGTATTGGTTCATTCTATTCTTTAAAAAGCAGGATGATTGAGGTGTTGTCAAACCTGATATTTGTCAAACATACTGAAGAAATGTAGTGTCATATTTTTTCCCACGATGAATACAAATTGTCATAATATGCAATAATATCTAATCGTTATTGGTTTGATGTCTCATGCGCCTTTGCATGAAAATCCTAAGCGAAAATACTATGGCAACAGCGAAATCCGCTATACTATATTCCTCATTTAATGAGGCACGTTTAATTGATAATTTAGATAGTAAATGCTCAACTGTCAAATTCTCTCGTGCTGTTTTTCAAGTCGCCTAAACCATGGATGCATTCACGGTTATACGTCAATCCCGACATGCGACATGAGCGTTCAGTACAACACAGTTGCCTTTTCATCAGCTTCAAGGGCGGTGGGCGTCGCGCCACGCATGCGCTGGATATGGGTCTTAAATAAACAAAGATGGCGACTTTGACTGATGCTCAGACAAACGAGTACAAACTGATACGTTACCAAGCTTTATTTTGGTCATTTGATTTGGTGATTAGAAGGTATCAAAGAGTCCCCAACAGTAATGAGTAGCGCCCAGGTCAAAACTCGTACTCGTGATTTCATTAGAAAAGCTATTTGGACTGTGGGAAAAATCATTGTTTCTCAATACATAATGTCGCACATGCGCGGCGTGGTAACCATAGCTTTTTAAAATATTCAATTATTGAGTTCGACTCAAGCAATTAAAACATTTTCCACGGCGATTCAGACTACAATGTATTTTAATATAATTATAATATTGAAGCCATAAGGTTATCTAACTGAATAAACAAATACATACGCCCAAGACTGGTTTGCCAAATTGAAAATACCTACAAATCTTACCGTTGATTGACTTTATCTATCACATGCATTATTTAGTAGCCATAACAATCATGATTAAACATATCCTTTCTTGGGAAAAACGTACGCAGGCTGACATCGATTGAAACAGTATCTAAGGTTATATATATGGCGATTCCAATATAAAATCACCTTCGTACGGGTCCATAAAACGCCATATTTCATGTGGTGTATTCAGTTTAATCGGCTCAGATGGGTATGACTACAGTTTCTAATCGCGAGGAGTTTGTTAAATAATATTATCATACCTCTTGTACAAGATCGTCACTTTGATTGGTCAGAACGCGGTCACGTGGCGGTCAATAAAACTCATGGTTGACTCGGAGTCTATAATGTAAATCCAATGGCCTCGATTTCGATTATGCGCTTGACTCCAACGTTCAATTTATAATGTGTCAATTTATTCGGTATGATAAAACATAGAGGTACTTCCGTATTGGTTTTAAAAATCATTGAACTCGCCCGCGCCGCGGTCAATAATTTTCTCTTCGGGTCATTAAAACTGAATATTGGCCTTGATTTCGGTAACTATTTGTTTAATAAAGCCCTTGACCTATATACACAAATAACTAAATTGTGGATCAACTGATTGAGCAGTTTCTATAAACAGATTCAACAAGCCAAACTTGACATCATGTCACGTGACTGCTAATTTATTTATTATTGTTGCAACAAAATAACCTTCAGAAGTGTGATAATTAAAGGTATATATCACGTGATCAATCAATTCATAGATAAATAAATAATTACATGTTGCATCAATTCATCTATATTTTCCGGAGTATGTGATATTCATATAATTCTGTGTTAATCCAATATGGCAGTCAAACCAAGAGACCAGTCATTCGGAATTAAACAACCCACAATGCACGATCGGAAATCAGTACAAACGTGGGTCTCAATGAAGCACGAATAATATTCAGATTTTCAATTATCGGTTTACTTCATTTTTTTAAGAGATTTAAAACCAAACGTTGCTGAGCTTATATATTATAAGAAAACATGGGGGCTTAATTGAAATTTGACGTATAACTAATCTAGTGATTGATGCTTTCACGGTTGGTTTACTGTCGCATTACTACCAGTATAACGCGCATTTATTATAATGTACACGAGCGTATATCAAGAGAGACAGTGGCGGTAGCTATAACTGTGGTATGCACGTAAATATAAAAAAGTTTGGAAACGAAATTGATTCTAGATACTGCTTTTTTGAAATCATTTTAGTTATTTCTGCCATTTATTTAAACCGTGACGTTCACGGTGACACGCCATCAACAAGACGTTAGAGTTTTCTTACTTACAGCATTCGGTTACTACTATCACAAGCATCTTGAACCAGAACGCATAACCACTTGTATCTAATGTTTTAGAAAAGCTAGGCCCACAACGTAATTCTGCACTGTCAAGATTGAAAAGAATTCGCTACAAGCATCTCAATATACTGGTAACTGAACGAACAAGTTTGGAGTGTGCGCCATTTTAAATCTATAAAAGAAAAAAAAAATGTTTGTCCAAATATTGTCACGGACATGGAGTTTGAAAACAATATTTCACGGATGCGCATATCGGGTTTCCGTGTATTTTAGAAGGTATGCTACAGAAGGACTGCGATCGACGATTGAGAACAACCATCGTGTTATGTCACTGGTAATGAACTTGGCAGGAGTGATCGTAGTTCGTTTATGTCACGACTATTTTAAATGAGTGATCGCACTACCACTACTTTAATGTAAAATCATATTAATATAATTAATTATGCGGAAAACATAAATTATATAGCGTTCACAGCCTGTTAATTTAGCAGGGAAAGGAGGTACAGTTTTATTCATACCATGATACATTATTATGCCTGCCAATCAGAAATCAGTTCACTGTCGCCGGTTTTACCTCACTAAGACGCCCCCAGTGTCAAATAATTCGTCCTCGTGTACAATAAAATCGTTGCCACAATGGCGTTTAGTAGCTCAGATCCTTGAATTCAAATTGACCAAGTAATTTGTAATGGAATATAAGAAGTTTTCCATGTCATGTAAAGATCCATAGTTCGCCAACCATTGAGAGAGCCGTTATATTTTCCCAAAACGTTTTTTTTATTAAGCGATACAATTCATCCAAATGGCACACAAAATATTTACACTTGATTAAAACTACACAAATTGCATGGAATACAAAATAGTTAAGTTTTAATCAAGTCAAGTCGATTTCAAAGCCTTATATTGACACTTATATCCGTATGTTACAGTCCAATATCAGCCTTAGATGAACACTGTCAATAACTGTTATTTACGCCTGAATCAGAAAAATAGTATCTCAACAGCACCATGAATTATTCTAATATATGCATGTATATTTTTACGCTTGTTAATTACTTTTGACAATCCATTTACGTGTTGTAATATTACATTTCTGCGCTCGTATATGTTGGGTAGATTGATACTTTTATAATTCATATGGTTACCATGCCAACCTCATATTATTTTACGACCGAGATGTTCCAGTTGAATGTAGTGCATATGCATATGTACTAAAGTTAACTGACAAACGTTTTGTGTATTATTATATGTATACTGCGATTATTCTTTTTGTGATTAGCTTGCATATGCTTGGAAGGATCTGTCCTTCACTGGTGGAAATATATACCCACGTTTGAAATGTCATAGGTCACGTCGACGTTGAAACATTCATTAACATTAGGACCCAGAGTTGCCAATGAGGGACGATCTACCATTGTCATTGGCCCAGCAACGCGATTAATGCGTATCAACAGTACCGGCAGAGGGCGTTCTACTTAAATTGAGTCTCATTTGCGTGCTGCTCCTGCTGCTGGCTTCACTTGTTTGGTAATTTGGCCTTGCTTCGGATTCGTACCCTATCTACATCGTAATCTGCTCTCTATTTTTCCCCGTAGTTGCTGTACTGATCGCGCGTCCCAGTCTGTTACCACCGAGATGACGTCGACGGATGATGTGAGACGGCTGGGAGCAGTTGATTGGTTTATCTTCGTAGGGATGTTGATATTGTCGGCGTCAACAGGTGTCTACCATGCCCTTGCAAAAGGGGGACAGCAGAATCTATCACAGTGAGTATATCGTACTGTAGCAGATATATTTATATACCGCCTACTCTTTAAACTATAACGTAAAATAGTTTATCACCACGTCAAAAAACAACACATCGTATGAAATTACAGTTTGGAAACAGTACTATGCGTCTAAGCTGTGTGTTTTTTTCACTCCGGTGTTACCATCGTATAAACGTATTCCACCAGCAGCGTGGGTGATTATAGAGTTCACGCACAGGGTATTCGGCGGATCATTCTCACGGTCCCCAATACTATGATCACTGATGCTGTGTCACGAAGTAACGATTAAAACATACAATATTCACCGCGGAGGATTGATGGTGATTGTTAAATGTGTGCATATTTGTCTCCCGGTGGTTCCCGTTCAAGTGGTGCGGAAATTAAATAACTTTCATCCTGGCATTTTGCTGTCAAACCCCCGCAAACGTTTAGTTTTATACAAATAATCGATAGTAAAAGAATATAAGGTCAATGCTTCTATTAGTGTTTTAATGAGTTCAACTGACTGCGTTTCCGATCTATCGACGCTGGTGAAATAACAATTAGATCTGAATGCCATTCGTGGGATTTTGGGGATGCCTTTCTCTCGGGTTAATCGCACTCCGCAGCCCACGACTACGTGCGAGCGATATCCGCTTGAAATGCCAATGTTTTTACGCAACGCGTGTATTTGTGTATTTATTCATACCTTGTGTAAAACGACCCTAAAACAAAACAAGCCGAGTTGAAGAGTACATGTCATCTTCGTCACACCATTATTTTTATGATTTCATGCAGTCAGAATACTGAAAATAAGAAAAATGGGGTCTCCGGACAATGTTTCGTGTACGAGAGTCCAAAATGTCATACGAAATTGTTATTTTTACTCTTATTTTCATTATTATTTTTTCATGTCTATAAATTTTGATTTGTGGCTTGCGATGAAAAAGCCATATATTATTTATAATAGGAATACCAATATTGCTGACATATTTAAAAACAAATGACATTTAATTTAGTGAGTTTCCACTGTGATAATTACTAGTTCACTCCCATAATGCATTGCGCATATGTGCAGTAACATGCTCAGCGAGGCCCAATATGGAGTCGGTTCAAACTCCCTTAAGATTGCAAATGTGCCTGTAGGTATTATACATTTGATGTGGGCTGTTGACTGAACAATCCTCTTGGATGAAGTGTAGACACGTAACCACATCACACCAGCTGACTACCACTACTCATCTCCTTATTCCATGCATCATCACGCGCAGTTTTCATGTAAAATATCACTAACGGGTATTCACGCTCTGATCATATACACATCGAATATTCATGGCCTAGTTATTTTGAATACATCCTTTTATTTTTTTAACTTTATAATCTTTATTACCTTCTCATCGGCTCCTTACGGTGCAAAAATCAAAGAGTTTACACGTCTGAGAGACATACTTTCAGGTTGATCGAGTTACAAAGATACATAAATACAGATAAATTATATTGTAAAAATTGAGACATTTATGTTAATTTGATAGTTGGATAAATTTACAACTTAGTTATTTTAAGGGTGATGAGACTGGTAAACTTCAATTTTGCTATCTACGACAAATATTTTGCCTTTTAAACATTGAATAATTAGTTAATTTTTGCCGCATTCGTACCAGATTGTTAATACTATTAGAATAAATTGCTTCCGGCTACTTTAAATGCTGGATCTGTCAAAACATAATGTATTTCATTAACTGGGTCTTGTATTAGTGAGTTGGTTATTTTGACATCTATATTAGGATATTGGTATGACCACCACAGCAAAGTCGAAGACCAATATGTCGTGCCGCACACAAAGACTAATATATTTTTCCATGCTAGGCTCTGTTTTAATAATCCAATGAAATGAACATATTTAATTGGAATAAACCTCTCTAAACCAGTTTTGTAAATTTATATCATGAATCTACGTTTTATGCATTTTTAAACTACATTTTCAAAACCATATCACGTGATTTTTTCGAATATCCAGATTGATCAAGTACAAATTTAATTTGTTTAACCACTCGTACTCATTGTTGTCGTACTTGTTTGCAAGTCTGACCGTATATAGATACTAGTAGTTTACTTGGTTTTCGCAAGTATCGCGCGTTTCTCACGCGAGGTCGAGGCGGTTATTTTTATATAAGGTATATTCGTTGTGAGTTTCCTTTATTGAACAACTCGTCTGCTTTTTATTCCGTAGATACCTGATAGGAGACCGGAGTATGTCGGCGCTACCAATCGCCATGTCCTATTTTGTGACCTACACGTCAGCGACGGCCATTACCGGGTACCCAGCTGACGTCTACCTCTTTGGGATGCAGCTTGGTGTTATTTACATCGGGTACATTCTGGGAACAGTCGTGGTGATGTTTTTGTTTATACCGTTCATCAGACAGTTCAACTTCATTAGTATATATGAGGTGAGTTTAGTGGAGTGACTTTGTCTTCAACACAGGAGGGCGACACAGTAATCCGAGGGCGCTATATTTCAACAGAACATTAATGTCCAGTTTTGAATTAATCATTATAATTACGTAACTTGTCGTACTACCTTGCTGATTCCATCGACCGATTTTTCAAGACATATTCGGTCGAGCTTAATCGTTTAAACACAATGGCTGGTCTGTTTACCTGCTGACTAGTAATCGGTATATGTTTCAAAGTGCCCGGACAGAATTCCCACCGGACAGAAAGTCCCTAGAAAAAAAAAAAAAAACGAACGCGGACAAAAGGTTCCCAGACACACGACGTACTTCTACGCCGGGACCGTCCGTTATTGAAGTGAATATTCGATTGTTTCTCTTACGTGTGCTTTGCATGCAAAGTGTCATCCAATGTTCAGAGTGATGTTTGATAAGTGACAACAATATAGGACGCACGAATTAAAGCGATAAATTATAATAGGCGTGACTAATATCTGTCCTGATGTACATATTAAAAACATGCGACGCGTGAATAACAATGATATATTGTAATAGGTATGACTGTCATCTTTCCTAGTGTATATATTAAAAATATACGACTCACGAATTAAAATATTAAAACGATATACTGCAATAGGTATGACTGTCGTCTTTCCTAGTGTATATATTACAAATATACGACTCACGAATTAAAATATTAAAACGATATATTGTAATAAGTATGACTGTCATCTTTCCTAGTGTATATATTACAAATATACGACTCACGAATTAAAATATTGAAACGATATATTGTAATAAGTATGACTGTCATCTTTCCTAGTGTATATATTACAAATATAAGACTCACGAATTAAAATATTAAAACGATATATTGCAATAGTTAGGACTGTCATCTTTTCTGGACAATGTGCATATATTACAAATGTTCTATTTTAATAGACATGGTTGTCATATTTCCCGGTGTATGTATTTGCGACTTGCGAACTGAAACAATATATTGTAATATGCGTGACTTTCCGATGCATATTAAAAAACATGCGATATATAAATGAAAACGATATTTTGTAATAGAAGTGATTATCGTCTTTCGCGATGTATATATTAAAAGCGATATATTTTAATAGGCGTGACTATCATATTTTAATATATACATCGGGAAAGGTCATTGACGCTGCAGGTTGGCGTCTTCTACACCGATCTGACGCATATCGCGCAAGGTGTGCCGGGAGTTTGTTCGAAACTACGAACGTTTCGAAGTCATTCGTCGGTTGGCACCTATTTTACAGATATATTAAATCCTTTCACGGGCCTGTTTACTAAATAATGATAAATGAAACTTAGAAAACTTGTAAGTACAAACTGGGCCCAAATTGCGCAAATTTGCAATAAGTTTACGCTGCTAGAGTCTGGTTCGGATGGAGTAATACGCGTGATTTTATTGCGCTCAAGGACGTTCTATTTTCGAACTAGTTGAAACCGGAAATAACGCAACTACTTTCGAACTTCAAACACAAATTTGATTATCGTTATTATGTATTAGTTTCTGTTATTTCAAAGATTGAATTATGTATGACAATAATATTTCACTCTATAAACAATATTTTACTAAAATATTTGATTCAAAAGGCAACCCAAATTGTAAAAAGCAATATCAAGTTCCGCGTATAAACACTGTTGTAAAGAGGCGGCGGATCGGAATTTTAGCCAAAATCGGCTAGTAAGGCGTCATATGACACAGGTTTGTGCGAACTCCGCACAGTTCGATACGCGTTACTTATCATCACTGCACAAAGCAGATTTGCATAGAACTCATTTGCATATTCGAATATGTTCGAACTACAAGACCTTGGCGGTTAACAAAGTTATGCGAAAGTTACTTGGTTACTTTAATCACTTTAATAAGACGCCCTGAATCCGAATAAAATGTTTAGTGATTAGAACAAAATATACAAGACTTGCTTTAGAAAACTGCAATAATTTCCTAGATGCCAAAGCATTATAATGTACAATAAATAAATAACTTTATAAACTTACAAGAACCTTTGTGTTCTATGACTGTTAGACGCGGAAAATCGAACCCGTTCAAGCCAGAAATAGTATTGATATATTCACCAGAATACAAGATGAACGGAAATGTTAGGAAACCCCTTTCAGTGAAATTAGTCTTTAATGTTTCTTTCCCAACTATATACGATAACAGAACGTTTTTTTCTTCTAAGTTTTAGTGTATCACGTGCGCCACTTCACTACAGTAACATTACCTTGCAAAACATAGTCCGCGATAAAATGGTTCGTATTTGCGTTTTTACTGAGGTCTGACATTAATAAATAGTTCGGATGTCACATACGTTTTTTCCCCACTTTTTGTAGTACGTTTTCAGATCTAACAGGTACAAGAAAATGG
This sequence comes from Saccoglossus kowalevskii, assembly GCF_978046115.1. Taxonomy (NCBI): domain Eukaryota; kingdom Metazoa; phylum Hemichordata; class Enteropneusta; family Harrimaniidae; genus Saccoglossus; species Saccoglossus kowalevskii. The sequence continues at coordinate 21,602,725 of NC_140654.1, forward strand.
CCGTGCGTAGTGAGGTGATTGACCACAAAATTGAAGGCTGCTTGTGGCAGAGGCACTATTGCGTAAAGCGCAAACGCCTCTGGGAAGGAGATTGAGGTTTGTGCTGGGACAGCGCTTCCGGTGACGACACAACGCGGGAAAGGTTTTGTCTGGGGACGTTTTGACCTTTGAACTACACTCTTGTTTTGATAGCTTTCAGACTCATTTCCTGTACGCTCAACAGCAGCCCCGCCTTTCGAAACTGTTTTTATTTCCATGTACACGGAAATAATTATGTACTTTTCAATAATATTGCCGCCAAACCTACACAGATGAGAGCTCATAACAACGAATATAATAACTGTTGCTTTGTATCGAAAGCTCCGGCATATGCAACAAGTTCGTACACGGCGATGAACATAAATGCTCCCCCTTCTCCCACACAAATTCAAACGGAAGTGTTATAACGTGTTCCTGCAGGATTGTGTGGTTTCCCGGGTCTCTTTCAATGAAAATAACGAATGTATTGTGTGTTACGTGAAGTTCTTGATGATGATTCTTAATAACTTGGTTTGTGCTTGTTATACAATATTTTCCCACGTGATATTTTTCTAGTAACCCATACTTTTAATTCCAGAATCGGCGAGTCTCTTTGTGGAAAAGTGTACTCGTAAAGCGGACAATTTGGTCATAAAAAACTGTGCTGGTTTACATGAAAATTAGACAATTTTATTATTGAAAAATAAATCTCTGCGTGTTTTGCTATTCTGACCGAGGTTATTCTACTATGATAAACAAATCAATCAAATCGAGGACAGGTAACACTACTGACTGAGCTAAGCTGAGCAGGTGATTGATGAGGAATACAGCGAGTGTCCCGCGGTATGTATATACGTGCATCAGATGTGACGTTTACATCCGGGCCATTTGTTCTGCTCATCTAATTGTCCCATCTACACAAAAAGAGTTACATATCATACGCACGGAGCACCCTCGGTGGGGTTTGTAGAAAATCCCGTAAATTTGTCAAATTCACGGTTCAACACAAATAACCGACGTGAACACAGAGGTCTACGGGCATAAACATATAGCCGAATAGTAAATAGCCTCGTTTCTGCGGACCTCGGAGTTACACAATGAAATGTATGTTCTATATCCTTAAATCCCCTTGTACCAATCGTGAGCGTGTACAATTTCATATGCAGGTTAGCAGTTATCCCTGTTTATTTCTTGACAATCTACAAAGGTTTCAATAGCAGAGCTATAATGAGTTTCTAAAAGTGTAATTTTTGCAAAACGTCGGAAAAACAAAAACGATCTCATTTGGTTGTTGTATCATTGCTCCGTCGTTGGCTCGACTCAGTTGTTGGCGCACAGCTGTTTATACATTGAAACAGTGTAAGTATAACAACCTGTATAACATCGAAATATAACAACCTGTATCCACTGCAGTAAACACCCAGATCAAATAAACAGCATACATGGCACATTCTGTGGCCAATCGATGAGACAATAAGGACATTTTGCCTGAAATTAGTAATTCTTAGCGCATGTCGTCGTACTGATCGCACGGAGGGGTAATACAGCAGATAGCACGATTGACGCAATGGGCAATAAGTACACGTGGAATCATAGCATAATAATGTCATATTTTCTAGATATTCCCCGAAATATCCTGCAATAAAGCCGTGTTCTTGTCTTATCCCGACAGTACATCAGCCTGAGATTCAGCCTAAGTCTGCGTATCTTTGCTGCACTGAGCAATATAATATTAACTTTAGTGTTCAGCGCCGTGTCCATGGTAGGCCCAACAATGGCGTTTCAAACAGGTAAGCTTTAGTGATTGTTTTCGTTTCACAGCTTATATCCGCCGGGTTTTAATATCTAGTCCGCCCATCCCACCAATTTTATTTTAGTAGGCATCGACGATTTCTGCTACCTGCTGCCATATCACTTGTTTGGTTGTTTTGTCTCGAACTGAAAAGTAAACATTCGTTCTTTTCGCATTATTTCACCCGGAAGAAGCATCTAGGGAAACCGTAACGTAGCAACGCGAGTTCGATGTGTGTACTTTTATCACATGTCTTATATACATGTTTTGTTTTTTTTCGCAACTAGGATTTTATTTGCTGGCTTACCTATAAAAGTGATTTTTTTTCCTAAAATTGTTTTATTTCACAGTTGGGTTTATCTCAAGATTAAAGAATTTATACGTGCGTGTTATTAATGTTCAATAATAGCATCCAACTCAAGATAGTTGATGTAACTCTTTATTTTGCATTTTTTTTCACCAATAGTACAGGACGTCGAGGGATGGAAAATATTACTGATAATTGGATCATTGTGTATATTCTATACAGGACTAGTGAGTATATAATCCACATATATCGCACGTGTCACGTGACTTCGTGACGTGACTCAGATTATATGACATATGCATCCGTCTAAACATCTTTGTAATTGAGTTTCAAATTTGTATTACATGTACACTGAACTAAGTTCGATTTTTAATTATGTAAAACATGAAGTCTACTGGTTAATGAAAGTGTCACGTGATTACAAGTGTTAAGGTAGCTTGTACTTTATATCTCGCATTGCAACGCCCTATCGCACTATCGAGATTTCCAATGATATATCAATTTGTCTCGCGGAAGTGTTCAGTCAGCGAGCTGAGCCTCGCGTCTGCAACAAATAAATCGAGACTGACACGAGGCATCAATAGAAGTATTAGCGTTACCATTTTCTCCATTTATTTGAAAACAACGTCACCGATTTATATGACACTTACGGCATTCAAAAAATTGACCTCCAGGACGACGTGAAACAAAATTCTAACTAAACGTGTATTCACACGTGGTACTGTAGAATACTTTATTTTCGCTTGGAATTTATTTTCGCTGTTTTCGCTGAAGGGATGATTCCGTGAAAATAAAATCCAGCGAATATACTTTTTCATATATATTTTACATTAAACTCATCAAAAATCAGCTGAGTGAAAATAAATTCTACACAAAACGCCCAAAAAGCCTTTTCAGCGAAAATTAATTCCAGCGAAAATAAAGTTCTCCACAGTATTTAAAAATGAAAGCCATCGAATGTGATTTTTCAAACTGAGTAAACTAAATTATTGAAAATTGGCATAACAAAATATAACAATACAATTACCAGACAGAAAACACTTAAATGCGTGTTGTTATATTTTTCAATTTTGAGGATAATTATAGTAAATAAGCATTATGAACCGTACAAACAAAATCTAGTCGGAAAATAAATCTCATTATGTAAATACGCTGTGTCTGCATTTTCGTTGGCTTATCGAAAGACTAGTTACTAATACGTCACTATTCCGCGTGAAATTAGTTGTATTGACACAAACAAACATATTTAGCCGCTAGAGAACTGAACAATTTGAATTATAGCAGATGAAACACGTGAAACATAATCGCTCTATGCATAGAATGTATTAGCTTTGCAATTCCCAATGCTTTTACAAATCATATTGAAAGAATGACACTTTCTTGGCCTTCCGTGCCCCAAATCATTCAGGCTGTCTACTTGAAACAATCCCAAACTGTTTACAATACCTCGAGTTGACGTACCGATGATAAAATCGTATCGGTACTGAATTCCCGGAGTACCATCTTTAGATTCAAACACGCTCACCTGTGTTCTGCATTACATCAATCTTCACATCAAATAGTTTATAAAGTTTGACACATCGCATCATTCGAATTAAAGAAACAACATTTTTTGAGCCTAGTAATGTACCTGTACCGCTCTAAAAAAAGCTTTTTAAACACGAACAAATAATTCACTTTGATCTAACTGGATTTATTTTATACCACGATTATTAAGAGGGAAGTGATATTAGAGTCATTTTAAATCTTTTGTTCGCCCATTAAAATCAAGCTAAATTAACTAGTGACCTTTGCGAAACATTGCCAGGAAACGTGCTGTCAAAACCTAGGCATCTTTTAGCTTTTAGTCGTTCATTAAATTAAAGTGTGGTTCATTTGTAACTCCACTTGAACTGGATCATTGGACACCGTGTCTTCTACTGACACGAACAGTCCAGTATATCTAGCGTAAAGAGCAGTGGTCGTCACGCAGCGCGTGTTCAAATTTCACGTAAACAAACAATGTATTTTACACGCGTTGTATACGTCGCTATGAGTCCCATATCGAACAGGACGCGAAGGGACGACCACCTCCTTTTAAACAAACTTACACACATTTTTTTACGGGGGCGATACTGTTTGAAGAAAACAGTCTTTCGCCAATTATCGCGGAAATTATTGGCGGAAAGGCACACATACACGAGATGAGTAAATTGAAATTGAGCTCATTTGTTCCAATATTAACTGCATTCGTTAAACCCTTTGATCATCATGCAATAGAAATGCAACCTGAAATGCCATATCCACCGATTTATTTAACATTCAAGTAACATATATGTATTTCACATTCAAGTAAGAGGGCTACTTTAAATTGTAATGCACTCTGTTTAAATCCATCATTTTAACAATAAATTTCCCGTCACTTATATTGCGTAGATGCCATTATTTTTAAAAGAAAAGACTGTCAATTATTTTTCCTAGCTGCTATTCGCAGTCACTTAGAAGGAATTAGAACAAAAAAATATATACTCAAAAAACATTACCTGTAAATCTTGATGATTGTATATATGTTAATCTCATCCGTAATTACCGAAGGTTTACTAATAACCTTTCCCGAATGTGTACTTATTATGAAGATCTCTGTATCCGGCTCATAAGCTTTAACTGAGCTATGAATGGAATACACGAAGTCCTGAGTTGGAAGCTATTTTAATCGTTATAATGGACATTTGATGTGCCGCCATTACTCAATGCATTCGATTGCAGCACGGAGAATCGGCGAAGCGATTACAAATAATACAATTCGATATATTACACCACAATTGCAATTGCAGAAGAAATGCTATACTCTGTTTTGATGTGCCCTCTCTTGCAAATATTCTAGTGTACAGAAAGTTTGCAAATGTATCCTCTTTCTCTTGACACGTTTTTTTCCACGGCTAATGTATTCAATGATCAACGTATTTTCGTGTTTCAGGGAGGCCTGAAGGCTGTCATCTGGACCGATGTTTTCCAATTTGTTATCATAATGATTTCGGTGACAGTGGTACTTATCCTGTGCTCCGTTAGAGCTGGAGGGGTTGCGCACGTCTGGAACTATGCTAAAGACAACGGGAAGTTCAACATTGAGTAAGTAAGCATCGTGATTTGAGAAAATATACGTGATTCAATATGCGCTCAAGCAATCTGCGGCGACAGGTACACGTACAGAGGAGCTGTGACGCCTTTGTTCATAATAAAACGTGTTTTAAAAATCAATGTCCTGCCTTTAAACTTAAATCGTTTATAGTGCGGTGTATAACCTTAAACGATCACGTCACCAGCAACGATTCACAATGTCATTGATTTACCTATTTACATTGCGATTGTTCTAATAACCATTATAGGTTATTATAATACCCGCGCGCTACAACGGCGCGTTTTTATTGGTCTATTGCTACAACGTGTTGCCGAGTTATCAGTAAATAACTGGGCAGTGCTTGAGGTCAATACACGAACGGACGAACAACATTCCGTATGAATTAGTAATATCCAACGATCGTTTAAACAACAAACTATTTAGGATATTTCTTGCCGTTAGGAAGTACCGATAATTTTTATCTAGACAAATTTCGAATGTTACCAGTCAGTGTATACAGTTATTCACTGCATTAGCTATATGTGTAGTTTAAATAACATAGTTTCTGGTAAAAATGTACCTATTTGCCTTTGTTTGCATGTCGTTTGCTCGTAAACTTCTACGCATAACAGAAATACAAGTGTCCGTATATGTTTCAAGCTATCATAGCAAGTATTTTTAAATTGTTTTCGACAGACCTTTGAAATAAAGTTGAAGAGAAAGGTCACTGTCATAATTATTGCGTGTTATAAATCACCACTACCAGGTCTTTATTACGTCACAACTTTACGTAATCACTCGATAATGTAAACATCTATTCGCAAGCAAAATTCAACAAAGGGCTTCTAAATTTAACTCAGTATTTAAAATTCTGGTATTGGCGATTCATAACAACAATATTGACTCCCCACAGGGTCATATTGGGTTCAAAGAAGGGTAAGGTCATTCAATATGGCGCTGTAAGGGGATTTATTGTTGTTTAAATATACCTCAGACAACTAATAAAGTTATTATTGTGAGAATAAACTCGGAAGATGCGTTCGCTTAAACCATGGGATAGATAACATCTCGTCTATAATTGCGCACATTTCCGTCCTTGTCCTGTTGTCGCGCAACCAAGCGTAGTCTTTTATTTCCTAAATAAGGACAGCGCGTCGTCCTTTATACCCTAAATAATTGACAGTGCGTTGTACTTTATTTCCTGATTGGAGCGCAAGTATCATTGACGCGATAAGAACATGGTCGATTCATTTCTTCTCAAGCGTACCACTACACGTATATTCATTTTGTTGGCATTTCGGGTGTTGTAAATGAAACAAAGGGCTCGGCACTGCTCCACAATGTATTACGTGCTTACACGGAAATGTTCAACTTCAACGCTCTTTTAACACTGCGCAGCCGACACCAGTTCTCAAGCAATCATGAATAGGCATAACGCCAAGTAATAAAGACTACTAGCCGAATTGTTCCAGTTATGTATCAGTTAGTTATTTGAGGTAGAACGGGATCACTCGGTTAACACAATGCACTTATTTAATTTTGTCGTTATTAGGTTTAGATGCTGAGGTGAGGGGGTTGGGGTGGGGGTGGTATGACAGTGCAACACTTCCCTTCTTTCCATTTGCAACCTAGTCACAGTTTCAGGAAATGCTGCCACGTGTATTGCCTTGTGTCTGTATACAAGGAACCCCCCCGATCTGATATGAATTGAAATCGTCTCCATATCAGATATTAGACCACGTATACATTTTTAACATTTTTGTTATGATAGAAAAACATTGCTTGCAATTACAAACGCAGCGTGGTTTACTTGGAGATTTACTCGTAACTATGTCGTACAATAATACCACTTGCTGCGGAAATCCCTGACAGAGGTCGATTGCTAACCAAACAGTGCAATTGACGGCGGTAAATATCACGCACTGTGTACATATCTTGGGCAATACAACTCCACTTAGTGAAAAATGACCATCAATTTAACCAGCGAACGAGTGAATGCATCAGATAATCTGACTCAATATACTGATATCGGTTTTACATTATACCGCTTCTAGAGCGGTTCTTAAAATAAGTCAACTTGGGTTATTCTGGATGTGCAAAATGTGAAATTATATATTCGAATAATTATTACTGAGGTATTAGTTGTTGGAGGACTGTATCTTATACTAGTGTGCGGTCATCCCATAAGTGGTTTGTTCATATGTATACCTCAGCAGTGAAGCAGTTTTTATTCAAAGTAATCAATGTTCCATGAGGCATGTGATTCAGTTAAGAGAAAAAATAATGGTTTTGTGCACTCGTTCATTATAGTTTTTTTTCAAATATATACATCGTCGCTAGAGACTAGACAAATGTTATTTACAAAAAAATATAGACTAGAAAGCGAGAAAAAATAGGTCAATTATATGGTAGTTGAAACGCAATATTTAGAGAACGGAAAACGGAAACGGTTTCTGGAAAGCAAACTCCGTTGCTCAGATAATGAGATAAAGATTGTGTGTTTGTTGGATCCTGAGTTTATTTGTTCGCATTTGTTTACCTAAGCGGTGGTTGGATTGAAAAATGGCGAAATTCGCTCTTATGTGTATTGTGACAGTCACGATTTTCAATAGGAAAACAAAAAAATGTGTGATGTATTTGGGTCGTCACTTTGTTCGGCACAAATTGATGAACAAAAACAGAGACAACATCACAGTGAAACAGTAGGTCAATACTTATTTAAGGGAAGCACAGAAGAAATGCAATTGAAACGAATTTATAGGATAGACATATTTGTTTGCGTTGCTGTGCAATTCCTACAAAATCACGCGTTATAAATGCATATGCGTTATATATATAATGCCCCACTGATCTTCGACTCAATAACAATTCATTGAGATTTTGAGAGACGTGGCATCGCTGGATATATTAATACACGGTCGTCTAGGTTCCTCAAGCGAAGAATATTTCGGAGTTTACATCACACCATTATATGCACTTTTGGTGCATGGATCGCTGCAACCTAATCCCAGTATTTGATTGTAATAACACCAGATATAAATATGCATCAAAAATATTCTTGAATAAGAAGAGGGATGATACAATTTTTATTGGTCCTGGGTGCTATAATACCATCACACGTTTCCTTACTTTGCCCCTCACATGTCCGTGTGTTAATGTTCAGTTCATTGTGAATGAGACACGAGAGTTTTTAAATTAATATAAATTCGCAATAGAGCGGTTATATAGGTTAAGAGCTTGAATATTTACATATGAAGCATGTGTTCGTCTGCATCTAATTAATAGTGGTGTTTGCATTTAAGGTAGAGATGCACTTTATTTGTGAATTTCAATCAAAAATAGTTTTTTTCGTTTTTTATATAGATTTTTATCTAAAGAACATTCTGTGAAAATTTGACCAATGAATTCTTATTGGAACACCGTTAAAATTGCTATTTATTTTCTGGTTAAAAATAAAAAACACTCACACGTGGCAATGTTTATGTCCAATTGCCTAATTTGCATGAGTAACCAAATAACAAGACCTTTGATTGGCAATATGCAAATCGAGATTGTACGGGTCATAGTTCATTCAATTCACGCGCATGTGCAATTATTCTCAAATCAGTTCTCGCTCGCTAGCAAACCAAACATTATATTTCCTCAGTGTTTTTTCCTAATTTTTATCATTACATTATGCGTGGTGTGAAAAGAAAGAGAGGTAGAAAGAAGATTCAGATGATTTCTATGTCGGAAGAGGCAAAAGCTACACTAAAGGCATCAGCCCACCGAACGAAAAACAAAATTGATGTGAGCGTCCAAACATGACTTTCCCTGAAGGCATGAATCCAAGTTTCTGATTGATTGACTGAGGGATTTTGTTTTTAAATAATTGTTCTCAAAAAATAAACTGAGCATGTGAAGAATAATTTAACATTGTTTACAGTGATAACTGCTCATTGTCGAAATGACGCTTACCCATTCACGCTAGTCACAATAAACATCATACTCTTGAATAGGCGTCAATGACTACGGTAAAACTTAGACTCAATTTTAGGCATCAGGAATGATTGAAATATCCGAAAATGACGCCAAAATACACCTTAAAAGTCCCATTTTATTATTTTTCTAAATCCCATCCCGAATTTACGGCAGAATCTGGTCCCTCAAATAAGGGACACGTGAGCTTCGATTCTAACCGGATATATTGCACTGGGTCAGGGAGATACAAACTTTTGTGTATCTTTTGTCCAATGGATACCTCTACTACATATCATTCGCAAGTTTTGCAAGGTGGTGCGAGACAGCTTTGTTTGCAACCGGACGAACTCCGTTTAATTCAATGAAGCAAACAACTGACAATGCTAAAATAAATTTCAGAGGTACGCTAAAATTAATTGAAAACAACCAAATAATTTCAATGAAAAATAAATCACAGAGAGAGGTAACTTGATACATTACGGTAACAACTCTTTTGACGCGCTGACCGCTTCTCCGCGTCTGATGTTTTGTTTTCCTTGTCATAATACTTACTGATTGATGATTTTGTTTTGATTTTTGAGTTTTTTAGCCTGCAACTCGGCCACGACCTTTGCTTTTTCCGTGAAAAATGGGGAAGTTTACGTCAATTTGACGGACATTCCATTTTTTTTAAACTAACGAAGCACACTGTTTAGCACTCCTATTTTTTCATTTGCCGATTTTTATTCAGAAAAATTCGACCGCTCGAAAATGCACCTTAATTTTGCAATCTTAAAACATGTCAGATTTCCAACACTTAATTATTTAAAACCGGTCGAAATTTTAAAACTTTTACGTTAGGAGCTGGAGCTCTCTTCTTACAGGCGACCGTCGCCGGTAGTACAACAGCATGTTTTGTACGTACATCCGTGCGCTGATTGTCTGCGACTGTCTTAGAAAATCCCTGAATAAGGCGTTGGCAAAATCGGAAAAATAAAAAAATGCCTCCTTAAAAAACGAACATAATTCAAATATTTCTTTTAACAAATATGTTGCAGTGGGAAAAATGGGATTGGAAAGGATGAACAAAACTTCTGTGCCTCGCGTTTCGATTCTAGGATTACGCGATTATTCATTATTGTGTGTTCGCTTCCTGGAGTTGGTTCTCACCACTACATAAAAATCATCAAGGATAAATAATTTAATATCCCACTTTGTACTCTTCACGGTAAACCATAGGCTCTGAAATACTCGTAGATTTTTTATTGAAAATACATCGAAGAGAAGCCATGATGTTTTGATCGTGATAAAAGGTCACCTTCCTAGGACCGCCCCCTGTTTAATAATTCATGAGATGACGTCATATTTACTGGCTATTGCCACGTGTTTTTACCGACCCCATCAAAACACTGGTATGAATGACGTGTTTCTGATTTATATATTCAAGAGCAGTTGTTCTGGTTCAACGATTTTACACAAAATGTCTATGTCTATACGTCAACTTTCAATTTCAATAGTCTAGAAAGTATGACAAAGTATGACAAAGCAGTAATTCCCGGTTTAACGCGCAAATATGCAAATTAGCTTTTTTCTCGTCTTCTATTTTTGGTGAATTCTTGGGTTTTAAATTAAAATAGCTGATAGACGCTTTGGCCATTTGCCTCGAAATTTTCACACATTATTGACAAGGTGTTCCCCCTTCAAAATGCGTCCGGACAGTTTATTACGGCGAGTGGAACAAAAATAACAAGTCCGCAATTAACATGGATATATAAATTATGCAAAAATAGAAAAGAGTGAACTTTGAGGTCATGCTGTGCGACTTTGAAAGTCGTTAGAGAGATGAGTGGACGCATTTGAATTAGTAGTATACCAAGGTATCCAGTGATGTAATTTTATCCACAAATGGACTTGAAGTTTTTAAGCTATTTTTTTTTAAACCACTTTTGTCCAAAAAAGCATATTTTTGACCCAAAATCAAAAACGCATTCTGGATATTTAAAATAAAGACAATTTTTACAAAGTTTGTATAATAAGCTTTCAGAAAATATATAACATGTTGGATATATAATACCATCTTCATTGTCTAATTACTCAATTAAAAAGCAAGCCAAATAAACTGCATCTCTACCTTAATTTGTCTATTATGTTTGTCGCAAACCGAGTAAATCTTAGTTTGGAAAAAGTTAGCAACGCTCGCGCCGAAGACTATATTATATATTACAAGATATCGAATATACCATTTTCCGCTAACTGCGAGATCCCGCGTTATGCGTGAATTCGAACGTGAAAATACAGGACAATCGAAGGTCATAGGCGCCCTAGTGGGTCAAAACATCGAGATTCGACAGACGCGAAACTATTTCCACGCTAAATAATATGCTATACACGTTTGATGATGAACACTTTTGATGAAATAAGGGTATCTCAACGCCACATTTCTCCCCCGAAGACAAAAATTTCGACATTGCATTATAAAAAAGTGTAAAAAATCAAATCATTCGATTTTTGCGGTGGACGTTCGATCCGCCTTTTTTCACCGTGACGCTTTAGGCCAGTTCTCGCATCGAACGGCACTAATTGCTTTTAAACCATTTGTTTGTGGTGTGAACACACTACTAGCACATATTTGTGATCGGTACAATAATTTGCAATTGTTATTCAGCTCCTCTCCCCAACTCAATACATTTCGAAATTGACAATAACCCCCCTGCATTAAAAAATAACGTTCTTCACGAAAACTGGCGATGCAGTCTGCATGCACTGTTTTCTATTGCGTCCCGTTCTCCTTTTGGGCCGTGACTTAAACAAAATAACGCATAGATTGGTTTGAGATTTGAGTATTCGTGCGCTGATGATAAAATGAAAAGCTCACGAGTTGAACAATAAAACATTGCTACATCAATCCATTCAGAAATATCAAGCGTTCACCAAAAGTCAGAAAACAGTGTTCTATTATGCAAATGAGAAGCAATTGATTTGCTCCTGACAGTTCGGTGACAGTTCTTTTGTATTGAAAAAATGCGATAAACCTTTCATATCCACATGTATCCCCATGAGTGCTAAGCGTGTATGTTGAATGAAACCGTGTTATCAACTAAAGATAGCGCCCGTGCACTGCTGCGTGAATCAGCGGGAAACATGTTTCTAATTTCTGTATAAACGGCAATATAAGAGCCTCATTTTTGTTTTGATGCATTAGTTATTATTGTTATACTTTTACATATTTTTTGTAACTTATTTCACCTTTTAAACGTTATCTCCGAGTTTAATATACTTGCGATTGAAACTTACTTTTTAAACTGGGTTATTAGTATTACTATATGAATCGGACATCATGAGTTTCATTACAACTAATGTGCCTGTCTCGTAAGACGTCCAAATAGGGCTTTAGGTGTGGATTGGTATGGGATTGACAATAACAATAACAGAGTCAAGAAGACAGATATTTTGACAAATCAGACATCTGTAATCATGTATTATCAGTAGTATATATGCTATATGTAGATAAACAAACATTCTGCAACATTTCAGGAATAACATTATCGTCTATACCATGTGCAACGGAATGTTTCGACCATTTTCGAGAGATATTAAAAGTATTCATTAACTACTAGTAGATTACACATCGAAAGAAAATAAGATAATAATAAAAAGACACGTACTTTCGGGGTACATATCTGCATTCTTGTGACAACCTTACAATATAATTATCTACCAGCAAGCGCACGGGAAAACTGCAAAGTATGCATGGCAACAGTAGGAGATCCTTCGCATCGACTTATACTGCGCGTTAGAAGAATTGTTACAGCTCGTATCGCCACACTGTAATGATATACATCGCGTGTTTCCTTCTTTTGTGTTGATGTGGATTATAAAGTTGATAAAGCAAAGCACATCGACTTGATTTTCGTTTGATGGCACAATGTCATACTCTTTAACCTTCTTAGAGTCGTCAAGAACAACTTTTGTCAACGTTCCCAAAATTAAATCTATAACTTATTTTTTAAAATATGCGATCTTAAAAGCTTACACCGATATTTGTAACTGTTGTTGCGTTGAAAATACTAACTTAAGTGCAATAAACTTCAATCTTTTGGATTGACAAGTCACAGAAAATCATAGCAAAATAACGTAGATGGGGTTAAAAATGTCTTTATAATCTATCGGCGTTTTTTTTAAATTGTTTTTACTTTACTCCTGAGATACATACATCGCTATGTACACGCATTCGTAAGAACAATATACATTTCTGTGTAGCGGCATTTATTCACAAACCAGTCACTCTTCTAGTGACTGTGCTCAAGCACATTACGATATCACACCTGATCGTAACATGACGCAACAATTGTAGATGCAACCCCTGTTTACGACTGTTAATGAGAGGAATCGCGTTCACCAGAGTAAACATGACATCAATTTGATTTAATCCATCCACATGATGTGTCAATAATCTTTCTCGAATAGGTGAATGTGCGCACCTTTTGAACAATCAGGCAAATCCATCTGTTATTGTTTTTAGCCAGGCAGGGTTTTGCTGCAAGTCCTGAAGAAGTAGCTGCGGCACTACTGTAATGCATTTAGTACTAAATAGTAGTGTGTCATTCAGGGCTGAGTAGTGATATGAACATTTATTGATAAGATATTTTTGATTGTAAATTTCCCCATCTTTGAATTATACATTGCAATATTATATTGTTGTTTTTTGCATATATATATTGTTCATTTAATATTTGCAGCATTAATTTGTTCTCTGTTGAATGAGGGTATTACACACTTTACCCTTCATTCATAAATCGATTTTTGACAATAATTATCAAATGATTCGACATTGGGCTGACATTGATGTCGCCAAGCAAAATCTGCTTTTCTGACAACTGTTCTAAGCTGATATATTTACTTTTACTCAAACATTTGAAGTTTAGTGAAAAATACTTTTAAATACCATTTCATTTCATTTCAGCTAGCCTTTGTCGGATTTGTTTATTTCATGAAGATATCCCAATTTTGGGGGAAAAGTTTTTGGCATTTTTTGTGAGAAAAAAATACTATCACAATTTCTTCGATAATTTGCAAACTTGGTAGTTCCTATTGTTTCTTCTGTCTAGCCCTGAATACGCCCTTTGTTAATAGAAACTTCTTGATTGGATATGTAATTATTGGCATATATTGATTCAAGTTTACTTTTGGAATTTATTAAATATGAAATTAAAACAAAGAATATTGAATATAGTAAAAACAGCAAAGGAAAGGAGAAACTATGTAAATAAAACTTTATATTCTCATTTCCAAAAAAATAAAAAAATAAAAAAACACACCTATTGTTAAAGAAGAAATTTAACGCATACAAAAGAAACCCCAAAACGAATACAATTATGCAACAGAATGCTCCATTATACGCTACCGTGGTATAAATTAGGAGAAAAAATAATAAATATTTCCCGGATTTGAAAGCAATATTGGCCAAACATCGCATTTAACCAGCTGTACAACTCGTATAATAATATTCTGCATAGAACGAACGAGACACAGTCTGTAATGCAGCACTAATAATGTAAATTATTGAATATATACCCCAGACAATGAACAAATATTCTTAAACCTAACTAATAAACTTGAGCAATTTGCACATTCGTACAAACCAAAATCAATTAAATTTGCTAGTCATGTAATGTCTAGGTATTGTGAAAGGACACACAGTCGTGGCACAATTAGTGTAAATGTTTAATACTATCAAGTAATGAAATGGGTTATCATGAGTATCACTTGAGTAAATTTATAAACCGTCATATAACGTAAGAGAGTAGTGTAACAGTGGCTGGGAGAGTGACTGTAAAGGGTGTCTAGACTATAACATATTAACTGCATCTAAATACCCTGATGATTATAAAGGCGTTAGGGATATCATCTGTTTATGTTATTTAGTGCTAATTAACATAATTCATTTCGTCTGTCGCGGCGTCAGCTTGGAAAATAAAGAAACACAATGAGTCATCGTCTGGGCATAATTTATTCCCAACGAATTGACGATAACCTATTGTAAAACTGTCTCCCAAACTTAAATACTTTGTTGTCAATCGGAAATTAGAAGATATTGACGATATCGTATCAAAATTTCAAATGATTTAATTTTTTAACCAGTTTTTCTCTCATCAAAAAAAGTGTGAAATAGCAGCCAATTACTATATATTTGCAACTATGAGAACCATTAAAAAATGTATATATATAATATGTATGGAATGTGCCAACAATAGCCCAGCCACGGTTTTCTCAAGACATTTTGACGAAAAAACAACGGATGTAAAAACAAAA
Organism: Saccoglossus kowalevskii; assembly: GCF_978046115.1. Taxonomy (NCBI): domain Eukaryota; kingdom Metazoa; phylum Hemichordata; class Enteropneusta; family Harrimaniidae; genus Saccoglossus; species Saccoglossus kowalevskii. The sequence goes on from NC_140654.1 coordinate 21,618,190, forward strand.
CGGTCCTGACTTGCATTCGGCCATAGCTTACATGCGTATTACTTCTTAATTAGTGGACCAATTTCCTTTAACATCCAATAAAAGAATGGTTTCAACTATATGAAATTGTGAACTAATATCTTACTTATTTATCATCTTCCAAGAGTTTTAATTGTCATCTAAGTGCAATACGAAAAAATATATCTTGTTTTTGCTGGCTGATGGGGACTACATGATAAATAGGTTGAACGAGTAAATTAGTATTAAACTTGTACGTCCATTGTGGGTTTAAGTTACCTAAAATATTAGTAGATACGTTTACTAACTACAAGTGTATACTCTTTTATATCAGTACAATTACGAACTTATAATTTTACATATAAATATTTATATGGCAGACCGAGTGTGTCGGAAGCGAATGCAAATAACAAGAGAAATTCTTGGTTCCAATTTGACTAGACACTATAACCGCATCTAGCATTTCGAAAATTCAAGTGCAACTTACTATCCTGCTTTTTCAAGGTGTGGTATTGGTTTTGGAACCTAATTCATATTGGCAAATTGAATAACTCCGGCGTTTAATCGTTTTCCTATAATTATATAAGAATTGGTAATTTTACTAACCCCTGGAGAATTTGGGATAGCTTTAGTATTGCTTGAACATTGGTTTAGCTAAACATGTGATAAAATTTCATTCAAATCGATAGCTAACGCAAATGAATGGACGAATAACATATCAAAGAGACATGCCTTTCAAAAGAAAGAAAGCACACAACAGCTGTTGCCAAATCCTCGGTTGGTTGTATCGTTGATGACGGTAAAATAAAATAAAATTGTTATTATTTGACTATCATTTTTGTAAATAATATTTGCTATAAAAAGCTACCGTTGCTAACAGAGCACGACATATGTAACCATACACCGGGTGTTGTTTAATACCCATGTCATGCGATTACTGTAGCGACACTAAGAACAGATGACTAGACAGTTCCGGTGACACTTCCAATGTGAATTGAGTACATATTTGTTTTCTATTTCGATCAAGAGTTCGATGAACCAAGAATGTTGATTTCACGATGAGTTTAAATATTATTAGTGATTGTCAGCGATATTGTCGGGTGATTTCCCGACAAAAGTAGTGCCATCACATACAGAACCGACTGCCGTGATTTCAGTTTCAGTCACCGTCCTGATTCAACGATGGCGTCTATCAATACTTCCCCCAGATTAATTCGATTGTTCAAAAATAGTGCACAAGTGTCTTAAATACTTCTATCGTAATATACTAGTATATATTTATTTTACATTTATCACCGTAACACCATAGTTACAGCGTGCCGTAATTTTGCGGTATTTTATGGGGTATTATCATCCTACCATATTAGAAAATGCGAATTCGAAATATGGAATGATTATTCGCGTAAGAGTCCTCTAATAATAAAAACAAACATGGCTGCAACCAGAGTTTTTCGGATTCAACACAAAGAAGTTTGCTGATCCTGTTTTAAATATTTTGGATTTCGACATTCCCATGGTGTATCCTTGGAAGAAAAAGATGTATAATAATAAAGGTATTCTCTCGTAATAACCTCATAATATATATATATATATATATATATATATATATATATATATATATATATATATATATATATATATATATATATATATATATATATATAAGAAAAGAAGAGAGAGAGAGAGAGAGAGAGAGAGAGAGAGAGAGAGAGAGAGAGAGAGAGAGAGAGAGAGAGAGAGAGAGAGAGAGAGAGAGAGAGAGAGAGAGAGAGAGAGAGAGAGAGAGAGAGAGAGAGAGAGAGAGAGAGAGAGAGAGAGAGAGAGAGAGAGAGAGAGAGAGAGAGAGAGAGAGAGAGAGAGAGAGAGAGAGAGAGAGAGAGAGAGAGGAGAGAGAGAGAGAGAAGAGAGAGAGAGAGAGAGAGGGAGAGGGAGAGAGAGAGAGAGAGAGATTGATTTATCATGCATGTATTTATGATGTCTTTCTATTCTATGACCGTCATTAATGTTTCCAATTGAATCCACCCATCAAGTTGCCGTTTCTTTTGATTTTATCTATCATTTCTCCTTTAAACGTTGACTGATTTTTAAATTAATAAATCACAATATCTGTTCATATACAATAACCACTTGCTCTGGCTCTTAACGAGATCCCGTCGGCCATATGTATCTAAGCTATATTGCCTTTCACAACATTGTGATTCAAGATTTGGGTCAAAATGATATCGAATCAAATTTGATTGTATTTTTTATATCATGCTGATTGAAATTCGTGTAAACCACTTGTTTGCAATTTCTTACCATGCATGCGTTACTATATTTATTTTCTCAATTCTTCTCTGCCGTCTGCCATGTTTCGTTCATCTACTTTGGAGTGAACCGTTTTATTCGATTTATGACTTGACTTGTACGTGTTGTCAAGAAGAATTGAAAATCAACCATCGATCGACGAGATGAGAATGAAACGTGTCAAAACTCCCACCTGCAGCTGTAAAAAATTTGAATACCATGTTTTTTGTGCATAATGAAAAGAATAATCTCCTAAGGTCGATCAATATTCAGGATAGATGAGGCGCAGCGAACATGATTACCTTTTTTGGTGACCTTTCTTTCTATCGCTGTTGGTATCATATATCGTTTTGCGGCATTTTCAAAATGGCCGACTGGTTTCAACTTGAGCGCGTTGCAATTTCTTCGACGTGATTTCGAAAATTGATACGAAATGTTAGTCAAGATGCTCATAATTGTGCTTGACGAATACATTAGGAAAGCTTCTACCAATGATAAATATAATATAGCCGTACTAGGTAATCTAGCCATATTATCCACCAGGAGACAAAGAAATGATGATGATGACTAGGTAATCACAGTTCTTGGTAAATATTTAATGTAACCAGACGTTAAGGGTTAAATTACCCGTTACGTCTGGCTATATATTGGATCAATGACTATGATTATCTATTACCATTTTCTATATATTGTTGGATGATCCAATCACCATTGTGGCGTGCAAGGCCCCATTTTTTCTTAGGTTAGTTTGTATTAAAGTAAAGTTAATTAAAAGTATTTAAACGCGTATTGCGCGTGAACTCAAACCAATGCGCGATACCAAATCGCCTAGCGGCACGACCGGACGTTAAGATTTTTTTTTCTTCAAAATTTTGGTTAAACGAAATCCGAATCTAGAGGCTACATCAGACATGTGAAATTGATGACATCAGAGATCATGTCGGACGAAATAAGGAGAAGACTTTAAAAAAAAAAAAATCTGCATGTGTACTACACGCTCTAGCATAGCATATTGGGAGGTAGGAGAGAAAGTGTGATATTATACTATAGAGGTGTAGACAATTGATAATGGTGAAATTAGAATCGATAGGTTCTGACGACGACAGCTTGCAATTTAATAAAATTGGCCAGTTTATAAATAGAGAAATTACAAGGACGATTTCATACCAATCGTTCGTTCCAAGCAAATACCCAAAGGTTTAATGAAAAAAAAATCTCAATACAAATGCCGTATTTAGAATTCTACTATTCGACTGATAGCAATAAATGGCTTTTTTTGTAAATATTCAGGTTGTTTTCGCAACTATTATGCTAATTCTAACATAGCTGGATCATATAGCACCAATAGATTACTCTCTCGTCGCGCTTATTCATTCTAAATACAGTATATTCCCAGTGGCACTAAGATCTCCACTGTTAGCACGACAGTCCTTGGACAGGTTAATAAGGTATACAATTTATTATACGTTACTGACTGCGATATAATTCGTCATGTGCAGTGTTATTAGATATTCATTCAAAATATTAAACGGTAGTTTTAGAAACATTAAATACCAGTTACGTGGGCGTTTCAAACTATTAATAACGGTTAAATATCATACACGGTATTAGCCCTATAGTTCCTAAAATTCACACTAACACAGTATTTCACTGCCAAACATGATGTGTGGAAAGCCAGATTACTTTCATGCTCGGCGGTAAAATTACAGTTGGTTTATTTCATACTGGTGTTCAATAATATCCGTGTGTTTAAAATAAAAAGCGAATTCCCTGCGTTTGATAGTGGGCGTCGGAATACATCGCACCCAGTCATTTCCCGTCCCGTGTTCGCGTGGTAAGTTTAATAGTACATCGCTAAGCATTATAAAAACGGTCCATATTTACTGGTACTCGATCGCACGACACCCTACCACTTTATTATCGGAAACATTAATCTAATGCGGATTAATAACAAAATGGCTGTTGAAGATTAACTGGGCCACATATAGTCATGCTTTTTTTGTTGTTTTGATATTTGAAATTAGTCGCCTGCTGCAAATGGTAAACCTGTTATTACATTAGTAACGTCTCTAATTATTACACATCTTTCGCATCTAGTTTTTTAACTAAGAACTATTGAGCATAAAAAAGAGAGGAGCGTGTATCTCAAGAGTGACCCAAATATCTGGTTTATTAAGCATGTTCACGGATTTAATAAACACGATATTTTAGGGGTGACATTATGATATCCTATTTATCCCACGTTTACATTTCGCAGAGTTTTGAATACAAACACGATTGTATTAAACTGTTGACAATTAATCATGTGTTCAATATTTAATCTAGACGACACATTATCGTCACGATATTGATTTAGATTAGTTTCATAAGGTGTATCATATATTACAATTATAAATTTCAGATGAATTCAATTAGTTGTCGATGTACGTAATTATCACATTTGCCTGAACCATGCATGTTTGAAACACACACGAAACTAATTTCCCGCGAACAACACCGTGACGTCTGCTCGACTCAAACAAACCAATAGCCTGAAAGGCCCGTAGAGCATTCGTGACCGGAACGTACTTCCGCAATTCTAATTGGGGAGTAAACTTCAAATAGAGAATAAATATGCCATATTCAGAAAAGCAGTCGAAACTATTTATATAATTTTTTTCACTATTTATTTTATCATAGACCTTAGAGAAGCGAGCTGGTTAGAAATATCATGATCTTCCCCAGAAACACTACCATCTTCTGATAGACCGTCAATGCCATTAAAAACGTCTATTAACTCGGAAGATTCAAAATCTACACTCGAAGAGGCCGCCATAATGTTTTCAACTAAACGCTTATTAGCATAATCTTGCTCACGCATATCACGAGACTTTCTAAATTACGCAAAGTGCGCATGCGCTCATAACGAGGTAAAACCCCCGCTATAATTTATTTACAGAGATTACGAATCTGAGATTATAACTCACGTTTACATGAAAGGAAATACCGCAGTTGCACGTCCCTCTTTTCTAAGGTCTATGATTTTATTGGTTTTGGTAAATCCTTGTGCTGTGGAAAGAGGCGTGTATGGCAAGTGTAACCGCGAGAGGGCGACTTTCCGTCTATTTATCAATGGGAGAGGCGTGACATACTAATGTACGAGTCGTAACGATCATTCCCACTATAGCGACTTTGTCATGTGACCCTCTTCGTCATAGATCGGCACATCCACCAAATGTCATTTCAATTGAAAACATAACCCTGGACAGTTTTATCGATTGGGGCCCGGGCCGGATCAGAAGATTAAAGTTTCTGTAAGACCTCTCAATTGACACAATATATCGATTACGCAGAATTAACAATTGAAATTTCATTCGCAATGGTCAGTCTGAAGTTCGTTCAAAGTTCACTTTTTGAGAATAAATTGATAAATCGCAAAACTAGGTAACTATGGAGTTGAGGCAGATTGGTTGATTGCTTGATTGGTTCGAGTATAACAAAGTACGTCATTAGCGGGGAGTAGTGAGTAAGAAACCCTACAACTTCATGACAGTGATATTCACGGAAGTGAATGTTATGACGGTCTTTAGTGAACGCTTTTGGCATTTTCAAGTAATTATACTTGTATGTGTTTGTGCCTACTTCATTACACGCGTCAGAATACATACTTTTGCAATAGTGTTATAAGTCACCTGATCACCCGAGTGTATTGATACGTAAGTAGCGCCGTTGGTGTAACTGAAAATGTTTCTTTAATGTTTCGTGTGTTCCTGAGTCAACACATATGTATATGTTAGTATATTTTTGTCACGCCTCAAGTAGCAACATGTTTGTTTAATTGTTCTGTGTATATTTCTCGAATGTAGATTTGATTTTTCGAATTCACGGGAGAGTGCACTTGACACATTATTTATGTATCAATTCGTGTATACCTTGAAGTCACGGGCCTCACGTGCGTTCTGGCATTTGGCGGATGCAGTTTTCTACAGACCATTAGTTCTGTCATGAATTTGTTTTTGCGTATCTGTTAATCGACTTAATTAGCTGATTACGAGTGAATTGCTGTGTTGTGTCTGTCATCGTTTAGGCCTATTTGGAGTTTTGGACGGAACTTGGCTCAGTGATTTGGAACTAATTACGAGATAACCGTCGCTATTCTGACTACTCATTCTGACAGTTGGTATTTATAGTTATTAATGTAGTGAACGATTAATCAAAAGATATGACGTATTCAGTACTTAGTGTGATTGGCTTTATGATTGAAGGTTACGCCCTAGAGTCTTTTTTCTGCTTTGTAATTGGTTAGAGTTTTGAAAATGAATAAAGAGAGTTTGAGTTGGTCTTGGCGAATACTCCACGACAGATGCAGTCTAAGTCCAGTTCTGGAGAGTCTAGGACAGAGTCTTGAGTCAGCCTTGCGATAGTCTTGGGGATTTTCCCCAGTGCGCCGTGTCTCATAGAGTGCTCGAAAGACCGACTAAGACGAGAGTTGAAACGTATTTCGCTGTGTGTGTCTTATTTGACTGTAAAGCTTAAGTGACTTCCCCGATCCCGCACCTCAAGGGGACAAGAGCTATAGAGACGAGACGAGATTCCCCCCTGACACGTGTGGAGAACCCAGAGAGAAGAATTCCCCCCCCCGTGATACGTGGTGTGAGAACCCTGGGCATTGCGTCTTACGCACATTGACATCCTGTGAAGAAAACTGAAATGGCGAAGAGGTGTCTTTCTTGTGAACCGAACTAACAGCTTCATGGCAGAGACGACTCAGAAACCGCGCTTGACGACTAACGGTTTTACCAGTATGGCACTGATGAATGACGCTGAAGACATGAAGACTTTGGAGCCCCTTCGGAAGGACCAGTATCGAATAGGACTGTATAATTAAGAATTGAGCGACATTAAAGACAAGAAGAAGAACGACCCGGACTAATGCGACGAAAGAAGAAGACGCTTAGAGACTTTGATTAGAACTTTAGCTATCTGTGTATTGCTTAGAGAACCGCTCGTTGGACACTGTAACTGACACTGTGTAACTCAGGACGTTGAACTCTTTTCCACAATCCCAACACTATTGTTCAGTATGTAATGTATTGCTTGCTTTTCCTATCGTTTTTTCTTACCATTTTTTTTGTGATGTTGAATTGTATGTATGTAAGCGCCCAGATCTTAGTTTTGAAATGATATTTAGTGACGTTCGAGGTCCTTTATAACGATTTAAGCGCGCCTCAGTGGACAAGTATTTGCAACACAGTGTTATGAGTTTTGTGAAGTTTTATGGTGTTTTAATGAGTTTATGAGTAAAGGATTATGATGGGAGGAATGATGCCCCCACGAGTTTTTCAGAGTTTTGAGATTTGTCGATGTACAGAGATATCGACGTTTTAAGAGTTGTTTTGTTTTCGTGTTGTTTTCCGGAATACTTTTGACGCTTTTTGAGTTAAGAGCACCTTTGTAACGTTTTTAATGTCTTTTTGAAGTGAGTTTGGTGCGCTCATATACGTATTGTTTGATAACGCAAGCTTTTGTTCATGATTGACAGGTTTATATGTAACTCAGTAGTTTCTATCGTTTTTGCCTTTCCAGTCTTTAATTGCCAGAGGAGTAATGTGTTATGATAGCTTTGTCTTTGCATTCCGTTTCCACGCCGTATGACTTTTGTTTAGATTAACGACTTGTGAGTTCAGTTGAAGTTTATTAGCGTATATGACAGGAGTTTGATTAATAGCTTTTTATTCATTGTTTATTAGTGACCGCTTTGCAATGCTTTAACCGAGAGACGCATCCCTGGTAATCACGTGATCAAGCTGTCGACTGCAGCGATTGGCTGATCGCTTGGTTACACCTTAGTTTTTTTTGACCTTTTGATATAGAGTTTGTAACCTTAGTAACGAGAGACAGTGCAGGGAAGAGTCACTTCAGCGGACCGTTTTGATGAAAGCGGGCCTTGTGGTAGCCTTTCCCTTGTTTTTGATTTACAACCATTGATATTTGTGACTTTATATAACCATTGTATTTAGACTTTATAATCATTGTACTTAATCAGTGTGTTTACTCTTTTTGATTTATATCCTTTTATTAGTATTGTATTTAACCTGTATGACGATGAGTAGAGGACGGTATCTTTGATTTGTGAACGTGCAATGCCGGGAAGCATAATCTCAGTTTGGGTGAAGGGATGTGTCATGAATTTGTTTTTGCGTATCTGTTAATCGACTTAATTAGCTGATTACGAGTGAATTGCTGTGTTATGTCTGTCATCATTTAGGCCTATTTGGAGTTTTGGACGGAACTTGGCTCAGTGATTTGGAACTAATTACGAGATAACCGTCGCTATTCTGACTACTCATTCTGACAGTTGGTATTCATAGTTATTAATGTAGTGAACGATTAATCAAAAGATATGACGTATTCAGTACTTAGTGTGATTGGCTTTATGATTGAAGGTTACGCCCTAGAGTATTTTTTCTGCTTTGTAATTGGTTAGAGTTTTGAAAATGTATAAAGAGAGTTTGAGTTGGTCTTGGCGAATACTCCACGACAGATTCAGTCTAAGTCCAGTCCTGGAGAGTCTTGGACAGAGTCTTGAGTCAGCCTTGCGATAGAATTGGGGATTTTCCCCAGGGCGCCGTGTCTTATAGAGTGCTCGAAAGACCGACTAAGACGAGAGTTGAAACGTATTTCGCTGTGTGTGTCTTATTTGACTGTAAAGCTTAAGTGACTTACCCGATCCCGCACCTCAAGGGGACGAGATATAGAGACGAGACGAGATTCCCCCCTGACACGTGTGGAGAACCCAGAGAGAAGAATTCCCCCTTGATAGTTCCGTGACTGTTTTTTATTTAACTCTGTTTATTTTTACCTGCGCTGCTTGTTGGCTGTACTGATTTTGACTCTCATTGCGTTTCATTAAACTATCGCCATGTTGCATTATTATAGCGATCGGGAGGTTCGTCGTGACAACACTCTCGTTACCCGTGGATGTGACCAGATTGGCAGATTGGTGTACCTGTTTCTCTGACTTGTTTCTCAGATTGTGAGCGCGGAGGCATTTTAACAAACCCTGCACCCCATTTGCCCACTTTTGGCCGATTCTCTGATTAATATTGTATGCTGGAGACGTTAGCCTATTCACCGATTGTTTGCTAAACAAATCCGCGTCTTTCGCAGTAAGACACTACGCTGCCAACTTACAGTTAGAGCTACGATATTAGAACTAGCAAAACGCGTACGGCTTTGAAATAAACACACTTTTTGACTGATATTTCGCGAACTGCCAGAGATATTAACACTTTCTATTCAGTTACATTTCTGAATTTCCTCAAGAAATATATTCATCAAATTACCAAACTAATAAAAATAATGCTGTATTTATATATGTAGATTATTTTGGAAATAAAATACCCCGCAGTGTCTATTATTGTGTGTTTTAAATCAACATTATATATATAAGAATTCGGGGATTATATGACGTAATAATTTTAAAATAACCTCCCATAGTGGAAACCTCTATTCACAAGTAAATTCATTTCAACAAATCGCCCCAAACATTAAGTAAATTTGTCCGATTCGATCGGTAACAATCTTCCATTATGATAGCGTCCTATTGGATTTGTCTCCTCATTTACTATGACGCTATGAAGGATTCATTATTGCTGAAATAACAGGGTATGAACTGAGATGTTCGCAACAATGAGCGAGACGCCGTCGACACTAATATTTAAGCGAATATCCCCACAGTACATTGCGTCAATCATATTGCCCGAAAATGACGAAAAAATTAGTACCTTGAGAATACTGTGGTTGTGTTTCAGTTACGATTAGAACGTTCACCAGCAGGCGGCCCGCGAAAACACGTTCTTATGTAATATTGTAGATAAGAAATAGCCGCGATTTCTCAACGTGAAAGAATCACGAAGAGTTTGTCGCTTAAACGATTCTTACAAATTTGGTGGACTATTTGACATGGCCGAGTCGCACATGTTCGTGTTTGTATGTTCGTGCATTAGCCTCAATCATTGACCTGTTATCGTCCGATAACAGGTCCGCACGTGGTACAGATCGGCCAATGAGAACGTTTCAATAATAGCACACAACCAATCGCAGGAGATAGCTAGATGCCACATAGTATGGTGACATCAAAAATGCACACATGATTTCATATTATCGCCACATGGTATAAATAACACAAAACATAATCAATAATATTACATTTTTTGCAACAATAAACACATTTCAAACTTACTACGTCTCTCAACAGATTTTCCCTCGATCCAACTATTCGACTGACGTTTATTTCGTTGCTTCTATGTGGACTCGTCTCCGTATTGAATGACATGTCATCACAGGTGATAGCACAACGCTATCTATGTGCAAGCACATCGAGGACTGCACAAAAGTAAGCTCGACATATTATTATAGTTAATACGTAACTAATCTATCGCATATAATCACACACCGTCATCTGATGTCCCTCCCAGTTACTGTTATATCAATGAACATAGCCATATTGGAGAAGTCGGTATTCAGGCGAGATAGTTTGCGAATCTTAGGAGCGCAAACTAGCGAAACTAGCGACATAACCCAACATGGCGCTGTGAGAACCGCATTGTTGTTATAATGTTATGGTATTCCATCAATGTGTAGTAGGTGTGTAATCCGCCTATGGTATTGTTTTACGACCAAACCCCGAGTCGAACGCAGCCACACCGCGCAACATGGACACTGACACCGGAAATGTTGGTCGATATTCATAACAAAATTTAACATAAAATATTATACAGATTCAAGGCTTGATTGAAGCAATGACGTAACGCAATTTCCAAATATGGGCAACTGTATGCAACAGTCCGTGTTAGAAACCTTTATTATAATCACAGCACAGTTTTATCGACGTCAGTTACCTAATGGATGTTGTTCTAATTTTACTCTCAATAATCACCTGCATATTGTGTTCGGATTGTAGATTGTTATTCTGACAATGATTAATAACGTAACAGAAAAAACAGCTATAATCCTAATTAACACAATATGGCAATTTATGTTTTCGCACCTGTAATATTATTTATAAACGCTAACTAAAAACGTAGTTTTGTAACACACAAGCATGCATGCATACTTTTTTTTATAGTGGAATAATGTGCTTGTGCGCTTATGGATGATGTTGAATTATAAGTACGCACCATTAATGTAAAGCACATGGTTTTTCGTAGTTTATTGTTTCATCGAAAGAATATTACTTTATGGCATAGGGACTGTAGCTATGTGGAACATAATCTTATTCAGCCCATGATGCATTGCAACACAATGAAACGGAAGTGATAGATGTCTGAATGTAACATTATGTTTGGGCTCAGTATTGCTTGCAACAACTTCTTGATTAACGTTATTTTTACTTACATTTTGTGTTGAAATTCATTGAAATATGCATTAACTTTGATCGTGAACTAAATTAAAAATTGCGGCGTTATCACTGATGGTCTAATTCCAGTTTTGTCTTCGGGTGTTCTCCACGCTAACCTAGAAAGTGCGTATCTGCACGGAATGTCCGGTGGCCTGTGAATGCCATACGAATTGGGATTGATACATGGCAACACAACTGCTTCATATATTGAAGGCTTTCAGTGTGAGCGCAGCTTTCTAACGCCTTATGTTTCTATTGCAGGTCGACTCTTCTGGCGTTGCCCCTTGAAGCTATACGGATTTTGATGTTTGCCTCCACTGGCATAGCTCTATATGCATTTTATAACAGTAAGTGTTATGTCTAACAGCTGTGAACTATCGGGGTTCAAGGTCAAACCAAATAACCAAATAAAGAACTGTAAATTTAATAGGCTGATGTTTTCACAAAAAAATTGAAAAAAAAATCAATTTAAAATGTATAACTCGTGAGGTCGTTTTTTTCGGAAATGGCTTAAATAAAGATTAGATATAAAACGGTCGATACTGGATACGTTTTTTTTTCTCTTTACCCTTATTTGTATTCGCTATTATAGCTGATATATTTTAAAGCTGTATACAACAACAACTTGCATATTCTTGGCTATACGACCCCACAAATATGGGAGAAGTATGTTTTTTACTAATTCGATTTAATGTTCATGGGTTGATGTTTCCAAAAGATAGTTAGTTACGTAATGTATCGAAGGTAATGCTTTAATAATAACATGAATGACACATAACGAAACATCTAACACCTTTACATTATCTTTTGTCTGCATCATAGATAAACTGACTGCCTTAATTCCTGCTGTGAATAATACCGACACTTTAAGTGAGTATTATTTATATTATATGTTTTTCATTTGTAGATTGGCCCGGGGTTCGTAAAAATGTTAAATGTGTATGCATGCTTTGCGTTGCGTCGCCTATTGTAGCAACGCGTTTCACCTACACGTGAAAGCAATTGCTTCATGGCGGAGAGATCGAATTGTCTGAAACTCGAATGCGTGTGTCGGCAGAACAGGCGAGAGTTCAATAGCCGCGGTAGAACAGACTGAATGTACATTCATATTATTCCCCAGGCAATATAGATGACGTCACTGCACCTCGTTATGAACCCAATTATAAGGAACCAGAACAGGTACTGTAAGGAGCAATTTCAATACATTAATATTATCCAACGTCGATACGTCAGTGTTATCTAATTTGAAAATCTGTTATATGGACTTAGATATTAATAACTTTCTTCGAAGCTCCTATGTTATTATTGCGGTGTGTTGTTTAACTTTACAAAAGCTTCAAAGATGTTCCGTAATGTTTATTATGAATGAATACAAATACTATCTCAGATATGATATAATATATTACTCTTCGCCGCAGTCGTAGGTTTTATTGTCATGTGCTATTTTTGAACGAGCTAGTCATACAGTATATTGTCTCGTTCGCAGTCAGTCGTGCAGTAATCGCATCATTTGTTCTTCAGATGTCTATCTTTCACATCAACGCACCCACGCACAGATAAGTGTTTGGTTTGAAACACCGTGAAAATCGGTCTAGTTATGAATATGGATGAAACAGTGAGCGCACGCGTCATAAACCGACTGCGAACGAGGCTAAAAATGACTGACGTAATCAGACACGATATTATGCCCGCCACAAACCCACACATTCTTTAACTTATCTCTTTTCCCGCCAGATCATTGTTTATTTTGTAAGTGGCGAACTAGGAAGTTTACCTGGCATTCAAGGATTTTTCATTTCATGTCTGTTTGGTGGCGCTCTTAGGTAATAAATAGGCATTAACAATATGAGAGGCACTTGCATGTGTTGTGTTATCCATCCGTTGTTGTTTATACCTGCCTCTCCGTCTTCTATTTATTTGTCCTTCTATTAGACTTCTTTGAAATCCATCTATCCTCTGTTTTATCTTCAATAGTTGATGTCAATGGTTCTGTATAGCTATTTAATATTTTTTCTCATTTTCAACTTTTACTGTCCCAATAGTTTTACGCTCAAATACCCACATTTTAAAAGCACAATTGTTTGCTACTACTCCTACCACATGTACAGGAAAAAAACATGTGATACGAGCGCGATGGTTAAAAGGCGATGGTCGTCGCGCCGCGTCCTGTTGGGTATGGGACTCATAGCGACGTACACAACGCGTGTAAAATATATTGTTTGTTTACATAAAATTCGAACACGCGCTGCGCGACGACCACCACCCTTTAATACAAGGCTTGTGCAACGCGAATGTTATTAATGAGCAAGTCTGAGCGACACAGTAGAGAGAGAACCACACAGTGCATGTTGTAACAGACTTCCACTCTTCTCAATATTTCTTTTTCCCAATTTAACAAATAACCTTAATAATTATATATACATATTTGTACTTGTTCGTTTGACAAGTGTTTGTAAATATATATTTGAAATTCTAAATCGTTATTTTCCCATCTTTCCAGCACCATGTCATCTGGTCTTAACGCTGTCTCGTCGGTCATCCTGTGTGACATAGTATATCCATGGCGATCACGTGGTTCCAATAGAAGCACTGATGAACTAATGACCTTATATGGCGATAGTGACACTCTTATCTCTCAAATCATCAGTAAGTGTTGTTGTTTTGTCTGTCCACATTACTAAATGTGCACGACATTTAAGTAGAATGATTCGTAAATTTCATAGAATGATCGCTCCAGTGCTCGCGAAATTTGCATATACTTTTAAAATTGTTCCAAGCAATGGCTGATTACATACTAGTCTAACGAGAAAAGAATTTGTTTAAAAAATAAACAAATTTTATTTTATTTATTTGAAGTTTAATTAGGCTCAATTAAAATCTTTGTACATTTCATCGTTTGAGAGCTCAAGTTTCCGAACTCGTTTATTGTATGTTATTTTTGTACACTTTTTTTCCGCAAAATGTCGGACGACCGTGGCCGTATTCGGTGACTCGAGCTGTTATGCCACTGCTTGTTTTATCATATCAAGTATCACGTAAACTCTCGTGTATTTGAACTTGTACGATATAACGCTGAGAAATGGATATAAATAAGTCACGTGAACTTATAAGGAAATCATAGACAGTACGCTAAGTATAGACAAGGCACAATCTCTTTAAATGTGAACAAACACGATAATTACGCAATAGCTTTGTCTTGTTTGGCAAATCAGGTTGATCGTTATATATTTACTGCCTTTCACTGTCAGGACTATATTAATCATACTGTTTATTTACTGTATATATTATGAAATATACGCAGACATAGACATATAGGCAGACACCCAAATGTCCCATCAATAACCTTGTTTGAATTGTTGGTGAGTGAGTGAAAAAAGATACATGGAATTCCCTCGAAATTACACGTGTTATTCCAATTATAGATATGCAATATATAATGGGGCCGATTAATATAATATATTAGCAAGAAGTAGTCTCGGGCAACGACTAATGCCTGTATCTGAAGAGTCAATCTACCAATGGGATATTCCATTACACAAAAACATCTGGTAATATTGAAGACACAGTCATGTTTATACTTGCCGAATAGCTCAATCAAAAACTAACAGCTAATGTTTTTTTTTAATATGCTCGAGAGAAAATTCGCACATGTGTTCATTGTAATTAACGCCAATTTCTCTTTAGGGCAAAGATTTAATTAATTTACTCGCGTATATTAACGAGTGTTCGCTTTTTCCAGCTGTTGTATGTGGATGTGCAACCACGTTATTCGCCGTTGGGTTGCCGTATATGGTCACATTTATGGAGATAACATTGAACGTCATCAGCGTGTTCAGTACGCCCTTGACCGCCATTTTTTTACTTGGAATGCTCTACCCCAGAGCAAACTCATTGTAAGTTTGTTTGTTATTTAGATTATATTTTATTATCAATTATAATCACATCTGTAAACTGGAAATGTAAGAGTTGACTGTATAACTTTGTGTCAATTTCATATTTTCCCGTCAAGTTGAAAGTTAGAAAAACCCTCTCGCATTGCTGTACGTGTCGATTTCAGCATTCCGTCGACCGACATTTTTTTTTTTAAATTGTCTCTTAACGCGAAAACGATTGTTTGGATCACGTCCATTTGATGTTCATATTTCCTTATTTCGCTTCGTCAAATTTGCATATACATACCTTTGCATCGTATATGTGTTAAACTTCGAATAATTTGCACTCACTAGATATACCGCCCTCACACATGACTGCATCTTATTGAATTTGTTTATAATTCCGCCACTATCGCGCGATTGTGTTTTAATGGATCCGGTGCCAGACGTCCAAGCCAAGGCAGTTCCATTGTGTAGTGTAAAAATGGTACGCATACTGCAGGTCTATTTTTACACAACGAGACGATGAGTAGAGGAAAATAAAAAAAAAAATATTGGATCATCATACAAAGTTCGGGTAAAACCTGATGTGCAAAATGAATTGAAAACACACGTTTCGACTGTCATTGGACATTTTTCATTATTTCCGATGAATATCTAGCTGACATTTTGCTTGTTAAAGGTGCTACAGTATTTGATCAGACACTTGTCTATATGATGGCTGTACATTGTAGTAAATGGACTTTGCTGTTATCTATCTCTGTTTTCAGAATTGTCGAATAATTGTATTTCAGATTCATAGTGACGTATGTATTCAATTAGTTTTATCGGATTAAATATCGATTTACTAAAATACAAATGATCAAACAATGTGGCGAGAGAGCAAAAAAAAAAAAAAAAAAAAAAAAAAAAAAACTGCAGGTGGTATAAACAATAGGATTCCTTCTATATCCTACAAACATCCGCCTATATCCATGGCGGCCCAGTGTAAATCCTTTATATATATATATATATATATATATATATATACGCAAATAGCGTAAACTACCGCAGGTTTAATATCTACCCCCGGTACGATGTATTTCATTCATCAGTAAGCAATTGATGTAAAAATGCAGCCAAAATCGTCAGAATGTTTCTGGTAACTGATCTTTAGCAACTTCTAAAAAGGTATTCGGTCCAAAACAAACACAGTGATTAGGTAAATTGATGGAGAAGACCTTCTTTGTCGATTATTTTTTTTTATTAACTTGGAGGGTCTTTTAGAAAAAAAAATGGTCTGGACGACTTCGTTCTCCCACACATTTTTACGTACATGTTTTGAAACATTCTGTTTACCAGCTGTTAGAATGAAACCTAACCACATTTTGTTATTCTATTGCTAGTGTTTGATGACAATTATCTCCTTCTTTTATTCAGGGGCGTGGGCACTGGTGTAGCCGTCGGTGTACTGTACGGAATGTTCATTGTTGTCGGTGCTTTGATATTCCAGTCACACGGAATTCCGCCTTTACCAGTCTTTAACGTGAGTCGGCATGTTAAACGAGCCTATCGTCATATTCACCCGTGAATCCTGTCACTTGGCGGCGCTACAATCAGCTATATTCTAATGTTATACTTCAAAACACAGTACATGTTGTTAATATGTTTAATCGTGTTTCCTGATAAACCTTTTTCATGATTCTAAATAATGAAAGCTTTAAACGGAAGTGGCCCAGCCATCTTTGATCGTATTGCATCATGGATGGTCAGTAATCGCCAATTGATGAAAAATTATCTCGTGTAAATATATAATACTAGCTGTAATGATAGCACCGGCCAATACGTTTTATTTATTTTCTTCTAAATACAGAAAACTTAATTCCATTTTTGACGATTCAACTATATAGTTTGTATAGACACTCAGGCTGTATCTGATAGATATTCTTCTTATTATTTGGTTGTTAGGTATCTTTCTACTTATTTACTCCAGTGAATCTTATTATCACATTGGTAGTGGGTATCATCGCCAGTGAAATTGTGCGGTTATTTTCTCCATTAGAACGACGACAACGAGTCGATCCACAGCTATTGGCTAAATGTGTAAGGTACGGTATCTGTCCTAGCATGATATTATGAAAGAGTTGATGGCAGTTTTTTTTGAATTTCCATGGGGACGTAGCCCAGTGTATGACGAAAAGGTCAGTGAAGCGCCCTCTAGAGGCGAGGCGCTTCCATGATGTGAATGGTGTAAAAAATGCTGTTCACAGCACCGATAATGTTTTGATAAGTGGTTGTGTTTCGATTGAAAACTGCTATTTTGAGGTACTTTCTATATAGTAAATGACTACACAATCAAACATAGTCAAGTGGCGTCATAGAAGTGACGTAATCACTGAGCGACTTATAGAAATGTCTAAATTACCGGGAGTTTTTCATCTTCGAATACAACTTATCTCTTATAAATCCGTATCTGTTTCAGGTATTAGCAACATCGCTACACATAGTACTTCAGAGTCATTGACGTTTCATTCTTAGACGGTTTTTACCTGATTAACCGTCTATCTCATAATACCATGCCAACCATGACATACTTATACTCGCGTAGTTATCAATAGCAACTACTTGAACCCTTTTAAAACCTTCACATTATTCGTGTCTGTACAAATACTCCTAACGCATTTCAATGAAATCACAGGTTTGTGTGTTTTACGTCTTGTTAATTTCTATAATGCGCTACAGTTATTGCACCGCGCTGTGTTTGATACACGGGTCCCATGTTACCGTGACGTATACATTGCGTGTGAAAAGACGTTGTTTATATTGAATTCCTAGACGCGATGCGCAACGTTTGTCGTCGCCTGGAAATTGTAACAAATCTAGAACCCGTGGTGGTGATACACAGAAAATTGTCAAACTTCTAAATAAATTTGTTATTTATAATATTTTTAAATTTATTATCTTTTCACTTAACGATGATAGGCACATATTTTTTTTTTAATGATTAATATGTCCATTAGAAAAATAGAAAAAAGCTTCGTACATGACGCTGTAAAAAATAGCCCATTTTTTAAATCTTGCTCTTGAAATATAGATCTATTTAATACACATGATGTACATTTCATTTATAAAAACTGAGCTTGCATACAAATATAATGCATTTATCCGGGAAAATTGCACGTGACACGTAATATATTGTTGAATACGCATCAGAATAAGTACAATCATATTTGTTATACATGGCATGGAACCAGGGGCGGGGCGGCACGAGCCGAAATGTATTTGAACGGTCGGGACCGACTCGTCACATGCCAACAAATTGATCTCGATCAACTTGTTCATTCTCACAGCGCCATTGGCGTCGCACCGCGTCAAGTTTTCACGCGTAACGTACAATGTTTGTTTACGCGCGCTTCGGTGACTACGACTGTGGCTATGTAATAACAATCTTCTTTGTAATTATTTTACAGACCACGTGTTAAGGTGCATAAAAAGCGGAAGAAAGCTGATGACAGCAGGATACGAGTCACTCTTCTCTAGCTTTGAAACATACAGAACTGAGGATAACGCTAAAAGGGACGCATCTGCATAGAAGACCATTAAATTCTCAGATTGAGGTTGCTCTGGAATAAATACCGACCGCTATAAATACCCACCGGCACATGCAACATACATTAAGAGATAACCCGGACGTTGTGGGTTTGAGAAGATAAAAAAATGGCCACCGATCTGTTTTTGTAACAATTGTATGCGTAAAAGCAACAGTGGCTCTGATATACATAGATCGATTGCGAACCAGGAATGTGGAACACGATGGCAGTCAGGTGTTCCCCGTATTGACTCAGGAGTTGTACAAATAATTCTACCCGGGACAGCAATGATGTTATGATACAATTTTTTAGATCTGGCGTCAGAAGATGATTTTCAGCTGATAACGTTTAATGTTCCCCGACATCGAAGCATCTTTTTGATCATTGAATTTTCTAATAACATTTTTTTAATAATAAATCCATTCTGTTTGATGGTAAAATATTATGCATTCCGGTTGAGTCCTCTACATTCATTAACTGATGCCGATCATTTCCGCTAATGCTACTTACTGGCATTCCAAAGAAATCAAGTGGATATTCGTAATCAGAAAAGTAGAGAATTATTTTCAGCCAGATATCGCACTTTAATGATACTTTACAATCGGAATACTCGTATAATCAATTCCTTAACAAGCCTGGTAAGTCACCGTTACACTAAGAACATGATTATAATCGACAAACTGAAAGTTATGAACATTATCAAGGGCGATGACGGAAGAACAAACTAAGAGAACCCGACAGGCAATTTATTTCATCTGTTATTTATATAAAACGGTATATTTTACATCTCCATATTTTTTTATTTGATGCACACGTATTTTCAATTAAAAGTCAACGGTAAGACAGTAATAAACACACACCGCTGTGTCTTAGATACAATGGTTAGGTCCTCAGACATCTACGTTGCGGCGGAGAGATTAAATTTCTGTCCGTGGTGATGTACGTGCGGCCTTGAGGCATCAGAAGTATATTTATAAATAATATGCGTTTGTCCATCGAAACCATTTCGGTTTGGGAATTTGATTCCGGAGCAACGCCTCTTGGTTGTTACATGAAACACATGCATCTCTTGTGGAACTTAATCCGAGAACTATATAGTGTACAGTTTGGACGGGTCTCTTCTTGCATAAACCAACCATACTACACTATGCTTGCTTGCTTCAAACACACGCTATTATACGAAGATTTACCGGCTTTTGATACGTTGCAGTATTCTGGCAGAGTTCTGCTTCATGAACACACGAGACTCGCTGGTAATGGCTGTCACACTAGATTTGCGCATAGTGGATGCCGCGCAAGAAGCATGCGTGATAATTGGTCGATGAAATTGACGCGTAGTGGCTGCCAAGGAAGCGACGTCACGCGATATTCACGTAATGATACCACAAGATTCACGTAATGAAAGGCAGGCGAGATTCACACTCGGTGAACACGTGGTAAACTAGATCATCGCGTAATTTCGAACGTATTTTCACGCATTTTCGCCGTCTTTCATGAACGATTGGTCCCGGGGCACCTCTTGCAAATCGTACATTGATCGTTTCATATTCCCTTCTGATAACTCCGGGATATCTTTTGTTCCGTTTTCCTTGTGTAATTGCTGGAGTTGTTTATTCCTTACAAGCCCGTAAACAATTGCTGCCAAGGTATGCTGACCGCTCATGCGCCGTATTGTACTTTGACACCTACCTGGCCTGCTCCGGCCAGTCAAATAGTATGTTTTAACCCGGTCTTTCAAGCCTTTGACGTAGATCAGTCCCCGATATTCGAAACGAAAACCACGCCGAGAGAGTATCTGATAGGTTTCTTCGGTGACCTGCACGTGTCCCATAATGGAGGTAGTATCCATTCTACTAGCGACGTTAACCGTGTTCCCCCAGATATCGTATTGCGGCTTCTTGGCACCAATAACACCGGCGATTACGGGTCCTTGGTATAAACCTGTTTGTATAGAAGTAGACAATTAAAAGTACACAATTTGTATGTGGGTAAGCAATTGGAGTTTTGATTGGGATACTTCTCGTCGAGTTGTAAACAAAAATCTAAATTCACCATGCCAAAAAGTCGCGCCATCTAACAACTCGGTTTTTGTGACGTAATGAAGACTGTAAAATGGGTGAAAAGGTGTATTTGTATTATTTAAATGTTAAATGAAAAAAGCACGTTGTTACTACATATATCAAATGAACGTGTTATACAAATGCGTAAATATGAAGTCTTACACATATTAAAGAATGTAATATCACCTATAATTAAAAAAACTTCAACCAATCACGGTTACTAGTAACCGTGCACTAATACAGGAGTTATAGCTGGACTCTATGATCATTTTGCATGAAAAAACATGCACTGGTTCAATCGATTTACCTATGTTTAATTCTCCATTCTACTCGTAACTATGACGAGTATTTGACACCTACCTATCCGGAGCCTGAAATTATTAAATGAATGCTTATTACATTCCTCTAAAGTGTCCATCATTGCCAGTGCGAAGTCAGCCAACATTACAAGGTGATCCCATTCATCGTGGTTGCTCTAGAGATAACAGGCAAACCAACAACATAAAGTTAAAACGATTGTGAAAAAATGTCTCGTAATAATATATAATATTTAACCCAGTTGTTTTACTTAAAGGGCGGTGGTCGTCGCGCCGCGTCCTGTTCGATATGGGACTCACAGCGACATACACAACGCGTGTAAAATACATTGTTTGTTTACATGAAATTCGAACACGCGCTGCGTGACTACCGCCGCGCTTTAACACCAATGCTTGCATACATTACCAACTGTGCATTATTCAAATACTGACAAACGTTCGAATAAGAAATTAGTGTAAATGTGTTCCTGGGCGGAATTATACTAGTTAGCGGAGTAGCGAAAGTTACTGTAGGTAATTGCAGCAGTTACATGTAACGGAAGTTCAGGAGAGGGAACTAAGACAGTTTCTGAGCGTTTTATCGCCCTATAAAGTACAAGTATGCTGACTGATAATTTTAACTTGACTGCTTTTTGTTACTGTTGTTGTGACCACGTGAGCTTACGTATTTATTCTAAACAGTAGAAACGCAACAGTAATAACGTCATACTTACGTGACCTTTATCAGGTGACAGTCCCGATGCAGCCATATATGTACTTCCGATTGATTTGATTTTCTCTATGCAACGGAACCGTTCTTCACTTAGCAACTGCAATAGAATGTGAACTGTTTTTTAGTTTTGATTAAAGGTAATGTGCTAAATATGTCTTTAGACGAAGAAAACATCAGGTGTTGGATGTTGGACACATTATTAACATTAATTATAGAAGGCGGTCAAATAAATTTGAACGTGCTGAACGACGCCGCCTTCGTCGCCTGCGCACGCGCGGGAATTGAGTCAAGAGACAATAACAACACACACTCAAAACGGTACATGGGTACATGGGTAGTCGCTTGTTTGTAAACAGACATGCTATGGTCATCTGACGCATGCGCAGGTGATGACCCCCCCCCCGCGGGACAAGAACGTCATTATAATTTAATAGCCGACAGTGTTAGAATTTTGTCCAGTATCGCTAATTCGAAACTGTCGTTCAAGCAAATGATTTTCAGATGTCTGTGACATAGTTATTCACAAGTATTCCATTCAATTTTCGTAAGATCATTACAGTGAAATTTCGCATTGTAGCATGTATGACCTGGAGCACAATCAAAGATGGCCGCCATTACATCACCAGTGCAGATTACACGCATGTCGTATCACAAGAACCAGCACTTTTCACACCGTTTGACGTTTTATTGAGCATAACCACATTTCAACAATCAATCTAAATTGCTCTGCCCTGGATTCCAGTCATCCCGAGAAAATAAGAGACTTTCAGAAGAAAAAAAAATGTTGATTTAACCGGAACATTTCTAGAAATTGAATTGTGGTCACGTTCCTTATTGTCTGATAGATAACTTGTATCGTGCTTGACGAAGGCAATCCGATTGATGACTGAGACGACATCAAATTGTATAGAGTTCAATCAGTTTAATAACACTGAACTTGATTTTCGGAATTCAGCCAAGAGGCCATACCGGGAGAGAAGATCATAATGAGTTCTTTTGCGTACCTTAAACGTGATACAAAAATACACACGTACGTAAGACGTATATTAGACTTGAGACATGGAAACATTTGATATGCCAGCTTTACTGTAGAATACTTTATGTTCTATTGGGATTTGATTTTCGCTGAACCATTTCTTCATTTTACAGTAGTCGCTAAAATGCTAAGACAATACTAGCCGCGTTTCGAGATATAAAGTGATACACTGAATTTGTGAGCAATATTTCACACTCGTGCTTAAAAATAAAATAATAAAATGAATATAAAGATAGGTATTATCAATGAACCGTTACTTATTAGTTCGCTCGCTGTGCAATATCTAGATCATGAACTCCATGGTAACAATGTGTAAATCCGTAGGTCATTAATGCAAGCTGTGGCTTTGAATACTGGTAATCAATATTTTCACTGAGCCTATTGCCTATAAATCGTGCGTCATGTACAAATGAAATGTCAACGAACCGGAAAAACAGCAATGCAAAAATTGACTTTGGTAAGTTGAAAACACCTTTTCTGTTACGCCGCGCCCTCTAGCGACGAAAAAGCTTTCGTGACGTCAAAATGTGATCGTTAAGCTGTGGCGTTCAAACGAGCAACTCTGATTGGTTGTGAAGTAGTTTGTTATTTGGTTTATAGTAAATCTTTTTAAAAAATTCTTTATTAACGGAAAAACACAGATAAACACGACGATGCTGTTAGTTTCACAAGCTCAGAGGAGCTCCGTCCCTAGGGGGCGCGCCGTGTTAGAACGGTGTATTTTTATATATCTAAACGTACCTCGTCAAAATCTGCTATGATTTCGTTTAAGAGACGCAAGCATTCAACGCCCTGATTTTCAAAGTCCGACTGTGAATAGAAATCGGCAAAGTTTGGAATGGACGCAAACATCACTCCTATTCGCTCATGGGATTCAGAATACAGCTCCTATATTAAAAAAAATCAAAAACAAATCAGCGACATTAGGTTACACGTTTATGTAACTTTAATACTCAGCATAGATTGGCTTAAAAGTTTGTTTTTTATTGTCATTGCAAAAAAAATGAAGAAATTAAAAAAAAATCTCTGAAAATAGTAAAAATGGTAAACAGTGGAATTATCGTGGTGACTCACCAGGACTGTTTCTAATGTTCGATATTTTCTTTTTTTATTATCAAAAATAAAACAATGGACAATAGTAAATAATCTATACTCGGCTTTTTTATCAACATACACGTATTTGACTTTACAGCGACGTAGACAACTGAATGTGTGTAACATTCACTGCTTGTTTACATGAACTTCGAACTCACGCTTATAGTATGACTTTTTGAAACACGATTTACAAAATACATAATATTATACAGCTTACAGTGTATCGCCAATGGTATTAACTGGGATGTTTATACCCTACTTTATTACTAATAAATTGAAAACCCTAAATTCGGAACTTGAACCGACCGTGACCGTGACCGTGACAATGACGCGAGTTTGTCCAAGATGGCTGCCAATTTTCAAAACGGTGTGCATATCAAAAGCGGATTGTTTGTCACTCTATCGAGAGATGGGCTTAGAAAATATAACTGCTCTTTACAAGAAAACTTCGAGGTATGTAAACAATCGGTCTATATTCATCGGCTGTGGTGTATATGTATATAATCTCGTAATCAGTGCCTATTATTTGATCTGTTTTGTCGAAGCCACATGATTTAACAATGAGGTCAAAACCAGGCACCACCCCGCTGACAAGTGACACGTTAACTTACCTCATTCTGACGATCTTTCTCCAAAAAATGCTGAGCTACATGCTTTGGTAATATATTCCTCAGTAAATGCTTGTTGTGTTCTCGTAAGTCCGCCATGTCGTCCAGTTCACCCTTTGCCTGAATAAAATAAACATTGTCATAATTTGTGTCGCTACTTCTGGCGATAAATCTCAGGACACTGCACTGGAATTGCGCCCGCAAACGACAATGACTAATGTCTGTTTTAGGTCGAAGGAGGGCGCAGTACAGCAAGATGAAAAGATTGGAAACATAAAACAATTTCCCCCGTTTTATTTAAAGTATATGTACTTTTAAATGACTACATGTCAATCACAATTAATGAATTTTTTCTCCAATATGTGTATAGTTTGCTGAAGTCGTAACCTTTTTAAAACAGTTGTACAAATGAAGTGGTCTATTACGACATTAATTTTAATATATAGTTCATTTTCTGACAAGATGTGAATTGTGTAGTACCAGGTGAAGCACGCTCAAATTTCTCAATGCCTGAAAACATATGACGGGGAGAGTGTACTCTCTGAAGTAATCTGACACATGGCTGACCGGTGACGTGTTCCGTGAAAGAATCTTGAATATGCATGATTATAATAAATCAATTTCCCGATTACTAACGCGAAAGCGCTTCCATTGTTTAAAGTTTTCATTAAAGTCTTTGGCAGTAATGGTAGTAAGCCTTGAACTAGGTAAGTATGTCAATACTTACATCACTACACAATACTTATATTTTAGCGAGCAAACTACGTTGGCAACAAAATACAAATACATGTAACACGTTGTGTTTATTATATGAAGTCACACAACTACAGTGATTCTACAGTATTGGATTTATTAAACAAGTATATTTTTATTTTGTTACGAGTCTTGGTGCAAATAACAACTGTAGATTAATAAGACAATACATTTATGGACACGAATTTGATCCCGTGTTTATATCCTATATTCGTATCACAGCATTTAAATGGCAACAACTATACTAACGCAGGGAAAGTATCTATGATCATGTTAGCGTTTTGACCTACCAATGTACCAATGTATAGTTTAGGGTGCATCGGTGACGTGATTGGTGATTACTATTATGAATTCAATCATTTGCAAACATATTTATAGTGTCGGAACTGTCCGATTATGTATCTACACTCAGAGTGATTCATTTTTCTTTTTTTGTTGAATATGCAGAACTCTAACATAACATTCACTGACCAAACTCTAATTACCAAAACAATGCGAGCCAAGTAGAATTTTGCTTAAAAAATGACATCATTTTACTATACATACGTACCACCCAATTATCCAATTTGTTTATGTGGTTATCATAACTACTTTAATACAATGATAGTACCAATACTAACGTATGGGGCGGAAATCTGAGGTTTTAGAGAGTGTAAATATCTAGAACGAGTCCAATATCTTGCCTGTAGAATGTTTCTTGGTGTTTCAAACAGATCACCAAATAGTAGTATTCTAGGAGAATGTGAGAGATATTCTATCTATCTGTACTCAGCGAAACGTTGCATTAAATATTGGGCAAAATTAATTTCCATGCCAAATTCAAGGTACCCCAGGAAATGTTACAATATGCTATACAATATCGAAAAGTCGGGAACCAGAACAAAACACACCTGGATCAGTGACATCCAAAACTTACTTTCCATTTGTAATATGAATGATGCTTGGCTTGCACAAGAAGTTGGAAATGTTAATGTGTTTATAAATACATTTGTGGAACGATTCAAACAGTATCTTTCTTTGGTATGGCGGGCTGACTTGTGTACTTTAGACAAGTTAGATACTTACTGCCAATTTAAAACTACCATAGAACCAGAAAGATATTTGTTTTCTGTTCATATTCGAACCCATATGCAATCACTATTTCGGCTACGATGTTCATCACATTGTTTACGAATTAAAAAAGACAGAGGTCATCTAGAAAGAGATCAACGTACGTGCGAGCTTTGCAATATGAATACTATTGAAAACACGTTCCATTTTGTATTAGTTTGTAATTTTTATAATCACATTAGATGTCTCTATATCCCACACTACTACTGCACCCTACCAACTGTAAATAAATTTATCGAATTACCCAAAACTCAAAATGATGTACGTCTACAGTGTTTAGCTGCGTTTGTATTTAATGCTATGAAACTTAGGAGGGAAGCCGCTGAAATATTGTAAATAATTTAAATATTTTGTATTTCCTGTTTTGGGCCGATGGTCATGTATCAGTTAATAAAGATGCTACTGAGTACTTAATATAAGTGTCGACAAATCATACACTGGTTGATTAATTATGTAAACTTGATCACCGCAGTTTTCCGTCCAGTGAGCTACTTAATTTTTCAACTCCCTGGCCAACTGAAGAACAGAAACGTTGCCATCATGCGCACATGCCAACGTGCGTACCTTCATTTTATATTTTTGTATATTTCCAGATATTTTTCATCTTTTTAAATATGTGCCACTTATGGGGAAGCTCTAGTTGTGTAACTGTATGAATATAACAGAAAAAAAAATACATAATTTCTTTTCGCGTCTGCCAGTCTACACGTACTTGCACATATAGATGTATAGATATAGATGTAATCTAGGGAAGCCAAATAATGTATGCATGGCGCATTTGATAGGGCAATAATACATAATACAAACCTGTAGCTTCCAAAGAAAGTCGAGCCTTGCTGTGGAGTCGAGAGTTCTGCCATGATAATACAGCGCCAATACAAATATAGCGATGAGAAGTACGCATGTCTCTTTCATAGCAAAGTAAAAGCCCCTGTAACGGTAATACAACATATTTGTTTGTAACTATTATGTATGAAGATTTTTTTACGTAAAGCCGACGGTTTGCAAGATTTGAGCGTTAAAACTAACATGGTTATAGAGCGTTGAGTATAGAGCGTTTCAGCTAATTACTAACAATCAGCGCAGAAGCAGGAATATCCTTTCATCGCAAAAATCTCGAAACCGCATTTGATTTAGTAACAAAAGAAGCTGCTTATTATTTTCTGTGTAAGCCTGTGGATTCCACTGCCGACATGAATCGAAACAATTCTAAGATTTATTCCTTTTTATCAAATCAAAACTGAATTAAACAGTATGATAATGCGATTATTCGACTCAAATCAATATTTTTTTTATTTATATAATATACAATATATATCCTTTGACTGCACAGCACAGTATGAAATCGTTACCGACAGCAGCTGAGTATATTAAGACGAACGCCTTCTTTAATATGAAAATGATGAACGTGGACACTGAGTTTGCTCGGAAGTGTGGCGCGTGCCAATTTTGGTTTGTTCTTATTGCAAACACGCAAGCCGGAAATGACGTACACATATAGGGCAAGAGCGCGTTGAAATGATTGATTCGTCTGATTGAAGCAGTACGAACTTGAGAAATAAAAATATTCAATTTAATTATTATGGATCCTTTCAACAAAAGTAAATCTCAATTCGTATTTCTGTTTTGGCGAGGTAAAAACCAACGCCTCTGTCCCATGCGTATCGTCCTTCTAACATTTAAACGTTGTTTTTACAAAATAAAATCGCTGACAAAAAAACCTTACCCACTGTTTTCTCCCGAGGAGTACTCATCCGTCTTTTCGAAAAGATCTCTGTAAGACACCTGGATCAACGCCGAGTACGCTGTGCCCATGGCGACGAGAAGCAGCAGTTTGATGAGATGGTGAAGGCGAATAAACACAGCACACGTAAGCATCGCCATGACACCACAGTAGAAATAGTACTGAAAGGAGTCACAAGATGATAGATGAATCATTCATTGAACGTTGTATTCAGTGTATCTGACTGACACCTCCACGCCTTCATTTAGATAATTTGTTTTTGAACTTAAAACACATTAGAATGATAGATGTTTTTGTTTGGTCTGCAAAGGGTATCAAACCCGAATGTAAATCGACATGACCGAGAACACCACTTAAAAAGGTTCTTACTGAATTATTTTGATTATTATATTATTTTAGATTATTTTGTCATTTTCATCATATTTTCATTATTATAATGGACTCATGATTGAGCTACAAAAAATGACAGACAGAATTGCGGTCATCGGGTACCTACTAAGAAACAAGAGTTCGGAAATGTCATCTTTGTATTTGCATTGGTTTCGATATCTCAAATAAGTTTTGAACGAAATTGGCTTGGACAGGTTATACATGATTCTTATTGATATGAATCCTAATATCGCTAAAAAAATCAAATTTATTTATCAGTGTTTCCAGTGTGATATTTTCACCTTATATTCAATTAGTAGCCATCTCCCATAATGCATTGCATACACATAAAGTCGAATTATTATCAGAAATTCCAACTATGTAAGCAGTCTCTGTGTATAATTTGAATTGAGCTCAAAAACTACTACAAAGACATTCCTGTTTCGACATTGTGAAATTCTTTTGTAAAAAAAATGAAAATAACTCAAAGCTGATTTTAACATGAAAAGTCCGAAATATGTGAAGAATGGTTCATAACGATTTTTCTATATTCACACCAATGATAATATTCATAATTATCGATCACACAAGAATATTACTAAAAGCAATACCATATTTTCTATATTTGTGCATTTTTAATGTCATTTTGCTGCATAAAAACTAAAGTTTAAAAATGTCGAAAACGGAGTGTTTTTATTGAAGGGTTTCAAGCTATTTTAATAATGACCACAGCATTGACACGTTCAGTTTGTATAGTTAAATTGTTCCAGAGAAGCCATATGATCCACTCATAGTCATACACGGAATGTAATCTAGTTGCAAAAAAAAAAAAAAAAAAACACTTGCGAAATAAATGTAATAGATATCGTACTGATAGCTCGCAACAACAATAATTTACCAACTAGGTCACTAGAAATTTATCTGCGTGACCCAAAATTGATTACGTTCTGGACTCCTTTGCGACAATGGGATCTCAAAGATCACGTGATATGAACCGGTAAAATACCCTTCGTTCATTGGTTAGTTTAATCTATTTGCTATGCAAATTTATTCAAACGTAACATCCTGTGGACTGGCATGGTGAGAATAAAGATGCAGTGTAAAATACCTCCCTTCACTAGCCTGCTCAAATGCAGCTACCGGGGGAAAACTCATAATCACATAATGGTATTTTCAGTCGCACAATTAACTTTATTTTGTATTCGATACTGTGTGTTGAGTGCAGAGGGATACCCCACATAGCGCATAAATTCGGGCGACTGACATAAACGATAGAAGTTTATTGCGTGTAATCACCTGGGGAAACTGGCATTCCAAATTGTCCGGATCCAAAGTGAAATTGTCTGAAGATTGCCTTTCTTCTGGCGTTTGACAAACAAACTACAAATAACGAAATCAATAATTAGATAAATAGGCTGAACACATGTAATTGCATGGAAATATCCATTTTAAATTGGCTATCAAAAATACATAATGACAAAAAGGCAATACAAATCGAATGTAACCGAACATGTTACCGTGGGAGTAAAATTTTGCTGTTTTTTTTATATAGTGTTAAACTTGAAGTTGGCGACCATTTTGGATTGAAATAAATAGGAACCTAGTTCGGATAGTTTTTTTTTCTTCATTTAAAACAACCATAAGTTCGAAAGAGTGTCTGAACAAAAGTTTTTTGCGACAACCATTCTTTAAAAAATGAGATTACGTGTCTGAACTTACCAAGTCACTGATAGTAACAACAAAAACAATTGCCACAACAAATATGATGAGAGTACTTCGCGCTAGTCTATTCTCGGCAAACAGGCAGGACAGATCACGCAAAATCACCGGGAAACGTTTGTATTCTTCCGACATGACCACCACGAGTGTAACCGTGTGAATGATTGTAGCACATACAAAAACCACAAGTGTGACATTAGTCCTGGAATATTAAAATAAATATGAATTATGTCATATATATTTGTGAGTGTACGATATCATAGCATGTGTTGTTGGTTAGTGTATTGTTATTGTAAGGCATTATGGAGCGGGGTAGATATCCTAGTTGATATTCGATATTTCTCAATATATCTGCAAAAGGTAATGACAGGTTATTACAATCGAGACATTCACTGACATGCGCTCAGGGTGATGCGATTCATTCGTCGTACCGCCTCGTGCTAAATATTGGCCCTAGTAGTCTTATACAACGTGCGTTTTACGCAAAATTCAAATTTGTTTACGCAAAATTCACTGAAAGGGCGGTGGTGTAGAGGCACACGAATTTCCCGTCCGTCAACAAACAATATATTTTAAACGCGTTGTATACGTCGTTATGGGACTCATACTGATGAGCTGCGACGACCACAAAGGCTCATGGGTAGACGCTTGTTTGTAAACAATGACACGCTATGGCCATCTGACGCACGCGCAGGTGACGACTCCCCCGCTTTAAACGAAATACTGTAAACTACTTTATTTTCGTTTGGAATTAATTTTCACTGAAGGAATGATTCAGAGAAAATAAAATCCAGCGAATATATCCTTTTTCCTAAATTTTACAATCAACTCGCAAACAAATCAATAAAAATTAATTTCAATACAAAACACACAAAAATCTATTCAGCGAAAATTAATTGCAACTAAGTATTTTACTGTGATATACGACCCCAAGTCTTCTAAAATAAGACACAACCACTCGGAACGGTTGATAATAGCTCTATCATCCCAAAAACATTATATTGGAATTGTTCTCGAATCTCTTTTTTTTTTTAAATTGTCCACCGTAAATCTGTTATAATACCCCTCACATAACAAAATGAAAAATCATTGACTAATTAAGTTGCCGCCTATCGCACAGTATGATATGTACTACACCAACGTTAAAGTTGCCATAATATATTTAAAAAAATCAAATTATGTATCTAAATTATCGCCAGGCTTGACAGGAAGGACTCGGGCGTGGAATATTTTAAAATTAGTATCACCTGTCAGAAAAGTGAAATATTCGACATACTTCTCTATTAGAAAGGTCAGCATCAAGTAGGAATTATTATTCGGATGTCGGCGAGTACAAACAACAGAAGCCACGCGCTTATTACAACTAATGGGGTATGGATTTCATCAAGAATCGAGACGTGTTCGCGCATAACGTTGGCAGATTTATCGGAGGAACAGCACGGACGAATACGAGGGGCAAATAAACCGTACGCCGATGTACAACAAATACTATTTTCTTAACATGTGTTTGCAGTTGCTGTACTTGTAGTTATATATATGAGAAGTGAGGGTATCGGGCCTTCTCTTTTATTGTTGGCTGTCTTGCGATATGTTTTTTTTCTTTAAACCAGATATTAAAAATAAATACCACAATAAAGATGATAGTGCTAACATGAATGTCGGCATACCTATTTATTATATTCTATATTATATATATATTATAATAGGTATGAACGCTATAGATTTGACCGGACTCCACACAAAGAAGTTCGCGGATTCTGTTCTAAACTTTTTTTGGATTTCGGAAGGAAAAGATGTATAATAATATGAGGTTATTACGAGGATACCTTAAAGTATGCACTCAGACAGTACGTCGCCGCATCGACCTCATAATATATAAATAATAATAAGTATGAACGTTATCTAGCTAACCAAACACCATTTTTCAAAACATTCTTGCAACGGTACTATTTTTATAAAAGGTACACACAACATAATTTGTAAATAAATTACAATTAGGCAAGGAATAATAACAGGTGATTTATGTGAGATATTTATTCCACATTTCCTCGGCGATATTAATGGTGCATTTCAAATATTGTTACTTTCAGTGAATAACAAAATTAGATAAATGTTATTAATATACCTCAACATCCTTAATAGCCAATCAGATTAACGCATTTAGCGGTCGATCTAATCGAGCATTGACTTTCTAGCTGTCAAAGACGTAATATGCAGCTTGTGCGCTTGAGTGGAAGTTACGATTGATCTAAGAAATGCCGATTCACGGCTGAGGTTTGTCGGCGTTTCCCCGGAGAATCGCCTGTAATTTATGAACAGGTCGAACAACTGTAATATTTTCGGCTCACTAAGGTATCTTGTATTACTTGGGCCGAGTTATGTTCGATGTGAATACTTGTAACCAGGAGATAATAATCATTAAACAATACGATTATATCGGTCGGTTCGACCGTAGTCGCCGCACCGTGTACAAGCTGGCGCTGATTACTTGAATTACGCTCGGCATTCCAGAGTTTGTTGACGTCGTAAACCGACGTTTAAAGCTTTCATTTATTTCATCAAGGTATTTTTATTGCTCGTATTTGTATCGTACAAACACGTGGGTTTCATTTAATTGATCATTTAACCAGAAATGTGTTGTAATATTGCGTTTTATTAAAGTCGGACTGCGGCTTTTGAAAAGTCAGACAGTCGTCCTTAGCTAATTGATACCTACACAATACTTAAATGTGACACTAATGTCGGAAAAGATTATGGAATATAAATAAATACGAACCATTGAATTCGTGATGAAAAATAACCGTGAGCATCATTTGCCGAGGTAAACAATACTCACAGAGGGTCGACAAATCTGTATAACGACTTTGGCTCCGGTCAATATTTCTATATTATTATTCTATTATTAATATGCAATGTACATAATTTATATGCAACTACGTGTCAGAACATATGGCATGTGTGAGGTGTATCCCCGTACATTGACCGGCTAAGGATACGTCGATACATGCCAAGCACGCACGGCAACACTCGTGCGTCAATACGTAATAGCAACATTATGTCGTTATCGTATGGTGGCAGTTTTCAAAATGAGTACATGTGACCACTTCACCGTGACACGTGATTGAAATCAACCAGCCAGGATACAGATGTTGTACTTATGTTCATATGTCACATATCATAACTGAGATTGATTTGTAAAATTCTCTTAATGGGATATCAAATCGAACTGCTGGTTCTGAAGCTATATATTCTGACACTTATCAAAAATGGTATACCATAATCACGACAGGTTTTTAATAGCATTTCAGAATATACATGTACCACGGAAGGCAAGCACTAAAGTGACTGCCACTCAAATTACCTACTAAGAATTTACACTTGGGTACATTCAGCAAACTATTATACTCGGAAACAACGCAGTTCAAAATACCTTGGCGTCATCAGCAACAGCGTTGCCATGGTGAAGATGAGAATGATAAGAGCACACACCATGTTGGACTTGAATGTGTCATCACGAATCATAGAAAACTGTTAAAAGAGAGAGCAATAAATGACCATAGGAAAGTGCCGTTATTGACAGCTGATAAAAGACGTCGTACGTTGATAGTACATGCTATTATACACAACTGTTCGATAACACAATTGTGAACACGTCATTATATACAACTCACGTTTTTCTCTATGTCCTTGTCCTTAAACCTCAGCGTTACGCGCCGGATGTGCTCTTTACGTAGTGTGTCGCTGGAGCGAATTTCTATGGCATGCGCCACCAGACGGTTGATTTCATCGTGCTCTGTTCTTTCTGTTTTCTTCGATGTCGATACAACGTTGCCAAAATGAAATGGCAGTAGCCCAATGGCGTCCGTCACTGACCACTGCAAATAATTTAGTAAACAAAAATTCCTAAAAACAATGTAAATTTAAAAACCAAGATGTACACACTGGCTAGAAGGAATGAATGTGCGATGACATCAACCCTTGACGCTTACCCTCGGTGCTTGAGACATTATATTATCAAATGGCAGCTCCGCACTCCACGATGTTTCCGACAGTGACTTTGCTCGTTCTTGTGTCGAGTTCGAATCAGGTACATTGGGGGTGTTACCTTCTGCAACAGTACGGTCATCTGTCGTGGCCGCCTCAGCCGGAGCAGAGGCTGTCTTTATCAGCGATGGAACTGTCAAATCTTCCAGGACCCGTGCTCGTTCAGAGGCGGACGTTCTCTGTGTGCATACAAGAGAATATATCAGTAGAACATTTCCCATGAAGTTATTAACAGCGAATTTATGTGTCAAGAACTTAACGTATATGTCTTTATATTATTAAAGCATCGACTCATTTTGTTCGGGATAACCAGGGAACACTGCCATTCAACTAGCACATCGGGGAGTAGACGAATGGGTATTCTGCAGTATATTTACTCCTACTACTTCACGGAAACTACCATGCCGCGACAATCGCAAAATGATAATATACAGACAGAGAATGGTGCGTATTCAAAACAAATCGCATTTAAACATGGTTCAATTGAGTGATTGCTAATGGCTGTGTGTCTCCAAATAGCAACATTCATAAAATAAGAGCATTCGCTGACAATGCAATGGTCCCACATTTGCTGTACAGTATTCATACTTCATACAACAACATGTCAGAATTGCTATATTATACATAGGATAAATGTCAATTATTGTGAGTATCTATTGCGGTTTTGTAGTATCTATGACAACGTCCACTGCTTCGCACCAAATAAAATAACTACCTTTGGTTCGTCTCCGATTACCAGAAAGGTGTCAACGTCTTTTAACTTCAAATACGTGTCCCTCTCGTGAGCATTGCCTAGCTCCGTGTCATAGTCGTTACCTAAATATGATAAGGTCTCTTTTGAAATGTGAACTCTCCTGCAAATTTAAAGGAATATGAATGTTAAAAACGTTAAAATGAATGAATGAATGAATGAGTGAATGAATGAATGAATGAATGAATGAATCAATCAATCAATCATACCCGGGAACTCCGCCAGCTTCCATGTGATTAGCCATTGTGACGTCATTGCTCCACACGTCAAACTGCCATTTTCGAAGTCCGAGCACCCCGCACAGGACAGACCCCGTATGTATACCAATGCGCATGTCTAAGTTGACGCCCGTCTTCTGTCTGACACTTCTGTGAACATATACCAAAAATGGCGTATTACTCATAATAATGTGTATATCAGTGCACAGTAATTATAGGTTTCAATCAGAATTGTGAAATGTTTGGTGGAGCATACACGTATAATTTCACGTTTCCATAGAGATTATGCGAGACTGAGTAATGTGTACAGTAAAACAGCGAACATATAACCATTACATCTTTAATATCAAAGGTAATCTAGGTACAGTCGAATGGCTGTCATTGGACAATTGGCTGCTCCACTTTGTCGTTGTTCAACCAAGCTACTGTGGTATTTAGTTATATTGCATAAAAAAATAGAGAACGAATGGGCGCGATGTGGACTAAACGCCGACTTCGACTCAGTATGGGAATGTTATTCAATGAGTTCAAATTATCACAGGAATTATCTAGTTAATTATTAGCGTGTACTTGTCGTTGTGTGTACTTGTTGATCTGCGGACCACTCAAAGTCGCCATCCTTCGGTCGGGGGGGGGGGCATATTTCGCGCATGCGTGGTGCGGACAACCAGCGCATCATTAAAGATAAAGAAAATATTGGAATTCAAACAGCTTCAAATAGATTTGATGTAAACAACAGAACCGTTAAGCAGGGCAGGATTGAAGTAGTCTCTGCAATAGTTATAAAAAGAAATCTTACTCACTTAATAACTGTGATCATGTGCAATCCCATCTCAACGCAGCACTGTGCATGATCAGAACGAGGTTCTGGTAAGCCAGACACACAATAATAGCAATCTCCAAGTATCTTGATTCTTAGGCAATTGTTTTCCTATCAACAAACAATCCATATTTTCACAACATTATTTACCATTGTCCCGCGCGCATCTACTCGGTTAAATTGCTTTTTTTCATGTTTACTTTTAATCATCGAGAGAGGGAGATACACCCTTAGGTCGAGAGATACTTTCTCAGGTAACTATGTACTGTCGATAGTTACAACGGGAGATTGTCATTATTTGTGTTAATGGCAAAATTAACTAAAACATCAGTTACATGTAATCGAGTCTTACAAAAATGTTCGGCTTAATCCCGTATATCGAATTAAGAACATGCTTCAGTTAATTAATTAAATTAATTAATTACTTAATTAATTAATTAATTAATTAATTAATTAATTAATTAATTAATTAATTAATTAATTAATTAATTTATTTATTTATTTATTTATTTATTTATTTATTTATTTATTTATTTATTTAGTTATTTATTTATTTATTTATTTATTTATTTATTTTCAAACATGATATACGCAGGTGATGATCTCCAAAAAACGAGTGCAACGCGGTCGAACAGAGGAATTATAAAAAAATAATCTGATCAAGTCCACTTAGTATTACGTAATAATAATTTAAAAAAAACAAACAAACAGGAAATTGTTGTGTTAGAGACATCATAAAATGTGTCCTGTAAATCAACCCTAGATTTACATTACCCTAAATCCACAGCGTGGTCAGTGAACATTATTGTCCCCGAGGGCAATTGCAACTGAGTAGGTTAATTTTGAACAATGAATAATACATGGCTTGTGCATTAGAATCTCAGCATTGCTTGGGCGGCGTTCACTACAGGTGATTTCAAACTGCGCTTTTGTATGCAGTGCGTGTGACGTGGCTGGTAACGCTGATGAAACGTTTGCCGTAATCGTCAGTTCGAATCCCGCGTTCTATGTCTGCAATATTATGTGTATTCTTTTGTATTTAAAGCGCGGCAGTCGTCGCGCTGCGCATGTGCGACATTTGTATTGATAAACATTGATTTTCCCACAATCCAATGCGCTCTTCTAATGGAAATCACAAGTATGAGGCTTTACCTGGGCGCGACTTGCACTAATTACCGCCGGTGACTCCTTCAAAACTTTCCAATCACCTAAAAAATACCCAATTAAAGCTTCGCAACGTCTCAGTTTGTACTTGTCGATCTGCGCAACAGTCAAAGTCGCCATCTTTGTTTAATATTTCTCGCGCATGCGTCGCGCGACGAATACCGCGCTTTAAAATGAGAACGCAGTGGCTATACCAGAACACTACAATTCGGCCCCGGGGAATAATTAAGCAGACTGCATTAAACTTCTTACAGTGATAGGTTATACTGATATTAAGTAGCACATTCGTACAAAATAAGTGCTTTTAATCCGTTACTCACTCACAATATATTGCATTAATATTTACTAAAATAGCAAACAAAATCCCAGATTACCACATAAATCATCACGACATAATAACGTGCACGAATGCCTGTACTAACCGTGACAGTCTCCTGTAATAGTCTTACCTCCGCTAACTTGTCAAATCTTGCAAATAATTCATTTAGCGTCCGCACCAAGTCCTGCGCGTGAAGTTTGGAAGCCAATTGGGTGAATCCTTTGATGTCCGCAAACAGAATACTGTGAAAAAAACACGCTGTAAGTTAAAACATTGCTATTTCGGAATAAAACGATTTCTGAAAAGCAATGATATATCGACCCGAGTATGTGTTGCTATGGTAACACTGATTGCTGGAATTAGAACGATCAACAGATAAAATATGAACGTAGACAGCAATTCAATACCATAATCCAATGTTTTGAATAGACAGACATAAGCTGCTACAGAAAGTGAAACGATCTTAAGTTTAATGATGTATAGAGCCACTGTTAATTGCATGAAAAGTAAGACCAGGAAATGAAATAAATCTGTTTATCAAATCACTGGGATTTGAAACCGATTAGGATTTGTTATATTTATTTAAATTAATTACCTTGGTGAATTAAACTTGTTGCTATTTTCTACAACCAAGAAACTGGCACATTTTCATTTTCACTTTCATAAATGTTCCAAACACACTTCTTATTGGCAGACAGAAGCGATACACATATTTTTTTCTAGGCTGAATAGTACACCACACCTGACGGACAAGCATAACCGATCTGTAATCTGTATCTTACCTAACATTTTCGTATTGGTGGATGTAAATTTTGTGGAACTGAGCAGGTAGGAAACTGTCTTCTTCCATTTCGTGAGCGATGTCATTTATCATCTCTATGGCGACGAACTTGGGCAGCACAGAGAGCAAGAGTCGTTGCTAGTAGATACAGTTCATACAAAAAGAGTTAGCAGTCGACAACAAATTAAAACGTCCAAAATTAATGGTTTATATTGCGGCGTGGCTCTAAATGTCCAAGAGGGATTTTGGAAAGTAAGATTTACATTTCGAACTCAACTTATATTAATACTAGTAGAACGCCGCGGGAGAACCCCTGTTTATCACATTGCAAATGAGAAACGTGAATATGGAAACGGAAATGAACACATCATTTGTAAGGAGTGCAGATATAAAGCATGTTTCACAAGGCTCATCGCTCACCGCCGGTGCTCATGACCAAATTGTTCTGATAAAAGTAACGCTGAAATCCACTTCTTTCCGGTATAAGCGTGAGGCAAATATATGATAACTTTTGAATCTCACAGAAAAATTGCGTATACATGCGTGTTTGAAAAATCTGTATTTGTCCATTTTCTTGTGACTCAGTTTAACTACTTACACTGATTGCCGCTGCATTATCTTAGAAGCCTACTCACAAATGAAAATACCCAGAAATTTATTCATTTTGCAATAGATTGTATCACAGAGCAATATACAAATAAATCATGCACACATAGCGTTACCTGGTTTTCGTTCTCTTTCTGTAATTTGAGCCGAGCTTCGATGCATCTCCGTGTTTCTAGGAAGGCTTGTCTTAGCGTTCTGTCAGATAGATAGTTTGTGTACATGCCAGCAAAATTAGTGCATAGAAGAAGAAGAATATTTGCAGCCCACTGAAATAAAACAGATATTATTCGGGATATATAAATGTTCATGTTGTTTGATTGGCAGGATATTGGTATTGAATTCACCAAATATGTCTACATCTACCAGCGACGAATACGAAGCACGCTCGTGAGGTAAAAACGACGTAAAGGATCCGGAGTGAAATAAATGCTTACACCGATATATTCGTTCTGGCGTGTAGTCACTTGCCATTTAGAGTTTCATCGCATAATCGAGGCATTCTTCATAAGTTCGTATTTAAATTGGTATTTAAAGTGCGGTGGTCGTCGCGCAGCGCGTGTTCGAATTTTATGTAAATAAACAAAGTATTTTACACGCGTTGCATACGTCGCCATGAATCCCATATCGAACAGGACGCGACACGACGACTGCCGCCTTTTAAGGTAGCGGGACTATTATTTGCATACTTGTTTTCATCTTCTAATTGTGACTAAATGACTACAAATAGACCCGGGAAAGTAGATTTTTAGAATCGCCAGACTTCACGCTTTTCACAAGTGTATTTTGCATGCCCGTATCTGCATTCTACGACTCGTTACTCAATCAAAGGTGAAGAATTACTTTTCTGGAAAAAAAAATAATTACGCATTTATGCTGGCGATAAGAAGTATTTTTTCCACTTTTCCTAGTTGTTCAATAGTCTGGTAAATTGAATGTGTCTGGTCAGTTTTATTCAAGCAACGGGTTTTAAAAAATAGTTGCTGAATTTCAATTACTGTTTTAGTCGCATTGCCCCCAACTCAAACCACAACTCGTTAGTAAATAATCGATGAAATAGTTGTCTGGACACATTCAAGTTCCTCTCATTGTCACCTTAAAGCTGTGAAAATTTGGTGTTAATCCGACGACAATAAGTTTACGTTATTTGTTGTATTTTGAAAAACATAAACTCCTAGAAAACGTCATGAAGTAACAGCAAAGATTTTCAAGCTTGTTTATCGGCACAATCAATTTGTTTTCCTATCAAGGTCTGTTTTAACATGTGTAGGGACATCCAAAAGTGCAAGGCTATTGGAAACCAAAAAAATAAAGAAATGGGATAGCTATAACTGAATAAATTCGGCATATGAAAACACCAAAATCAATGATTTTTTTCAGTGGCTGTGTGACCTTGTGTCTGACACATTCATATGTAAATGACTAATCTGTGAAACAAACAGGGGCGGAGACAAACCACTCAAATGTTTGGAAACACTCATTGTGTGTCAGATAGCTACTGATAACACATCCTAACATTGCTTTGTCTTGAGTTTATCTTTGAAACTTATAGGCACACAGATTAAACCTGTGTTGTTGATTTTGGAAAACACTACTGAGGCTGCCTTGCTTCCCTTCAGAAAATCTACATTTTAACCAACTTACATGATATTCTATGTTATGTTGACTTTATCATATGAAAGTTTATAGTGCATTTCATCAATTAATAAATAAATGTGCAAATCGTAAATTTCAACACAAATAATAGTCTCGCTACCTTAAATTGAATAAACAAACGAAATCGAAGAAGCTTCAAAAAAACATAATGATACTTAAAGTCCTGAAGCTAGTTCATAAAAGGCCACAATTGCAACAGAGTCTACATTAGTTTGACTAAATAAAATGGTAACATTGACCTGAAAGAGTACGCTATGTAGTTTGTGGTATGATTACATGTATTCTACAGATACGGAAGTCATTAATGTGCAAATGAAATTGAGACTTGTTAATGTGCTTGATACACAACGCTTACGTGATGTTGTATTTTGCCACCCCATTTTTATAACTATATGTTATGCTTGTATTTATTTGAATATTCCAAAGTACATTCTTGTGCAAATATGAATATCATTTGCCAATAACTATGCAAATTAGTCACATGTCCATGTAATAATTTTTAGTATTTTTTAAAACAGGGGAAATCATGTAAATAACGGAGTGACGTGAACCAGCCTGTGTTTATTCTTATCAACAACTCAGAAAGAATCAAAGTTCTTTTATGAGTAGATCAATAAATAATCACGGACACACACACGATACTTCGAAAAGTTTGGAGATACAAATTTTTTTTCTTACCCAATCAAATGTTAGGTTAGTTAGTTTTGCGCATGCGATTTTTTATTAAGCGTACTTTTATTCTTATTTGATGACATTATTCAATCTTTGCATTTTATTATGCAAATGAAATTATCATTTTAGAATGCATATTTTGGCATTCGGGACTGAAAACATATTTATTTGTGAAACGTGTTCATTCACATTTCAGAATCTGCACCGCGGAGTTAATCACTTCAGGGGGCTGTACACAAACTCTCTGTTCGCATGCATCTCGGGGAATCCTTAACTATCGTTATCGACTGAGGCAGGTTACGACCCTTTGAGCAAATCAATCAACAAATCGGAAATTTGTGGATTGAAGTAGGAAACGAACACAACGAGTACATATCTTCAAAACTTCGGTGTTCACCGTTTTAATAACCTTAGTTTTCTGAAGCAACAACGAATCAATATATATGGGATTGAGTACATGTGTTTAACGCAAAATCACGAATAATTGAAATTGGATTTGCGAATCAATACAATATACAACGAAGAAGAGAATAAAAACATTAATTTATCCTTCATGAAACGTTTATTTATTACACTTAAATCATATTTTATGACTGCTAAACACCTATACATTTTCAATCGATAGTTGATCTTCTGAATTATAGAAATATATCTACTTCTGATTTGTTTGTCTCTAATGCATACCTCAATTTGATTTTTTTAATATAGTCTCAATCGGACACTCGTAGCATAGTGGTCTAAAATTCCACCTATGGTTGAACATCAAAAAACGATCGATCCCCTACTCTGGTTGAGTGCGCCACAGACTCAACAGAAAGACTAAATCCATTCACTAACGGATACGACTTTGAAGAAACCATGATAAAGGTTCACGGGGGCTTGTGTTTAACCGAGCATGGTTGATGCCTGGATAACCCATTAATACGCGGTGGTCGCCACGCGGCGTGTATTCGAATTTCATGTAAACAAACAATGTAATTTACACGCGTTGCGTACGTCGCTTTGTTCCGCGTCGAACAGGGCGCGGCGTGACGACCATGACCACCGCCGTTTAAATTGCCATTAACCGTTATGATAGAAAAACGGTCAGCCCTGTCACGTTGTCCCAATCATGTAATATGATTTCTGTGGCAAAATACATTACATGTCAGCACACATAGGTTTAAGTCCAATAAAAGTCAGAAGAGACAACAGTGACATTCAAATCCCGGAAATGTCGACTAGCACAGAAATATTTAAACAAAAAGTAATTACAACCTTATGTTAAGTATGGTGTATTCCAATACCCACGATTACTCTAATCCCCCCATTAGTAAAATTGACTTATATTTGTAGTGTTGTGAAGATTATGTTGAATGTAATATCCGCGTTAATACATACATTTGACGATAACAAAAAACGTGTTTTAATGAGTTTCTTACTAAGTTACCTACTTAGATGTTTTTTTCAGAAGGAGGTCCGCGTAATTGCCCATGGACAATAAACCGGAAAACCGGACTAATTTACAAATAGAGCTTAGCTTGACCAAAATAGTTCCAAAATCCGGATGATGCATCCTTATACTAGCGATGTTTGAAAAGTTGGGACAGCTGAATACACCCTCTGCAGTTCAACACACATATACATGGAATTGGTTATTCTGGTTTTGTAAGCAGTAAAAAATGTTTTCGTAATAAGGCGCCTTAATAGAAACAATCATAGAAATACGAAACTGCTCTTTGATTTATTTTGATTTGCCCCCCCCCATTGGCAAATGAATGACATAGTGGGTAAAACAAAACCCTATAGACTAACTTACAACAAACTCGGTATAAATATATAAAATGAAATTGAATGCACATAATTTAGTATACTGAAGCGTACTAGTAATACGCATGGTGGATGGAAGATACATAATAATTTAGCGATGACTCTAAGAAAAGTAGTGTATGGTACATGTATATGTACACTATGAATTGCTTTATAATGACTTCCAGTTGTTCTCGTAATTGAATTCTGAAATAAAATACTCTAACGCAAAGCTGTGAGACTGGATGACAAATCATTACAGCAACGCTATATCTGAACTGTACCTTGCCTTGTACGGACATTTAGCGTTAAATAGTATGAGGTTTAAATATTAATTTGAATTTCCGCCAGTAATCGATAATGGACGTTTAGAATTAATGTTAATATTCGCCCGAATACCGGAGGTAATTTCAATATATTCAGTCAGAGTCACATATTTTAGCGTACACTTTTCAATCTGTACCCCAATACCTCGAAATCTCCCGAAAACAAATAAGACCTTTCTTTCTAATTCAAAACGATTAATGGCCCATACTCTACTGTAACTGGCAATCTTAAAACAGGCTACATAAACAAATTTAAGTAAGTTTTACGTAATTTGAAATTGATGCCATTGAAGAATAATCGGTGATTTTGTTTTTCTCGAAAAGAGTATTTGCGAGTGTGAAATTGTATAGCGGCTCCAACATAATAATATATACAAAAGAAATTCTCAAAAATTGTAATGTTGTTGCGAAAAACAAACTGTCTTAAATAATCTAATGATTTGATGAATAATTAAACATCAAACATTGATAGTTTCTGTGCTTACTTTTTACAGATTGAATATATAAATAAACCATCATGATCGCAATTCGTCCAGTATGAACAAAATACAGAAAAGAGAATATAAGGTTACAAGACAATCCAAACCGTACTCTCATCCCTTTTTTAAAAACATGTAGACATCGATGCATGTACTGATTATGCATTAGTTATCTGCGGAATGCTGGGGAGTTCGTGGAATTAATTGACATGACACGAGTATTACGTTACACCATCACTATCGATGCAAAGGCGAGATGTGGACAAGGAGAATGCTATATTCATGTATC
Source organism: Saccoglossus kowalevskii (assembly GCF_978046115.1). Taxonomy (NCBI): domain Eukaryota; kingdom Metazoa; phylum Hemichordata; class Enteropneusta; family Harrimaniidae; genus Saccoglossus; species Saccoglossus kowalevskii. The sequence goes on from NC_140654.1 coordinate 21,662,729, forward strand.
AACGCAGTAAATAAAACGATGCAAAATTTATTTTGCCTAGCAGGATATCTACACGGTTGTTCATTACCAGATTAAAACGATCTCGTTAAATAGAGCAACAAATAGACTTCATAACAAATGCATTTACAATGCTTTTTAGAACAAGTTAAAACATAAATAATTGGGTTCAAAGTTCAGTAGAAGTCATGAACTTTTTATTCAATATGATTTTGGGCGGTGTCGATTTTTTTGTAGACGGCCGTTTTAACACTTGGCAATTGCATTTTCGAAAAAGTAGCGAACCGTATAACCGTTGAAAATCGGTACGTGCATTAACACTATTGTTTTTAAATGAGCACTTAATATCTAAATGAGGGAAGTACTACATGTGCAATAACATGTGACCTTCAATTCCATTTACTGACGGCGATTATGCACTTACGTGGCGGCTAGTATGCAATTGCACTACTGTTGGGTAGAAAACAGCCTCCGACACAAAAACGTGAATGGCATCGACCATCATTATGTATTAATAATCCACTGCCCGGAAGAGCCTACTTAATAAATTAAAGTTAAATTGGAAAAAAAAAAAAAGAAAAAAAAGAACAAGCATACTGTTCACATTTGATCTCATTTGTATTCATATGGGCACTATTTGCGCCCCCTTGCTTGCTGATTAGTTTTTGTATTCCTTTGAAGCGGAATTCATTGAAGGTTTAATGAAAAATGGAGCCAAGAAACTGGCTTGTTCCTTCAATTTCACATTTCGTTATATTGATGATGTTCTGTCACTGAAAATCCTCAGTTCAGTAGTTATTTACATGCTATTTATCATAATGATTTTCAAATTAAGGATACTACAGACACACTGAATTCTGCTTCATATCTTGAATTTGACATCAGTGGAAAACTGCATACTAGGCTGTGTGACAAGCGTAACGATTTTAATTTTGCTATTGTGAAATTTCCATATATCGATAGCAACATTCCTACATCACCAGCTTATAGAGTTTATATTTCACGGCTTGTGAGTTACTCGAGAGCATGTTTTAGGTATTCAGATTTCTGGCCAAATCTCGGCTATTGACTGCTCTAAGTTGATAAGCCAAGGGTTTCTGATTCCTCGACTTAAACGTGCATTTAAGAAGTTTTTTTTTTGTCACATCACGATTTGGTGGCTTTCTATGGAATTTCTGTCTGTAACATGATTGCAGATTTGTTTGTTGACAGATTATGTGGTCGTGTTTGTGTTTGTCCTTGTGACTTTGTGTGGTTGGTTGTCCAGTAAACTAGATTTGACATTTCCCCCTGACATGACTATGAAACATCACGGCGGGTGTAGCATGTCAGCAGCGGATGCTTACACTTCACGTGCATCTTGTATGAGACCCTTGTTTGTGGGGGTTTGTGATTCCATCATTTTTTTTTCTAGACTACTGATATTTGGAGAATGGCTTCTTGGTACTACTAGAATTAATGTATGCAAACTGAACACCATGGGTGTATGAGCTTTATAATAACAACCTTATATATATATATGATATCAATCACCAATATACAAACAATACATACAGAAAATTGCAGGTGGTAAACTGTGAAACTATACACTACATGATAGCATTAACCTTGACATATGATTTTTCTGCGTTTTGTAATAAATCCCCATTTGTGCGTGTTATACGCTTCACAATCCGTTCTTTACGTTTAATAGGTTCGTGAATAGATTCCAATATGTTAAAAGCAGCATACCAAGGTCGGAAACGAACACCAATGCACCGTTACCAGGATATCACAGTTACCATTTCCTTAAGACAGTAATTTATTATTAGAAATAAAGCAGCGTTGCGTTTCTATTTATTTGCCAGGTTGTTTGCGGAATGGGCTGTTTGTGGCAGTGTAATATCGTTAATCGCCCTCGCCGCGACGGGAAACATTAATCTATGGTATTCAACAGGTTGTTTTCAATATTGCAAGGTTTGCCGTTACCAATGCCCTTCTATGTAATATACGAGATCATTTCGCATTTCATATCACACGGCAATGTGATTTAACCTTTGATATTCTCGTTTTTTACGAGCGATTGTAAACATTCGTGCTTCTTTAGAATGAATTTACACAGATACTCGTTATCACCATACCTTCCTTTATGAAGCGGCGTTCTAAAAAAAATGAATGTACACAATACAGAAACTCGCATTCATATTTATACTTAAATTACTGAACGCTTGTAAAGTATATTAATTATTAGTGTATCTTTATAATTATTATAGAATGTGCATTAATAATACAAAATACGCATTTTGTTTTGAAAATATTTTATGTAATTCTAAATTTTCATTCTAACTTTAAATTATATACAGGACACCTTTTCCTGGGTATTGTGATTACCATTGAATCTAGTTCAAGTTCTGAAATATTAAAGCACTGACACGAATCTGTAGTTGACAGAAACATGATAACGGTGTGCAATAAAACAATATCGTAATTTTCACCTAATGCCATTTGCGTGTGTACATTTTGATGTTTCAGAATTACGTTGGATAATGTTTCCTGTTGATGCTTCAAAGGATTGGTGAGAGGTTTTCCGTGGATCATACAGAACGGGAATGCAACTTTAAACGTCCGGTTTGCCAGTTTCTTGCAGTTTTGAAGTCACAACCCAGAACACAGATTCCCACATACAAAATGTATTGTAATAACAAACCCCTACGTGGCTGAATTACACTCAGTCTTAGATGTCTAGGTGTACACCTGTATTGTATTACACGACATGTACTCTGTCAGTGTACGTGATGTATCATGCAATTAACACAGCAAACATTGATTACTTTGCGTCACACATCGAAAATATTCTGAAAAGATCCATTATTCTCCCGCGCTACTAAGTTATTTGAGTTACACATGTCGAGAACATGTGATCTTTCCATATGAATAATTGACCACGTTAAAACATATTCAGCACCAAAACCAGTAGGTTATTAGTGAAAAAAAATGTAACATACACTGCAGTAATGTTGAAGGATGGTGCGGTTGCATGCTGGGGAATTCATTGTATAACTGTCTTAAAACCTATCTAGTTCTTCTCGATCAATGAGAACGCTCTATTACAGGACTTGTATAACTAAATATTTTGTTAATATCATGTTTTAGGGTCAGACTCATGTCCTTAATATGGTCACAGACGAATAAAATACAATATGTGTGAGTTCTCATTAATTTGCCTGTCAAGAGTTACAAACCACTGGGGCGTTAGGACTTACAGACTGACCTTTCATCCCAAATTACGTCATTGGTCATTCGAATCATGAATATTCACAGGTTGACTGTTATCGCATAATTTTAGTATGCATATTTAATGAGAAAAGTGATAGTCCATTCAGAAATGTACAACACTCGTACGTGTACTGCATTCACTCATTATGCAATTTTATAATGCTTTGAGAGCATGAACCGTTTGGGGAGTTGCCCCTTCTTCTACAACGGAATTCGTTTAGGGATTTCTGCAGGAAGCACTAAAAGCCTTAAAATGTATTATCCCGAAATTTATATTCGTACATGGATTTTAAGTCGAATACAACTCGGCTCATCCTAAAACGTGTCTCACTTATCTAGTTAATGCGTTCATCTGCTCTTGTATCATACCTCCTTTTTTTCTTGTTTTTATATATATAAAAAAATAATTTTGCAATTATTTATCCGCAAAAAAAATCGTCACACATACATATATGATACATATTGTATTATTATGTAGCCCATCAAACGAACTTTTCTAATTTCGAAAAAATATTCTTTTTTTGAAATAACGACTTTTATCTGATAATGAATCTCCTTCAGCTCGCGAATGTCACATTGGTAAAGGATACATGTGTGTCATAATGACACGTTGTGTAAATATAAATGCTTAGAGCTTTGTAGACAACTTTTCGCTCTCGCATTTAACAGTTCTGAACGATGATCGAGAATTCACTGACTGAGAATATCTCACATTTTTTTTCTATCAGTTCTTTTGAGAAAAAGCATTTTACTGTGTACTAGCGGTAGCCTCACAATTCATATCATTTATGATCCACCAGTCTTCCACTGATTATAATGGCAATAATTACAACCCTTATAGTCCGCGGTAGTTAGAGTAATGCTCTTAGACAAGGGATGAGTGTGTTCGTTTAGTTCAAGTATATTTCCGGCGACGAATGTATGTGTTTCCGTCAAAAAATACATACTTATTTATAGATCACAGAATGTGTGTGGTACGCAGACATATATGTATTTGTTTAAAACGCTATTAAAATCTTGAAAACGCTCTTGAAAATGAGATAATTGCCCATCGGACATGACCTTCTTCCTGCACTTGATAAAAACTTAGAACGCTGGTCTGTCTGTGCGAACATTGGCAATTTAAATGGTTAGTACATTTAGTACGTAAACACTCAACATTCCTAATTATAATTGAATACATCTCAGCGGATCTTGGCAACTGTACGTGTTACCGTCTTTCAACTATGCACTAACATTAATTAGCTAGTTTAGATATCGATCGTCACAACTTTGTTTGATCTTCTACTCGATTGAGCAGCATTGCCTGTGAAATGATAGGATTTTTATGTCGAGAAGGCGTCACCAACTCAATCGTACTTAATATTATATTATAGACTTAATTAGGAACACATGGCTAAAAGGACCCTACACGCAAACGAAACACGCATTGAATACGTGATCACTAAACGAACCGTTTATGCTGCATTGCAAACCTTAGTTGAGATTGCGTAACGTGGCAAGATTTTAAATCGCAATATGTATTAAAAATTGTGATTTTTATATGTGGTCAAAATTTTAAATGGACCGACACTTATTACAAGAATTGTACGTTTGTCTCCATAATAGTAGACCTGAAACACACGCAAAAGTTACCAAAACTAAAAACTGACCTTAAAAGTTTGCAACTTATTTCCATCAATAACATCACGTAATTTGTTCATTACGTAATATTGAACGCATAATTTGAATACGCTACTTTGCATTGATGGTCCAAGCGATTATGAGGTTAAAAATAGTTCTATCTAGAACTCAATACTATTGTACACTCAAACTTGCGCAACTACTTAACCGATTTCGTCGACGTTTGTGATGAGAACCAGACAATAATCTGTTTTCACACAGAGACTAAAACGAATGTACAAAAGTAAATCGGTGCTACAGCATATATGTACAATTAATGGTAAGTTATAAGAGGACAACAATGAAATTCAATAACTCATTATCTGATCCTGTTCCAAAACTGTGCCAATGGAAAAACATTGTTAGAAATATGTCCAAATGAGATAATAATATTCAAAGCTTAACTTTGCTTTATACAATCAATCGTGATTTATTTTTGTAATTATGTATTTACTTACGTTGTTATGCCTAATCGGTGGTTTTATTGTAAACTACGTCTACAATTTTTATAAAAAAAGAATGTATGTTCTTATTATATTCCACCGCGTCGCGTTCGCTATGGGTCCAATGATATGGTGAACAACGCATGTAAAATACAATGTTTGTTTACATGCAATATAGGGGCAATTGTGCTGCCTTGAACAATTTGCATAATGATTAAGACCCCTAAGTCGCATAAAATAAGTAATAGCATGCTGCCAGTACAATCCTCACCGCTTTGAAACTACATTGCGTGACAGTAAGACAGGCACCGCATTGTCGACACCATATGGCGTATTCGAATGTGCGCACTCAAGCAAAGAGATACGTAGATATCCTATTGAGCCGAGCTGTTGAAACACTCGATGGCACTCCAAACTCTCCCGTGGGAATAGCAGTTAATGGAGATTTCTGATGTGTGTGCCGAAGACCATTATGAGAGTTTTTCAAATAGCGCTGAACAAGTCGTTTTATTTTTTTAAATAATAAATCTATTAACAACCAACACTGTATTTTACAATTCGTTTGTTTGTGGCTCTTTAGACTGGTTCATTCGGAACGAACAATTCATGCACTCTGCGTGGGTAAATTGTCATCATACTGTATCTAAACATGCATGTATAAAAATGCCGTGAGGTGAACAAAAACCATGACACAATTGGAACACGACTACACGCTGTAGCAAGCTGTAGCAAAATGGGTGTCCTTAAACTTATGAAACAACTTTATTGGTTATGAATTGGACATTAAATGAAGATGAATTTATTTTTACTGTGATGTTTGTTAGAATATGATTATTTGAGTCTAAATCTGTGACAGTACAATTAGTTTCATATGTTTTTCAGGATTGGATAGAATTACAATTCGGAATTTTAGAGTAATTTCAATGACGTACATGCTTAAAATGAATCACGTTTCAACTCGTCACGTCCAAATACGCGCTACGCGACGATTTCTACGGTCAAAACTCGGATGCGTTCTATGAACAAACATATCTCAAGCCAAATTGATAGTCGCATGACTTCTGTATCCCGTCTTTCCTAGACATCGTGAATGTGACGGTTGACACTTGTCAAAGAGACACGAAATCCAAGTTATCGGTTACAACATCTACATTATTGATTGATTGGACATCTGGAGTCACCGTTCTTTAATGCACATATAGCCAGTGAATACGAATTCATTATACAATGCCTAGTACACGCATTATTGTACTATTGGTATTACACATACATTTTCAAATATATTTTGACACAATATGGGAGTTCTGCTTCTGTACTAATGTGTCAATCTACATCAAAACATCAACTGCGTTGAAGTGACAACATAATAGTAAATTATTATAACTGCAATATGCTAATAATCAATAAGGACCAGCCTCGGAGCGCCATATTGAATTATAAGCCCTGGAGAGCACACTACCTCGCATATAATAAATTCCGTTCTGATTGGTCATTTTCATGCAAATTTAATATATTACCTTGGCTATAATTTGATGTGTTCATACTAAAATATGAATGTTACTGCTATGGTTTTTTGGAGGATAAAAACATTTTATTAATAGATTTACACCTAACTTATCAACATATTTATCAATAACATTGTATTTTGACCAAGGCATAAGTACATACATAGGCCGAGTTGTGTTGCATTTAAATACTTGTGTTGGGAAGATAATATCAAGATAAATTCAATTTTTGTGAAACAATTACCAAATTATATACTAATTATATGCTAATTATATTACTATATCATTTTATCGGAAACATATTTTTTGACGTGATTATGACTGTTGTAAACGTTAGCTGGCTTTTAAACCGTTATACCTTGGTCACAAATGTGCCTAGTCAAAAATTATACATATTACAACGTGCACTACAACACTGAGAATACGAGTGTAGGGAGAAATCCTTGATAAAGTTGTTATTAGAAGAAGAGCTGTAGAAATGGAGTTCCCCGGCGTTTTCTTAATGATTCACTTCAAATTTTATTTAGATGTCGAGCAAACGTCATCTTTTTCTGCACACTAACATATCAAACATTATTCGGGTCGAGTTGCGTTCTATATGTATATAATCATGCAGTATATAAGCATCAGACGACACGTATATATCCGCCCGTTTTTCCGTAGTCGCCGACACGGTGCCGACACTGCGACATGGAAAACGATGAAACTTGAATGCCCCACGGCATTTCAAGATCTATTGATGATCTATTGATGAAGAAAATTTGATGATTTTTGTACATGGCATATTGATGTTGTTCATTTAATCGGAAATGCGTTACTATAATATAGTGGCAAATGGCATTGAAATACATACGTGTAACCAAGACTCTGGCATTCACGCGAGCAACTAGTTACGTAATAACAGTTGACACACGTTCTGTCTAGACGGCATACACTGAGGTGAGTGCACTGTACCGTAAGACGTACTGTACATCAATTCAATTCATGATCATTTAAGTGTAGGCGTCGTTCAGTTACTTATTTGCTTTCATGTTCTGCGGTTTCTTTTCAGGCGAATTTAAGTCCCATTTTTATTTGGCAATTCACTATATAGTTCGTAATAAGAACAGTTAATATAGGAATATAAATGAGAGAGTGCTCGTTTTCGCGATTAAAAAAATATTGCTGTTTATTCGATGGGGCCACTAATTGAATTATGTCTCGTAGATGGTAATTCAAAATAAATATGACTAGCAATTCCAATATGAGAGCATGTATTCGAAGTGACTTTAAATACATTTAGGAATTCTAACGTGTCCTTTCCCACTTCGATTCTCTGAGATTAATATACATATAGTGCACTAACATGTTTTTTTAATGAATGGATTGCATGTCGCGTGTTAAATAATACGAACTGTTCATATGTTTATATATGTTTATAGCGCCTTTTCAATCTTGACTACGCCTAACTCTTGTTACAGTACATACGTAAAACTTAATCCGACTACCCACAACGTTTTGCGTATCTCCATGTGCATAATTGATAGAAATGCGACCACCCTGTATATTTTCATTGTGCTGTTTGTCCGAGTTGCATTTAGTTAATTAATTAATATTCTCCAAAAGATGATAATGACGGTTCGGGAATCGTATAATTCTGTTTCTAGTTGCGCTATGTCTGTATGACCAACGTTTTTGTATTAAACACAGAGGTTTGTTTATATTTGGTTATGAGCCATTTTGTGCTGACATGAACCTTATGGGTGGTTGAGTGTCTCTTATACGCAGTTTTGTTTGTTTCACCGCTACAATGTCGCCAAATAAACAGCAAAATCGATCGAAGATGTCCAGAAAAGCGGACAATTATATAAGAGCATACCCACTATTGATGGCTTTTCGTATAATTATGTGCGTCATTTGTTGACATGAAAGTGCTACATTCATCGAACTCCATGCCTTGCGGGTCGCATGCACGTGTACAACGCGTGTAAAATACATTGTTCGATTACAAGAAATTTACATATGATTTCAACAAGAATGACACCCACTTCCAGATATGAACGATATGAAAGATATGAAAGATTGCCATTCTTACATCACTGTTTTCTCGAACCCAGTGTGAAACGCGACACAATGCTTTTAATGAACTATAGTACTGAAATCGCCACTGTCGAAATAACTGAACTGAACTGCCGATGAATCAAATATAACACTCCAATTACAGTTGTAGTAAATGTATTTACAACTAGATAGCATTCGCAGGAAATGCCAACCAGCGCTAGATTACTTCTACATTCATACCAACATTAACTAGCTATGTAATGTGATTTTCATAGAAAACCCGTGTACCAAGTTTGAAGTTCCTACCTATCACCCTTTGTCGCCCAACACTGAAACACACACTGTGACCATGTTCTTTAACCATTTGTTCCTAAAATGCGTCAACTTGGGTGTTGTAAGTGAAATACATTTACCATGTCTTAAGGCCCTGGCTGTTCCCCCTGTAGTTATATCAACGCATATTGTGACACAGGGAATATGTGTATCAATTTTAATGGCACTGGCTATTTTTCTCATGTAGGTATATTACAAAGTACGAATACACATTAACATACTGTGCCCTTGACCTTTTGTCCTGAAATGTGTCGTGCCCTGTGGCTTGCACGAGGAACACGTGTTTCAAGTTTGAAGCTCCTAGCGATTACACCTATTAGTTCAATACTGAGCAAATATATATCAATAATGAGACTTTGAACTTTTGACCCGAAAATGCGCCCAGGTGCTGTGAGTCGCACGAGGAGTACGTTTGTCTTGTCTGAAGGCCTTGTAGTTATATGCAAATCATACATTAACTGGTACTGTAAACCTTTCTCACAGGGAACATGTGGAGCAGTTCTGATAGCACTGGTTATTTTTTTTCTATGAAGTTATGTTTTATAGCATAAAAACACATGCTACGACCTTGAAATTTAATCTTTGACCTTTTCTCCCCAACAAGTTTTATGCGTCGTGTGGGGTACATGTGTGTCAAGTTTGAAGTCTGTGCTTATTTTCCCCTTCGATGTGCTATGCCAATCCGATTATCGGATTTTCATTACCGTGTCGTATAATCTTTGATTGAGTAATGTATTTCACGCGTTTCTACACGTCAAATACAGAACATACATGCGTAGTCAGATGGTGATTTTGAGAAATAAAAAAATAATAATCATTATTATATGAATTGTATTGATTGCTCACAAATTTTAATAGTAACGACATTTAAACGAGTTCTCCAACTTTTTGTATTGACCACATTATAACATAACGTAAATTTTCGCGAGTCTGCTGATGCCGTGGTTGACGATGTTAGCATAACTTTACTTTGGTGAATAATTGTGAGAGAAGAAATATATAAATGGCGACAAAAATGAAACCCAAAAAAGTGAAACCACTGTACCGATAGTCATAGACATGCACGTGAGATGACGTTGAAATGAAATATTTATGCAACAAAAACAATGGAAAAATGTGTATGATGAATGCGAAGTGCATATGAAGTTGTGGGTAAATTTGGCAATCAGTTAACGCTGCGACCGAGTCCCTTATATGAAGGTAAAAGCCCAGACGTGGAAATAATAAACTTGCACAAGCGACGATACAACACATATGAAAGGATCCACAGATAAGTGTGTGAAAACCACGACTTAATCGCCGTAAAGTAGAACCTGTCCGACGATCCACAGACATAAAGAAATACTATTACACATATTTATAACCTGGATTAGACATGGGTAAAAATAACCCATGACTTAAAAGTAGGTGTACTGTTTCAAAGTAGATTTCACCTCTTGCATTAACGTGTGAAAACTTAAACAGTTATTGTATAAATTAATTGAATTGATCGTATTATAGTTCAATGTTATGCGACAGAGCATTCTACGTATGAATGTATGCGGCATTCACAGTTAACAAAAAACACTGCGTGAACGCATTAGTTAATCCACAATTCTATCGGCAAATACAATACATATGAATATATCGAATCGCGAATTCGTGAATCTGATAATCTGTCATTGTATTATATTACTGGCTGCACCTGACCGCACATTCACTCACTTATTAAGAGTTTATCGCTATCCATAGACATAATATATTAATAACAAATACCTCTTTATATTACTCAGTTACTAAGTTACAAAATGAATGTATGACCACCATTTTGGATGCGTTAGTTTCACCTCGGTAAGGTATGCGACATTATACAAATGTTCACGCCAACAGAGTTGGGCATACAGTTTTAGAGACCTTCAGACAATGAGCTCTTCGGGTCTCTAAAACTGTATGTCCACCGCTGTTAGGGTGAACATTTGTAAATTCGTAGACAAGGGCAAGGTGTAAACCGTAATAAGCTATTTTATTCGTCCGTAATTTGTACAAAGATTTTATTTTTTGTAAGCGTATAAAGCATTTTCCGAATTAAATGTCGTAATTCGTACGCAATTTCCAATTTTGATTCTTAAACACAAATTATCAAAAATATTATAAACATGTAAAATGTAATTAAGCGTTTGTTTATCTGTAAAGTGTAAAAAGATTTTTTTTTTTAAATAGAGCTTTCATTCTATTTCCTGAAAAAACGTAAATTAATCTTACCCTTCTCTTATTATACCGAATAAATCTTAAAACAATAATCATGGCTCTCTTTCAGGTCAAGCTCACTGAGCTGAATGCATGTGTGCATATTACACATATACAAGTTGGAAGACTTTTTCACTTTCGTGGTTGTTTTTTGATAAACATAATATCAGCAGATTCAGCCTGGCGAAGAATTAATTTTGACAAACATACCCGGCGCCACGCTGTGCTCAGCTATACGCCACACTGCGTTCCAGTACTTATTAGAACATAGAAACGAGGTGCACACGGCGCTGAACAGTGCTTGAGTATTGGTTTATGTCAACACCATTCTCTTTCAACAAATACACTGTACATAATATATCGATATACTTTACTTTCAAAACACACAAAATACGTAACAAAATCAAACAAAGCCGTGTCGTCAAACGGCAAAGTCCACGACTCTCAGATTCTTTAGATAGACAAACCGCGTACGTAGATTGAATGTCTCATAGCGAGTAGGCTAAGTTTGCTGGCGAATCTCACGACAGGAGCGACTGGAAATCACATGAAATCGCTACAAAATCCTAGTTTCCTTCCAATGAGACAGTCAAATAGTGAACGCAAACATGACAAACTAAATTTCATGAATATTGCCTCGTATCGTGTTCCTTTGACAAGTTATTGGCGTAAATCAGGTAAATTCGGGAGGAAAATACCCGGATGAGTGGGGGGGGGGGGGTATACGAATATATCAGCAGGTCGGCACAGAATATGTTTATTTGTATAATGCGTGAATCTGGTTGGTTCTCGTGGTCATGAAAGGCAGACATATCCCTATTACTACGACCCATGCATCGTTCGTAACAATTACAAAGTACAAATGTTATCGCGGATAGTGATAACACGCGTGAAGAACCACGTGGAAATTGCGGGATATCTCTTTGACAAGAGATACCTACAAGAGTCGCTGTATGTGCATAATTTAGTAAGTAGTGCGCGGCTAATTATAATTTTAAAGAAATAGCGTCCTTTTTATTAAATATTTGAATCAGGCTGAGTGATAATACCAGTATGACATTTCTCATAAGGTCAATCAACTTGCAAAGGACAATCTAATTTAATACGTTCATTGAGTGTATGCTACGTTAGACAGAGTGAATATAATGTAATATATTATATAATATATTTATATTAACTATGCACTTTTACCAAGCAACGGATGTGTTAAATAATATCTTCTAGCGAGTCACCCATTTTGTGAATGTACCTTTTAGACATAACAAGAATATTTTTTCTAATATTTTTTTTTTGCAGACGACAGCTTCATGCACCGTTGTATCTCGTAATTATTTTTTGTGTGCGAATTACAAAGCCTGGGACTATAGTAAAATAAAAACATGACATATCTATGCATTATCTAGGATTGACCCACTCAAAGTAAAACCACGTGTATGCGGGGTTTGATCAAGAGAAATGAGTAATTGTCAGTGACTATGGCGTCCGCAGTTAGTCACACCGCACATATGGCGTACGGGTCGATCGTATTTGTGTGTGTGTGTATTCAGGCTCAAATAGCGGATTGTACTCACGGTCCGACGACCATGATAAAGTGAAGTATGGATTTGTGTGAAGACGTAACTTCTCGAACCTGTATATCACTAATTACATCGGTAGTTTAGTAATTGTTGTAACAATACGCGCGTATATACCAGAAATACACGATACATTTATCTGAATTATAATACAAATATAACTATTATTTTATTAAAACCAGGTTTTATTTTGAAGGAACTAGAAGAATTACATGTGCGGACTCTTCAACAATTCGCATAAACTCGCCAAGGTTAATTTCATTAAGCAACATCGTCCCTACGCGAATTCCAAAGAGAGCACCCTGACAACGCGAATGTATTTCGACTGCATCCGTCCTCAGCTCACGAAGTCGAGAGGAAACGTACGTCACCGTCACCCGCATAGTGAATAAACAATTAATCGCTGCGTGGATTGCCTAATTCGTATCTTATTGCCAATTATGTTGACCAAATTGAACAAGACGACTAAAAAACCTTATCAAAGTAGTCAGAACCGCCAGTGTGAGTCGAGATGTCATCCTGTTGTCTCAATCACAAGTGACTATTCGCTGTTCAGACCTGTTTCCCCGGGAGCCGCCCGGAAATGTCATAATCACCGACAAGAAATACTCGTTTTCGAATTTCACTTGAAATGTCAAAGGGTCGCTGGGAGTTAAAATGTTTTATTTAGTAATCATTTATGGGCTGTTTTCTTCATTTTATAAACCTGCTTGATGCATATATTAGAGGCTGACGACCTTCATGACATCCGATAAGTTACATTTTAACAGGATACGTCGAAGTGAAATACGGTATACCTTCAAGGCACTGTTTTCTTTTCGTTCGGAGCACCTAATTGACTGGGGCTAGCTTAAACGCTAAATGTACTGCTATGCATAAGATGCTCTAGGTAGTAATGCGCGGATAGATATTTGTCAGTGTTGAGTTGTCACGTCGATTTCAGTGAGAATGTACCACCAGTAACTGAACTGCCTGTCTATTATGTATTTCACAGACAAGCATACGTATATGTGTTACAATATGAATGAATTTATCGGTGTAAATGTAACGTAAGAAAGAAATATAAATTTTATGTTAGAATGCTACTCTGCTGCTAAAAAAACGTTACTGTCATATTGTTCATACTATGTAGAGAAAATTGAGTCATCATTGGTTCAATAGTGAAAAAAAAATGAAATCAATCATCCATTTTAAAATCAGAACATGAAGAAATTGACAAGACGTATGTAAAACGTATGATATGCGATCAGTCATTGTATGTCAGTGACATGGCTCTAAAACAGCATTTGTAAAAAAAAAAACATTATGGATCCGTTATATAAATGTTCAATTATGACGGACAATAGCTGTTCGTGAGATCTTGATATGACAGAAATATTTAATTTTGATAACTTCTCAACACTTAAGGCATGTCAGAGTTACATTTTTAGAATGCACATTCATTAAAACAAACTTATCGACCATTTTGTATGCGATCTGAAAAAAACAAACAAAATGATATGCATCGAGGTCACGTATTGTCAAATGTGTAAAATCAATTCTTACAAGACCAAGATTCCGTTAATTTAATAATCTGTTAACATCAAAATGCCTGTCATTCGATCAGCTTGAAAATGATAGTTAAACAAATGAACATGAATATGTGCAAAAAGATGTATGACGTGTAAAGAAAGTTTAAACATAATCAGTCAGGGCATATGAGAGAGTCAGCGGCGGAACAAAATTTATTTAAAACGGAATGATCATCAGTTATTTTTAATCTGAAAACAAAAATGACGTTCATCAAGGATCCATAATGTCCAATGTATGTATACATATTACACAACCGAGATCTGGTTCCCGAATGGCAGAAATTCTTAATTTTAAATCGAATCAGATCATGAAACGAAAGAACGTGCTTATATATAGGATATATTATTTGTGTGTCAAAATTCGAATGTGTTCGACCGAGGCTTGTCCGAGATACAGATCTGAACGAACGAACGAACGCACAGACGGACGGACGGACGGACGCGAGCAAGATGATCCACCAATAAGCTTCGTTCACGGACGGTTTCCGAACAGAGACTAATAAGTGGTCTGCGTACACTATTCTGTTTAACACTCAGCGAAAAGAGTCGGTTTTGTTGGTGTCATGGCATTTTACCATGCATTGTTTCTTATGCCATGGACATATCTCAATATGTCAATACTTTGTTCGGAGTTAATGAATCAGATATACGTTGTGCCAAGAAGTATATTTTAAGACAAAACATTATCGTTATTATCTAAGGCTGTTTTTATATTTATATACAATCAGTATATGCCTAACATATGTATGTATGTGACATGGGATTTGTAATCGTGATTTGCTGCGAGCTGGAACTTATGCATGTTTGCTTGCACGTGCATATAGTTATTTACTCAAACGACACTGACTGACAGATTTGTCAGGAGGGCAAACTTAACTGAGTAGGTTTACATCGAATATGAATACATTGCTTGTTATGTATTTTATATTGCACGCTGTTTGAAATGTCCGAGATTAGCTTGTATCTATTCTTACCAGTCACTGCAGGGCCGTGCTAATCACATGCCATTTTAAGCCATTCCTCCGGGACACTCGGCGTAGCGCAGTGGGAATGGCGAAACAGTTCAAATTGCGTGTTGCAATTTCTGTAAATTCGTTTGTAATTATATTATTACCGATTGTCCACGTGGCACCTTGCGGCAACATTTTGATTATAAGATAACGTGGAGCACTGAAATAATTGATGCATCACCCAGTTCTGTGTATATTTGTGAAACCCGTTCTAGATAACAGTGAATTGTGATATTGTGACGGTCTAATATATAAATTTCTCTGATTGCTTTTATGATTTGAACATTAGATGGGAGAGCCTTTTGGCGAGCACACAGTTACTTGTAATTATAATTGTTTTGACTTTTCTTAGATCCACACTCCGGGTAATGCTAAGTGCAGAACGCCCGACAGCCCCGGTACGTGCACGCACGCATAACGCTACACTGGGACACGCGGACGCCACGTGAACATGCTTAGCCAATCATGGAATAATATAAGCATTTTAAAACCATGATAGCATGACTAAATACAATAAGATAAATATGCGACTTGAATTCCTTTTTCTTTAAATTTATTGTTCAAAAACGCCTTTGTTCTTATTGTCATATTGTCGATATACTCACATTGTTTACTAACGTGAGGTTGGTAGTTGGCTTTCATATATACAAATGGACTATAACATATGCAAATATGAATAACTTGACAAATAATGTTGCATTTAAATATGTGCAAAATTGGTACATCACATGTTTACGCATGATAACATATTCTTAAATGTAATCCGTTTAATTGATCTTAAACAGAGAAAACGGTCAATATAATTATATATAATTTTCTTGAAACCTATCTGTAGCTGTATAAACGGGTCAAGAAATTGGACAAGGACATTTTGCCTTTATTTTACCGCAACAACATAAGCGTCCGAATACGGGAACCAGTTCGACAACGGTACCGTGCGTCTCCGTAGCAATCGCCATTTCCTTATTCGACAGCATACATACGCTCTTAGAGTAAATAATTCCGAATAACAGGATTGACGCCAAGTTAATGAGTAGCAATCCATGCAACTATTTAGAATCCATTTGTAATATTGAATACTATACTATTGAATACACTTTCACTAACGCTTATTATTGACGTTACTAATAACATTGACATCCACGTTTCTCCGATTAAAACACCAAAAGAATCCATTGAATATGTAAAATTGAGCATAGAACATTATCTAAATGATAAAACCGTGAATTTAAAACCCATTGAATATGCCTGAAATGCTAAATCAGGAAAATTTAAACCCAGTTAAAATTAGTCATTTTACAGTAATCGCATATAAGGTGTTGAATTTATTTGAATTTCTTGTTAAACACCGATTTGCATATTTGCTATTTTTTACCAGAGTTGTCGCATAATATTTCACCAGCTTGTATACTTATAATGAAGAATATATGCGACTATGTAAATCACTGTGCCGTATCAAAATTTACATTTTAAAATTGAGCAGGTAGTTTCAATTCATGTTTGACTGTGTTACACAAACAACAGAATATTCAAATTAGAATAGTGTATAGTTCTTAAAATACAACAGAGTGAGATTTGATCGAACAGTGCATCCCAAAATACAAAAAAAAAATCACGTAAAAGATTCAAGTTCCAACATTTTTACAATGACATATATAGATAATTTTAAGTTGATTATGCAAACCGCTCAGAGATGTCTGAAGATTTCGATTTAAAAATAAATTAATAGAATTGTGTTTAATAGTACACATTACAAACACTACTTATCATGACAAAACCTCCTGATCAAGACAACGTCTAGAAAAACTAATTATATAGTCCGACAGTTTATATTTACATAATAACTAACTCGGTTATTGAAATGTGTATCGTTTAATTTCAGGATTGCATATAGTTTTTACTGAAATAACATTTACATTGCACACGCAGCATGTATGTATGCGAAGCTTGTAAGGTCGGGGAACATAGTGAATATTTGGGTATCTGGCGTACGTCATTCTCGACGTGGTCAACAGTTATCCGATAATACTATCTTTAACAAGAGCAAAATCTGTGGCAGGAAATCGATAAAATGCATTCCCAAAATACATATAGTCGGTTTCAGATTTCCATTACCAATTACACAAGGTACCAGGAACAATTATAAGTCGAACTATATTCATTGCCGTTGCTTTACGTGACTTCGCATTTAATGCATATTCATCGCATTGGCTGCCAATAGCATATGCTTGCCGGCAAAGGCAGCTCATCGATCAGTGACGTCATTATGCCACTTATTTATAATGTATGATTACTGAAAATGAATTTGTCAGTGCGGTCTGGCGATAAGACACAGAGATTTCAGAAATAGCTCAAAGCAAGCAATGCGTTTTCAACATTTTTCTTTGCCAGTGCCTGGTTTTGCCGGCGCCTCTAGGGGTTGTGAAATGTATCTTTCGTTTTGCGGAATGATTTGTATTCTCATGTTTATCATCCACGTCGACTAAGACGTCATTTGTGACGTCATTTGGAATACATATACAAAATAAACTTTTTTTTTTCTAATACATCAGTCCCTATGGCTATGACTAGATAATCTTTACAGAGCTTCTTTGCACATCGCCTATTTTTGAGTTGAGCGATTGAATTCAAAATTAATGCGGATGAAACAAAAAAAATAGCTTGTAATATCGTGTAATTAGACAATGAAATACATAAAACAGGAATGGACACCCGAGCTTATTTGCATAACCACTTTTCATCATCATTGGCATGTATTGTCACCTCACAAAAAAAACTGTTCGATATAAACTAAACATTCATGATCAATGGTATATCGCATTATATTGGAAAGCAAGGATATATTCATCATTTTTAGTATTCTATTTATTATTCCAATTTTGGTTTAAATATACTTATTTATAGAGCAAAGAGCGGATTACCCAGCAGCATAATTTGTCATCTAGTTGTTTTATGTAAGTATGTATAAGTACACAGGCAGTGATTTAACAGTGAATGGAATCTCGTATTTAAGACTATTCAGAGATATTGCTTGTGAACACAATTTAAGTAACATTTGTTGACAGATTTAGGTACCTTTTCTCTGGCTGAAATTTTGCTCAAAAATATTGGCAATTGGGAATTATTCTATAGAAAACATATTTTGCATTAACAGAGATTTACATCGCTTCCGATTTGAAACCATTGGGCCAGTTATGCATCTAAATCTGTGAGTACTCAGGCATTTTTATATGAACAAATTCAAATACTTTGTCAATCAATCGATATATCAGAAAGGTGAAAATTGAAGATTGAGACACGGGCATGTTATGTCATATGTAATGTTAGTAGTCCCTCTACCCAACTGTATTAGTCTTCTTTTGACAAAACATTTTTGTGATATTGATATCAGCTTTTAATTTCGTTTAAAGAAAAAACAAAAGACCAAATCGAGTTTTGAATAATAATATTAATTCAACCATGAGACAGTGACTCGACCTGACAATGGCAAAAAAATCTTTAAAAAATTATTCTCATTATGACAACCGGGTTTATATTTCTCCTGATGCTGGATCGATTGATTCATGTTCAAAAGACAGCTCCTTGTAAAAATCATGAAACCTCATCAGTAATTTTTGGAGTTGTCTGACAATCATTGAAGCACTATCGTTTCTATGGTGAAAAGAGACATACCTCTCCACAAATATGATCAGTTGTTAAACGTTTAAAAATTAAAGTTGTTTTTGAGTTTAAAGAATCATTCATAAAAAAACAGCTGTTTACATGGCAGCCACACCAGATCTGTTCCAATATTTACTCTATTGCCACTACATGAAGATGAAGACATTAAGAAAGAGGTATTAGCAAGAATAAGTACCCTGCAGTTTGAGTTCTTTTCTAAAATAATGCTCCATTCGTTTCCGCCATCGCGTGCATTGGTTCCCTGATATATGTTATTTGTAACAACAGACGTGATTGGTTTTACATGGCGGCCAATTGGAACGATCGCATTAGAAACAATTACAAGCAAACAAACATTCACTTAAAGCGGTTGAGTCCGTTGTGTCGTCACCGGAAGCGCTGTCCCAGCACAAACCTGTGTCATATGACGCCTTACTAGCCGATTTTAGCTAAAATTCCGCTCCGCCGCCTCTTTACAACAGTGTTTATACGCGGAACTTTATATTGCTTTTTACAATTTGGGTTGCCTTTGAATCACATATTTTAGTGAAATATTGTTTATAGAGTTGAATATTATTGTCATACATAATTCAATCTTTGAAATAACACAAACTAACACATAATAACGATAATCAAATTTGTGTTTGAAGTTCGAAAGTAGTTGCGTTATTTCCGGTTTCAACTAGTTCGAAAATAGAACGTCCTTGAGCGCAATAAAATCACGCGTAGAACTCCATCCGAACCAGACTCTAGCAGCGTAAACTTATTGCAATTTGCGCGATTTGGGCCCAGTTTGTTCTTACAAGTTTTCTAAGTTTCATTTATCATTATTTAGTAAACAGGTCTCTGAAACGATTTAATATATCCGTAAAATACGTGTCAATCGACGATTGACTTCGAAACGTTCGAAATTTCGAACAAACTCCCGGCACACCTAGCGCGATATGCGTCAGATCGGTGTAGAAGACGCCGAACTGCAGCGTCAATGGGTTGAGTCGTCACCCACGCACGCGTCACATGGCCATAGCGTGTCATTGTTTACAGACAAGCGTTCACCCATGAGCCTTTACGTTTTTAGCGTGTGTTGTTATCGTCGCTTGGGACCCAATTCCCGCGCGTGCGCAGGTAACGATCCTCCCGCTTTAAAAACCGCCAAGATTCGAACTTACGCACACGTTGTAACGGCTCACAACAGCGGGCGAGCAGGCTAACCATTCGACCATGCTAACTGGCAAGTCAGTTCTAAATGGCTTGTTGTGAACACGGCCACACAGTGACTATATGGAAATACACAAACCGAATCTCGGTCACACAAACAATGTATATAATTTTAACTAGTATATAAACAATCTGGTATCCATAATCCACGATTCAATATGAACCACACCACAACTTTATGATTATCCTCGGGTACAAACACTGCCCAATCACTTGAAGAAACTATATTTTATCGCTCTTGCTCAACTGAAAAGGTAATGTGTCAAAGTACAGCGTTTTGAGTTCAAACTCAAATATTGTGGTTTTGGTTATTCTTGTTGGTATTATTCTTTGTGATAATGTTGGTAAATTTTTTAACAAAATTGGTATTTTCCGACTTCATCTTGATATTTTCTTGAAGAAATTCCAAATTCAAAACGTTATAAATAAACTA
This sequence comes from Saccoglossus kowalevskii, assembly GCF_978046115.1. NCBI lineage: Eukaryota > Metazoa > Hemichordata > Enteropneusta > Harrimaniidae > Saccoglossus > Saccoglossus kowalevskii. The sequence goes on from NC_140654.1 coordinate 21,683,656, forward strand.
TGCACGAGGGCGAGCCCTTCACACAGGGACTAATTGTTTGAATATTGATGTGAACTCTGTTTTCATGGAAAGTCTATTTGAAGTCATTATTATGGAGCATATGCAGAAGCATTCGCACGAATGTGATTGTGAGAAAATAAAATATGTCAGCGAGGCGTTGTACAGCCCACTGCTCATCTAAAGACATCAGTGTTTTGATGTACGTAAAGTCAGCTTTAAATTTCCTTTTTCATATCTGTTCTTTTGAAAATACATTACGGGAACTTGAACGTTTTACAATGAAGCATGACACATCGCCGATATATCAGTATTACGCTCTTCATACAATACAATAGACCATTTTCGGTTCACTGAGAGAATCACGCGTTATGCGTGAAATCGAACGTAAAAACAGGACAAACAAAGGTCATAGCGTCGTAGTGGCGTCAAACATCGCGTGGGATTCAACAAACGCGAAAGTATTTCGGGGACATTTCCATGCTTAATAATGTGCTGTCCACATTTGATGATAGGCAATTTCGATTAAGTAAGGGTATTTGGAAGCAATATTCCCCCGTCGAAGATCGGCCGGTCGGTGTGAGCTACGAAATAAAGAAATTCGAGTTGAAAATCAAATCGTTCGATTTTTACAGCAGACGTTCGACGCGCGTCTTTCATGCATCTCGCGAGATCTCGCAAATGTACGGAAAATCACCTATTCAGTGTGACTAGTATGAGAGCAATCATTAAGAATGGTGCATTGGGAAACATCGTTGATTATAAGTAATTAAACGAGGATTTTACGGTTATCGCGTGTACCACAAGAATTGTTTTCAGGAAAACACCGAAACATAATTATTCCTGTAGAACTTAATTTTGGGATAATATTTATTTATATTTTCTGTTTTTGTCTTAAAGCTGGGGATGCGCATGCGCCAGATGGCCATAGCTCGTCATTGTTTACAAACAAGCGTTTACCCATGAGCCTTTGCGTTTTTAGCGTGTGTTGTTATCGTCGCTTGGGACTCAAATCCCGCACGTGCGCAGGTGACGACCCTCCCCCTTTAACTTGAATACTGTAAAATGACTAATTTTCACTGGGTTTAAATTTCATTGATTTACCATTTCAGGCATATTCAGTGGGTTTTAAATTCATGCTTTCGTCATTTAGATGTGTTCTATGCTAAATTTTACATATTCACTGGGTTTTAATTTATCGCATTTTCCAGTCAGCGAAATAAGCTAAATTAAAACCCAGTGAATAATTACCCCCTTTACAGTATGTAGAAACATAACGTTTCCCAGCAACTGGGAATCGCGTAATGTACGATTCGGAAGTGTGTGGACGTAATTTTTTTTACACTTACGCCGTGTTGTGAATATATTTTAATTCTAAAGATATTGTCAAAACTGCGCATGAATTTTCCTTCTTAGGACGATGAAGAAAAATGCGAGGTAATGCGACAGTGACGGAAACGGGAGTTTATTAAATTTGAATGTTTGACATTAAACTGCCAACAACGATTCTCGGATATCGTCATATGACCATTAAAATATTCATATCTGTGGTTTAAAATATGCAGGGCGTGTGATAGTATTTCACCACATGAACAGAGCTCAACTTATATAGTTCTATAAATAATGTATTATTATTAAACTTATTTTCACTTATAATACGTATAGCCCGACAACAACGTACAGTCTCGCGATAGTCACGTGCTACTGTTGTACAGCCTGTGATAACATTACATTTTCTGTAGTATTATTGTGCATTGAGTACTGTCACTAATCAATGTATGAATAATCTACTTCCGGGGAATTAGAAACTGCAATCCTGATACTGCGTATTTTATAACACATGAACATTCAATAGTTTGCATTTGAAAGGAATTTCTTTGGAGCAATTTGAAACGCAATTAAGGTTGAACCAAGTACTAAAGGAAAGTGGTGGGCACTAAGTGATTTTTGTTATCATATTAAACAGAGAACGATTTCAACAACTACCGAAGTCTTTAGAGATATCCTTCACCCTCGACTTCTTGTCTGCCTGGAACTTGTTTAATGGATTCACGATTTATTTCGTGTATAGTCGGCAGATGTCCCAAATTGATCGCTTTTTGATAGGCGTTCGGATACGCCGGCTTCATGTAATTTCGTTCGCAAATGGTTCATAATTAGGATTACCAGTTTGCGTGCAATATAGACTTGCGCAAATCGACTTTAATTGTTTCACTTTAATATACACGACAGGCTGCGAACGAGGCTAGATCAAAAAAGAGGATTTAATTAGACACTCGGACACAAATACCACGCGACACCGAAACCCTCAAATATATAAATCAACGTTTCCGGGTTGCGGTTTGCTATCTAATTTAAGATTTTGATACTTTGTAGAGCACTACACAAGTTGCCTTCTGGTACACAGTTTGCTTTGACTCCTGTCAGGTCATAGGTCACACAGAAGGTTGTTTTTCAAGACAAAACGAACGCGACATATAATCTCACGTCAGCTATGGAAATCGTCGGTACTAGCAATGTTACTAAAATATCGCGAGAGTTGATAGTTTCTGTAATTTGACGTTTAACCCATGATTTCCAGGATTAAAAAAAATGATTTTTGGGAATCAATCAATCAATTATTTGTGATTGAAAATTCAAGGGCCCTCCGAGATTGTACAATCTGATAACCGCACTGATAGCGAATTCCATGCAGTAGTGAAACTCGAATTACATCCTCCATCGCCAAATAGCGGTATCATATTATTAACAGGCCAGTTGCCATAGGAGCGTGTCAGTGTTTACTAGAACACAATGTGAACAGTTCGTTACTATGGTGACACATGGAGGCGTCACCGTATAATGCAATTCAACAATGAAAATAACAGTGAGATATGAACGTCAAAACGTGTCAATTCACCTATTTTGATATAAACACATTCCAAAATTCATACCACCTCTACGTATTTACGTTTATTTGTGTACGTGCATCTGTGGAGCTGCTTGCCTTATGTTTCCGAATGTGAACATCATTATTAACCTCTGCCAATATGGCGTCGCCAGTACAAACATTACTTCAAGCAATAACGTCAAATGTATAATAAGCTACGTATTTAGGCAAATGAATGCGACCATAAATTGAAAACGAATACGATAATAAATAATTAAGCGAGCTGTGTTCTAATATGAACAAGTAAATGGTGCGGGACGAGTCAGTGAATGTCTGTTTTGATGACAAGTTATGTTGATGGATGTTCAAAATCAAACACTTACCTGTCTACCAACGTGCTCATGTCCATCCATGTCAACTCGTATGCCTTGAACGATGAGATAGAGGACGGACGTAAACGTTCCTGCTGGAATAGCCCATATCAGAGACAACGGCAACATAGTGTATGTGGCAAAGACTGTGAACAGGGCATACAAGATCCCTTCGGATAGCGAAGGTTCGAGGGTATGATCCAACCCGTGCGTCAAAGCAAGGACAGACTGCAGCGTCAACAAACACCAGGTGGCTATGCCGGCCCATTGGAGGAACTGGCTAACGAAACGTTTCCACTGTACAAGGAGGCATATTGTCAAACTACAAAGCACAAATACCGCGTATAGTACAATTTGTCCAACGTCCAACTTGCTGGAGCCCAGGGTTAGAAACAGCACAAGCATAATTACTTTACGTAAAAAGTCGACACTGTTGAGGAAAACCAGCGACTTCTGTCGCTGACGGAGAAAGTAACGCTGGTACAGACTCTCAATTTCTTTGCTTTTGAAAGACTTTCTGAGGGTTGGCACAATAACACCACGGTAAACACAACCTACATCAACAAAATCTTCCCCTTCACGACTCAATTTCTCTACTGGATCATCAACTCTCGCGCTCTCTTCATCCTCGGATATTTTCCGCGATTTAGGTGTTTCTTTGTTTTTGAAACTACCAGTTCGGTGTGAGATTTCTTTGTTTAACTCCTGGATATAGTCATCGGTGACAGCAATTTTACGGCCATTGAGCCCACCTTCTAATGCTCGCTTAGTTTCAAGTTGTAATCGTTTAACAGCATTTTGCCAGAGTAATCGCTTCGGCCTGAATTCGCTGGCCGTAGAACCCGGGCTGCCGATTTCAAATATGGCCGAAGGTGTTTGTTCGGCCGGTACAGGTGTCCCCGGTAAGTTCATCTCCATCGTACTCTGGCCATTTTGCTCGTTTGTGTTTTCACCACGAGATCTGCGTCCGTCATGATTGTCCATATCATTTACACTTTGCTTATCCGAGTCAGTTAATAGTTCCTCGCTAGATGGGGGCACATCTACACTGTTGTTCAAAAGCTGTTTCAATGCGTCTTCGCTGCTACTCGAAATGTAACCAACTTCGCTACTTTCGTGAACTGAAAGGGTGTGATAACTGTTATTGAGCCCCTGGCGTGACCCGCCCACGTCGCCGCGTATGTTTCCCGGTTCGGGGGTACCGCAAAGTCCTGCCCCCACGCGATCCTCGGAGAAAAACGACTTCAAAGGACTACTAGTTACCGAGTCAACTTGACTTCGCGATTGCACGTCGTCGCAAAATGGGTCTTCAATTGGTAGGTCGACCTTGTTAAAAAGAAAATTTCCTGAATTGTCTGCGCAGAGAGCAACATTATTATTAATCGATGAAGCATCATGTTCATTGTCGTCGTAGTCTGTGCTACACTTGCGTTCTCTGCCGTTACCATCCTGTAAGTGGTCTGCTGGAGAAGCGACCATGTACCCGACGCCTTCCAATGTCCACGCGTTTGTTTTAGGTCTAAATTGATGGTCTGCGCTTTTTAGGTCGGTGTGGTGAGCTTCTCTGTGTTCAACGAATCGCACATCATCACCCTCCTCATCGTCATCACCTGTATTCCAAACTAAAGACGATACACTGTCCGATACACTGGCTCTGTGCGAGAAAGTCTCACTCGGCACCGGTCGTTGTGACGAGCCAATTAACAGCTCGTTACCATGGGAACTCGATCCGGTTGATACTTTATCACTCATGGCGCTGTTCAAACATATGACTGTGAAAAGAGAGAGAGAAAAAAACACAAGTGTTAAAGTGATGGAAAAATTCTTCGAGTGATAAATTCCAAAAAAAAAGTTTGATTTGGCTAGTAAATAGTACAGTATAAATGCATTTCCTCACAGTTTCACGCGCTAATGAAATAAAAGTATTTCCCTGTAACTGTGGCGTCGTAGAAAGGCAGCACATTTACTGCCATTGATAGCATATAAACATTACTATACAGTGACTTCCTGGACGGTGTATACGTATGATATGACATGGCTATTCTTCGGCATGTATGACTTTCACTTCTGATAAATAGAGCGATCAATCGTAACGAAAATATACACCTTTCCCTGTGCTAGAAAAAAAAGGTCTCACCGAGAACGATTTCCACTTTCCCGGAGTCACGTCAGAAATGTGAGCCCGTAATGGAGAAACATTCCCAACACGTTTGAATCGTTGTAGACTAATAGAGCATGTACCCGTGTTCGTATCAGCAATCATACACGATTGCGTAATGCCACGTTTTCTAGTTATCGGGAATGAATCCGACGTGGTTGCCATGGTAATGGAAAATGTTCAAATCGAGCATTGGCGTCATCATTTAAATTTTCATATCATATACGCGATTGTTCGAAGATCGTTCATGCGCAAGCGATTTGTAAAATTCCTGTCATTATATCTAAATCACGCATGTTTTTATGACGTCATGTTATCTGCTCGTGCAGATTAGACTCACATATCTTGTACTCCCGCTTCGATCCCATGGCAACAGGTTTAAATGTGCCTGCGGTATTTGATTGGTTGGGTTTAGTCACGATGAACGTGCATATCCGTATTTCATTTATTTGTGTCGTTTCAACAGATTTCATCCGCTTCGTTAGTTCATGGTTAGAAAACGTATGTCCAAATGTAGTGATTTATATGAAATATTGTTGACTCTAGAGGGTGCACTACACGGTTACATCGATTGATAATAATTTATGTCGCTTTTTGCTTTTTAAAAAGTATCTTTAAAATATATATAATCAATAATTCTTTATTAATCTACCTGGGTTAAGATTTTTATCCAACTGGATCGTGTACAAACGACGTAAATTTCAATCCAGGAAGTGTATACAGAATATTGTTACTAGTTGCGCTGTAACACGGATACCAAATAATGAGTAATACAACAACATTGATTTTGTTAGTATTTTAGTTAGACGTCACTAATATGGTTGATCGTAAACTAAACTTGATCTTCTAGTATATATTCGTTACATAAAATGAAAAACCGAAAAGTGAATGTTTGGATTTCTTCCAACTGATCTGTATTCCCTTTGGGCTTTTTTTTTTTCGACGAACGAAAACCAGTAAAACGACGTTTCTCATTCACAACATAACACAATATCTAGTGAAACAGTATCTATTACCAAAATAGTCTAACAAATTCCAAGTTACCCCAATTCCATTTTAATTCTAATATATTCACGACGAAGGGCGGGTAGCAGAGAATAAACATTACATGATTGGTGGATGATAACGTTAATTTACATCGGTATTTTGACCTCGATTTGAGTAGTGCAACTGAAATTAATCCTTTGTATCGCCACCCGACACGTCCCTGTAGCAATGCCGAACAAATTGTTCTAATCAACTTTCAGATCGAATTTGTGCTACGCGATTATTCGACTTTCGGTACTTGTACCCAACAGACAATTTGCTTGATCGTCGATGCGATGTTGTCTTAGAACGAACGCCCGAGGCCAACGCACGCACATATAGACACGCTGATTAAAAATAATACCATCTTATATTTTTTCTTTACTGGCAATCCTATTAAATGTTGTTGTACACAAACACTGCCCCAGGGGTATTCAGTGAATAATATTTCAATATTTAATGACAAAATAAAATCACCCCCTTTCCCCCTCTGTCGAATCCATACGTTGAAATTAGAATACACTCGCGTTAATAATAACATAATTGCTGCCAGTCGATCCGTGCAATCGCAAAAACGTGTTTTAGCAGTTTGTGAAATGACGAGAAATTGGTGTCATTTTTTTCTGCTCAATGAAGCCCGAAAACTCGACGTTTCTGAAAAGCATGAATAGTGATTATTGGTCCCAATTTTACTGTTCTTTCAAGCGCATCGTGTCTATCGATTCGATCATTTGAGGAAGAATCATAAAATCTATACCTAAATAAAATGAATACTCATATTTCACTTTCACCCGTATATCTTCCGAGAGCTTTTAAAAAACCGCTGGGTACATATATTTTGTAATCACCGCATTCGCAGTTGACGAGCGCCATCATAGTTGTTGATTTAACATTCGTAAATGTAAAAAGTGCGCCATCAATCTACACATTTTAATATGACCCGGGGTTACAACGAAGTAAATTAAGCTTGTGAATAGTGTACGCGGACTACATGCATATTGCATATAGTAGTTGTTTTTCAAGGTTACTGAAATGTCATTTTATCGGTCGACGAAAAACGTATGTAATATAACACGGTTAGTTACGTACTTGCGCTCAACAACTCACATATTAGTTGAAAAACAAAGATAGGCACTTAAATGTATTTATCTTGCTAAAACCAAATGTTAACACATAGAGATTCATATAAATATTATTATAAACAGTATTAGCTAGTGAAAAGTCTGGTAATAGTTATGAGTATGCAAATATTCAAGATACAGGTACTTCATATATTTCAAGACGCAACGTCACGCGGACGCAACGCCATGTATTCTTATTATAGTGGAATCGCCACTCCCTTTCGCGGTTCTGCAGGTTTTCTAAACGTTTATTACTATACAGCTTTCTCGCAGTAGCCGATTTGAATAAAATGTCAGACAAATAAATTAAGATACATTATATTACGAGTATGCAAATATTCAAGATAGTTAGATAATATATTTCAAGACGCAACGTCACGCGGACGCAACGCCACGTATTCTTATTATAGTGGAATCGCCACTCCATTTTGCTAGTTATCTAAACATTTATTACTTTACAGCTTTCATGCAGTTGCCAATGTAAAGAAAATGTCAGAAAAATTAATTAAGATACATTACAATAAATCATAATGGATCACTTTCGAGAACAACGCAGTATTTGCTAAATGCAGAGGTCAACGTAAATTTGATTGTTCATTTCACGGCGGTACAATGACTTCGCGGCTTCTAGTTTCCTATCAACGACAATTTCCAGTAGTACATGATTGTGTGACTTTTCCAGAGTACATAGCAATTACAACTTGTAATTGGAAATCTCGAAATAAAATACAAAGTATGCAAATTGGCAATTACCTCGGTGAGACTCTGCCGATGAACTTGATCTTAATTTAGCATCGGATTCGGCCTTATCATGTAGTGTATCGCCTACTGTAACTTGAGCCCCCCCCCCCACCTTACTCGAAGAACGTACCTGCTGACATTGATGGAAACTTACTCTAATAAGCTTAACGGATCAAGTTTAGGACGTCGGGCATGTTGGAAATATGTATGTGTGTACCAGATTTACAAATACACACTTCAAGTAAAATTAAAATTTTCAATTGTGCTGAAATTTGTTTTCAAATTTCGACTCAAAACAGCGGGAATTCTATTTTCACTGCCTCCTCTTTTAATATTCTATCAACTCAAAAAGCAGTACTTGCATACTGCACGGGAAAGAATATGACAACAGTACTTAAAGATTTCGGCATGTTATCTCTGGTTATTTATGCTTTCATCATCAAGTGTACGCGCGACACAGACTAAAATGCTATGTACTTGGCGATAAGCTTCACAGCCGAGTTTTACGGCAGTGTTAATTCCGTTTCAGCTCTCAGTGACATGTCGACTTTTCGGTCAGTGGTTCACTCATATGCCAGCACATGTAACGTGGGTGTACATTGTCGACATGTATTTTCGCAGCTGTACGGATAAATTAAACGATTTTAACGTAAATTTACAGATAACACGCGAAAATATTGTATATAATATTTTTTGTAGAAAAATTCATTTTTCTCACCTGCCATTAGAATTGAAATGTAAGCAAACCCGTCTGCTGCGCATGACATTGGTAAAATGATATCGATCATGTTGATGTGTTTGACTAACATTCAAATGTTTTCAAATCGCTATGTCAATTTCAGTTAATGCTGAACGTACGTAGCCACAGGGACAGTAATATGCGTCAGATCAATATCTTGTATAGAGAGGGTATTGAATCAAAATACAACCTGTAACAGGTGCGTGTTAAACCACAACCTAAACAACAACCTTAGATGCATTTTATGCTTGAGAGTTTGTGTTAAACCCCACTCCATTATACTGTAACGTTTTAATGATGCTTTACTACGATACTATTGCACATTTTAGTAATGCTTACTATTCACAGCTTGTATGCAGTTTACCTGTACAGTAATTCCTATGTTTATACCTCTGTGTTTACGTGTGTTTCGAGGACTAAGTAAAAGTGACTTGTGTATGTCATACTATGATAATGGCCCTCCGTTTTTTTCTCTATTTCCCTTTGATCTGATCTTGCAAATATGATGATATATTTTACTAGAGCAATCGGAATGTGTTGTCAAAGATAGGTTTAGACTGTCGTGAGACAAGTTAGTTTTACCCTTCATTTTATATGACGGATTACGTTATAACATAGCCAATATTGTTTTTTTTTAAATATCGTTCACCAAGACTTTTGTTGTTTTTACCACTAATCGATGACATATTCTAAATTATCTAGTTTTCACTCGGTCTACAAATAACAGAATGACCAAAAAAAAAAAAAAAAAAAATAACGTGTCAGTTGGAGCAGGTAACAATTTGAAGAACACATTTATAACTGTATACTCACAAGAGCCCATTGATCGTGCATGCCCATTTAAGCGGAAAAAAACAACATTATTCTGCTGGAAATTATTAATTTAAAGTTTGTCTGACGTAGCATATGCACTATCATTCTTTGGGACTCAAAAACACCCTCATCACAGGGCTGTCGATTGTTTGTGGTAAGTCATCATCGGCACTTTACTATGCGTATTTAAGAGGTTTTTTTTTTAATTTAAGGTCCCCATGGTGTTGTTGTTTTCTCAACAAGGATTTGAGTTTAAATTATTTGACTGATATTTAAATATGATTTTGTTGTAAACTCAAAGGAAAAGTGGAATGAAGTTACTGTAAGTGATACTGGGATCTTTAAATTGACCTTTCTAATGAGAATCGTGTAAGCTTTCATGGAGAGGAAAGTACGTTGCTGTCAGAAACGGGAAACTGGTTCGTATATATAATGATCACAGGTACATATTGAGGCCCATTCATGTTTAATAATTTTGGATTTGGATTAATTTTTATTTTAGTATTGTGACAGAAACGATTTAACGGAACAAACTATGCTCTAGGATGTGGACCCTGGGAGCTTATATTGACGGTACCACCTGAGCTATGCTGTACAATAGAGGCTCGATTATCAGTCTGATCTCGCAGATCGCAGAAGCGTTGATTTGCAGTTGTGTTTTCACTGCACTTTAAAAGGTGTTTTTATTCATTTTCACATCAGTGAGATAAATAAAATTTGCCTTCCAGATACGAGACGTGTACGAAAACCTGAAAGTACTAGCTTTAGAATTGACATGAGTGGCTTTATGTAATTATTACATACTATTTTTAAAATGCCATCAGTTTATGCAACTTTAATCTTATTGCGTCACTACTAAATATGACTTATCCATATAGCGCTGACGCAAGAGAAAGCACTGACAGTTTTGCATTTGTCAGTATCAAATTCATGATTTGTATACATCTCAGAAGGAATTGGGTAAAATAACGCTATTTATAAATAATAAATTATGGATATTTCATGCATTTTCTATTACTAATTAATTGACTATGTTCTTCTCATTTTAGTGAAACAATTTGAGGTATATTCTAGAATCATGACTACGTATCATACTTGATAACATTGTCTTATGCCGACGTGAATATAAAGTACTTTTGTAAACAAATATATCCCTCTAAGCTGTAACATTTTTTGTTATATGAGAAGCTTGTAGCTTTTTAGATTGGAGAAAGTGATTCCCAAATATTCAGTGATATTCAGTATTTGTATTTAGATTATTGGTTTCAAAATTGTGAAAAAATTGTTGTTGTTGTTGTGAAGATTTAATTTTGGCCAGTTAATTTTTATGTTTTAGCAACGATAGATCAATGAACTACTCATGTTACTTCCTAATCATGTAAAATAGAAACTGCCTTTAATTATGAATTTCAATTTATCGGTACTATTATAAAAGCAGATGTGATAAAGTCCCAAATAAAATGTAGTACTGTGTGAGTAATATATAGATTACTTTCATGTATAAAACATCATTACAATGGCAATGACTTAGGTACCAACATTCATGTTAATATATTGTGCGTATAGATAGTTTACAAAATTGCACATACAAGGAAATGCGTGACCCTTTTAAAGAAGAATGAAATACTCTATGTTCACCATAGAGTCATTATTATTTGTGTTTATATATATGTAATAAAGTAACACATTATATCAAAAATATATTATGTTTTTTTGTAATTTATTATCACTGACTTAACAAGTTAATAGTGTGAAAGTATAGCAATATGACAAACAAACATTGCTAGATTTTTTCTAATGACATGCAACATATATATCTTGCATTTGTAGAAGTGTAAATTTCAGACAATTTCAAAACCGTATTCTGTATTCAACAACAAACATATTTGAGAGATGGTTTGCATAACAAATGGTATTATTTAAGCAATAACCCACCGCCGGAGGCGGGTATACCACGAGATATTGCACAATTCACGACATATATGCACGAGCGGCAGCGAGTGCATATAAATGGAGTGAATTGTGCAATATCAACTTCATTTCTGTAGCATTTTCGACATTCCTTTTTACAAAATTAGAAAGAGTCGTTTTCGAACGACGTGTAATGAGCATCGGCTGGTCGACACGGTGATCAGATGAAATGGGCCCTGGAACCAGTATTCAAGCTGTTATCACACACTCGCGCTCAGTACACAGAAACGCACAGCACATCAAGTTTAGATATCATCACAATCAAAGGAAGTTTATTTCTACGACGCAAGAAACTAGCAAATAATTAGAAATTGAATGAACTGAACAAGCTCAACGCTTAATTTACATATGAATAGCCGTGAATAAATTATCATCGGCAGAACATTACCGGCAGCGCGCACTGTGCGCCATTTTTGAAAACATGTGTGCAAATTTACTGCTATCGAAATTTCTTTCATCATAGATCCCAATTTATTTTCACGAATACCAGACTGTGTCAGTGGGTGTTACATTTACACGGGGCCTCTGAAACAACGCATTTTGCAATTTGGACAAATACATTTTGAAATGCTGCAACGTGACAATTTTGCAGCCGGTAGCATACATTTTAGCCTGTGTTTCGAAATCGTCAAGGTCAATTTCATTAAAATCGGCAAAGCGTTTCGTTCTCTCCGTCTGCACGAATTCTTCGGTTTCTGCAAGAAAATCTTGCTCTGACAGCTCCCGAACACGATACTCGGCCATGTCTGTTGCAGACAACGAAAACATGTCGCAAAGAATAGCATGCATAAATTGTAGGTTGTACATTTTTTTTTTATTTAACCACTGCCAAAATAAAATATGTATATAATATCTTCATGCTATCGAGATTATCCCAAAATTTCCCTAAAATTTAAATGCCCTTCCCTTTATTTGTTTACAAATTGAACTTCATTCATATTCTGGGGCCTTATTTGGAACACCATAACTGTGCATTATGCTCTATTTAACCATGGCTTGCATAAATTAAAACAGTCTCCCAACCAATCACAATGATGCATTGATGGCAGTGACACACTGGTATAATATAATATTATTTACACTATTATTTCAGGAAACCAAATATGTAGTTTAGGTTTGTCCATTGTGTGAATTATTTCTAGGAACGGAATGTTTAGTTTCAAAAGTCCACTAAATAACACGTGGGTACCTAATGAGTACAACACCATAGGCGTGGAATTCGGAAGAAATGTGACTGTATGAATGAGTCTAGTCAAAGAAACATGAACAAATATTCAAATACCTCCATGTCCCACGATAATCCCACGATATTTTTTTTAGGTTTACGTCAGCCGACTCTCGTGACTGCCACAAGAATAGCAACATTCATCGCCGTCGTTTCGGGTTGATGCGATACGACACCTGACAGTAATCACTCGTGTCTTTATTGTGGGATTATATATTTATAGCATGAACATTTCCTTTATCCGGACAAGTTAGAGAACGGTGTGTTGAAAATGAAACAATTGCTGAAATGACACCGAATACGAATATATCATTGCTCGTGTCTTAAATGTTGATTTCGTTGGCACAGCGGTGTATTATTTCACGCGAAAGCCATGTGTACTTGGTGAACATAAACCAGATTTACCGTAACAAAGTTCGGCAGTATGTGACATCAAGGTATGTGTTATGCATTTCGGACTGTCCCATATTACGACGCACTGCGGAGACACGTGCGTTATGCCTTTAATAATTACTACTGCTCGAAACAGTCGTTCGCGATTATTCCCCAAAATATTCAAAACACGTATGATAAAGAAGGACTCATATGCATCGATCGCACGGGTTTACCAGTAATCTTCCCGGCATGTCGAAATACCAACATTACTCGTGAAAACGACGCGATATCTAGGACATATTAACATACAATATACAACCTCAAATAATAACAAATAATTTCCACACACTTTTCAAATTATATTTCTTTTGTTATTTAATTTTCCACGGAATCATGATTATAAATAATTAAGTTCATATCTCTTGTTCACTTAAAATTTGACTGCACAGCTAGGTCCTTTTGAAGGCAGATATTATATGTTTCGCTCGATATTAATTTGTTCCACATTGGAAATATTCAAAATCACATTCATCTTACGGTGTCGAAGCTTTCAATACAGTTTCAATAAAATCCGGAATCCATTACAAGATTCGAGTGGCGCATGCATGTAATCCAGCTTGCGATATTGGATATGTTGCTCTGAATAACAGATTACCATAGTAACCGTTAATTGCCCACGATGTACATTATTGCATGAACCAAATCTAGAGGCGCAGCACATGAAAAGGATTAACGTATAACCAATTCATTTGTTTTTTTTCCGTCGTAAGCCACGATTAGATCCGTCGTTACGTCATCGCTTTTGATGGTGTAGTGTAATATTCACGTTTTGCCATAGAACGTTACGTAATTATTAATGTTCAATTAATATATTTACAATACTCCATAGTGTATATGAAGTTATTTTATTATTCCATTTCAATATTTAAGTTGTATGAGCAATCAAAGCGCAATGTTGTTTGTTCTGCTATTTAACAACATTTACCGGAATGGCAAAAGAAACACTTATATCACGTTCTGCTGAAATTTAACCACTGCGACAATAATCCAATCAAGTTACAATTTATTACATACAATTTTTGATTCTTTCGTCTATTTCACTTACGAGATGGCTGATGTGCCACGATAACATGATACACGGAAATCACTTAATCACAACATAACTTTCGAAATTAGCGATTCGCTAGTGGAGAATTAGAATATGTTTAACAATAGCTATTAGACCCTAATACAACAAGATGAGAAATCAATTACCGTGTACCAATCAATACAAACAAGGCTAGGACAATTGTTATCGTTTCTTGTATTGTTGGTTGTCACGCTAGCACGCGCGCCAGGAGATTTAAGTGTCCGTTTTCCGTCTGTGACGTTTGTGTTGACTTTCAAGAATGCGCTCTACTGAAGAGATCTTTAATATTGTCTATCTACATCCTTCGTGGTTAGTGACTCCCTCCATTTTGTCCCACAGGGTGTGGGAAAACATGCTGAAATGGGACATGGAAGTAAATAACAATGTTCATAACTTGTATATTACACGCGTCTCGAGACTAGCGTCGTAAATATAAAGAAAACGATATTCCGTCCCCGGTTGTAGATAAATGTTTCGGTTGTATCGAAGCCAGATATCTGACGTATTTGACATTATTACATTATGCTAGTTGTACCGTCATGAAATGCATCTCACTTATAAAAGATCGGAGAGAACATGGCGGGAATAATCATGTTATTGCAACCGCACACAAATTATATTACAATTATTTTTTTCTAAATATATTCAGCATTGCCGGGTCCTTGAGTGAGATGGAGTACACATCCCTTTAAAACTAAACAAACTCTCAATAAAATCACCACAAACCTGGGGCGAATTCGATGACGCTGAATGACGTACACAAGCTCTTTTCTCTGCTTGCAGAAAATCGCCTCAGATGACCCTGCGCATGTATTAAGTGGAATGAAATAGTGTCTGCATTAGGAAATGTGACTTTTTAAAATTAGATTCCAATGTCTTAATAATAGTTCATATAATTTGTAATGAAAAATAAAATAATGCATTTTATTAAATATATGGAACAAGATTATGGCTGGCTGGCTGGTTGGTTGCCTGATAATAACAATGTTTTGAAGAAAATGAATGAATGAATGAATGAATGAATGAATGAATGAATGAATGAATGAATAAAGTATACAAACTGAAAATGTATGTGTAGAATTTTGAATTTGCCTTTTAACTAAGTTTATCTAAATTGAATCTGAAAACAATTAACTGAAAACAAAACATTCTGTATAAATGGCACGGCTTGAAATCTAGACATGAAATATACGCACTGGAATGGCACTGTGATAAAAGTCATATCAAACATATAACTATAATGTTGTTATTCGATTTATAAATTTCCTGGAATTTTTATTAAAAAATGGCCTCCACGGTTCGGTACCATGTTTTCAAAACATAGTGATAAATTTAAGGTATATATTCCTTGATTAATAACAACACAGAGCCACGGATTAGATTCTCCACTGAAAAGGGATTTGTAATTGTTGTTTCACTAATCCCATATGTGACCCCAATTATTCTCATAGAGATTTACAGTACATGTGGTGACATTAGTCATAGGATTAGTATATTGTTGGTTTGTGACAACTCGGAGATACATAAGCGAGGTCCATGAAATTGTGATTTTCTACTCACGTGTAATTCTACGAAATGCAAGTTGAGGAATTTGTATTATTGGTGTATTCGGCACCCGTCGATGTGTTTTTTATACAATGAAAACGAATTTTGCTGCTTACTTGTTTCATTAATGTTTAACAGTAGCTAAGCGAAAGCGACAGTAAACAATAATGTAGATGTCGGCTTCGACACCGCATGTAGATGCCTGCTGTCACAGCTGAAGACGCCTGAATCGACACAGCAGATAACCGTGTTCGTCACCTTAGATGCCCGGAGACATCATTGCAAAGGTTGTCACGGCAGAAGGCCGTGGTCGTCATTGTACCTGATTTGATATCTGCAGATGCTTGTGGGCGCCATGTACATTTCCGATTTGCTCGCTTATATCTTGTAAATGTTCATGTTACCATTACAAGTCGAATGACCATTTGACAATTCCGAATAATGCATTGATTGTGCGGTAATAGCAAAATACCTCACACTGACAGCGATCATGTCAATCATTACATAATAACTGTATTGAACATAGACAATCATAAACGTGATTATCAATATGTCAGGTTGGGGGGGGGGGTCTCAATATCTGATCACGAATCCGACAACTGGCGCCGCATGCATCCTACACATGTCTATTTCAGTTGAGATAATCTGGCACAGTTCCCAAAAGTGGACGTCGTATGTTCGAACCGCCAAGCTGCATAGACGTGGAAACACTCCGAACTTTTAAAATCACGTTTGATATATATACGGTTGACGTACATCAACGTCTCCATTTGTACATAATCCCTCTCTAGCATATACAAGGCTATGGTTTTTCTCCTAGCAGTTTGTAGGCAATATTCACTCCAGAGGCTTTCAACGTTTAATCAAGTCGAAAACACGACATTGTTATTTTGCAACTGACGCTCAAAATTATAGAAGTGAGGCACATGGCACAATTTTGTAAAATGGAGGTTGGAGAATTGGTAAAGCTATATATGCGTAGAAATTTGTTATGGCGATTCATAACACATTTTACAGATAATATATTACGAGCTTTTTTTCAAAATTGTAAATAAATATATTCTATAAATATACCGTAATTGATATGATCAAAAAACTATTCTAATTAAATAAAAAAAAAATAATTACATATTTTTGTAAAAAAATATATTACTTATAAATTAAAAGTATGGTGTATATACATAAATCGATTGGAAAACCTTATTGGGTATAATCCGACCATAATTATTACCGTTTATTTAGAAATTGCTTCCAATAAGATTGCAGGTTACAAATAATAAGCTAATAACATGTTTTACATTAGGCTTAGATTCAACCATGTAGTATGCAAACATTGTCACAGATCCAATGATTACCAATATATAATTTGAAGACTGATGCATATATTTTCTCCAAAAAAAAATACCAGAACCAATTACTTAAAAAAAAGATTATCTATGAGTTAGTGGCATATCAATTTGAAAATTGGAAATGTCTGAGGTTTTATTTAATTTAAAACATAACCTCTTTATTTTGTCATCGGTTTTAACATAGCACTGCTGGGAAACCTAATATACTCATCTTCAAAGAAGAAGAACAAGATAGAAACTACCTTGCATATGTATAGCTGCCTCCTGGGTCTTCAGAGAGTACACTCTACTTCAAAGTATCATCATCAGTTCTAGCCTCAAATCTGAGAGCAAACAAGTCCACAGCAGACACCATGTGCTAATATATTAAATATCCCGGCCGTTCTTTGATCTTATTCATCATTGAATCGTTGTTCATTACATTTGCTTTGATCAAATTCTACACTGGAAATGTCTTTATCCGGTCTAAAACCCTGGATTCCCCACCCTAAACCGAATCCGGAACAGCATATATAACCTAAATTAATCGCTTAGGGCAATGATATTATCATACTTACCGTCTCGATGACATTTACATTTTTGGACACAAATAATGTTGTGGAATCGGACAGATACTGATCAATATTTACACGAAGTATTCCAGTCGTGTGACGTTTAAACTCTCCTGCTTATGTGTGAGTGTGTTTATCTAAGTTTCGTGTGGAAAGTATGACGGCAATCTGTGGGGAGATATCTTGAGATGACGCATACGCATTAAAGGTAACTGGATTATTCGATTTGGCGCACGCATACGAGACTGAGACCACTTAGTACAGTTATTATTACCAATCAAAACCACGTGAAGTATCCGCGCTATGACGTACATCGTAAGATGATTGTAACCAATGTTATATCTATATAAGTGCATTGAAACTCGGGGCACAAATCGTCTTTTTAGTTAAATTATTCTTCGAAAAAAAATAATGTTTCATCTGGATGTAATTACATCCTTGCTAATATGGACAACCAGCAGAGATTCAATCACAAAAAAGTATCTGATATAATAGTACCCTTATAAACTAAACCTCAAAAGGTATCCCTTATTTCAAGCGGCGATGATGCAATCAGGAAGACTGTATTTCCGAGATGCATTATCATTTGGTGATGCCTTTAAATGTGTACCGGGAGCCTCGTCATATTCAGGCAGACGGGTTTTGCTCTCATCATTTCAGTGAGCATATGTTCATTTAAGGTTGCCAAGAACTATTTACGGAAACAAGACCATATTAATGTGTAGTTACATATAATACATACTATTTGAATATCGCAATACCTTGAGTAGTAGCAAGATGTAATTTCAGATGTAACCACACTTATTGGGTTTTTTGTTGTTGTTATGCTAATAAGTTTGTATTTAAACAGCACTATGCATAAAATAAGTTTAAGGAGTGAGATCTTAATCTTTGTAATCTTTGGACCATGTATGTTTTGTAACATTTTAATCCAGTATATTTAATTCTTTAAATGAAACACAACATGAGCACGTAATCCACGTTCCTCCCCTCTTTCCTGCTCCCGCACATTTCGAATGACCGTGATGATAATAATGTAAATAAATAAATGAACTATATAATAACTTACATTTTAAAGAAATTATGACATACTAGCGGTTTGCGCGATAAATTATCAATATTTCAAATTGTACATTTATCAGATTATTTTATCAAGTACAGTTAATATTTAATATTTATTAATTTCACTCCAAAGAAACCCTTTTCTGTATGTTACCATATTTGCTTTTGATAATCATTAAATACACAATGCCTTCTTAAACATAAGGTTCAGATAACGAAGCATAAGTACCGATATGTTTCCAGATGTCAGAACACTTACAAGTATTACGTGTGTTGTGCTGTGTCCACTCGTCTTTACTAATGCTGTGTCGCTCAATTACAGATTTATTGAGCATGGATTATTCTCGCTTCACTCTATGGAATCTCCTGAAATGCATTTTAATTTACTAAGTGCTATAATAGGTATTAAAATACGTGCAATTTTATAATGTTAACAAAAGAAAATCTAAGCCAAATCTATGCACATTTAAGTTCTTAGATGTAGTTCACAATGTTTTGCTCGTTTTTCAACAGTTGAAAATGTCAGCGAATTGTATAGATTCGCGCTTCATTTTAGTTTAATAACAAATACACACATGCGTGTAATGTCCCCAGAAAGCATTATGGATATAAAGCTCTGCCTCAGATGTTCCTTTTATCATTGCTAAATGCTAGTTCAATTTTGATCATAATTGATACTGGTATTTGTATGTCCCCATTGAGTTATAATAGCTTTGACTTTTACTGAGCTTAAATGTATACGTCACGGAAATACAATTTCCATGGTCCAAAGGATACCCGATTGATCTTTTATTTATTTGAAACAGTATTTTTCAAATATAGGGTTTTGACAGTTCATTTAAAGCATCAATATCTGTGCTTTTGAAAATGTGTTGTTTTAGGATGCAGTACATATTTCAAGCGAGTAAAATGCACACTAAGTATTTCCATAGAAAAATTGATTTAAATCATATCAAACTATATATTTTCTGAAAGCTCATAATTCACACTAAAAGAAAATCGATGTTACGTTAAATACAATCTTCCTAGTCATGTGACTACTAAGTTAATAAATTAAATGATTTAAATGAGTACTGTGAAGGAATTAAAACTGATACCATTTTTTTTATTGGAAAATGTAGAATAAAACATGAAGACACCTTTTGACTTTCAAATTGTAATTTTTTTTATTTGCACTAGAAAATATTATTTGTTTTTACATTCAGATATTGAAATCTTTAGAATGCACAAATCGTTACATTCATATATATATTACATCTTCAATTTCTGAAAAACAAGTAAAAAGATTTATTTGATTGGTCATCTAGAACAAAGATATACACTAATTTGCATATCAATAGATAATTATGAAGTTTTTTAAGTAGATATACAAATCTTCTGTAATAACTGTGTTGACGTTCAGTAAATTATAGAGATGTTTGGTAATCACGTAAAGATGTTCTAAAACTATTTCATACTTGACTTTGTGATTTATTGTGGGGAGATGTCACGAAATGTTGTTTAGGGAAATTTAACTGCAGTAATAATTTGGAATGCCTCGTGAATCTATTTTCAACCTACCTCTTTTGTTTTTCGACCAATGAGAATGCATCATTACGAGACTTATTAATACGCATCACACTAATTGTTCTGTTTCAGTGTCCGTATTATAGCCACAACGTGGAGCATAAAAATCGTTTAGAGAATTTAATATATAAGAAACGTGACATCAGAGATAAAATAACGACCATGCATATCCTAATAATATTTCTAGAACTTCTAAATGTATATTAAAATATACATTTTAATATGGTCTTGTTATCCGCACGAAATGACTGCTAGATTGTTGACAGTCGAAGACTTTCCAAAAAATGCACATTTATAGATGCTTTTGAAACGGTAGATGTTATGTGGAATAAAACGCTCGTACTCGGGGTATTATGGGATTTTTATCCACGTGCCTAACCTGCTGCCTCGTAATTTTATCTCGGGTCGGGCATTATATCTCAGAAAAGTTATATCTCTGACGGGTTTTATTTTCTACTGTCTGAGAAAACCGCAGCAAAATAAAGGTATGCCACAATGAGTGGTTTTTCGTTATTCCTCTCTGGCTTTTCAACATTACGCGAGATTTCGCAGTGAGCATTGTCAAATGTGTTAAATACCATGCAATGAGTTGACTTCGCCATGACCTTTGTTTGTCCTGTGTTTACGCTCAATTTCATGCATAACGCGGGATCTCGGAGTAAAGAGGAATTTATATATAAATATCTAACCCTTCATTTGAACTGTACAGGATTTACTGCGTGTATATATCTATAGTCAGTGGAAACATGTGTCAGTCACACATGGGTTTTATACGATATGATCAGATATAAATAATTTGTATATCGTAAAATGTAAGGTCGATGTACTTTGAAGTATAGGAATAGATATAATAGATAATATATCATATCATATCATAGATAATATATAATATCATATCATAGATAATATATCATATCATATCATATCATATCGTAGATAATACAATAACATATTATTTTGAATAAGCGAACTCACCATATCGGAAGCAGCTCTTCCATCAAATCGAAAAATTCTCTTTTTATTGCTCCTAGTACTTGTGTTAGTTTAATCTGTTTCATTTTATTTCTAAATATATATTTATTATTTCTTGGCATATTCTTTTTTTTTGGGGGGGGGGGGGTTATACTCAATAAATAAACGAAACTTTATACGGTATTATGAATTGTTTTCAATGTGCTAACGCATGGTGCGCACCACTATATTCGGTAACAATAACCAATTTATGTATTGAGCGGATAATTTCCGAAGTGAAGTTAAATATCTAGTTTCAATTACTAAACGAAAAAAAAATTACCGACCGAGACGCATCCGAAGTCATTAATTAGACTAAATATTGACACTATGTTCTAAAATACAGTTTAATAAACACAACTTAAATCGTAAATAGCAGACGACAATGTTGTGGTAAAACAACGACTACGCATGCGCAATAATAAAAAAACGGGGTCACTGAATTTGTATTATTTATAACCATGTGGCCGCGTTCTGACCAATCACGGTTACTAAAAAAGAACCGTCGACCAATGAACGTGATGATATAAGTTATGCTAATTATAAGGCATTCATTAAATTAAATAAATTCGTTTGATGTGGTATATTTTTCATTATTTATATTGTATTTTTAGAAATTTAAAATCAAAATAGAATCGTAAATTTTAATTGATAACATTTAATTAAGGTGAATATGTCGATTTCGCACATACTGATACGTCATTGCAATGTCGCAAATTCAGATATGTTTTTTTTTATGCAGGGGTGGGTGAATGACATTAAACTACAGCTTAATGTTGGAAAAACGAAAATTATATTTTACCAATCCAAATTTTATTGTCATTCAAACCCTGTCTGTCATATGCACATTAATACTACGGTTATTAATACTACACCTGCTCGCAATCTTGGAGTAATATTCGACAGTGCACAAACACCATCACGCGACATACACATTCGATGTATTCGGTCAAATTCGACCACTTTTAGCCAAGAAAGCATGTCCTTGTTTGATTTACTCTTGTTGCTTAACTGGATTACTGTATTTTCCTAAATTGCCCATATTAGCTACCTGCTACTTATATAATCTAATTTTAAATCTCATTGATATAAACAGCTTCATAAATTATATCCTCCAAATATATCAGGCCTCATCCAACTAAATAATTTAATAATTCAGAAGAACTTTTCATTCCCTCAAAGAAAAAATATTAATATAGCTATAGCAAAAACCAGATCGAAATCATATGAAATTAACATACGTGAAATCGACACACGTGCAGCTTACAAGTAAAATATAATTATTAATGTTATTATTATTTACCACTATTGAAGGGTATACAAACCGACAATTTGAAACCGCTATTTATTCATAAAGATGCACCTAAACTTCATATCAAACAACTTATATGTTGTTGACACAGTTCTTCGTTTCAATCTTCAATCATCCTTCATAGTTAAATTTACTTGTTTAATTTAAATTTACCAGTTGGTGACAAAGACGTATCAAGTTGTTTTGCATGAAAAATTGACGCACCTTGTCTAGACGCTGCTAAACCTTTTTTTGAATTAACTTGTATGACTATCTCTTGTAGTGCATCCAAAATGAAGGTTTACAGAATTTCACTTTCTGAATCAATGTTACATTTTCATCGTTCACTGACATAACATGATAAGTTCATTCAGACAAATATCACAAGCCAATGACAGCGATTTTATGTCGCGTGATTCTGGCCAATGAGATTTCGCAATTAGACCTGGTATATTTGTTCATCGGAAAAGTTTTCATAAAACATAGATACCCCAAATCCAAGATGGCGGCCAAACAAGGCGACTGATCAAAATTATTTTGTAAGAAGATAAATGTGAAAAATGTGGCATTGGTACAAAACTACACGATTAGAAGAAATCACCCGTGACAGCTAAACCACATGAACTCTCACAGAGAGCTTTTCAAACTTCAATAAGCATTATACACAGATGCCAAAAACCCAACTTCAGATCAATGTTTTTAGTGGTTTTGAAAGGAGCAGATTTTTAAGTGAATTTATTTTTGTAATTTTTCACACACAAAAATCATGTGACCGCTAACGCTTTTTATTCGTGAAATAGGTAGCCTGTATTACTAATGTTACTACAACAAATTGGAATAACTAGACCCTACAAAAGGTTCAAATGGCCACTTCCTGTTCAACTTCCAAACACGATGGCTGCCACATCATTCCGCCAATCAACATCTATATGTTTATTAGTAACTTTCTACAAACCACCTATTCACCGCAAACACAGAGAACGCAGTAAATAACGAACTTATCTGCTAGGTATGAACGTATGTGTGTTCGGGTTAAGTGGCTACACGGTTCAGCAATTCGTACGTTTTCGGTATTAAGTTACGAGTGAATAAACTCGCACGAACCATTATTATACACATAGAAATATTATACGCAATGAAATATGCAATGAAATATGCAATGAAATATGTGATTTACTTATTTTTTTAGGAAGAACACTGTATTTTTTTTGATTTCCAATAAACTTTATTTCACACTGCGATGTTCACATTAGTAAGTATACCTTCCATTGTTATACTAGTTTACTAATAACCTATCTCGTATTAAAAGCTCGGTTAAATAAGTAAACAGAAGAGAATTATTGTTCATTTTGTATTAATCGATAGATTAATGATTCGAAACCAGTACAGTAAGATGTGATATTTAAAACAAATTATTCATTAGTTTATATATATATTGTGTGTGTGAAATATCTGATGGTTTGAATTTGCGTGCATTTTAGGGCATACATACACGATGACGTTCAGCGCGTCAGAATGTTGGCAATCGTTTCGGATTCCCATTCGTTTTTTATGTTTTTGGATTTCATTTCCTAACGCGTAAGGATTCACCACTATTTGCCTCTTGTCCAAAATTACTACAGCCTCCTCATGATTTCGCAAATTTCTCTGTCAATTTACGCATATACTATAAAATATTTAACACAATGGTCCCAACGCGCAATGGTTTCTAGAAACCTATGTTGTTTGTGTATTGTCCAAGGTGTAAGCTTGGATCGTCAAAATCCGTTCCAAGCGATTTGGAACTTCTTATATGTTATTGGAAATTCCTCTATGTAATTGTTTGAAACATCACTAAAAATGTACGTTATTCTTGTGCAGCTCTTTGACTGTAAATGGCGATTGTATAACAACAATAACAAAAACGCAGAGAAGATATACTGTAAAATGACTAATTTTCACTGGGTTTAAATTTTACTGATTTACCATTTCGGGCATATTCAGTGGGTTTTAAATTCACGGTTTCGTCATTTAGATAATGTGTTCTATGCTAAATTTTACATATTCACTGTGTTTTAATTTAGCGCATTTTTCCAGTCAGCGAAATAAGCTAAATTAAAACCCAGTGAATAATTACCCCCTTTACAGTAACTGAACCGTTTAGTGTGATAGAGTTATAACAATTCTCATAGAGAAAATATAATATTAGTCACATCACCAATTTTTGTGCCATTGCTTGAAGCCAGTTTTACTATTAAGTGTGGATAAATGTCAAGTCGTGTCATGCTGTACTTTTTTTTTTATCTTATATTGCAGCCCATTCTTGAACTTGGACTGAACACACATGATATGACAGTAATGACCATGTCCATTCACGAACGTAACGTACATTTCACAAATCATGTGACGTGCATTTCAAATGTTAAGATTATTAATACCTTTTAATTTTTAAAGGAAAAAATAAACGACAAAATGAGCATCAATGATAGTTAACAAATTGCTATTCGTAATGTATGCATTAAAGACCCGATATTGCGCAATTTATGCAATGGCTAATGCTTATTTCATTCTTTGGTAAGCAAATAATGTACATTTAACATGTAAGACATAGATAGACACTATGGCGCCGTGGTACACTGAAATATATTACATTCTTGTCTAGGGTCGGATTCCATATATTGATATAAGACTAAATTTCATAACAAGGGCGTCTATTGCATTGTTTTTTTTGTTTCAAACGTGTTGTAATCTGTTCATTCCTTGCAACAAACTGGACACGCCTGAATGAGATGTGTAGTAATCCCTGCCTTCTTTGCTTCGTTTGTACTAAATATATCATACATGAATATTAGATAACTGCCTAAGTGGAATATATCCATGCACAATAAACATAATGGTTTTATGCCAACGTTCCAAATTGTGCGATTACTATTTAATTGTGCAATTACCAAAACAATACCCACAAGATTGTTTTACAACTAAAAAACAAACTGGCGCCATTAAGGGTGGTTTGAAAAATAAAATGGCTTCATTTGGTTGCCATCGTTAAATGACAGACGACAGGAAATTCGTGGCAAGCCCAAATCAAGTTAATTTCTCTATTTTGTTCTCAGTTTGCTATCATGGTAACGTACGTTTCAGTAACGTACGTTTTCCATTCATATATATTACGCCCAATAGCCAATAAAATGTGTGGCGATGTTCTTTAGTAGATTTATGTCCGTCTTTTTCTTTATAAATAAATACATTTTTAAACATAATATTTGTAGGATAACTCACACTTTACCTCAAAATATATGCACCCAATCGGACCACTTTAAACAACGTTTTTTTCTAACATGCATTTAAAAAATGCAATACAGTGTTGAATCATAACCGGAACATAATATTACGTCATCCCAGCACTGGGACAGTAACGTACATGTCGTTTACTGGGGTAAGAAGTAAATATGACCAACTTAAATAATATTCTACATTAGTGTAAATTTCGGTTTTGTACTTGTTGTAATTTAGGATGCAACATATATGAGAATTCTAATCTCCAATTCGAGGGATCTTCCTGGAACACAATTTGCTTCTCTGTGTTTGGGTGAATAACACGCAACATTCACTCGACCAATTATTATGTATGTATTACATGTAATGCAATGGATTTCATTTTGCAAAACACACTACATACGCTATGCGGAACTATAGACCGACAGTTGTTCTGTGCATTTTTATAAGACAGATATTAACAAGAGTACTATAGTAAACGAGAATGCTAATGGATCGACAGTTCAAAATTAAGCACTACGTAATGCTAGCGTTTATTTTAAACGCAACCGTGATCCACATTTTAACTACGAATGTTGCGTCAATATATAGCTGCATTACCATATGAAACGAATGAATACTGTAAGTAAGTAATATTGTCCAATTAATGTATGTTACCTCCCGACCTGTCTACGCCGTTGACAATTCAAAGTTCAATTCGGAATGTGGTGTCATGAAATGGCTTGACATGAGCTCCCAATTATATTGAACACAACCTCATATTTTAATCTCTAAGGCAGACGAATAATTTGCATTTATATTATTATTTCCTGTGTGTCTGGCTGTATGAATGTCTGCCAGTGATTGTGATGGACTGTATTTTTTTATTATCTTTAAATAAACTATAAATTAAAGAGTAGAACAAGCTGAGTGGATCAATAAGAATTGGATCAAGCCGTGCAAATAAAAACATGCACCCGAGATTGTAGTTACAAATTACACAAAGTCACACCTATTATTTTTGACAGAAGTATTGTTTAGTTTCTTTTTAAATCAATGGGCTACCAAGATAAATATTTGTTTACATACGACTGACGTATTCACTGCGACAACAAATCTATTAATTTCAAAGCAGTTTCAAAGCATTACGTTCATTTAGATTTGATTCTAGGGGTAACTCTACGCGCTTCTTAGTAGTACTGTATTCACCCCGAGTACCGTTGAATATACTGCTATTTGATTAGTATGTCACTTTTAAAGTCAGTCATTATTGGCCAGACGTGTAAGTGTTGACATAAAGATTAACGTTTGAACACTTTTACGTGACAGATTCAACTTTACCTTTCGACTGTTGACGGGAGATTAGCATTTCTGGGAGTGATAGACAGCTAAATTGTAGTTTGTGACAGTACACGTCAGACAAAAAAAAAGGCCGACGCGAGCGACCACTTTGTTTGCCTAGACGTCCATCAAGATTGAACACAGAGAACAGGAAACCCGACAAATCAGTGGGATCGGCAACTGTGCTATATAATCTGACATTCCAATCTAACTCATGTGTTATAATCAAATTAGATATGACGTAGAAATTTCCAAAACACAGTGCACCGTAGATTGCTCGACGATCTCAAGAGTTCACGAAGTATATAATAACACTTTTATTAATTTATTCATTAGACTCTACATACATATCATATATACTTAATCTAGAAGAGATATTGACATCCATAGCCGTTATTATAATCTGTTTTATAATCGTGGCGCGCATATAATTATTGTACATCTACTATTGTAAAATACAACATTTTCCGGCATCTGCACCCAATAACTATGTAAATTAACGCGCGGAGTCAACTAATT
This sequence comes from Saccoglossus kowalevskii, assembly GCF_978046115.1. Classification (NCBI taxonomy): domain Eukaryota; kingdom Metazoa; phylum Hemichordata; class Enteropneusta; family Harrimaniidae; genus Saccoglossus; species Saccoglossus kowalevskii. The sequence goes on from NC_140654.1 coordinate 21,711,660, forward strand.
ATGCAAATTTACAACGGTATTGGATTCCGTTTGACTGCTTGGCCTCATTAGCTGATCAACTTAAACACAGCCAAAACAACCTTCAAATCAGATTAACTTTATTCTGAAAATACATTTCCGTTTTCAAAATGAAATATGGCACATTAAAGTAATAATAAAATTGACTATTTGACGTAGCGATTGAAAATGAGTTATGTTAATGCGTTAGAATTCCGGCGTTCGCTAAACTTTAAGTTGGTTAAGTTATTATTATTATTATTATTATTATTATTATTATTATTATTATTATTATTATTATTATTATTATTATTATATGAGGTTATTACGAGGATACCCCCAAAGTATGTACGAAGACAGTACAGCGGGAGTATCGGCCGACGCGCAGCGGAGGTCGATGCGACGGTGTACTGTCTGAGTGCATACTTTGAGGTATCCTCGTAATAACCTTATTATTATACATCTTTTCCTTCCAAAGATACATCATGGGAATGCCTAAATCCAAAATGTTGAGAACAGAATCAGGGAACATCTTTGTGTGGAGACCGGTCAAACCCCGATGGCAGCTATGTTTGTTTTTTTATTATAAGAGGACGCTTACGCGCGTAATCATTCCATATTTAGAATCCTTATATGATAGGATAAAAATACCCAGTAAAATACTGCAAAATTACGGCACGCTGTAACTTATGGCGTTACGGTGACATATGTATAATAATTATTATTATTATTATTAATCCGTGCTCACTGTTTCTTTCCGTGTAATTGCTTATGTAAGTATTAGTCGTACTGATTCAGTAAATCTATCAACATTTGCCAGCAGTGATGCAGTGACAGAGTTTGTCTGCTGTAGCTATATTTGCAAACGTGTCTTACTTATTAATAGTGGGTTTATGCACACTATGTTGCCGACAGAATTGCCATGGGGTACATAGCATTTCCATTATTCTCGTTAATATCCCATGTATTTTGAAATATTCGCCTTATAGTGTGATATGTATATAAATTACAGTCGTATTACAGACATCTAAACACGGAATTCGGATTTACGACTATGGTAAAACGCCTAGAAAATGTGCACCTAATCGTCAAAGTAATCGTGAGAGTCCAAATATTTATACACTAACGTCTGTGAGCGTCGGTTTGTTTGGAACGAGAAGCAATCTTATAATATTTAATCATGTATTTAAGATGGTATTTCAAACACCAACAGAAACATTACCTATTGCATAATTACTGCTTTTGGTTTCAACTATTTTAAATTTCAAAGAGCTACGATTATGCATATATGAAAATCGATCTTACTGTAAATCGTTATTTTTAGTGCAGGTTTTGTTCATTGTGCAATAAGTGTACATATAATTTTCTTATAAATGCTAACGTTTTTGGAGTTAATTTTAATAAGGGGAGAACGCTCCAATTACTGAAATGGACTGAAAATGAATGACAGGCATTTTTGATTGAAAAGTGCCTTTAATGATCATTAAGCGTGTAATTATTTAATCCCCTAAAGAAACATGAACTGGTTAATAAAATAAGAACTAAATAAAAATAATGTTATTAATATACTAAAGGCATTTGTAGATTCAATTTCTACATAAAATCATTAATATTGTTCATATCTGGTTGCATTTTAGTCATTATTAAATATACCTAATTCTTACTGCTTCCTACATAGTAGTCAAGTGGCGTAATGCATGTTAAACCAGTGTGATTACGATTTATTGATAGAATGTTGCAAGACCCACAGCGTGGATTACAATACCTTAACCGGAAACGAGTTAAATGCAATTCCCTGTGTTGAACGCCTTAGACAATTTGTATCCTTAATTTCACATCACTCAAGACCAAGAGTCGTCAGATGGTGCAATGGGTAGCGTCTCAAAACTCAAATCCAACGTGTGTGTTTGTACAGATCTACTAAAACATCAGACTAAAAAAGCTAAACATTAGTAAAGCAATGCTTGTTTTCCCTGAATAAAATGTAAAAAGCAATTGGGTGTATAGCTGTAAACACTTTTCGCATACAGAAACTCACTTAAAATTTAAATGTCATATCACCTAACGGCTAGAACATGTGAGAGCTAAATCAGGCATTGGGAGTCTTATTATCTGTTGGAGCTAATAGATCTTGGACTGATATGGCCGCCGCGATCTCGTTCAGATCGAGAGCGCCACGAGACTTGTTACGTAGCTCATGGGCTCAGTAGACGCGATGCCGGGAGAAAATGGAAAACTATAATTTAAGAAGAAGAAAAAACAGCCTCGCGGTTTTCACGCTCTCAACAAGATTTCGGCGTTCATTGAGTTTGGAAGCTAATATAATATATATCCCTTTTATATCTCAGAAAACGTTGTGTCTATATTAGTGATTCTTACACTTTGTCTCAAAGTACATCGTCAGAGATTCATCGATTGTAGACACAAAATAAACTACGTACCTCTTAGATGTAACGAATATTGGCGGTATTCATCGTTTGGAGTATGAAGTTAGTTCATTTGTATATGCAAACATTGTCGCGATATACAGTTGACACGAACATGTATATAAATGTAAATTAAGGACAGAATGGGTACTCGAAGGTGAGTTTATGTATCAAAATGATTTTTTTATCGTTTGCAAAGTCACGTTAATTTGAGTGACGAAATGTGAATATATGTGTGATGAATACTATTATATTGATTATATAATGACTATGTAACATATATTGTTAACGTCTTTCGGTAATCTCTGTGTTACACATCAACAAGACTGTGGCGAATGGCTTCTGCTTCTGTCACTAATCATTATGTAATATGATTTGTTTTCATATTAAGGAGACGTTCGTTCTGGAGAAATAAAACTATAACTGCGACGTAAGTATTTCTAATGGTCGTGGCGTTCTAAGATTACGTAACATATATTTAAGTTCTTGTATTTGTGGACAAGCGCAATAAAAAAATCGTTTCAGAAATTATATTAAGTTGACAGTCATTCAACTTTTGAAATATTTTCGATTAACGTGCGTTGCACACAGTCAAAAGCATCTACCTATGGTAAATTATACCGTTACTTACGATTAAATTAGGAACTACGGCACGGCCCGGTGAAAAATCTACCACTCCGGAGTATTATTGCTAAATTATTAACAATTTAGAAAACAATACACTTATTTCTTAAGTTGCCAACTTATTGTTGGTGTTAGTGATAAATCAACCCAGAACACAATAAACAATATTTGTATTAATTTTAATTTGCTTGGAACTCGCTCAAAGTATAAATGGTCGAACTGATTCCTATTTAGAATTAAGCTTTGGGACAAGGTCTTAATTCACTGTCTGGTTTTGGAATTACCACTACACTTATTGAAAACAGCCGCTACGTTCAAGAATGCTGAACGTATTTATGTGTTGTTCTCTGAGCAGCTTTCTGTTAATTCGAACGACTCCATTGACGAGCTACCACTTCAAAGAATTAAATTAAAAGGAATAAAGTGCATGGTTTAGTCATATCACTGTGATTCGAACTCTTTCAACTCATTTTGTTTCTTTCGAACATCGATCTATTCTCGCTTAGTTTGTACACCATGTACCGTGAATACACGAGAAATTTGCCGTTTTTTTTTTTGCGGGGGATTGATATTGTTTTTTTCGTTTTTTTACTTCTGAGCAAACATGAAAACTCTATTCTAGGTACCATCATATATCTGACAAACAACAAACATTGTAATGAATATTTGCGGATTATATCACGGGACAATTATCTTCTCAGTATTGTAATCAGCTGTATTATTGTATCTGTTCATTCAACCTCATTTCTATACAATCAACGTTCGCATCAATATCAATCGCTAACTACACAAATAAAATCATTATCTGTGGAGTTCATCTAGCTTGAATAATTAGTGTGAAAAATCGATTGACAAAAATAAATAGTTTTTGCGATCTCCTTTAAATTAACGCAAAAATAATACCGAAATTAAACTTGGCGCGAAAACATACAAAAACACATATAGTTGTTAGTTTCGGATAATCATCGACGACAGCTGAGTTGTTCACATTGTTATAATCCACGCTCGTAATTACACAGAACCGTGAGAACACGGTCCACTGTACACACCAATCATATCGTAAAAAACCCCACAGAACAGCATGGAAAGAATTACGCGAGACTTTATATACAGTAATCTACCACTGACGCGATGTTGATGTCGAAAATTCGATTTATAAATTAGAATAGAGATATGTATTTCCACAGTTATCTGATATAATGCATATTCGAGTTTTTTGTTATTATAATTTTGAGAGGTTTCATCACCATGACAGCAAATGCATAATGAAAGACACTTCTGTAAACCCTACGTCAACATCTTGACAGTGAAACGATATATAGCCACTTTGTAACTTGAAACCGCCAAGTGACGCGCTTCATAAAGCCTACGTACTGTCAATACTACAAGCCAAGTTCATTATTGCAATTTGGATGCCCATGCTGCGCCATGTGTACACGCTTAATTGACTTGCGGATAATTATAGCTCTTGAAACATGTTAATTTGCTCGGGCGTGTTAATTGACGGGTCACTTGTGAAATGAGGTACGAGTTGTTATTGTCGGCATGCTTGCGTGCCATATCAGCATTTCAAAACTCCTATTCCGTTTATGATCACGATGATAGAGTTAAATTTATCACGTTCTCGGCAACAGTTGCTTTGATGTATTGGGTTGTTAGACACATGTGTAGAGGGAAATTAGAAATTCAAACTTGTACTTATGGGCGGTGTTACGCACTCACTCGCAGATACAAATTGTCTTTTTGATGAGACTTAGAATTTGGTCAACCAGAGCTTTACAAAAGTATATGTAGGGTGGGCATATATATGAAGGAAATGTGTAGGAAAAGTATAATCTTTTAATTAGCACAATGCCATGTTACGTTGAAACAAATCAAGGATTTCATAAATACAAAATTAAATCATGGTCAATAGATTTAAGTTTTCAAATAAAAATTGGCTCTAATATGCTCGAAGCGGTATCTGCAAACCATCTTTTTCAGGTTGTTTTGTACGCTTACGGAACGCATTGGCCAGAATGCCAAAGCTCAATTCGCAGTGCTGATCCTTCCGCAGAAACGTTCCCACTAATGGATACGAAGTAGCATCGTGGCAATATCCGGTGCATCCTCTATAAACGAGTGTTTTGGTTAAACGATCCGCTGATTTCAACAAATTGACATCGAATAACTCGTACATACGTAGAATATGATCGAAATCGAGAGAAGGATACTTGTACCGTGGGCATCACAGATCATATCTCGCCACACGCGACGAATTTTTTACAAACAAGCAACCAATTCAATCATTTAGGTCTCACGGGAGAAGCACTGACGAACTGTTTTCAAGTAAACATGGATTTTGAAAGCATGGCAAACGACAAAGGTTACACCTACTCTGTTAGTTTTAAATCTCTTATCAAAGAACGCAATCTCAGGCTGCTAGACCTACTTCTCCGCTGATTTCCTCGGAGGCAACAAAGGCAAAGACAAATGACATTTTCATGTCGTAATGTTTACAAAATGCAGTACTAGTACATGCCCGAAGGCTGATATGTTTTGACATCGCAGTTTATGGGATGTACCCGACGGCGTGTTGATCGGTCTACGGTACGTAAGCAGCTGTGCGTCTTGCGCAGACGAGAACATTTACACGTGACAATATATATATACAGCGTGCATCATCCAAATGTCCAAATCATGCAAAGCCGGATGTTGTTCTTGTACTTATCTGTACGTAAATTTAAGAAATATACAATGTGAATGATGTCTAATTACATTCTATACGATCGTAAATTAGTTACAGTGCAACAACAACGCCAAATCAATTTCCTCGTGGCAACTGAAGCATACCACAACGCACACGCCGTTGATACCGCGTGAAAAAACCATTTCGATGAGCTTCATTTCCATACTGAGCAGCGTGGTGTCTCTTTTCAGAATAAGTAACATGGATGAAATTGATGTCTATATTTGGATTCTTTGATAATGTGCGATTGACGTGACGTCAGAGGTTTCGGAGAATTTTATTTCTATGTTGATTCCGATACGGTATCGTTTTTTGTTTTTTTTTCAGATCGCAATTTCGTGCTGTGAAGACAAGCATTATACATACACTGATCGCCCACGGCGTTCACAGTTTGATGTGATGTTACTAGTGAGGTGCTTATGCCCGATCACAAACACCTATCGTTGAGTAGAACAACCATTGCTTTAAACAAATAAACCCCTTACCCTTTCGTAGAATGACATATAGCAGCCGTTTCTATGTTTCATTTTCTCTTCATATTCACAAACAGGGAGACACTCGTGACTTTAAATAGTTAATTAAATTAGTTTCACCACAGGGACAACGAACTCTTCACAACACGATCTGACATCTATGTGCCGCTTGAAAACATTAATTTATGGTTATGATGAAAAAAACACAGTTGTAAGTTTTGATCTTCGGGACACAGCCCGCATAAGTCTGAGTTGATATTGAGAAAATATACAATTAGACATGTTTATCGCTGGGTTCAAGGATTGAGAAAGTGCAGCCCAATTGATTATATATATTGTGTAGGACAACATTGAAGAGCTCTTTATGTTCGCTTTACTGTGATTGATATGGTGTGATCGCGTAGTACGAATGTTCTACTAATGCCAAATACTCGCTTTTTACTTATCGTTGTTTCTGACTGGTAGAGGCAACGAATTCCACCACATAATACGCGTGCGCAAACATTCAGGTATGTTACTGCCAGTTATGGGGTTTTGTAACGAACTAATTTAAGGTATAGATGCAGTTTCGTGGGCCCTTGAGAGTGAATTTTCTTTTTTTTTTTGATGTTTATTATCCAAACAGTCTTGGCTATAGACTGTTAAACTTTCACAGCATTGTGAATAGTGGAACATACTCAAAAGACGATTTTAAAATATAGAAAACTGGTACAAATATTCTCTCTTTTGAATGCTTAGCAAGATTTAGCAAGGTTGTACTTCAATAATCAAAAAGAAACATGGTGAAAAAAAGTAATGACGGGATCTCCATATTATGCACTATATTTAACTTTTTACAAAACGATAATAGGTTTAAATTTTGAACTGTTACAGCCTTTTTAATTATGAGCATTAGCAAACTTCTTACTGAGTGAATGGTTATGCAAATTAGCCATTATCTCCACTTGTGTTTTTTCAGTTTACCATGGAAGTTCAAATCTAAATAGCTCGCGCAATTCTTGTTTATTTTGAGTAAAACTTTCACACAACGTTTATCAGTTGTTTATTAGCAAATGGGCGTCCAGGCGTATATTTAGTATGTTTTGTTTTCATATTACAAAGTTGTCAAGCAGGATGTGTGCCGTATAGTCAATCACGGTCAGTATTTCACACTTTGAATGTCAATGTCCGAGAATGCAAAGCTTTAAAAAGAAGCCCAGACGTCCTTTTGTTCGTAGAGACGTTGTGAGCATAGTGTGAAAATGTCAAGACAAACTGACAAAAACTGTGGGAGCTAATTAATTTTCAATCTCTCTGACCAACCAGAAAACACAAACGGAGATAATGGCCGTTTTATGAAAATTACGTTAATCGTCCACAAAAATGGCTATTGCATCACGACGACATGCCAAAATCCATCATACACCGACGCTTGCTGATGTTCAATCGTCAGATAAAAAAATAAAATAAAAATATTTACAATACAGGGGAAACGGACGTAAAATCCGAAACGGAGTCAAAACCTTGCGTGAAAACTGTCATGGCGTCGTGATATCTTTTCCACTTATGGAGGGGCACAATGGATTACGTAAAGCCGTTATACAAACATAGCGATCCCCATTGGGTGGGTTGAGTCTAAATTTACCTTTCCTCAAACCTTTAACAATTACTAGTACTCTGTATGACGCAGTTTTTCACGATCTCCGGTGAAATGGATCGTGCGAAGTTATACGGCTAGGTTGAAATGGGTTGTAATATTTTGCTACACAACGGCTATTCACAGTTTTTGTACTCAATCGCTCAAACGCCGGTGAGAAAAAGTCGAAATGGAAGACAACTATTGTAAATCGAAACAGGTTTCATTCAACTATGAGCAGACGCGATGGGTCGATAGAAATTATAACGAACCCTGACCTCTGGAAATACCTCATTCATAGGGTGCCATAGTATCAGAGGTCACCGAGCACGGCCGTACAACCATGGAGGTAGTTTGGTACAACGTACTTTGCGAAATCGCTACAGATGCATGCTAGCTGACAAGGGGGTTTCCGATTAAGGTAACCAAGATGGCATCGCAGAGTGCGTGATTTTTCCGCGGTGTTTAAAAACAGCATCTCCTTGCCGATGTTTCTGATTTTCGGGGTATTTTCTTTTAAGTAACCGAGCATTTCACGTTTGTGTATTTTGCCAATGAAAAATTAGTTATCGATGACAGCACAGCAATGGTCTGAATGGTGTTTATCCACTACTACATCGCAATGCTACCAGCACGGTGATCGTTACAGCGAAACGACAAATGTAAAATTAGCCAGTTTTATAATGCCTTCGGAGAAAAAAATGCGTGAACAAAATATTTAACAGTACTCCAGTGGAAGCTGCCAGGCTAGAAGTTGTCGACATGTTGCGAGATAAGTTTACCTATCATTTACAACTGTATGTTTTTTATATTCCGCTAAGCATGGAGGTAGAAAACAGAGTCGCGGACAGGAAGGTACACATCGCCGCACCGTAACTGAGGCCAGCAACTAATTTGCATATAACAACAACAGTGACTTGTCGATCAAAGAGTAATGTAAACAAACTTTTGGGACTTTTAATCACATATGCGTGCCTTGATTCCCAATATTTTAAAATCCATTTTTGGGCATGTTCCAGCATTGACAATGCTCCGAAATTTCAACACTATCTAGCCAAGACTGTCTGGGTAAGAAAAGCAAAAAAAAAAAAAAAAAAAAATTCACTCCGAGTGCCCACGAACATGCATCTATACCTTAAACATTCTGATGATATTATAATAGTTTTTATTCCGATGGTTTCTGAAACGCAAACGCTTTATTTGCTGTGTTATCTGGACACAATGAAAAATCTTCAGGCACGCTAGCTGGTCTCCTAAATGTTACTAAACTGCACATACGTACGTACATACAAGTAGATTCTGGATATGGGACAATTGAAGAGTATATTCCACAGTATGATGATTGCTTGCCTTCGTTTTGAAATATTGAAATCGATTACTTACAGGCCTTATCCGTACCAGTACATACTATAAATTAAAAATGGAAATTACAGTTTATGTGTTGTTTGTTAGCTGTAAATATGAATTTTTAACAATTCACTCTTTGTTCTGAATATGTGAAAGTGTGAAAGCATATTTCTTTTATAATACTAGATGACGCAAATATCTTCCTTTTCTCCGCTCAAAATGTTCTTACACAAAACGAACAATGTTTATATACGTCTTGTTTAGTGTAGTGTATACACATATACCTAAACATACAGTGTCTCGCTTTATCCTTGTTTTCGTGCAAACATTTTCATTAATAATTAAATTACCACCAAATTAAATCGGGATATCTTCTGTTTAAATAAGAGACCAAACCTCTACATGAAGAATACATGTTTTTTTTTTTGTTTTTTTTTTGTGTCCGTGATTGGGATCTTCACTTCACTGTAATTCCCTCAGTGCACGAGAAACAAGACGACGCAGAAAATATAATTTTAGAACGATCTAACTGGTGTTATTACGTGAACACGTAACAAAGTTTTAGAAAACAGCCGATAGCGGACTTCACTGTATATATCTTGGGATAAATCATTAGTCGCAAACATGCATATTAAAGTTGTTGACGTTTGTTTTGATGTTTTGCTCCAGCTCAGATTTGATACAATTGTTGGTGAGAATATCACAAGCAATTGAAATTGACAAATACGGTCCACGAACCTGAGTCTCTCATTTAGGAGTTTTGTTTTTCAGGCCCAAATTTTATGAGCATGTTCGACTGAAAACACGAGTAAACCTTCACTGAAATGTGTGTATCATCGACATTTGTACATTTGTTTCGGAACATTTCCTAATCAAAATCACAAATTTATTCATTGAACGTGAAAATAAATAAAACAAAGCTTAATTAACTACTCAGAATGATTACATTATGATAATTAACATTATTATACATCTGTTACCATAACGCCATACGTTACAGCGTGCTGTAATTTTTCCATATTATATGGTGTAAATTCATCTTACTATATCAGGAAATGCGAATTCCAAATATGGAATGATTACGCGGGTTTGACCAGACTCCACACAAAGAATTTCGCTGATTCCGTTCTAAAATATTTGGATTTCGACATTCCCATGATGTATCTTTGAAAGGAAAAGATGTATAATACTAAGGTTATTACGAGAATACCTCAAAGTATGCACTCAGAGAGTACGCTGCGCGTCGGTCGATACTCCAGCTGTACTGTCTGCGTGCATACGTTGAGGTATTCTCGTAATAACCTCATACTATCACTCAACCTGGCATGTAAATGTAAGGTGGACGTGTTTATCACTCACAGTAAATTTAGACTATATACAATATAATTTTTAATAATCCGATTTTTTTTAAATGGTTGTTTTTTCCTCGTTTACCCCTCTAGCTATCTTAAAATATGGACTGTCTTGACGATGTCCTGCCATCAAAATATCGCTGTTACCACGGCAACAGAATATGCTTGACCAATTCATCTATGGCGTCTGATAGCGGTATCCTTGTTCCCATAAAACCTAGCAGGAGAACTGGAGTAATTTGTATGCAATCGCACGTTTCAAACTATATATTAATGCAGCACAAACTAAGGTAGCATGGGGAGCCCTGTGCTTTCTCGTAATGTGCACAGGTCTTCTCACGAAGGGCCGAGGTTAATACACACCGAAAACGGCATGTCAAGTGTTTGACAAACACGGGATAAAACTGTCGTTGCTATAATACTTCAAAGATAATGCAATGTCTTCACCTGGTCACATGGGAATGGGGCGAGTTAATTAGATTTATTGGCGATTCACACGTTTGACACACTGAAGTCTCGGAAATGAGGCATGACGCCGTAATATGGTCTTCATTGAACTCGCACTCTAGACCGTTCTTTGTGTCTGTGGTTTTATTGCGTTGTAATAGGCTAACCAATATACCTCGTTGTGACTCGGTAATATATATCGCTGTTTTATTTAACTGAATCCGACGCTTTCTCCATTATGTGAATCTTTGAATTACGCAGACAGCGTGACGTCATCGTTGGATCTCCCACGATTAATAGTGTTGAAATTCACGCTAACATAATCAAGTTATCATCGAATTTAGTTTGCTGATCTAAATAAAAAGTGATGAACAAACAAAAAAGTTTTTTTTTATCTCGAAAGAATAAATTTAGGCAACCAATAACGTAATATGATGCATTATGACCAAACAGTGTGTGATCTTGGGACGATATTGGAAAAAGATAATTGACTCAGAGTGAATTGAGATGGACTGACGCATCCCTTGTCGGTGCTTAGTTCGCTTCTAACATTCCACCAGGAGCCTTCAATTTAAATCTCGCTTAACGACAAATGATGATCTCAGAGAGTTTAAATAATATGAAATGCGAATTATTCGAATTTTATTATATTATGTTCTTTCTAACCATAGATGCGAGCCACAGAATGTGTGATTGGTAGTCCCGCCGGCTAAAACTTTGAAACGTATTTAAAAAAAGCAGATGCAATTTGTTGTTATATATTATTGCCTGTGAAATCTACATTTAATTTAATAACTATGCAAATTAGATCATTTGCGTTAGATAGCGTATTGCGGGATTTGTTAAAAGTTCATTGACATCGTGGTTACTTAATAATGTCCTCCATCAAATATATTCTGATACTTGGGCATATCGCAGCAACGAGTCTCCTTGGCTGCTATGTCAAATACCTATTGATATCTAGCTTATTGAGACAATCAGTGCTATGACTAGACATTTAATTTAGTGTCTCGAACTGACTCGATTAAAACATAGCCATTCAAAGCACATTATATCTTCAACTATTCTGAGCAAAATCTCAAACATCACCGAAAGCCTATTTGTATTGACATGTCTTCGTATGACAAAACACATTGATCATATTGGCGAAAACTTCTACTTACATTTTGAAAACAGAGTCCGAATTGAGTTTTGGACAGTTTATCACTTACACAAATCAAACAGTCAGAACCTATCTTGCAGCTTGAATGGTGACGAATCCTTCAAAAATATAGTGTCTCTATAACAACTGGATCACGATCGATCTCAAAATCGAATCGCCTGGTTTATGTCTGAAGGACGACCCCTCCCAGGAAATCAAGAGCATTCCCCCTTAAATTTTGGGGTTTCTGGCAATAAAGTCATTGAAAACGACCGCGTTTCCATGACAACCAGCCGACCGACCGACGTGTACACTTTTATTTACGTGCTACATACAAACTAATTCACAGTTGCAAACATCATGGATAAATGAAATTGGACAGAAATGAAAATAGTATTTATTAATATTTATATCCGTATCACTTATCAGAATCATAATAATAGTGAAAATACTCCAACATGACCACGCAAGAGTGAATCTGGGCGTCTAGCTATGAAGGTGCAAATAATATATATTAAATTCTCTTAAAAAAATGTTTTATTTTAAGCCTTGTAAATATAGAACCTGGAAAGTGCAATTTAATGAGGTTTCTCTCTTTAAATATAATCTGACAGTTACTAGATTCATACATCATTGCTTTCAGAAAAAAAAGACCTGCATATACAATTTGAGTATGCAAGCCAGACTAAGGTTTATGTTTCTACTAGTTTCTATTTGTTTGCGTTCCTCATTGCGATAATTTGTGTGGTAAGGGACGACGTCAAAAGATCGATGTCGGATAAAACACTTATTTGCTTTAGTTTGGGGGGTGACCTCAAAAAGTTTCCATCCTACAAAAACGATTTTATTTTTTAATGAAGTCAAAAAATCTGGGAGTATTTGTAGATCGTTTTTTTTCTATCCAATCATAGACACAAAAATAACAGAAAATTAAAAAAAAAAAAACATTTAAGACGAGAAAATGGTTTGGTCCGAGTGTGAATATTTCAGGGCATGGACCTAGAGCATGCGCAAAACCCAGAATAGTAGTTTGCAAATGCGTATACTCCGCATAATTATTACAACCAACTGCTATGCCATACTACTGTCCGATTATCAATTTGAATTCAATGGTGAATGCAGTCTGACGCCATGATCAATATTTATCAATTAAGTTTCAGTGGGGGGCAGGGGGTTTTGGGAAAAAAACTAAAAGAATTAAGTTTTTATCCGACATTGATCTTTTGACGTTGTCCCTAACTCTACGACCATTACATATATAATTATGTGTATGTGTGGTATATTATGTACATTTCAGTCGAGGTTTAGAGAGAAACTGAAACCAAGTTAAATCGATGTCTTATTTTCAATTCCAAAATTCAAATGTAATGATGACTCACATTTCAATATATTTACGGAATGGTTACACTTACGATTGAAGCGTATGCAATGTGTATAGCTGATGGTAATTTATTAGCAGAAAAAAACGTCGATTTGATAGTTATTTGAGTAATATTTTCTTCTGCCTCCCCCAAAAGTCTTGTTTTCTTGATTATGGCATGTTATTTTTTCCGATGATGATTGTAATCATATGAGGTTATTACGAGAATACCTCAAAGTACGCACGAAGACAGTACAGCAACCGACGCGTAGCGGAGCGCAGGTCGGTGCGACGGCGTACTGTCTTAGCATTTCCTAATATGGTAAGATGAAATAATCCCGTAAAATACGCTGTAACTTATGGCGTTACGGTGACAGGTGTATAATAATAATTATTATTATTATTATTATTATTGTCGTATTAGTAACGATATTAGTAACATATAATAACACATTAGTTGAAAAGAACGAAAACTGTGTGTGCGTAACGTAATTAGATGTATTAGTATGACCAACATTCGTCGATAAAATGCCGCGTTTATTATAATGTGTGGGACTATTTTTTTACTTTTTTTACGTTTTGCGTTTTATTATTTTTTTTCGAATATCTATGCTGGATAATACGACGTAATGCATTTCGCTATCGTGTAAACATCTCACCGGAAACTCGAGCGGAATGATATATAATGAACCCCCCCCCCCCAAAAAAAAACAACAACACAAAACAAAAAGCAATATCATATGCAATTGAAAAGTGATAGTAATCCTTGCGGCAAAACTAGCATACACACGTACGTGATAGCAGTAACACCTCGATGTACAAGTTAAAACACAAACATATAGTACAGTAAACTTAGTGCTCTACTGTGCGAGCGTTGCGTGCTGTAAGATATTGATCCGCTAAATGCGGTGACACGTTCCTCAAAGAGAAACTCAGAATAATTGACAGGCATTTCAGGGCACACAAATAGCTGTCATTATATCCCCGTAACACATTGAAGACCAGAACCGACTGTAATGGTACTAATATTACATTAGATGTCAACTGGGACACAACGAAATGTCGCTAACGGATCCCACGAGAAGGAGAAGCGAAGAAATTAAATACGCACAATGTAGTACAACGTAAGCCATATCGAAATTGAGGAAACCTTACACTCTATTGCCTCGCTCGGAAACTCGGTACATAGAACCATCACCGCAAGACGAGCCATATATTGTCTTTTATCGAAGTAACATGATGCCAAAGCTTCGATGGGAGATGTAAAGCTTATATTACCACTGCAGTATGTAGAACAGATTCAACACCGTGTAATAAAAAGCGAATTGCATTATATCGGAAATCTATAATTCCCCGGGTCGTGTGCGTGGTATACACTTATCTGCAATAATCTAAAAAAAAGTACGCCAGGTTTGTACGCCGCAGCTCGGGGACCATCTTACAAGAGGCCATAGCAAGAATTTTCTACCGAAAGAAATATTTATAAATAAACAATGGCTTTCAACTGTATGAATGTGTGTTATTGTGAAATGTAGAGATGATATACATGTCAATTTCAATTATAGATCAGTGGGTGTAGTATACGCATGAGAGGTGCATTGATATATTTTTTTTGCACGCGAAGAAAATTATCAGTCTGTAAACCGACAACCATACGAGACATAAATACGAGAGTGTGTATTTAAGCAGGGCAGTCAGTCTAATATCAAGGCGAATATAAATATATGCTATCTTTTCTACTCTTAAAATTATAGTGCCGGCTCACTCACCTGCTACAGGACTAATATCACTCGCCCACCTGCAGTGGCGCGATGTAAACGATACACGACCAGTGTGCTTGCTCTATAGTGAAGTGCTTGGTAGAACGCGTGATGTATGTACAACAAACTGCTACGTATACGTGACATCAAAACAGAAAATACTCACGAAATCCACGAGATTGGAGAGAGTCGTGACACTCGACTTGGCATATAGCGCGGTAGTAGAACCGATGACTGTATATTAAAGCAACTAGACGTTTCTCTGGAGTAGCGTGTATTGATCAGCGGATTGAGTGTTCAACAAAGTGTCTAAATCAGCTCTTGATGGCAGCGTTGATATGGCAAACTCGTGTTGCGCGAGAAAGCGTCCCTTCAACAATATCCCCGCACCGCCTTCATTCGCATCTACAAGTCTATCGCTGTAATTCGCCAGGCTGATGGGAAATTCTGTCTCCGAGAGGGTTTCAGCGATGCGTCGTAATTAAAACATCTACTCGAATCCCTGTATCCCATCATGCCGCACTCGGTATCAGCCGAGCATGTCCGTGTTGTCGGGTATAAATATAGTCAGTGAGGTAAGGCGGAATAACTTTGTATTCACACCGCACACAATCCGCAGAACTGTTCGTTATTGCATAACCTAACGCATAACAACACCAGCCCGTGGGATGCGGAAGTTGCCGGTTGCCTTGACGACGTTTCCGAGTCTACGCGGAGTGAATTTCCTATCCATATTTGTTTAAAATTGAAATGAATAAAGTGTTACATTTCAGCAGGAATTACATTCTCAGTGGTGTCCATGACAACGGCGCGAGACAATTATTTCTAATAGAGGGTCGTAATGGTTCGTGGTTTTACATCGTTACAAAGTAGACCAATTATAAGAGTTGTTGAAGTCTGAATGACGGAGGTATATATGTATATTAGCTTCCTAATATGTGACAATTTGTGCGTCCGCCCCCCTGCGCGTATTCATATTGCGCGTCGAATGTGCATTACAAAAAAAATGTTTTTTTAATATATACTCTATGACTACTGGCGTTCCAGTTCCAGCCAGTGCAAATCACTCCAACCTTGTGGCGTTTCTATTTATAGCACCATATTGGCATACACTTAAGAGACGAATTATTCTTCGAAATCGGGATTCCGCAGCTGACAGGTGTGAAATGAGCGACGACCTTATTAAACTTGCCAAGCGAACACATGGAAACTAAAAAGTGAAGATCAGTCGGAAAACATGACAGTCATTCGCTGTATATAATTCAACTTTGACAGGGAACACACAGACTCGTACGTAATCGTATAAGTGCATATTGATTCCGTGTTTTATTTCTCACCGCATCAACTAGGCATGCAAAGGAGACTTGCTGCCGTTGTGCCCGCCGGTTAACGAGCTCATATCGTGTGTTCACTTTGTTAAACTGAATTCATTTGACGGACGCATAAACTACGACCAATTCCATTTAACTACCAGGTTCTTGTCTCGCGCATATCTCTCGCTAACCGCACTTGGAAATTTAATAACCGCATTTTATGGGCAATATTGGCTACGGAAATATGCGAACGATGACGAAAATGTTCACGTGTTGATTAACAAGTCTGTCTCCGTCCTAACCACGTTATTTGCCGAACCTATTGAATTTACGCGCAGTAATCGGAGAGTCATTAAAAACTCAACTAGGATATATATATATATATATATATGAGTGCGCTATGTTGACTTTAGTGAGAACATTCTGAACAATGATTAATTTAAAAATACTTGAGTCCGTCGTTAACTGTTTCTCTTATTATGACCGATAGAGGGCGCTGTCGCTTTGACAACTACATGTAATTAATCGAAAACATTTTTTTTAAATCCAGAACAAGAACGTGTTCACAGGCTGTATTGTGTATTGGTATTGTATCCACTATCTTGTTTTCGTTGTACACATTATAGTGTTATCAAAATTAGTCAAACTACCGACGTTGAATTTGCATCAACATACCATCAACGCGAACTTGAACTGTTCTATTTTGGCACGGAATTATGGTTGTTAATAAAATGTTGGAAAAGAACCGGAATACTAAATCAACAAACTTAAAATCCTGAATAGAAATACAAAATTCAAATGTCAAATTACCCCCTATTATCAATCATACATGCTAAAACAGCCATTTTTGGTCGAAGTTACACAGATTCGAGAATTATAATTGGAGAAGCAAACCCAGATTTTTCCAAACCTTTCGCTGTAAATGCTTTTTTGTACATTGGTAATAACATATGAATAAAGAAATACTTGAAAGATATAACAAACGTTAAAATTTGACCATTTTAACGCGGGGGAGTCGTCACCTGCGCATGCGTCAGGTGGCCGTCAGGTAGCGTCAGGTAGCGTGTCATTGTTTACAAACAAGCGTCTACCCATTAGCCTTTGAGTTCTCAGCGCGTGATGTTATCATCGCTTGGGACTCAATTTTCGCGCGTGCGCAGGTGACGACCCTCCCGCTAGCCGTTTTCCCCCAAATAATATACAACTCACGTATCAAATTTTACTTTCTCTGAGAGACCTCAATACGGTGATCCACCATCGAATCAAGCAGAACTGCGCTATCAACGTCTTTCTTTCTCAGATGCGATTTCACTTGTGTGTCGCTTCATTGACGCCCGTGTAGTAACATTGGCAGGGAGGGTACGCATGTACGCGTGTGTAACATCAGAGTAGCTATAAGATACACACATAAATATTTTTTTCTACGGATATCGAACGGTCATATCATATGATTGACAGGTTACTGTAGAAGTTAAACTACTTTTTTCCGCAACTATGTGTTTACTAATATTTTGACAGTTCCTTTAAGCAAGCTACAACGAGACTTTCAAATGCAACGATTGCATGTAAAATTGGAATGATTCAATTTAGAGATAGGAATGATTGAATTTAAAAAATTGAAATAATCATATGCCGGAATAGAAGTGATTGCATGAGAAAAACGAAATAATCACATTTTGAGATCGAAATTACAAAATGTAATCATAATATAAGAAACTAATTTTGAAATGGATACCGTACCATATGGGTCATATCTCTGAATTTTCTATGCATGAATTTCACAATCAAAATATTGAATTATCGACACCTATACTATATATACGCGTTAAAACCGACAAATTGTCGTTATTTACGTCATTGATTGAGTTAATAACATGTTTTATCGAACATAGAGTATCGGCAGAACTAAGGAATAACCCATTCGAAATCTGACACTGGAAGATTTTGGAAATTATTAAAATGGACCGGGGAATATATTGAAATTTAACATAGTGAAGTCAATATCGAGTACTGAAGAAAACTCAGTGGGGTCGGCCGGTGTCAATGAAACCGGCAATTTTGGGCCCTAGAGCCCCCAAAGCGACCAATTCTAACTGTTGCCACCATGGAGTCTACGGGAGATTGTAATGGCGGGATGCAGGTGTGGGAAAGATAAGTTCGACTTTGCTATGTAAAATTTCGTTGCCCTTGGTGGAATTTCTGTTTTTTACTACTATTAGTCACCGATCTGCAGTTGGGATTGAGTATTGAATGACAATCAGTTGGCAGAGTACAATAGCATATACAGGTGATCTGCCAGTGTCGGAGTTCTCAGCCAATGGAGATCGTTCTCAGTTCTTATTGATAAAAATGGGAGCGCAACCACATCTAATTGAACTTTACCAGTGAAACACAAGAAACAACTACTTTTATGATAATTAATAACGATAATTGTATCGTGTAGGCTAAACCTAGAAACAGGTTTCTAACAATTTAAGAGAACTGGAGAAAATTACTTACTTCACAACCATGAAGTATATGAGGACATAATACTAGTAGACCATTTTCCGTTCACTGCGAGAATCACGCGTTATGCGTGAAATCGAACGTAAAAACAGGACAAACAAAGGTCATCATAGCGTCGTAGTGGCGTCAAACATCGCGTGGGATTCAACAAACGCGAAAGTATTTCGGGGACATTTCCATGCTTAATAATGTGCTGTCCACATTTGATGATAGGCAATTTTGATTAAGTAAGGGTATTCGGAAGCAATATTCCTCTGTCGAAGATCGGCCGGTCGATGTGAGTTACGAAATAAAGAAATTCTAGTTCAAAATCAAATCGTTCGATTTTTGCGGCAGACGTTCGACGCGCGTTTTTCATTCATCTTGCGAGATCTCGCAATTGTACGGAAAATCCCCTATTCTGGTGCCCCAATCCAACTATTTACTGAGGCTCTTTACTGAAACTTTTCTTCTCTGAAATGGATTGCACACATAAGAGATGTTTGTTTCTATTTTTTGCATTTTGTCTCTTCTAGCCAGGCTGTCAGCAGACTCGCTGGTCAACGATGAGCGGGACCGGTCGGTTAAAACCCCTATGTTCTCATAAGCTAAATATGATAAATCTGCCTAGTGGCCACCTAAATCCCGAATCTAGATCGTGATCTATCGACGTACCTGCAAACCTCCTAACCTCCTGAATATGAGGTCTGGGAAGACCGTCTCTAGGCAGGGGAGTCTCTAGACATAACTAGTATGTTTGGCTAATCCTGTGTGTCACCCTAACAGCTAATGATCACGAGTTTCCCCGCCGCATACGTCTGTTTTGTTTTACCCTTAAATTTACGTGTTCAAAAGTAATACTTGAACAGGGTTCTGACTTGACAAAGCAGTAATTCCTCCTGTTATTGGCTACCCATGATCTGCGAGATTGCGGAGATGAAGATTGGCGATGCGTCGAATCAAGCTTTTTTTTTATTTTTCGCTGTGTAATTAATTAGCCAGGTCAAAACCGAGAGGGCGGCTATTCTTTCACTCCGTCTACATCCCAAGGTCAGATTAAGCAAGAAAGCGATAATGTACCTCAAAATTGCAACTGTTACCGACTTCCACTGTTCATAAGGAAGCTTACACATTTAGTCTACGACTAGACTGATGCTCCAATCATATGGCCATTTGAATGATTGTTGTTGTAAATAGAAATGTACACTATCTGTTGCTGGCTTTACAGGTTTACACCAATGTATGCATAAACTAGTGGTCCTAGGCTAGCCCTGTATTCTTTGATCCCGAAATATCTATTGTATGAAACAAATAATCGAAAAAACTCTGCTGCAAGAGACACAGATACTTACATTAAACCTACTTCCTGCTCACTGCACCAATCACTAAACCGTCTCCATTCATACTCATAATATTAAATCTTTATTTGTCATTGTTTCCGCCAACTCCAATACTATATCAGGGGGAAATTCTTCTCATGGGAGTTCTCCACACATGCCGGGGGGGGGGGAATCTCGTCTTGTCTCTCTATCGCGTCCCCTTGAGGTACGGGATCGGGAAAGTCACTTAAGGTAGCGAGACTATTATTTGTGTTGAAAATTACGATTTTCACATTTATTTATTAATTGATGAAATGCACTATAAACTTTCATATGATAAAGTCAACATAACATAGACTGTCATGTAAGTTGGTTAAAATGTATATTTTCTGAAGGGTAGCAAGGCAGCCTCAGTAGTGTTTTCCAAAATCAACAATACAGGTTTAATCTGTGTGCCTATAAGTTTCAAAGATAAACTCAAGACAAAGCAATGTTAGGATGTGTTATCAGTAGCTATCTGACATATAATGAGTGTTTCCAAACATTCGAGTGGGTTGTCTCCGCCCCTGTTTGTTTCACAGATTAGTCATTTGCATATGAATGTGTCAGACACGAGGTCACACAGCCACTGAAAAAAATCATTGATCTTGGTGTTTTCATATGCCGAATTTATCCAATTATAGCTATCCCATTCCTTTATTTTTTGGTTTCTAATAGCCTTACACATTTGGATGCCCCTACACATGGTAAAACAGACCTTGATGGGAAAACAAATTGATTGTGCCGATAAACAAGCTTGAAAATCTTTGCTGTGACTTCATGGACGTTTTCTAGGAGTTTATGTTTTTCAAAATACAAGGTCTTTAACAAAAAATAACGTATACTTATTGTCGTCGGATTAACACCAAATTTTCACAGCTTTAAGGTGACAATGAGAGGAACTTGAATGTGTCCGGACAAACTATTTCATCGATTATTTACCAACGAGTTGTGGTTTGAGTTGGGGGCAATGTGACTAAAACAGTAATTGAAATTCAGCACACTATTTTTTAAAACGCGTTGCTTGAATAAAACTGACCAGACACATTCAATTTACCAGACTATTGAACAACTAGGAAAAGTGAAAAAAATACTTTTTATTGCCAGCCTAAATGCGTAATTATTTTTTTTACAGAAAAAGTAATTTTTCACCTTTGATTGAGTAACGCGTCGTAGAATGCAGATACGGGCATGCAAAATACACTTGTGAAAAGCTTGAAGTCTGGCGATTCTAAAAATATATACTTTTCCGGGTCTATTTGTAGTCATTTAGTCACAATTAGAAGATGAAAACAAGTATGCAAATAATAGTCTCGCTACCTTAAGCTTTTACAGTCAAATAGACGCACACAACAAAATACGTTTCAACTCTCGCCTTTAGTCAGTCAGTCGAGTACTCTATATGACACAGCGCCCTGGGGAAAAGTCCCCAAGACTATCGCAAGGCTGACCCAAGACTCTCATAGAATGCGTCAAGACTGCCCCAAGACTGCGTCTGTCCTGGTGTACTCGCCAAGACCAACTCAAACAACTCTTTATTCACTTTAAAAACCTTAACCAATTACAAAGCAGTAAAAAGACTCTAGGGCGTAATTTTCAATCATAAAGCCAATCACACTAAGTACTGAACACGTCATATCATTTGATTAATCGTTCACTACATTAGTAACTGCGAATACCAACTGTCAGAAATAGTAGTCCGGATAGCGACGGGTATATCGTAATTAGTTCGAAATCACTGAGTCGAGTTCCGTCCTGGACCTCGCATGGGCCTAAACGATGACAGACATAACACAGCCATTCGCTAGTAATCAACTAAATAAGTCGATCAACAGATACGTGCAAACAATTTCATCACAACTAGCTGATCGATTTGGGGTGCTTGCGTTGCAGATGACTGCTGCTCATATCAAGTCATCTCCTTTTTATCATATTGAGATATCTCTCTATCATTACACTGGCTGTCGTGTGCCTGCTGATAGCCCTGGTTCTAATGAACGTTACGCGTGACGGCTGGCATAGTCAAGGCTCTCAAAATAGTAAACTGCCTAACAAACACATCGTCACAGTCCCTGATAGAGGGACTGTGACATCGTGCATAACATCAGTTGCATTTGAAATTTCACTGTAACGGGCCCCTGAATATTACCCGCTGTCGGGTAAAATCTACTTCGTGATCGCCAGCTTTTCGGCACTCTATATGTGTAACGTAGGAGTGGCTGAGCCGTGTCCTCAGAATTATCGAGAATATACGAGCTTCCACGCGACTCATCGCCTACAGAATCATCATAGGTTTCGTCATCTGGGCACGCGCAGAAATTGAGTCCCAAGCCACGATAACAACGCACGCTAAAATGCAAAGGCTCACGGGTAGACGCTTGTTTACAAACAACGACACGCTATTGCCGCCTGCCCGCATGCGCAGATGACGACTCCCCCGCTTTAACATCCGTCGTGATGTAAATATGTTATGAATTATCAGCTTTCGACGCCGTGGAGTTGCTTTTCTTAATAGTGCACTCACATTATTATTATTAATCACATCTGAATTGCACTCATTATTTCAGACAATATTACCGAGACGATTCGTCATTTTTAGCTGCCAGCTGAGCTATAGCAGGCAGAAGTTGACCCAAGTTTGTCTTATCAGTCGCCGCCTCAGCGTGGGGCTCAGACACACGGATTCTCTGTGGAGCACGTACGATGAATTTGCAAAAGAAAGGATGCAAATCACGTGGTTCTATCTCCAAAATGCACATCCTTTTGACAAACAAACAGGAATACAAACTGAGTTTAGTAACAAGTACACATGGAAGAGAGAGAATGTAATTCAGCATGATTGTTATGCAACAAAAATACTGCCAATAATAGCGTCTAAAACCATCGAATCTTTTACAAAAACAATAATTTCAAAAGGGCGATCTGAAAAAAAAAACTGTCCGCCTTCGGGAGTGTAAACGTAAGCTGGTCCTCGATCTCGGGTAGAATCTTGTCGCCACAAACTACTGAACAAGCTTTTTCTTGGATTTCCAGATGGCCTACTTTTGCAAATGGTGCTAGGGCCCACTAGGTTGCCGATTTTATTGGCTCCGGGGGTGTCTTTTCCAAACAAGGATCAAACTCAGCTTAGTTGTATTTGATACTCAATATTTAATACACAAATAACCTTAGGCAAGTAACACATTACTTGATAGGGCGCTGTGTCTTATAGAGTGCTCAAAAGACCGACTAAGACGAGAGTTGAAACGTATTTTGTTGTGTGTGTCTCAAGGGGACGAGATATAGAGACCAGACGCTATTCCCCCCCCCCCCCTGACACGTGTGGAGAACCCAGAGAGAAGAAATTTACCCCTGATAGCGCCTCCAAAGCATCCAATCAAGGTTGGCGTAACATGTGACAACAAGTCATAAATATAATGTACCTTTGTGCTGCTGATGGCGAAGAATCGCGGATGTAATTTTTGGCTGCCTTTCCACAGTTACTACTTGCCAGGATTGTTTTCGGTACGTGGCCTAGTATTCACAACAACTACAGTTCGGATTCGGTAGCAATACGTATTTGAATCAAATTCCGCAGTCGATTCCACGCGTCCCTTCCCTCAACGCACAGCACGGAGGCCGGCACGTAGCCTCCGACTGGAGCATGGGTCGGTCTGTGCAAAATTACTCCCAAAGTTTAATCAGTTCACAGTTCTTACCTCAGAGACATACAGTTGCTATTTTTTCTAACGTGCGACGGTGGAAAATCTATGATCACGTTATATTGAGAGCATATAACTTACACCATACACACGAATATTACCGTGCATTTCAAGGTGACCATGTCATATCTGTGTTTCTTTAGTAAAGTGAAAACTGGGGAAACAAATTAATAAAACGAATCTAATCACTTGAATATTGAATATTATTACATATGTACTGCAGTTTATTTTGATTCCTCCCTGAAATCATAATCGGTATTTCCACAACCCATATGCAAATGAGGTCTGCGAGCAAACAAAGTAGTCCCTTCAAGAGTACCGTTTTTCGAAATATTTAGAAGAACGATATTTTCCCCTTTGGGGTACATGAATAAACTTGCCGAGTGAAATGCAATTTGAATGATTTAGAAGTGAGTATGGTTTACGAGAGGTGGGCTTCACACCCTTACCCATTTAATGTGGAAGTAGCCCCCCCCCGGGCTCAATCTCTGGCTAAAAGAAAACTTCTACTGTACAATTGTTCCCGTGACGCAGCTATAACGAGCAATTTGCGGACAATGAGGTGAAGAATATATCTTATGTATTGCCAGAGAGGGCGCACTCAAATACGCGATAACCAAATAATGTACCTTGGCTGTCGAAGATAATATTAGACAAATTAAAATGAAACAAATGTTGTTTCGCACAGTTTACATTATTTCATAAATATGAACTAAATTTTACGATCCTTCATCCTTGCATCAATTCTCTATGTATAACTAAATATCATTTTAAAAACATAATCTTGAAAACGGGTGTAAATATACAAATTTTAATTGAAAGAAAAATGGGAATGAATGCAAAAAACTGCAAGTATGGGAATTTAACGGCTGCAGTTGTTTAACACGAAATCAACTTGAAATAAATAAATAACTTTCATAAAGACTTTTTTTTTTCCAGACATCGCTCCCAAATTTAAAGCGCCTGTGCAATGCCCACCCTCACGTTTCCCATTTTAGATCTGTATCCCACTGAAATGGGCAGTTATTGATTTTTTTTTTGCTGAAAATGATTACTCGTATCCAAGAAAATTTGGGATATTTCTCGTGTTGTAGCCACGCCCACCCATCCTGAAACGGTCGACTGTTTCCGGATATCCGACTCTCGCCGAAAGTGCGCCACCAAATGCCAAAATGTGAGAGGAAGTCATACCCCTGAGCCGTAATAACACTGGTATTTCAGTATACTTTTAAACGATATACATTTTTCAGTCGACGTTTTTTTTCTTTCTTTTTTTGTTTATTTATTTATTTATTTATTTATTTATTTTTTTGAGAGAGTGTTTTCAGATGTTGTGTTGTGGGCAGTTGCAGTGAAACGTATAGTCATAGTGTAAGTATTCACACGTTTCTAATCGATCCGAAGGTGCGACATCAGTGAACGAAAGCCACTTAACCTCAGATTCATTTTTGGAAAAACTGTCCTCGTCCATGAAAAAAAAACAACTAGGTTTAAAGAGAAACGCCGACAACGTAAACCTGGCGCAACACTTTTGAAAGAAATAGATTCCGGACCAGCCCATGATCACCGAGGCGGATTTCAGAAAAGAGAGAGACGTCCGGCAAGTGTTTCAAATGAGTTGACTTTTTTGCGATCTTGATTATCGTTTTATAGAGACCGTTTAGTCCCTGTTAAGTAAAAGGAAGCAATAATTTCGACAGTGACACGAAAACGAAGCGTCGGACAAACAGGAAATTACACAGCCCTTACACACTGCTAATTGTTTTCATTTTCGAAGGCTAAAAGTTTCTGAATTATTTGGTGGTTTGTGTTGAATGTCGAATTCATACCTCTGTTCTTTTTTTACTTCCATGCTTGCAGCTTGATCTGCGTAATAATTTATGAAATAAGAATCCGGGCTTGGTCAATTTTTCCACCAAATAGTGCTTTAATATGATGTTATAATTATGACAATCATGCCATGGATCACGCTAACTCGAATCCACTCTGAATTTATCTGTATGTGTGTCGATCTCGATTATTTTTGTTATCCAATTAAACGCCGCTTTTAACGCACTTGCCCTCGTCGTGACCCGACGCGTTCACCTACCTCCATGCCTATTCCAACAAAATGTCAATTTATTTCCACGCGACTGTCATTTATTTAGTAACTGTGATTTGTCGTTTTTTAAATTATGTTATAGTGATCATTATGGTCTAATGTTTAGAATGTCAAAATATGTTCTCTTTTATTTTAATTTTGAAAGCTTTACTCAGACGCTCGATGAAATAAAACAGTGTAGTGACGTGCCTAGTAACCTGCTAAATAACGAGATAATTCCGACGTCAAATTCTATTTTGTCCAGGGACAGTGTACAAACGTGCGCCGCTGACGATCACGGTGACCAGCTACACCAGAACGAACATATTTCGCATCTAACTCAACCCCATGCAACAAAAATTGATACTAGTGTGTTCATTATGGTCCATTCTTCCTCGACGAACAAGTACATAAGTGAAAATTTAGTCAAAGACGAGAAAAATGCACACAAAATTTGCCTTACTTACACGTATCGGCAATGCAAGCTGCCATGCGACTTCCCCTTCTAACGTCACAAGGGGAATTTCTGTATGCAAATAAGAAGCTAATGAGGAGCCTCGTTTTAAAATACACAAAAATAAAGTTGCCGTAGATTGAGTTTAAAACACATTTTTTCACTTAAAAAAATAATTCATGCTTAGAAACATAAAAAAATAATATTTATGTATCAATGGATAATTTTAGACGTGAAAATAACAGCCATTTCACAGGCACTTTAATTGTATGTGTGCCTCCTTATAGTTATGTAGAGGGGACATATATAAGTGAATTTGGGGCTGGGCGAGGATTGCAGTTTGGGTTAGGGGTTGGGGTGCAAACGGAATTCCTTCCATTTCGGTATTAAACCGAGAAAAAATAGAAAAAAAATGGAAGTATCTGAAAGGAATATACTTTTAGTAAAAGTTATTATATTTTTCCTGGCTCGCACATAAAATTTAATATTTTCTACCTGACAATAGATACTTTGAATCCCTGTAAATCGCCCAGTGTATCATGAAGTTGCTAGGCGATTGTTCGCGATTTGATTGCGTTCATTAAGACAACACTTCGCTTTGCTCGTGAAAGTACGGCCGCAGGATACACCGCATCACTCGTGAAAATAACTTCCATACGCAACGAAAGCCACGGGGAGGGTGTGGGGTTCTGTCATATTACTATGGTTTTTCAACAATAAATAAATAAATGAATAAATAAATAAACAAACAAACAAACAAACAAACACATACTAGTATACCGATAAATAAATAAATAAATAAATAAATAAATAAATAAATAAATAAATAAATAAATAAATAAATAAATAAATAAATAAATAAATAAATAAATAAATAAGACAAACAAGGTTATGAGTAATATAGCGTATTTGAAAAAAAACGCGTAATCCCTCGGAATGAGGTGTGAAATGTCACCTGTGGACGGTGGCTGAGAACAGAGACTGACACTCTATCATTCCACCAACGGCAGTATCAGTAAAGTCTTGGAGGATGATTTGCGCCCTCTGTCTAGCATACCACTGGATACAAGTAACCAAACGGTAACATTGGTGTGTGTGTGTGGGGGAGGGGCAATTGGACTGCTCTTGCATTACTTCATTATTTGAGCCGTGATTGGCATATTTGTTTACAATTCTATATTATTAGAAAGGTGACGCGTAATTCCTTCTTTGCTCAGTTCATCATTGGAGGAATGAGAAACGAACACATTGAAGTTCGACTTTCGTATGCTGTCGCCACCAACGGCAAACAAATAGCATACTGCAGCCAACGTAAAAACGTAAAATTTAATGTACGAATTCATTAGCTTCCGGTAATGAATTTCAAGCTTCTAAATTGACAATTGCCTTTAAGTTGGCTGAAGTTAAATAGTATCCGTCTGCTATTATATTTAAACTTTATTGTCACGTTACTGAAAATAATTAATGTAGACTGAAGTTGATTAGCAAAATTAGAAAATGTGTATATAACTTCTCATGATGTAGATTAACGTACATGGGAGTCATTTTCGCTGGTCTATGACTGATATAGAGGGCGCACCCGTGCACAGACTGGCAAATCTGTACATGAAACAAATTAAATAAATTCCGGTGCACGTCGAAGGTACGGATAGCACATGGAATCATATGCAAAACAAATTTAAAACCACATTTACCCGAATGCATATTTCGAATGTCAGCTTAACCTGTATGTAGTGTGTTATAATAAAATTTAATCGAAAATCTATGATTGCAAATTTCACTTTTAAACACCATTGTACCGAAGGCAAGTTTTGTCTGCCGTACCTGTCAAATTCTCAATCAGTTGTAATACTATCTGTTCCGCGATACGATTGTCGGGATGTTAGTTTGGGGTTAAAATCCATCCATATTAATTATCTAATTTACATAAATTAGCTAATATTTTAGCTGTATGGTGCTTTTTCACATTGTGACTAAAAATAGGGTGACGTTTAACGACTAATTAAACTGACACATCGATTGTGTGATTGCATTTAGAAGTATACATTACAGCAACCGTAGTCAAACCATTGTTCTCAGTAAACAATGAATGTGTGACAACAACCAACATCATTAGGGTTTAGGCAATGACAAATATGACTCGTCTACTCTGACTGCTGACTTTTAACAACATTGAAGATCGAAAAATCTGTTCTTCTATCCGTTAGTTTTGTGTGATTTTGACTGGACTATCGTAGTTTTCTGACGATAAATTGATACGACGTTTTTGTAGAAATACTCCCGAACGTACGTTCACGTTGATTTAATAGCGATTTAATAGCGTAAGTATAGAATTCTGGTAAGAAAACAGAGTTTAAACTGTCGAATCAGATACATCTCTCATCTCTCATTTTCATTGAATGAAATCATCATATGTTATCCCCACAAATTGTAGCCTCGATTCTTCGATGCTGTTTCTATTTATTAGAGATGACGAATTAAAGTAAAATATGTACGACACGCAGTCGGGAGAGGGCGCGACTTACAAGTTTAATGTTGCGTCGAGGTGTCACGTGATCCGGGACGCGGCAAGAGTTATTATTTATTTCATTGGCGCCTAACAAATGCAAACATGAGTTTAGTTGCTATAGCAACCTATTGGGGTTTATCACACCAGCGGTAAAATTGCACACTGTACTGACGCGAATCGAAAACAGACTTGTAGTTCAGTCTGTTCAATGCCCAGTATTGAGTACATGACGTCTTTAGTCGTAAAATCACTTGCGTCGGTTGCGATAGTAAAATGCTCTGCCTGTTTAGGTTACTTGTATTTAATTGACTGGCACTGATATATACCGATACAAAGTCATACATACATGACCTATATTGTCGGACCCATTAAACACGCATTGGACGTGTTATTGACGGGTGTCAATTTTCAATCCCGGCGAGAATTATTGGTGTGAACAAATATATACATCATGAAGCTCGCGGTAGGTGGAATTTCTAAAGTCGTCAGTGAAATTCAACTAGTGTATTTCAGAAAACTAAGTTTTGGAATTATGCACGTACAAATTGAATAATTGATTTTAATTTAAGCAGGGTTATTAATTACCAACATCTATAAACGCGAATAGCACAGCAACAACATTTTAAAATGAATTGAAAAAAACAAATCATTTATCTTGCTAAAATGTCATTTCTATGCATTGAAAACCTTATCCAAAATTCGTTATATTCGTTTCTAGTCCAGTAATATTTGCAGCAAACTATTACTGTTATCCAAGACTCGTTTCGGTTGATGACTCTTCTTGAAGATCGTATTTCCAAAAATTAAAAACATTGATTGGAAAGGTTTTAAGTTACTTCCACAGTTGAGCAGTCAGGGGATTTGTTTAGCTACACGCTCCGAGGAGAAAGAGAATGACCTGAACTCCATGTGCCAGACATGCGTAAAGTCACCTACTCATTCATACAATCAAACGCTGGCTGTCTGGTCTGTGTTCCCCACTCTTTACTATCACTGTCACCTAGTGACAACCGAATCCATCGTAAAAGTACTTGACAACTGGACGATTTGTGAACAAGACTTCAATCTTGCTGAGAGATAATCATAGCGTGCGATCACTTCATCGAGACGAGGCCTGCATCTAAGAGGCTTTAGACGGATCCCTGCCAAGAATACTTACATCTTAGTCGCATGTATGATGACCCCCGACTACAGCAGGTAAATATATATTTTTTTTAAATACGAGATGCCTAGTTAGTATTTAGACAGAAATCATGCTGTGGGTATAGACCGTAGTTAGGCTTTAACTAATTCAATTTAAATTCCTGAGTTTTGAGCAGTGGGAAACATCGAGTATTTCCATTGAGACATCGATTAACCGCGGTTATGTGGTTGTTACGCACATAATCATTTATGCGTTGGCCTTTGGAATTCGTCGGATACACCAAATTCCAGGGGTTTTAATATAAAGCCGTGTGAAAGATGAAATGTTGACCTTAAAACGGCATATGGTTATTCAAGCATGACAGGGTTTTCCACGTCATGCTACCATATGTAATGGAACTATTAACATGTGATATCACCCCATCAAAGCGCAATTAACCCCCCCCTCCCATCCGTCCGTGATCGTAAAATAACGATGTACCGACAAAACCATATTTCTTCGAAATATGAACAAACGTAAGACTGATAAATATAGTAGCACTCAGCTAATGACAATGGTATTCGGGATAACACCTACTATTCCGTCAAATGTGAAAATCATGAATTTATTGTTAAATCGAAACGCTATGCGAACACACACTGGTAACATCTGTCCCCCATACCTTGTTTAACTAAATCAATCATTATTTGTTATCCGAAAAAAAACAAAAACACATTCGTTTCTATTTTCTCAACTACTTATCATCCCCTATCATATCCGGTTAGACGATGATATCAGCTAAATTGTCAAAGACCCCCACTATGATATTAAAATTTCCATTTTCGCTCGGTTACTGGCACTATAATATCTTTATCACTTGGCGATCTACATGCCGATAATCTTGGCATTGTAAACAGGAGATTTATTAAAAGTATCGCAAAGCTTGAATGACTGACTCAAAGTAATGATTCTTCCACAACAATACAGCGCCATGGAGTCTAGGAAAGATAGGGGATTGTAGTAGAATTGGTGTAAAAGAGATATAAAATAAAGCAATAATTAACCCAAAAAACTGACACCGAATACGCTAAATAGGGAAAAATGGAACTTTAGACGCAATTCAAACCATCTTCTAAAATACCATTAAATCAACACTACAAAAACCATGACAATAACTGTCAAGCTATCGATATTCCAGTTTGCTGACCAAGATTTTATTACAGAGCTATTTCGTTTTTGGTATCGACTATCCTGCAACCATCATTCTGGACTCCCCGTGGCTCTCCGTGGTTGATACAGTGATGTATACTGAAGAGTGGAGAGCATAGAAACTCCCACCCGATAATAGACTGTATAATGAGTGTTATTGAGTATACCGCTATGAAAACAACCATATATATCACGTAACTAGAATATCAAATGGCTTTGATTTATTTGTGTAATGGTTATTTTTATCTGATAACAGCGTGGTTCACCCAACATGAGCTTCTTGAAATGGAGTGGAATGATCAAAATAACGAAGAGTCTAGACTGTTAGTGTATAAAAAGTAACTCCAGAAAAACAACCGTCTTCATAGCTGGTCTCAGACATTACAAATGTATGTTAGATTCCAAATGTTACACCAATGTCACCGCTTGTCTATCTGTCCTGACTTCTGTGGCGATATAGACTATATATATGTAGACTTACTCGATCTATTGAGTATCCGTTCATGTAAAACGGATATATATAGGGCTCATACCACTAATTGAATTTCCATAGACGACAATGTTAACATATGACGAGATTGCTATATGAAAATGACGAAGAAAGTTTAAAATATGGCTCAAAAATGGGAAATCAATATGCCAGTAATCAACCATATAAAAAAATAACATGTTGGCCAGCTCAAACTCTTGCAAATCTCAGGTAAACAAGACACACCTACTGTATTTGGATTGCACCAAGAGAAATCACTGGAAAAACACCAAGATTAGAACATCCAAATACACACAGAATAAACCCACAGGTACACAGCCGCTAAGTAGTAAACAAAAGACCACATGTTGGTCTCACCTCTGACCCAGGTAATTACGCCCTCAAACAAGGAGCACCTGAGAAAAAAAATATTTAAAAAATGTCATTGGTTCTTGCTAGGCATTTAAATTGAGAGCTACGAGCAGCCATTGGTTAATTAGTGGCATGAGACCTATATTGCCGCGAACGTATTACCTATATTGGTTGATGATGACTTTAAAGCGGGGGGAGTCGTCGCCTGCGCATGCGTCAGATGGCCATAGCTTGTCATTGTTTACAAACATGGATCTACCCCATGATCCTTTGCGTTTTTAGCGTATGTTGTTATCTTCGCTTGGGAACCAGTTCCCGCGCGTGCGCAGGTGACGACCGTCCTGCTTTAAAATCGATGTGTACGTCTATGGTACGACATACTGGTCATACGCGTGTGTGTCGTTGGATGTTAATGTAACTCTCAAGTTCTAAGTTTTTGAACTTCAGACCCATGTCCGTCGTACAGCACTCAAGACTAGTACTAGTATGTTTTCTGGACAAAAGATCAAACGTCTAGGGTCAAGAAAAGATCGCAATAAAACTGTAAGTGGCAAATAGTAACACACACACATTACCCACGTGACCCGCGAGACATGGTTAGATTTTAATGCCAAAGGTCAATGTCATAGAATTACCAAACACATTTCCCGCCATAACTACGCAACATAAGACTTAAATGATGTCTGTTGGATAGTGAACAAACATCAGCCTGGTACAGATTGTCATCTTCTTCCAGTGATGTCAAGTTGAAATAACTCCCATTAAGAAATACATGTTCAACTTATGTTGCATTTTAATTCAAACAACAATTACCCTATTACGCCATAATACATATCATTCTACACTCAGTTCGCGTATTAAATACGTATCATAATATCAACATTCTATCTTATTAGAAGATGCACATTCAAAATAGAAAGATAATTCGAAGATTGTGGCCCAGGAACTCTGTTCCACTGATATGTCACCACCAGCCCTATAATGTAGTGCTGAGTCCCATACAGCAGGCGATTGGAGTGGGGGGATATATTCCAAAATATGTCGACCGTCTGTAGCAAATGATTCTGATTCAATTTAAGCCTCAGTATTATGTAATTGAAATCAACACGATACCTACCCAGGGGACATTGTATCTGTACATCTTATTAGTACATGGCGTTATTTAAAACAAGCAAAAAGAAAATCCCATTATTTCATCGCCGTCGTTTCAAGATTGTGCAATCCGTCGTATACAACTACATAATTGCGCACGTGCCATGAGTTGCCGGTACGAAATGAAATTAACGTTTTTATATTATGACACAATCAAAATTGTGTGTGTCTACCAGAAAGCAAGAAGGGACCACAATATTACACTTCTATGAACGGGGTATTTATTATCGCGAATTTCGGGTAAAATTCTGCAGCCAAATATCTTGAAGGCTTGAATGACGTACTAGCTTTTTTATTTTATTTTATTTTATTTTATTTTATTTTATTTTATTTTATTTTATTTTATTTTATTTTATTTTATTTTATTTTATTTTATTTTATTTTATTTTTTGTTTTGTTTTGGTTAGGTTTTTGTCCAATATTTAGAGATCTAAATTTCAGTCAGCAACACTATAGGTATGGTCATTATTATTATACATTTTGACAAAATTTATAGCTACTTAAAAACGGTAATGTTTCGAATAACAACAACAAGACAGTTTGTAGAATGTAACACTATAAAGTCTCTTCGTACATACACAAACGAAAAACTAACATTAATCAGTATGTATTTCTCTTGGCCACCACAGAACGTTCACATACAACGCTCGATCACATTTCTTTCTAATTGGTACACCCGAAATGATAATATTTCAGTTCTATGATTATTATGAATATTAAGCCGAAATTGGCCAATGGGGACAACAAATAATCTGCCAAGTCGGTCATATTGTTATCGTCTGTTAATTACCATATAGTATGACGTCAGGCGCAGTAACGAGATACGAGAGGCCAACAACACATTTACAGATAGCATGCAAAAATGATCGATGTATTGATCAATAAAATCAACTGTATTATTTTAGAAAAATAATAACATTAACATTTTTATGAAGTCAATTTCAAACGTCCCTCGAACACTAAATTATATGCTGAGTGCAATTACGTTTACGGAAGTATTGGGTGATCAAAGCGAGATACAGTCCATTCCCGTCGGTCTCCGCCAATACGTAATAAATCCACAGAGTACCAGTTTAGCTCGAGCAATTAGTCAGGATAGAGAAGAAACGTAAACATTCGTAGTCTAGCACCTCTATATATACGTGGGAGTATGTTAAGTGTTGATTCTTGTTTATAAATTTGGCATGTCAGAATGTAGAGTTCATACCTCTGTGACGATTGGATAGTATTGCACACCATGTCAAACATCGCTCCGTTTCATTGTTATGATTTGGTCACGCGAGATCAAAGATTGCCGCCGAAACCTCGTTGAGAGGAGAAAGATACGAGATTTGTTTTTGCCCATAAAACAGTGTCTTAATTCCTCCCGCCATATTTGCGCCTGCTGTTCCAAATACCATGGTTACCATGGTTACATGGGTCATTAGAGCAGTGCTCGCGATGACGGCGAAAAAAGGAACACTTTTTGAGAAGCAAAATAAAATATCATGGATATCTCGCTCTCAACAAGGTCTCGGCGACCATCTTGGATTTAAGGTCTATTGAACACCAACAGAAGGATCTACTCCTGTGTGACAAAGATTCAAGATTGGAAGACTAAAACCACTAACTGATGTTCACTAACGAATGCAGGAAACCTAGTCAAGGTCCGCCTGTGAGCACAGGGAATAGCTCGTTACATTGTCATAATGCTATTTGTACAAATGAGACAAACAGTCCTGTCACGTAGTTGAAAACAGGGAACATAGTTTTTCTGACAAAATACATTATATATTATGTTAGTACTCGCACCTAATATTTGTACAAAATAAAAACAAATGTGCGAAGACACCAACAATGTTTTTGGTGGAGACATGTGAGTTGTATTTGGTACGATAATGAGATACGAGCATTCCTGTATATTATCACGTATCAAACAGAGAACACATTATATATAGCAATACGATAGCGTTATGTTTCATTGAAATGATAGTCTGTTTAGGTACTATCATTCCAATTGAAGCCCAGGAACGTGCAGTTGCCGATATGCTATAGAAATAAAAGCACACGCGTGCGCGTGTTTGAGTTGAGCCGATCATCGATTCAGCATATGTCAATTTCTTGCACGTGATATTTGATGAATGGGTGTTATTAGTGACCAAACACGCAACGCATGATAAACTGACATACCATGTTATTAATGTGGGATGGTTGAGATATCGCTGGCAGCTACGTTACTTGTACGCTAAGCCGTTCTATGAATGTTTATCTTCCCTTAATGGTAGATCGCGTTCCACTCCAAGTTTCTCCATTATAAACATGTGTACGAACACATGTTTCCGGCTTCCCCCCTCAGCCCGCAAAAAAAATGACAAATCAATTGACAAACCCAGCCCATCGGAGGGCTAGTACGTCGGCAACGCCAATATGAGCGCGCGCCCCTTACCGAGTCCGCCAGTGAGTTTTTAGGTAAATTATAGTCTTCGTCCAAACGTGGAAATCTAATAATATCGAGTATATTGTTGCATTTGTTGAACTCATCGGGAACAAGGAAATGAGACATACAGAAAAACAACAGCAATATCGCACGGTACCGAAAGTGTCGGCTTGCTAAATCATTTTCTGACATTCCGACAACTTGAGACAAAGTGCCGTCATTTTAACCGAGATTATTATTGGTAACAGACAGTCGTTTCGCTGACTTGCACATGCCTCGCAGTTTCCACGTTCTTTTTGTACACGAGTGTAGATGTAAATCGATGTAGCGTCGCTTATATTCGTAAGAAAATATTCCAATTTTATCGTCCGTGACAATGATTTATTTAACGCTACCGTCGGGAAGATCTAACACATGTCATTTTTACCCCGGTTTACTGCTCACAACCAAGATGTTGAACAGCTGCTAACATTTTACAAATTTGGCGTATTGCTTATCTATTACTTTAGATACGTACTTCGCATGTGGAGACGTGTGATTGATGTGGTGTTCAAAAACCACTTATGGTGATAATAAAATTACCATCCAGATACTGTATTTACATGATTGATTAGAAATACGTACGCTGCTTAAAAGCGTCCTCAACCCCAAGCTGATGTTTATCTCGTGGCGCAACCTTCTTTAACTTTGCTGCTCCATCATTCCCCCCCCCAAAAAAAATGTTGCAACACTATGCACAATTTCATATACATTTTTTCTACAATTTAGTGTTAATTAATTTTTGTTTGGCTACAGATAATTGATTAACATTTTTGTGACTTTATTTAAATATGACATTCACAGGATTGAATCGGTGCGGACAGACATCATTTGGGACAGCGTGATTATGGATGTCGGTTGCAAATTACGTTTTTTTTTTTTGTCAGCGACTGCGGTGAATGTAATTGAGTAAAAGTATGTGTGACGACATTATTATTGTAAAATACAGTGGAACTCCTGTACGCTCACCAATACACGTTTCCAACAAATCGCACCCTCTGTTGGCGAGACATTTCTGTGACGTTAAATGGCGTAGATGAGTGCACGCAATGCAGTTTAAAACGAGAACCGTGTCCCACTGTGTTGATTTCCGTCATCAAGAATGTACAAAATCCCGATGAAAGCTTAATGGCGTACTACACCCATCTACGTCACGGACGCCTTCCGTCGTCGAGGGCGCTTTTTGAGGAATAGTGCATTTTACATTTATCTGCAGAGTATTTCAAGTTGTGTACATTTTGTCACAGGAATTGATGTTTAATCATATAAGGAAACAATCTCTATTCCGCCTTTCAAGAAAAATTATTCCGATTTTACACAACACATTATGTGAAATAGATTGTATGTGTATTTTATTGAAAAAAATGTAATTGTAAGTCAGTGTGTGTTTGATTTATGAACACATAACGTAGTATTCCACCTACAGCATGTACTCAGTTTTATTATATTTGTTTTATTAATTTAACCTAAAGCAACAAAATCGGTTTTCGGGTGAATGTATGTTCGTTAAACGGTAAAAATATATGCATGTGCAATCATAAACATCAATTTCAAAATCAGGATACCGCCAAGACGTTTAAGTGATTGCGCCCTCTCTCGGGTAGAGTTAGTATGTCATTTTAAACGCCGCAATGGACAAAATAATAAGTAGGACTTATCCCTCACATGAATAGCGGCCGCCCCTAAATACACAATTACTGTTCCCTGTATCCCACTAATTGAAATTGCTCTTATTTCCAACCATTTACGTTATTTTAAGTTCGATGGTCGTTAATAAAGCATATTTTTTTATTATCAAACCAATATACCATTCAAGCGCCGATAATGGCCGCAAATGGTAAACCGTCACCACTGTCAATCCTTCAGAGTCGATGCTGTTCGGTTGTCATAGTTACTATCACATCTAGACTGTAATCATAACTATAGATTGAATGTAAAGATTGCTTACGTCATTATTAAGATTATGAAATATTCATGATTTAGTAAGTCCGCTGTATTAATAATTTGTAATGAATATAGTGCGAATGTGAGACAGATATTTATATAATGCTGATTTGCATCCGTGATAGAATCCTCTTCTCATCATTGCCCAGTTGTCTTCTGATCGACAATGAGAACGCGAAGTTTTAAAAACATGACTACGCTCGGTATTATACAATCTGATTAAAATCTGATGTAGTGTACGGGCTTGAATTATTTTGGCTATAAACTTATTTTAATTTAATTTTTATTACATACACATTACAATACGTGACACAGGAGTTTAGGGTCGTAATGAAGATTGCTGTTATCTCATAGACTAACAAGCGCCCTCTTCTGGTTATCACAAGTAGATTCTACACGTTGCTCGCAATTCTATTCTCTGACACCGAGCGGCAATAGTCTTCAGTTGTGTCATCTCGCGCTTGGGCTTCATCCTGTATAATGGCTGAGTTCGGCTCTCTTCGTATTATTTGTTTCGCGGATATTTTAATGTAGACATCTATTCTCAACTGCACGTGTCTTGAGTATATGCGGATATACATTGGAATGCAATTCGATATGCTTGCCAGTATTAGGTGTAATTAACTCAGTCAAATATATGAATTGATGACTCATATATGTATAACAGAACAATTATCTGTGATTGCTAGAATGAGGGCTGAAGATGTCGTAGTCAATCACATGTGTGTTGTTATTTGTGTGTTTCCGTCGCAAGAAAATGTTGGTTTAAGACGCCTTAATGATCAAGTCTTGTTTTTATATTCTGTAATAAAATATTGTATTGTATTGTATTTTCTGTATGCAATACATCTGACATCTTTTATTACAGACATCAGGCAAACTATTGCATTGTATTTGCTGTATGTAATACATCTGGCAATCTTTTATTACAGTAATCAGACAAAGTATTGTATTTGCTGTATGTAATACATCTGAGAATGTTTTATTGCAGTAATCAGTAAAGTATTGTATTGTATTTGTTATATGTAATACATCTGACAATGTTTTATTACAGTAATCAGACAAAGTACTGTATTGTATTTGCTGTATGTAATACATCTGGCAATGTTTTATTACAGTAATCAGACAAAGTATTGTATTTGCTGTATGCAATACATCTGGCAATCTTTTATTACAGTAATCAGGCAAAGTATTGTATTGTATTTACTGTATGTAATACATCTGATAATGTTTTATTACAGTAATCAGACAAAGTATTGTATTGTATTTGCTACATGTAATACATCTGACAATGTTTTATTACAGTGATCAGACTAAGTATTGTCATTGCTGTATGTAATACATCTGACAATGTTTTATTACAGTAATCAGGCAACGTATTGTATTTGATATATGTAATACATCTGACAATGTTTTATTACAGTAATCAGGCAAAGTATTGTATTTGCTGTATGTAATACACCTGACAATGTTTTATTACAGTAATCAGACAAAGTACTGTATGTATTGTATTTGCTGGATGTAATACATCTGACAATGTTTTATTACAGTAATCAGGCAAAGTATTGTATTGTATTTGCTGTATGTAATACACCTGACAATGTTTATTACAGTAATCAGACAAAGTATTGTATTTGCTGTATGTAATACATCTGACAATGTTTTATTACAGACATCAGGCAAAGTATTATATTGTATTTGCTGTATGTAATACATCTGACATCTTTTATTACAGACATCAGGCAAACTATTGCATTGTATTTGCTGTATGTAATACATCTGGCAATCTTTTATTACAGTAATCAGACAAAGTATTGTATTTGCTGTATGTAATACATCTGAGAATGTTTTATTGCAGTAATCAGTAAAGTATTGTATTGTATTTGTTATATGTAATACATCTGACAATGTTTTATTACAGTAATCAGACAAAGTACTGTATTGTATTTGCTGTATGTAATACATCTGGCAATGTTTTATTACAGTAATCAGACAAAGTATTGTATTTGCTGTATGCAATACATCTGGCAATCTTTTATTACAGTAATCAGGCAAAGTATTGTATTGTATTTACTGTATGTAATACATCTGACAATGTTTTATTACAGTAATCAGACAAAGTATTGTATTGTATTTGCTACATGTAATACATCTGACAATGTTTTATTACAGTGATCAGACTAAGTATTGTCATTGCTGTATGTAATACATCTGACAATGTTTTATTACGGTAATCAGGCAACGTATTGTATTTGCTATATGTAATACATCTGACAATGTTTTATTACAGTAATCAGGCAAAGTATTGTATTTGCTGTATGTAATACACCTGACAATGTTTTATTACAGTAATCAGACAAAGTACTGTATGTATTGTATTTGCTGTATGTAATACATCTGACAATGTTTTATTACAGTAATCAGGCAAAGTATTGTATTGTATTTGCTGTATGTAATACACCTGACAATGTTTTATTACAGTAATCAGACAAAGTATTGTATTTGCTGTATGTAATACATCTGACAATGTTTTATTACAGACATCAGGCAAAGTATTATATTGTATTTGCTGTATGTAATACATCTGACAATGTTTTATTACAGTAATCAGACAAAGTATTGTATTGTATTTACTGTATGTAATACATCTGACAATGTTTTATTACAGTAATCAGACAAAGTATTGTATTGTATTTGCTACATGTAATACATCTGACAATGTTTTATTACAGTGATCAGACTAAGTATTGTATTTGCTGTATGTAATACATCTGACAATGTTTTATTACAGTAATCAGGCAACGTATTGTATTGTATTGTATTTGCTATATGTAATACATCTGACAATGTTTTATTACAGTAATCAGGCAAAGTATTGTATTTGCTGTATGTAATACACCTGACAATGTTTTATTACAGTAATCAGGCAAAGTACTGTATGTATTGTATTTGCTGTATGTAATACATCTGACAATGTTTTATTACAGTAATCAGGCAAAGTGTTGTATTGTATTTGCTATATGTAATACATCTGACAATGTTTTATTAAGTAATCAGGCAAAGTATTGTATTTGCTGTATGTAATACACCTGACAATGTTTTATTACAGTAATCAGACAAAGTATTGTATTTGCTGTATGTAATACATCTGACAATGTTTTATTACAGACATCAGGCAAAGTATTGTATTGTATTTGCTGTATGTAATACATCTGACAATGTTTTATTACAGTAATCAGGCAAAGTATTGTATTATATTTGCTATATGTAATACATCTAACAATGTTTTATTACAGTAATCAGGCAAATTATTGTGTTGTATTTGCTGTATGTGATACATCTGACAATGTTTTATTACAGTAATCAGAAAGTATTGTATTGTATTTGCTGTATGTAATACATTTGACAATGTTGTATTACCGTAATCAGACAAAGTATTGAATTTGCCGTATGTAATACATCTGACAATGTTTTATTACAGTAATCAGGCAAAGTATTGTATTGTATTCGGTGTATGTAATACATCTGTCAATGTTTTATTACAGTAATCAGACAAAGTACAGTATTGTATTTGCTGTATGTAATACATCTGGCAATGTTTTATTACAGTAATCAGACAAAGTACAGTATTGTATTTGCTGTATGTAATACATCTGGCAATCTTTTATTACAGTAATCAGGCAAAGTACAGTATTGTATTGTATTTGCTGTATGTAATACATCTGGCAAAGTTTTATTACAGTAATCAGGCAAAGTATTGTATTTGCTGTATGTAATACATCTGACAATGTTTTATTACAGTAATCAGACAAAGTATTGTATTGTATTCGGTGTATGTAATACATCTGTCAATGTTTTATTACAGTAATCAGACAAAGTACAGTATTGTATTTGCTGTATGTAATACATCTGGCAATGTTTTATTACAGTAATCAGACAAAGTACAGTATTGTATTTGCTGTATGTAATACATCTGGCAATCTTTTATTACAGTAATCAGGCAAAGTACAGTATTGTATTTGCTGTATGTAATACATCTGGCAAAGTTGTATTACAGTAATCAGGCAAAGTACAGTATTATATTTGCTGTATGTAATACATCTGGCAAAGTTTTATTACAGTAATCAGGCAAAGTATTGTATTTGCTGTATGTAATACATCTGACAATGTTTTATTACAGTAATCAGACAAAGTATTGTATTGTATTGTATTTGCTGTATGTAATACATCTGACAATGTTTTATCACAGTAATCAGGCAAAGTATTGTATTGTATTTGCTGTATGTAATACATTTGACAATGTTTAAAGTAATCAGACAAAGTATTGTATTTGCTGTATGTAATACATCTGACAATGTTTTATTTCAGTAATCCGGCAAAGTACTGTATTGTATTTGCTGTATGTAATACATCTGGCAATGTTTTATTACAGTAATTAGGCAAAGTACTGTATTGTATTTGCCGTATGTAATACATCTGACAATGTTTTATTACAGTAATCAGACAAAGTATTGTATTTGCTGTATGTAATACATCTGACAATGTTTTATTACAGTAATCAGGCAAAGTACTGTATTGTATTCGCTGTATATAATACATCTGACAATGTTTTATTACAGTAATCAGGCAAAGTATTGTATTGTATTTGCTGTATGTAATACATTTGACAATGTTTGAAGTAATCAGACAAAGTATTGTATTTGCTGTATGTAATACATCTGACAATGTTTTATTACAGTAATCCGGCAAAGTACTGTATTGTATTTGCTGTATGTAATACATCTGGCAATGTTTTATTACAGTAATTAGGCAAAGTACTGTATTGTATTTGCCGTATGGAATACATCTGACAATGTTTTATTACAGCAATCAGAGAAAGTATTGTATTGTATTTGCTGTATGTAATACATTTGATAATGTTTTATTACAGTAATCAGACAAAGTATTGTATTTGCTGTATGTAATACATTTGACAATGTTTTATTACAGTAATCAGACAAAGTACTGTATTTGCTGTATGTAATGCATCTGACAATGTTTTATTACAGTAATCAGGCAAAGTGTTGTATTGTATTCGGTGTATGTAATACATCTGACAATGTTTTATTACAGTAATCAGACGATGTACTGTATTGTATTTGCTGTATGTAATACATCTGGCAATCTTTTATTACACTAATCAGGCAAAGTACAGTATTGTATTTGTTGTGTGTAATACATCTGACAATGTTTTATTACAGTAATCAGACAAAGTATTTTATTGTATTTGCTTTATGTAATAATTCTGACAATGTTTTATTACAGTAATATGGCAAAGTATTGTATTGTATTTGCTGTATGTAATACATTTGACAATGTTTACAGTAATCAGACAAGGTACTGTATTGTATTTGCTGTATGTAATACATCTGGCAATGTTTTATTACATTAATCAGGCAAAGTATTGCATTGAATTTGCTGTATGTAATGCATTTGGCAATATTTCATAACAGTAATTTATTCAATATCAATAATACATCTGTAGTGTTAAACAGTAGTAATTATTCAAAGTATAGTGCTGTATTTATTGTAATTGAAAATGAATGTAAACAAAGATCTAGTACATATGCATTTCTAAATTTAAGTAATCGAACAGAGTGTAATGTTGTATTTATTGTATTTAAAAATAAATTTAATAGCAGCAATAACCAGCAATACTTAGCCATAAACTCGTGTTTTTTCCAGTATATCTTGCACAGTGAATAAAGTTGGCAAATGTATCATTAGTCAGACAATCGATCAGTTGATACTCATGTAATGGGATACATATCGTCTCCACGCAAGTTGGTAATCAGGGGCAAACCGTGTTGGCCAGATTACCCCATTAATTGACTCATTAATGGCCGAATTTAAAGCAATCTACATACTTGATATGACGTCACTGCGCGCCACAGTACATCACCATACAAAGATAATGACGTAAATGTGTCTTATCAAAAGTAGCACATTGTAAACTCAGTTATTGACTAGATCATCTGTTCATGTTAACAAGCACTGAAAGTGAATTTAAATCGCGTTCCTCCTATTATTAGCCCATCTTGTGTTTTTTCAGTTGTGTCTCTATTTCATTGTCTGTGTCGTGTTCTGGTTACGTTCTACGCTTCCGTCTATAACTATTATTGTACCTAGTTCATTATTATCTCAAATTCTGTCGCAATGCATCGGCAATTATTCATTTGTATTAAGCTTGATATGAACATTTTAGCCAGCTGTTGATAACCAAAACGTTAAGCGATTCATTTCCTGTCATCATTTCATCCTTACAGTACGTGCACACGACGTGCTTTTGGACGCAGCGCTTAATGTATGTAGGAAGGCTGCCAACACTGCAGGAAGGGGACTGGTGTGTAACACGTACCGAAATACATGCAATATAAATTACCAGCATGATACGAACATATAACACGACCATCACTGCGCCACACGCACCGTACTCCTTTTCAAGTTTGTGTGTGGACATAGTTATATATTTCAGGTGACTGAGTGGATACTGGGATTAAGTGCGAGGAAATATAGGCTTTAAGGAACTTCAATAATGCAGTAATCCTAGTTTTATTCCAATTGTGTACAGGCTTAAATGCCAATTCATCATTCCCATAATCAGCAAGAATCCACAAAGTAGCGAGATTTACATTAATATTATTCCTGTCATATGTCGGTATTAATGATAGATGAACCAGGTTATCTTAAGTTTGACCCGGAGTATTTAGTCTTAAAACCTTTATATAGTCATGACAACATTTCGGTTCGAAATATCTGTCTATAATTGATGATATTAGTATTGGACAACAGTATGTGGACCTTACTCTTTACTGTAGATCTGCTTTTTTTATTGTTTT
The DNA here is from genome assembly GCF_978046115.1 of Saccoglossus kowalevskii. NCBI lineage: Eukaryota > Metazoa > Hemichordata > Enteropneusta > Harrimaniidae > Saccoglossus > Saccoglossus kowalevskii. Next base: position 21,756,431 of record NC_140654.1, read on the forward strand.
TTTTGGGGGGGGGGGTAGTGGCAAATAATATACACAAATGTTGACGTTTAATAGATCAAGTGAATATCTCGTTTTTAACCTTTTCACTACCAGTTACCTCTTTTCATCACAAATTCACAAAATAGTCCCATTTATTTAGTCTGCACTTTTCTTCAGGAGATTGAAACAAAAATAACCAAATTTGTTTAGTATAAACTGAAAATTTAGTAAAATTTTTACTGTTGGCTCCAAAATTAGGGTTCAATTGCAGAATTATTGAAAAATATGAGAACAAAGCGGAGAAACATTTGGACGCGATAGTCTGGTGGTGAAACTATTATATATTGTCTATAAGTTTATATATTGTTGATACGTTTAGCATATTTTCATTTTCAGCTATTTGACAATAGTAAAATGTACCATACAGATACAAATTTATTTCCTAGCCCAGTACAGTGCATGCTTTTATTTATTTTTTTTTCGTCTCTGTAACACGAAATGTAAAAAATGGAAATGACATTCATTTTTTTTAGTAGTATTCTATTGATTTTACAAGTAGTATAAAATTAAAATAAATAAAAATTGTGCAAAAATAAACAATATATATATTCGTATATACGATCTGTGAATATATCTGAAAAAGGCACTTCTGTCATACATACAACAACTGTATGTCACAAGTTACAACTATAACAAAGTAAAAGTCAATTATTAGAGTCAATTTTGAAGAAAAAAATAGCGTTTTATCTACATCTAACCAATATCTCGATAATAAATGTACATTTTGAGCGAAATATAGAATTCGACTTGCTGATGAGAACTCTCCGCAGGGTAATTATGTATACGCCTATAAAATTCAAGAGAAATCTATTTTAAAAATGACAAAATCCATAGATAAATATGTTCCTAAATTAAATGTTTTAATATAAGGCAGCAGTAGATTTAACCACTGAAATAGTAGCTCGTATGATTGAAGAGGGTCACGAACGGTGGTAGATACTGATTACTATAAGTATGAGAACCAACAAGTTATATTAACCCGTGAGGAAAAAAATGACTTTGTATTATCGTATTTACATATATTGTATTCATAGCAAAAATAATATACTAACGATATCTATATTTGTCACCATGATTTACAAAAACAATCTTGTTTAGGTTGTTTGCAGGCATGCAATGCTGCTGGCAATATAGGCACTACGTCAACACGATGCCGCTCTTGTAATGACGCAAGCAACGCGCTAATCGTGCCAGCTGCTTATCCAGTCTGGTCACGTACACCCCCCGCGAATTTTAATCGGCGCGAGCAATGTTTTGCCCCGTAGCTAGGAGACGAGGCCATTGATAATAATCATGGAGTGATGGAACGGTTAGATAAATACGTGGCAGGAATAAGTATGAAAGTAACTGCCCACTTGTCTGTGGCGTTTATTAGATTCAACCGCCGCAGCCATCATCGTCTGTTTTGCCCCCACCCAGACTTTACATCTTCAGTCCGAGCATACATTGGCGACGAATGTGTAGGTGTTATCGCGTTTTTTACGAGACAACAAGGCTATCATATGTTTTAGTGAATTGGTTCGGCATTCTAGACACAAAGGCAAAGACACGATTAATTATGGAGCATACATTATAATTTAACATAACGTACTACTTAATTAATACGCATGCGCATCAGCGTATTTGTTCGTTATTTTTTCAAGCCCGACTAATTGCAGGACTTTGTTAATAATTATGTAGCACCGTGTGCGTAAACATGTAGTACCATATGCATAATCTTGTAGTACACTGTGCATAAACATGTAGCACCGTGTGCATAAACATGTAACACCGTGTGCATAAACATGTATTACCGTGTGGATAATTGTGTAGTACTCTATGTTTAAACATGCATTACCACTTGATTTAGGATGTAGTATTGTGTGAATAAACATGTTACATTACAATTGAGCCGTGTGCATAAACATGTAATATCGTGTGCATAACATGTAGTACCCTGGGTTTAAGCATGTATTGCCACTTGATTTAAGATATAGTATTGTGTTCATAAGTATGTTATATTATAATTGAGCTGTGTACATAAACATGTTAGAGCTTAGTAGAACTGTGTGCATAAACATGCAGTATCATGTGCATAAACATGTAGTATCGAGTGCATAAACATGTAATAACGTGTGCATAAACATGTAGTATCGTGCGCATAAACATATAGCACCGTGAACATAAACATGTAGTATCTGGTGAATAAACATGTAGTATCGGGAGAATAAACATGTAGTATCGGGTGAATAAACATGTAGTATTGAGTACATAAACATGTAGAGAAAGTAAAAGAAGTGCTAGAGTACAAAAATAATTAATAAACACCCACAGCCATGTGGTAACAGAAATTTTTCCTATTTTATTATCAACGGATGCGACACCAAAATTCATGGTTCAATATTAAGATTAGGTCTTACACTCTCACTGTAGTTTACAGCTTAACTTCCTCACTTCATATTAAACAAACAAGAATACTGTTTTCAGTCATAGTTTGGTATGTATATTAACTAATCACCCCAAATATATTTTCTAATACATCTAAGCCTAAAATACAACTAACTTTCAATGAGAACTTTGTCAATATTGAAATAAAATGCATATTATAAAAACATCTATTACTATAGTGTAAATCGCAGAACTAATAATCAAATAAACAATTACCTTCTAAGGGAAATTATGATCCCTTCACGTGACCCTTTGAATTTCTCATTTTTTATTTTACATCGGCGATATTCTCGTCTAAAGGCACATAAATAATCTCTATAGTTCTCTCTGAACATATAACATTGTATCTATATCTGTGGGTTTTGACCTCTGATGTTGAATAGGATTTTTAGCAAGTGTTATTGCTCCCTGGTTGTCACAATACAAAACAAATCAAAATGATGACCAGGAATATCACAATTCTTTAATAACTTCCCTTCCAGTATAATTGCAGTTAACATTGAAATATACTCAGCTTCACATGTAGATAAGGGTACAGTAGCTTGTTTGCTCGACTTCCAAGAAATCAAAGGACCCACACTAGTCCACAACTGTGCTATGTGATTTTTCTTCTGTCCTTTGAGTTTGCCCAATCGGCATCATAAATCAGAATGAGGGGGTCAACTGACTATCTGAATATCAACTATTGATCAATGGCTTAGGATATGTTTAGCCATTATCACGTGGTAAGAAGTGGGATTTGCTAAATATGGTGACAACTTTGTGACTATGTAATGAAGATTAGGTCTAGTTGCTGTCATTACATATAACAAACTGCCAGCTATTTCTCTGTACAACCTTGCATCAGAAGGCTCAGCCAGGTCATTACAAAACTTGTTTAAATTCATGTCTAAAGGAATATACTTTGGTTTACAATGTCGTGAAACCACGCTATCTTTTCTAGGTCTTATACTTTTGTTCCAAACCATTCTTCACCTGTTCACGACTTGAATTACAGCTGCAGGCTATTAATAATTCATCTACCCGGACAACTGCAATTGTCATTCCATTACTATAATGCCTAGTATATGAGGATCTACAGCAGACCCCTGTTATATCAAATGCGAATGTAAGAGATTATTCCAGTTTCTACCACATCGTTTTAACCCATACAAAGACGTTTTCCTCTTCATCTCTAGCTTCAAATCTTTCTGGTTGCTGCACATGTATTTTATAATCTACAACGTTTAAATATGCCACTTAATGTACCACGGGTGGTGAGAGAATGTTTCCTCGCAATCTATATTGGGCTTCTGGCCTGGCCATAATGTTATGTATAATTATTTTGTTTCAATTTAACAGCACACATCCAGTGGCTTCCACTGCCTCGCTGCCTTGTTGCAGTTTGGTCAACTAAAAAATATAATTCTTACTAATTTCTCACAGCCTTTCGCCAACGTATCGCAATCGAGTACACCCTGGTATGATTTGAGATTATAATAACAATGAACAAAATAATTCATCTATCTCATCATCTACTAAGTAATCAACTAAATATTTAGGGTGGCCTATTTTGGGAATCTACCAACATTTAGAATCTACATTTTCAACTTCGCCAAGACCAACAGCTCAGATGGTAAGTTCACGTTTTCCATCACTATTGTCCCCAATCTCCATACACTCATCATTTATCACGAAATTAGTCTCTTCATTTTCAGCATTTTGACAACCTTGTACAGGTTCTTTTTTTTAGAGAATGTCACACATCTCACCCTGTTTACATTTTGTATCTGAGTAAAATATACACAACGCAATACACACCCTGCACACAGTCACCCCCCACAATCAAACTGTGTTTGATCGAACTACATTTTTTAATTTTAAAAACATCTTCAACATTGCAATGGCCCATAATTTCATGCCACTCTTTAGGTGAATACTATTTAAATACTAAAAATTCTCTTGTTTCCGAATACTGAATGTTGTGCCTTTTGTACGTAGTTCGGCAGAATTTTGTCGAAACTCAACACAAGTCTCCCCTCCTCCACTTGGTTTCAGCGTGGACGGAGAAAATGTTCTGACCGAAAGTAGTCACATAGCCGGCACCTTCAAGAACGACGCTCTCTCTGTCGCCAGTTGCATCTATTAAAATAACACATGCATAATAATGATAGAGTAATAGATCATTTGACCTGCTCTGCTGCCAGTTCAATAAAATGACATAGACGGCAACAAAATCACTATCAAATCTAACAAACTGTGACACACCATTTACGATGTCAGTGGTTGTTAATCAACACAATTGTACCTAAACCTATTTTGAAGTAAAATGAATGACGTTCGCTAGCTTCACTGTCTGTTTGTAGATAACCTTCTGTTTTACTATGGTCAACAGATTTTACAGTATCCCTTGACTTTAACGTACTGCAAACCTCCATCTTCATAACAAAGTCGACACCTGGGTTTATAGCCTTTTGAGCTACTCTTATTTGGTTATTTCACGGACTTACTCGTGTCGATGAAGGAAATAAAATAATACTAGAGTACAAAATAAAAACAACAGCCATCTTCCCTGTTTTATTATGCACGCATTCGGAAGTGCACAAAGTAAATTTACAAAACTCATGGACCAATAAGATTAGGTCTTACACTCTCACTAGAGTTTACAGCCTAAACAACGTATATATAAACATGCATTACCGCGTGCACTACGATGTCAAAGTAGTTTCGAGTACATAAACTTATTACAGTATAATAGAACTGTGTGCATATACATGTAGTAATATGGATTCCAAGTGTTCAAAGCTTTTACAACTATGTTTTAAAGCGGAGGTGTCGTCACCTACCGATGCGGCAAAAGGCCATAGCGTGTCGTTGTTTACAAACAAGTGTCTACCCGTGAGCCTTTGCGTTTTTAGCGTGCGTTGTCATTATGGATTAATTTTGAAATGATGAGCAGATGTGATGCGGGATTCAACAACTCCAAACGAAACTCTGTTATTCAATGTCTTAGGGTTGAGACACATGAACAACGTGGCGTGTAATCCAATGCATTCCAAAGTTCCTTTGTCCACCTCCACAACACAGATGCAGTAATAATATTTACCAGTTGGACGGCAGAGGCGACGGTACAAAAATTTACATGGTGGGGCGAGATCTGAAATCTAGACCCTCTGAAACGCTTTTTCCTGCATTTTGAGGAGCAAATTTTGTTTTTCGGGGGCGACCACTCCTTTGCCCCCTCCCGTAATCATCACACGTATTCTCTCGTTGATATTGGCAAGGTTTAAAAAAAATATTTAAGTATGCAACGTACTTTCGACAAATTTATGTCTGTAATATTCGAAACTACCCTAAATTGCAATAAACAACTCGTCCCCTATGCGATTTTAACAATATTTGCGAACTGTCCAGTTCTCACTATACGTGAAAACCGTGATACTGTCTTAGTTTCAGCGAACGTCAAATGAAGCACGACTGGTACATTATTTGCGCACTGATTTTTATTCACTCTAGCATATCAAAAAATATTTTGCATTTTGAGTTTGCATAAACCTTCTCAAATATCATATCTTACTCATAATAGAATTCGTGCATCATCTGGATGAAATAAAGAAAGTCACATGAATGGCGACAGCTTAATACATCGCAAGCATCACGATCCTAAGTAATGAACAAACAGGGGAAAACAAAGAAGACAGACAATTATTACGTAGCTATCTGAATTACGATCGGCGCTTCAAAAAAAAAAGACGGACAGTCGTGACGACATTTACAAATGACCGATTACAAATAATGTTGTTTGTGTATATCAGAGACCGCCTGATGTTAAAACTGATGCAGCCCGGGGCATATCTATTACTTTTAACCTTTAAATTGTCAGATAGTATAGTTTTAATATAAAACATGTTTGATGTTTTAACGATAATTGCATGGCGTAATAATATATTGCGTTGAATGCGTAAAACGATTAATTATCTCAACTATTCAGCATCGAAAACAAAGCGTACGTTTCTGCGCATAAGTAAAATACTGTGCATACTTTTCATTCTAGCAAGTTATCAGTTAAGTGTACAACTGACATGATGTATATTCTTCGTTGCGTTGAAACGGGGCGTGACATTAGTTGAAATGATACTAAATCAGTGTCAATTTTAGGATGAAGATTTTAGCTCCGAATTTGTCTCGGCATCAACGATTTCAACATGTTGCTGTACAAAACAATACTAATCGTGAATTTACGAGTTAATTTTAAATGTATTTCCTGGATCGTGTAATAATTGTTATTTGTAGATAAAATATTTCTAACAAAAATATTGCACTCCCCGATAAATTGTCAACACATCATAAAGCAATCACTGTACTTGCACGAAGTATAGTAATTCAAAACAGGGGAATACATCTCAGTTCTAAACAGTAATTCTAAACAGAAGTAAGTCAGAAAGAAAAATCGTGTTCAAGTCTCTACGGGTTTCAAAATACATATGTAGAACAAATCTTACAGAAACCTTATCACCTTGTGCTCAACTTCTTTACATAATGTTCCATGTATAGAAGCGACGCAGAAATAAAAACGGACAGGAAAGAATACTCAGATGACTACTTTAAATTTTAAGCAGATTGATATTTGACATGACAAACACGCTGAGAGATTGTCGACTCAAAATCTCGACAGCGATAAACGTCGCTTACACGTTAGCAGACAGCGCACTAATCATTGTTAAGCTTATCTGCTATTTCAAATAAAAATCTAAAGTCTACTTTCGTTTTATTCATAAAGCACTCTCGCGTTTTTGCCTACAATGAAGCCAACTCAGATGTAATTTTGTAATATGGGATCCGTGAATACAAAGGACTAAATATTTTGACTATAGGCAATTCACAACATGGTACAGTTGTTTGCTTACACACTCAGTACAATAGCGGACATCGCGAACTACTGGCCACAGCGAAACGGTCTGCGCGTATGCCCGTAAGGGAGAGACGTCAATCACACACGGTGTATGCATGTGATTTTTAATTAAAATCAGAAGGCATTCAGAACAACACGTCACTACGTTACAATGAAATCGACAATATCACCAGAAGCAATATCACTTTCTTTCGAACGGCAAGCCTTACGAATATCATCGCGAGGCACTAATGACATTCAGCGACTGAGGATTGTATTATCGCAAGAAAAAAATCTACTATTCAATTAGAATATATGATAGATACATTATAACAGGTACACTATTTTTGTCCTCGTTAACATAATCTCGTAATGGTGTATCGAAACACAAACAATTATTAATATACACATATTCTAAGGTTTAACACAAATCATAACCATGGAAACCACATTCAATATGTTGGCAATCTGCATTGGAATATGCAAAGATTAAAGATCGTGCAGTCTATTCTTAGTTCATTCAGAGAAATTCTACAGCTAAGAAATTTCAAAGATCGCCACGTGAGTTATTGGATGGTTGTTGTGTTCATCATTTCGTTCTCTCAGTGTATGCTTCAAGGAATCCCACAATCATAACTTTTAATAGTACACGTGTTTCACGGCACTAGGCTGTCAAAGCAATGATCACATTCATACAGACCTCTTTCTTCAAGACAATCCACTCCGCCCCAAAAGATAGCCCCGTTTGCTAGTTCACATGTTCCCGCAGCCACAACTGATTACGATTAAAAGAATGCTAAAAGCAACGACATTTCAGACAGTAACTAAGTACAATGGTTTACCGATTGGTAGATTACAAATTTTCATTCGGAATGCGTTGCGTTGACCTTAGAATACATGATTAGAATACATTGGATTCTCAGCCAAAGATATAATCGTTCATTGGAGATAAGTAGTTGTCAATTATATCTCCCTAGTTAGTAATATCCCTGCAAACTTTCTCAATGTTATGCAATCAGATAAAATAATCCAGGCAGACACATTCACATGTGTGTGCAATAAATGTTAGTGCGTTAAATGCGTCATGAACCAACAGGCAACTGGGCGTTTATTCATAGATATAGCCGTGTGGTCCGTTTCTTTGGAGCATCCCTTTTGCTACTTCGGCAACTTCAACGTCTTACTTTAATTTGACTCTTAATTTTACACGCACTTCACAGGTATGTTATGCTGCATTTTCCGGTTTTGCATTGTGCGGTATGACCAACAACTGCGATTTAAAACTTGCTAATTTGGACGTTGTGTGAAATAAATTAGTTGATGAACCATACCCGGGTCTTTGTAGTTCTGTTGGTAACATTGACTTTAGTAAATAACAAAAGTAACCTCGAAATCGACATGGTGCACTTATTATCAATTTTTAAATTGGACATGCAGTGTATGGGCAGTGTATGTAATAGATTAATAAATGAATGATTCAGTGAGTCAAAGAATCAATCAATCAATCAATCAATCAATCAATCAATCAATCAATATATCGATTGGTCTATCGATCAATCAATCAACATATTTGTTTGTTTTATAAGGGAAATAACGTATATACGTAAACCAAAACAACTCATTGTTTTTCTCTGGTGCAGCCTAATTATATACTGACTTTCTCAATGTAATAGGCAAAGCATTGGGCAAAGCCATCAAAATTCCCCCATCAACAACTACTTCTCTAATTTCTATATCTGCTAAAACTGATCACTCAGTTTCCAGGACCACACCTGCTTTATGACTTCACTTCTTAAAAAAATAACTTCTACCTTCTCTATATTCACAATTTGAAAACAGGTGCTAGTTCACATTGCAAGATGGCAGTCATTGAAAAGAAACATATTTGCAAATTCCTCTTCGTATACTGTATGGTACGGGAGTAGTTCGTTGGATTGGCAAAGACGACAGTAAAACCTTTTAAATGTTGTACAATTCATAATTTGGTAAACAATGGTGGCAGCTTCAAAGCCTACCGTTTGTCTGCGTACACAACTCCCGATACAGTTGAATATAAGGAGTTTTTGAAAACATTAAGCAAGACATTGATCACTGCAACCGATAGAAACCGGCTCTATTGTGATATTTGTACTGTCGATTCACAGCCTTGGGATTTTCTCCCGAATAAATGTTTCCAAGTACAAATATTAGAAAAATTCAAGCGTAATAATATTGAATCTCACTTCTATATTTCATCTGAAACTGATACATTATTTCGGTTGAAGCCAGGTATGCAATTAAACGTTTCGGAGTGAGTCCCTCGCTATAAATATAAATCACCCTCTTGATAATGGCGTGTTCCTAAATCAAATCGGGCGTTTAAATACGCAGCTGTATGGTTTGCCACTTAGCAGGTAATATTGCTGATTTAGTGTCCTATCCATCATTGCGGGGAATTATGGATATTCACATTGGTTTGTCATTTATTACAGCAGAAAATCACCAGCTATGACGAAATATATCAATGAGTGTCTGTTTACATCACGGGACAGAAGGGTGTTGTGAGGGCATATCCCAAAACAACTCTCCGTTTGCTACTAAGTATTGGGCAAAATCAACTTAATTTTCACATCATTAAATCATTCTCCAATTTCAACTATTTGTTGCTCTGACCAATCAGTTGACAGGGCCACATCAGCTTTACGACTTGTCTTTCTAATATCTCCACAATCTCAACAATACACTGACACTCCTAGACCAGCTGCTTTTTAGTTTGCACTGGGGAATTAAGAATAATGGCAATCTTCTGCTGCAACGCAGTCGATGATTGGTTATTCGAGCTGTCAATTATTTTGCCGGTGTATAAATGTATAATAAATACCCAATAACTGTAAGACGACAGTGTTTTTATCACAAACCAAAATTATTCATTGAAGTTAACGAGTACGTATACCCATTACGTACTGCCTAGATATTTGTCAAAAGTCTGGTACCAGTATGCTGTGTGTGATCAGCCTTGTACATTGTTTTCATCACAAGTTCACTTAAACTTGTCACGTGATTGTCAGTTATCATTGTTCATTCATGCTTGACATTTCATCGGCTGAATCTATAATATCTCAAAATTAGAATAATTTAATCGGGTACCGATTTAGATAATCTCAAGTAATTCTCGAATTTAAGTTTAGTTGAATAGTGATTTTTTTTTAAATCCATGGCATTAGCGACAATGTGTAACTATGAGTGACATTAACATCGTTTATACTGTCAAGCTACGAAGAGTTATCACACAAAAGACAATCGTGTCACCGCATTGATGTACAACGTACGTTTAAATGCGCCACACTCGTCTAAAACTATTCGGTTTCTTACACGGCAGAAAAAGAAATGTTTTTGGTATTCGATAAATCATGACTCAATGCTGTTTTTTTTTTACTATATGCAAATCAGGAAAATGTAATCAAGCACAATTTAAATATAATCTACGTTGCCTGTTTACTTTGTAGTATAATTTGCACTACCCGGGACGACAACGATGACGGCAAATTCGTAAATTTCAATAGTAAGTTCTATGCCCAGGGGTGATTTACTATCAAACACCTGATTAAAGACATGACACAAAATGCCATAGATCTAAATAGATGTGAATAAAATACAACCTATACAATTTTTGCCCCGGGTCGACACCAACACTGGGTAATCTTAGCTAAGTATGAAAAAGAAAAAAAATATGTTAACGCAAGTCGCATAGTAATGCCATATGGAGGTTAGTTATCTCACAACATTGCTCATTATATCTACTTTGGTATTAAAGTTCAGATGAAAAAAGAAACTGCATTTTGTCAAATAATCTGCATATGTACTTCAGGCCCTTGCATAGCAAAGTGGCTGGTAAATATAGGAGAAAGTGAGATAATGTTGGAAGAGTGTGAAAAATTGATAAAAATGAAAATCGTCTATTTTGTCATGTAGTCTGGCAGAAAGCTGGATTGGTTACGTTCACGGCTAAGTATGACGCGGAAAAAACGGATTATGTAGCCTCCTTAAAATCTCAAGTTCAGCTGGATTTTTCAATGGCCTATAATCTCCAAATTTAGGATTGTTGATGGAAAGCTCTTCATCAATATACCTGAACTTGACACAATAATCCCTCCTCACATTAACCAAGGTCAGAACACGTCAGTGACACGTACACCTGTACCCATATACCATTTCAAATGAAATGGACCACGTCAATTATTGTTAGGTTCAAGGACGTATCATCGTCAAGTTCGACAACTTGACAATGTTTCTGTAGAGTACTCATTAATACCCATGAGTTGAATTAAATCAAACCCATTATAAGGAAATGTCAGTCAAGTTAGTCGAATCAAGGGGTCTTAGTCTGAAATAAAACTAATTATTAGATTTAGTTTTTCAGGAATGCACCTCTTACGCCTCAATCGGAATTCATATGGATGTGGAAATAAATGATAATAAATGAAATATTGTAAACAATTGTCATAGCTTGATAAATTGTTCGTATGTGCATATCTCAAGTTTTGTACATTTCTATGCTTGCATCAGTTTTTATATTTTTTTTATTTTACATCTGGTACTTATAATAATATGCGTATTTGAGTGATCGAATTTCTTTTATTTTGTTGAATTGCAGCGCGCGAGTATCGTCGTCAAATGGCACACATGACAACAAACACGATTGGGTCATACATTGTGCAACATCAGAAAAAAACCACTTTATGACTGCATCGCATCGCTTGATTTGAAATCCTAGCTTGGCAATTATGAATCGCATAAAGCGGGGTGGCTTTTATAGGTCACGTAATGTGTTTATCTAAATATCGTTAACCCCACTCACGTTTATTTTTTTTATTAAAATTTGTCAATGTATGTACTCATCAGTTGTTCTTACCAGTGAACTGTATTCACTGGTTCACTTGAAATGTACACGTACACTAGAATAACTAAGTAGACGTGTTGTCACTTCTGCGCTCCTCGCATACTGCATGTGTTAGAATAATTGCGACGAGCCCACCTAACCCCACACCTATATAGCACATATAATGAACACACAATCTCGATATAAAACGCACATCTGTAAGTACAAAAGTACATATAATACCCATGATGACGTCAACAATTTTAAAGGTAACAAAACAAGTGTCTACGCTGATTCGTCTTTGAAATATTCGATAATTGGTTCATTTTATGCCGTTTATTGACTATTCTCGGACGCACGGATTCACTGTAATATAACAGACCACTTATCGTCATCACAACATCTGAAGCGCCACAGTCAATTAGTTGCTAAGCGACTGGATGTATACAGTGACTAGATATTGCTTTCTCTTTTTGTTCCAATATTTTTCTAATTTCCAACTATCTCACACGCACATGCATATTGCATTTATTGCATTTGTTTTCCCAGCGGTGACTATTCTTTGATGGCTTATTCGGTGGATAAACTTTAAAATTACCAGATTACATATATAAAATAAGTTATTATAAAATTACGGTGTTTTGAGTTTAATTAGTTACTTGTTATTCATTGTTGTTGCAGAAGGAGGTAATCGTATCTGCAAAAAATATAACAGGTTATTTCTCCTACGTATGTGAGATACTATTATGGCTGTGAATCATTTCAAATTAAGGCTGCGTTTGACCACCGAATTAACAGGCGTACGTGTGGACCTTTCCATGATTTTTTATAACGAGTTTTGCCACAAAAAAGGTAATTCTAACAAAAAAAGCAACATCCACCAAATGTTTACATTTCATTTAAAAGATTAATATTCATTACTGAAATTAAAATTCTATAATCCTGATGATAACACAACATACAAACTGCTGTTTGTTTATATCATTTGAGCATTTCATAAATATTCAGATGGAAGCCTACTTATAAATGAATTATACCCAGAAATGTCCATTTCACAAAACATTTTAATCTCGGCCAATATGTTGACTAAGAAACGTTTGAGGTCTCAAGTTCATTTCTGGGGAAATTGATAATTATACTTCTAGTGAATATCGGCCATTTTGTTGAAACCAGCAGGACGCTATTGTTAGTTCATATATTGAGATAATATGCCATATCTTAATCTGTTAGTCTGTGATATAGGTTAAAACAAGTAAATATTTTGACCAAGGAGCCATTTAAATTGATTTATAGCTCCAAAAAGTGTACATAATAAAATGAAATGTAATTTATGACCAATTTTCTACAAAATATAAAAGCAGGTTTCTACTTTCAATGATTTATGGAAATAGTTTGTCCACTTGAGCCTTTTATGATATTAATAAAGTTACGGTGATTCGGATCATGCATATTCATGATCTGATTCTTTTCCCAGCCAAACTTGAGCTCGGCAATAGATAACGTCTATCCTCGGTGATATTTCATATTGGGGTGTGATTTGTTTAGCGGTTTTCAAGCAGATACATCAGGTTTATTGTGTGGGTCACCTTATTTGCGCCTCATGTTAAACCTTGAACCTTTGGTATTATTCAATGAATCATTTTGTTATCAATTTATCATGACAGTAACATGGTGGGACTGTTGTTTTTTTTGTTTTTTTGTTTTTTAGGAAACCTATATTTCGAGATTAAATTATGTGTTTCTCATTATCCTATGTTAAAAACTGCTGACTGTATAGATATGTCATTCTACAAGAAATCTAACCTATAAACGTTGCGGTATTTCATTCGCGATATGACACTCCACTAACGCATATGCACGATGATAGTACGGCAGTTGTTTGCAATGTTTGATTGATATACTTCAGCACAGACGGTGACATTCATCAACTGACCAATGCACGAAGTTTATTTCTTTTCCCATGATTCAACGCAGACTACGTATGACTGTCCTATATAGTGTATGACATTTGCATACAATGTGGATAGGTGCTACACGTCACTAGCATGGCGCCTAGGCGTTAGTGAAGTGTTGCATACATTCTAGTTCAAGGAGGTTCGAGTCAATTACAAGATTTGTGTCCTGTTTGTTATGTTTTTAATATTATGAGTCCATACCATTAGGATAAAATAAATACAAAAATAGCTTTGTTTGGTTGTTTTTTTTACCATATCTCCGGATTTTGTTCGTTGATATACGATGAAAATGTCCTATAATATTATTGATATGAATCTTAATTTTGAAAAATATTTAAAAGAATTTGACAAATAATTTAGTGAGTTTCGAAGGTGAAAATAGTTTGCCATTATATACAATGGGAGATTTTCAAAAGACAAAATTTTAGTTTGGCTCAACCTGATTTAATTGGGATTAGGATGAATTTTATTTATTAAAATCCATTTTATTCACAAGTATCGATTTACTGAATATCATTCACTACAAATCTCCCAGCACTTTATATTCTAAAACACGCACCTTTCATTTGCCAATATCTAATTTATTGAAAGTATTTGAGTAGCGCCTGGGCGTAGTTCGCCATCCACAACTGCACACCATATTAAGGGATAACACGTGAGTTAATGAGATCACGTGGGTCAATGAATATAATCACCTTAATCAAAAAAGGTTACTCAGCCTCAACGTTTCAATATCACCTCAGATTTCACTCGCATCAACACAACAAACACGTGAATACATACATTTATGAGATGTAATTGACATCGTTCGGTCAATGCCAGTGATTGCATTCAATTATGCTCATTAGCCATTTAAATATATGCAAGCCTCGTACATAAATTGATAAATTATCATATAGAATGTGCTTATGAATAATTTGAAGATTGTCTGTTGACTACGTGACATACGTGAAATTGATACTCTATCCTATCGTTTTATCTGCTGTAAAACATTGCGGTATTTTATTCACACAACACGATATCATTTGATCCTCTCTTATTTGTGAACCTAGATGTTATTTATTAATCACATAAAACACATAGAAAATCGCGGGATAACAGACTTCTCTTTATTATAATTAATTTAGTGACGCGCTTTTGATCATTTTCGATATTGACAACTAAAATAATGTTCTTGCGATAAGTCAATCTGTTTCGGATGAAAAAATAAAAATAAAAAATCAACGAGTCAGGGAGATGAAGATTTGTTTACTTTAGAGCGTTTACTTTACTCAGAAAATTCCATTCATCAATGTAGTAGATATTATAGATATGTGAGCAATCGTAGTTAGATTTTTTTTAGCACTTTGTCATAATTATACGAATTTTAAAAGTGACCGCGTGGGCTAATGCAATCCCGTAGATCAGTTGCATTGTGCATACACGCCACTTATGAACTGATTCGTCGGTAGTGTTATAGCATCTTGTGAACCCAACCCATTAATTTGACAGCTTACGTTCACGTTTATATAAATTGCAAATTGAAATCTGTCAGAAAATAAAATTGAAAAGAAAATTCTTCTATTATGTTTTATGTGATCATGATGTATTGCGAATGTGACGACAAGTTGCCGAATGGAAATTCTGTTTAACAATGATTACATTTCGTATTTGCCCAGTTTATATTACTATGACAACAAGAATGCTGTATTCCGTGCTGACATAAAGAGATGGTCGTTTTCAGTATTGTAATATACGTGTGAAATATATTAATAGCTCACAAAAAAACGCGACAATAATTCACTTCAACAATACATGCGCATGTAATTCGCCATTTTGTTTTCATGCTCGGCCTATTTCTAATGCTATATTAATGAACAGATCGCTCACACTCAATCTTCCTCAAGTATATAAACGACAAAAACAAAGTATAACATAATTATGACGCATGCGCATTTGAAAAAAAAGACAAATTAATTTATTAAAAACTATAACTAGTCTTTTTATATTGACTAGTGTTACGCTCCATTAAACCGCATACTTTGCAGACGATTTTACACTAATGAATACAATAATTTGAAAGATAATTCCGTTCGAACTCATCTCAGCAGTTACTGTAATTGCGATAATAGGTTTGTGAACAAATGTACGGTCTCGTATATCTTCCACCTCTACCTGTCAATTGCATTCATCCTTTTTTGGTATCAAAGGAAAATAAAATATATAAATCGTTCAGCTAATTGAACAGAAGTACTAATTACATTATACAATATTAATGACATAAAAAATGCGTAAGGTTATAGAGATAACTGATGTGCAGATAATATTTTCGATAATAGACAAATAACGGGTTAATTGGGAGCGCGCCAAGAACCCCACAAAATGCAAAATCTTACTGGCAACAGTCGTGTGCACAATCAGCAAGATCAGATTCTTTTCCAACTGACTGCACCTTTTAATTTCATAGACATGGACTGTCTCAAACACTTTCATTTTCTGCCATGCTTTTATCAAGGCACTTTTAACTGTACACGACATATTTAACGTATCTTCCCATGCACTTACAAACCACTATTGACATCCTTTGCTGCTGTTTCGTATTGCATATTCGACTACAGTTAGTATGCATTGACATTCTACGCATCACCAATATACTGCGTTGCGTTTTGTTGCAGTTTCAAAGACGTGGTTCAAACGGGAAATGCAGTGAAAATACATAAATATGCAAGGTCATTGGCATTCATATACTGATCATTATACAACCGCTTACATACAATTCATAGATAATTTTTAAAGGATATTCCGACCTCTTGTAGTGTAAATTGGTTAATTTAATTATTAAATTATTCGACTTCCAGTTCGCAACTTAACAGGATTTATACCATTATAGACGGTTATTACATGGTGTTTCTAATTTGTCATAAGTTGTGAAGTTGGTGATCGATATTTATGACCGAGAAACAAGCCACACGGGTTAATCGTTGACATACATTAGTTACTTGTCAATGAAGTAATCGATTGAAGTGAATAATTAAAATAACAATACAACCATACATATATTCAATAATCGCTCGTGGAAATCAATTATTTTATGCAATTTAAATCTAAATATTGACAATACAGTCATTGCAGAAGGTCCTTTGGAATAACAGAAAATATGTCATCAGTGTAGTATCAAATTTTTGCTATGCAATTACGCAATAATTGCAGGTTTTACACATGTACATGAACTCTGGCGAACAATTTCAAAAATATTAATTATAATTGTAATTAAAAGTTATAATACTATCAAATAAGCATATAACAGATTTAAAAGCAACCGGACGCAGTTACTAACTGCTGTTACAATTGGATCTATTGCTTGGTAAATAAGTCCATCATTAAAGCATTTTGTTTCACCCCCACCCTTCATGGTCGTTATATTAGATTTTTTGCATGCAAAACAAGTGATAAAATAATACATAATTCCCCATCCCTACCGCCCGAGACGAGGCTTGAGTGGTTTGTTATAATGTTGTATGTATACGTCAATGCAATGGAATACACAGTTTGATATAATAGGTGTGAACATCATCAGCAGCATATTTTGATGTCCTTCACCAAATCATAGAATTTCTCGCACACACTTCACTTCAAATATTTAATAGTTGCCAATTTAGCATTTCGTCTTTTCATGTGACTTAACTCCCCTAGTATATTACCGAACTGAATGTTAAAATGCTACTGATGAATGAATGTGCATATTTAGAAAAGTTTTTGTTCAATATGCTGATGTATATACTAAATACTACAATAAATACAAGAATGTTACTGATCACGTGCATTTACATTGCGATAATGCGCATTGCTTATAGAATGCTGGCATGTACTATTATTTCATATGAATTTTCATAAATCAATTGAAATAAATTACCAGTTTATAAGCGAAAAATAGTGCGTAATGTACGATGAACTATAGCCCAGTAAGTATCTCATTAGGCAATATTGAGACAAATATTTATAAAATGACCGAAATATCTACAATCTTTGCAATGTTGTTGTATAAGGCAGTAAACTGAGTAATGTAACTCTTTGATGTGAACAGGATTAAAGTTCAGCGACACAGTAATGCATTTCGACAAATTGTCGGATTACTATACTGATATGGCCTTCTATTCAATTTCATTGCTTTGGGCCATAATACACATATATTAAAGATTGTACGATATGAACAGGTCACACGAAACCATGGTAACCCCGATCATAAAATGAGCAGATCATTTCGATTGTTTTTCACTATAGTATGAAAAATAATATTCACGATTTAGATGTCGATTATTTATGGTTGTCAATTGCATGATAAAATCCCCGACTCCTCATCTCAACCTAGTTACGTTTTGTATGTATGCGCACGCGTAGAGGATAATACGGATATTACTTCTCATTTATCTCTGTGCAATGTGTCATGAAATCTTAATATGATATTTTTTCTAAACTTTACTATGAAGATGCAGATCAATTTCAATAAAACATTGACTCCAACTATATTAGCGCCGCTAAGTTATATTCACCGGCTCCTGCAGCAACCTAAATCTTCTTTTTTTCAAAAAACAAAGCAAAAATAATATGAATTCATGGGAAGGCATACTTCTTATTAAATATGGCTGACTACCATGACCAGTTGAACCCTTGAAGACACATACATCGATGATCAGTTCTGAGAAATATACATGTGTGAAGAATTGTCTACCATGAGAGAAAGCGCTACCAATTGAAAAACCGAATATTACAAGAAAAAAAAAACAAAAAACATCCACAACTCTATCGCTTTAATGAACCCAATATTAATATATAATATGTGAATGTTTCACTAAACAGCTGGATCGGTGCGATCATATTGTAAAAAAAGCATCCTTGAATTATTTTTTTTTAATGTATCTTTTGTAAAAACTACCGAAGGTCATGTTTGAGTGTCATCTTCAAGAAATCGACGGGATGCATAATAGTCCAGTGGATTTAGGGTATGACCCGGAATAAAATAATACATTAGCGAATTTTGTTTCAAACGTTGGCTAAGGTCACTGAGAATGACCAAAAAAAAACCCAAGACCTAAACCGTTGGGCAATTTTTTTTAGAGCATGTTGAAGATTTATTGGTTTTTAGCACTGATTTTACCTACTGCAGATGCAATAACCTCTAATTACCATTGAAATGTATTACTGTGTAGCTACAATATTTTAAAAACAATGAATGAAATATAAATCTGCATCTGTAACAGATCACTTCAACATGCATGATGACGTCATATACATGATGACGTCATTGCTGACGTCAGAAGTCCGTCGACCGTGTGAAGCCGATGTCTTTTAAAGGCTAGTAATCTAATTTGATTTTTAGGTCAACCCGGACAAAATTGCAACAGAAAGTTTCTTTGCAGATTTAGCAACAATGGACATCTTCAAAAAACATATCAATAGTCTACCAAAATCGGACAAAGGTATTTCAGGTATTGATATTGCCCATAAAATGGAAATATTAAGCCATTTTATTGATGCAGTAAGACGTACATATACAAATGTATATGGGATAATAATGGTCAATATATCCACATATTTATCACACTTTACCACATATTTAGTCAGCCAAACATTTTTTTGCGCATGGTGAAGCAAATAGCGCCCTCTATATGCATGTACAGCGCCGCCAAGTGGTGATATTTTCAGAAATATACAGGGTCTGGTGTTAGTCTTGTTTCATTGGCATTTTGTCAGTATAAATTCTACACAATATGGAAAACTCTGCGATTATTGTTCATATATCATAAAAAACAAAACTTCAGGAATATTTGGGGCATATTTAGATCCATCATTCGCCAAATCAACATGATACTTTGCTGCAGTTGGTCTCCATAACTCGCACCTCCCACAAATTATACATCTGCATAAAAACATACAAATGAATCATGTTTATCAAAGTATATTTGATTGTATCAAGATCCAGATTGGATGAAATTCCACAGCTTACACCTCTATATTCATCACACATGGGAGAGCATGTTAGTCCATGTTTTCTACATGTGCAACGTGTCGTACGACAGTCTGCTTTACATTTACATCTGATAACTTTTAGTAATTTGTCAGCTGCAGGAGGCTCGTCAGTTTCGATAGCAAACAATTTTCTCTTCTTCACTTTCCAGCCCCATTCTTCTGAATTAACATGAGTTTGCCCTTTCCACATCAGAACCTGGTCGTATACCCGTTGACTATGGTAACCTACAGCTGCAGATGTTGGTGGAATATTATCAGGCCCTACACATGTAACGCTTGTAGCAACTTTCTGATAGAATTTTCCCATTATGAGTGAATCAAATGTTTCATCGGACTTGCCATCATATGAAGGGACCAAAGCTTTTTCTCCTGACTCCATAATCACAATGTCGTCTTTTGAAGCATCATCTTGGTCAAACACTGAAGCATGACATTGAAACTACTTGTTGGTTTGGAATTTTTCCAAGGACAAGCCCTTTCCTAAGCCATATATCCTGGATGTGGTGTCACAGCCCAAGACAGCATGTATAAATAATATGTTTTTGCAAACAAGTGGTCCTAGTTTGTTTTTGTTATGTTTTATGTCCCACACTTTGACTTCGTTTTTTGTATTAAGTTGACATGGTATTCAACAACACTATCAAGTCCGTGTCCTCACCTACAACTACCATTGGTACATTGACAGCAGAGTCTACAGCTGTCATCACTATAGGGACATCTGCATCTTCTTCAGCATTTCGAACCTTGATTCCCTTCACTTCCAGTTAAGTTCCCAGGATATTAATGAACCGCTGCTTATTTGCTGCATTTGCAAGAAACTGTTGTTTCTTCATTATTCATAACCATGTCAGAATCAAAGTAAACTCCAGTAGACATTTTTGCAGCAAAGTATTGAAGCATGTCTGAAAAAGCTTTTAGATGGAGAGACCAGTTACCAGTTCTTTCAGCTTTAATGAACTGCTGGAGTATTTCAATTATCTCTATGTACTGTAGCCATAACTTGGATGTTCTAAGGAAAGCGTGTGTTTCCTTGAATTGGTTGAGTCAGTACTTCCTCCGAACAAACCGATTCTATCTCTGTCTTGTGTGCACACAGCCTCTCTAGGATGGTCCCTGCTTCTTTCAACTCATTTGTTGTATCTTCTGTTTGTGACTGATTTGCATTACTGGAATTGCCATGTTCGGGTATATCTGTTAATTCACTAGTACTGGCATCTTGTTGGTAATGGAAGGTCATACATCATTGACAAAAGCAATGCATATAATGCTGCTTCCACTAGAATGTGACCCATAATAGCCCTTGAAATGGCCTTGCCACTCAACATATGTTCAACACATTCTCGGCATAAATTGTCTCCAATAGTTTCTTAAGTCCAGATCCACTCATCAAATGTCCAATGCAACCCAGAAAATTCATCTGCACATGCAGACCACCCAGTCTGAGAACAATATTCCTCACACTGCTACTTGTGGTCTCATTATGTTGGATTTCCAGTGCTTTCCACCACAAATGCTGGTCGAAGGTGAGCACTGGTGATACATCATACTTCTTGGCGTTTTCACTGATGAAGCACATAGTTGAGAAGATACATGATTCATTAGTTGATTTCATATCGATTGGCATGAACATTATAGATGAGATCCCAGGATGAGGACCTTGATGTACCATTTGCATAAAACCATGATTCCAAGATGGTCTAGATGGATATAACAACCAAGAGATTTTCCACAGAAGATCCAAATTCAATGTATCATCACCTGCTATCAAACTGGGTAACTGGGCATGCTTTAATTTGGCCATGCCCTTTGATAAGTGCTCATAATATTTTATATTGACTTTTGCAATAGAAACTATATCCCCGGATGTGACATGAACTTTAGATAAGGTGTTGTTCCACAATATCCCTGGTATTATGGTCGTTATTATGCCCATACCATGAAACGTGTTCAGCCCGTCAATGGTCTGGACATTATGGTCAACATTATCAGCTACATGTTGTATAAATTGTCTGGGTGTGAAACCAGGAATGTCAGTTCCTTGGTGCAAGGTGGCACTACTTTCAAACTTTTGTACCTCTGCATATGATGAACAAAACCCATGATTATGGAGAGAATCAATGAGAAATCGTGAGCAAAACTGGCGATGCATTTGAACAGCAAGTCCTATTTGTAGTAGAGTCACTATAACTCGTGGGCGAACTGACTGCATGATGGCCTGCCCTATGGATGCCACCTTAACATCAGTGTTTTTTTTCCAACAAACATATCTTGAAGTAAAACTTTCAGGGTGGATGGAAGGTACTCAATTTCTTTCTCAGTGCGTTGCATGTCTTCAGTGTTTGGGTATAAATGACTAGGTGTGCTGGACGATTTTATATCATTTTAATAAGTTGTGCAGCCGTTTTAATCAGCCGATTTTTTTCGGATTCAGGGTCTTCATTCTTTGCACGATAGTGGAAATCATGTAAAATTGCTGATGCTGAGAAGTCTGGCTTGTACCTCTCATCTTCGTGGATCTTGAGTTTTGTTGTTGCAATGTTGTACGAATCTAAATTTATCACAAACATAAACAAGACGCGTTTAGTACGCACAAAAACCTTCAAATCTTGGAAAAAGTTGTCAGTGTTTGCATTCAGAAAGTCTGAAAGTGTTCAAGTAAAGAAATTGCGATCTTGTGCTACTTAATGTTCTTCTGGTTGCCATATAAGAAAGGCAATCACTTGATGATAATCAAAAGTCACATTGACTTTACGAATTGAGCAATTTATTATGATTGACAGTCATGCAAGGACTTGCAAATGACTTGTTTTAACTATATTAAAATATGATTACCGTAAACAGAGCAATTAATAAAGAAAGGAAAAAAAGAAGTAATCATAGCTAAGTGTTTATATAAGTCTTACCATAACAATCTTCCTTGTGTAACAAGATTCAGCTATATTTTGGGAATAACAGGGTGTTAACAAAACCCTGGAAATTACAAATGAGTCATTAAAAGTTCAAACAGTGCTTAGTTTCCTAGATGCTGGAACGATATTTTGTTATACCGATAGGTATCTGGTAAAACAAAAGATTGGTTGACTACTTGACAGGATAGACTGGCGGATAGTTTCTATCCAAATAAAGTTTATCTAAATAAAAAATGTATAGAAAACAAATATCTATATGAAATAATGTGTAGGCTGTAAGTAATATTAATTACAAAATATAAATGTAAGGAAAATCTAAAATGTACACTAAAAAACACTAACCCTTACATCTACCCGTGTAAAAAAATTGCCCATGTTATCAGTTCTTGGTTTTTTTTTTGGTAAATCTACAAACAATTCCCTATCTTTTGATACCAAATTGTTAATGTACTATTTACTTCCCGGTCGGCCTGTTTCAGGGCTAAATCCACTGGACTATAAGTGGATGCACTTCCTGTTCAAATGAAACGGGGATCGCCGATTAAACACAATTTACATTGTACTTGATATGATTATAATTGTTATAGCTCATCTACAGATTGTGCAAGTCGCCATTATACTTCTGTCTTTAGTTGACTTCGAATAGCGTAATAATATTAATTGGGAAATAGAAATGATAGTCATTATTACATATGTACTGCAGTTTATTTTGATTCGTCCTTAAAATCAAAATCGGTATTTTCACACCCCATATGCAAATAAGGTCTGAGAGCAAACAAAGTAGTCCTTTTAGGAATAGCTTTTTTCGAAACATAGCAAAAATAAACAATATTATTAAAATTTTAGAAGTACGATATTTTTTCCCTTGGGGTACATGAATATACTTGCTGAGGGAAATGAAAGTTGAATAACACTAATAACCTAACATTTTGGGCATGTTAGGTGTACATCACATGCAATACTACGATTCGGAGAACTTAATGTATGTTGACCACCTGGAAACTGAGTTTTGTAATCTCGGAGATACCAAGAGGTTTCTGCTGGCGATGTTGCGGCGTTACTCAGTTCCAAATAAAGATTACCAACGCCAAATGAGCAACGTTTTAACCGGTAACCAAGATTCATTCAGTCCACGGCTAGGAAGCAACGTCACACACGAAGTTGTAGCGTGTAGCTCAGCGACGACCGCTGTCGACGAAAGTCATCCCGTCAGTGGAGTACCGGCATGTTTGCCAATGCACAATTCTGTGGTGGAACTTTTAACTTCAACATAAACTGTGTATCATAGTCGTCAAGTTCATGTTCTGGCTTTGTCGTGGCCCCAACTAGACGTCCACGAATTATTTATTCGGACAGTGACTCGGATTAGACGTCTGATTATTTTCACACAGACAGTGACACGCGTTCTACATTGACACGCGTTGCTAGGGCGTAACACTATATTGGAACATATTAATGGGCAATAGGGTTCCCCGACCTATTAAATGCCATCGCGGCTTGTTGCACGTTCTTTCTTTAATATAAAATAATCAAATATGGAACATATGTAATAATAACAGAACCCCACGCCCTCCCCGTGGCTTTCGTTGCTTCGCTCGTGAAAGTACGGCCGCAGGACACACCGCATCACTCGTGAAAATAACTTTCATACTCAACGAAAGCCACAAGGAGGGTGTGGGGTTCTGTCTTTGGTAACCCTCCAAAAGGTCTGAAAAAAATTACTCTGAAATATTGTTTTTCTACCAGCAAGAAATAAAACTTCTACATGTAAAAAAACGGGAAGTAAAATAAACGTTCCTAATGAGGCATGATATTTTACTTCAATTTCCAAGACAATAACAACTAATTGTAATACTAACACATGAACTGTCTTGGTGTAGGTAAACCACAAAGTCAATTATATCATATTCAACTAATTGAATGTGGCAGCAATTTGTTGTATATTTTTTAAAAGCAATTAAGGTACGAAACGTGACGCGAATGTAATATATACTTGGCGACATAATAAATACTGCTTCATAGGTCAGTCTTTTTTTTCAAAATATAGTATTTTTATATTAAAACTTTAAAAAAAGGTACCTTTTAACATTCTAATTTAGTGACTGCAAAGAGCTTTGACATATACAGTGTTAAATTATAATATATTGTTCGCATATCTATATTATGAATAACATCGTAATATGAATTGGACATGTAATGATGGCACTAATTACACGCAATTAGTGTATACGACGTACCAGTATGAATACACCTTCGTTTATTTAAAAGGCCTGTGATTAGTATCAGTCCATCTCTGCTCCGCTCAATACTTGTGACGATAGTGTTGGATTTGTTTAAGGGCGTCTTGTTTTTTTAAATATATACCACCAGCGCAGACTGCAACAAAAGAGGTGAGACGGGGGCGTGATAATTTACAGTCTGATTGTATATAATCATGTTCTATTAGAAGCCAAATGTCATTTCCACTTGTCATCGATAAAAAAAAGCAGGATAAATAATCAGTCTACATGTTTTCGGAAAAAATATAATGCCCCCAGTAGACATCCATGTTCTGCATGCGTTTCAGGCGACGTTTACAACGCGTGTATAGTGGATTTATTTACACGTAATTCGAACACGTGCTGCACAAGTCATGTTGACTGTCGTTACTGCAAGTAAATGATGTCTGATTTCTATTAGTTAATTGGATTTCGTCATATTAATAGTAATAATTTTCTTTATATGCAATGTTAAAACGTACATATAAATTGTACTTAACGTGAGATAGACAGCAGCACACCCTCTCTCTATCGTTTGCGGGCCCCACTTTGAGCGACCTACTGATATTATAGTACCTAGAATAAAATGTTAGTTGACGAGTTTAGAAAATGTTGTGATAATATAGCTTTCTTATTACAGTGTCAAAACGTTGAGGAAAATGTATACCAATCGACGCTATGAACCATTCGTGTCCGTTGTGCAACGCAATGGAGATTACATAGCAACGCCAGGCAGCATACCTTGAACAAAGCAGCGGAGGATGCATCCATAGAACAAACACAAACATAGCATGACCGCGATCATCTACGTCTAATTTTATCAGGGTCCACGCAAATCAAGAGACCTTGTTTACTTTTGCGAAAATTTAATTTAGTTTCCATATTGTAAACATTGATGTGAATGAAATGCTGCGTTTCTATTAACACATTCATTATAGTCGTAAAGGATCGAAAGCTGCACTTTAGAACTGAAAGGGATGCATAAGCAAAATTACAATGTGTTTATATTGGTTTCCAATGGTTACATTAGATCGCTTTTCAGTGTTATTGATGAAACGTCTTTCTTTGTCAGGTCTTTACAGCGTCAACCTAGTCCGGCAAGCTGCGCTACGCTGTCAGAATTTGACATAATCTTGTATGCGCAGTGTGGCCAAACGGGGTATTTATTTTTTTTAAATGTCTGCTCGTACTGCGCGTACTTCTATGAACAAAGTGAAACGGATGAGATGAAAGAGAAACCAGAACAAGAAAGCCACATCAGTTCATACAAACACACAATATAAGTGTGATTTAAAACGGTTAGTCAATGGTATGCCGAGTTCCCAGTAATTACTAGAATCGTTATGTCAACCGTTGTGCGATACGGATACATTGTGAATGCCGCTATGTGGGCAATTGTACACACTAATTTTATGTCATGCCATATGTGATATGGGAGATTTATTTTTTTTATCTAGTAGGTAATCGCCACTGCTATAATTCTGGAATCAATTTCTATGTTAAATTCAATTTTCACCGAGCAATGCTTGATTATATTGCTGTGGAAAATCTAATTGCGGTGCACTCGGAGGCAATCAAATTCGTGAAAGCCTTTTTCTAATACCATTATGAACATGCCGTGTTTTTGTTTTTTTTTCATTTTGACTACATATACTGTTTCTTTTTTGAGGTTAATATATGTAGTTTCTTTTCAATCTCATTGAAAATGTATGAATAGTTCTCGTTAACAATTGCATAAGGTGCGTGAACTCATGGAACATGGCGTTGTCTGGGAAAAGTACATTAGATAGAACGCGCCCTACATAAACTAGAGAAACACGTCGTCGTCGTCGTCGTCGTTGTTGTCAATTGTTGTCAGCGGTTTGCTCATAATAATGTGTGTTCGCAAAGTAGTTTTCGTGAAGTAGTGCCAAGTCTCGTATTATGTAAATATTTGCAAGCTTGTACGCAGAATGTATATTCAGTTATTCTATTTGCTTATTCCATTGAGACTTGTTATTGTGCATGGGGTTACGTGGGATTATTTTGCAATCGTCGCGGGTTGCGTGCATATTCAGGGAGATTCGGTATTATTTCTGGTATTTTGTAAGTCAATTTATGAATAAATTATGTCACCATGTTGATAGCGAATCACATACGAGTTGTTTTTGTTAAGCAATAAATCGTAAACAGCAAGATTATTATGGGTGTATATCCTACCAAATAGTAAACGCGTACCATGTTTATAAATATACTGTAATAAGCTATTACACGGTTATTTGCCCATGAAAATCGAGAACTAGAAACTACGTAATCCGTCAATGGCTTGCAGCTATTGGTGGATAACATATAACCTACGCCTAGATATTTAACAGAAGTGTAAGCAAGTGTAATTGTAATTGGAAAGTTGGGGAATTGGAAGCTGGAAGCCGGGCACCTTGTTGTCCGGCTGACTAGTTATAAAATAGTCTGTCTATTATTACTTACAGTGTGTGTTCCTTTGGGTCGAACATGGTATTTGTGCAGTATATAGTGTTATCTATCAAGCGAGACGATGTCTTTACAGTTCTTTTGTAACGCAGGGTGGAGAACCCGCGTGAAATTCACTACCGGGTATTTTTAATTGTGATATTTTGTATTTGAGCAAATAATGTGACCATATATGGCGTAGCTGTTTTAATTGTTCATAACAGATTTAACAATGCCCTCGCAGTTTCAGTGTGGGTCGTGTTATCTCGATGAACTATGTTGATTTCATGAACCGCAGCGTCATGAACCACCAGTATCAAATTTTCAAGTGTATGTGTTGTTTTATATGGCTTATGGGTGCCGAAACATATAGTACTAATGAATATTGCTTAATTTACTCTAATAAATAATTTTATTTTCAGTCTTAGATACATAGTCACGGCAAATATACCATTATATTATACAGTCTTCAATTCTTTCATATGCAGTCTCTGTGCACGTCACGTCCTTGAAGAAAATAATGTTAATATGCTTGCTATCACAGATACCATTTCAATGCGCCTCGTGACATCCACGTTTTTATCTAGTTCCGACAAAGCACATGTAGCGATGACAGGGAGTTCGGAGTAGACAAAGGAACTATGATTCCCTCGAGGTATGAATACGAGACAGATAACTCGTTCTTTAGAAAAGTGACACAAGAATATTACGGTAATTTAAGACGTGTTCCTCTAGTGGCGATGATATAGGTCACTACATAATGCCATACGTTAGTTCACCTGTCTACCTGTTCACAGGAGAGCCATCCATATTTCAAAATGAAACTGACTGCGATATGAGTGCTCGACTTATGGAGACAACATGTCTGCTGTCGACCCCGTCTACAGAGTCAACATTCTACTTAATTTTACATATGCATTGCTACATAATTGTAACATGAAAAGATATTGTTTCGTGGTATATTGAGTTACTAATTGCCTGTAGTGGTACATTGTGAAAGTATAGGTAACTTGCTCCTTAAAAGGCGAAGATGCTTTCATGATATCGATACGCACGCACGCGCGACAGCCACTTCGATATATTCTTTTTGAAAATAAATAAAGACGAGTTCAATTCGTTACTTGACATAAACACATCAGCGGTTGTCACTTTTACAGCATTGAGGGAGTGGTCCATTCGTGGTTCCCTTCAGTTAAGGTCAGAGGTTAACGTTGTTAACAGTAATGGTGACAGTTCAATGATCATGTACGTGCTGTAATGGTCGACACGTGTTTTTTTTTTCTTTTCTTTGAGCGTACAATGTTTGCCAACAATTGTATGTGTCTATTGTATACGAAGTATATTAATTGGAAGTTGACAACGTCTTCTGAACTAGTGTTTCATGAGCCCTACGACTCCATTTATTAAAGTCGCAGTGGGTTGTCTCACGGGATTGCTACTTTTGTTTCGATGACGGGAGGCTAAACAATAGATTATTGAACTCGTGACATTTATTTGCATGATCCGTTTCAATCAAAAGAACAATGTTCGCATAGTATTTTTCATTTGGTGACAATAATGCGAAGCAGTAGTGTGACGTAGACAAAAATGCAAACACTAGTTTAAATAAAAGTTTGGTATCCCAATATTAGAAACACTGCAAAGCGAAACAATAACCAAGCTTACTCACTGTAAATGTTTCAGGTCGCAAAAAGAAATGGTGAATGTCGTCCCACAATTGTTACACAAAGTTTAAACACAACAATAATGCAATGTGCAGTAAGGATAACAGTCATTTAAAAAATCTTATGTGACAACTTTAAAACACGGATGATTATATATACTAGCTAACATCATTGGCACATCAACGTTTCTTGATATTTTCAACTGGAAGAATGAACGTAAAACGTAATATAAAGTAGAGTTGTTGCCAAAACATTGTTGATACGATATTATGTTCGACTATTAGTGAGACTCAGGTGGTCGATTGCAAACTAAGCGGTAAAAAACAATAGTACACACTGATCACTTTTAAGGCTTGTGACATGTTGAAATAGAAAAACGGTGTTGAATTGAAGGAGAGCTTAAAGAGATACCGCTAAATCCCATGGATTGCACCAAAGAATCATGGAACACTATTGTTTATGTTGTTTACAATGTTAATCTATATTTTGTTATCCATTGTTATTTTAATCCAGAACGTAAATTGGTTGTGAGATTAGGCTTAAATGAAAGGTCCTCTTTAAAGTGAAAGTGATCCGGTTCCTGTTGTCAGTTCACGCAGTAAGTCACTGTATACTTGTCACGTTGAGCCGAGGTTTGCCGCGGATGACTATAACTATAATAAATAAAATAACATTATCATTATCTACTGTTTATGTTGGTTAATATTTATGAATACTTTTCATGAAATGTTCTTTTGGTTATCTCGAACCATCAACGGCATAAAATTGTGTTTCCTAAAAATCAGGCTCCTTATTCACTCGACCATTTTGACCTCCCCTCCAAAAAAAGAATGTCAGTTTGATTAAGTTTACAGTTGCCCTTAGCTATAATAATCATTGCAAACGAGTTGGACTCAAACATTATACACCATATTACCATATGATCCACACTGAATTGCAAATAGGCTCACAGGAAGTAATTACTAGTCGTTATATATTAAGTTTGTTGAGAAACCAAAGAAAGCACACTGTAATAATGTGTGTAGGTTTCTAATTGGGTGCAAGAGTCTTCCATGACATTGTAATATATAATATGTGCTTTGTGTGGTCTCGAAACATGAACGGCGCCACCAGTTCGCCCTGCCCAGAAATCAGGTTTACTATCCACGCGACCACCATGAAATCCCCCTTCTGCAAATATCTATCCTTAGAACATGAACTTATGTTCACATTCGAAAGACTTGAGATGTTAACACAAAATCTACTGGTCAATCAAAAAATGTTTACTTAAATCAGGAGGCATGTTAAAATGTTGACTTGATAAGCCACACATTATAAGTATTTTATCTCATAAATAAATAAATAAGTAAATAAACAAACAAACAAATAAATAAATAAATAAATGAATAAATAAATAAACAAATAAATAAATAAATAAATAAATAAATAAATAAATAAATAAATAAATAAATAAATAAATAAATAAATAAATAAATAAATAAATAAATAAATAAATAAATAGTGGGTAGTATGCAATATATTGCAACGATGTAAACTTTAATGTGTTGCCATGACAAGCCCACGACAAAACAATTGTCGCTCAAACCATCCATCCCATAAATAAGCAGTCACTCGTTATTGTTTTCCATTACACGCGTATATTTTGTTAATATCAATTGGATTACGAAGGATGACATTCTACAATAGTCTAATCTGCGATATTAAGATTTGATGATGGCCTGACATCGGTTGTCGAATTCTTCCGAAAATATTAAATTAATAATAACGGACTTTAATTTAATCCCAGTAATAATCCAGGCACGGGAATGTGTGTTATTACGCACATACTCTTTAAGCTCTTATATCGCACGGCGCCCAATTTGAAAACTGGTATGTAAATATTTATTTTTCTGAGAAATGGATAATAAATGTCAGGATATTACTACGAATTGAATAGACTGGAAAATGTTGCTGTGTTTAGCACACGACCAGACACGTTTCAGTGAGATTGAATTTACATTATTTAAATATTCTGCGTTGATTATTTATTAAAATGATGTCATTAACATTTATAAAGACTCTATCGTATCTGTTTATTTATTAAAAATGTGTAATTCCACAACATACTGAAATAAGACATCGTATTAATTTCACTAATTACGCACCCTGTCCGCAACAGCAATTGTGTTAATTCGGTTCCAACATTGCGTCTTTGAATAAATGAATAAATATGATTTCTAAACAAACGCCTGATCTTCTTTCACTGTTTATTATGAGGTTGAGTCAACCATAGCAACCAGCGAAAACGTGTTTTCCGATCAATTGCTAGTCGCCATTTTATTTTTCAAAATAGAAATACTTCGCAATAAATTTATTTTATTCACTGGTCATTGTACATCCAACTCTAAATTTGACCTAATCATTTTATAACACGAGTTGAGTTCGAGGGGTGTTTTTATAATAATAATCCGCACAGGGTGACTAATGCAGATGACCTTCTCCCCGTTCAGCGCGTCTCTTTCAGAGTGGTTTCTCCCACTTGTGACGTCACGATTTATTGATCCACACGAACAGTGACAGCGTTGTTGAAGGTTTATCTTGGATTGTGCGGTGTTATTACATCGCAGCAGAGACCTGGAACGATGAAATACCCTGTATTATCCTTTTCTGTTTTATCGTGGAGTTAACGAAAATCAGCGAGACTATACTATTGAAAAAATGGCGGTATGTATACACAATGAGAGGCGAATGTTCTCATTTAACGCCTCCGTCGCTTTTAACGTGTAGGGATGAAAATACGTTTATCTAGTTTGCCTCATATGTCCGATTTCACTGCCAACGCACAAATGTGCACTCGGTGTTCATCTTTCGGTGTTGGCCTTAGATCGTGTTTTTTTCCCAATATTGTTATATTGTCGTTCATTTTCGTTACATTGAATGAGACTAATTACCTGCTAAATAAAACCACGCTTGTTAGAACCAATTTTCAGTTTTTGTCTTCAGAGGCCGAACAGGTGAATGCAAACCAGCCGATAGTGAAGCCAACGAAAGCGAGAAATGATATCGTGTTTCTCTCCCGACAGCTAAGCTGATCTATTGGAAATGGGTTTTTTTCCTATCGTGAATAGGCAATTACAATCACTGGCAGGCGATCGATGATTCGGCGCTAGACAGAAAGAGAGAAAAAGAATAAACTAAGGAATTAACTAAGGAATTCTACTTGTTTCATAGATTACCGGCCCCAGGAGCTGAACGACTTAGAGCAAGATCGACCTGGTGCTTTCAACTGGTTGCTGCGCTCGTAAAAATCTGTCAGTGTGTTGTTTTCTTAACTAATCGACAATTCTAATGTAAATTGCCCTGCCTTGGACCCTTATGTAAATGTTTGTCCTGATTTGAAAACACTCTTCAGTTTGTACAAATACTCGCAAAAGGGCAATTTATTTAAGACACACATACGTTATGTGACAGTTTGGTTTTCACGTATCTTCCGCCATGCAATAGCGTTGCATTGCGGCGATTTGAAATTAAAATCGGTTACCATGATGTAGTATCTGTCGACATCGCTCATAAAAAAATAGAACGGTGCATTTCGTATACGGAATAAGGTATCTTTAAACAAGTCGACGCAAACCATGAAGGAGAAAAACGGAATTACTAAAGAGTTTGACTCTGGACAGACTCCGTCCACAGTAATGGAAATGGAGAGGGGGTCCCGTAATCGCGATGTCATGGAGATCCCAGGCGGTGCGCTTTGTGGGGATAACTGCCTCCCAGGATGTATAGGGAGCCACTTTGCCTCAACCTCCATGGAGGGGACCTACCGGGCCTATTTTACCCGGCAGAAGCTGGATATGCTACCGGTGTTGTTGCTATTTGCCTTTCTGTTCGACGTGTGCGTCCTGACTTTATATCTGGCAAGTTACGACGAATCGAAGCTGACTGAAATCTCAATTATGGGTATCTCCGTTTTAACAAACCTTATCTTATTCGTCCTGTGTAAATTCAGACTGGTATCGGAGTGGTCTTTAGCCAACGTCATGCCGTTTTTCATTTGGATACTGTTGTGTGGACAACTTTTCGCCCACCTGGGACTTCACTACCATCCCCTTACCCCCAGTGACGGGGTCGGATGGGTGGTGTTTTTCATTTACGCGTCGTATGTCATGATGCCTCTGCGACTGCTTTTTGTGTTATTGCTGAGTGCCATCGCCACGCTGGGTCACAGTTTGATGATTGGAATCCTCGCTTCGGCGAATACCGAGTACCTTGCCTTACAGGTAGGTGGTTGAGACTAGTGTCTCTCTTACAACATACCAAATTTCTTCTCGAGGAACTACCTTAGTCATTTCCTTCTATCACGTTTATTTATTTATTTATTTATTTATTTATTTATTTATTTATTTATTTATTTATTTATTTATTTATTTATTTATTTATTTATTTATTTATTTATTTATTTATTTATTTATTTATTTATTTATTTATTTATTTATTTATTTATTTATTTATTCACCCTACTTGGCCCAAGTAGGTACAAAATATGTTAAACATTCCCATTAAAATGAACAATCCAACGATTTTCGTGTGATTTATAGCCCAATCCCTCACAATTTCATACGTGAATTGTTATTTTCAAATTGAAAAAAACAAACATGTAATTCCGGGGCCATTCAACATGTTGCAAGCAATAAATAACTTGCCAGTACTATAAAATCCACAATTCACAATCTTGTGGGTGTGTTATCTGCTCAGATAAGCGCTCCATCGTAGAACCCATAACTAGTTTATGCTTTTTATTTCCAAGAGAGATTAAAACATTTTTGTTGTTGGGGAGGGGTGGATTTTGACTTGAACTGATCATGTGATTACACGTGGTGATCACGTGGAACACACCGGGAGAGGGGTATATTATAGTTCTCAATATTGATCTTAATGATGTTATTAACAAATAATTTGTGATGTAGACTCGTCACTTTTTATATAAAAGGGGCGCGCATCCATGCTGCTCGGACTTCCAGCCATTGAGTGACAATGAAGGTTAGTTGTTTCGGCGATGTAGTAATAATTGCTTTTTCAAACACTTGTTCAATACCTTCATATGAAAGTTTTGAAAAAAAAATGAATATCCAAATTGTTTTTCTAGTAAGTTTGTTTGGTAATGTATATTTCTTAAGGAAATTGCGTACACAAGATCACGGTGTCCCGGTGTTACTACAAAATCGAAGTTTGTTTGAACTCAGATTGGATTGATTTAGCTGAAGTAGATGCCCTCCTTCAATATTGGACTATGTCATTCTCATATAATACATATTCATAAGTTGATCATCGTACAGTATATCTTAGGCACAGCATTCATGATTTAAAGTTCGAAATATCCACGATACGTGAACACGTGTAGTACAGGTGTAGAGGAACCGTGTACATATTTACCATAGGAACGGGTTTCACGTAATTCATTCAAAAAACAAATTAACGTTGGTCAATATTTGATGACGCCCTCCGACTGAAATTTTCGATGTAGCTTCCTTGTTCCAAATGCTCTATTTTCCAAGCAGTTTTCTCCATGCGTAGTTTAGTTCCGTTACATCAAAGTTTAATAACGCTGAATCTGCATTCAAAAGTTGCCGATATAGTATCCGAAGAAAAAATTCCCACTCACTATAACCTGAAATCGGACACTACCAGCCGAATAACGTGAATAACTACATTCGTCTTATACGTGTGCCTATAGCCTATATCGTACTAAGTCACGTGGCTTAACAGATCGCATTTATTCTACACAACCCCCATTTCACTTGACACTCGCTCTTGTCAAGTAAAAATCCACATTATGCATGCTTTATTTTCATTTCCTAGAACACAATACTTGTAATTATCTCTATACTCACGTGAATAATCGAATCCGCGTAGAGCTGTGCGTAGAGCTTACGCGATGATAAATCACGTGGATTGGGATCGGGCCATGATCGTTTAATTGTGGTAATAATAATCATATTTAAAGGGGCGGTGGTCATCAAGTCGTGTCGTGTTTGACATGGGTCACATAGAAACGTAACCAACACAAGTAAAGTACGCTTATCTGTGCATGTTTGCTCGAATGTTTGCGCGACGACCACCGCCTTTTTTAGTATTTATACTGAAGTTCCTATCCAGCTTATTCTACACAGCACGCACCCCGAAATTGAATTCTCCACTCTGGGACTTAATTACAAGCATCTAACATCGCCGATTATGCATTGCCACAAAAAGGCACATAATTCTTAACGATTTCTGAATTCCTCAACCCCATACATTGACATCAATGTTATCTGCCTCAGTAGTTCCAGGCTGTATCGGAACAAGCTTAAGATAACCGATAGCGAGTTTGTACTACTCGCACGATAACTCCCGGGATATCATTTATTATTTAGAATTTTGTTTAAAAAATCAAGTTTTATATTGGGTTGCATACTGGTCATGGTTACCATGGTTTGCATCGCAAAATCCTATATATGGTGATTGCTTAACATATGATGCGTATAGGTCGTTACCATTAGCAACGCGTTTTTTAAATAAATACCGTGTACAGGACGTAAATATTAGTGATTATCGGATTTATTTTACTGCCAGACACAATGCAGTATATAATGTGATCTGTTCTTATTATATAAACTCTCGTCGATTTTCTCAAATATTTTCCAATGAACTCGATTAAATATAGCGATTTTATTGTCAATATACGGCAGTGTTTCTGTGTTCATCATGAAGTTGGTCGATCTTCCTCAATCGTATTTAGCTCTCTCTTGTGATGTAAAATAAAGCTCAAATGGAAACCCAATTCGACTTTTCATCGCAGTAATCTCGATCGTGTATTCAAAGCCGAGAGCAGCAAGATATCCGGATTATTCGATAATATGATCTTCGAGATCGCAGCTAACGAAATAGCTGCTGTCATTTCCGGTGAATGCAAGTCATTTCCGGTGTACACATAACATGCAGCGCGCATTACGTGAATCAAAATTAATAGCCTTCTATTTTTATGCATATGGCGTACAGAAGAGACCATACTTGACTCGTATTATTATTGGGCTGGCGAATATACTCGTGTTTGCACCAGTTCGAACGTATTGTGAGAAGCTCGCGACAGACGCGCTACAAAATACAAAACTGCGTTGGAAATTGTGCTTGATCATTCAAGTATTAAAATTGTATTCTAGCACGAACATGTAATGAAAATTAACTTCAAATCGTCGTCATGGAGACCAAACCAAAATGATTTCTGCTCTAAAAAAAGATCGACTGATATGAAGAGTTATGTATATTATTACGACTTGCCAGCGTCGACAACAATAAGCGTAACAAATGAAACTCCGGGGAAAGTGTTCAACAGAGCATATCACTTGATGGAGGGATGAGCAGGTGTTTTTAGGCGTTTCATTTTGTCATTCATTGATATATCACGACAAATAAAAATAAGACTTATTACGTTAGCGATTGATATCACAGCTTAAAGGCCGGTACGGTGGTCGTCGCACCGCGTCCTGTTCGATATAGGACTCATAGCGACGTATACAACGCGTGTAAAACACATTGTTTATTTACATGAAATTCGAACACGCGCTGCGCGACAACCACCGCACTTTAAACTTGTCTGCGTATATTGTCTTTGTATAACTTCTGGCAGTTTTTTTTTTACTCTCTGCTGACGGCCACTAGTGACGTACAACTACGATGTTCGATTACGTCTGGTGATTTCAAAGTCAAGTATTCCTCAAATCGTCACTTCGTGGTCAGAACGAATCGCCCTCGGATCTATTATAATTCGTCGAGCATGTACAATTATGAGTTACACATTCCAATTTTAAGTAGAAATCAAAGCGGTGTTATGAAAATCTAAGGTTTATTTTAACTCATATTGTGATGGAAATCTGCGAAGGCCGAAGGAACAGCTTCATACCTAGATTTCTGGTAGAACCTACATCG
This sequence comes from Saccoglossus kowalevskii, assembly GCF_978046115.1. Classification (NCBI taxonomy): domain Eukaryota; kingdom Metazoa; phylum Hemichordata; class Enteropneusta; family Harrimaniidae; genus Saccoglossus; species Saccoglossus kowalevskii. Next base: position 21,793,809 of record NC_140654.1, read on the forward strand.
TTGTAATTCATCGCGCGCTTTCGTAAACAGCTTCTCGCCGGCCGTTCAAATGACACATACCGTGCAATTATCAAGGAATATAGCATTAACGATATATACAACAGCCATTTGATGGAAAGACATTCTGAAGAGAACGCTACTCGTGAATCAGACAGCAAACAAAAAAAATACTCTCTTCAAACATCAACGTGACTCGTAGACCGCTCCTCGTGATCCTGAAATAATTTCCGCATCATTGACGTCAGAGTTTCAAACAAGGGTAGGAACCATATGAGCGTATCTGCGATCGAATCTTGTTCATATTATTCATTTTTGAAGAACTATATCATGAATAAGTGTGGAAAGATGATTATATTGCTAGATACGGCGATTAGGCGTTTGAAAACAAACGCAGAATCCATACTTACCGCTAGTGATCATGGTATATATAATATATTCGGGTCGCAAGAAATCTCATAGATTTTTCTTTGTTATAGAAAATCACAGTTCTTCCGATTCTTCGGAATTATATCACATGACGCGTCATATTGGTTAGATGCAAAATATGCAAATATTAGGAAATCATCTAAAGATATTTCTCTCATTATTAACAACATTCACTCAACCTGTTCGCTCTGTAGAATATGAGAATCAGTACACAATGGCCGCCATTCGTGTTTCCCGGTTGTCAACATATATTTGTATAACCATTTCTTCCAGCTCATGGCTAAATCTTTTTTTTTTTTGATTACTAAATTATACTCGCGCCCTAGTCGCTGACAATGTCACATGACCAATACAGGTAGTGAACGCTAAATCATGATGAAGCACCTGTCGCCGGAGTACAATTTTTACATTGGCATGCGCGTAATTTATCGACGTTTCTAGTTTTCAGAATGACGACCGAGCATTTTTTTTTTAATAAAAATTTCATTTGGCCAGGTCTCCTTTCACAATCTAGACGTGGGAGAACCGCCATTGTTTCCTTTTTAAATAATCTTCCGCGTTATTTCGTTTTCTGACGGTTACTTCTCCCAATAACAAACCTAAATTCGCAAGGTGCACAACTGAACGTGTCTGTCATATGAACAGTAACCACGTAACGATGTATTGTTTCAAAACAACATGCCAAGTGCGCATGCGTTAGTGCGTAAAAAATACTTACATTGGTACTGGCATGGCAGTGGTTGGTTTTTTGGTCATTAAAATCATACACGTGGAGTGTTGTTTATCACTTACTTTAAAAAAAACAAACATTAGTATTTGTTTTAGTGTTTAAAGAATACTCCGAAAATGCAGTTATACAGTAAGACGGTATTTTATTTTCGCTATTGCTATGTTATTGCTTGCGCGTAACGGGTTTCTGTGCAGCATCACGTCGATTGTTTAAGTTACGCGCATGCGCCCCGTATAAACTATACGTACCCAATCGGACAGAAATTTATATTACAAACACATTTTTGTTTTCATTCAGCGATGATGTCTTCTGGATAATGAATTGAATAATATTTAAATTACTAACCACGGGACGTACATAAACAAACGTCTCAACCGGCATTCAACATCGAATTAATCAAATAATACTCGTGTGTGTCGACAGTGAAACTTAACTCGCCATTTTAAATTCAGATGCCCTAAAAGAAGACACTTACCTAATAAGCCGTTAATTGCAGTTTCCATGACAACGCTCGTTACTACGCCGCACTGAGGCAATTCAATTCACTGAATTGAATGTAATTAGCATCACGTATGTACATTTCATTATTGTTCTCTGGGCGCTGTGTTCTTCGCTATTCAAATAGTGTATTTACCTTGTAATATAATTTGAGCTGCAGAATCTACAAGCTAAAATGAAGTTTCAAATTACGAGAGGATCTTCAAACTGAGAAAAGTGATCATATAAAGAGAAAAAAATACGTGACCGCAGAGGATTTCTTTTTGTAATATAACATATTACAGTTACATAATGATAACAAAATCTTTGTAATCGATTCGTTTATCCAGGAGGGCGTATGTTTCTCAATGTGCCCTTTGTGTGAGTAGTGTTCCCATTCGTAGGGTACGTGTTTAGTCACAGATTGTCCACGGATCGTCGTGCTTGAAACATGTTTAACAAACTAGCCTAAGAATGAGAACCGCATTCCTCGCAGCCGTGTTTTGCTTTGAATGAGGAATACTGACTCGAGTGGCCGTACTTCAAAGAAATATGGGTAATTGTCTCTCGTTAGAGTTTTACAGCCACAACGTTAAGTTCAATCGGTCGCACGTGGGTAAAACAAAGATGCGTAGCAATCGACCTCATTAACAGCGAGTAAAAACTGTCTTCGCATCATTTTTACGACCGTTCTCATACGAACATTGTATCAGAGGAGCGTATTCGTATATCTGTGCCGATTAGAAGTGCGCGCGCAGTGTAATAAACAACGAACAAACACACCATCACGTGATGAATATATAGCGCACTAGTACTTTACATATAGTTTCGTTTCGTTTAGCCCGAAATATACATAGATACTAAACAATTTACAAAATGGAGGTCAGTGAAAAGAAACTATACAAAGAAATCATTGTTAGAAAATGTGTTAATAACTGTAAAACGAAGTGTGACTTTGAAAGAATTGCCTTCAGTAAATTTTCCACTCATTATTTTGTATCAGACATTAAAAATATTTGTTTATCTCAGTAATACTTTTTGACGGACTAGCTAAAATGGGCAATTTAGTATTAAAGAATAATCTGGAGAATGTTACCAGTATGACATGATAAATTATGTAATAAAAACGTTTTAACAAATGTTACCGTATTGTTTATAGTTTATGACCGTATAGCATTAATTCCGCCATGTAAAGACGAGAATTACGATACCATTAACGCGTCATTTTTTTTTAAATATGATTTCTCGATACTGATTTTTTATATATCTTATACACGAAGAAAAACGCTGCATGCTGTTGTGAATTTATTTACGTTAATTTACGTGATTGAATGTTGGCCAGTGTAAACTCTGAGAACAGGTGTGTATCATGGAAACAATGAGCAGGGACGTTTACAGAAACTAATATATAAATATAAAATAAATCTCATTTAAAATCTAAGGCAACTTTTCACACGATCAAATTGGGTGAGTAATACTAGTAACTTAAACGCAAATACAGCAAATGTGTCGTTAATATACCACACGCAGCTTTGATGTGGCACCGTCGACTCTGCAGGCGAGACACGGTAAAATCAATTTACAGCTGTTTCGTACCCACCATTCCGGGACTAGCGGCTACGCAATGGCCACGGCACGAATTTAAGGAATTTCTCTCGATTACGTGTTTTGAATCATGTATCAACGCCATTTTTTTCGAATCATGAAAATCCAAATAAAAAAAAATATCGCTGAACGAGGTCGGGACATGGCCACAATAATATCATTTGTTACAATGGAGTCTTACAAAGTTATCTCAAGTACAATCTATATTGACTGATTCTTTAAATAAGAAAATTCCATTATTAACACAAATTTGTGAGTATCGCACGTTGAAATGAACATCTACTTCACACTGACACCAACTGTTACAAAGTTCCCGTTATTAATATTTCGGTTTCTATTTGGTAATTTTGAAATACTGCTCCAGACAACTGAGAGTATACCGACTGCTTTGACGTGACACCCCTTCGAAAGTTGTTAAACCAGAGAGCTGTACGGTTACAGACACCAATGTGTTGCCAATAACGATTACATCTAACCCGCTGTCTCACACGGCCTGGGCATGTCAACAAGACGTCATTTGGAAGCGACAGTGTTGCCATGAAACGAGACGGTATTCGCGACGCGTGCGTGGAAGTATTTGCACGGTTCTTCCACTGTTCTTCACTTACTTAATCAGCGCGAAATTGTCTTCGCTTCCAAGAAATCACCCCATGGCATGCTTCATGGAACTGAGTTTTTAATGTTATTTTCGAGTAATTATTTTGGCATAGTCTACCGTAAAACATTGCAATATAAACTAATATTTCCAGTTTGTTGCTGCCCACTGAACTCAACATATGAGAACTAGGGTTGGCGTGTCAACAGAAATAGTGATGCTCAGTCCCGTGATAGAAGAACTGTGAGTGACGATAACGCGATTTGGCGCTTTGCAAGCGTTGTCACATCGCGGCCAGATTAACCTTCCTAACCAGGCTCCTTTCATTTCACAATATAACACAGTAGTAATTTGAATAGTCTATTCCAAATAAATTGATTTTTAAGAAACAAATTAGACCCGAGCATAACGGTCCAATACATTATCCATAATTGCTTTTGGGGGATATACTATTTGTTGTGCATAAATGTAGAGAAGACAGACGTTATAAATGTGTGGGTTGTTCTCCCGTCTTCCCTAAATTTGGTATTGGTTGTACATTCCAAAGAGACATTATCAATACTGTTCTACTGTTATATTTCCCACGTTGTGTCTGCCGCGCACTATATATATATATACATACTGTGGCCTTAATTGGCCGTGGTTGACGCGCCGCGTCGTGTTCGATATGGAACACATAGCGACGTATACAACGCATGCAAAATACATTGTTTATTTACATGAAATTCAAACACGCGCTATGCGACGACCACTGCCTCTTAAAAGTGTGAATTGCTGGTGATCACGCACCAATACAGCACTAATCCTGCTTGACAGCTTGTAGGTGCTTGGTCTAGCATCGCATTCTGAAATCAAGTGACGTGCCATTTAATGTCACTAAATATGACGAAACACTCCCTATCATATGACATCTCTGCTACTTTTAGATTTACAGTTGGAAAATATATTGCCTAGGAAATGAAAGCAATTATCGGGGAAAATGTCAACGCATTGTAGCGTAAAATCGAAAAGTGGCGGTAATATTCAGTTGGCATGCTATCAATATCGATGAAACCCGGAATTGTAGTTTAATATACTAATTGACTTTACTTTGAGTGTCGCCCTGTCATTTCCCTGTCTTCACTATCATTAGTTTTCCGCGAATTCATCCTTCATCTGCTTTCAATATTTTACAACGTCCTCTCCCAGTTGTGCGACTTTCGTTATATAATACGCAAAGATTCGGGCCGATTAATAGTATCATGATACACAGTCAGTTTTAGCTATTAATTAATCATCGTCAGTCGGTTATCAAGAGAACCCATAATGCACTGCGAGCAAGTATGGGCGTACGTATACAGAGCTGGATGAAGTGCTGGGCAATCCAACACAGTTAAAAAAAATGCTGAATTAAAATCACCATTTCCGCTGCTGAATTAGAATATGTCGAAAAACGCCCAGCTTTGGGCTCGGGCAGTGTTTAGGGTATTCTACTGTGTTTTTATTATTTAACTGTGTGTATCTTGGCCGGGGGTGTGTGTTGTCTCTGTAGTCAGCCCACAAAAATAATGTTGTTTTTTTTGTTTTTGTTTTTTTTTGATATCGTCATTAATTAATTGGTAGGCAGGGGAAGGGCACTTGGAATGATAGAAACCAGTCAGTGGATCTCTCAGAGTTGTACTAAAGAATGTTTAACGCCGCATCCTAGTAAATCTTAGTTAAGGTTTAACGCGTTTATGTTCGAAAAAGATTCGATATAAATGACATGATTGATAAACTAAGTAACGCATTTACCGGCAAGTTAATTGTATCGTGCTTTGATATTAATAGTATTTGACAATATATCGATCACACTATAACGAATCAATGTCAAGTTTCCAGGTCAGCGACCAATGCAAGGAGATACTTCGTCATATGCAGCCACGTGATTCAGCTCTGAGGACACTGGTAATTAAGTTAAATGTATCAATATGGATGACTTCATTAATCTTTTAGACTAATAAAAAAAAAAAAACATTCTGCTTGATGTTATAATAGTGTTCTTTTGGTGTTCCGCGCACCCATTTTGGATTAATAATACGGACTGTTAAAGAGCGGCGATCGTCGCGACGCGCAAGTGCGACATTTGTCTTGATAAACATTGAATTTTCCTACAATCCAATGCGCTCCTCTAATCCAAATCATGAGTATGTGTTTTGACCAAGGCGCAACGTACACCCGCCGTTGACTCATTCGATACCAATAACCAAAGAAATTATATCGTTAAAGCTTACCATCTACTCGGCTTTTACTCATTAGTCTGCACTACAGTCAAAGTCATCATCTTTGCTCATATGAGTCCAATATCTCGCGCATGCGTGGCGCGACGACCGCTGCTCTTTAATTGAAATAATACGCGCTTTTGAATAGTCTTTGTATTTGACCGTGTTGCGAATACAGTGTTTTAACTATGTGGTAGATTTCAACCAAGTAGCAAGCATATCCAAAAAAGTATCAAAAACTTTTCCCCTTCACCCCTTCAATCATAAAAGTCATGCTCTGGGTCCGTCTTCAATTGCAATTAGCGTACGATTCGTCGGAAAATTGTAGCAAAGATGGCGGTATTCGTTTGATTGAATAATAACAATGCTATTGCACACGCGCTACAAATTACAGGTGCGTTAATACGTTAAACAGTTTATTTTACATTTTTGGGGGGCGATGAACCATACCTTAATGTATTTATCAAGACGCGCTAAATGAAACATAGCCTTTCAAAAACGATGAAAATTTTCAATAATACGTGTACTTGTATATAAATTAGCATACATGTAAAAATAACCAAATAATACCGATTTCAAATTATTAAGATATATTTATCAAATGCACGTATTTACATTACATATGCATATTACATTAGTTGTCTAATGTTTACTCTCTATAGCACTGAATGCCTCCATCCGCCATGGAAAGGTCAAGAGGTTAATCCAGTGCGCAGGTAGTTAACGCATGTACGTTTTATTGAACAAATTGTACGATCCAATTTATTTTTCGCGGAAATAAACCTTGTTGTCATGACAGCATCTCGATCAACAGGTGGTTTTTGCCAATAAACGGCGATGAAATGAACAATACACGCACTACGAGACCACGTAATGTTGTACATGTCGTCTGCATTGAAACTGCTAATAGAATATTGGAATATAAATTACTTGGACACCATGTGAATAATTTCAATCGTTGGTTGTGTTTTAATTATACAAATATACGCGACGTCACATTCAGGACAATGAACGCAATCTCATGCTAACCTGAAAATACAACACTGTTCATAAAATAGTTATGTCCAGTACAAATACGTGCTCTCGTTTTCACTGGAACAAATAGTGACATAAAAAGTAGTCCCACCTCTGCAATATAAAAAAAAAAGAAATTGTTAATTAATGACATATTTTCGTATATCGCATATTTGCCGGGCGAAAAAACATCGACACCCGTACGCTCCTCGAGTCTGGTACTTCAAAACCTTGAATTTAATAATATTACTGCCGAAAAGGTTACGACGATGAATGACCTCGAGAATTGGTAATAAATTTAATTTAATCCTCAAAAGTCATTCCGACTAAAATATTCTCTATATGGATGAACAAACGTTATTTAATAGCGAATTACATAAAATATAATCCCATGTATTTATACATGGCTTTTATTTTATTCATATTTCAAACAGTCAGTATTTGTAGTCGACGATGCTTTTGCATTCGCTGTACGACACAGACGAACTTTAGGCAAGACAAAGTGTTACTCTCGACTCGCACGAATCATAAAAAATGCAAATCCAAGAGTAACCGTCAATATCGTACGCCGACTGTAATCGTCAACAATAAAATATATGTACATCAAGATTGCGTATCCATTTCACAGCAAACAGTCAGGATGAATCAATTCGCATGAAATTGTTTATGCTTTTTATTTATAACTCAAACAGTTAGAGAAATATTCTCCTGATTTTTTTTCAGGAAGGGTTACCCTTCACCTTGGAACCAATCGATTAACTATTGATGTTGCTCTGGTTGCATGGAAACAGTATTTTCCATTTATATCTCAAAACATTATGAATGTGTTGCCCATGGAAACAAGTACCAATCGGTTAGAGGTTGGACTTTATTTTTTGAAAAAATGGAAAATATAATATTTGCATTGATATATTTGTTGCCAGATTTGTTTTTGAGCTATTGTCCTTCCGACGTAAACCAGGTGAATAGCTTATGTCAATAAAATCAATGTGATTTGTCACAAAAAGACGTATTCTCACTACCGGGATATGAGTATTTGCATCTGTGGCGGAGATTTGCGCACAAAGAATACCTTCTAGTTTTTTGTGTTTTTTTTTTTATTTTCGTCGTTTTGAATCAGACATGAATTCATATTGCTATACTGACTGTCCATATATAGAGCTGGCAATTTGTCTAACCAGATGAATATAACTCGCTGCCCCACTAATACACGAAGATGACCTATTGGGCCAGAAATCGCTGTACGATTTCGAGCTGGGCTGGCATCATCTGATCGCATTTCCGTTTGCTCAATCATGAACTAATTTACATTTGTATATCATACTCTATGCATTAGTTCTATTTATAGCATTGTGTGCGTGTGTGTTGAAGAAAAAAAAAACACGATATTAAAATTTATGTTAAAAAAACAATGCACTTATTCCGGCCCCAGTACAGATGTTGAATCGCTAATATCCTAAACTCTCATTTCGACTTGTATTTTCATCTGAGCACGTCATACTTATTGCTGTCTCGTTCGTGGCGAGTAGAGTAACAAAGACCGAAATCGTTCTCCAATTGTATATTTGAATGTCCTGTGGCAGGTGAATAAACTTGACATAAAATTCCCCGAAATTCTAAAAAAAAAATGTATTCGTTGTGCTCATTTTTGTGTGTGCATGAGACGCCGAGTCGACTGTGCGTGTCTTGAACCAACTTCGATCGAGCCCGAAATTTTGCTGAATAATGGCGTGCTGGAAACCCGGAAGTGTTCGAGTGTAAGATGTATATAGATACCACCAACAAACTAAAAACATTGTGTCGATTTGTATTCACTCATACTTGATTTTAAACATCGCTTAAAAGGAAATAAGATTATCCATCACCTGCAATTTTAGATTTATAAAATACCCTCTTTTTAACACGTAATATTAATTTGTAATAAAAGTCCGACGACCTTTACGTAGTTTCCGTGTTTCTCTCATATCCCAACTAATCCCGATACCGTGATATGTAATATTGTGTTAGCCTAACCTCGATCGTTTCCACGCTAATAACCAGATTGTTTTCATGCGCAGTTTAAATGGGAATAACCATACTGGCGTAAAATTTGTACGGCAGTGAATTCAATCAGCCAGGAAAGGGCAGAACGAATTAAATTGAAACACAGGGTCGAATCGTTTATAGTTGTGAGGGATAGTTTGGTAGCGGCTTCCGTTTGTCGGTGTTCACTGTATTTTGTGACAGTTGTTTAAAGATTACGCCGTTGTCCGGAGGATGACATTGTCAAGGTTTTCATTAACCTCATTAGACACCCTAACTTTTTCTCACCAAACCTCGGTTTTAGAGGCGGTTCCCAACTGTTGCGTTGATTGATATATGTTTTTTTTAATCAGATACGTTCATCCAAACGCCGCCTCGATTCAATATTCTCGTCGTGATCAGATTCAATTGTTCGCCCTAATACCAATCGAAATAAACATGATTATTACATTATTTTCCCTTTTTCTGACAGTATGACGTCACGATTATTGCAATGTACACCAGCCCAGGTGATCCACGCGTTCGATTTTAACACCCCTGTGACGTATAGAACCAATCTCCTCCTCGTAGGTCTTTGCAATTTACACAGTGATAAGTAGTACGTATCGAATCGTTCGGAGTTCGGTATACAACCATTGGTATACAACCATTGTTTGTATGCGAGACATATTTCGGCACGGTAACAGAAGAGAGACGTTTACTAGTACGCTGATTCAAAACCACAATACTACTCACAAGAATGCACTTGATTTATAGCAGCCACAATTATCGTATCGCTCACACTGCAATGACATAACCGACCTTTACCATATAAATCCATAAATTGGCATAATTTATCTTAAATACAGCTAAAATTACACGTACATTATTTTGCATTATCAATTATGTGTAACAGCAGCTTGGTGTGAAATTTGTATCATTGCGCCACGGTCTAAGCACTTCTCATGTTCGTACACCTACCGTAAAAATAGAGCGATAGCAAACTGCGGAAATAGCAGAATCGTTTCTATTATCAGTCAGATTTGAATTAGCTTTTGCAGTAGGTGATTTGCCATAGCTTAGCACGGTACCAATATAAATACAGTTATAATTAACTCTTCCCACGTGAAAGCGAGAATATAATATTTTAGTCAGCGTTGATTATAAAACTGTGTACAATATTATATTCCAATAATGTATTACTGAATCTGCGAGAACGTGACTTGCATATTTGCGGAAACGCCGTTTAAAAATATTAATAATCTAGCCGAGCGCATGCAAGCCGAATACATATATTCAACGCATACATTGGTGGTTTTATTTGCAGACTCTGTGGCGCTAATACCTGCCCTACCCGAACCCCGGGATGTGGATATCATAACTCATACTTATCCAGTTTAATTAGTTATTGCCTAACTGAATGTTTTCATCCGATTTGTATGACATGTGACCATGTGTATGTGCATGGGTTTAATGGGAATATATTAAGTTGCTGGTGCAGTCGACTCCGAACACAACTTAGGTTGGAAATACATTGTGCGAGTAATTGGGATGGACCCGTTCTGATATCTCATCGCTGCCACCAGGTACAGAATATGTAAATGAGGGATGTATTTAAAGCAGGGTAGTCGTCACATGCGCATACGTCAGATGGCCATAGCGTGTCATTTTTTTACAAACACGTGTCTACCAATGAGCCTTTTCGTTTTTAGCCGTGTTGTTATCGTCGCTTGATAATCAATTCCCGCCCGTGCGCAGGTGACGACCCTCTCGCTTTAAGCTTTTCACTATTTTACATAGAAACACGGCGTTGGTTTAATATATTCCTAGAATATAATATCGTTAGATTTTTTGGGAGTGAAAACACACAAACTTAAAAGTGCAACTACTGAAATAGCATTTTAATATTTGAGATACAACGAGCGGTGACGTAATTCTATCGTCAACGTGACGTTTGCTTTTGCGTTTCATTGTAGTGACATATTTAATACGTAGTACAATCATGCAAATGTATGCAGACGGTATTCGATTAACTGAATCCGTTAACTAGTTTAAAGAATGTTTTCCTCTTTCACTAATATATGTTTACATATCTTGTCTATGCATGTAAAATTGCTGTATTCGTTCATATTGCCTCTCCGTAGAGTTTGATTCGTCCAATAAACCAATACGCTGTGGCCATTTTTCAGACTCCCTCAAATCCTTTTCTAATATCAAAGCCATGGACACTTTCTCTCGAGACCATTTTGTCGGTTTGAATCACCATGATATTATAAACTTTTTGTTTGATTTCAAACGCGTATCGCGGTAATGTAATGTATATTTCATTGTTCGATATCGAGATTTGCCATTTCCTCACAAAAAAACCTTCGCTACGTTCGTCATTGTACCAGTTTATTGAACTCTCAGTGCCACACTTAATTTTAGAGTTTATTATGCCATACCATTCAGTGTTACGCTTTGCTTAGGTTGTTCTCGGGCGTTGAGCGAGCGGCAGAGATGAAAATGCCGTCTTTTCCACTCGATATAGTGCAAAAGCATAACGCAGAATAGTAATTGAAACCTCTATTCAAAGCGGTGAATCTTGAAACGATTTTAAAGAGCTACATTCGTGAAAGCAGACTAGAAATAATGTACTGCGCTACGTGCAGTGAAAAGCGCTCAGTAAAAATGTGATTGAATATTCATTTTTGGATTGTACAACGTCTTTTATACATTTATGAATTATATACATACATATATTCACGAGAGATTATCCGTCTGATTCAATTTAACTCGTTAATAAATCTTTAAATGACTAAGTGCTTTGGTTTACGCAACCACCCGCTATTCAACATCCTGACAATTAGTTTGCGAGAAAAGTTCATTAGCTTTCGACGTAGAGCCAGATATTGTTCTACGTACATTGTTCAAAGTTAATTAGCGGTCAGCGCTCTACAAAGTAACGTATTTTCACTTCAAATTATGTGGAAAAAAACCTTGAGTTTAGTATGCGGACATTAGGCATAAAGCGTTACTGTAGTTGTGTCATTAAAGGTCGCGTATGAAATATACAACGCGCGTAAGTACGTGGGTTTTTAACGCAAAAATCGAACGCGCTGCGTAACGACTTTGGCGCATTAGTAGTTAAAATTTCAATGTGTTATTTTCGTTCTATATAGGCAGTTTTGAAGTATAATTCTGATTGGAATTTAGCTTTATGTGTCGTAGACAAATACGTTTTGGCAATCAAACACTCGACACCGAAATACAATGTGTAATCATTTTTTTTAAAGTGCACCGTTTTTTTTAAGACCCGTTGTCGCGGTTTTGCATCATGTTTTTATTTTGCGCGGCCACCATTTTATATATGGTGACCTTTCTCCCAGTTGGTCAATTGTAAAGTGCAGTCACAAAAAGTCACGAAAATTTTGTTCTTTCACACAATCGTACAAAATTCGTAAGTCAATTAGCGTTTCATCAGCATGGTTATAAATTTACTCAGTCATTTTTTTTTTTCAAATTAAACGTGGAACACGGATGTCGCTATAGCAACTGGTTTTCATAGTTTGTCCTTGTCTCTAATCTTCTCGCTGTAGATGTCATTTCGTTCTGGGTAAATATTGAAACAGAGTCCCCTGCTGACGCACGAGCATTGTGTTATGCCTGACGGAAATTTACTACTAAATAAAAAAACAATTCCCGGGAGGTCGACTAAATATTGTATGTTGCATGACAATTAAAATTGATTGGCAGAAAAATGGCGCCAAATTAGTAAATGGATCGGATGCGAAATTTGGTCCCAGACATGACAACAAAGACAATGATAAACTGGTCAGTATATGAATACAGTATATGCAATATATATATACTAATTGTTATGTATATATTCAATGGCAGCGGCAATTGTTTGGGGGAGTCGCCCCTCCAAAATCAAGCTGAAACCGTTTTGTGTCAGCAAAATTTGCCCCTCAAAATGCAGGAAAAAGCGTTTCAGAGGGTCTAGATTTCAAAATCTTTAAGCGGGAGAGTGCCCCGACCCTTTGTCGCGAGGCTGGTGAGCAGATCTCGTTCACCCATGCAAAATATCGTGCCGCCGCCTCTGTAAATAATGCTGGCGAATACAATATTATTATAAGCACGTGTTCCTAGCGGTAACCACGGTTACTTTACCTGTGTATACTTGTGGTAAATTGTGTTGTATCAAGTGCAGTACAATGCAGGTAAGATGTCAAATGTCAATCACTAATATTCATGGTGTCGAATCATCATCAAAAATGTAATTGAGAAAACGTTAATTGTCTGTCGTTAATTGTCGTTGTCGTGTTAACTTCAGTATGTGTCAACATAGCGTGTTTCTATATAGCAGACAGGTTTTTGCGTAAGTCTTCCCAGTTAACAAATTATTAGATTTTATTCTTAAACGCTATTGAATTAGTTTTGAGACTCGGAATATGAATTACAATTTTGCTTAATTTTACTACGTAAATTTATAAATTTGTTTGTTTGTATCCATAAATATCTCCGACGCTTTGATATTTTAAAAATGTGTGCTTTGCATGTAGAAGTGTTCATATATTATTGTAAGCTAGAAAGAAATACATCTCAATGCATTTTAATTTTTTCCCTTGAAATAACATTGATGTATTTCATATTTATATAATTTGACAGCAGTGCTTAATCTCGAACACTCGGGCAATGAAGCGTAGACTTTGTACGCGCAGCTTGGCGGTGATGTGTTCCGTTGTTGTCGTCAGTTCGGGTCACACATTTGATACTTTCTCTCTGTATATATATATGCATATGTTATTTCCTTGATATACATTTGCTGTTGGTATTGTTAGAAAGTCTTCCTATTTTTATTTAATATTATTGATATATACAAGAGTATAATTACATCCGATTTAACATGAGAAGGTGTATATTTCACAACCTCACTAGAATATAGGTCACTGCGTCGCAAATCTCTGCCGAAACAAGCAACTATGGCAAGCGAAGTACAAATATTGAAGTGCACATCATGTTTCCATCCCGTCCCGTGTGACACCCTAATAGCAGTTTCATTCACGCTCAGTACAGAATAAATAAAGAATGTTATTATCTGTAGCGGGTAGCTCATTTGTATTACTAGTCACGAAGAACTGTTTCTTGGTCGGATAAAGCCGTGTTTGTTTTCAATCTAGACGGCTTCACCTGATGAATGCTGGGTAAAGTAAGCTCTCAATGCATCGTTTATCGCGCGTCGAGCTGTTTCCTAGCAACAGCTTTCCGTTCGGCTAATTAATATATTTTGCACGACGGTCAAAAAAAGACTTGAGTCAACGAGGCGGAGATATTTGTAATGTATGCATGCGTGCGAAGAATTTTTTTTTTTTTTTTTCAGTTCACAGATTGAAAACCTGTGAATATATGTTCGGTGCATGAAATTACATATCTTTTATGATTTTATCCTGTAAGGCGTCGTTACCCGCGCGCGTCGTACACACGCGCGCGTCTATATGATAGCTCATAAAGCGCCGCAGTTATCACGCTGCGCGTGTTCGAAAGTATTTCACACGCACTGTTTCCGTCGCAGAGGACACGGCGCGGTGCGGGAAACACACTTCATTTGTTTTCACTTGTGATAACCATGGCAACATTTGTAATCAGTTAATCCATGCTGCTTAACAGCATTTGTCAAAATTTGAAGTGACATTATCGACATCGAAACTGGTTGTTATTTGTTAATAACGTACAAGTACTAACAAGCTAGCAAATCAGTTAATTATTTCAAATTTTAGCGACCTCGCTGAGCGTAACATTTACGTTCGTTAGTGTAACGATCCAGTTCTTTGGGGCACATCTTCAGAGATTTATATTTTTAAGCCAAGTCAGATTAATTAGTGATCCAAACTACATTAACTGTGATTGTTTGAATCATGCCACTCTCGGAGAACATTCATTAACGACATTCTTCCGCCGAGAGTCTGAGTCACTGTTATTTTGAGAAATCATTAGAAAACCAACTTATTTTGTCGACGTGTGCAAATTTATTTTATTTCTCGTTGCCATCTGTTTACAGCAATTATATATGCAAATTCTTCCATGATAATTAGGTGTGAGCACACATAAAAATGCGTCGAATGTGTGTGTGTTTTATTTGGTTTTATCGGTTAGTTTATAATCGTCATTCGCCATAAATAACGTCATTCTGTGTCGTTTCAGTGAATTTTAAACACGATCGCTTCAATGTTTGACATCGAAATTACTTCTCTGAAACAGCCATGTAGATAAAGACAAGACTGTACTATTTACTATTGCTTGAAAATTAAATGTAAATTTAATATTCCATCTCAAATATTGGAGACATTTGTATATGAAATATTTATTTTTTGGGGGCCTCTGGTATGTTTTATTATACATTTAATTTATTTATATAGTTCGTTTCATTATACGCTCATGCAACAAAATTATATGCAATCGTAACGCTGTAAATCCCTTCACTGTGTTTCTCTGCTTTGTTTGTTTTCTTATTGCTAGGCGCAGACGACGAATAGGTGATTTTCCGTACAATTGCGAGATCTCGCGAGATGCATGAAAGACGCGCGTCGAACGTCTGCCGCAAAAATCGAACGATTTGATTTTGAACTAGAATTTCTTTATTTCGCAGCTTACATTGACCCGCCGATCTTCGACAGAGGAATATTGCTTCCGAATACCCTTACTTAATCGAAATTGCCTATCATCAAATGTGGACAGCACATAATTAAGCATGGAAATGTCCCCGAAATACTTTCGCGTTTGTCGAATCCGACGCGATGTTTAACGCGACTACGACGCTATGACCTCTGTTTGTCCTGTTTTTACGTTCAATTTCACGCATAACGCGTGATTCTCGCAGTGAACGGAAAATGGTCTATTGCGGATTTATGCATGTATTTGGAATTGTTGTGCCGTCGAAAGCCTTTCTTTTCCCTATAACTGTAATTGTGCATTCACTATGTGGTTTCGATGTATATGTATAGTGTCACTTTTAGACGTATCTCTACTTTTTCAAAATACTCGCTGCTGTTGTTTCAGTTGTTGGGCCACGCCGTCTTCGGTGTGGGACCCATGTCATCAAACGCGCGTTAGACGACTATAGCGCTTTACTAATGGAAATAGGTTTTCTTTTGAAACAAACAAATAAAATAAGCCCAAATAACCACACGTCTCCACAGCATATTTGCAGCTTATTGTATCCAATTGTAGACAATATTGACCGAACCAAAACCAAAAAATAAAGCAAAAATCAACAAGGAAGAGATGTGACATACAACTAATTTACAGAGAGCGAGACTTCTCAATATATTGAGTTGAATTTCCACTGTTTTCCAGCATGACTATTACTTTAATTGAGAAATTCGTTATGTGTACCGATCACGGAAACTTAACCATATGTTTACATGTATTTCAATCAGTAACTATGGCAATAGCCTCTGTAATGAGAGAGCTATCTTCAGTTCGATGCAAATCCGATGGTGATGAGCATGACTACAGGTGCCATGACGTCACGAACGTCAAACTACGCATCTAAATTCTCTTTGACACTAAATATCATTAACATGTTTCCAAAACGAGGCCAAGTTGCTCTGAAATGTTGCCATGACATCGAAATAACATCTCGCGTCAAATGAATGATAGAATTCTATTGTCAACTGCAATCTTTTTATAAGCTGCGTTTTTTTTTTTTTTTTTTTTTTTTTTGATTTACAGGTTGAAATCGATGCATTACCAATGAAATGAAATACCGCATAGCTGATAGCTCATCGATTTCGATTTTGGGAATGCATGTGACGCATGTGTTTTGAAGTTGTACATCGTCACTATATCTAATCCTTCTAATTCCGTGCATATTCTAAAATTCACAAACTGTATAACACACTTTCCTAAACATGATTGAGAAGTGTCTGTCCTTTGTGTTTTACATGTTTTTATTATTATTATTTTTTGGACCATGCTTGTGTGAGCGTTTTTGACAAATGTTCAATTTCCCGTAGCCTTCATTTAATTTATGTAATATTACGTTTACGGAATGAACCTTGTCTTGGTCAAATTAATACCAGCTCAAATGAGCCCAGAGGTGTGGAATATAATCACATACCACGAGACATTCTTAAATTATTCAAAACACGACTAACGTCAGTGAAGTCACGAAGGATCGCGTCCGATTTGTAGCGATCAGGACTGGTGTAATTTAGAAAGCGAGAGCGTACAATTCCCACAGGCACCTGTCATGCACTGGCATAATCCGATAAAAATAAGCCATAAGGTTATTTAATCCGTAATCCAACTTCGCACAGTCTATAGAATTGTGGATCAATATAAAATATATATTATGTCGCTATGCCGTGGTATCGATCGGTATATATATATATAACTATATCAAACTATTCTCTCAATCAAGCCTTGTTTTTATTTTGTCGTTGTCACTATGAAAACATTAGGCTTATATTTGACAAACGCGATTACGTATGCCAGTTATTGCATATTTATACTTAATAAGCAGGTTGTCAATGAGTAAAGGAACACCGTGCCTTCATTCAATATCATATATAATTTGAGTTCGTTTGTTTGTTCATTTAGACAAGATTTTACTGTCAGTATGCAATACAGTCAATCGAATCTCTGAATATGTGAAAGATATCTGGTGGGTTCTAAATATATATTAGGTACGTCGTTTCAACGTAACTAACTTGACTAAGTCACCGAGAGTGGTATTACATGGCGCCACAGTCGTCGCGTTGTGTTCGACGTGGGTCCCATAGAAATTATGCAATGCATAAATTACGTTGTTTGTTTACACGTGATTTGAACACGCACGTGACGAGTCAGGTGCTTTAAGTATAGGTGGTAAAGGCAGTTTCTGGAATTTGTCGACAGCATCTATCCATAACACCAGGGACCAGCATCTTTGGTTTTTAAACTAGATCCTAACTAAATTCAACAGTCGGTACAGTGTTTCATCTTTCAGGGCCTGTGCATAATGACACGAGGAAGCGCTGAAATTCGTGTTTCAAGTGAACGGATATTACATTACCTACTCTTTATACGATTATGAGACAAAACTGTCAAAATACAAGTCAAGTTAAGTCCAATAATATGTTGTCATTTAGTATGATTTTGTGAAATTAATCATTACGTACACATATTCGTCCATATAAAGAAAAGCTATTTCCATAATAGGAAACACACTCGATCGGTGGCGTCATGCGCAGAAGTTTCAAATCAATCAGTTAAACAGTTGTACGCCGTCTGAAACAACATCCATAACGTCGAATGTGACCTTTTGTCACCACGCAGATTTTGTTTAATCTACTTTAATCAAGTAAAAACAAGTATTACACCTCGAGGTCAAGGGGCAACATTCCCGAGGAGAAATCGAGTTAGCGTACTGTGCTGTTTATTCGGATAAGATCAATGCATGTGTAATAATTTCTCGTCTATGCCGGAGGGAATTTCACAATGGCGCAAATGAAATTTGCAATCACGCAACTCAGATTAAAATATTTTTTAGTGAAAATATTAAAAAGCACAAAAGCAATTTAATGAGTGCATTGTTGATGGTGTGTCGTGTGTTTCGCGGTATTTTAATAGATTTTAGTTTTCTGGCTTCGCCCAGCGCGCATGCTAGTGATGATTTATACGTCCTGAAAAAAAGAAATGAAAGTTATTGGGATATTACTTTACCTTGAACACACTCGATTGAGCTAATTAAATATTAATGTAATTAGAATTAAGATTTTTTGCTGTCCGACACTTGAAATCGAAATAAAACCAAGCGTTATTAGGTGTTTGCTTTCAGATGAAAATTTTCTTGTTTTGATAAAAGACAAAAAACAAGCATGATTATACTCTCTGTACTCATAATGAAGCTACGTACATAATAAGCTACATACAAAAACTCGGCTTCGCCTCGTGCTTACTTTTAATGGCACAGTGATCGTGTAATCGTGTAATCATATTTACAACAACGAGTGAGTTTTGACATTTCATGTCTGAAAATATCAGTATGAATAGCAAAGGAATACGATTCGGGCGTGCATTATCAACCTTAAATTACTCGATGGGTACTGATTTATATGTAAAGTTAATACTAACATCACAAATTCCCCCTGATAACGCTGAGCGGATTATGCGTCACGGTGTTCCGTAATCGGTAAAGGTCTTGAGGGTACCACGTGATCATTTCAAGACAGACGTGATTATTAAAGTCAAACGTAAAATCATAAAGAAATTGTGTTTGTCATTAACAGTTATTCCAATAACGATCGTGACTGAAACTTACATTGAGTACACAAGAATAATGCTCGCTTTGTAAATATCATGTAAATTACTAGTAACGGCGACTATGCAAATTAACTGTAATTAGGTTGACTCGTATCGAAATTCAATGCTCGACGACTTTCATTGCACGTTATATACACAATAATATTTTCTATTAACATGTATTTAGGTAATCTTCGACGCAATGATTTTCACTTCCATTGAGACGCAATCAGCAACCGTTTCACAACATAACAGTGTCACCATATACGCGACGAATACTGTATTTAATCATCAGTGTACCATCTGTACAACAAGTACAATTCGTCGGTGGTGAATGTAGTCATTGTATGGTCGCTGTACATGTTTTACGTCGAAATTCTGAATAAACTACTAATATTTGAATGCTTTTAGATAGCTGCACTCTGAGACTCTCTTGAAACATTTGAATGAAAAACTGAACGCCTTTGCCATCATGATCGGTTGATGAAACTGCGCTTGAACTTGCGCAGTTCGGAAAATGAGCAAGGCCTGCTCAAATTGCACTACGTTCTAGCTCTAATTATCTCTCTTTTTGGGTGTTATTTTATCATTTCAGTTGCTGGCTAATTATTTGTTGTATAGCTGTGCCGTCCTCCTCGGTTGTGTGTCGTACCTAATGATGGACCGAAAACTTCGCAGAGCATTCCAAGACACAAGAGCGTCACTCGAGGTCAAGGTGTCGTTAGAAGAACAGAAACAGCAGCAGGTAAGGTGACTCTTATAGGGGAACAGACTAATAAAGGCATGGTTCGAATCTCGCGAGATTCATGGTGATATGATCGTCAGGTGACATGCCGACCTATCACCATCAAAGTCGGCGATGAGGCATCTCAACCGGGGCGTATAATGTGTTCAACTATATGAATTTAAATCCGTTTGCGCTGAAAACTGGTACCCTTTCTTTTATCACGCAGATAAGCGCCCTCACGAGGTGTAAGGCTGGATATGATGGCCGATTGACATATACATGTAGTACGTTGTTTTTTTCCTGTAAACAGATATTGTAGAGGGTGTAAACAACGAACAAACAGTGCTAGTTGATGTAATGCACAGTTGCTAAACTGGGAACCTCTTAATAATAACAGTCCATTTAACATTAACAATCTCCATAATGTACCTTCTCGTTACTATGATTAAATTGCTCGTTAACTATACCCCATTTGTGTGTCACGTGACTTTGTTCCATTATAAAAGAATGAAACTAAGTAGCCGTAAACAGCGTGCAGCGAATTCGCATCATTACGTCGTTTACGCTGCGCCGACCACACTGGGAAATTAAACAATTTATTACTGGTAGCCGGAATGAATAAAGAATATACATGATACTTATTATAATACATAGACTGTTAATTTATTTATAGTGCTATATTATAACATCATCGTGCCAGTAAGCTCTATTGTACCCCCCCCCCCATTAATTTATGATTTAAAACATACAAGTCTGTAGATATTTTTTTTTAAATGAAAATTGGTTAGATTATTTGATGCAGAATGCCATATTTTAAGAGCTAGCAGTAATCTCCCTTCAAATAAAAACGGAACATGTTACACTGCTGTCTTAATTAACTCTTTACTGTACATACAATTAATTTGTTAAAGTGAAGTGTTCGTTATAATGAAGTACATAGTACGCTGGGTTTGTTATGAGCCGGAGACACGCCATGTGTTTATAAATCCAGAAATTAATTATAAATGTGTTCATTGTAACCTTTCAATGTACCATACAATGTGTGGTAGAAGCGTTAATAATTACAAAGACAATATAGATAGTACTTTTGAATCTGTTTAAATTATTAAGTTGGAGACAAAAAAAAAACATCTGTATAAAAACAATACGGTATGATTTACATACATACATGATTTACATTTTAATGAAAGCCTGCTGATAGGCTTGTGCTGCAGTAATGGAAATGACATTGCGCATGCGCATGGTATTACCCGTACGTGAACGTTTATGTAAATTCAAGACGCATGCGATTTGCGTTTTGAAATGATTTCATACTCTATTTTCCCTACCAAGATCGAATATCTAACAACTGATTCTAACAAAAAACGGTTTAAACGTCGGTATAATAATTAAATCATAGTTTTTATAACAAACAGTTATATAACGGTATGATCACCCACTTATACATGAATTCTTAGCTAGCGTGTAGCCACGCTCTGTTCTCTTCGGCGGTGGTTTGCTTGTTCATATATTGGAATCTTGGTGCTTGAAATATCTCACTAGTTAAAGTGCTCATGCGTACATGCATATATTATTATTATATAATCAGTGTCCATTTTTCTTGTTGTTATAGGAAACACTGTTACTCTCTGTCCTTCCAAAACACGTAGCGGCTGAGCTTCAAGATGACGTAGGCAGGTCATCCATCCAAAACGGTCAATTTAATAAAATTTATATCAGGAGATACGAAAACGTCAGGTAAGACGTAAATCTGCCCACATAATGATATGATTCATTCGTCAATGTCTGATGTGCATCGATTAAAATGGAACTTTTTACGAGGAATTGATCATCTTTGAGCATGCGCAGTTCATAGCAGGCTTATAGCAGCGTATTTTATAACCTTCAATCACGATTTTTGTGTAGAAAATAATGTTGTTTTTTTTTTCAATATATTACGTAATATATATATTTATATTTTTTTTCCAAGCGCTCAAAGCATATTCTTTCGCTTGAATGATGAAGCAATCTTCAAAATGCAGCTTTGACAACTTGAATGCGTCTAGAGGCCAGACATCGTAACTGGCTATTACTATAAACTAAACACCACAGTTTCTATTTTTCCTCTATTCCCAGTATCTTGTTTGCCGACATCGTTGGGTTTACCGCCATGTCGTCGAAATTGTCAGCGCACGAGCTGGTCAAGGTGTTGAACGGACTGTTCGCGACGTTCGATAAGCTAGCTGATGTAAGTAGCGATTACATATGACATATCGCATATTTTTTTATCGAATCAAAGAATATTTTACGTATGGGGAGCACGACAGGACTGTGCCATATCATCTCCTGTCCCGCGCTGAGTGGCAATTAATCTAAATAAAACACGCTTTCTGTGCATTCATTGCACCACCCATTGTTTAACGATGATTTATTGTATAACTAGTGTTTTGTTGATCATATTGCATGAAGATAAATTACAAAACAGGCTGGAGAGATTATACACTGGCTATTTCTAGCCTTCTTGTATGTAAACGAAGTATCGAGCCTGAGGTCTATATATTCAGTTAAATCACGATGTTTGCTTTTTGCTCAGTCATGAGCGCAAATATTTCACCATGTTTTGTTTAATCTCGGCTCATCTTTTGAAAGTAAATATAGATTATTATGTTAATATTGCTATTTATTTATTTTTGCAAAAATGCCAGCAAGCTTACACGTAAAACACACACAAAAACACAAACTACAAATCCTGGTGTACTTGAAAGGGGGTCAAGCAACATTTCTCGTGCCCTTGTATTAGCATATAATATTCAGTTTTCTATTTTAATTTGTTGTATCCATAGCAACACAACCAATTAAGAATCAAGATTCTTGGAGATTGCTACTACTGCATATGTGGTGTACCGGACTACAATTCTGATCATGCCAACTCGACTGTACAAATGGGACTAGACATGGTCGTAGCAATCGCGTAAGTAGTTTATTACATATAGGTAACGAGAGTGAACTTCGCAGCTGTTAATAAAATGTCAAGTCTCATATTGTCTTCAATCTGTCGCGGATAAGGAGCGCAAAGCTGAGGCGCAAAGGAGAACATCAATCACAACAACTTATCTGTTTTACAGTCTGTTTGTCACTGTTCCCCGCAGTCGATATGATGTAAACCGTCGTAAAATCTGATAAATGCGACGCTCGGGACTGTAGTCACATGACGATGCGCGAAATTACAAAATTGTTCACATAATAAAAAAAAAGAAACATCATAGATCACCCTTAATAACTCAGTAACTAACATGCACAGCTGTGGTTGTCGCCAGTAGCAACCACCTGATTTATTTCGCTAAGGCTATCTGATATTGAAGCCGTTTGTTTCACGCTGCTACCCGTCGCGGCTGAGCGTGTCTGCAATGGTAGTCCCTTGGCTAATTGGCACCTACCTATTTTGTGAGATCTTTAATACCTACTCCTTTCCAGAGACTTACTCATAAATGATCCTTACGTAAAAACACCACTCTAGACGGAGTTAAGACGTGACTGGCATATTGCAACTCAGATACGCTATGTAAAGCAGCTATGTAAACAAGTTGGCGCGTTCCTTGTTAGTACAAAGAATACTAAACAACCTAAGAAATGAGGATTCCAGGAGAAGTCCCATTCTAGCTGCTTCAATTTAAATTAATGTATAAGGCATGATCAACGTAATTCCCCGACAAACAAATAAGTCTTCATTTTACATCTGCTGACGCTGGTCACTCAGCGACTAACTTGAAAGACCACGTCTGATTTACGACTCCATTGCTTCATTCCTTCTCAACAGCAACGATGCGACTTTCGGGTAAGCTTTTTTAAATTTGTCCACGGCTTGTCTCTCTTTACTGTGGAAAATCACCAGCTGTGACGCTGTCACCGATTGGCTACTCGAGCCGTCAATCAATTGGTCGTGTGTATAAATCACATCGTACCACTCAGTTTAGTATGCAAATCATACCGAAATTCCGCGCACGCCGCGTCACAGTGCTTGACGCTGAGTATTTGACGAGTAAATTGCTGATTTCGAGATGACAAAACAATTACTAATTGTAAACTTCGAGGTATATGAATATTTCCCTCTAACGTGACAATTATTAGAGACCCAGCGGAGAATAAGTGTCTCATCAGGGAGAGAGAGCATCTTCGTGTACCCATCATCTCGTGTAGTTTGTAATTGTTTGATAATAGGTTTCATTAAAATATATAACTTTTTGCAAAAGAAAATATCGGGATATGAAGAAATACTCTAACTATGAAATAATCATGTTTCTGGTTCTCACTCACGTTAAAAGCTATACATTCAGTTCATTTATTTTGCGAACGAAACATATAGTTTTCATGAAAAAAAAAATTAACGAAAACACCCCTTTTTCGGAACCTATATGCATTCCCCATAAAGTTTCAAACTTATATTTCTCGAAAGATTGTCAAGTGACCTCATATTTGTTTCTATTTTCTAAATGACTTGAACCCGCTGCGTGAAGACAATTACTTCTAAAAGCTGATGTTCCCGTGACGTTATTAGACAGATATGTTTTCAGTGCAGTGCGCACTGTAACTTTGTGTCCCGTTTAAATCGGCAATTGTCACAGCGGCATATGAATCGGTAATAACATAAGGCATCAGCTATCCCGATAACGATCTCTCTAAGTACGTCATCTAAAACTAGGGTTATGACGTATTTCGTATTCTACTATATATGAAGTACCACTCTGAGGTCATTTCTAACGGTCGATTGGAATATGAATTGAAATGTTTGAGGATTCGAGTTTGCGCCAATTGTGGGAAATATGTACTAAACGTTCAGTTTTCGATGATCGGTTTCCATTCGATTAGTCAAAGTTGCAATATGCGCTGATTTCATAACAGGATAGAGAATTCGAGCTAATTTCGTGCGATTAGATATTTTACGTAATAATACCAAGACTCTAATAAAGTTTTATATATTGTGCAACTGTTTTTAACATTAAACTACTAGCAATCAATAATAATGATAATTAGATAAATGAATAAATAAATGGCTCATGTTTATCTAAATGTTGTTTGTAACGTACGTGATTACTGAAAAGTGGGCATCACGGTGAAATTCATGGAGTGAGAATTTGGAATAGACGCGGGAGCGTAGTTGACTGGACTACTCTATGCCAAAGTGGTGAGGTCGTCACCTGCGCATGCGCAAGGCAGCTTTAGTATGTCGTTCTTCATACAAGCATGAGCCTTTGCATTTTAGCGTGCGTTGTTATCGTCGCTTAGGGCTACCCGGGTGACAAGACCCCCGATTTAATACTGTACTGTACTCCTATATAAACTAATTCACACATTTCACATTCTCTTGGGGTTTCATATGACTGGCAGCCGTCACCAGTGCTAATCTAATTGTTTCCCGTAGGACTGTTCGGGAGAAAACCAAATCTGGCGTTGACATGCGTGTTGGCATACACACTGGTGCTGTTCTGGCTGGTGTTATGGGACAGCGACAGTGGCAGTTTGATGTGTGGAGCAAAGATGTCACTTTGGCAAATAATATGGAATCTGGTGGTGTCCCGGGGTAAGTTTGCAGTTAAAGACAACTGTAGCGTACTACAACCAGAATAGAACTTAGAATGACCAATTTAGTACACTTATTAACTGTAGCAACGCGTGCAAGTGTCATACACGCGTGCCATGCAGACTCCTGCAGCTGGCGCCTTGCGCAGTAATTCACAAAAAACTTGCAAAATTTATAACTACTGCCGAAGAAATTAGAAACGACGGTAAATAATTAAACACATGGACAGCAGTATTGATAAGTTATGTAATACACACGTCTCCAGACTCGCAGCGTATCTGCAACGGACACTCTTTTTTGCCCATGGTTGTGGGCACTAACGCATCGTGTAAACATTCTATTACCACAGATAGTCCTCACATTGGAACGTCGTAGGCGCAGCCAGTTATATTATGGTTTTACTGTGACTCAATACTAAGTTTCACATCGCAATTGGAATTTGTATGACGAGACATAGTCACATCGGCGCCCGGGTATAGGAACCCGGATGCAACGTCATTTTCCTTTTGAAAACATTTGAATGATGTGGATACTCAGCTGAGTCGACTTTTCAGCATTCCGAGTACCAGTTTTGGTTGACTTAGTTTACAACTTACAGCTTCTGTGATGACACCGATGACAAATTTACTTTATATAGTAGAATTTTTTTATAAAGTGTTTGGTACTTTCTTTTTATGTATAATAACCCTGCTTTTCAAGCTGTGCATTGTCGTCTATGGGGAATTTATTTATAGTATGAGACTTGTTGTACAATGCCCTCTATGGTCAGATGAGATGTAATATGTTCAACAAGTTTAATTATACTAAATGTTTGTTTTTTTGGTTAATACAGGCGAGTACATATATCTGATTCCACATACGAATGCTTGTCGCAAGACTTTATTTCTGAACCAGGAGACGGAGATCTAAGAAACGATTACATCAAGGCCAGAGGAATTAAAACTTATCTAATCAAAGCAACGGCGTTACCTATTAAAAACGTGAGATTATGTGAATTTCCGGTGATTTATATGTAATTGCTTTGTTATCTATGCCGTAGTGGGCGCTATTCTGATATTTGTAATTTCAAATTAATTTAATTATTCAGGACAGTACCATCAACCGTTATGAGTTTATTGCAATGTTGAGATTTATTGTCATATATTGTTAATGCTAAGATTTATTTGTGAAAAATACTGCCAGACTGACATTGATTGAAAGTTTATTTATAGAGTAGAGTGGGAAAGGAAAACAAAAAAACACAAAGTAAAAAGTGAATCACGTTATTGTAACCTTGGTCACTTGAACCATGCCTCATTATAAGCTATTTATGTATCACTGACGTGATTATGTCTGAAATTACATCCTTAGTAATTAGCTCGCGTGCCTTTTTCAGAACTAATCATGGTCATACAATGTTTTCAGGGTACAACTCAAATTGACAGTTTGGGCATTCCAGTCGAGACAGTGATTGACGTCGGTGACGAGAAGGGGTCACATGATGAGGTAGGTACCAGCATTTCACACACACACACACACACACACACACACACACACAGAAAAATACGATTATATATTACATTACATTACGTTATTTTTTTACATCCATGAACTTGAAAATGGGTTTAGTGTAGCATACGTCAATAGAAATAAAACTGTCACATGAACTGGTCAATTTTCGTTTTCGCAGACTTTTATCCCCGCGTAAAGAATTTTACAAAACCCTGTTGCAAACGGAAAATAATATTCTTCATAATACATGCAAAACTATATGAATTATTAAACTAATATCTGGTGGCAACAGTGATGGCATGCCGAGGGTGTCAGTTACCAGGTTTCGCAATGATTTCACACTCTCATCTGTTCTGACACACGCACGCCGTAGAGTACAATCATATACTTGTGTATATTATGCGGTACAACTTAGAAGGCGATTTGTTAACCATAACGTAAACTTTCGTAATTTATGTTTGCAAGTTTGCCATGTAACGTTAAGTAAAACCCGTGTGGACATTGTATACTGATATCCATCGTTGTTATTTCCAACAGGTTGAAAGCGAGAAGAACGCAAAGACGTCATTGGCGGCGAGGGCACAGAGTGCTAGGCAAATTGGCTGCGACGCCGAAGTCAACAAAATCATTTACGAAGCCTTGGTGGAACGGGAGCACAATGCGTAAGAAAAAAAAAATCGTCACATTATCCATTTCCATAACTAAAGAACGCATTGACTGGAAAAAATGCAATTATGGAAGATTACCATCTTCATTTCATCCCAGTTCCTCGCGTAATCAATCCTCGTCTGTGTGATTGTGTGTGGAAAATTAAATGATTGGGCAATCAACGTGTGCAAATAATATGTAATTTATAGGTATTAATTAGGCATGCCAGTTCAAGCAAAACCCAATCAACTGATCTCTAAATTTACAGCAACAAAAAAAATGCTCCGGAAACTGTCAATATGTGGGCTTGCCATGTCGAATTTCATATGGTGCTGTACCTTGATTTCAAATCTGAAACTAACTTATAGAAAATACTTTCTGATAATTTCATGTAAGACGATTCAGAAACTACAGTTCCACATTTAAAGTTAGACGCTCTTATACCATTCTCAGAAATACATTAGTAATAATGAAATACGACACTATATTCAGACTGTGTTCTTTTGTCGATGTGCTCATTTCACTCGAGGCAATTATTTTTTACGCCTGACATTTACTGGTAAATCGTAGCGTGTAATGAGAAACCGCAATAATTATGTGACTGTGTCTGTTTCTTTGAGCGCGGTATTCTTACTGCCTGTACACATTTAACACGGGCACGAAGCATTGTCAGTTCATTTGGTAAATTAGATACGTAATGGTGAACAATATATAAACGGTGATCGGATTTCAAAATGGCGGTATAGTAAATTGCACAGTGTTAAACGTGGGCTTCTTGCATGGGACTGATTTTTGTATGATTTCCCAACAGTTTAAGCGCTTGATTGGCACACCCTATTCGAGATGCTTGGTGTGTATACGTTCCCGTCGCTCTCGTGAGACTTTGTCTAAACTCGCGAGACGTTACGGTCTTTTGCGTATTCTAATTGTTTAAACACATCAGAACTGATTTGAGCCGTGAATATATGAGTCAGGCAAACAGCAACAACGACGTCACAACAGAAACTACAGCGTCATTCACTTTCATGTCTTTTCAATATTGAGCATTACGCACAAAGCAAACAATCAGAACATTCGGCGCGCAGTAAAACGCAGAGTACATGGCATAGTAATGATATTTAGTGAGAACAATCGCAAGAAATTGTGTACGTGTAAGAACAACGGAATACTAGAACTACTAATTGCGGTGGAATACAGAATAATAATTACGCCGTGTACGGAATACAAATAAATAAAGTTATACCGCCATTTGTGCATATTGACAGCTATTGCTAGAATTTTCTTGTAAAGTAATCTGACTGCCGCTATGTTACAAGACAACAAATAAATGGGACGTGGGAGTTCTACTTTGTGAAATGGAGATAAACATTTAACAACCCAGTAATTGCTATATAACGTATGAATGTTCGAAACTATAAACCTCAATGTAATTTTTTGACATATGAAGAGAATCATCGATGCACCCTGACATTTGATATTTCAATGTCAACGTCAATAGCATATGCTTAATGAAGAACACGTAAACGATCGCAGGCGCTAGGCGCATTGAACGGCGGGACGAGATAACACATGAGCCTGACTTAGTTAGTATATCTTCATTCTAATACGAATTGGCATTGTACCATTTTTATAATAGTGGATGTGTTTTATTCCCCCATAAAAATATATATTTCACTAAGATCGTTTATTTTACCGATATTCTCGTATAATTTTATAGGTCACGAACTAAGTAGTTTTAAATAATCCAGCCGACTGTGATTATTGTTGCCATGACACTTTTCCCCATTTAACCATGCTGTGAGGTTTTTGAGGTTGGTAACATTCCTATGTGTCTCATTCTTGACTCACGAACGGTCATGTGTGAGCAGCAGTGTGGCTCCTGGGATATTTCCCTTATTCCCAATCCTTAAACTTCATTCAATCGTCGTAAAACCACATCCACTTTGCGGCACATGGTGGTTACCGCATAAATGCAGTGACGAAATACGCGTTCGGCGCAGTAATTCAACGGAGTATAAATGAAACTAAAAAGAAAACTGTTCCAAGTTGTGTAGGAGCCAATCAATACTTATTGCATAGTAGTGAGATTTTGAGCAACTTTACCGTACATTTCTATCTTCAGTGACAAACAAAAACTGGCCAGTAGTTTATATATCCACGTAACTAAAGTAGATGGAAAAAAAATGTTGGTATATATAACTTATTCAACGGATTTCAAAGTTCCATTTTTTCCATTGAAGCAAGGAGTTGTAATTCTACATATTAACGTAGATTCCATTTAATAACAAAGTTCACTTCACTTTCAGCCAAAAATAACGACATTAAAACCGACGAAGAATTACTAATTTATCGCCTTTAGTGACAGAGCGCTTTTGTAACGTATGTGAATATAAGAAAAGTCGTACACACACATCCATCAATAAAAAACATAAGTTTGAGAGTCTTTACTATGTTCTGCCTGACAAACGAACTAACAAATACAAAGATTGGTTGGCATGAATGAATGACATTATCGGAATATTACTTTCCACAATCTACATCGAAGAAGGGCTTTGTCCCTGAGAAACGCGCTTTACAGGAAAAGCGTATTGCCTTCCAGCATGTCATTTACATTATTGTAAAGCGAACACAAACGCATACGTACATAGGTCGATTCACAATCCCTGTTGAAAAACTGTGGTCGATTCTAGGTTCTCGCATGTTATCAGTATACGCATTCTCATTGCCATCTGTATATATTCTGCCCTTCTATATGTTGGCAACATCACTAGCAGCTAACAATTAAACAACTTGAAGGCACATTCGACTGACAAACCGACATTTTCTATAGAACGAAGTGCATTCGTGATTTGTTTATCTCGACTATTATGAGTTGGATATCGTTACATGATATTTAACTCATTGAAAGTGTTTTTCTTCAGTGTCTAAGGTTGTAATGTTTTGAAACGTGTTTTTTAAATTTATTTTATGATTAGCCTTGGATCGTATCACTTTTATGGTAAAATGACAATATTTCAATGAATGATAGCAGCAATTTACGCCTTCCTATTTGTTGTCTACAATATATTCTTGTAGCTGAGATGCATCTTTTTATTCCCGTTTTAGTTTAGCTTATGAAAGTGATGAAATTTGAACTCTCTGTTTTCGGTGGAACACACTCACAATCTGGTCGAGAATATTTCTTTTATTGAAAAATGTAAATTTTTGGGACTTAATTTTAATTGATGCATAACTTTTGACTACACATTGAAAACATTAACGCAATAATTGTTAGAATCGTTTGGTATAAGGTATTTATCACACGTATTAAGTGGATATTAGCAAACATGTAAGTTTATTTCCGGCACTGAATACAACATTCAATGTAAAGTAGCTCCAACGTGATTCTTACGATTGTTTTGAAAAGTTCAACTTGAAATATTCATTATCTTGTGTTTCACCTCCAAACGATGTCTGCATTTTGTGAAATTTTGCACAGAATCGGATAACATTTTTCAGGCTAATTTGTGTTTCACCATTTTAACCGAAAAATAGTGTTTTATGCACAATATCAAGACCATTTTACGAATAAAAAAATAACTGCATTTTTATCTAGCTTTCTGAATATGCAGTGAATTTGTCTTCATCGTATATTAGCTCATTTAGCTTATTTTTGACTACGCTCTGGCAATCAAACTAAGGAAATCATACTTATAATACAATAATACAATGACGCCGCGTGCCGTTCAGCATGGGTCCTACGCGAAGCATGATTACATGTATATTACATTGCTTTGTGCCGACTGTAGGGCTAAATTTCATCATTTTCAAAATACATCTATTGAGTTTCGTCGCTCTGGCCATCACCAAGTGTACAACTGCACATCCAGGAAAATCAAACAATTCAATGCGCTTTTCCAATAGAACGCGCCCTCTATCGACAGACCATAGTACGTGTGTGACGTCAAACGCCATTTAGGATATACTAGTAATACATTAAAAATTAATAAATAAATGTTGACCGGCTCACCACAGATCAAACCAAACTCGACGATATTATCGCTTAAAATTATTAAATCATCCAAATGTACGAGATTGAAGTCTGTGGATCATCGTGACAAAGTGCTATCCGACGCAAATGAACACCGATGCCTTGCGTGAGCGAGAGAGCCCCTCAAATAGTGTAGCTATGTTCCCTTCCGTCGAGTCGACTATTCACACTAATATGGTTACATAGGTTAGAAGAACAGTCGATGCGATGACGGGAGATAGTAAAACTATATTTGAGGGACTAAAATAAGTCTCGGGGATATGTCGCTCTCAGCGAGATTTTGGCGCCATTTGCATAAAATGTCCTTTTTGCCGAACTACACTTGCTCTTCAGGATGTGAGAAGTACACTCGGTTTTGTATAGAACGATGAATGATAAATGTCGTCATCAGTACCAACACCCACTTTAATGCACATTTTGTTTTTCTTTACAGAAATATTTCCCAGCAAACGAACACAATTTTCCTGAATTTCAAAGACCCTGAGCTTGAGACCCAGTTTCATTGTGAGAAGGAACGCCAAAGCGCAGTCGCCATTGGCTGCTCCGTCGTCATCATAGTTTTCGCCTTTTTCACACAACTGACAATTTTACCGAGGTGAGCTGATTTCAGAGCCCACTATTTTTGCGCCTTTTGTAGTGTGTGTGGTACTCTTATTTCGTCAATAGCGTTTGAGGTTGGTTCATGACGCCCACAGCCACGAGCTTGACAACCTGCATCGACGAACAGCGATGTTTTCATGATTTTGCCGGTGATATATTTAGAAGGCTATTTAATGTTTATTACATGACGTGCTTCGAACGAGCCTGAAAAAATTGCAGATTTGTGACGTAATCGGACACTAATAACACGGCAAAACCCCGACAATAATAAATATTTACACTCCGAAATCAAGTTTTTACAGACTGACGTCAAAATCAATTGGGGCGTCTAATGCGTAGCCGTTTTAAATTAACAAATCACGTCTCCCCATAGCCCTCGAAACGGCGACTCGAAGTTATCTACATACTTTAAGATATATTCATAATGGCACACTAATTTCTGGAGGATAGACCGTACGCTGCTGCTCTCGTGATAATATGTGTACTAACTGTTGCACAACTACTACGACTGTGTTTATGACAATACTGCACATGCGCACTTACTATTAAACGCGATAACCTCTGATACATGTCCCCGGAGCACGTTGAGTTGACAAGGTTTTTTTTTTTCTTGAATTGTGCAGTTTAATTGTCTTATTTAACGTAGTCATAAATTCCCTACTAAATACTTACTTGACTACTAATGGGGGTTCCTACCCAAGCCAACTAGTGATACCAAAGTAGACATAGTCAGTGTTGCCGAGCGTGTGGGAGTCTATTGAAAATCTGTCAGTTAAATACTCTCTCTATCTCGCGAAATATTCGAACTCGTAAATTGTCTTTGCTAGAAGTGGCGCCCTCTAGAGACTTAGCACTTATCTGACGTCATAATGGCATAGTGAATGAAATTGACAACTGTTAGTTGTGTAATCATTTAGCACCTAGTATAACCTCTCAAAACATGATTTCGTATTGGTAGACAACTACGAATCAACAACATCAATGTTGTTAACGAATTTCTTTTCATCCATTCACGTACCTAAGCGCGTTGTCGCTAGATAAACCTCATATGCGTAATATGCAATTTTAGCGAATTGTAGTAAAATGACGTAATGGCGAAATATTGATTTAGCGAATCTCTCTTGTCATTGTTGATTTCTTTGTTTGGTGGCCATTTTGAATGGATTATAAAGTCTTTGGCGACATCTTGAATTAACGAATCAGTTCTCTCGCTAAATTCGCGAAAAAGACATGCTCGCGAAAAAGACATGTTTTACAGTATTACGACCCACCGTCGTAGGCACGTTCCAATTTAGAGACTTGATCACAGTCCCACACAGATGAACTGTGGCTTGATTATGGTTACCGCTATAATAGTAAGTTCTCTTTGCTAACATTCTTGTCTTTCTTCAGGACCATGGCAAGTTACGTAACCTTTGCAGTGGGTTTATCGCTGCTGTCTCTTTTGACATTCCTATCTGCCGGCACGATATTTCAAGAGAAATTCCCAAAGTCCCTCGTGCGTTTTGCCAACCGGATAGAGACCACTAGGTGGGCACGCAATGTGTGGGCAATGCTGGTCATAGCAATACTCGGAGCCGCAGATATGATAGACATGGTGAGTTTGCTGGTAAAATATCGAGTTGTACATCATATATATATAGTGGAGGGATTATGAATAAGTTCCAGACTATCTGTTGCAATTATTACTGCGTCATAGGTCGGAAATATTAGTGAAAATATAACAATGGATCGTAACGTAGCAAAATGTAATTTCACTGACAAGGACGAAATCAACATAAGTAGTCTGGATCAGCTACCCGATTACAAAATGTCGATAAATTGTGTTACGTATAATTTGTTGGTAGCACATTCAGGGAATATGATTCAAGTTAAAAGTACCATCCGATTAGTTTAGTACAAATTTATGTATAATAATTAGCATAATTTGTATAATCGCTCAATTGTGAATTCTTATTCGTGTTTTGCACACTGCTTTATGTAGCCTAAGATGATGGATGAATACACATAAATATACATCTTACTAATGTAAGTTCAGTTATTCGTACATTACCCAGTTTTAAATTCACATTTCAGTTTTCCTGTGACGTCGAGACAGACTATCCTGAAAACCTGACTGCAATGTACCCATACGATGCCCGTTGCTATTATCCTCAATATTTCGACTTCCTAGCAATTCTAGTCTTGGTGAGTAATGATAAATGTCGATATTATATCAGGCAGTATATAGCTTAAAGCTGGGGGGTCTTCATAAACCAGCGCCTGCCCATGAGCCTATGCGTTTTTAGCGTGCGTTGCTGTCGTCGTCGTTTGGGACTCAATTCCCGCGCGTTCGCCGGTGAACATCCCTCCGCTTCAAACCTTGTCCAGTAACAGCTCACGTCTGAAGATGTACTCCACATGATTAATCTACTACCCGAATTCAAAATATTGATGCAACTGTTTATTTTGTATTTCATTTCGGGGGCGAAATCTTTGAGTTCAGTGTACAAGGCAAAGAAGTAATTTTTCATTTTTTTGTAAAATAACGCTTCACAACGACGCAAGGTGAAAGCAATGTACACTGTATTTAGTTGCACGTTTATAACGACGAAAAAAAACTGCCATTATTTATAATTCTGGCATCAGATTAGTATCCCATCCCGGTTTTGATGGGCTATATAAATCGATTGTCCAGACTCAAAGCTTCACCTATCACGGCGATGAACGCCTCCCTGTCGAACGTGAAGTGTGCAATTAGCGATGACTTCTAACATTACGGTGAAATCACAAGTGCCCATTGCGTAAATTGATTCTGTTTGATCTCTTTGGATCCGCTTTACCGACAACGCGAAGAGATGATTACTTTTTTTTATTAGCGTTGACATAAATCGCTTAGGTTAAATAGGCAACTCCTACTACTTATTTCACTGTACCTTACGCGCCGATTAACAAACACTGCCCTCTATAGTTTCAAATAATGAATACTTTTGTTTTTATCCTCATTGTTAAGTTTCGCAATTTGCACTATGATATACCAACGCTGATGGCGCAATTTACCGACTTGAGTATTTTTTAATTGTTTTCAGATTGGGATAACAATGTTGGTGCAGATTACAAGTGACGTAAAGTTGTTGATGCAGATAGTAATTACTCTCATGTACTGCGTAATAAATATAGTTCTTCTTCCCGAACTTTACGACCGTTATGACGGGTCTATCTACACAGGAGTCTAGTGAGTTTAACATATTCTGATTAGCGACACTATGCCACACACGCCAACAGAGACGCAATGAGATTCATAATAAAATTGATCGCAATATTTTACAATCGAGCTTGAATATACTGTTCATATAGTAAGACATTATACAATTCTTACACGGAGACCTTTAAATTGGACACATTTGTTTGACAATCTAACCGAAAAATCGAAGGAAGTTCCTCTGACAAGTGATTTATGTGGCGGAAGTCGTTGGAACATTCTAACACGAACACATTGCCTGTATTCAGGAGTGTGTTACTTTTATGCGCAAGTGTATTGGTTGTATTCACTTCTAATTTACTTTTCTTTCAGTGGAACTCACCTTATTCCTACGAAGTATGAGATCACGGCAGCGCTTTTAATTATATCTCTGGCGCTGCTTTACTATAACAGACATGTAAGTATAGACGGTCGTCACGACAATGTTAATAGTTTGGTTATTTTCACGTTTCTTTTTTCGAAATAGTGATATAAACTTTGTAAGTCAAACTTGTTATATATTGTTGTGGACTTTTTTCGAAGCCTTCACATAATAAATGACAAGTATTCATATAGTATGGAAGGCTCTAATGTATAAATTCCACTGCAATTATAAATATGTCATGTTATGTTCTTGACTTGAAGATGGAGTTGACTTCGAGGTTGTTGTTTTTATGGAGAGTCGAAGCAAAAAACCAAAAAGACGAAGTTTATGAATTGCGAAGAAAGAACGAAGCGTTAATAATGAATATCATGCCGTCCCATGTTGCCAAACATTTTCTTGGAACAAAACGGAAAGACGAGGTAATTTAATTAATATAATAGCCGCTCGAATTTTTGTTTGTCTCCGTGTAAACTTAATTTCGGATTATGGTGACTAATGTTCTGTTATTTGTTGCAGGAGTTATACAGCCATTCTTATGACGAAGTAGGGGTCATATTTGCATCAATTCCAAACTTTTCCGAATTTTACACCGAGGATCTGATAAATAACCAAGGGGTGGAGTGTTTACGTTTCCTGAACGAAGTTATCTCTGACTTTGACGGTGTAAGTACTTTCCCTATACCTTTCCGCATGTGACGCCCTCTAGAGACTAACATAAAAAGATGATGTAATGTATGTACTAGTATTTCGAGTCGTTCCAAAGGGAGCTGTGTTTGGCGGTGTACTAATTCGTCGTTTACAATAAGGCAGATGTCTAAAACAGTGTTTGTATTATTAATGGTCGGCTACAAATTAAAACAAAAACAGCAGAATGGCAGAATCATTATGTTTTTTCTAACATGCAATGCCACCAAATCATCATATGATGTCAAACTTTACGCATACTCCATTGCTGGAAAATCAAGATGGCAGACTACATAGTACTGACGAAAAGTTGAATATCTAAAGACTAAAAAGTGTTATAAAAAAACGGAAAATTGCATTCTCCCACATTTGTGGAGCTCTTTCATCTGAGAGTACTATGCTGTTTGCCTTCACTTCCCCTTTATAGTTGTTTGTGATGTTGTCACGTGATTAGTAGTCATTATGTAGAAAGTAGTTGCATGCTGGGAATATCACCAATGTGCCATATTTACATACCGAGTCTCAATGTCAATAATTAGCAATATTATGACGTAATTACGACATTCTACTGTATTTCGTAATTCCCAGCTCTTAAACGAACCTCGTTTCAAGACTATTACCAAGATCAAGACCATATCCAGTACGTATATGGCGGCGTCCGGGATGTCGACAGACTTCGACAACTTAGTGTCTTCTGGCACAAGACAACGATGGTCACATCTCGCCGATCTGGTCGAGTTCTCGTTGGCACTCAGAGAAAGTTTGGATAAAATCAACCAACAATCATTTAACAACTTTATTCTCAGAATAGGTGAGGAGGATTTTTTGATTAAATTGCGCCCTCTAGTGTTTATTACTTCTGTTGAGTAGTTGTTACTTCATTTGGAAAATGACGAAACAATGGCGATATGATTGACTGTATTTCTATTGGCAGCTTTGATCCCAGTAAGAAGGAACAACTTTGAAGCCTACCTTACATTTTTACATAGTCTACATTATTGAGAATGTTGTCGTAAATCGCACGACAATGTTCTTGGGTTTATTATGTAAAAGTACGCCGTTATAGTTCTCATGGCAACACGAAACAACATTCTATGATGTAGTGCAGAACCATGTTGGCCAAATATTATTTCAAAACTTTCTGTTGTTTTTTTTGAACAGTTGCATGAAACAAAATGTTAAAGTAAAAACCGATTTTGTGTATTTTTTTAAAAACCCGAGATTGTTGAAACACGTCAGAATGTTGTGATTTACCCATCCAACAATTTGACATGTGGCATAATAACAAGATACAATTAATGGCAAAGAGAAATGAAAAGTAGGGGTACTCGAACTTATTTTATGCATCTTTGACTATATTTACGACTAACACTTATTTCCTTTTTTCATGAAGAATAAAAAAAAATCCTCATCACCGAATTCATACTTTTCTTTATTTTTATTTCTAGGTTTAAATAAAGGGCCGGTCCTAGCTGGTGTAATAGGGGCAAGGAAACCTCACTACGATATATGGGGAAACACAGTAAACGTCGCCAGTCGTATGGAAAGTACTGGAAAAGCCGGACATATACAGGTGAGCCTACTCTACTCTAATTATTTGAATTGCTATCATACAGTTCATCTTTGAGGTTTACCATGAGAACATATAATTAAAATTTCGTGACTTAAAATAAGCTTTTACTTCATAATGTTTTTCACAATCTACAGATAAAAATATATTTTCTTTACTTTTCGCACAAAAAAAAAAAAAAAAAAAAAAAGGTCAAACATCAACGTGAACAAATGAGGATGTGTACAAATCAATCATTATATACAATTTCTCAAAAAAAAATAATTTGTCCATTATTTGTATTTATGAATTTCAAAGGCTTTACACATGTTAAAGCTCATTGTAACATCTTGGATTTGAGCGTGCCTACTTAGAAACGTTCAAATGAATGGATCCCAACTTCTTTGTGATAAATTGCGCCCGCTAGCGAAGAATCGTGTTTGCAATATCATAAAGACGTATAAATGTAAGAAGGGCAGAACGATGTACATATATACATATATTTGGTGGTTTAGCCTATCATTTTTTTATTATTTGTAAAGAATTTTTTAAATATATTTCAGAGAAATGAACGCTACAAAATATTGCCAATGATACTAATGACAAAAAACATCACTGTTTTATCCACGCAGGTTGTCGAAGACACAATGAAGTTGCTACGTCCATTCGGGTATAAATTTGAGCAGAGGGGTTTGGTCAAAGTCAAAGGCAAAGGCGAACTACTGACCTTTTACCTCATCGGAAAAGAAGATGGCTGCAATGCTCTACCAGGAGCCATATCGTAGCACCGCCGCTGTTTTGACAGACAACTTCTCATGTTTTGAATTTACAAAATTAAGTGCATTTACTTAAAACAAGAGTTGTTCAGAGTTTTTAACACCACGGCGTGATCAAATCGAGCTATCGTCGTCCATGTTGAAGTACATTGTCAACTATTTTTCTACTATTAGCATATTTATATTCAGCTGATATCTATGCATTCTTTGATACGTGTTATCTCACGGAAGCTGACACAACTAGCAATAGAATATTTCACAATGTTTCACATATAAATGCCAAATACTTGACACATTCGACATCGAATTTGCGCAATATTAAACGATGAGCTTATATGATGCTTACTTCAAGAAAATTTACAGTCTTAATTATACAAATCTACAAGTAAGGCAAGACAAATATTTCATACATAATTAATCAAATGTATCCTCAAGAAACCGTTTGCTTTTTTTTCTACGCCACATTCGTCGCGCTACGTCGGGTTCGATATGGTTTCCATACGGCGTATACAGCTGCAACATATTTTTTTTTGTTTCCGAAGACATTTTATTGCACGCTGGCTGTAGCGACTCGTATGGCGGCGACCCTCGTACTGCGTCGTGTTTCACATCTTAAACACTACTACGCAAGGATTTCTCCCGCTCTAAAAAGCTAATCACGTTGACATGTATATATCAATTAAACTAAAATGAAACGCTTTAGGGCGTTTTGTGAGCAAAAACTGGTAACAAATCGCCGATGCTTTATTTGTTTGGACATTAAATGTAGAGCAGAAATCCACAAGCGTGAAACAGGAAATACCGACACTCCTCCTAACCACACGCGTATTATGTGCAGTCACGAGTAGCTATTTTGTCAACACCTTTCGAAATGTACAATGTAATGTTATTGACGCGCTTACAATGTAAATAGCAATAACAAATACATCACATTTATACAGACATGCGCAGAGTAGTTATGCCAAATATGAACTATCTGTACTTTACTTATCAGTTAGCGGGTGTAAAATCACTATCCTTTAATATGTATTCCATAACATTAGATTTTCTACAGCTATAACTTCTTGTTTGAAAACGATTTAATGTCTGCAATATCTTATTTTCAAATTATTATATATATATATATATAAATAATAACATAAGACAACTGATACATTCTGTCCAATCACGTGATCATTCCGCGCTGTAATTAATAAGCTTATTTTTGATATTTCAAGAACGATGACTGATTCTGTCAATCATGGTAGCATTCCTAAACTCTTGGTCGTAGTCTAAAATAACATGTAAATAACCCACTTACACATTGCACTTGCTGTCTATCTATTTATTTTAGAATGAATTGTGTACTATTTATTGGAAGATATATCACTCACAGCAAGATATTTATTTGTAATTGTACATATTTGAAATCAATAAATATTTAATAGTCTGTCTTATTATGCTTTTACAGAGGACTGTGCTTTTATTTTATTCTTTGTATGTATCGTCACTTCCACCAATGTGGCTATGTATATGTCGGAAATGGTCGGTTTTGTATGTACGTGTGGCTGTGTGCTAGAGATAAAAAAGTTATGCGGGCATTTTAATGAAGGTTTGACGTTTTTGTCCAAATGTTATCGCTCAAAAGCGATCCATGTAAGATTAATCTAGTTATGTTTTCAGGTAGACTTTGTATAATCCTCAATAGCCATCACGTGGACATCAATCAAGCAGTCATGTGACAAAAAGACTTATTATTAGTAAAAGCCTTTTTTTTTTACAAAAAGATAATATCACGTAACTTCGCCAGCGAACACGTACGAGCACGTATGGATTCAAACGCCGTTATTGTCCCAATAGTTTTAGGTTTTCCACTCCGGAACCTCTTAATTGTATAAGTTATTTACAATGTACATGCAACATTGTTCCATATTCATAAACGGCATATTTACCATGTGCATATGGATACAAAGACAAGAAAAATACGCACAAAGTAAAACGTTTACATTCTAATCAAACCACAATGTTTCGACAGTTTAGCAAACAATGGGTTATGAGAGACACTTTCCAAATATAATAGAAAGTTGAAAATAATTTTGGAAAGATTTAAATATATCTGTGATCCGCCAAGCTGTCATTTTATTTACAACATTAGCAAACATAGTCACACAATATTATTATAATGGTGAGCGAGACTGAACATGTTTTGGAATGATGGACTGGTACATTTAGAAGCAATGCTCAGCTTGACCAACTTTTCCAATAATATTGGTAATTATAGCAGTATTAAAATACTGAAAGTAACACCATCAGCATGAAGTCAAGAAATTATTCTTGAACTTCTAATTGGCGAG
The DNA here is from genome assembly GCF_978046115.1 of Saccoglossus kowalevskii. Classification (NCBI taxonomy): domain Eukaryota; kingdom Metazoa; phylum Hemichordata; class Enteropneusta; family Harrimaniidae; genus Saccoglossus; species Saccoglossus kowalevskii. Next base: position 21,835,163 of record NC_140654.1, read on the forward strand.
CTGGAGTTACTGTCAAACCCAACGCGTGGGGACACTTATTCGTTTAGGGATGCTCGAACAACTTGGCTGTGCGATAATTTGTTTTTGGACTACTCGAGAAGTGTGAAACAGACAAACTTGGCACGAGCACATCAAGACTATACACAAGTTACAATCCTTCCTAACAGGACAAGCGAGTTTCGCTTACCTACATAGATGGGAAGCTGAAGCTGTATGCCCATCAAGGGAGAACACATAACCTTTCGGAGATCTCCTGAATCATATTCTCCAGACAGGTTTTGGCTTAGAGTACCAAAGCCAACCAAGTTTTATTTGACGATTTCTTTTGAGCTTGTCGGCCGTCGCACCCTTGGACCTTTGGCAGGTACTGAATTTACTAGTTTGCGTTAGGTTGTTGGATACGTTGTACTTTAATTTAATAAGCCTAAATTTTCTCATTTAAAGAAAAAAGCGTTCTGTCCTACCGACCAAGAATTTAGGTGTTACAGGCTGGGTTTGCCTGTCAATATAACTGGCGACCTAATTAAGGGAGTTTTTAGAGACATCTTATACTTGGACTTTTGATTTTTGGAGAGAGCTGTGTTATAAACTACACTTTTCATCTTCAGTTGGCAGTTTTGTGCTGAAAAATACACCCCATTTGTATTGACACTCTTTTAAACCGTGTGATGTAATTCAACCGACTGGGCTCATTAGAGCATATACGTTACACTCGCGCAGGTACGATCGTTTCAGCATTTTCAATATTACAGACAATGTGTTTGAAAATGCTCATCTAAATAGGTAAGATCTGTGATCTGATTTCCAAATCTGTATCTGATTAATGTGTTTTGTACGTTTGGTATATTTGTAATTGAAATATTTAACAAACAACTAAACATATGGCGTTAAAAATGAAACATTCAAACAAAAGCTTCAGTAATAGCAGTGTTGATTATTTCGAGATTTGCATATGAATCTATACTTGTCGACAGCTTGCTGACTTAAACATATGATGATACAAATGTACAATAACAAAGTCACATTCCATGGTTTAGCCTGGTGGAAGGCTGTGTTGTGTGTGTACTGCATTTTTGTTTCACTCCTAAGGAGTCTTTGCGCTGAATAAATACACCTTATCTGTGGACTGATGAGTTTTCGTTCATGGATTCTTTCTACACTGTAAATAGGGTGGCAGTTTCTCGCCCTTTCTCGATATGCATGGTGAAAAGGGGAATTATTATTACGATATATAACAAATACGCCCTCCGGCGATCAGTTAGGAAGATGTGGTGATCTCCTCGTAAATATTACAAAAATATTTATTATCGAACTAATTGAAAATAAGATAATTAAATCAAACGATCACTGCTTAATTACAAGAATACTTCAAACTGTAGGTATTGGCATCTTATTCCATGACATGAGTATTAAGACTGCCCTCTACGTTTCATATATAATTGTTTAAACAATGAAATCGTGGTCGCGTGCGCACTTGAAAGGTACGATATCTTGTCTTCCATTTTGTACCACAGGTGGAGAGACCCTGATTTTGAAAAAAAAAACAGTATATTTGCTCATTCAACAATGTTAGTAATGTTTTTTTTTTAATGTTGTCAAAATAATTCACTCTCAATTTTGCGTCTTGAAGTATTTGCCCCAAAAAACAGTGTTGCATTTAGCAAGCCGTATCTCTTTCTAATCGAAATATGAATAATTTAAATTTGTTGTACGTTTACCATATTTATAATTGAAATATTTTGCAAACACGGGAAAAGCGTATGGTCGTTCATCATTGACACACACACAGCTTTTGTGTTCTGCATATAGATCAAATTGTCAGTAGTTTTTGACGTGCAAATATTCAAAATTATGCAAAGCTAAAAAGTGCATGGTCACTATTTTTTTTTTAGCGTCGTACACTGCGCTATAGTCGTGTTACAGATTATCCTGTTTCTACCAAGCACAGATGATATAACTAAACGTACAAAACAGCATACTTAAATCGCTGAGACTCGACTCGACTGTGATATGCAGGATAGCCGGTGACATTGCATTATGATGTAGAAGTACGTTTTCTATATTACAATTTCTTCAAACATGACAAATGTACTATTGATTGTGTTGTGTTACGAAACATACATACATACATAGATCTAAGCACAGTGCATATTTAAATACATACGCCAATGCCACCACTATTACTATGCCTCTATACGAACGATTCATTAAAAACTATTATTTCACAATGTAGATGTACAACTCAAGTTTAATTATATTTATCGATTGCCTTAGATTAGTGATTTTTCAGTCGCGTTGTATTATGTCACTTAATATATGCATTGCTTAGGGTGTCCTCACTAACTCTTCATCGAAGTAATTTTTGAAACAGATACAATTTTTCAACATAAGCACCGAAACTGTAAAGGCAGCCATATTGATCACCAAGCTCGATAACGTAGCAATATGTATTCAGATGAGATGGAACACAGATAAATCTCCACACATATGTTTGCCTTGTGATAACAGTTTCATTTTTGTGAAAAGAAATTGAAGTTAGAATAAACAAGTGAAAACCAATTAATTCATACACTTTCAAACATTCACCTCCAAACAGCTCCGCCAATGACATTGGACTCCTGTCATGAACTCCGTGCTGACTACTGGTATTAAAAGGATCTACAGGTTCACAAGTTGGTATTACTGTCGCTGGACGTTTAGAGCCATCGCACGTTGCTGCAGTTTATGTAAGTGTAGCATGGATAAGTTCATTTCTCGCAATGCTAGCTATACCGCATCACAGTAAAACACAGTGGTCAGATATTTATTTATATCCACTTTTAGGTAAATGTAATTTAACATTCTTCAAATTGCATTTTTTTCATGTTTTTCTTTGTCATTGCAGGGATTTGTCTAACCCTGTCATCATGAATATAATCTTCGTTTGCTTTGCCGTTGTTATGGTGTGTACACTTGTCCGTGGCGATGATCTTATCGAGGTGAGAATCTCATTGCCATATTTGGCAATACTGTTATAGTGCTTGTAATTCGCATAAATTGTATGCTATGAATGTGTTTCTAGTTTACAACAAATTACCTAAATATCATGCTGTCCGTGTACCGAAAATAAGGATTTATCGTATTTTGTCTTTATCTTCGTTTTTGTAGGCAAATGAAGCTGGAGACGGTAAGTACATACATGATATCTGTACAAATGACAATTTTTATAAATTCGCCATTCCTGGATGTGAATTACTCGCTTGTTGCGGGATGTGAATCGCTCCAACGCTTCGCATTTAAAAAAATACAGTCACAGAGTTAAACATATTACAATAGATAGCTTACCGCTGGACATATTTTCGAACCTGATGATGTAATTTCTTCACCAACCAATTAATTATTAGTGAGCATCCTAAGTGACGGAGGAAAGAAAAGCAAGCGTGCTTTATAACGTAAAAGTGGCGTGCATTATAGTAACCTATTACTAACGAAGTTACTATGCGAATTTATTTGTTACTACGATTAAGTTAGATCGTTGTCTTGCAGCTAAGTAACCGCAGACTAAGACAAAAGAGAACGGGGTGAAATAAGTTGCTAGCGCAAGTGTAAGATAAACGTTTGTGTCATTGTTTTTATTTTTTACGTAGAAGCATGTGATCCTACAACAAACGTCTGCTTTAAGTTCTTTCACGCATTAAGGGCGGAATGGAGTGAAGCTAAAGACGTATGTATCTCCGATGGAGGACAACTACTCATCATCGATTCATTTCCCCTTCACAAGAAGATCAGACAATATATTAACTCACATCCGAGTATTAGTAGTCCCAAGGGCGGGGGTTACTGGACTGGTGCAAATGATATAGAAAATGAGGGCGTATTTGAACTTAATGACTGTTCTCCATTAAACTATGATGATGGGTGGCATTCTGAGAAACGTGGACAGAGAATAATAACTCAACCTAGCAACACAGTTAAAAATGACATCAATGGACAGGACTGTGTCCAGCTATGGTAAGTTGTTCTAGTCATACCATAAATATGTCCTTTTTAAAAAGAAATTATTCAGCTCCAACAACAACAAAAACAGCAACAGTTATTTCGATTGAAATGTACATGGTTCTCCATGTGTTCAGTCATGCAAAATGAGTGTCATTTAATGAAAATAATATATTTTTTCTGTGTTCAAGGGAACGCCCACCGAAACCGAAAAACGCAGTATGGAAATTCGACGATGACTACTGCTGGAAGCGTAAATCTTTCATTTGCGAATATGCCGGTGAGTTTTTATTATAACTATTTTATCAATGTAGGCTAGCCATAATTAGAAATATTTCTATGAATTTGTTTTTTTATAATAACAATAGTATCTTTATTAACTGATAGATGGCCATCTGCCCAAAACAGTAAATGCAAAATATTTAAATTATTCACAATATTTCGGCGGCTTCTCTCCGACGTTTTCTACGATATTGCAGGATGTGTGTTAACGTTGAGTGATGCTAACAGTGTACTTAAATGAAAACTGTTACGGTCACATTTCTAGACCTAATTAATACAATAATACCACCTTAAACAGTTAATAACTAAATGACTGCTCCCCCCCAAGATTGATATTTATATTATGCCTTATTTATCTGTGTGAATTAATGTGATTATTAATGCTACCATATATATTTCGGTGTTTGTTAGCCGTGCGTTGTTATTATTGCTTAATGTGTACTGACTTTAATTCATTTGGACGGAAGATAACTGTTGATAAATTGATCCAACGTTGGGGTTGGCGTTTTAAATTTTCTTGACAGGCATCTTCAGATAGATGGAACAAATGGTAAAACATCCACCCTATCGTTGACATGACAACGCCAAAAAAACTGAATTTTTGACCGTGGCTCTGCGCAGAATAACTCTTTGAGTAAAAAAGTCGGACTAAGCTTATTATGTCTTGCCTGGGTGTGTGCCTTAAATTTACTATTTTTTTTAAGTCGATGCCAGTGCTTCCCCTGGATCGACACTATGCATTACACAGAACAACAAAAATATTTTAACAATAAGTTCACCAAGCGTTTATGTTCAAGAAACATGTCCATAAAGTAACTACGTAATCTGCTTCTGCTATTCTTAACTTAAATTTGCGTCTTGAATTTGCCTCTGACGACTCGATTTTTAACAGACATTATATAATAAATGAGATGATTTCAATTTTATCTTCGTTCTTTTTTGTACCATCCCATTCTCTTCTACCCATAGAGTCTACATTTTCTACAATAAGCATTCGCTATATCCGAAACTGTAGCACGTATGCAGGATCCGAGAAGCCATAATATTACTATATGACATTCAAAAGTGTTGTGTTGGTAGATACAATTGGCACATGGGCAAATACTAGCGATTGTCTGAGATGTAGACCTCAAATTTAAAACAGAAATCATTTACTTAGGACGAATATATAGTTGATACCACGTGCTCACTAATGTCGAAGCACCAGGCATCTCTTTATGTATCTTTCCTTTACTGATTTGTCTGTGCTGTGTAGCGTGCTTGTTAGCTGTTTTGTTGTCTTATACTTTTGTTCTAAGATCAACAATAGGGTAGGTTACGTTTTTTCCATTCTTTCTACTTGTTTTATTCCTTACTGACTCAATACCAGTTACTGACACGGTCGGCGAATCAGTGTGCAAGTCAGTATCTCTAGTACATTTCCATTCTTCGTGCAATTAGAATGTGTTTTACTTGCTTTTAGCTCTAACCTGCGGAAGTGGATTTTATGAACACGAAGGGGAATGCAAACGTAAGTAATTTGTTTTTACAACATCGGTATAAAATATCACGTATAACCTCCACTCTAGTAGAAATAGTTATAATAATAATTCTATATTTCTACTCTCAGCGTCAACATCGTATTTCGTAACGTTCGTGTTTACCGCCGTAAATGGTGAGACGTCTACCTACACTGATGTTTACCTCGACCCAGCATCGGACGAATATCGCACTCTATCTGGAGTGGTTAGTCACTGGGTACGTATGTGCGCTATCACCAGAAAACGATATTTACGTACCCTGTTTGTTTATAATGAAATACATATAAGAATACAAACTTATACAAGAGATTTTTAAATACAGTGATTAAAAGTGATTGATAATAATAACACTTGTTAGACATATAATGAATTACGAAAGTCAACTGTTTTCAGTCAATCTTTTATTTAACACAAAGGTTCATTAAATCGACCATCAAATAGTAATTACAATATAAATCATATTGACTATGAATGCTTGGTTTTATATTTATATTCATGTGTGAAATCAGAAATTTGGCTTGCGGCTCTCCATCTAGTCACTGTCTGAACATGACTAATACACGCTATTTTTTGTGGACAGTAAGCGTGTGGCATGTGCTGTATATGTTTTATTATAACGAGTGTTCATATTAATTACGTTATAATGTAAATATTTGTCCATACAGATCAACTCAGTCCTTGATATAGAAAGCACAGATTACTATGGTATTGAAATCCTTGGTTTTTATCCTGGTAGCATAGGCGTCGATGCTGTTGTACATTTTGACCAGACTACTACTACAACAGCAACCGATGTGCGAGAATCTCTGAATACTGCGTCTGACACTGGACCGTTAGAAATACTTCAAGCAACCATTAATACAGCTGATGAGCGCGTATCATGGCGAGAGGACGGCCGTTGTGGATCACTTTACCGAGGAACAAACGGGGTCAACCCAGCTGAATGTGATCCTTATGGTTCGACGCCTTGCTGCTCTTCTACGAAAGTCTGCGGCGATTCACCAGATCACTGTGAATGTGATGGATGTATAGACTACAGAGATGTGTATGGAGGTAACAGTTTTAGAGATGAAATATGATATATCATATCATGTCCTATCATATCATATCATATCATATATTGGCCACCAGAATTATAATACTTTTTTCATTTAGATTGTAAACACAAATTTCAAATGTTATATTCCAGATTAATTAGTTATTATTAGTTTTTATTAGTTATTATTAGTATTTATTAATGACGGTTTATAGATATTCACATTGAGAGGGGTTTATGGTAAAACTAAATATGTTCATCTATTTTAACAATTTGTTATTAATTTCAGTTACCATAACAACTACAGCCGCCGCTATGTCTACGGATTCGGGTATATATATATATTATGTGTTTAATTGCAATTTATCTTATTTGTATCGGTCATGATTTTATAGTCGATATAATATTTGTCATAATGACTATCAATTCAAATATTAAGTAATTTTTAATATCTCATTTTTACTTAATATCTATGTATTCTTTTAAAAAGTTATTATTAATTTGTTTATTGAAAATATTTTGAAACGTTTATACTTCAATTTACGTTTTGACAAATATACACAATCTATAAACTTGAGTTTTGTTTATTTATATCTAAGTTCAACGTATTTTGTTAATCAATTTCAGTTACTACTGAGGCTTCTGTGACTACAGAGTCAGGTAAATATATTTCATATCAACATTTTATTTATCAATCTTTCGTTTAAGTTGGCGATGTCGTTGAAGCAACTCCATGTACTAGATAAACACACTGTTTATTCATGTTTAGATATATGTATTTTTCAGTGTTGCGCACACAAAAAAAAAACATTCGTTATTTGATTTGTTGAATAAATGTTAGCATGTCTGCCAATCATTGGAGCGGTTGTGGGTTCCATTCCCATGGTTGGCTACACATTCAGCAGCATATTGCCAGGCTCGCGGCATATCCCCGTGAAAGATCCAGTTGTCTTGTCGCAAACGGTAACGGTTCCCGTTGTTTTGGGGATAACAGTATATTACTAACATATTACAATTTGCGTGTGCGCCGAACGGCAGGCGCATAATGTGAAAGTGTTTCTATTTCTCCAATGTATATGATTTCCTTTGTATATTCACACACAATCTTCAAGTATTAAATTGGTTTTCTATTTACTTTATTAGTGGGTACACCAACGGCAATCCCACCAGTGTCCACCACCGAGCCAGGTAAACTGTTATTATTGCAATATATAATGATACATAGATTATGAATTATCAGTAATCACTGAGTCATGTTTTCTTCTACTCGACTCAACATGACTAAATATACCCCCAAAAATACACACTAATATCGCCGACTATCGCGATGAATGGCAACATTTATCCGTATTTGAATTTATTCTCAGAGGAAGTATCGGAAAAGATTTACTGGGCACACTGGAATAGCTCAACGTGGGATCAAACAATATCCGTGTGTGAACAAATGGGAGGATCAATTATAACCATTCCAAATGCAGAGGCCCAGCGAAAGCTAGAAATAAAGATTCTAACTGACACAGAACATGTTCGAACAGGTAAGAACCGATTGATAATGTATTTCCCAGCTGATTATCCTCGCCAGTTATGGGTTCATTTTGTTCGGCCGTCGCCTCACTATTATACCTTGGTAGAATTCCCTCTATGAACTTGTATTCACTGTCGATGAAACCAAACCGACAGCTGCCCATGGTCTGGTGCGTTTCCATGGAAAATGAAAAGCGAAGTTACGTCTTGAAATCGACCGTGAAGTTATACGTGGTTTGGTCGGGAAGGCTACGACGTTATATGAGATAGCACATTCTGATGTTTTAAATTCAAAATTGGTGCGCTGATTGATAGATCCATGAGCATTTTTGTAATTAGCGTGCGTTGTTATCGTCGCCTAGAACTCAATGCCCACGCATGCGCACGTGGCGATGCTCGCTGTATAATCATCGGGTGAATACATTATTAATATTTGTAATAATCTAACTGTTATGCTTGTAGACTTATTTAACACGAAATCGCAATGTTACATATACACACGCACACATTGGTATAATTCGTTAACCGACCAGATACATGGCAGCAATATATGTTTTGGAAATACACATTACAGTACACATAATTAAATGAATTGTTTATACGACCGTTTGACTCTTATTTATTCAATTTATATTTAATTTCTTGACTCATTTCCTTGTTTCACAGTTGGATATTACCTTGGAATTCGTCGATTACCGGATGACACATGGGCAAATGTAGATGGGTCTCCGTTGACGTATACTAACTGGGACGATGGCTATCCTGATAGCGAAGACGGTGACTGCGTTTGGTTCTAGTAAATCTCAAATATTTAATCATTATTTTATCTAGAAGTCGTATTTCCAATAAGCTGGTCAGATAACATTCGGAAATATGTACATTTATTTGATACATTGAAAAAAAAGCCGTAAATCGAATCAGTCTGTGGTATACAAATCAACTAAACTTCTAAGGGTTTGATTAAAATATGTACGGTTGTCGATTTATAAACAGACATTGTTCTAATTAATACGTCTTTATCTTAAAGTGGGGCTGGAATTGGAGCTTCGTGGGAACCATCGTTCGGGAAGTGGAGAAACCGACCTTGTTATGTCAGACTGACCGTGGCCTGTCAATATGATGCCGGTGGTACGTTTGACACAGTACTGTGTTTATATTGTAAATGTCATTTCTATATTTAGGGAAATCCTTATTTTTTGAAACATATACACCTAATAATATGTTGTTATTACGAGAATACCTCAAAGTATGCACGAAGACAGTACATTACAGCTGGAATATTGACCGATGCGCAGCGGAGGTTGGTGCGCGGCTTACTGTACTGTCCTTCCAACGATACGCCATGGGAATGTCAAAATCCATAAGTTTAGAACATATTGAGCGAACTTCTTTGTGTGGAGTCTGGTCAAACCCTGGTGGCAGCCATATTTGTTTTTATTATTCGCATTCGCACTTCCTAATAAGGTAGGATGAAAATACCGCAAAATTACGGCACGCTGTAATTTATGCCGTTACAGTGACAGATGTATAATAATAATTATCATTCTCATACATTTTAAAATAGTTTTTTTTTTATCTATCGTATATATACTGTAATTTTCTAATACGCCTCCGTGTATTGGCAAAATAGAACCTGAACCCGTGATACCACCGGAAGTGAGATATTACAAGGCTTATATAGGACCTAAAAATTGGGACTCAGCAAGAGATGTTTGCATGGACAATGGCGGAGACCTTGCTTCAGCACCTGACGAAAGCGCTTATAAACAGCTCGTAGCAGCACTGGTTGAAGATGGCATTTACACAATATTCGGTGAGTGTATTCTTTAACAGTATTTACGCACCCACACTCAACACATGTCGTATGTTGATTATGTTACCATGAATCGAACATTGTGTTCTGACATTTAACTGAATATCTATCATCGAACCCTATACTTGCTATGTTTTATTTATTGTCATATTTGCGCCAATAATAATACTATTTAGTTAAGAATGATGATCCTGAATAATTCATTCAATTTACAGCATTACTTGGTATATGTCTATTTATTTTAGACTTCTTTTGGATTGGGGTACGTCGGAACGAGGCGGGAGTTTTCGTTGATTTGAAAGGAGTAGAACAGACTTATTTGCTTTGGCCGGCAATGGGGACGTATACTATACCAGAGTCACACGAATGCGTCGCAGTTTGGTAAATACTATCTTTATTTTATTTAAATATATATATATATATAATTCAAATTATACACTTATTTACTTAATTTTATTTACTCACTCATTATATCATAATATATCAAATTTATTTTTATATTATTATCTGCATATATGTTTGATAGTGAAATAAACTTCATGCATTCATTCATTCATTCATTCATTCATTCACAAGTTTCACATGATTTTAAGCTGCTAAAACTTATAATGAAAATTGTGAAACTGTTATATTGTTTACGAATGGAAAGTATGCTCTAAGTGTATTTTCTGGCAAACTAGAATTATCATCTTTAAAGTTGTCTATTTAAAACTTTTTAATTGAATGTTGGGACATCTAAATAATAAATAAGTTGAAACTCAGTTACTTGTTGCGCTTTTGATAAGATTTTTGTTTCAGTGATCAGACTTTGGTAAATACTATGCCAAAAACATTGGCATGTCTGTCGATCATATCTGTATTAGGAAATGGTGTAATAATAATGTTAAACAAATATTCATTTTGATTTACAGATAAATTAAATTTGCCATGTGACTTGATACGTATAATGTTTTTAGCTTGATGTTATGTTTTTTGAGTACTGACATCCTTTCACCTAGACGTGTGTAAAAACACATTGCCTATGTAAATTATTATTTGAAAACATGTAATCATTATACAGGACATACAAAGGTAATTTATGGCCTTACTACTGGAGAACGTACTCCTGTACATCGCCACAGGGTTTCGTGTGTGAGTATTCGTCTGAACCAGAAGACGATGGAGACGAAGACTGGGACGACGAGGGACAAACTGGAAGGTACCGTGTGTATCATGACTCAACTGACTGGCTAACAGCCAGAGGTTTGTGCCAGGAACGAGGCGGCGATCTCGCGTCGGTTGCCAACGCAGATGACCAGGCAGCTATAGTGCAGAAAATTGGCGTAAACAGTTGGACATACCGTATGTAATGTCAAATGTGGCTATATGTAACACCATTTTTGTGTAAACTAGTCTTTGATATGTAATTATCACTGTCGCTACAAATCACAATGCTTATTTGCAAACACACACTATCGGTGATGTTTAATACGGACACGTATCTAATTGTTACATATGTAAATAGTAAATGATCGGTGATTTAATAAACATTTTCATTCAAAGGTGGATTCTGGATAGGAGCTCACCGGGAGGAATGGGCAGGAGACTTTTTAAATCCAGATGGATCAGTCATCACTTACAATAATTTCCAGTACACGCCGTGGAGTGGATATCGTTCCGCCTTCATCAAGTAATAATTCAGTTTTTCTAAGTAGTCCTTACCCATGGTTGTTCGACTAATTGAACGTGATCGTTAATAAATAAATGACATTTGGTATAGATAAAGACATTCTACAAGATATTCGATAAGTAATTAAATTGGTAACCGATCGTTTTTTCACAAATATAAGATAGTATTTAATAAAAAAAAACTTTCGAAAAGTTTTTTTTTTTTAAATGATAAATTAACTCTTTGATTGACATCGTAATTTTAGAGTCAAACCTATACAGAATTTCTTGTTTTTTACAGAGCGCTTGGATTTGGGTCATCTTTCGGCAAATGGGATGCCAGCTATCCTAATGTGTGGAGATATTATGTTTGTGAGTTTGATGAATAACTGGTGCAAAGACGTCATGATGGTACGTTTACTTACAAACATGATTGACTTTCGAGCATTTTAAAAAGTTGGAAACCACAACACATGTCTTGTCTGAGTGATAGTGCGCATGCGTTTATCTACTTGTGAAATCAGTCTTACGGCTCATTGTGGTATCATCAATATATTAATAAGTAATTACTAGTAGTGTTGAAACCAAATATTTCCACTTGTTCACGAACATTGTTGAACAAAACTTTCCATTGTTGTCATCATTTGGGTGTCCTTATTTATGTACTTCGTTTTCTTTCTTTTATTTTTATCTATTCTCTGCACGTATTGTTTTTTGTGTCGTTATACCACGTATATAATACACACTGTTTGTAAAAGTATATTGGAAAAAAATGCACATTAAAATATTACGAGTAGATATATTATGCGTGACATGCGTATATATATTCATATTTACATCATTTTCACAGTTACAAACACAAATAATATACTTACACGTACTTCTACTATTTTGTATCGAATATTCGTTCCTTTGACGTTGACTTTTCTGTTTTATTACAGCATGGGAACCGATTAATGCGCAATCAATTAATAATTACTCGGCATCAGAAGATAAAGACGATATTCATTCAGTTTTTATTTATTTATTTAGTTTGTGATTAATAAATATATGCAATATATATCTGTGTAATATTCATTTAATTTCCGGACACGTGAAATCGAACATATAGAGTATAATATCGACTCATTTTTATATACGTATATTCTCATTAGAATGAAACTATTCACTTCAGCTGTTAATATAGCAGATCATACAGTATGTACAATATCATCTGTACTCCGTGTACACTTGTTAGGGGGTTATACAAATACATGATTATCTCTCCCCTTCTTGGACTCTAACACACGACATATGTCACTGACTGTTGAGAAAGTACATTTGTTGCTCAACCAAGCTTGAACAAAAACCTCAGAGCATATCACTTTTCCAATAAGACTTTCCTCCCACATACTGTTAAGGTTTCGGTGGAATGAGATTTGTTATCTTTAACTGTGAACAATCAGCCACTTTTATACATCCGTGTTCGTACGAACGGTGTTTTCTTCGTACCACCAAATAACGTGTCGTCTAGAGGTACTTTGTACTGTCGGTTGCGTAGTGCTGTTATAGTGTTGTAATGGTCACCATCACGATTACCACCACCGAGAGCATCTTCCAATACAAACTATGGTCGTCCAAGTGTTTCAAAAATGGCTAGATTAAATCGAAGACGCTAATTTTTATTTCGTGCACGATAAAACTCATTTGGGTATGCTGAATTTGTATTCGACAACGCTAAATTTTCATTGGTGCACGCTAAATTGTCATTGGTATGAGTTAAAATTATCGAACATGCTAAGTTCCATTGGTAACGTTAATAATATGGCTCCAGCTAAACTTGGATTCGATAGTGCTGAAAAAAAATCGAGAGCGCTAACAAAAATCGATAGCGCTAACAAAAAATCGATAGCGATAGAAATTTTCTAGGGAGCTAAATATTGCACACAAAGTTAAGGTGTCTCAATCTTTAACGCGGAAGTATAATGAAGAGATCGGGGAAAACTACTTTTTATCAAAACGATCGATTTCATTATCATGGCAGATGAAAGACTGCTTGACGAAATGTTGTCCACTGTCGCCGAAACATTGAGGTTAATGAACTCGCATGAAGGAGAAGTAGGTGCAATTGTGGTTGAAAACCATATTTCAAGGTAGAGAAGATGTTCATGTAATAATAACAGTATATTATCGTACCCTCACTTGGATACAGTACCGTGGAGAATTCTTACACTAATATCATTTATGTGTGTACGATGTAAAGTATGACTAATCCAGTTATTGGAAGAAACAGACAGATCTATTTTCCAGATGGTGACTAAAGATGACAATGATTCACAAAGGTTTATAAAACAACTTAGCCATGAACTTACAGATTCAATTTAGATAATAGATGCCTATTATATAATAAAAGCTGTTTATATCTAAACTAAAGGTCCAGTGAATAATTATTGGATGACTTTTGTTATCACATGCATCTTGCAGTGACATTTAATCATCATATTTTCCATATTACATCATTGATCTGCAAATCTGATTGGTCCTTGTTGAGAATTTTGACTTTTCCATCTAGTCACCTCCTAAAATTCCAACACATAGGCTGGTTTAAAGAACAAATAAATTATTTTTGAAAAAAAACTTTTTTTTGAATATTTTCGCTGATGGTTTCATGCATTATCATTATGCGTTTTCATTACAAATCACATTTCAATGATTTCAGTGTTTTTAATTAGCTAATTGTTATTCTCTATATATGATCCATTAAAGTGGAACTACAGTCGCTTTGTTTCTGCTGATCACAACAAACTAAATATCATCAGATTTGACCAAAGGTCAAAGGTCAGTTTTCCCAGTAGGAGATATGCATTGTTGTATGTGCTTAATGAAGCAAATCATTTATCTTGTAATAATATCGTTGGTAATGTATCTCCCAAATCTCATGGAATACTAGACTAGGTTTCAATGCCATAGTGATACACATTTGCAAATCTACCAGTAAAATTTTAACAGAAACAAGATGTCAGATAATCGATATAACCACTCCTATGAATTGGATGCCAAACTTTTGATCAAGATCTGAAGCCACCGGAAAATCTGTTTAGTCCAAAGTTATCAAAACAAAAACAATACATAAAAACACATAAAAAGCAGAACGTTGCATCCACATCTTGAAAAGAAAATTGTACTCAAAAATATATATATTCTGTTACAGTTCATTCGACAAAACATATTTTTGTATATAAATATAGTATATAAATTTTGAAAATCAAAATTCACAGGAATTTGTTTCAGCTATTAGAACAGAATGATAGAGCTTTTATAATACTGATTTAAGAATGCACTTCAAAAACAAAGATTGCAGTGTTTGAAGATATAGATTCTCAGGAGGCGACAGTACTGTTGACTTTTCTCTCCACTGGACACCAACTAACTATTCCATTCCTTGGCAATTCAACATCTGTCCATTGTCATATACTATGTCAACTCTGATTAACCATATACTGTCTATGTACTAGTAATCCAATCACTACAACTATTATAGTTGATTTGCATACAAAGCAGAACTTGCAACATGATAGTTATTATTGTAGGTTTTTTTTTACTTTTCAAATAATGCAGTAGTCACATAATAAATATAATAAGGCAGTTCATATTTGTCTCAGTGAATTTTTGACAGACGCTTATACAAAATACTTGAGCGAAAGCCAGCTAAGATTTTCTGTTATCTTGCATGTTTTACGAATCTATTCATGTCTAAATGCAGCACTTTTTTTCTGAGACTCAGATGAGGCATTTGAATTACTTTGAATAAAGCTAGAAATGATGTCTCTTAAAATAATTAGACACCAATGTTTTTTTGTAAGATATTTACATCAATCAACATGATTTTGTAGACTGCTTTCCCACTGCTGTTTCAATCCTAAAACTTGTTTGTATTCAAAATTAATTATGACAATGCATATTCATATTGAAACAAACTATGATAAAGGGCAAGATCACCAGAGTTCAATTATATTTTTGAAAAGTGTGTCATAGGAACCACAATGTTTTTTTTGTTTTTTTGTTGTATCAACTAACCAAAATAATTATGTCAGAACTATTTCCTACATGTTTGGTTTGTATGTCAAACTGATATCAATCTTGGTACAGTGAGTTGTATTGTAAACACAGTAGATTTGCTTCAATTCCTATGATCTCAGTAGATCTTTAGAGCACAGATCCTTATATCACATAATTTATATTAAATAATACACTAATTATCACTGGATTACATACATGTATGTTATGCTTTTATAAGCAGATCAATTGTCAATGAAATATTGTGTTTTCTATTTTTTATTCTAAATAGGTTGTATTGCATGCTGGAGACTTGTGATCTAATAATTGAACGACTACCCATTGAATCTAGTCCTGATATATTACCATCATGGGAAACCTTATCTAGAAGCTTGCTGTATTTTGTAGAATTCTGGGAAAATAGTTTTCAGAAGATGACACGTGCCAATCAAAATGCAATTGGTCCAGTTAATGTAGTTTTGGATGAAAGTTCAAACCAAAGAGACAGGGGAAGACCAAGGCTAGATATTGATAAAGCCCAGATAGAAAGCTTGTTTGGAATTGGTTTTTCTCTGAGTACAATTTCAAAAATGTTGCTTTGTAGTCGTACCACGCTGTGGCGAAGATGTCAAGAGTTTGGCATATGTCAGTTGAAATACAGTAACATCACAGATGCTGAGTTAGAGGATGTAATGGAAGAACTGGTGCACGAGTATCCAAACTCTGGACTGGTTATGCTGAAAGGTGTTCTCAAAAGCAGAGGGCTACATATACAGAGGGAAAGGATCAGACATGCCATGGTTACAGTCAGTCCAGTTAATGTTGCACTTAGACGAATGACTGTAATTCGTAGAAGACAATATTCTGTGCCTGGGCCTAATGCGCTGTGGCATATTGATGGCCACCATGCACTTATTCGATGGAGGTTAGTCATTCATGGTGGCATTGATGGGTATTCAAGAATGATAACCTATTTAAGCTGTGCTTCCAACAATAGAGCAGAAACTGTTGCTAATCTTTTCAGAGAATCTATTGACAAGTATGGAATGCCATCATGTGTTCGATCAGACAAAGGTCTGGAAAATGTTGAAGTTGCACGAATGATGGTAAGAGAGAGAGGTGTTGGTAGAGGTAGCCACATTGCTGGCCGTAGTGTACACAACCAAAGAATTGAGAGATTATGGCGGGACGTATTTACCCATGTTGTACACACATTTTATTGGTTATTTTATGATATGGAAGGAACCCATGACTTGGATCCAGCTTCCCAGATTGATGTCTATGCTCTACACTATGTTTATTTACCCAGAATTAACAACATGTTGAGTGAATGGGCAGCTGGTTGGAACTGTCATGCTTTACGTACTGAACATAATCTTTCTCCAAATCAGATGTGGTCTGCAGGTATGGTGTCGTCAGCTAACTCTCAGCAGACGGGCGTTTCTTCATTTTGGAATATTGATCACGATGCTGATGGATGCATGTATGGAGTAGATCGAAACGGACCAGGGCCAAATACATTTGATGAGGGAGATATTGCAATACCGGAAATAGACCTGCCACTTACAGAAGAACAAATTAATGATCTAACTGACAATTTTGATCCAACTGATGTCAGTGACTGTTATGGAAAAGATATATATTTGAGAGTGAAGAACCATTTGCTCACCATTCTGTAGTGAACTTCCGTTGGAAATATTTTCAACCTTAGGGTTTCTATACTTTGCATTTGGTGCTTCTCATGTGCATATAAAATCAAAGGTAGCTTTGAAGGTATTTGGAGGCATGAATAAAGATTACTGTATTTATTACTATATTAGTAACACATTTTCATAACACATAAAGCATTGTGTTTATTGCATGAAATCATTGAAATATATTTATTTTTACCAAAAATTTGTCTTTGCCCATTATTTATGTGCTTCTCATATTACCATGGTTTAACAATTATGAATATTTAATGAAAAAATGACCATATATGATGACTTAATATTTTGGTTATATATCTTGTCAGAATTATAGCACTGTTTGCATGTCCCTATCTACAACAGTACTTAGTACATTACAGTTATACATATTAAGAAACAAACAGGAAACTAATAACAGGTAATTAATATCCATGGTTTCAATCAGATCTGTGGATTAACTAAAAGCACCTATGTACCTAGTTTTAATAAAATTTGATGAAAGGTACTCGAAATATTTGGAGCACCACTAAATTGATTAATTTATGCAAATTAGGTAATCAGTAAGGACAAAATTTAACCCTAAACTGAACATTTATATGGCTTATCCTTACGCTTCTACATGTATCAAGTTTCATTGAATCTGATGAGTGGTTGAGCTGTTGGTTAAAATATTAATTTTACTACTGGCTAATTTATATGCCAATTAGGTTTATATTCATGTATTTCAACCCAAAACTAATCAGGTCTGTGCATTATCCCATTAAATCCATGTACCAAGCACCATTGAAATCTATTTAATAGTATATTAAAAAAATGGTCATTATTATACATGGGTTTTAAACAAAAACTAATTAACACTGTATTATCCCAAAACATCTATATACCAAGTTTCATTGAAATCTGTGAAAAGTGAAGATAATTAAAATCAGTTAATTTATATGCAATTAAGGTAATTTATATGCATTGAATTCAACCAGAAACTAATCAAGTTTATTCGGATTTAGCCCCACTTGACAATACATCGTCATAATAATGACCTCTTCAACACATTTGCATGTGGTCTTTGTATTGTAATTAGGTGTGTCAGCAGTCTTTCTTTTCTCGTGACCAGTGGCCATTAGTGGAACAGTATTTCCCAAATAGTACTGGTATTGTATTTCTTCATTTTTGGAGCTTCATGAATTTTATATTTATATACTAGTATGGTAGTTTTAAAGTTTTTTTTTTTTTTTTAACAAATGTTTTATTATAAACAGAATCACTAGTACTGTTATTTTCTGTATTACATAACTTTTAATTTCTTTCTGTGAAAGGAGTCTCATAGCTTCAGGCATGCTTGTATGTATACACACAGTCAAACAAAAACAAAGACATGTGAAATATATTTATCTCAATTTTATTTAACACAACTTTTAACATGGTAACTAATCAGCCATATTATTTATTCAAGTCAAAAAAAATGATGTGTAAATGAAATTGTTGTTAGCTTTTTGTGACTAAGACACATCTGCAAGATAGTAACTGACAGAAAACAATTGAATATCCCGAATAATTTTGCAACACTAAGTTAAATTAAACCAAAATTGGTCTCTCTTATGGCCAACAACATAATCGATTTGAATTGCTCATAATCTGATGTAACTGGCAATGTCAGTGTATTTAGACATGTTGCTGACTTTGGAAATCGTTCTTTATGGAAGTTGACATATAATGAATCATCCAATGGTAGCATGGACCAGCCTGTCCAAAATCGTACAAGTTGCTTCAAATCGCAATTCTTGTCTGCAACAACAAACAAGGATACACACAATGTCAGTAAATTACAACATTAATAAACATGGGGTTGTGAACAGTTCGACAAAAAGACTATTACATGCAAGTTACATGACAAATCTATTTTTCAATCATTTGAATCTGTATGGCCATCCCAACCAATATGAAAGTCATGGTTTGAACCATGTTTGGCTCACTTTATCATAGAATTGTCTATCAGCTCCAAAATTTCAAACCATCAAGTTTGGGATATATTTTTGATATATATTATTTGGCTTTTATTTGGCCCAAACTGCATGATGACGTACATGAAATCAAAGAAATCTTTGAAAAAACTCACATGCTGAGAGCAATAGAGGCACATTAAAAATGAATTTGAAATTACTTGTACTTGAGATGTTGATGGAAAAGCTGAAAAACTAATTATGCACATCAGAAAATTAATATGAAATGATTTGAGTGTAAAACTAACAAGGTCTGCACAATGTAACCAAGTTTTATTGAAATGTGATTAGAACCAAAAAATTATGAATTATTATGCTAATTGGAGAATTAATATGAACAGATTTGAGCCCAAAACTAATCAGGTTTCTATATAGAGCATCTTTGTACCAAGTGGCATTGGGATGGAATAATTAGTATGAAAGTTGAAAATTGGTTAATTATGCAAATTAAATGATTATTATGCATAAATATTTACCAAAAACTAATTGGTGTCTGCATAGATTCATTGAAATGTGATGATCAGTACTCAAAATATCAGTGGAACAGTCATGTGAGAGCTAAAAATTAGTTAATTATCATGCAAATTATGTAATTAATATGCAGGGATTTTCACCCCAAAGTAATAAAATCTGTGCATAATTTCAGGGCATTTATATACCAAGTTTCATCAAAAACCGGTGTATGGTTCTTGAGATATTAGTAGAACAGCAGACACACATACATACAGAGACACACACATACACACATGGGAGTAAAAAATTCAACAATTGAAGAACAAACCTCTTAAAAACTTCTCAAAGATCCCCTTCATTTCTAGTTCTTCTTCTTCATACATTATCAAGGCCAAAATATCATCTGTATTTACAGCTTTACAAGAAATTGATGGAAATACCAGTTTTAAGGCTGATGAATTGTTTTTTAAAAATGTAATCAACCTTACTTCTTGCATTCCATCTTTTAGTTGATTTATGGAAACCAATCTGCTGTCAATTACCTTAAAAATATAACGTATTGCTGATTAGATAAGGAATATTATGTAGCATTTTTTTTATTTCTTCACCAATGTTTGTATACAGAACTTGGTAGAAAGAATGTCAGGTCTGCTTATTAGTCCATGTATATTTGGGTTCTGTCCATCATCATACTCGCTTAATGCATGACTTGCACTGTTTACTCACCAAAAGTAACAACTACCCCGAGGCACTATAACACTTGAATCCATACTTTACACACACAACTGATCAATGATTCATCGCTGATTTACTGACAAATCAACTAACAACTGGCAACATACATACCTGGTGAACAAGCAATCTGTGAATAATCCATGCTATATTATTTTTACACATAAACGGTAAAGATGCCTGATCAAGCAGTGGTTGACATCTCACTCTTAATTCATCAGGTATAACTTTAGTTGGCATGTCAGCCTCATCAATCATCTAATAAGGGTAACAACAAGATATTTTTTCATAATAATATCAATATAAACTTTTCACAAAAACTAGCAAACTGTCGGCTGAGATAGCTCCGCTGTTATCAATGAACATTTCAATTTCAGAACCGAAGATATCATTAGAAAATGAACAATATGTATAGTAAAGCAGTCTGACTTGCTGTTTTCAACAAAAATTCGAAAAATATAACTTTTTATCAAAACCAGATAACTGAAGAACGATATCTTCACAAAATGAACAAATCTGAGAGAGGTCTACCTGAGGTACCTATATATATATATATTATCAAAACAATCAGACTTGCGGTTTTTAACAAGTAGATGAAAATATCACTTTTTACCAAAAATAACAAAAATATTCACCAAAAATTGAGAATTTAAGATTTTGACATGAAATGAACAAATCTGAGAGAGAACCACCCAAGGAACCTTCCTAGAAACTTTCACAGCTATATATTTTGTTTTTAAGAAGTTGAAAATGTAAAGTTGACGACGACGTCGCCGCCAACTGGCAATCAGTAATACTACAAGCTCCGCTCAACTTCGTTCAGAGCGGAGCTGAAAAAAGGAATTCATCTTGTCTTACAAAAAAGAATAAGTTGCATACCGCAATTATGATTTCACGAACAGCCAAGTCTGGTACATCATCGATGCATATATTTGTACCACAATCACCATTAATCATATAGCTAGTTATCGCTGGTGATATACCATATACAATGGGCAAACCATTTAAAATTCCGTGGCCAATCATCCTGCCAGTGACTTTCATAATTTCATTCTCAAGAACTGCTGAGTTAGTCGTTGGAACCAGATGGTTGTCCTGACCATCAAAAAGGCGTGTTTTACTAACACCTAAAAGAGAATGAAATCACCATACAGATAGTGATATTATTGCACACACAAAACAGCTCTGGAATTTGACAACACCCATGGAAAACTCCATACCAGTTTTTATTGAATGTGAACAGCAGAGCCACAAACTTGCCATGTTTAATTGAATTAGGGAGGTACCCTCTTACAATACAGGGTATAAAACAATTGATCAAATATTGGATGAGAGTTCAAGAAATGCCTGAAAATACATTAGTATACGAAGCATACAAGCTAGGTACATGTATAAAGATGCATGACTCTGGCACTCAAAACTGGGTATCTGGTGTGAAAAGTAATATCTGGAAAGATTGACAAATTAAATACAGAAATGATGTTATTGAAAACATTACAGAAAAACTTAAAATGCAATTCCAGAAAAAAAGTAAAGAATGCATGTTTGATGATGATAAGGGCGTGCATCACAAAAACAAATTGAGAACATACAGAGAAATAAAAACTGATTTTTCTTTTGAGAAATACCTCCAAATAATTAAAAATCCACTATATCGTGCTGCAATGACTAAACTTAGAGTAAGTGCCCACCGTTTACAGATCGAATCAGGCAGATACAAAAACATCTCCATCTCTGATAGAAAATGCCCTGTTTGTGATCATGGAGAAATTGAAGATGAGAAACATTTCCTGTTTACATGCCAGCTATATGACAAAGAAAGAACCAGCCTTTTTACTAAACATAAAATGCATGGAGAGACATTAATAAACATCTTAAATAATAAAAACGATCACATAATTAAAGACATCTCAAAACATATTACTTGCTTTATGCTTAGAGAGCAGAAAATCAAACAATAACTTCAGTACCAGCTGCCTCAAAAACACACAAATTTAAATTTATTTACATTATGCATTGTATTACAATTATTCATTTACTATTTCTTATTTTGAGATATGTATTTACTTAATTTATTTACAGTATTTTTAGTATTTCCTTTTATTTGTTTTTTTCTTTCTTTTTTATTACATGTATCTGACTTTATTGTATTTTATGTCAAGATCTCAAATGGGATACGATAGCAATAAAGATTTACTTACTTACACTTACAGACATTGTGCTATGTTATAATCAGTACTTTTAGAAACACCATAAACTAATTGCAGATTAATCTACATATTACAACATGTACATGTACAACTGTCAATCTATAATCTCAAAGAAAGCTTTAAAAAGGCTTTTCAGAAAACTTCAGAAAAATATCTGGCCATGTAAACACTATGTCTAATTTTTTTGGGATTCTGAGACATGTAAAAGTAGGTCAAAGTTCAATTCCAATTTTGAGAAAAATTGGTACCATAGTGTCCCCCTTCCAGCAAGAATCAGAGTCACAATTCTTAGATTAAAACCAGCTTTTTGCTATCTGTGTTGAAATGTTGAACTAATTTTTTCACTTTATCTATCAGTCAGGTCCTCAGTACCAAATTGACCAGTTGTATCGGTATCGTATGTTGTATGCTAGTGCATTGTGAGTTTCTTATAAAGACCCAGTCTCAAAATTTACCCAAACAAGCCTTAAAAATTAATTAAAACATTTGAAAAAAATAACTAATTGAGTATGGAATTGAACCAAAACCTTTTTCAATATAAATAATGGCCAAAACATTTTCAAGATTTTGTATTTGTATTGCGATTACGAACTTTGTTTGTACCTGTCTGTAAATTACTTAGAATTAACTTTCTGTTCCATTCACGTATCATTAATTAGCAGTGTGCCTATACTGTGGAACTAACCTGTCAATAAATCAGGCAAATGAAACCCATGTGATAATCGATCACTCAGAATGTCAAACAATTCTCTCAAAGGGCCAAGTCCAACTCCCAATTCACCTATTAAAAACATTGATACAAGACAAAAAATGTAGTGAATATCAAATACGAATGAAATGAAATGAAAACAATCAACACAATTTGCAATACCTTTTGAAACTGAATAATGGGATATCTTAACTTACCTACAAACCGAACCTTCAATGGGGATGACATATTTATGGATCCTTTGTATAGGCTTATTAGGTTTATATCAATATCCTCATCATCTCTTTCAATCAAAAATTTGGTTGATTTAGCTTTGTCATCTTTCTGAATTCGCCTGTAAAATGATAATGCCTGTATTGGGTCATCTGAAATAAATAAAACAATGTACCAATACTGTTAAAATACTGTTAAATGTTACTGTACAGTGACATAGTGCTAGTATATTTGCAGGAACATATTATGTGTAATAACACTATGCTGGGCAATTCATAAGAGAGTGTTTTCATCTTCATTTTTGTTTTGTGTACATTGATCACATATTCTAGAATTAACTACAATCTGTTTATGTCTGTTTCAATTTTAAAACAATGATTACTAACTCTGGTTAAAGTCATATGGAGTTGAACATCATGCACTCAATCTATCAAAACTTAGATAGTGACCATTACAATGTGTGTTACACTAACATGGCCATCAACAAGGCTGATACAATATTTTGATATAAATATTGGAAATTAGATTTTAAAGAAAGCTCAAATATGTTTTAAATGTATTGGAAATAAATGAATTACTAGTATCATGATATTGACATTTCTGCTTGCTCTAAATTTGACATGTTCACTTATCCTCCTACCGAGTTTTGAGCTATCAATTCATTGCAAATTATTTTTAGAATGTTTAGAGAACACTCTAATGAAGAATCTTAGCACAGACTTTCAATAAAATTCAATTACATTCAGGTTACATTCATGAGTACACTCATTGACACCAGAGGCACAATCCATGATATACATATTATGTGTATTCCAACCAGATGTTGCACTGTTACATTCATAAATCCCAACAGTTGAAAGGGTTTAGATAAAATCAACACCTAGTAATCATGTTTCAACAAACAAATACTAGTATTGATGAATCATGCAAATAAAACACTGCATTTAATAGGTGTGTCAAAAAAAACATACCTGCAAGTTTCATATTCACTGTCCCATAGTGATCAATATCATCATCACTATCATCAGAAACTACAATATCAGGAACTTCACCAGAGGCTACAAAATAGAAGTACATGATACAACAACCACAAACAAAACTAAAGCATGTTGGCAGATGCAACTTCACTTGTTTAGATCGAAAGTACTTGACTCTCAACAGGAGTTTATAATAGAAATAATCTGTCAAATTTACAGCAGACACAGCCAAAATTTGTGACTCACTTCCACTGGCACATACTATGGCTAGGTTGCTAAACTCAAAATAAACATGGTCTATAGGCCTTCTCATGAACAAACATGTTGTTTGATTTATTATTTCCAAACTGACCACAGAGAAAATACAACCTAAGTTATAACCTGACTGACAATATGTTGTTTGCCAGGTTACGGTATCCTGAATTTTTTTTATGGGTTATCCACTTACTTGTCACATCTAACAAGAAATTTGCCACTCTGTCCACGTCTCCCCGTTGATCCTCAAGTAATTTCCTGATCTTCATTATTGGCATATCTGGAAATGCACTATTTAATGTCAACAATTTTTCCTAAGATAGAAGAGATGGATATTTACCTTCTGACTTCCAGTTATCAAGCAAATAATGTACTAGTAGCCAGAAACAACCACTGGCTTTATCCAAAATTGACTCACAAACTACAGCTTTAAAACAGGCTTAATTTCTGAATTTTCTTAGCAGAAATGAACACACATTGTATCACAATATATGCTACGTTCACATAACAGCATTTATCGAGCCAGCAAAAATGGCCGTGTGAACATAGCAATAAAGAGCTATGTGATTATTGGTTAGTCAAGCCCAACAATAGTTCTTCTAAAAGTTGTAGACAGCTGGCTCTCATGTGATAATTGTAAGTGGACAAGGAAGCAATTTCTATCACCAAGGCTACTAAAATGGACAACATGATCAGACACTTAGTTTTATACATGCATACTTTCATGTACTAGTTTTTATATGTACTTAAATACTGGCTAACAATAAATAAATTATGTACTATATCAATATAGTATAGATAAATACCTGCGATATAAATGGATCAGGCATATCAGAAGTACCAGGTATGGCAGTTGTACCAGGTATGGCAGATGTACCAGGTATAGCAGATGTACCAGGTGGAGCAGATGTACCAGGTATGGCAGATGTACCAGGTATGGCAGTTGTACCAGGTATGGCAGATGTACCAGGTATGGCAGATGTACCAGGTATAGCAGATGTACCAGGTGGAGCAGATGTACAATGTATGGCAGTTGTACCAGGTATGACAGATGTACCAAACATGGCAGATGTACCAGGTATGACAGATGTACCAGTTAGAGCAGATGTACCAGTTAGAGCAGATGTACCAGTTAGAGCAGATAGGGCAGATGTACCAGGTAGAGCAGATGTACCAGGTAGAGCAGATGTACCAGTTAGAGCAGATGTACCAGGTATGGCAGATGTACAAGTTAGAGCAGATGTACCAGGTATGGCAGATGTACCAAGTAGGGAAGATGTACCAGGTAGAGCAGATGAACCAGTTAGAGCAGATGTACCAGGTATGGCAGATGTACCAGGTAGAGCAGATGTACCAGGTGGAGCAGATGTACAAGGTATGGCAGATGTACCAGGTATGGCAGATGTACCAGGTAGAGCAGATGTACCAGGTAGAGCAGATGTACCAGGTAGAGCAGATGTACTAAGTAAAGCGGATGTACCAGGTAGAGCAGATGTACCAGGTATGGCAGATGTACCAAGTATGACAGGTATAGCAGATGCATCAGGTACAGCAGGTGTACCAGGCATAGCAGATGGACCAGGAATGACAGATGGACCAGGGATGCCAGAAGCACAAGGGATAACAGATGTACCAGAAGTATCAGTAGATGTAGATGGGTCGATAGTAGATGTTTCAGACTGACTATGTGGCTTCTACCGGTACAAACATAAACATGTATGATGAAATCCAATAAACATGAACATGAACAAAAGTAATTAGTGACTTTAGAATTCTTACATCTTAGATGCTATTAACTTATAATAGCATACATATTAATTAACTATGTCAAACCAATATAACACACTAACCACTATCTCATTTATCTGCTCGTCATTCATCTTTTTGTTCCCATCAGGTTGTTCTTCCTCATCACTGTTTATCTGAAAAAACACATGCACAGAAAAAAAATCAGTGGCAATACAAATTGTCATTATGACATTGTATTTGTTATTATAATTGGTACATAACAATCTACACTGCATGAAATTAATCTATACAGAGATATATTATAAAAACTACTGGTATATTTCCTTACACTGAAAACCCTGAAATCCTTCTTTAGTTGCACATACACACTGCCAGTGGGATATACTTTGGTGATACCTTTACCATCTAGCTTTGGGTGTCCATCAATAGTACGTATTTTGCGGTTAATTACACGTGTGAAGGAAAAATCAGAGGAAACAACACAAGAAAAATCTGTAAATGAATTACATTTCAATCTCAGTTGCTCAACTATTTCCTCCCTGATTTCAGATTCACTAAAATCATGTTTAAACACCATCATTCCATCAAATAATATTTTGTCTTCGGTCACTTTTCTATCATAGTCATCATCATCATCTGTGTCTACTGGACATGCTAATGCAATAAGACGCTTCTGCTCTTCTTTCACAGATGCAAACTTTTTGGGGGCTGAGATGATTTTGTCTCTGCCTTTACGGAAGCCTTTCTTTCTTTTTACACCACTTTCAAAACTACACTTTAATTTATCAATGGCTTTATTGGCCATCAAACCTGCTTCTGTTGCACGGCATGACACAGACTCTCGTCTTCTAAATATATTTGAAACTTCTCTTTCAATTTCTCCTTTTTCTTCATTTTCTAGAGAAAAATTATCAAAGTTGTCAGAGAAGAATACATAATTCAGACCAGTTTCAATGTAAACAGTCCATTGCCTTGCACAGTTGATTGACAAGAATGAAGATCACCCACCTACAAAAGCTCTACACCTCTCAATAATTTTTAATCTTTTTCCGATGGTAACCCCAATCTTTAGCCAGTCGTCGGCTGTCAATGAAGACACCATTTCTGGGGTTATCTGTAAATAAAATTTTGTATTAAACGTAATGTATTGCAATATAACTGCATCAAACATCTCAGCATCCTAAGTAGTACTCTTTATTTCTAGTTTTGTGAACTAGCTGAAAATTAAAGTAGAGCATGACTGAATGATGTTTGTGACTTTATTTCATATCTATACTTATTTCGTATCTAAAATTTTTATGATGAATTTTTGACTCCCTTCAAATGGGTGCAAGTCCTGAAATCTTCCTTCTGAAAGAAAGTTGGCAAACTTTTGAGAAATGCAAGAAGCATTTACATGTTTTTGCATGTGTTACTGGTTAAAATCAACCATTCCAGCCTTGTCAGTGGATAAAATTGCAAAATTTGAACATGTCATCAACTGTATTTTAGGCACGTTTGATGGCACCACAGTGTGCACGTTGATTATTGATCAAGCATTGTTTTAATATGCTAAATACTATCCCAATATTTAAACATAATCTGACTATGCTTTTCATTGTTTGACAGTCACTAAAAACATGACAGGAACTATGCCATTGACAATGACTTGTTGTATTTATGTATCTGTGTGAGGTAAATAAATATAGTTGAACAATAATATTGTTTATTGAAATACTGGTATTGAAATACCCCAAAAGTCATGATTACTCAACAAACAGTTTATTTGGAGGGAAGGGGTTAAATCACCATGGAAAATCAAACCACTCATCAATTACAATGAGCGAGTTAACTGCACCTCATTTTGATTTTGAATATGATTGCTACCATTCATTCAGATTTATAAAAATGTATATTAATGAGGCATTTATAACATCGCCAGCTTTATGACATTGACTGTTGACACCCCTTGTTTGATAATGTAAATTAAAAACAACAGTCTAAATCTACAGAAAAACCGTGCCCATGTCAGTCGTTAATACTTTTAAATTAAAGAAATTATTTGTTTTTGATGAGTTAAAATCTGGTAAAAATAATAACATTTTGATTATAATTCTACTCTCATCGGAATCGCCGTGACTAAAATTGGGATTATACACGTCTGCTTCAAAAACACAGAAAGCACAGTCACTTGTTTCCTATAACAAGTCTTTTATTAACAATCGGACTATAGTCTATTTTTATGCGTAGTAGGGGCTGTACGGACCTCCGATTGTTAATAAAAGACTTGTTATAGGCATGGAGCTTTCTAGCTCCATGTTATAGGTAACAAGTGACTGTAACAGAAACAACGTACATCTTGTCCCGATGTCCGGACAGTTCTTCTGTACGCAGTTCTTTCGCTCGTGACCAAAACGAAATTACGCCTGATACGTAAAGTATAACTAGTAACTAGTAAAAAAATCGACATTCCCTTACCTCTTCCTTAATAAAATGGGATAGGAGAGATCCCATCCCAAGTTCTTTCAAAATCGGCTCCATTCAGAAACGCGCGCTGCAAACAATGGCCCAACAAGACGAGCAGCGCCACTTGTGGCAGCACAATGATTAGATTTACAAATATTATTTCCGGGTTAAAGATTGAGACACCTTAACTTTATGTGCAATAATTAGCTCCCTAGAAAATTTCTATCGCTATCGAATTTTTGTTAGCGCTATCGATTTTTGTTAGCGCTCTCGATTTTTTCAGCACTATCGAATCCAAGTTTAGCTGGAGCCATATTATTAACGTTACCAATGGAGCTTAGCATGTTCGATAATTTTAACTCATACCAATGAAAATTTAGCGTGCACCAATGAAAATTTAGCGTTGTCGAATACAAATTCAGCATACCCAAATGAGTTTTATCGTGCACAAAATAAAAATAGCGTCCTCGATTTAATCTAGCCATTTTTGAAACACTTGGACGACCATAACAAACAACTCCAATAAATTACCATACAATAGATTATTAATATAGCCGTAAACATATTTGAAAGGTGATGACGTTAACATTTGTGTGAACTGACAATATAACTAGCTTGGCACGTTTTCTTTGCGTGAGTTTTATATGACGCAGCAGACTAAAGTAGTTCGGACTGTGACGTATGAAAAGTCGAGTAAATAAAAAGAATCGCGATGTTCAACGTCATACTATGATGATTCGCGCCATTTGATATGAGAAGAGCAATATAATTGTTCTCGTGGTCACATATATATTTACCGACATTGATATATCATCTTTCAGAAAGCCTATTTTTTCCACGTCATGTCACGTATTATAGTTATAGTTCGAAAATAAAATTTCGTTTTCGAATTGTCCATTATATTTGAAAACAATAGTGCCACGGCCAAACACTAAAATGTTCTAATAAACACATGACGATGGCGCCTATCGAACATCTTATTTGCATATTTTGAATGAAATACGTTGCAAAATCAGAGCTACTCCCCGAAATATATAAGGATTTCGAAATCGGAATATTTTTTGCCGTTCCTTGCATGGTAAGACATCTCTCTAATAATTGGTTAAACTAACGTCTTGGGGGTAAGTGTTAAAGTTACTAGCTCAAAAATCTGAAATGCAGATGGTTTCATGTGGTTATACCATTACAGAGGACGGATCAAGTGACCACATTGTAACCTGCAATTCTCACCACGGTAAACTACCATATCATAGCGTGCAGAATAGTATATCTCATGGGAACAATGGTTGGAGCTTCTTAACGTTCGATTAGATTCCTCTAACGAGTTAGAGATTTAGTATCAAACACGAGTGTGAAAAATCTTAACACACACAGAACAGAGATTGCATATTTTATAGTGTTTATAGTAGCATGATAAATTAGTGAGCGTATCTCAAAACTAATTCCCTACTATGAGGTGACTCGCATCATGGCATTTTATACAATTCATTTACATTTTGAAAACTCATTTTTATTTTATAATCCCTTTTTTAACAACATTGATTTTCAGTAAAATCTGATAAAAAATGTGCTTCCAAGTGCAAAATACATATTCACCTATAGTTCAAAAGTCAACAAAAACGAAAATGTATTTTAAAAATGAAAACGGATTTTGAAAACGAAAATGGATTTTGAAAACAAAAATGGATTTAAACAATTTTTTTTAATCAAAAGCAGATCTCAAAAACGAAAGTGGGGTTTAAAAATCGATTATTAAATGGTTGAAAAGGAATTATAAAATAATTTTCAAAATATAAATGAATTGTAAATATGGTTTTAAAAAATACCATGTTGTGAGCCACCTAGGTTGCCATACCTATCGTTCGATGATTGTACGAATGGCAAGTAGATGGAAAGCAAATAAAATTGAATTTTGAACCTCACTGCGTAATATGAATAATTATATTATGTTTACTCCAGCGGCAAACCTCCAATTGTTCCACACGCGCGGGCACGTGTTGATGTCGATAGTGGTCCCACAACTTCCATATATCAGGGCCTATGAGCCTGCTCACTTTGTAGGTTCAGCTCGTATGCTACGCATTCCGTCATTGGTCACTGTTCTTGGCGTCTCGCCGATCTTACTAACAGTATCCAATCAGGGAACTTGTTACCAAACCGTTCCATGTAATACAGAGGACGCTGGTCGGTACTCCATACTTGTTATTTTACACCCTCGGCGACCAGCGATTTTTATATTCATCGTCCTCTACTGTAGTCTGCACTAAATTTCTGAATTACATAGAAAATCTAAATGTCCTGATTTCTGCTGTTTAAATATGCACTATGAGTATGAAACATTGACACCTATAATATGTGCAGTTATTAATTGGCTGGGAAGATATTATAACACTAAGTGGCATCAATCATACGTAAATATTGCTTAATTCCAATTTACTTCTGGATTACAGACGATTAGAAAGATGCAACGCTTAAAACACTTGATTTTACCACATTATACACTACAATGTCACACGAGAAAATGAAATTACGATTGAGAAATATAATTAATCATATTTTGTACGGAAGAATGCTTTTCTTAGATATGAATACATTGTTCGTAGTTACAATAAAACTTAATTCGAATAGTATAAAATCTAAAGAGGTCTTTCATTATCAGTTTGATATCAGTATATGCTTTAATTACTTATTGACAGCATATATTTCATCAAATCATTGGCTAGCCGATTTATTTCTACATGCATATGAAGCAGAGTTTCTTCAAATTTTTAAATTTAGCCGTTAGAATGAAACATCATGACTCTGGATTCTGTGAAAAATCACAATCAGATATACGGGTGATGTTAATTCCATAAAAATACAAAGTTTAATGGTGATTTTCCAGCTATGTATTCTTCAAAACTGACAGTTAAAAACAAACAAACAAACAAACAAACATGACTTGCTGCTTCATATCTTGATATATTAAACGTGACAATGCTGCATGGTCTTCTACCTAACAGAATTATGATAGAAATGATCATAACTTCATAAACGTCCCACACCACAATTCCAAATTCCTGTCACGCCGGCCTGGGGTATATCACAGTAGATCTGTTATAGTCGAGCATGGATAAATCGCTGATCACTGATGTCAAATATAATTGTTTTACCGATTTTCAATTCACCTGGCATCATTACTTGATTCGTCTCTAGGAAGTCTATGTATCACTCCCTGAATCAATTGTCCCTTTTTTCTGGAATTGTAAATACGCATGTGATTTACCTGTTGCTAGAGTTTTTCTATAGACGTTGATTCATTCCACATTGTTTGATTCGCAAAATTCACAAAATCCCAACAGTAATGAATTATCAAAAATATGACGAAAGGTTGTGGTTTCGGCATTGCGTTTGTGCAGTTAGGAGTTGTTTTCACTTCAAATGCAGTGTATTCTGCAGCCCTATGTTTAATGTTCTAATGAGTATATGTATATAATTTGATGTATTGCCCTGTCTAAGAATGTTGCTCAATTACATATATATTATATATGCAAAACGCTGTATTTTATGATTAAAAAAAATCATAATATTTAGACCCCACCACTCTACACTTAAGGTAGCGAGACTATTATTTGTGTTGAAAATTATGATTTTCACATTTATTTATTAATTGATGAAATGCACTATAAACTTTCATATGATAAGTCAACATAACATAGAATGTCATGTAAGTTGGTTAAAATGTAGATTTTCTGAAGGAAAGCAAGGCAGCCTCAGTAGTGTTTTCCAAAATCAACAACACAGGTTTAATCTGTGTGCCTATAAGTTTCAAAGATAAACTCAAGACAAAGCAATGTTAGGATGTGTTATCAGTAGCTATCTGACACACAATGAGTGTTTCCAAACATTTGAGTGGTTTGTCTCCGCCCCTGTTTGTTTCACAGATTAGTCATTTGCATATGAATGTGTCAGACACAAGGTCACACAGCCACTGAAAAAAATCATTGATTTTGGTGTTTTCATATGCCGAATTTATCCAATTATAGCTATCCCATTCCTTTATTTTTTGGTTTCCAATAGCCTTACACATTTGGATGTCCCTACACATGTTAAAACAGACCTTGATGGGAAAATAAATTGATTGTGCCGATAAACAAGCTTGAAAATCTTTGCTGTTACTTCATGGACGTTTTCTAGGAGTTTATGTTTTTCAAAATACAAAGTCTTTAACAAAAAATAACGTCTACTTATTGTCGTCGGATTAACACCAAATTTTCACAGCTTTAAGGTGACAATGAGAGGAACTTGAATGTGTCCAGACAAACTATTTCATCGATTATTTACCAACAAGTTGCGGTTTGAGTTGGGGGCAATGCGACTAAAACAGTAATTGAAATTTAGCACACTATTTTTTAAAATGCGTTGCTTGAATAAAACTGACCAGACACATTCAATTTACCAGACTATTGAACAACTAGGAAAAGTGAAAAAAAATACTTCTTACCGCCAACATAAATGCGTAATTATTTTTTTTACAGAAAAAGTAATGTTTCACCTTTGATTGAGTAACGCGTCGTAGAATGCAGATACGGGCATGCAAAATACACTTGTGAAAAGCTTGAAGTCTGGCGGGTCTATTTGTAGTCATTTAGTCACAATTAGAAGATGAAAACAAGTATGCAAATAATAGTCCCGCTACCTTAACAAAAGAAATGAACTTGTATCATCATGCCGAAACAGATCAAAGGCATTATTATGTAACACTTAAACCTGTACGTTTCAATTTTAATTAATATGTTAATTTGCAAAGTTTGTAATGAATGCTCATTGGTGCAGTGAATTTCAATATTCATGTAGTTATGTGTTTTAAAACTTTTTTTTTAGTACTTAAAAGTACTCTATTACCGTATCTGTTCTACCCCCCCACCCCTTACAAAAAATTCTAATATTTGAAGTTAGTCACTGAACCATGTACTTTCACACATGAAGAGAAGAGACCAACTTCACCAGCCAAAGAACATTTGTTTCGAATCACCTCTTCAGACTAACCCTTGGCACATTGAAACACTACAGTGTGCGCTTCTAACGACAAGTAAGGAGGATACGACAAAAATAAACAGCCAATAATTGAGGCTTTACTCTTGAATGATCAGTCGAGTAGAGATTTTCAGTAGAGTTGACAGTTCCATTACTTTGTTAAACATGGTAGACATAAATATTTGTCATTTTGCTGACGAAGTATGCCACACAAATTGTGGGAAAATTGATGAAAAATGTAGCGCCGGTTTTTTGGGTTTAGAAAACAACCTAAACACACTCTACACACGCACGGTCACTAGAACAATTTTGAAGTGAGCGTGCTGCATCGCCATTTCTGACATTTTGTTATTTACCTTACAGGCTCATCCAATCAAACTCGGCCAATTGTTTAACATAAATTACGCGTTTACCCAGGCTGATCCCGCCTAGGTTGGTGAAGCCGGCAATGAGTCGGCACCAACAAACCGTGCGATTTGGACGATGAGAAGAGACATGTAAGTGAACTAGCCTTGCATTCTAGGTGTGTTATTGTTTGCAGTCATAAAAACACCATTTTTTTCACAAATAAAAAATGAAAAAAAAAAGCTGGAGACCTCACATCAATAAAATTGAATGCGCTAGCCAAGTCTCCAACGTACAAAAATACACGTACTATCTCTATTTAGTTCAGTTTATTTCACAATATTTTTACTGAACTCTTTAAAATTTATTTGCTATATAATTTGAATTTTTACTTGTACATGTATACTAAAACATAGTAATTTAAAAACATTCAATTACAGATGTAATTAATTCATAAATTCACCAATGTACATAGTTGCATCAAATAAGGGGTAGACCAGTAACAATAGAAGAGACAGAGAGAGAAAGAGGGGAGGGAGGACATGGCGTATTTGATAGTCATTTGGGCCGTTGTAACAATACACTTCGATGAATTCTGCTTTTGAAAATTGAAAATGAACAAATGACCACAAAAT
The DNA here is from genome assembly GCF_978046115.1 of Saccoglossus kowalevskii. Classification (NCBI taxonomy): domain Eukaryota; kingdom Metazoa; phylum Hemichordata; class Enteropneusta; family Harrimaniidae; genus Saccoglossus; species Saccoglossus kowalevskii. The sequence goes on from NC_140654.1 coordinate 21,870,419, forward strand.
ACATTAAAATACACTATCTCAAAAGCCCATTATATTACACCACAACTAAGATCGCGAGTGTCAATATTACTCGACTGTTATCATACAAATTACTTTGTTGGGCACTATTTCATCTTAATATTTTACAATCAATATCCTTATATTTAAATCTATTTCGAGACATTTTAAGAATTTATTTTAGAAGCATAACAATATTTAAAACCACTAGATGTGGTGTCACAGTTTGCTCCCAATTCAAATTTAAATAATGCCAGCAATAATTAATAAATCTTGTTCAGCGTACTTGTTATTCCCCAACATTATATTCAGTTGCTGGTTCACAGAATCTACAGCAGTAATACATGAACAGAAATCATCTTCAGGAGGACACCATCATACCAATTTTTGATCGGGATCATACCATTCCAAGTTACAGGGTGCCTAAATAATGACCCATCAACCAGTCAACACATGTTCCACCCACCACAAATATTGTTTTCATAATTGAACAACCAAGAAAGCAACAAATATCAGGCTGCATCCTGAAAACAACGAGATATCATATTACAACCAGTTATTGAAAACATGAATTCCTCCGCCCCCAATAAACCCTACAGCATTAATGGATCCTATACTCATGTCAATGTATGTACAACAAGCTTAGCCAATAGATGCACACGGCACATCACATCACATCACATCACATCACATCACATCACATCACATCACATCGCATCGCATCGCATCGCATCGCATCGCATCGCATCGCATCGCATCACACTACATCACATCGCATCACATCGCATCCCATCGCATCACATCACATTAATCATATCACATCGCATCGCATCGCATCGCATCGCATCGCATCGCATCACATCACATCACATCACACCGCTTCACATTAAGCCACAACACAGCACACACACACCACATCACAGCACGCTACACTACATCACACACCACATCAGATCACACCACACCATACCACAACATACCACAACGCACCACACCATATTATATCACACCAAAACACACCACAAGAAACACAACATCGCATCGCATCACATCTCATCGCATCGCATCACATTGCATCACATCGCATCACATCACATCACATCACATCACATCACATCACATCGCATCGCATCGCATCACATCACATCACATCACATCACATCACATCGCATCGCATCGCATCGCATCGCATCGCATCACATCACATCGCATCGCATCGCATCGCACCACAACACATCGCATCACATCGCATCGCATCGCATAGCATCACATCACATCACATCACATCACATCACATCGCATGGCATCGCATCGAATCACAACACATCACATCACACCACACCACTTCGCACCACATCACATCACATCGCATCACACCACATCGCATCACAACACATCACATCACATCGCATCACATCGCATCACATCACATCATATCACGTCACATCACATCATATCACATTGCATCACATCACATTACACCGCTTCACATTACACCACAACACAACATACACACACACCACATCACAGCACACTACATCACACACCACATCAGATCACACCAAACCATACCACAACATACCACAACGCACCACACCATATTACATCACACCAAAACACACCACAAGAAACACAACATCGCATCACATCACATCACATCACATCACATCACATCACATCACATCATATCACATCACATCACATCACATCACATGGCATCGCATCGTACCACATCACATCGCATCACATCGCATCCCATCGCATCACATCACATTAATCATATCACATCACATCGCATCACATCGCATCGCATCACATATCATCACATCACATCGCATCGCACCACATCACATCGCATCCCATCGCACCAAATCACATTAATCATATCGCATCGCATCGCACCACATCACAGCACACTATATCACACACCACATCAGATCACACCACACCATACCACAACATACCACAACGCACCACACCATATTACATCACACCAAAACACACCACAAGAAACACAACATCGCATCACATCACATCACATCACATAACATTACATCACATCACATCACATCACATCGCATCGCATCGCATCGCATCGCACTACATCACATCGCATCACATCGCATCCCATCGCATCACATCACATTAATCATATCACATCGCATCACATCGCATCGCATCGCATCGCATCGCATCGCATCGCTTCGCATCGCATCGCATCGCATCACATCACATCACATCACACCGCTTCACATTAAGCCACAACACAGCACACACACACCACATCACAGCACGCTACACTACATCACACACCACATCAGATCACACCACACCATACCACAACATACCACAACGCACCACACCATATTACATCACACCAAAACACACCACAAGAAACACAACATCGCATCGCATCACATCTCATCGCATCGCATCACATTGCATCACATCGCATCACATCACATCACATCACATCACATCACATCACATCACATCACATCACATCGCATCGCATCGCATCACATCACATCGCATCACATCACATAGCATCACATCACATCGCATCACACCACATAGCATCACATCATATTACATCATGTCGCATCGCATCATATCACCACACACCACATCAGATCACACCACACCATACCACAACATAGCATACCATATTACACCATATTTCATCACACCAAAACACACCACAAGAAACACACCACACCACACCACACTATACCACAACACACCACACCACATCTCTACTGTGCACACCACACCACACTACACTACACCATACTACACTACACTACAAGCAGTGAACATCGAGTGAGGCATTAAAGTAATGAATCATTACAATTCACTTACCTCAAAACTGAATGATACGGGACCTATAACTTGCGCCAATTGCGCTACCAGACTAGTCGCAAGATAATTTCTTTGAAATACATTTTTCCAGCTAGTAAATTAATCTAGTCTTCAAATTAAAATAAAATATGAAAATTAATTGATTACATCTGTTCTATTTATGCAGAAGAACCTTCCTAAATAAAAGAAATTTTAATATTTGAAAGAAATAAGGGTTAGTCGCTGAATCATGTCTTTTCACAATCAAGCAAGAAAAGATACATATGAGACTTGCCTAGTGTTTCATTGTTTGCAGTCTTGAAAACACCAGTTTTTCACAAATAAAATATGAAAAAAAATGCAGACCTCACATCATTATATAAGTTTTCTATATACAAAAATACACATTCTATCTCTATTTAATTTATTTTATAATATTTCCACTGAATCTTTTAATTTAATTTGTTATAGATTTTGAACAATATTTCGCTTGATTTTTGGGGAATTTTAGTTTTACTATGCACAGACATAAAAAACTCCTAGAAGTATCAAATAGTAATTAAAAATACTCAATTTCGGATGTAATTAATTCATGAATTCATTAATGTACATAGTTGCATCAAGTAAGGGGTTGACCAGTAACAGTAGTAGGGAAAGAGGAATGGGAAGAGAAGGAGGGTGGACATGGCATATTTGACAGCCACTTGGGCCGTTGTTACACTACACTTGGATAAATACTGCTTTTGAAAATTGGAAATGAACACATGACCACAAAATACATTAAAACACACCATCTAAAAAGCCCTTGCTATTGCAATTAACTAAATAATTATTTGACATGTGGAGAGTCACATATGGCTACACTTAATTAAGTTATAAGTTAACTAAAATATCCAGATCAGAAAAAAAAATATCTGATAATGATCGTTTAACTATTTACATGAGAAGAATTAAAAGTAATTAAATTTACCATGCGTGTGTATGTCACGACAGCTGGCTGATGTTAGTCAGTGGTATTGAACTACAGTTTGTCCGCATGTTCGATCAAATTCAATTAATGTTCACAAACGAAAACGATGTCTTGAGAGTTAAAATGTACTTTGGCCAGCAAATAATTGATTCTTTTATCTACATTCTGAGGTGACATATAAAAAAGGAAAGCAAGAACACGTGAATACAACCAACAGCAAGCTTAAACTGTCTTACAACGGAACGAAATCGGTAAATTTTGTCAAAGGTAAATGTTGTCAGTTGATTGTTGCGTATTACTTGTATGAAATTTTAAACTGTGTTGGCAGTGCATTTGAGAAGCGGGAAATAGGGAGCGTTTCCTCTTCATGGTTCGAGTTATATGTTAAATATCGTTCTTTGTTATATATGTGTTTCAAGCACCGTATTAATACATTCAATTTCATTAATTTTTTTGTAACTTTAACCCATCAACCAAAACGCAACACACAGGATTTAACCTGACGCTACATATAATTATCATTGAATACGTGTGACAAGGTGAACCACATAGTTATTATCTGAGAGAATTCTATGTGCTTGTCCTAAATCGAACTATTCTGGTACCACCAAATACCCAATAAAACTTATTCCTTTATCCCTCCAGGGATTAGAATTCTGATATTGCTATCATGAATGCCATCATTGCCTTGGTGGTCGCTGCTGTCCTGATTTGTACACGTGTTCATGCTGATGATCTGCTTGAGGTGAGTCCAGTATTGATGAAATAGTGTTTAAAGTGAGTCGTGTACGCTACATGTATACGTGTATGGTTATGATTGTACCAAAGTATATTTTGAACGTCTTTTAATTGAAAGCATCATTCAAATACGTGTGTCTGCAGAATATCTCTGATTACTCTAAAATTGCTCTAATGTGAAAGATTCTACGTAATGTTCTTGATTACATGTGAATTCCGCTGACGATAATATTTTCAATGATTGAAGAAGAACTCTCTCTCTTTCCATGACTAGCAAAGTTGCAAAGTATATTCCATATAAATGAAAGTAATGTGACTCACAGAATGTGTTCAATTAAATACCCGTTTGCAAGTCAGAAGACATTCACAATGTCGTATATCGGTTAACATTCCCCATAAATACGGGGTTGCATAATGGTGTCTCATATGATTCAGTTAGCTTAACGATTTTATTGAAAATAATGTGAATTTAAAATATCGCATATGCAAAATGTTCTAGTAAAACCCTTCCCCTGAAATGAATTTCTTGCGTTATAGTCATATTACTTAATACTTAATATATATTTACGAGTTCTTTATTTCTAGGCAAATGAAGCTGGAGACGGTAAGTAAATTATAATTCTCTTTATAGGTGATTTTTGGTACGAAGGATCACAAGAAGTGCACATCTAGATCAAGATATTAAATTTTAAAATATTCTGCAACAATTCATGTCGGCATTAAAAGCGTCTCATAGCAACGGTTATGCAAATAACCATGTGTTGACCATGTGCATCTACTAACTATTTTGTCTGCTTCAAATGTATTTTGAAGACATAGTATTGTGGTCTTCACAATATGTCAAAATTGCGACAGTTGTAGAATTTACTAGTAACATTGTCCCGATTTTGATTATTGTGTTCTATATCTGAAACTCGAAAGACAAGACTGACACCGCCATGATATGCATTAAATAATTGAATATAAAGTTATAAATGAGAACGTTTTAAAGATGAACCTCATTTCAAGTACTGTTTAGTTGAACAAATAAAACAAAGAACAAAATTCCACACTAATTATGTTTGTATTTGTGTTTTACCAATTAGAAGCGTGTGATGTCACAGGTAATGTCTGTTTTAAGTTCTTCCATGCATCTCGGGAGGAGTGGAGTGTAGCTAGAGATATATGTGCCGAGGACGGAGGACAACTACTCGTCATCGATTCATTAATCCTTCACAAAAAGATCAGACAATACATCAACCTACATCCGGGTATTCAGAGTCCAAAGGGCAAAGGTTACTGGACGGGTGCAAATGATATAGAGGAAGAAGGTAAATTTCAACTAAATGAATGTACTCCGTTCACATACGACGATGGATGGCATTCCGAAAAACGCGGAAATCGAATAGTAAAACAACCTAGCAACACAGTTAAACAGGACACTGATGGACAAGACTGTGTTCAGATATGGTGAGTTTTCAACTAATGTTAAAACATTGTTCTAGTCATGTTTAACACGCCGAAAATGTTAGTTATATTTTAAAAGTCATATTTGTTTTTGTTTTCCAGGAAGCGTCCGACAAAAAATCCAGCGTGGAGATTTGACGATGACTATTGTTGGAAACCGAAATCGTTTATTTGCGAATATGTTGGTGAGTTTTGTCTATTATAGAAACCAATAGTCACTCCAATCGTATATTTGTATAATAGGCAGTAATGTGGTACCAACGTTGATGGGGTATTCAGAGGCTTTTGATAGATATAAGGAGCTTATGTTTAAATATGATAGAAACTCAAACACAATTTGATCTTAGGGGCATCAGGTTTCCAAATAGAAAGTTTTCATTGACGACTTGGGGGCCAAATAATGATAATGATGTACGACGGGGGCCAAATGCAGAGCTGAATGTTCGTACTTGTTGCGAAACACGTTATACCACCTTGGTTGTGAACCGTATCATGTATTTAAAGAACTGTTTGACGTAGTTTGGTTGTGGTAGTATTTGTTTATGGGCATGTATTTTCCCGTTGACTTTCGATACTGATCCATTGTTTTGTATTTTATTTCAATTGAATATGTTGTTGTTATACTTGTTTTAGCTCTAACCTGCGAAAGTGGATTTTATGAACACGATGGAGAATGCAAACGTAAGTAGGTGTGTTTCGGGTGGGGTTGTATAGTGCGTCACATACAAACAAATCCAATATCATATACTGTTACAGTAATAGTTACCTAAAGTATACTGTTTCTGTTATTGTTTGCCTTCATCAGCATCAACATCGTACTTTGTTACTTTCGTGTTCACGTCAGTAAATGGAGTCACGGCCACCTACAGTGATGTTTATGTCGATCCAGCATCGAATGAATATCTCACACTCTCGGAGTTGGTTAGTGATTGGGTATGTATTGGCCATGCAAATCGTGGGTAGAGTAATTTACATATTTACACTTTCCTAGAGCGTTTTCAGTATTCGCAGAGTAGTTGTTATTGTTGTTGTTGCTGTAAAACATCATGAGAAGATTAGAGGCGAGAGTGCTAACCAGTAGAGACGAGTTTAGGTTGACCACGAGTTTTATTCGGCACAAGATATTTGGTATTCTCGTAATTGAAATAAATGTCAGTAACTGTAAACGTTAACAATTGTTTTTCTTCTTACTCATGTGGAAATGATTTCATACTCACAGATCAACTCAGTCCTTGGTATAGAAAGCGCAGATTACTATGGTATTGAAATCCTTGGTTTTTATCCTGGTAGCATAGGCGTCGATGCTGTTGTGCATTTTGACCAGACTACTACTACAACAACAACCGATGTGCGAGAATCTCTGAATACTGCGTCTGACACTGCACCGTTAGAAATACTTCAAGCGACTATTAATGTGGCTGATGACCGCGTTTCGTGGCGAGCGGACGGCCATTGTGGTCCACTTTACCGAGGAACGAACGGGGTCAACCCAGCTGAATGTGATCCTTATAATACCACACCTTGCTGCTCTCCTTCGAAGGAATGCGGTGATTCACCAGCTCACTGTGATTGTGATGAATGTATAGACTACAGGGATGTGTATGGAGGTAAGCATTTACTTATTTGTCGGTGCCGCTAAACATCATATTGTCAGGTGTTTGACACTATTGGCAATTCCTAAGAACTGATTTCAAATTGCATTTACTTTATACACCAGATGATGCATTTCCACTGCCGTATCTAATTCACTGCCTGATTTACAATCATTTTGATAAATATTAAAATGACTTACTTTTTTGTCGAACTCCGAACAAACGAACTCCGAGGTCAATATGTCTTTTTTAGTCGGTTTGTACAATGTGTTACAGTGTAGTTCAATAAAGTACGTAACTGTATCAGTTATTCATTGCATTTTAGTGTTCTTGTGCAAAGCCATACTAGCAATGGGAGACACTTTTTGACCGGTGTCGTCTGTAAATACTACCGGTAAACACTTATCAAATCGACTATGAATTGATTCTTGTTGTGGTCAACTTCGTATTTCATATTCTATTTGTCAATCATTCTTTATTTAATATTTTATAAGTTATTTATAAAAATGGTAACGAAAATATATGTTGTGCTTCATTTAACATATATTCATTTTGCTTTCAGTCAAAAAGATAACAGCAGCTACACCAATCGCTACAACCGCTTTACCCACACCAATCCAATCTGGTGAGAATGTGTATCTTATGTATAAGTACTAATTTAAATATTGAAATTTTATTTATAGGGACGTATTGTTAGCATTGTAACAAATATACTAGGAATTTAAATCGCATTTTTTGTTAAATTTGATGAAAACAACATTCAATCAACAGACATATTTAAGTGTATCTTTTTTTAATTTTATTCTCAAATGTTTGACATTCCTAAATCTGGTATCGAATACCAATGACATTATATATATTTAAAAAAATAACATCTTATGTAAGGTGCACGTTATATGTATCTAATTCGCTGAATTTATCATTTTGCGACAGGTATTTATGTTAAGTATTTAATTACAGTAGTCATTCGAAGATCTATGATATTTCCACCGACTTGTTGTTAACTTAACATCACGTTTTTGCAATACAAACTTCTGAATCACAGTTTTGTTTACTTCCTTTTTCACAGCTGGGCCAGAAAAAGCACTTCCTAGAAGTAGTCAAACAAACTATTCACTGATTAGATTAGATGGTATACAATGACAATAATTTGATATATATTCGCAAAAAAATATGCAAATTAGGAAATGTGAATAATATGTATACTTAATTTAATGCAATTATTGTTCCTGGCCTAGTCATGCCGTCTGTCTATTTGTTATCAACTCTAGACTATAACACAACGTTTAAGCAAGGCGAGATTCTCATGTAAATATTTGATTTTCTTACAGATGGACCCGTGATCAGCACCTTTAAAGCACTACCTGGCACCACTCAATGTGCATCACATTACAAAGTTTTCAATTATGCTAGTTTGGACTTGGCATTAAACGCGCTTATCGCTAACGAAGTGTATGTTAATTTCTGGGTAGATGGCACTATTGCTGGCAGTACAATCACCTTCAGTGATGGCACGTCGATGGCTGTTGACCATTCACTGTTTCATGCTAATGAGCCCAACGGAAGTGGTGGCTGCCTTCATTTGTGGTGAGTCGACTATACTGTGCGACTTTGCGTCCGATTTATTTTGTAGATTAACCTTATTAAAGTAAGGTAGTCCCGTTGCAATTTATACCGTGATTCAATCCATCAACTATGGAATGTTCCACACTTGCAACAGCCAGTGAATACTTCTCATTACATTTCAACAAACACGACATGTGTCTTTCATTTCACAGGTTCCATAACAGTGAATGGAAATTAGATGATACGCCATGTACCTATGCTCAGATGTTCCTATGTTCGGGTTAAGTGAAACTAGAATTATGTGCACTTTTTACAGACATTTATCATGTTTATTACTTGATTAGATATGGAATATAGTATTCTTTTCGATAGTTATTGTCATAGTTTTTATCGCAAATTCAGTTGTAACCCCACAATGGTAACGTGTTAAGTATTCTATATTGTAGGCGATTATACCATACACAGAACTAAATTGAACAAGATTTAAAAATATTAACATCTTATATTGTACAGCAATTGTAAACCAACTCAATATTATATCTTTTTTATCGCTTGATATTAAGTAATGAATTATTTGTTACTGTTTAAACAAATAAGTGTTCTTTGTATTCAACATGTTTTTTTCTATTTATTTTTCAGTCCCAATAACAGAATTAGGTAAGAGAGGCATACTATTGTAATTGTAGTTTAATAAATAAGTTGCTATTCACACCAGTAAGTTATTTTACTGACTAACCAGAGGTTGAAATTAAAAATGTGTTTCCTGTCCATTGGACAACTTAATGTATCTGTCCCTGGTAAAGTAAACTACTTCAATTACATACCATACCATTTATGTTATTTCTATTGAAATGAATCAGTTTTATGGTTTTATTTTCATTTTCGTACAGAAATGATCTCGATAATTCTTTTGAAGTACAGATGAACCCTTACCTATTTTAAGTAACTTGTGATATATGTGAAGTTACATATATAACGAAAGCGTATGAGATGGTAGGATACTTATAACAATATTTCTTACAGTTGGGATTGTAATAAGTACGGAGAAAGAGCTTCCTGGAAGTACCCAGTGTTCATCACCATACAAAGTATTCGATCACTCCAGTTTGGACTTGGCAGTGAATGCGCTTTTCGCGAATGAAGATTATGTCAATTTCTGGGTTGATGGTACTATAGCTGGCAGTACAATTACCTTCAGTGATGGCACATCGATGGCTGTTGATCATTCACTGTTTCATGCTAATGAGCCAAATGGAAGCGGTGGCTGCCTCCATTTGTGGTGAGTGAGACTTTTATTTTGTGATTGTGACGAAGTAAACATGGGGCGCACATTTCATATTTGGCAGTATTTAATATAAAGAGGCTATTCGCCGCCAACAGAAAAATGCCACATGATTTATGTTCGGTGTTCTCACGAATTCTTGCATTGTAGGAGTGAGAATAAGGAAACGAGATATATAACGCGATATTTTCTTGTTTGCAGCAAATTACCTCCCTTTATCATAATGCAACAGCTTCAATAAAGCGTAAATAAGGATTGAATGAACTCATACGACTGACTTCTGGCATGAAAGCTGTGAGGCGCGGATTAATATATAACGCAATCGTGACTTGGCAATTATTGACGTTTGTAAACACGTCGTAGAATTTTATAGCATTTCACTTTTATATATGACACTCAGTTATTATCGTGACAGGCGCATTCAGGATATTAAGTACTTAAATATTCAAAGTGTGCATTATTGCGGCACTATTTTATCTAAGGTCACGGGTGATACGTTTTTTTTTTAAGTCATTAGGTGTATCCTGCTGTACTGCGCGAAAAGAATTACACTGAAAAGTGCTATGAAACCGAACTTTTATTTACCTTTTTACATTGGTATGAATTAATTCGAATAATTGAGTGTCAATTGTGAATGAAAACAATCGATTGCTAAGATTTTTATTTCAAAATACGACCATAAAGCACAATCGGTCATGGATGCTTGTTGTTTTTGGTAGGTGTTCTACTACGATAGTTGATTTTCAGCTGTTTCCTCGTCAGAGTAATTATCGTCTCGATTAGGAACGTTGCCAGATTTTTGTCATAACCACTTGCTAAATCCCATAACTCTTGGTCACCATCGTGGTTTGCTATTCTGTTCTTTTCCAACGTAATCAAAGCTCCATGGCGTTCCCTGGCTTCTATTCTACCATTTTAGCGAATGAGACCTTTGAAACGATAGCCGACATGAACGCACTTACTAAAACTACATGGTCGTACTACCAGCTAAATTGCTCATGTTTCTCCATAAGATTCTATGATTTGTATATTTCCACTTTTAACATTGTATCTAGCATGAATTCTTATTTCATGTTGATACTTACTACGGAGTGCGGGACAAGGCAAACAATCTGGCTATTTGTTCCGGTACCTTAGCTTATATGAGCATCGTGCTTATTTTCGTTATTTCCATTCACAGGTACCATAACAAGAAATGGAAATTGGATGACACACCATGTACCTATGCTCAGATGTATTTATGTGTGGATTAAATGGTGAGCCAACTAATACTACTATGTTGATTATTATAATATTTATAATATGTTCAATTTTAGCGTCAAATGCATTCCCGATATGAACAGTAATCGCATCTTCCGCATTAATTTGATCATGTTGTAAAATAAAATTTGTACATTATTCTATTGTACACATTATCTGGCTGGTGAACAGTGTATTGTAATGCAATATTGTTATCTTACTCAGTTACCATCGTAATACAATAGTCCGTATAAGGTTGACTACCAATAAATCAAGTCTATTTTACTGCGAATTGTTTTCTATATTATTTCTATTATGCTGTGGCCTTATGTCAGCATGGTATAGCAAAATAAACCATTAAGCAAAAATTGCAATATTTAAAATTGTTATTTCGACTTGTGTATTAAGCTTGTGAATGAAAATCGTATTTAAGTATGGAAACGACTTTTATATAACTCGTGTTTCTTACGGTCTTATTGTTTTCAGGATATGGTTTAATCGAAATCAACGGATAAAAAATAACTTTTTTGCGGACATATTCTGCAAACATATCAATCATGTGACTACGTTGTAATAATGAATTGTATTTTAGCAGAACATTAAAATTATCCCAAGTATAATTATACATGAGTTTGTGTTTTTTGTGTGTGAGTAATTACTGCTACTATCTTACTCAATTATTTATTGGGGTCGTTCGTAACATCGGTTATATATTGTCTATATATAATATATACAGAGCTGGCAATTGGCGGTGACAATAATCACGTTATACAGTTTAACCAAGTAAATTGACTGATAAGAATCATTAATATGCGGGTTATGCCATTGTGTAAATAGGTAGCAAAGGTTGTCAAGAAGAACAATGAATTATACAGGAAGGGGTAGAAAAGACCACTGAAATAAAAAAAAACACTATTTACATGTTTTATTAATATGTTTAAACTCACTGTAGTTGAGATTGGTAAATATGTCCAACAATCACCCGTCAGGAATTTGCTCATTTATTTCTGCTTCTCATCAAAAACGGATAACTATCTGTTTGTGGCACTTTTGCGTCGGCCTACTTGAACTTACGGTATCAGGGACCAGTACGCATTGTTTACACTGCGAAAAAGCTAAAGATGGTGTGTGTTATATAATAATAGTTTTACATGGCTTAGTAAATATTACAGTGAAATCAAACTGAACTGTGTACGAAAACGAATATTGTTATTATTTGCTACACATTGCGGAACAAATTTGTCATATTGACACATTGTTCTCAGGCACGTGGGATAACTGTTTATGTCTCCACAACGCAGAAAAAATGGTTGTAATTATATTTAGTATACGATTACAGTTCGAAGGTCCGATCAATCAACACTAATGGTCAGCTTATTAAGTTCTTCCACGCACTCGGAACAGTGTGACACAATCACATTTTAAATCGTTTCAAAACCTATAAACACTGTATTCACGAACAAATAACCCACTAGTGGTACATGCTACAGTGAGCTACCTCACAATAAGTGACAGTTATTAAAAATGTTTTGAGAAGAGATGTGACTCTCTCACTCGACAGCTACGCAATAATGCTTACGAGATTATGGGGAGTCTACTTCGTATATGTTTAATCTGTTACGTTCGAACTTTTGAATCTATCTTCACTGGGTCGTCGCAACCCAACACACAATGCATATAAATCTACCACAATGAAGATATAATACAATTCACAAATCAATATTATCTTTTAAATCAATGTAGCAGTGTCATGTATTATATAATGTTAGAATGGATATATATACATTTCCAGTATCAGTGACGCCGACACACTCTTGCAAACGATTGCATAAGATATGTAAATTTAATATACAAGAAACATATACAAATTCCATAATTTCCTGATTGACATCTCTAGCTTCGACTAGTTCGTACACTTTTAGATGAGCACACAAGTCTGGAGACGACGCAACCTCCTCCGCCGTCTGCTCCACGCAAAACAGCCAGTAGATTGGTTGAAACATTCATGAGACACACATGCTCCAAATTGTGCCCATTTTTGCTGAAAATCCAAGATGGCGGCAAAACAATGTGACAGATCTTTTCCTTTTCATAATAAGCTTCAGCCATACATGCTATATACAAAATATCAAGTCTATCAGTTAGTATTTTATTTTTCCCTGGAGAAGCTTTGGTCTGACATATTTTATATGCTAAATATCAAGTTTACGGGGTAAATATTCATGAGAAAGAAATACACCAAATTACGGTCTGCCAAACCAGGTGACCGACCAAAACTATTTTATTTTATTTTCAGAAGCTTTAGCCATAAACATTTTATACAAAATATCTAGTTGATTGGTTGAAGCACTAATGGGAAATAAATGCCCAAAATTGTGGTCATTTTGCGAGAAAACCAAAATAGCGACCAAACCAACCAATCGAAATTGTTTCATTTTTCCCTTGAGAAGCTGCGGCCATACATACAAAATATTAAGTTGATCATTTGAAGCATTCATGAAAAACAAATGCCCAAACGTTTGGTAATTGTTACTGGAAAAGTATAGATGGTGTCGAAATAATCACATGACTAATTTAAACTCGTTTTCCCCTTCCTGAAGATTTTCAGTTGAGAGATGCAACATGACATATTTCAAAGAAATGGCATAACTAAGACAACAGTAAAAAAAAACTACTTGTTTGGGAGAATCAAATATGTCGAACAAAAATGTTCATACGTCAATAGCCGAAAGTGAAGTGAGCTCTTTAGGAAGAATTGAAGTCTTGGTTTGGAAGAAATCTTTATACCCTAAAAGTTTGAAAACGCTGCACTTTTGGCCAATGGGTGGCGCCATTTTGTTTGTTTGTGTCACAAATTATGGAAGCGAGAATGCTTAATCATTAAAAAGCATCTTCAGAACACGTCCGTAGCCTAGATTTTGCTTAGAGGGATATTTTTACTTTTGCTGTCTGAAATGGCATTTCCTGCGTTTTTTTAGAAGATTTCAAAGGAAAAATCAGAGACACTCACATAACTGCTTCAGACAATATTTTATTAGATGAAAACGAAAGGTTGAGTATATCCGTTATGAAATGGCCTCCAGATTTTAATTACTCCGCCTTTAGAAAAATATTGTGCATTAAAAAACGGACCTTCGAGCGCGCTTCTGAACTCCCCAAAGCCCCCTAACTACGGGCATGCAGAATGTTGTTCAATGATAAGGCAATCGGTTTTTGTCAACGGACTGAAAATACTTCAACTTTGAATAGTGTTTTGAGTCATAAACTGTAACAATATATGCAATACACATTTATTTCCAACTTTTTCCTCGTCAGGCTTAATAGTATTTCTGATTTGGCACGTAACTACTGGCTAACTACCAAAACACTTGTTCGCCGTCATCGTCAGTTTGATATTGCACCATGTATGCTGATATTAATTAGCATAAATATGATAACGAATAAATAGGCTATAAATAAGCATATTAGAAAGATAATTTATCAAAGTGTTTAGAATGAAAACCACAAATGAACGCTAGAGGTGCTATTCTGTAGCTTTTGTTTGATACAACGTAAATGTTCAGCGACCATACGTCAGGCACATGTTTCCCAAGTACGTCTATTACAAATATGTTAGAGGTGAATCGGTTGCAGCGTCGGCATTTTTAGGTGATGACCTCATCTTAACGGGAACACATAAAGTTAGGCAGCCCCATTTCAAGAATGTAATGTTACAAGTCGCCCTGCGAAAGCAGTTCATATTTCCGATACCTCTTATAGAAAAAAATTATGAAGCACTGACATATCTATCTATTAATTTAAAAAGAATGGAATTTTTTATAAGTACTAACAATAGAAATATACATGCGAAAAGGTACAATTACACACGAATATATGTGTGTGACGTAAGAATCACCAACATTTGTTGCATATATATATATATATATACAGAATGAATAAAGGTCACATGTTGTCTTTCCATATTACCTGCAATTTTTGTCATATTTTTTTTTTAAATCCACGATTCACTGAGACGAATTGAAATGACACGAACAATAGAATTGTACAAAGTAACGTTAAACTGTAAGTATGAACGTGCATTCTGAAGCAGAAGCTCTGGGAATTGTTTTGAAAATTGTGACGTTACATCACCTATTTTTTTATATGATCGACATGATTTCTTCATTGGTCGATTAAAGTCTGGTATTACTCATCTCACTACCATAATTAATTCAATCGTGCTTAGAGTTAATTGATAGTTGAGTATCTCAGCATTCTTACATTAGTTCGCCACATTGAAGGCGCTGGTCGCTTGTTTGTCTTTTATCTGTATTGTGTGAACAGTGTCATTCCATGTTAAATTTTACAACCTGCTAATTTCCATAGAACCAACCTTGTAAAATAAATTAGGGTTTTCAAAGGTAATTAGTATATAATACGGTGACCCCTGTGGTACTATAATCCACACAGCTTCGCTTCAGATGAATGTATCAAGGGTCACTCAGAAGGCAATATAGATATTCAGTTAGCCATGCTCTTTCAAGGACAGTTATCTATATCATTTGAATTCGGAGCTCGTTGTCTTTTTCGGTTAGGGGAGACAATCGAAGAAATGTGTGATCTGTATTTTTTACATAATGCTTCGGAACTATTTACAAATAATTTCACGAAGCGTTTGTGGCATAGAGCAGAATTATTCTGACAGTATATGTCACTGAGCAAGAATAAGCATAAACAAATTTTAACAAAATTTTCAATTCAGCAGCTCGAGAAAGGATAATAATAGAACGTTTAACCATTCAGAAACGACGAACCACAAATAATTAACTCACCCATACGCTTGCATGTCATGGCAGATGGCTGCATTTTATCAATAGTTATAATGTCGAGTACGTCAGCATATTCGTACCATTTCATTCATTCACACACACACAAGATGGAGTTGAAAATTGAAACTTATATGTACCGAGTGCTGGGGGTTCATCGCATAACACGTCGTTAATAATTTGTTGACGACCTATGAATTTAACAGGCTAGATGACCGGTAATAAAAGAAGAGCATTACAGACAACGAGTGTCAGTCACACTTCAGAGCGAAACAAGTAAGTAAAACAAATTTAGTTAACGATCTCTTTAGAAATTCACCATGCAGCCATATTTCAGTAAATACACATTTTAAAATTATATATCATCTACACATGTTAATTTGAGCTTTGATTATATTAATCACATTATTGGTTAAAAAGGATTCCGATGATTCATCTTGAAATCAATTTAGAAAAAGCTGCAGTAATTCGACACCAGTTGATTTGATTTCTATTTTAAATCATGATTGTGCCTTTTACACCTTTTCGGCTCCTTGGATGTGTAATTATTTTAGTTGCCAGTGTCATTTATTAATCGGAGCTTCCCAGATAGCTACGAAATACAGAGCGTTTCCCTGTGCATATTATATGTACGGGACATTCCGGCCGTACACTCCTATCTAGTAGATGTGGACGCCTGCTGAACGAACAAGGCCAAAAGCTGTTTCCTTGTGAGGCATTGCGTGTTGTTCAGTAGGGCGAATTCACACCCAAGGTTGTACATATCAATGTGTATATTTCATTTCTGCGCTGATACATTCTTCGTGCCATGTACATCCGTTTCAAAATTAAACAATTGGCCAATTACTAGACACGTAGTTATATTGATGTAACTATTACATATCACTGGGTGTCACACTATTACTTAGTTTTGATTGTATTAGCGCCATAATTTGTCTGATTTTCGATATTCGCATGAGTTGTTGTACATATTTTATTTGTCTCCGTAAGGGTTCACAGCTGTCATTACCACCATGAACGTCATCTTTGTAATTCTGATCTTTGCCATGGGGCACACATCTGTTAATGGGGACGATCTGGTTGAGGTGAGTAAGATGGTCTTTAATTGAAACTGAATGCAATCTATGAGCATTACATATTGATATCAATGACCTGTTTATATATACATCGGAAAACAATGTTAGATTAAACTGCACGTGTTTCAAATCAACCAGAGCAATGTGTGTAGAGAATTCTAATGCAACCCCGGAAGTGATCATCCTGAACACATATTACGCTATGTGTTCTATCTTCTATATTTCCAGGCAAACGAAGCGGGAGACGGTGAGTTTATTCTGATTCATTCACCAATACATGTACACATCGTGAATTACTCGTATACGTCATAGGATATGACCAACTACGAAGATTTTTTATTATAACTTCGTAACAAATGTAAATTTGAAAAAACTGTTTGTAGTTGGTAGTATTGAATATAGTGATTGGAAATCGTTCTACAGATGTGTTGCGCATTCGTAAGGCAGTAAATACGTTTTGGTTATTACTGTTTTCACCTACAGAAGCATGTGATGCAACAACCAATGATTGTTTTAAATTCTTCCATTCAACACGTGAGGAATGGAGTGTAGCTAGAGATATATGTGCCGAGGACGGAGGGCAACTACTCAACATTGATTCAGCATCCCTACACAAGAAGATCAGACAATACATCAACTCACATCCAAATATAGAGAATCCCGGTGGCAATGGTTACTGGACTGGTACGAATGACATAGAGGAGGAGGGCGTATTTCAGCTGATCGACGGTACTCCTTTAACCTATGCCGATGGGTGGCATTCTGAGAAACGTGGAAGGAGGATAATAACACAACCAAGCAATACGGTTAAACAGGATATCAATGGACAGGATTGTGTCCAGCTATGGTAAGCTTTCATCACGTACAATTCGCGCTGTATAATTGATAACATCGTAGCAATGTAATAATAGATGGAATGATATACATTCTCATTTCGGTGTCATAGTACTTCCGGAGTAGAATCATTCATTACACATTTTGCATTTATAACATGCTTATTTCAAACACAGTATAGACAGGTGTTACTTCAGACCCCATATCATAAAACATAGTATATAATGTTGAACGTCACCGATATATGTTTATGTTTGTTGCGGCAGCTACTTCCGTAACTTTGATCAGCATCTGAGGTCATCTTTACGTTATCTATCATTGTACGCGCACAGTCGCGCGCGTTTCCTTTTTGTCGATTTTGTCCAGATTCCCAGAGAATTACAATTTGATTTGTTTTATAAACTTGTGATTCGTTGGACAATAATTTCACAAATTATCAAGAGGACGATATATTCCGTTTGTTATCGTATTCCGTAAGCTTAAAAAAAATCTTGAATATCCTGTAATAAAAAAAATGTTCGTTAATTTCTACAATCATTACCATACGGCACTCTTAATAATACAAACGTTATTACTGCGATAAATATATTCTTTTTCAATTTGCGTGCAATCACAATTGTATTTGATGTTATATTTATCATCCAGGAACCGTCCGGCCAAAAACTCAGTATGGAATTTCGACGATGACTATTGTTGGAAGCTTAAATCCTTCATTTGTGAATATACTGGTAAGTTTATGCTCTGAAAAAAATATTGATGCAACATAATATTGTTTCCGTTATTCAACATTTTCTCACGTTGTTGTATATGTGATTTGAAAGTCATTTGTTGTGAATATAATCGATAGTTAAACTAATAATATCGATATTGGCCTATGATTTCTAGTTTCAATTTCAGTTATCGTAAATGAAACATTATGTATCTTTATTCTTTCACACGTAACAAGCCGTATCACCGACAACGGAACAACGTAAGTATTATAACATATCGACTAATTAAACAGTGTGTGTGATGCAGTTACATGCAGTTGCATGTGTTACCTATGACAAATATTCCATGTGCGCAGGTTCAGTGAACTTGTATATATGTTTTGAGATTTTTCTATCGATTTATATATATTTCGATTCATTGATTGACTTAGAAGACAATTTAGCTGGGGTTATTTCAAGGACAACTTGAAAAAATGTGTATTTATCCTCAAAATAGAATATCTTTTTTTTTTCGAATGAAGTATATTTACGTGTTCATTTCACAAATTGTACCAGTAGTTATGACTACTTTTTAATTACGTCCTTCATATGTATTTTGGTTAGAGGGAGTTGTTGCTGTGAACGTCCGTAATTTACATAATCATATTATTTAAATATTACATAATTCTTTTGTATGCTTTTTCATTGTTTTTCAGTTATTACGTCTGCGGCGCCACAGGAAGCTGTCCTACCTGAAAGTGTACCAGGTACATTTCTCTTTTTGTCTTTCCTGGACACACTAATTGATTTCAATGTTTTCACAATATTTGGCAGCAGAGTATTACCATGAGATATTTTAATGAACCCTTTAAATTTCTGGATTTAGACAGGCAAAGGATATACCGGGCTTTCTACATAGATCTGAATTGGCAGGACGCAAAAGATGCGTGCGTGGAGGACGGTGGGGAGTTGGCATCGCTACCAGACATTAGTGCTCATCAGAAAGTGATGGAGGAAATTGTCAGTGCTGGAGATCACACGGAGGAACGTATGTAATTGGATAATTTCCCAATTGGATCTCATTTTATACTGAAACTGCTTTTCAGATTTGCTAATTTTCTGAAGTAACGAGGTCTGAACTCACTAACACCCTGATATGTACCGCACGTCATACGTGTTTGCAAACTTCATTCTAGAAATGAATTACACATCCACAATGCATATGACTGCTATGATGTTATTGATATTAATAGCATATGTTATAAGGAATTGTAATTCGTACTAATGTTCATCTGTGACACATGCATTGCAGATGCATTCTGGGTTGGAGTGCGACGACTCGCTGAAGAGAACGGATACAGGAGTCTGAATGTTACTGAGCAAACATATACAAATTGGGCTGCCCATAATCCTGTTGACAGCAGTGACCGTCTCTGTGTAGCGGTCTAGTATGTATTGCATTTTTTTTCAAACTAAATAACGCAGTGTATTATTGGTTCGATAATTATACAAAGGCACTTAATCTTATATGTATATATAAGTATATATTTTGTGCTGTTTTTTTTTTATCCGACAGCACATCCCGACTGTCACTTTTTGGAAGGTGGTTCAATAACAGATGTACTTTGGAAGGACCTTATGTTTGCGAATACGGTGATTCCATATTTTTTGTCGCAGTATAACATTGTGAAATTTAATTCAATTTTGTGATTGTATCATATTCCATAGATGCATATTGTCAATTGAATGAATTGAAGTTCAACAAAGCAAATTTTGGGCGTGTCAATTTTTATTATCCATAAACACATTTCTGTTTTGTTTTGTTTTGTTTTTTAATTCAGAGGGTATACCAACAGTGATTCCACCTGTAACGACTGAGCCAGGTAAATTATTATTTTCTTCACTACGCAGACCATTTTTTTGCCGGGAGTGGTTTATCTCTCCGTCAGCTGGAAGGACCGATTGTTGTGATTGTTCAGAAGGGTTTACTTTTTTGACGACCGGATAATTCTCTATTTTGAATAATACCTGGATATGTACAGTTATGAACATGTTATGAAATGTTGTAAATTCTTAAGATGGATAGCCTTTGACATACGGACTAGTCAGATATATTAGGAGAGGTCGGCATTTGTTAGTCATTGAGATTTCACCATTCAGATAAGTGAAAATAGTTTCGAAACACATTTGATGACGAGTTGCTCCTATTTAAAGGGCGGTGGTCGTTACATCGCGTTCTGTTTGATATACGACTACGACTCATAGCGAAGGACACAGCGCTACACAAATACAATGTTTATTTGCTTTAAATTCGAAGATGCTCTGCGCGACGACCGCCGCTCTTTAATAATAACTATATAATTGGTAAGTGTTGCCCTGATTTTCAAATTAATTTCACACAGTATTATAATATTAACTACCAATTATAGTATATTTTTTAAATTTATTCACAGAGGAAGAAGTGAAATCGACATACTGGGCACACTGGGGTAGCTACGATTGGGATACAACAATATCTAAATGTGCGGAACACGGAGGATACAGTGTATCCATTCCAAATGCAGAGGCCCAGCGAGACCTAGAAATTAAAATTCTGACTGACACGGAACATGTTCGAACTGGTAGGTATCTTCGACGACTCAACGATCGCTGCTCAGTGTTGTTGCAGTAAATGATTTGCATTATTCTAAGAATCATGGGTAAAAGAACGATACCGTGGGAACGAGGTTATTAGAACCTGGTGTAACTCGTATCAACCGGGTCTACGAATAATATTTGATAATCGTATAACGTCAGAACATATAATTAGCATTTGGTGAGGTTTGCGTTTACGCAAATAATATGATATTATTCAGTTTAAAAGTCAATGAAGCATTTGGTTTGACATCGGTGAGATTCTGCGTTGTGTTTTGACGACACCATCGTTGTTTTTTTGCGTTTAATTAAAGGTTTTCCGTTAATTGAGAGGATCGGAGTGCGGAATAATATTGTTACACTAAACCGAGATTGAATATCGAAACGTTGCAACTGTTGCTTATGAAAATTCAATAGTAGACCTATACTAAATAAATTAGGCATACAGTTAATTCTGTATCTTTTTTTAAAATAAATTGACTTATAATGTAATTGAAGGAAGTTGTACTATAGGAATAAAATGTCAGTATTATAAGCTATAGTAATCAATAAGTCAACTCATTCCTTCTATCACATGATAGATGCGCGGGTAACTAATTTTCACAAACTATCCATACATTTACCACGTGGTCATCAACATTGTATATGTGCGCCTATTATTAAGACATCCAAGCACACTAGTGAGATTCGAAGTATAGCAAATCTGTTTTACGACTGCATGTCAGAAAATCATGACAATGAAACTGTTTGGTATTATGTTGTCATGAAAACATCCCGGGAAATAAATTCAGGAAAATCGAACCCGGATAAATACAAATATTTCAAAAACGAGGATTTATTTGATTTATGACTTAATTGTAATGGATCACCAAAAACCACTGTAAAGTTTTGCGTACGTCTGAGTCAAGATTACGCACTGTACACATCTACAATAGGAGTAAACACATTTAATTCATTAACTAATTTCTATTGTTTCAAAGTTGGATATTTCACTGGAATTCATCGAATGCTGGATAGAACATGGGCAAATGCAGATGGGTCTCCGCTGACGTATACTAACTGGGACGATGGCTATCCTGATAGCGAAGACGATGACTGCGTTTGGATATTGTAAATAGCATATTTTATAAATTTTAAGTTTTGTATAATCGCTTCAGATTATCACGCGCAATGATTCGATATTGCCATATACTGGGTGAGATTGCCTCGTGGTTATGTATAGTAAATGTGGTATATATTATAGAATGACGTCACTCCGTCAAACATACAAATATACTGGTCATAGAGATAGAAACACGAGGTACACATTCAGGATACTAGTATACTTCTCATTTCCAAGGTACACAGAAAATGCGATGATTCGATAGAATATACTCATTGTAAAATGATAGAGCTCGGAATTACTTTTGAGTTGATATTTCGCTACCATAGTATTGCTGTTCCAGCATTGAAATAAACATCAACTTATTCTACAACACATTTTGTGGATACACTGTAAAACACTTTGAAATAGCTACTTGCCATTTTTGCGAGTTTGACTCAACACATAAATAAACAAAATCTTAATTTAGCTAAAATGCCAACAATCTCATTGCGAGAATACACTTTATTCTAAATTAGCGACATCTTGAATTAGCGAAATTACAGGTTAGCTAAATTAGCAAAAATGACATGCTAGCTAAAAAGACGTATTTTACAGTGGGTAATTTATACATTTCGCAGCGTGGGTGGCATTGCAGCTGCTTGGCTTCCATCGTTTGGAAAATGGAGGAATCGACCTTGTAATGACAGATTGACAATTGCCTGTCAATATGACGTCGACGGTAAGACTACGTATTTGTCTTCACACTGTAATATGCCTGTCTATTAATTTTTGTCGATTTCTGTCTATACATTATCACCATGCGTCTCCGACATATGCCTACTTTATGTACGAATACGTTCTGGTTTTATTGACAAATAAGAACGAGACACCGTGGTGCCCGAAGAGAGATATTACAAGGCTTATTTAGAACCTAAAAGTTGGAATTCAGCTAGGTCATTTTGCATCGAAAATGGTGGAGACCTTGCCTCGGTCCCCGATGAAGCTGCATATGCACAGTTGGTACCGGTACTTCTTGAAGATGGCATTTACACGGTGTCTGGTAAGTGTCTTCATAACCTATAACCCTCGTATATGCATCTGTTTCTCGCACGGTTTCAGACTAGCCACCTTCTGATAACTGTATTTAGAAGATAAGTTGTACTTATGCCGAATGCACACAACATGTATTGAGACACTGACAGATGTTATGGAGTGTCTTCATTTCTGTACCCATGTATCCATTCCAGAAGTTGGATCTCAATATGCATGGTATATCTCAAATGTTTGGTTTAATAATAGCAACATCGGAATTTACATTAATATGTTTTTTTGTTACAAGACTTTTTCTGGATTGGGGTACGTCGAGGCGCTGGGGGCGTCTTCAAAGATTTGAACGGAGATGAACAGACATACCTAGTCTGGCCGTCGGTGGGGATATTCTCTGAGCCACAACATTACGAATGTACATCCGTTTGGTAAATAAGATTAATTTTATTTGCCTGATGCGTAGAACGATATGGATTTTGATGAACAACTTTAAATTCCTTCTGGTCACAGACTGAATACTCGATTTTAATTTTTAGACGTGTTTAAGGCCAATACAATGCCAAACTGTTTGAAGTTATAATTTGACAGCGGGCGAAATTTTATGTCGCCTGAGACAGATCTAGGGTAATTTTTCACTAATTCATAAATATATTGATGGTTTACTTTTTGATAACCGGAACACAAATTTAACCGACTGTTTATTAGCTCAAGGATAAATATTGCTGTAGACAAACGTTAAACTATGAGACATACATTGGTGGCATTACATCTCAAATTGATCAAGCAGATGAAAATGATCGGAAAAGGCGATATTAGAATCATGATTCAGAAGACACGTAGAATGAGTGTAGAGCGAGTTGTGTTTTTAGGCGCAGTGCATATTACTAACATCGTGAACACAACAGTGCATCCTGTGAAATCTCGCCAGTCCGCAGTGAGATATAATAAACAACCAGCCTGGTGTAGGATGCACAGACTGAAATCATTTTTTCGTTATTTTACAGGACGAAGAAAGGAGTTTATTGGCCTTACTACTGGAGAACTGTCTCTTGTTCATCTCGTCAGGCTTTTGTGTGCGAGTTTCTCGCTGAACCAGACGATGAGCAAGACTATAACGACGAGGGGCAGACGGGCAGGTACCGTGTCTACCATGATGCAACTGACTGGGAAACAGCCAGAGGGCGGTGTCACGAAAGAGGCGGCGATCTCGCATCCGTTCCTAGCGCAGATGACCAGGAAGATATCGCAAACAAAATCGGGCTATCGGATTGGACATATCGTATGTATATCATTGTTGCCATTGCCAAGAAGTTTTAGTATACAACTGTCCAATAATATATTTATTATTCACGTTTAGTTTCTACTTCTAATCATGAAACCCCAATGTATACGTATATTTGTCATTGGCTAGCATATATGAAAACACGCGTTTGACCAATCAAAACGTCGCTTATAGACAATTGAAATATGCTGGTTAAATATAGTCATATATTAACTATAAATACTTATTTCATTATAAAAACATTAACAATTTCAAAATCAATATAAAAACAATTCGCCAAACAGTGTTTCTACATTCATTATGTATCTATTATTATCAGGTGGATATTGGATTGGTATTAAGAGAGAAGCACCCGGGAGTGTATTCACAAACCTAGATGGAACGAGACTGACTTATAATAACTTTTCAAGTAATCCTTGGATCGGATATCCTTGCGCGTATATCAGGTAATTATTGCATGAAACAGCAATTGAATTAACGTCATGCTAATTTATCATTGGAGAGACTCTTTGATGCACTTTGATAACGTGCTTAGAGCCTGGATTGAAACAGAAACTTCCTGAATATATTTATGAGTTGGTTTCGCTACTGTGTTTTTAGCTAAAACTCCAAAACTCAATTATGAGGAAAAGTTTGGTAAACTTATTATTTTAGGAGCAATATTAGATATATAGATTGTATTTGCCACCATGTTGAAATAGCTTGTTTTCAGGGAATTTGGAATGAAACAAAATAACCCTGTTACTGATTGCGAATTGAATAATAGATTGAATTTATAATGTCAAATACAACAGTGTGATATAAACTACAATCATTTGTTTTAATCTATGTGATATTTCTACATGTCACAGAGGAAATGGATTTCCGTCATCTTTTTCTAAGTGGGAAGCCAGTTATTGTAATGTATGGCGTTATTATGTTTGTGAATTTGACCTTGAATAATCTACACTATGACGTCACGGTAAGCTCGTCAGTTTGATTTAATAGTGCATACTGCGTAGAAACTGAAATCCGTGATTGTTTACTATAAGCGTTCCATTATCTATCATGATATTAGCACTAGGTATAGGTCGGATCATAATTAGGTTTTGTTTTACCAAATCATTCAATTGCTCACATTGTTGATGTCTTATCAATTTAAGATTTTTGTTTTCAAAAGTATGGAGTACCAAACAACAAAGTCCATTTTTCACCTTAAATATCGTTTGTCAACATCTTCATGTGTTGGAAATATTTTGTCGGTTCACCGGGCAATATCGTATATTTGTGTAGCGTGAATTTAAGTTATAATATCTGAACCGTTGAATTTCTCTGTGGTGCAGTGGATAGGATGTCGCTTTGGATTCTTTCAAAAACATTTTATCTGTTTTGGCTGCAAAAATATCGAGTTATTTAATATCATATACAATATTTTGCATGTATTGCGTATGCATTTCGCATGATATGGAAGTATATATTGTAATCATTTTATTCGAAATGTTTTTATATAAAAATTTGCGTTTGATATAAATCCGACATTTATGAACACTCATTGGTATAATTATAGGTATGGAACTTACAGCTACCAAGGTATGAATGTAGTTGCATGTATTTGGCGACACCTCCCCTCTAACCTGAAAAGACCCCCTATCTCCATCTTGTTTCACCCCTGGTACGTTGTGCTATACTGTCGTATGTTGTATTGTGAATTTACACGTGTACTACACGGTGCTTATTACTCTGCCGATGCGTTTAACTGTTCTGTATATTGTTTACATTACAGCATGGTTACTAACTAAAGACGAGCTGTCCAATGGATACGTGGATATGATGTAATTATTCTACCCAACGTGTATTAATGATTAATAAATATTTTATTGATGCAATATACAATTGTGTTATTTTCATTCAAATTATAGATGTGTAAAAAATGTGATTGTTTCTCGGAAACATCACGCATGGCATCATGTTTGAATACTTCGTAACTAAGTACAGCTATAAAGAACATTCAGGTAATCGACAAATTTTGAATATATCCACGTTTTTGCTTCAAACGAACTTACAAACGTTCCGTCATGTGAATCACATTTGATGAAATGTACCTACCCGAATTACGTAATGTTGCGAATCTCAAACAATAAGATGAGCTATTGATTCATAACTAGAATGTCTAGCTAGGTACACATGTTCGGGAACTAGCAACCATAATACAATGTATTGTTGTTGTTTTTTTTAAATTTTAAATTAAATTGTTAACACTGTAACTTAAAATCTCGAACACAAGTGGAGCACACAAATTACCGGGAAAGTACAAAAATGAGTTTTTGGAGCACTCTGCATAACTTTTAATAAGTATTTTTATGATAATGTTGGTTGTGGTAAATTATGCTGATGCCTTGTTTATGTATAATATACTGTTTTGTTCACTTGGTTTTGCTTTTAATTAAGCCTACACACACGTGTATCATTTTCTGAAAACAAAAGTCCTTCTTTTCAAGAGATTCACACCAAGTACATTAGTGTGAAAACACATATTTAATGCGCACAAACTCTTGAAGTTATTTGAGCATGAAACTCTCATCAGCTGAAGAACGAAGTGTATAGATATTATATTGTGGCATAATTCCGAAATTATGACAATATTCAACACACGCATTCCAAATTCAGTTTAGAAAAAAATAATGCAGGGCTCTAAGCAGACATGGGCTTGGATTTATAACTTCATGTACATCAGTTTAATCATGTAGTCACAGTATTTGGAATTCATTCACATCGACTATCATCTTCTGTCTCTGTCTCTGTCTCTATCTCTGTATCGGGAGGCGGCCTATATGTGCACACAGCAAGAGCGTACGCGAGTGATGCGATGCCACACCCTATGGCACTAAGAACAACGATTTTGACTGCAAACATATGGTTATCATAGATCCAACAGGAGCCGGTTTTCCCGCACTGTTCCTGCCATACAAGACATGAACTGTCTATAACAGCACCGAAGACGATTGGTCCTGGGACGGATCCTGAAAATAAATGAAAAAAACAAAACTCAAGTACGTATTTGCATAAATGGGGAATAGAAAAAAATGTCTATAGGTATTGTTACTACAGTCAATTTAACTCGTGTCATATTTGAAATGACGCATTGCCCAAATATGCCTCCGATGCAAATGATCCCCGAGATCCCATGTAGTGCGAGATAGCGATGTAATTTAGTTTTGCTCTTTAAAAGATGTTGCATTACCTTCCGTCGTTGTATCTGTGTTTTTTTTAAATACTATATAGTTAGATAAGTCAATGAAAATATGGACGCGATGACGTCAAGAATGGAACACTGTTTGAAGGGCATAACATATCTCGTGGTTCTATCGTGTTGAACGAAACCTCGACGGCCAGTTACGTCTAAGGTTGTTGGAAATCAAAACCACCGAGTTTGGTGACATTCTCGGATACGACCTTCAATCTCTTACCCAATCACATGTCTCCACTATAAAACCAATTACAGACGATGACATTCAGCCTATCATCTAATCATACATGCAATTGTGTAACCAATCAAATATGACCGGATGTAAAAAGTAGCCAATCATAATGCATCTTAATTGACCAATTATAACAATGTAATTCATACTCTTCCCGCCCGAATTCTGAATGTATATACAGTAAGTCGATCATTGTCATGACTGTATCAGTGTTTCAATAAATTTGTCCAATTGTCAATAAGCTGTTGTCTTACTACACAAAGGTCTATTACATGCTATAGCCGTTATATTTTCACAGTAAGAGTGCCAACAATCTATGAAAGGTATATTTCGTGGAACTGTAAATCACGCAACAAATTCATGTACCTAAAAAAATTAAAGTGCATGAGCTAACTTACCTAAACATCGGTACAATATCGATGATATACCCAGCGCATGCGCCCTCTGCTGGTAGGGGACACACCTGAAATCACGCAGTGATGGCATGTCAATTATAGATAGCGCAATCAGAAATTGACAAAAGTATTTATCATTGTATACTATTGTGTTTATTGTATTCCGTTTAAGATAAATCACTATCAATAAATGCATATGCAATATTGAACAACAATGTATGAATGTTATATATGTTTTTCGCAATTATTGCGTTAAATTTAATTTTATTCATTTGTAACAATGTTAAAACACGGTACCTACCTCAGAGCTAATAACGACATTGGAGCATACAATGAAAATCCCAGGAAGAGGATTACGAAGAAGCCAAGTGCGAACGCAAGTAGCTGCCAGCAATATACGCTACACGTCCCTGAAACAGCTTGTGACGAACTTGAACCATCACCAGTATCGATACAAGTGCAGTTATAATACACCTAGACACATAAAACGAGCCGATTTGTTAGATTGTGTCCGTTTGAATGTTGTTGAAATGAAATTTGCATATGCACAATGCGGCACGTGTATATTACCTCTCCGTCGTCAGATGTGTCCATACAACCGGCATGACAAGAGTCGAAATATACCATATCATTCTCCCCGCATATTGGGTCGTACGTTTCTGTTCCGTGACAACCACAGTCAATGTTACAGGCGTTTTCAATATTGACTTCTGTCACTGGACTCGAGCTGGTGGGGACAGACATAGATGTTAAAAGTTTGGTAAGGCCAGACTTTTTTATTCCTTGTTTCTCGGGTTTTTATAAGGCAATTTTTTGAGGAAGGCGGAGACAAATTAAATTAATTCTTTTTCTTCATTAGATTTGTGTGATTCTCAAAGAATTGTAAGTGAAATCATTGATCGGAGAGAAGAAATGAAATCAAATGTTATTCCATGTATAACCTTGTTTCTCATCTGCGCGAGACTTCGGTACCTTGATCATGATACTCCCACGAAAATGCAACTTGGGTTTGTTATGCGGCGGGCGGAAAAAAATGAAGATAAAAATAAGTTTTTTTTTTAGCAATTTTTTGCACTTACAAGTCGGCGGGCGCGAGAAATTACGCTGTTCATTCGGCGGGTTCGCGAAACAAGTGATAATAACAGTCTGGCCTAATGTGTATGCAAAATCTCAGAAATCTAAATCTAAAAGAAATCTAGGCGGCGTTCAACTCGCTACACGCCATTTCACTGACGCCTTATCAGGGCGGCAGTAATAACTCGTTTGTAAACGCCATACACACGTCATGTGGCGCGCGTTTTTAGATGATGTAAAATCTTTCCGTTTCATTTATCGTTATAAATATTTATAAATTTCAAAATTCAAACCGAAACGGCTGATTGACTAACATTATAACGTTTTCGTTGTGCGCGGCGCTCGTTGATTGACTCATTCAATTGTAGTATAAAGATGAAGGAAATGGTTTCGTTGTGCAGTTGTATAATTGTTTGTCGTTGACGGCATTTTCTTTCAACCAATCAAATCTACGTCCAATAGCGTGCCACGTGCAATGAGATTTGTTACTGATGTCGCAGCTAGGCGTTTGACTGACGCATTGTAGCCTGTATATATAGTGGTACGCCGCCCAGACTTCGGGCTAGAAACAAATCATGAAGATATTCGTTGGTAACGAAGTGATCTTCTATTGAATTTGATATGTGCAAAGAATAACTACATCCCGGGGCATTTGATACATAGCTGGGTGGGGAGGTGCCCCTGAGTGCTCAAAGGTGTGACAATTTTTATACCTGGATAGTGGCAAAATCTATACCCATATTTATATCAAAGTACAATTTCTGTCATTTCTGTTTATTACAAATAAAACAGTTATTCCAAATAGAAGCCAACAGTTGCACTGTATATTAATTTATTAAAATATGTATTTTGACCATAGAAACACCTCTGTCACTTACATAAGGGCATATTAACACAATGTTCAGGTTATTTATAACAAATCGGAAAAATATTACCGATATTTATACCTATCTTGACCAGAAATAAGACTGATACTTATACCTAAAATCTAAAAAACGAGATTCATTTCAGGGGCACGTCCCCAGTAGGCAAGTTCTATGTATTGCCCCCCCCCCCCCGGAACTACATAGTAGCTTGACATGTACTTACTCCGATACGTTGTAGGACGCAGTGACACCGGCGATGCTCTGCTGGGGGCATTGCAGTAGAAAGACGGGCACCAGACAGATCGCAATCGCTGTGACCAAGAAACACTGTATTCCGATTCCTCTAACAGTTAGTCGGGCCTTCTTTACAAACCAACCACCAAATAAGGTTCCACCAGCAGCTCCGGGCAGTGCTGTCACAGCTGTAAATAATTTATTTAAGTTATTTGTTTCTACTGAAGCCATGTTTATTTTATAATGGTGATATATACATGCTTAGTAAGATGTCACCTGCGCATGCCTCTACCCATGAGCATTTGCGTTTTAACGTGTGTTGTTATCATCGCTTGAAACACAATTACCGCGCGTGCGCCGGTGACGTCCCTCTCGCTTTGAGTTCATCGTCTACTTTCAAAATATTAACATCATAATGAGATATACTAGGATAACTTACCAAGAACAAGGGCAGCTTCCGATGACGTCAGTCCAAATTGGTTCTCGATGAATTTGGTTATGAATGGTAGAAGGCCACCAACGACGAAAGCCATGGCACATTTAGAGATTGTAGTGAATACGTAGAATGGGTTCTTGAAAAGCATTTTCGTGGCTGGCCACAAGTCCTTCCATCCTCGTCCAAAATCTGCCCTCGTCTTCAGTAATTCGCTGTCTTCATTATAGTGGGCCTCGGAGCCACGTTCATGTTGAAAAGCGCGTGCCCCTGTTATTGGTAAAGGTGATGCAAGTGTGAAACGGAATCAATCCAGTCAAGTTGAAGGGTGACATGCGTTGAACGTGACGTGAAAAATAATGACACGGAGGCATCCATGTGAAATGAAACAACATAGTTGAACTTTTGACTTTTCGTGTTTGTTTGCTATTACTAACACGCTGGACCATGGTTGTTCGTATACACATCAGACAGTCGTTGTTTCAGTATGGAACATAGTTAAGAGTTGCTCAGGTAATAGTCGCAAGGCGAAGTATGTATATATACCGTTGATTCAAATACTAGTAGGTTAAATGCATTATTTCATCGAGAGAATTATGTCTTGTTTCGTCGCAGATCATAATGTTTTCCAATGACCCAGTGTGGAAAAAAACATGCATCAAACACATCGAAATCAAACTAGAAAAAAAAACATTTTATTTCCTACAAGAAATTCAAAGACAGCTAGTAGTATTCACTGCAAAATATCTCCAAAAATTAAACAGAAAATGAGCTCGCTGGGGGTAATTACCTGGTAGTTCCGGTGGGAATGCCGCCATTGGTGGCGCTATCAGCCATGCCAGCACCCAAGCAATGAGAAATCCGATCCACCAGGCGCCAACCCAACTTGGATCTGATGATGTTATGGTTACACTGTGGGGTAAAAACAATTAGCCCACGATATTACGCAACTTCAAAATTATTAGGAACTGCACAGCACAGTCTAGATGCAACCTTCTTCGGGATGAAAACAATTAGGTGAGATTTATTTCGCAAGGGCGCCCTCTTTATGAAAAGGATGTTGTAAGAGCTGAGATCATGCACTTATAACACGTTATATTCGTCTTCTCACCGGCGCCATCTATTTACAATCTGGTGTCGTGATAGCACGTATTGATAAACATCAAACTACATCGCAGTGTACCTACCTGTCCTGATATCCTACGTCTACGTAAATTGTGAGAAACACAGCACCGAGAAGAAATCCGGTAGTGGGACCAAATACTGAACAAGCACTCAATAACGCTGCAATGAAATAAATTAGTATGAAAAGTATAATCCTGCGTTTTAAACACCGCCACTGAACAATGATTTCTATTGAAGGAAATTGATTCTAAAAACACGCACATGCGTTTCCTTGTACCCGCATAGATATGACATCGAAATAAGTGACCTTCTGTGCGGACACAAGCGTGCGGGTGAAATAGTTACAGTATGCATGTCTCACCCATATACCAAGCTGACTTGGCGTGTGTGGTGTTCTCGTCAATGTACGCATAGCCGACAGTATAGATGGGAGAGGCGCCAATGCCGTATAATATCTGAGCAAATACAAACACGAAGAAATAATAGGACAATGTTTCTTGTTCTTTGGTACAATCGGTCGCATCTGTGCTGTTTCCGTCAAGGTGGCACAAACCGTCTCCTTCATGTCCGCTGTCGTATTCGTATAACCCCGTCGTGAATTGCGGTAATGCCCAGACAAGCGAACCGAGTCCCATGATAACAGCACCTGACCCTAGTATGAGGGGTTTGTTTCGCGTCGCTCCAAAGTATGAAACAAACACTATAAGAACACTCACGGTGACATCGTAACTACTGACTATCACACCCGTGGCTGTACTCGACAAATTGTACCGCGTCTCGATGGTAGATATATTAATGTACACAAATCCATTGATAGCTAGTCCCTGCACGAACATTAACACCCCCAGCGTCGCTGCCAACCAAGATGCGGTATTGAAATACTGCAACCACGTCGGTCGTATATGAAACCATCCACATAACGTGCCGTCAGCATTATCCGTGTCTGTTTCGACATCGTCTTTGTCCCCACATTTGTTTGAGATTTCTCCGTTCATTCCGTAATATTTTAGGTTGTTCGATTTAACAGTCATGGTTCCCGTAGGTCTTGCCGGCTCTGTGTAAATCAAGTCTGATTCGGAAGGGTTCGGACGCCTTGTCGGTATGGCGCTGTCTGATCAGTGACTGCTCCACATCTGATTCAATGTTTAGTCAGCATGCGGCTATTAATAACATCCGGGCAAGAGGACACTATGCGGGTATTCGTCCCAATTGAGATCGTGATTGTGACGCACATTGTCACTCTTGTTCTCGCCTCATACATCATTACCAAATGAATCCATGTACTTTACCTTCACGACGCACATTATTTACATTGTCTCTCACATCGTTATTAACTTTATAATTGAATTTTAGGTAGTTTTAAAAATTATGATGATAGAATAAGTCAACATGGCTAAAACGAGTTTAAATTTAATTTTTGACTCAGCCATTTTCTAAAAGTTACTAAACATGCTACTTTTACAACCTATACACCGTTTGAAAATTAAATAGAGGCGAATAAGGTACCGTAAGTACAGTACCAATGATGTTTGTCTAAAGCATCTGACAGCCAAATTCAATATTGTACATGTGCCGCCACGGCTTTTTTTGGCTACATCGACTATTAAAACACTATTTCAGGCACATTCGAATGGCCTGCGAATTGCACCCGGATCATGTTTGTAGCAATATAAGCTAGACGATCGCGTTTCGAACCATAAAACTACAGACCGATATTCCGATGCCAGTAACATTTATTTATTTATTTATTTATTTATTTATTTATTTATTTATTTATTTATTTATTTATTTATTTATTTATTTATTTATTTATTTATTTATTTATTTATTTATTTATTTATTTATTTATTTATTTATTTGTTTATTAAAATATACACACACAGGCAATGCTTTATCGAGTTTCTATTCATTCAAAACTGGCCATCTGCGCATGCGCATAGGTCAAAGCTGTTGTTAACCATGATTTCTCACTCACTCTGCGATTATTCACTGGTACATCAGAATACCAGCAGAAATGCATCACCACGTTGTTACGACCTGCGAAATAAAAGGAACGCGACATTTAAAGTGCCTGTGCAATGCCCACCCACACGCTTCCCATTTCAGATCTGTGCCCCACTGAAATGGGCAATTATTGATTTTTTTGCTGAAAATGATTACTCGTATCCAAGTAAATTTGAGATATTTCCCGTGCTGTAGCCACGCCCACCTATCCTGAAACGGTCGACTGTTTCCGGATTTCTGATTCTCGCCGAAAGTGCGCCACCAAATGCAAAAATATGAGAGGAAGCCATACCCCTGGGCCGTACTTTTATATCACTGTGTCATTCAACGTACAACTGTACTTTTAAACTATATACATTTTTTAATCGGCGTTTCTTTTGTCTATTTTATTTTATTTTTGAGAGAGCGAATTTTAAGAAGTTGTTTTCACAACAAACTTTTATGATGGTTAAACGTTGTTGCCTTTACTTGCAGCTTGATCGGCGTAATAATTTACGGAATAAGAATCCGGGCTTGAGCTGTCAATGTATTTCTTTAATATGATGCCATTATCATGAAAATCACGCTAAATCCACTCTGAATTTGTCTGTATATGAGTCGCTCTCAATTATTTTTGTTATCCAATTAAACGCCGCCATTCACGCACTTGTCCCCCTCATGACCCGACGCGTTCAACCGTTACAACGCGGCAGCCATTTATTTAGTAACTGTGTTTTGTCGTTTTTTTTAATTATTTCTCTATTTTATAAATCAATAGTGTCTAGTAACCTGCTAAATAACAAGACCATTCAGCCGTCAAATTTGATTTTGTCCAATGCCGGAGTCCAGCGACAGTGTACAAACGTGCTCCGGTGACGGTGACGACCACGGTGACTAGCTACACCAGACCGGACATATTTCGCATCTGACTCAACGCCAAGCAACAAACTTGATACTATGTGTTCATTGTGGTCCACTCTTCCTCGACGAACAAATGCATAAGTGGCAATTTAGTCAAAGACGAGAAAAACAGCACAAGAAATTTGCCTTATTTACACGTATCGGCAATGCAAGCTGCCCAGCGACTTCCTCTTCTGACGTCACAAGGGGAATTTCTGTATGCAAACGAGAAGCTAATGAGGAGCCTCGTTTTAAAATACACAAACAAAATTTCCGTAGACTGAGTTTAAAACACATGTTTTCACTTAAAAACAAATATTTATGCTTAGAAACATAAAAATTAATAATATTTATGTATCAATGGATAATTTTAGGCGTGAAAATAGCAGCCATTTCACAGGCACTTTAAAATACAGTTCACTAATTAGTGTAATCCACGTTCAATGCGTATTTCTATAGTCTGTAATGTAATGTTGTTACGATAGATGATGTCATTGTTATAGCAACCCGCCACTCACACACATCTGTGACGTCAGTTCAAAACAACGCATGAATTGTCTGTCCTAGCCAGTACGTATCTTTCTTCACACTACACGTCAGACAGTAGCCTCGTATATGTTTTAAACAGTAGCTATCTGAGAGGGAATGGTATTGGACAGTGACACACACTCCGACCGTGACGTAGACGGTTGTTCAGCAACTACCTGCCATTTTCATTATACAGCGTGTATTGGTTCAAACACCAATTGCCCGAAACCCCGAAATCAAGTATAGAGTGGCCATGATTTTGTTCTCCGGCATAGGCATAGACCATTTCCAACGCCTTATGAAATCACGAGTGTCTATGCAAATGAGCGTGTCACATGTCATATTTACCCTTTAAAGCAGGTCGTGTATAACAAAGTAATTATGTGTCTAGCATAATAATGCACTTTAGTCGGTCAACCACGACTGCAAAGAAAGAAATCTTGAAACTATACATTACTGTTTCGCTATTTGTTTAAAATGTAATTCTATGTTTTGTCTTCTGATTCTTTTCCGATGAGCATGACAATCGAGTTGACAGGCCTAGTTTATTTTAGAAATGCACTGAACACGTGACTCTTCCTAATTGAAAAACAAACGACTGTAAAGGACCTGAACCAATGTCGTTTAACATCAGGTCATTTAGTGAGTAATCTCGAACTCCCTAAGGATGCGCTAAGCTGTTGTAATCCGAACTGTATTAATAACAACCATACTGAGGAGTTATGTAAATTACATACTAGTATAGTGACATCATTGCAGCAGTCTAATTCACAGTCTCCCTCTATAGAAGGACTGTGCCTAAATCTAATACTAGGACGGATACATTAGTTCCTGGGTGGAATGATTAAGTTCGCGATTGTCACAATATTGCGAGAGATTCGTTCAGATTATGAGTGTCGAATGACAAACCGCGCACTGGTGTAAAACCTCAGACAACAAATATTATCAGTTGTCTGAGATTTATACCAGTGACTATCAATTTGGCTTCAAGAGCAGGCACTCAACAGATATGTGTATTTTTGTACTGAAGGAAATTGTAAAATTTTATAAGTGCCACCATTTGCTTGTTTTATGGACGCATCTAAAGCGTTCGATCGGGTGAATCACTGTACATTGTTCAGTAAGTTAAAGGGGCACCTTCCAGTTAAGATTAATTTTACAACAAATATGCTTTCTGGATTAAAATAACAATGGATAACAAAAGATAGATTAACATTGTAAACAACATAAACAATAGTGTCCCATGATTCTTTGGTGCAATCCATGGAATTGAGCGGTTCCCCTTTAATTAATAGAGGTGTTCCATTGTTTATTGTGTGTTTTTACTGGTTTAGTGTAGTAGCCAGGTTTTCTGTGTACACAGGGCTCGAATTGTTGCCGTCCATCACAGTCACTCTACTAGGACTGTGCTGCCATCGCGTCTACTGTTCCATGGTTTGAAAGAATTGGACACTAATTGAAATATTCTACTAAAACCTGAATATGTGTGTGCAATTGCTCACGAGAAACATACATGTTGCCCAGTTTAACTCGTACAAAATAGAGGTAAATAAAACATTCAGTTATTCTAAAAAAAAAAGCAGCCAGTCAGAAGTGTCTAATCAATAGCTGCCCAGATCCACAGGAAATCTGTACTTGGCAACAACAAAAACGCCGCAGACGGATCTGAACGCTGACTTCTTCGAAGAGCGCCCCCTTCCGGCATTGTTTTTCAGAAGAAAAAAAAACGCGAAGAGGAAAGCCGTTGGCTGGCAATAACTATGCGCGAATAGACTAATTTGGAGTAAGAGACCTGTTAAAAAGACTGCCCATATTGAGAAGTAATGTCCGCCATACTTTACTGATTCAAGCCAAATATCATTCGGACTTATTTGTAAGTAATTTGTATAAATAATTAAATTTCAGCAGTTTATGTGGGTTCGTCAAAAACATCGTCAATAATTATTTAACTTGGAAACAATCTAATAAACTGGGCGTGATATCAGCACTGGTCCCAGTAGGGACGTGATCTGTTCATTTTTCAAATCAAAGATAAAGTAGCTCAGTGAAGGTATGGAAATATTATTTCAAAATGGCTGTTTGCTGTGCCCCAAACGACAGCAATTCAAGGCGATCGGTCATCGTAATACAGTATATTAGAAAAGAACAATATCATCTGTTTTAAATGACGTAACTGATCATTACGTCACGTGATTTATTGGCCATCGAGACGTTCGATTCTGAAAAACAAAGCAGGAATACAATATTTATAACTTGAAATAATTTCAAAATGGCTTTGTTAAACAAATAAAATTTCTTGAAATTCACAACAAATCACAGAAAAGTCGACGAGAAGTAACTTAGTAAGGGTTGAAATTATGGAATTCATTTCTAGGTGACCATAATTAAAAAATGGCATGCGCAGATCACGATGCGCAGTTGCTGGCTAGCCTTGGGGCCTTGTAAATTGCAGACATGTTTACCGCACCGTATTCCATGTATAGACCTGATATACTAAGAACACACCATCATGATATAAAATATTTGAAGGTTTAAAATCCTAACATCTTATAAAATGTAATCTTTACTATCAAGTATAATACATAATGAGGATATATTGTACATTATAATGAAAGCGTCGACTAGATATTGTTTTCAGGTATGACCTCAGTTATGTCAATGCCATCATCCGGGTCTTTGCGCGTGTACCCCAGAAGAGAAACGGTGCTGGTCTCCCGTTTTATAGCAGACGTTGTCTCATTTTCCATAGTCGATACCGGCTCTTTGTCTCCCTGGTCAGGTTTTTCATCCAAAGATGGCTCTGGTGGCGGTTTGTAGGCTAACAAAGCACATAGACAGGCGATTGTGGAAATTGCACTACCTGCTACGCCGATAACAACAAATTTCAAACCAAACGTGTGGTTATCGTAGATCCAGCATGTTCCGGTATCGCCACAAACTTCTTGCCACACCAGACAGGAACTGTCAATCACTGCACCAATCACAATTGGTCCTGGAATTGATCCTGTGATATCGAATATATACAACATTATAGTTTACTATACAGCCAAAAAAAGCCTGAACGAAATATATTGTTCTTTGCATGTTCCAAACAAGTATGATTGAGACGCGTGTATCAAGTTTTCAACACTGTCGCTATGTTAACAGCACGTTTTTATTATATAGGGGAATTACCATGCAAGGCGCCAACCACAGTTAAAGGAAAAGTCAAGACAAATGACACAATGCTCCCAGATGAAAGAGCTCCACAAATGTAGGAGAATGCAATTTACATTTTTTTTTATATCATCTTCATTCTCTAGATAATCTAATTTTCATCTGAATTATGTAGTCTGCCATCTTAATTTCCCAGCAAAGGATTATGGGTGACATTTTCCCAATGTCTAACAACAGTCATACTTTACCCATAATCCTTCGCTGAATAATCAAAATGGTGGACTACATAAACTGATGAAAAGTTGAAATTCTAAGGAAAGAAAAGTGATATAAAAAAACTGTAAATTGCATGTTCTTACATTCACCGTGCTCTTTCATATGAGAATATAATGTTGTCAGCCTTGTCTGTTTCTTTAATACAGTGACAATAAAAAACGCCACGCCATTGACACATGCAACGGCCGAAGTTCAGACAATGAGTGCATACAACAAATTGTAACGGTATTCTGCCCGATGTTGTGTATAATGCCAATATAAATAAGGTCAAGTTTCTGGTCAATTTGTTTTCTGTAAAATATTGATCGCAAAACTATTTTGTGGCTACAAACCTTAATTTTATTATGTACCTACCAAAACAACGATATATAATCGAAGTAACTCCAAGGGCATGGGATCTTTGCTGGTCTGGTACACACCTACAAATTAAGTCGCAAATTAATTTAGCTAAAATGAAATTGTTAATTAACATAATAAGTATTACAGTCTGTTTTTAGACGTTCTTGAGTTAAAAGGATCGAACATAAGCATATCAATTGTAAAAAATTTGTAAAAAAAAAATATGACAATTCACGCCGAATTCAAATGTTGCACTACTGTGCTTATTACTACGCATATATGCAAGGTATTATAGGAGAGAACTTCTTTATTGTATAATATAATAATGAAAAACTGTCATTGCACTTAAATTAAATTAAATGTCAATTTCTTGAAAGGTTTTAGCAATATGCATATGCTGTATAGTTTCGAAGTCTTTAGTGGTAGAATTATATTATAAGGAGCGGCAGAACTTGTTAAATCTGTTGACCAGTTTAGTATGGTAGAACACGTGTACAGTCTTCAAATAACCACGATAGACAGGGTGAGAATCAAGGCTCAAAATATGTACTTGCGGGGATTCATAATAAATGATTCATTTATAATTGCACCCTAAAATAATAGTCATGATATATGTCGATGTCACACTCTCGTTAAAGTTATTAGCATATGTACACAGTGCGCATGCTTCAGGTAGTTCTGTATTCCACAACGCATGCGTGACAGTGTCGTGGTATACTAGTAGTTAGTTAGTACCTCTAGATAGAGGGACTGTGTTAGTAGGAAGTGTTCATCGATCTGGGAAGGGTAATGCCACATATACCCGCTGTAAACTGTGGGTCACTTTCCCAGTGTTGTCAACATTGACACATTTTGGTCAAGTATATGGATCTACATCTACAGACACTTTCACTTAGTGAGAGAATTTTTCGATGTTCAATTGATGCCCTCACAACCAAAGTCTGGCATCACCACCCACTCAGTGTTTTTACTCCATCTATGTCTCTCTCCTCAACACCAAGGCACAACCCATCCATCTTATAATTTGGATTCATATAAATAATAATATAAATAATAATTGTTATATAAATTGCTCAACCCATGTGACCATAGTAACTTCAACTTAGAGATATAATTTCACCCAGGCACTAACCTGAACAAACATGCACAATTCGACAACCTTACGTCAACATTTGGAACACTTATTTAGGAAACAACAGACATTAATAATGAAAGTATCAAGATAACAATGAGTACTGACCTCATCGTCAAAATTGAACTTGGAGCCATCATGGTGAACCCAAGCAGCATAATTAAAAAGAATCCTACAGCAAACACCGGAAGTTGCCAGCATTCGACTTCGCACGGCCCAGATACAGCTTCCGGTGAGTCAGCGCTCCCGCTCTCCGAGGAGATGCAACTGCAGTTGTAATAAGTCTAAAAGAAAGGTTTACATTGAAAACAATTGAATATAATTGGCAAACTATTCAGTGGGTAACTGAGATAGGCTACAACATATCACGTGACACCCAACCCAAAATAAATGTTTATTTTAAACTGAGTTTACACATGGCTATTCTATAAATTACTACTATCGCATTTATTAAAACTCTTATATTATCGCAGGTCAATATATAAATTGGTTTTCACGTCATGTTATGTAATGTCACATGATTTTGACATCACCTACCTCTCCAGCATCCGGGGTATCCAGGCAACCAGCATAGCATGCATCAAAATATAGCAAATTATTGGTTCCACAGACTGGATCGTAAGTCTCTGTGCCAGCACAACCACACACAGAGTTACATAGGTGGTTAAGGTTAACTTCGTCAAGATCACTCGTGCTGAAATAATTTTAATTAATTGTTTAATCGTAAATAAGTATTTCTAACATGTTTATGCACGATACTGACTCGCCGCAAAGATTTCAGTTCGAAATGAGTTCCATGTGACATAAGTAACGCGTTTAAAATCCAATGGCCGAAGTGGAATATGCATATCAGACGACACGGTCAGGATCAGGTGAGAAGGAACGCTTTAGATCTAATCACGCATCACTCGAGGACCAACCTATAACCCACCCGACCCCCCCACTGTTATCGGGTAAGAAATGGCCCGGTCATATAAGAAAACCTTACTAATGTTCATCAATCAAGTTGGGCCTGCATTCATTCGAACGCGCATGTACGATCGTTTTTACATATGTTATCATAATCTTACAGTAATTTGAATATGTTCCCTGTGTGGTTAAACAAAAGGCGCATGGGAACACTTATATGTATGAACCGATCCGTCGGCGAGGGCGCTAAAGATTTGCTACATGAAACCTCAAGCATTGGCAGTTGCGCCCTCTACGATGGCATTTTCTATACCCGTCAAAATTACCTATTTACGCACATGGATGAAAGTAATTTCGATCAAAGAACTAATTTTGTATAGACAATTGTCAAAATCAGATCAAAACAAAATCTGACGCAGTCAACGGGCCTTATGTTACCTATTCACGCCACAGAATGGCTCGACGTCATGGCTCGACACAGAATGGCTCGACTTTGAAGGGAGAGACTTATTTGGAGTTAGCATGGTGTTTCTTCTTGGCTGCAAATACGTATTTTTTAATGTTCTCGTACCACTACAATATAATTGTTTATGAACAGAAAACTTACTCTGATGAGTTGTACGACGTAATGACTCCTGCTATTTGTTGTTGCGGACACTGGAGAATAAATATTGGAAACAGACACATTGTAATGAAGGAAGCAAATAAACAGATTCTTGCAGTGCCTTTTATTTTCAAGTTGAATTTCTTCACCATCCATCCACCTAGTAAAGTACCTCCTGCAGCTCCAGGCATGGACGTCGCCGCTGAAAATGAAAGATATTATATGAAAGCGCCACAGCTCTAAGCAAGGTGAATGCTTGCACGGCGGTTTGTTAAGATACCCGCTTATATCAGCCAATCAGCGTGGTGCGTGACGAACGAGCGAGGGGCTTCAATAATAGTTTTTTTTATTTACTTAACGTGTAGAAAAAAAACTATAATTATATATGTGGTTATTTTTTCAAGAATCAAACTCACCTAAAACCAGACCAGCTTCAGACGATGTTAGACCGAATTGATTTTCGAGGAACTTGATAATAAAAGGAAGAAATCCAACAACAATAAACACCATGGCCGTCTTACTAAGAGCCATGAAATCATAGACAGGGTTTTTGAAAAGCATTTTAGTTGCTGGCCACATGTCTTTCCATCCTTCACCAAAGGACGCTTTAGTCTTTAGTAATTCAGCGTCGTCATTGTGGTGTGCTTGTGACTGGCGCTCATGCTGAATATCTTTAGTTCCTGCGCATGCGTAGAGAACAGATCAAGGTGAACATTCGAGAGGTTATTGCGCATTCAATGGAATTCAATGGAACCCGATAATCAACTGCAGTTAGTATATGGTTGTATGTAGAGGTATTTACAATTAGATGACGTTTATAGAAATACCTGGTAACTCTGGAGGAAATGCACCTATTGGACCAGCTACCATCCATGCTAAGATCCATGTCAATAAGAAACCGATCCACCACGCACCAACCCAGCTAGGATCCGAGTTATCTATCGTCAAACTATAATAAATGGCATTAAACTGAATAACTGTACATATGTTCAACAGAAAACGGAGTGGAGAGATAACTCCCTCTTAACGCCTAGTTATCATGCTAGTATTACAATTACCCATGCAGATTTATGCAAACGTCACGTGCTATGGGTGGTCCATGGGAAGACTATCATCTACAACGACCCCCTTAATCATCTCTGTAATTCAAAGAACAAACTCACACATTCGTAATTAGAATAATGATTGATTTCCAATTCCAATTAATCCAATTTCGGTGTGTCTGATTTCTTCCGCACTTCCAATATTTTCAAAATTCGTGACCGGTGGACAGTCTATACGCATCACGTAACATTATTACTGATATTATTCGAGTTACTCAATGTAAATGTTATCACGTAGCTGACCGATTTTATTAATTGATATCATTTTGTACAATTTACCACAGAGTATCTGCGCTTAATGTAAATAGTATTATCACGTGTTTCAATGTATCATACAAGGATTTTTTTTTCTTGCTCGCATAATCAGAATAGTAAGTTGATAGTCGTTATTAAATACTTAACGAAAAACTGTGAAATTAAAAACCGGTCTGACGGGGGGGGGGGCACGTGCCGGCGCGTGTACCTGTTGGCGTGTCAAGTAGAAATATAATTCTGCGGGTTGTTTGTGTGCGTTTTGCTTACGTCAGCAAATTGTAGTCTAGTTCGAAGTTGAATCATGATGCATGTGATCACTGTAACTACTAGCTTCGAACGAGGCTTCATTTTATGATAAGTACTATTGCGACACACGGATCACGTGATACTGAAACCAGCACGTCGTCTATTAAAATACACGTATATTGCGTATCACCCTACTCACTCGTCTTGGTGTAGTGGGTCTACATAAATAGTGAGGAAGTATGCACCAAGAAGAAATCCAACAGTAGGACCAAACACAGAACACGCATTCATTATACCTGTAATGTAGAAGTAAGATTTAGCAACCATAAGTATTATCTATATTTTACAAAAATGAAAAATAGAGATACTTTCACATTCACGAATTACCTTTCGTCTAGCGAAAAATTAAATCTGTGACGCAAAGTTAACGTAATTTTTTAATTATTAGTTTTTATACAAAATCTTTTTATCCTGCTAGTGAACGGAATACGACTACACACACATTTATATTGCTAGAGCGCACAACCCAG
The DNA here is from genome assembly GCF_978046115.1 of Saccoglossus kowalevskii. Classification (NCBI taxonomy): domain Eukaryota; kingdom Metazoa; phylum Hemichordata; class Enteropneusta; family Harrimaniidae; genus Saccoglossus; species Saccoglossus kowalevskii. Next base: position 21,915,087 of record NC_140654.1, read on the forward strand.
TCGCTAGAGGGCGCAACATATTCGAAAGTGTTGACTGCGATATATCTGCTCGTGTCATTTAGTACTGATTCAATACGTTGCAAGTAAGGTGTACGGGCATTACCTAAGTACCAGGCTGCTTGTCTGTGGGTCGCATTTTCATCAGCAAATGCATATCCAACGGTATAAATAGGCGATGCACCAATTCCATGGAGAACTTGGGCGAATATAAAAACAAAGGCATAATTTGACAGATCTCCCCACTCATCATCCTCACAGTCACTTAAGTGCGAAATGTTCCTACCAGGCACACAGAGAGTGTCCTCGTCCCCGTACGCAGAGTCGTAATCGTATAGACCAGTAGTGAAGTGCGGAATAGCCCACGTTAAGGATCCACACCCCATGATTACAGCACCAATGCCAAGTAGTCTGGGTTTATTCCTCGTGGCACCAAAGTACGAGACGAATACAATGAGCAGCATGACTGTCAAATCATAAGCGCTCACGATGACGCCCGTCGCCGTGCTACTAAGACCAAACCGGATCTCAATGCTTGATATACTCATGTACACAAACCCATTGACGGCGAGTCCCTGTACAAACATGAGCGATGACAGCATCCCCGCGAGCCAGTTAGGGGTGCTGAAGCGTTGCATCCATGACGGTCGCAGGCTAAGCCATCCACAAAGTAGAGATTCTGTCTCAATCTGGAAGCTACTTATTTCCGAAGAAACAGAACCACGTGTGCCTTTGTCAATACTCCCCTTGTCCGCATTGTCGTCTCTGTTCTCACCGGAATCCTTTCTCGTCATCTCGGTCTCAGACATTGTTAGTGAGGGACTGAAAAGGGGGATACAAAATATATATATTATTAGTGAGACTGTCACAAAACCTAATTTAAAAATATGCAAACCAGACAATTTATACTGACTTTGTGTTTGCTTCACGCTATTTTATTTACTGTATGTTTGTCCACGGTTACTCAAGACCGTGCCGTGTCTTTATAAATCGTTTTACTACAGCTGTGCATCCGTTAGTACTGTCATGAATTTGTTATCGCGTATCTGTTAACCGACTTAATTAACTGATTATTAGCAAATTGCTGTGTTATGTCTGTCATCGTGTAGGCCTATTTGAAATTTTGGACGGAACTTGGCTCAGTGATTTGGAACTAATTACCAGATAGCCGCCGCTTTTTAGACTACTCATTCTGACAGTTGGTATCCGTAGTTATTAATGTAGTGAACGATTAATCAAAAGATATGACGTATTCAGTACTTAGTTTGATTGGCTTTATGATTGAAGTTTACGCCTTAGAGTCTTTTTACTGCTTTGTAATTGGTTAGAGTTTTGAAAATGAATAAAGAGAGTTCGAGTTGGTCTTGTCGAATACTCCACGACAGACGCAGCCTTGGGCAGTCGAGTCCAGTCTGAGAGAGAGTCCAGTCCAGGGGCGAGCCTTGAGATAGTCCAGTCTTGGGCGAGTCTTGGTTCAGCCTTGTGAGAGTCTTGGGGACTTTTCCCCAGGGCGCTGTGTCTGATAGAGTGCTCGATTGACCGACTAAGACGAGAGCTGAAACGTATTTCGTTGTGCGTGCCTTATTTGACTGTAAAGTTTAAGTGACTTTCCCGATCCCGTACCTCAAGGGGACGAGATAGAGAGACAAGACGAGTTTCCCCCCTGACAAGTGTGGAGACCCCGAGAGAGAAGATTTACCCCCGTGATACGTTTTGGATGAACCCGGGCAGGTGTTTAACACACATTGACATCCTGTGAAGAGAAGTGAAATGGCGAAGATGTGTCTTTCTTGTGAACCGAACTAACTGGCTCCATGGCAGAGACGAAACTGTTTTTGACGACTAACGACTTTACCCGAACGACACCGATGTACAACGCTGAAGAGATGAAGACTTCTGAACCCCTTCTGAAGGACGCGTATCGTATAGGACTGTATAATTAAGAATTGAGCGACATTAAAGACAAGAAGATGAAGAAAAAGAACGACCCGGACTAACGCGACAAGAGAAGAGACGCTTATAGACTTTGACTTTAGCTATCTGTGTATTGCTTAGAGAACCGCTCGTTGGACACTGTAACTGACACTGTATAACTCAAGGACGTTGAACTCTTTTCCAGAACCCTAACCCTATTGTTCAGTAATGTAATGTATTGCTTGCTTTTTCTATTGTTTTTACCGTTTTTTTTTTGTGATGTTGAATTGTATGTATGTAGGCGCCCAGATCTTTGTGTTTTGAAATGATATTTAGTGACGTTCGAGGTCCTTTATAACGATTTAAGCGCGTTTCAGTGGACAAGTATTTGCAACACAGTGTTATGAGTTTTGTGATGTTTTATGGAGTTTTAATGAGTTCATGAGTACGGAATATGATGGGAGGAATGATGCCCCCACGTGTTTTTTTTCAGAGTTTTGAGATTTGTCGATGTACAGAGATATCGACGTTTTAAGAGTTGTTGTTGTTTATGTGTTGTTTTCCGGAATACTTCTGACGCTTTTTTGAGTTGAGAGCGCCTTTGTAACGTTTTTTAATGTTTTTTTGAGATAGGAGTTTGGTGCGCTTATATGCGTATTGTTTGATATCGCAAGCTTTTGTTCATGATCGACAGGATTATATGTAATTCAGTAGTTTCTATCGTTTTAGCCTTTCCCGTCTTTTTGCCAGAGGAGTAATGTGTTATGGAAGCGACATTGTCTTTGCATTCCGTTACCACGCCGTATGACTTTTGTTTAGATTAACGACTTTTGAGTTCAGTTGAAGTTTATAAGCGTATATGAAAGGAGTTTGATTAATAACTTTTTATTCATTGTTTATTAGTTACCGCTTTGCAATGCTTTAACCGAGAGACGCATCCCTGGTAATCACGTGATCATGCTGTCGACTGCAGCGATTGGCTGATCACATGGTTACACCGCCACGCCTTAGTTTTTTTGACCTTTTGATATAGAGTTTGTAACCTTAGTAACGGAGACAGTGCAGCGAAGGGTCACCTCAGCGAACCGTTTTGAGAAAAGTGAGTCGATTGGTAGCCTTTCCCTTTTTTTGATGTATAACCGTTGATATTTGAGACTTTATAACCATCGTATTTAGACTTTATAATCATTGTACTTAATTAGTGTGTTTTACTCTTTTTGATTTATTCCTTTTCTTAGTATTGTATTTAACCCTATGACGATGAGTGGCTGACGGTATCTTTGATTTATGAACGTGCAATGCCGAGAGGCATATCTCAGTTTGGGTGAAGGGATGTGTCATGAATTTGTTTTCGCGTATCTGTTAACCGACTTAATTAACTGATTATTAGCGAATTGCTGTGTTATGTCTGTCATCGTGTAGGCCTATTTGAAATTTTGGACGGAACTTGGCTCAGTGATTTGGAACTAATTACCAGATAGCCGCCGCTTTTTAGACTACTCATTCTGACAGTTGGTATCCGTAGTTATTAATGTAGTGAACGATTCATCAAAAGATATGACGTATTCAGTACTTAGTTTGATTGGCTTTATGATTGAAGTTTACGCCTTAGAGTCTTTTTACTGCTTTGTAATTGGTTAGAGTTTTGAAAATGAATAAAGAGAGTTTGAGTTGGTCTTGGCGAATACTCCACGACAGACGCAGCCTTGGGCAGTCGAGTCCAGTCTGAGAAAGAGTCCAGTCCAGGGGCGAGCCTTGAGAGAGTCCAGTCTTGGGCGAGTCTTGGTTCAGCCTTGTGAGAGTCTTGGGGACTTTTCCCCAGGGCGCTGTGTCTGATAGAGTGCTCGATTGACCGACTAAGACGAGAGCTGAAACGTATTTGGTTGTGTGTGCCTTATTTGACTGTAAAGTTTAAGTGACTTTCCCGATCCCGTACCTCAAGGGGACGAGATAGAGAGACGAGACGAGTTTCCCCCCTGACAAGTGTGGAGACCCCGAGAGAGAAGATTTACCCCCGTGATAGTACCTTCCATGGTGTATCTAACCGATACTTTTTGATCTACAACACATATAAGAATTCAAATCTGTCATCACCATGGTTTCCTGAACCAGAAGCACATTTCAGAGTGCATAGGTGCGTATAAAATATTATGAATCTAAATACGTTTTATAGTAGAGCGCCATGCGACACAAGACGCCCTGCGTTCGAAACGAGACCCACGCGATCACGTGTAAAAATACATTGTTAGTTCGCATGAAATTCATACATGCTCTGCGTGACGCCCGCGCCGGGTGCAGTCAGATTTGAACGTGACTGATACACATAGCGTAGTTTTCGTAAAACAACACGCAAATCATCTAGTGCTTCACGTGATGATGCAAATGTTGGATGCCTCATATACCCTTATAATCCAGAGATTTTTTCTAAATTTAGTTTTATTCACTTACACGAGCCATTGCCACGTGATGTGGATGAGCATCGACAACTTGAATGCAACAGCTGTGCATTAAAAGAATGGGCGTCACATTTAACTGATAAAAGGTGGCGACGGCGGCACTAAGACAATTCACCTGGTACACACTAGCACGTCTGTAGAAGAAGCAGCGTCACAATACCCCCCCACCCACCCACCGCCATAGTAGCTAATTTGTAACGTAGCCTCGCTGTACTTGCCAGATAACAATGACATTCACTGATTGTCAGATTATCATCAAACCGTATATCATAATAAATCTGTCATATGTCAGGGTCATGTAACTTTTTTTTTTACAATAGGGCCGTGTAGCCATAACATAAACAAATATTGATTACGCACACATTCCCTCTATCCCCGATCGGGAAACGGTCATTGTATTAGGTGTGAATTGGCCTCCTTCTCTGGCAAAGGCGCGTTGCGGGTATAGGCAAAGCATTGTCACGTGATCAGTACACTGTCAGTCACTATTTTTGACATCGTCATTGCCATGTGTTTTATGTAGGATACGGGGATTGTCATACGAACTACACCTTCGAAATGATTTAGAAAATAGGTTTGTTTCTATTAAGAGCAGCTGGCCTGAATTCTTCGCAGAAGACTGACACAATCTCAGTAGACTACTTGTCCAGTCCCTGTGGTTACACATTCACGAATACAGCAGTGTGGGTCATACATTGAAATGGGTCAATCAAACAACATTTCGAACTTACTCGCTGCCCAACCCCCATCAACACATCTGTCATTATATAACGCTTCACATAGTTCCTTCAACAAATCAAACGGCCAAATATAATTACCATGGTTATATAAGATGAACATACCTTGGGTTTTGTCGACCGGCCACATATATAGTAACGTTCTCTACTCGGTCTTATTATGTTTTGGCACATGACCAGTGTTATCTTCGATACAAACAGAGGACGCCTCGCAAGGTCGTTGGGTTATCAAGTCAATTAACGTTCAACAGACTATGTATGATTGGTGTATCTGGACATTTGATGTGATCGTTATCTCACCCTATTGGTTCGCACTTGGTGTTATTAAAAACAAAGTGCTTGAATCTCGCGCGGTGTACCTGGATTTGTTGACGTCCGTCGTATACCGAGGTATATAGTGCTTCTCTTTATTTCATCAAGGTAATTGTATTACTCGTTGTATATCGTACATACGTCTAGGGTTGATTAAGTTGTTCATTTAAAGCGAGGGGGTCGTCACCTGCGCACGCGCGGGAATTGAGACCCAAGCGACGATAACAATACACGCTAAACGCAAAGGCTCATGGGTAGACGCTTGTTTGTAAACAAAGACACGCTATGGCCATCTGACGCATGGGCAGGTGACGACTCCTTCGCTTTAACCGGAAATATGTTGTTATATTTACAAAATGTTTTATTCGGTAAAATAATACAAATATTGATCGGCTCCGACTCGGTCAACAATGTTCTCTTCGGACAAATTTGTATATCGACCTCCGCCCGGGTAAATATTTCTATATTGTAATCCAGTAGCATTTAGAAAATAAAAAAAATGTTTCATGTGGTGTTTGTGTTTTGTTATTGCCAACGTCTTAAAGTAAATATCCTCATAAGCAAAATAAATGCACAACAACGCGCCAAATATCGCAAAACTATTTTTTATACATTTAACTGAATTTAATATAATTTAATTTAAACTATCTTGCGTTAATTTTTGTAAGATCTTTTCTTATTTTTGTAAATTGGTTTTCATTTTATCTTTTTTTGTTTTATTAAAATCTATCTGTTTTCTTTAATACATTTAAATAAATATTTTTCAGTGCTTTTCTTTTTATAAAAAAAAATGTTTTCTGTATGAAAATATGTTCGGAGACATCATTTCAATCATGGAAAGAGTGCATGCACCAGTCTTTTTATTTGAAGTATTTTGCACTGATTTACATGATTAAAAATTAATATTTAATGCACGTATCCAATTTAGATAGTTTCGTTGCATTTACATCATTCCCACAAAGCATTGCAAAATATTCACATTATCTTTTTGAAAGGTACCTGCATATTATATTTGAAGATATCCTACTTGTGATTTTCAAGAGGATATCAAAATTAATTTATTCTACGAAAGAAAATACAACTTTTCCCCAAAAATAGAGAATATATCTATTTGACACTTCATCGAACCCTACGTATTAACTCTTCCCGTTTAGACGTTGACCTCCGATTGGATTGTCAATCATCTGAGATCACGTGGTCGTATGGAATTCCCTGTGCACATCATATTTTATATCCCCGGATGAGTATGCGATTGTACTAAATCAAAATGAACAATCATTAAATTATATTTGAAAATAAAAAATAAAGTACATAAATTGCAAAAATGAGTTATAAGCTATTTCCAGGTATGTTATCGGTGATATCAATTTCATCATTCAAATTGTTTCGTGTGTATCCAAGAAGTGATACGGTGCTTGTCTCTTTTTTGATAGCAGCCGTTGTCTCATTTGCCATCGTTGATACCGGTTCTGTACTGGTTGAGTCGATGTTGTCAGCAATCTGCGTATCGGGTGGAGCTTTATAGACTAAAAGAGCAACTATACATACAAATAAAGCAATACCAGCAACTACTATGCCAATAACAACGAATTTCAAACCAAACGTGTGGTTATCGTAGATCCAGCAAGTCCCGGTATCGCCGCAGACCTCTTGCCATACAAGGCACGAACTGTCAATCGCTGCACCAATCAAAATTGGGCCTGGGACTGCCCCTGTGTGAAGGAATTGTCATAGTTGTAAGTATAGCACTTCAGTCAGTACGGTATTTTGTTTTTCACGTCCATGAGACACATTCAATTAAAAATATTTATGCTGAATTAAAAAGCTGCATATATTAACCATGAGAACTCTCGATAATCTTAATTTACTTACCAAGACACCGAGTTATGATGGAAGATATGCCCAGGGCATGTGACCTCTGCTGATCTGGTACACATCTAGAAATATTGATGGGTGACATAAATTGTTAGATCAGTCTAAGGTTATCGGTATTACATATTAAACAGAAGAACATCTATTCAGATGAATATAAGAAAACGTGAACTGACCTCATAGTCAAAATTGTACTTGGAGTCAGTATAAGGAATGCCATTAGTAGAATGAGAAATAATCCTACAGTAAACACCGGAAGTTGCCAGCATTCGACTTCGCACTTCCCGGATACGGCTTCTGGTGTGTGGGAACTTTCCGTGTTCGATGAGATGCAACTGCAGTTGTAATACGTCTAACAGGGAGGTGAGCCAGTTAGAAATAGATTTTAAATTAGTGAAAAACAACATGCACTAAATGTGCGAGCAATATATTGGTTAAGATACGAGCTTGGATAATAAATTAGTTTTTTTTTTCGGGATTCGCATTTTTATCTCATCACTTTATATTCTCATTTATTACACGCTGTTTCGAAACGTCTGTCCTCAGACGGGTAGTGTGGTATAGTGAAGTAACACATTGAGCCACTCAATGTATCGTTAGGTCGCCGCGCCATATGATGTTCCTACCTCACCATCATCCGGGGTATCCAGGCAACCAGCATAGCACGCATCAAAATATAGCAGATTATTGGTTCCACAGACTGGATCGTAAGTTTCAGTACCAGCACAACCACACACATAGTTACACGGGTGGATAAGGTTGACCTCGTCAATATCACTCGTACTGAAATAATTGTAATTTAGTGTGAAGCATATAATTTGATATAGTCGTATACAAAATCACATATTTTAACCATTTTTTGTACGATTTGGAAAACATGACAAGCAATTACCCACACGTTCAATGAATTACCACTAGAGGTGTGCCATTTCTTGGGTGTAGTATCAGAATCTATCAGATATTAGGTCACACCCTCTAGCAAGGAAATTCTTCTATGATTTCATTATGACGCACCGTAATCAAGATCGCTGAAATTGTAAAATTTGTTTTGTCGTCATTTGTCATTAATATATCATTTTCTGTTCTTCCAGAAATTCCATTGGCCCACAAAAAAAAAAAATACTTACTCTGAACTGTTGTACGATGTAACCACCCCAGCTATTTGTTGTTCTGGACATTGCAAAAGAAATATTGGAAAGAGGCACATCGTCACGATCGTCGCTAGTAAACAGAATCGTGTGGTTCCTATGACTTTTAAGTTGAATTTTTTTATGATCCAGCCACCCAGTAAAGTTCCCCCAGAAGCGCCAGATATGGACGTCACAGCTGAAACATTAACGAAACTATCACACTTTATAAAAATAACAATCACTGGTGAAAAACTGACACATGCATATAATGTATAAATATCAAACGTTTAAACCACGCATTCTCTTACCTAAAACCAGACCAGCTTCGGACGCTGTTAGACCGAACTGATTTTCAATGAACTTGACAATGAAAGGAAGGAATCCAAAAATGACGAATGTCAAAGCGGATCTATAGATAGTGATGCAACAATAAAATGGGTTTTTAAAAAGCATTTTAGTGGCGGGCCACAAGTCTTTCCACCCTTCTCCGAAAGATGAACTTTCCCTTAAGAGTTCGACGTCGTCACGATTGTGGTGTGCCTGTGATTGGCGTCTATGCTGGATATGCTTGGTTCCTATGGAAACAGAACACAACAACAATATAATTTAATTATTTGTTATTGTGACTCTAGTATAGATATTATTTCAATGGATATGTTAATTTTCGTTAATCCAGCATAACGGGACAAATTTCAATACGTTTTTATTCACACTACTAAGCAATGTAACGTACCAAACTACGACAAAATCCCGTAAGAAATCAATATTGATATTTTACAAAATGTTTGGAGTAAATACAAATTGGCCGACAAAATGTTAATTATTGTCACATGCCTTACAATCATTTACACTATTAAATAGAGGCTATACCAACAATTAAAAGTTTCCAAAGTAATGGAATGTGGAATTAATATATCTATTTTTAAAATTAGTATGCTTTCAATTTATGCAAAACGGTGGCAAAACGAAAGATTTGAAAATGCAAATGTGCTTAGTACATAGATGCCTAAAATTCCCCGTCATTGCGGTAAGTTTGTTTCAAGATCGCTATATCTTCCATTCGTTTGACATGTAGGCACCATGCCAGTGATGAGACAATAACAAAAATCGGAAAAAGGCCCAAAACGGTAATTATGGTTTAACACCATTACAAATTTGCCGTCAAACCATATGACTAATCAAATTGTTGTTGTGTAGATCAAGTCTCAGATTGTGTAAGTTATAGTCGGACAACAATCCGCGGAAAAAAAACAAACAAAAGAAACAAAATCAATAACAATTTGTACTCATGATAATGATATTTAAAACATACTGACATACTTTATATTATACCTGGCAATTCGGGAGGAAAAGCACCTATCGGAGCAGCTACCATCCATGCTAAGATCCATGCCAGTAAGAAACCGATCCACCACGCACCAACCCAGCTAGGATCCGAATTATCTATCGTTAAACTATATTAATAATAATACATTATTATACTATAAGCTGATATTATGTGTATGATGGCCCAGCCAGTTTAATTCCAATCGCCGGTATACGTCTAATCTATTCTTATTATCTTGTTCCCCAGCTGTCTCGTACATAATTTCAGACAATCGGATAAATAATGCGGGCGGGTGTATGCATCAATTAGGTATCGTTTCCAGATATCGTCATGCTTACACAGCCATGTAACACATGTGAGGAATATAGCTGTGGCTAACACTAATGAGCATACGATGACAACAGCAACAAGAAGAAACACTCTACTCACTCGTCTTGGTGTAGTACATCTACATAGATTGTTAGGAAGTATGAACCGACAAGAAATCCAACAGAAGGTCCAATAACAGAAGATGTGCTCATTATAGCTTTAAAATATAAATAGATAATTTGGTGATTATTTCCAAATACGTCATAACAATACGACATTACGACAAATCATTACTAGTTACTATACATAATTAAGTTACTGTATTTACCATGTAAGTTCAATACTAAATTAATTATTTGTTTATATTTGTTTATAAACTCTAATTTGATCTGTGATCATTGGGTACATCGAACATTAAGAGAACCGAATTTATAGTGTAAGGAATCAGGTAAATAAATAAGTGCTCTTCGTGACTAATTAAAAATTTATATTGACTCATGTATTGAATCTGTAAAGTTAGACTATATTATTTACCGTCTAAGACCCAATCTCAATGGGATAGTTCACATTACAGAATCAATGCATGAAGCTATTATAACATTACTTCATGCCCTTTACTAATTCAAAGTTATATTTTCAGGACAAAATGTCAAGAACACAGTATGTGTGTATGTTCGCATACATAACTACAAGTACAAGCTACAAGTACAATGCCTATGTATATGAGGACTAAAGGACATCCAAAGATAGAATTCCAAGAAAATAATTACTAAGCATTCACAGTACACTTGTGTTATCAATGTGACCTGCTCGACCCGATTAGGGTTTAAGGTAAACGTGAATGCCAAACAGGATTCTTATTATAACTGCATTCACTTAAAGTATTCCAGAAGTGTGGCTCTGAGTGTTTAGATGGATATTGATATTGAAGAGCTCCATCTTCGGTTGGCATCACCATCGATAATATGAATTACGTTACGAAGCTGAGTTTAGGTACAGATGCATAGTGTGTTTACCTAAGTACCAGGCCGATCTTCTATGTGACGCATTCTCATCAGCAAATGCAAATCCAACGGTATAAATGGGTGATGCACCAATTCCATGGAGTACTTGGGCGAATATAAAAACAAAGGCATAATTTGACAGATCTCCCCAATCATCATCCTCACAGTCACTTAAGCGAGAAGTGTTTCTACCGGGCACACAGAGAGTGTCCTCGTCCCCGTACGCAGCATCGTAATCGTACAGACCAGTAGTGAAGTGTGGGATAGCCCACGTTAAGGATCCGCACCCCATGATCACAGCTCCCATTCCAAGTACTCTGGGTTTATTCCTCGTGGCACCGAAGTACGAGACGAATACAACGAGCACCATGTGTGTCAAGTCATACGTGGCCACGATGATGCCTATAGCCGTGCTGCTAAGCCCGAATCGTATCTCTATGCTCGATAAACTCATGTACACGATCCCAATAATGGCAAATCCGTGTACAAACGTAAGAGATGACATTATCCCCGCTAACCAGTTAGGAGTACTGAAGCGCTGTATCCATAACGGACGTAAGCTGAACCATCCACACAGAAGAGATTCTGTATCAATATCGATGTTACTTATTTTGGAAGAAACAGAACCATCTGTAGATTTGTCGATGGGTCTGTTAACTCCATTGGCATCTTCATTTTCATCACAATCTTTTCTTGTCATCTCTGTATTTGACATTATTAGCGACGAACTATAGGGAGTGAAAACAAAATTTATTCATTAGCGATTGATGGTATATTTACATATGTACATCGTCTTAAATTTTAATAGCGGTATTTGAAAAAAAATGGGCCATTAATAGTGATTTTTTTATGTCACAGACATATATATGTATAACGTATATGTGTATCTTTAGTTTTATGAAATCACGGAAAATCAAAAAGATCGTGTTTTTCACTTTATTGTGATATTGCGTTCGAACTAAATATTAATTAATGTCATGGTGACGAATCAAGATGTGTACGTTATTCCGTCTCCGTTATTAATGCATCTTCTGCTTTAGTATTTCTTCCACCTCTTACACTATGAACGAATTATCTGTCAAAACAAACACGCCACGTTATCTAAATTAACTTGTATATCACAATAAAACCGTCAGATTGTCTGGTAAAACTAATCATTTGATGATGGGGTAAGGCCAAGGTAGTCATACGATTTATAACAATCCCATTTTTAGACTCATTAACAACAGTGCCTTATTTCATTACTTGGCTGCCATATCCGCAAGAAGACATAATAGTGACAGACTGATTCACTAGTTTGATTTTAAATTCAGCAACATATTCAGCAGATAAATCAGTTTATCTATACAATAGCGGACATGGTAACAGTGGGAGTTACTCGCTGCATAAATCCTTCAAATATGACACTTGACTGTATTTCCCTCGTCGTTGTCATTACCCCCCCTCCCTCCCTCCGCCAGGCTGTCAAACACAGCCATAGGTCAGTAATATAATTAATTGTAAAATATAGCGTTTACAAACCTGTAGTACCACAGAGTGGCGAGAAATAGCAACGGTGTATATTCAGTATCACCAAAGCCTATGTTTGGACACGTTACCCGTATCTTGCCAATCGAGAACACCACGCGAGTCATATGACCAAAGGTTAATGTGAACAATCTTTATTGTACAACTAGCTATTTATTTCATTTCAATCTGTTTGTATTTGCTGTGCACTGTGAGTTACAGAATTTTTGAAGTTTCTGAATATCATGAGCGATTTCAACGGGTATGTATCATGATTAAATTAAAATGTCGAGTTTGATATATGAGCTCCATGCGATGTTTACACGTGAAGTCATTGTTTGCTTACAGTAAATTTGAACTTGCACTTTAACTATTATGACGCTTTCACCCAGTGTCACAAATCCAGCTAGGACATCGCCACATTCGTCCTAATCTATATTTCAGATTTTAGTTCAAATTTATATTTGCTATTTTCGACTATTTAGTCTTGTTGTGAAAATATATATTAAACGTGAAGGAAACTGACCATAAATATACAAGTTATTTTCTCAGTCGGTCATTTGGTTTGAAGCCAATTCTATAGTTATGTAATCATGTCATTTTGTGCTTAGGCAGGGTTCAACAAGAGTTACCGCATGTTAGTAGTTTCCTGATTATATATTTATTTTTTATGAATTGTTTTTTTAAATCTTAAATCTTGCCATGATAATTACCTGTTGATTTATTCTTATTTATGTAATATTTTTCACTCAAATCACTGTGTCCCGCCACAGGAAGAAACAATTTCTGGGTATTAAAGACATTCTGAATTATTTAAATGGTTGTCCTAATATGCTCTATATTTTGAATAGCTTGGATGACGAGTTGAATCAATGTCGATTTCAGGCTCAGTGATAATGATGAAAGAACAACTAGGTTTCAAAAAGCGACATAACTCGACTCTGTCTTACAGAGTATTACGTATATTCCGACACACAGTGAAATATATGGTACACATATCTGTACTATATATTGTTTTCATGTATGTATGACGCTGGGGCGTCCAGTTTATCATCCAGAATCTACAAGTTATGTGTTTAATAATGGATATGTCAAGGCGCAGGAACACATAGGCATCGACAAAATATGTAATATATATTTGGTCAGTTAGCCAAAGTCGCTAAAATGTAGCGATATGTCTGTTTATTTATTTAGGTAACCAACTCTGTTTCATGTAACCAAAAATAATAAGAATCTCGTGAAAAAGGATAAAAAATACATATATTACGAAACACATTATCAATATATAGAATAAACAGTACATATATTGCGAACATTGGTTATATGTTGTTTTCAGGTAAGTTATCGGTGATGTCGATTTCATCATTATGGTCTTGTCGATTGTACCCTAGTAGTGATGCGGTGCTTGTCTCTTTTTTGATAGCAGACGTTGTCTCATTTGCCATAGTCGATACCGGATTTGTACTTGTTGAGTCGATTTGGTCATTAATAATTTCCTCGGGTGGAGGTTTATAGACTAGAAGGGCAACAATACAACCAATGAGGCCAATGCCGGCAACTACTGTGCCTATAACAACGAATTTCAAACCAAACGTGTGGTTATCGTAGATCCAACAAGTCCCGGTATCGCCGCAGACCTCTTGCCATACAAGGCACGAACTGTCAATCGCTGCACCAATCAGAATTGGTCCTGGGATTGCCCCTGTGTAACGGAATTGTGATATATGAATGCAGTCAGTTAAAACATTATGATGTTGTGATTGTTTCGAGTTTAGAGAATATGTTCAACTAAAAAGATTGATACTGAGTAAAATTAAGTGATACACGTTTCGTCCAAATGACATCTCGATAGTATCAATGTACTTACCAAGACACCGACATATGATGGAAGATATACCGAGGGCATGTGACCTCTGCTGATCTGGTACACACCTAGAAATATTGTAGGATGCCATACATTATTAGATCAGTCTACGATTATCGGTATTACATATTAAACAGAAAAAATACCTATGCAGATGAATACGAAGAAACGTGAACTGACCTCATAGTCAAAATTGTACTTGGAGTCAGTATAAGGAATGCTAGCAGTAGAATGATAAAAAACCCTACAGCAAACACCGGAAGTTGCCAGCATTCGACTTCACATTTGCCGGATACAGCTTCCGGTGAGTCGACACTTCCCGCGTCCGACGAGATGCAACTGCAGTTATAATACGTCTGTAGGTAGACAAAGTATCAATACATTTTAGTGAATGAAAGTCTATATTAAAAGTACATTAAATACGCAATACCAACTTGGGATTTGCATGTCAATCTAGTAAATGTATGTTTACGTTTTAAACACACTATTGCGAACCATCTATTGGAAGACAGTTTGTGTTGCGTAGTAAATTGTGTGTGCTGCGTGGGTATATGTTCACAATATGCTAGGTGCCGTACGCGAGCGCCGGTTCGAGTCACGCACGCAGTACGTGTTTACTATAATTAGACATAGTCTTTACCTTGCCGTTTATTCGGTGTTATTTGCTTACTTTACTTCCTATGTCGACAGCAACTATGAGTTTAAAATTATTTCTCAGTACTTATTCACTGTTACAATGCTGTACCATTACTTTCACCACCCTACTACAGCCAGATCTGAAGGCCTTTGCCGCATTCTGGCCACGCTGTGTGGCGCGGATCGCGTGGACTGGTTTCATGTTCTCTGCACGTAATAAGCTCGGTTATTAAGCATCCTTTATTGGGGATGCCCGGTGGCCGAGGGGAAGACGTGTAGTGGCGTGAAGCTAGGCGATTAGGTGCCGTACGCGAGCGCCGGTTCGAGTCACGCACGCAATACGTGTTTACTATAATTAGACATAGTCTTTACCTTGCCGTTTATTCGGTGTTATTTGCTTGCCTATAATTATATTGTACGACTAAAAGATGATGTAAGAAAATGTTATTTCCCGACCACCAGACTGAGTCTATACATGAGATACGTTCTACTTTGTTTACTGTATTCATAAATTGAATGTACGGTTTTACTGATTTGTGATTTAATGCATTGTTTTTCTGCCTCTTCTTATTTTTTGCATGGTGCTAGACACATCTTTTGCCATGTTCAATTTTGGGGCAAGTTGTCGATATTAATCGAACGAATTTGGGCTGATCCTGTTAAACAAAGTACATTGTTGAAGGAATCAAACCACCAAAAGGGCAGATGGAATAGTTAGTTAGTTAGTTAGTTAGTTGAAGAACTCTAAACAACTTTGCTCGTGAGAAATTATTGTGCGTTAATATCATTAATATGATAGAATGGAGTTCTAAAACAGGGTATTTTGTGGTGCGTTTCGATTATCACGTCATTACGTAGAGAAATGTAAAAAATAGTTATCGCTACAGCTTGCCCTCGATTCATTTAACCTCTAATTGTTTTTTATATTACGAGAGTTTTCTATTATTCTTTGTATATGTCTTAATATTTTTTTTAATTTTTATTATGTTATTTGTGATATAATATCACGGTCGGATGCCACGTCTCATGATGTACCTACCTCTCCACCATCCGGCGTATCCAGGCAACCGGCATAGCACGCATCAAAATATAGCAGATTATTGGTTCCACAGACTGGATCAAATGTCTCAGTACCAGCACAACCGCACACAGAGTTACATGGATGGTTAAGATTGACTTCGTCAAGATCACTCGTACTGAAAACAATTGTAATGTTGATTTAAAAGGGTGGTGGTCGTCGCGCCACGCATGCGCAAGATATGGGACTCATGTGAACAAACATGGCGACTTTGACTGTTGCACAGACCAACGAGTACAAACTGAGACGTTGCTGAGCTATGTAATTTCTTTGGTGATTGGGAGGTATCGAAGAAGTCACCAGAGGTAATTAGTGTACGTTGCGTCTTGATCAAAACACGTACTCGTGATTTCCTTTTGAAGAGCGCATTGGATTGTGGGGAAATCATTGTTTATCAACACAAATGTCGCACATGCGCGACGCGACGACCACCGCCTTTTGAAATATTGCCATGAAACATTCTCAAAATTATGTTTCCGTAGAGAATATTGATTAAATTACAAATATTACAAATCTTTTGCATAACATTTTCTGTTCAAGTTTGAAGACATCAATTTTTTCAAAAGTTTCAAAAAATACATAGTTGACAACAAACATACTTACTCTGAACTGTTGTACGATGTAACTACCCCAGCTATTTGTTGTTCTGGACATTGTAAAAGAAATATTGGAAAGAGGCACATCGTCACGATCGTCGCAAATATGCAGAATCGCGTGGTTCCTATGACTTTTAAATTGAATTTCTTTATAACCCATCCTCCCAGTAACGTACCCCCAGCAGCACCAGGCATGGACGTCGCCGCTGTGAAATAAAAGAACTTATCACATTATTATTTAAAATAATATTACAAATATTACAAGCACTGAAATAAACTGACGATACGAAACTGCGAATACTCTCACCTAAAAGCAGACCAGCTTCCGACGCTGTTAAACCGAACTGATTTTCAATGAACTTCACAATAAAAGGAAGGAATCCATATACGATAAATGTTAAGGCTGTTTTATAGACAACGATGCAACAATAGAAAGGGTTTTTAAAAAGCATTTTTGTAGCAGGCCACATGTCTTTCCATCCTTCCCCAAAGGAGGACCTCGTATTTAGTAGTTCAGTGTCGTCATTGTGGTGTGCCTGTGACTGGCGTTCATGTTGAATATGCTTGGTTCCTGGAGAAAACAGATTAGACATTAATGGCTGCTCAAATCTCGTTGATAAAAACAATACCATTTAAGCAGCGAAATCAAATCTCGTTTTCAACGGGATTTTGGTGGCCACTAAGGCATATTCAACATCAAATTTGGTATTACATAATTTGTTACATATTTTTAAAATTGCATTTTTCTATGGTATGATTCTCCGTAAAGTATACGGACGTTGAAATAGTACCTGGTAATTCGGGAGGAAATGCACCAGTCGGCGCGGCTACCATCCATGCTAAGATCCATGCCAATAAGAAACCGATCCACCACGCACCAACCCAGCTAGGATCCGAGTTATCTATCGTCAAACTATAAAAACAAATACGCATTATGCTTAATAAATGTTATGTAATTAGACGATGATCAAGTCGCTTGTAATTCTAATCGATGCTGAAACTATAGACTTCAGCCACATCTGACCAACTACTTATAGATGTTGCAACCAATCACCTTCCAGAGAAGATGTTTCATCCGAAATGAACTGCAACACAATTTCTGATTGTTGACTGATCCTCTGGAATCCGAATGCAACATGCTTTTAGTAGATGTTCAGATGTGTCTAGATGCAATTGATCCCGACGATCGATGACCAGCTGCAGAGTATAGGCATCCATGCCATTTTAATCAGACTGAATAAACGCGCACAACGATTATATCCACCCTGACACGAGTTTTGGCCACAATTTAGGTAATGGCAAGTCGTGCCATTTTGGGGCACGAACTGGGAGGCTCCCGCACTGTTCACGACTAGTACACCACTAGTTGACGACGAGTTCACGAATAGTTCACGAATGCGTGCCCATCAGTGTCAGCATTGACACGAGCTGGCACGACGAGTTCACGCATGGTTAACCCATAGTTTACGCATGGCACGACGAGTTTGCGCAATTCGGACGTGAGCTGTTCGTGAACTATTCGTGGCAGCTCGTGACAGTCGTGGCATGGCGCGCACTGCCACGCACTGGCACGCATCCCCCCGACGAGTTCACGGCGAGGTCACGAACAGTTTGCGCATAGTTCACGACCAAAATTTTGAACATTTCAATGTTCTCGTCCCGACAAGGCACGCAGTTACGACGGGTTTACGCACACTTCATGCCAGTTTACGACTAGTTTGCGCACTGGCACTCGAGTCGTGCCAATGCATGCCACAGAATCGTGCGAATGTCTGGGTAGCTTATACTGTTGGTCGTTGGAATGGAAATAATTCATTACTTATTGACTGCCTCGTAATTATAATGCAGTGGTTAACTGATAATCATTGTCACAAATTTTCATTCTTCACCTGACAGATGAGGAAAATAAAACACGAATAATTCTATGGCAAACTCTAGTGAATGCACGTTTAGAACGCAGGAGCAAGTACAATATAAAAACGACCTTCCCTGAAAATATATACAGCCTACTTACTCGTCTTGGTGCAGTGGGTCTACATATATAGTAAGGAAGTATGAACCAACCAGAAATCCAAGCGTAGGACTAAACACGGAGCATGTACTCATAATAGCTGTTGAATTATACACAATATATTTGGTTATTTTTTTTCCCGAGTCTTCCAAAATATGACTTACTACAGCCGGGTTTGATACTATTTTTTTCATATACATGGTGCATAAAAAAACGAGTTGTAATAAAAAATATGTTCCCTATAACAATGTGTGTTTCGCATGTAAGTACAATCTTTCAAAAAAAACGTTTTATAGGCTTATATTTTGTATACGTTTACACTGTTATTATGCTGACGCATTCAATGCAACGGTACAGCACACTCCCAATTTCATATATGAGAGTTGTAACACGTACCAAACCACGTGTTTTAAGCTCACACTTTCTCTTAATGTTTGTTTTATATATTGATGGATGGTGTGTTTACCTAAGTACCAGGCCGATCTTCTGTGCGAAGCATTCTCATCGGCAAATGCGAATCCAACTGTATATATAGGTGATGCACCAATTCCATGAAGCACTTGAGCAAATACGAAGACGAAAAAATAATATGACAGGTCTCCCCATTCCTCTTCCTTGCAGTCACTTATTATTTGTGAAGTGTTTCTACCAGGCACACAGAGAGTGTCCTCGTCCCCATACGCAGCATCGTAATCGTACAAACCAGTAGTGAAGTGCGGGATAGCCCACGTTAAGGATCCACACCCCATGATCACAGCACCAATGCCAAGTAGTCTGGGTTTATTCCTCGTGGCACCGAAGTACGAGACGAATACAATGAGCAACGTGACTGTCAAGTCATATGTTGCCACGATAATACCTATCGCCAAACTGCTGAGTCCGAATCGAATCTCAATGCTCGATAAACTCATGTACACAATCCCAATAATGGCAAATCCCTGTACAAACATGAGAGATGACAGTATCCCCGCTAACCAGTTAGACGTCCTGAATCGTTGCATCCACGTCGGTCGCAGGCTGCACCACCCACATAGAAATGAATTTAACTCAGTGTCGGTTTTACTTATTTCCGATGAAACAGAGCCACGGTGGTCATTTTCAATGTCCCTGTTATCAACATTGTCGTCTTCGTTCCCATCAGAATCCCTTCTCGTCACCCCAGTCTCAGTCATTGTTGAGGATGATCTAAATAAAGTTAACGTGAATTATATATATGGTGATTGAATATGCGGTTTGTTGTCTATAAACCCCGTTCATCTTCAAATTTAAGACAGGTATTTGAAAAAAAAAACGAATGTCTGAATAATCGTATTTTTTTTATGATAAATCTGTTTAAATTCAAACCTGGTACGTTAATGAAGACGATTCTGAAAAATAGAAAATATCCTATACTGATTATTTAATATATTTACCAAAATATTACTTTTCATTTTCAACTTACAATCTTCTTTATATGACCCTTTACAAAATATGGCAGTTTGTATAGTCATGTGGAATATATCAAGGGCCGGTCAATATAATGATGGACCTTGCTTCAAAGATGACGAGCGGCGGTTTTTTACCACAGCCATTTTATTTACGTATTGATTTAATTTTGAGAATTTCATAGACATAAGATATTGAATGTTTATTCTAAAACAATTGGAAAAGGATTTGGAATTCCTGAGTTAGTAGATTGCAAATTTGATCGTTTTTTTTTTGTTTTTTTTTTCATATTCTCGGTTTTTACTTTAAATTTGTATATTAATTGGAAAATTGTTGATAGTTCCAGATAGGTAAAAAGCGTACATGGTATTAAGTACAGTATATTTGCGACCTCATTTTTCGAATTCCTCCAGCCCCGACTTTGATTTAGCAATATCCAATGCCGATATTTTTGACGGATTGCAGCTTTGAATTGACTTCAAATAAGCAATTATGCTACCAATGTATCCCTGAAGTAGTAAACATAGTGACCGTTCCGAAACATTTATAGTTTTTAATCGCATTAGGCTGACATAACAAAAATCGGCGTTCACGTTCGGTGATCATTTATGTAAAAGATCTACGGCGCGTTGGAATGTATTGAACAGGCGCTCACTAATTACGATAACTGCGTTAGTTTGTTAGCCTTTCGAGGCTGCAAAATGGACACATGTGATAAACAGGATTAAATCAGTGATCATGCAGTATCAGATTAATTAAACTCGTGCAGTAATTTAATGAAAATAACTACACTCGTTTAATAAGTCTAATAGTGGAAGTTCACTGATGAAATATCCTTGATTATTATATTTTGCGAAAGTGAAAAACGGAACCGGAAAACGAAATGTTTAAATTATCCTAAAACGAGACGAGCAACCATACCCAACGATACAAACAGGCCAATGAATAAATAAAAACAATATTTTGCACTTGGTAAAAAAACACAACACTTGGAAACTTCTATCTTAATCAGCAATCAATTATGCAATACTTTTGGAACAAACTAACTTATATTTGGTACTCACGAACGACATTAAGTGATATAGTTGGATACAAAATACAACACTATGATTGGTCAACAACAATTATGCAATGTTTTCTTAGTTCAAATTTAGTGTGGAGTTCAAGTTTAAATCCTGCTTTGTTCATGGAAAAAAAACACGATGTATTGAATGACAGAATAAAGTATTCAATAATAACAATTATCGACATGGACATAATGGTTACTAAGTCAGATACACTGTAAGCATTACAAACACTTGTCAGAAATGCATGGCAACAAGGCGGTTGTTGAGGATTGCGTACTTTTTATTCAAGTTACGTAATTGTAAAGAGATGGCACGGACGAATTACGAAATATAATTTCAGTGTCTGACTACTAGTATTTATATTTATTTATTTGTTATTGATAAGTGTGATTTTATATTCGTTTAATAAACATATATGGCTCCTTTTGGTTGTTTTTTGCTTGTAAGGGTCATTTTAACATTTCGCTTTCTGTTTCTTTTCCGGTTTAGGAAAGTACAATAAGTATATCTGGTAGCACGAGCTGTATGCAGTATTTGCCACCTCTATTGTTTAATCTGACACGGCGCGAACACAAAGCATATTTATATTCTGTATTGTTTTTAGGTACGAAGCATCACAACCACGCTTTGCGCCCCCACAATGAATAATTAACTAGGGTTAATTATGTTTTGAAACCTACCAAAAGGTGACAGCGTTGCTTGGCAACACAGATATACTTCCCTATCTAGTCAAAGATTAACTCGCGAGTCACTATAAAACCATGCATTTACTGGTTAAAACCACTCATTTTATATTATCATATGAAAGCAACTGTTTTAGACACAATAACAACGGTGTAACATCTAAAGGAGATACTGCGTCGACAGACTGGTTTTGTAGTTCGTTTGCACTTTTAAAAACAACAGCGGATAAACACAGTTCATTCGTGTCATATGGGCATGTCATTTGTTGGAATGACTCGCTGTGTCATCCAATCATAACACCTGACAGTACTTGGGCACTTCGTCGTTGTTCATCAATCCCCAGACAATCAAAAACACTCGTAAATTATGATTAGTAGTAGTAGAATGTAACAAACCTGCAATATCGCAGACAGATCAGAGATACCAACGGTGTATATTCAGTGTCACCAATGGCTATGGTTCAGTTGAGGTCGCGACGTGGGTGTCCATGGTCAAAGGTTATTTTTTTGAAGAATCGCTGCTATATACCCAACGTACATCTCGTTTTATTAAATTTGTTACATTTCATGTCACCTAAAGCTTCTCAACTTTTTTCTACGGTAATCATAGTCATAAAATAGAAATACTGTGTTTGATTACACGAGTCCCTTGTGACGTATAGTACAACGCATGTGAAAACTGTGTTAAGAACTAAATTGGAACGTGCTCCAATGACTGAAAGGCTTTGGTCAGACTTAAACTACTTCCGAATAGATCGATTTGTCATAATCCCTCTCTAATTAGCAAAGAGGTTAGCTATTGTGATATTCAAAAAAGGATATTTTAACGAGTACAAATAAACCCGTCACTTGAATTCAAACCAAATTGATAGTTTTAATAGTAATGACAGTCTAACAACTAAATAATGACGTCAAGTACTGTTGGTTACCATAAGAAAGCCGCGGTAAAGTAGACCTTCATTGGAGTATTCCGTAGCATAGAAATACACCAATCAGCGCCCTCCTAACATTTTAGCAAACCATCAATCTACTTGTGGAAGCATCACACCCGTGCTTTCGTTCTAAGTTAACAACTGATTTGTCATTTACTTTCACGACGGTTTTACATAGCATATAAATCATAACCCACATAAAGCCGTGTGTATGTATTTGTCGACGAATAGACCTAGCTCAAGCCATTCCATTAGAGCGCGTTCGTTCCATAACAATGTCATGTGATTAATTTAGCGTAGACGTGTGATCACCTGACCAGCGCTGGGTACACGATATAACGGCAATTACCGTTAGGTTTAGCGACTTTACGAACCGTTACGAAAGAATTTGCTCGTTCGAAAGTATGTTTAAAGTATAGCGGGAAAATACTTTACCGATTGGGAATGCCATAAAGAAATTTTAGTTACAAACTAAAAACAGAGCAATAGATAAACCAAGAATAGATTATTATTTATTATGACTGACGGTTTTTTGGTATTGCCGCAATGTAATCACGACAATACATGTAATTTGTGTGCCCATATTTTCCCGATTATATAGGTGAGCAGCCATCTATTGATAGAAAATACCTATTTTAATTATATTTGATTCAATGAACTGTATAATATGTATTACTTTGATTTATTTCATTTGTTATGTATTTCGACAATTTTACCTTCTTGTTGTTCTTGTGCAGACAGAAAAAATACTGTCTAACAAAAATCACCATATACACACTGGTTTTAATCTCGTTGGTTGTAAGTAAATTACGGAACGTGTATTGGCAAGTTCATTTAAAGTTTGTCAACTGGACTTATTTTATTCATCGATATTAGTTTAATAGAGCTCACAAAGAATTGTTCAATAATGGTTTGCATTAATTGGTTAGCAATAAACCCTATATACTGTTGATGACGTAGTAATAATTTGTTTAATTGCCTAGTGCAATATTTCAATTACCTTTGAGTTCCGACACGTAGACCAAGAAACAAAATGTTTACCCCGTGGAAATTTGCAATATGACATATGTATATCATGACGCAAGTAAACATCTATAAATTGGTGTAAATAAAATGTAGTGTTTTCATGTATGACATGTTTTATTATTTAGAATTTACGAGTACATGCTGCTATAATGTAAAGAACATAACACTCCACATTTTAGTTCATAATTTACATATAATGGGTATTAATCTACATATATGCAATATAACATATCGTTATGTTTCATTACTTATGGAATATGGGAAACTGAAAATCGTTAATAATGTTTCTGTCAAATACAATGCTATTTCATATGTGAATATATGACATTCATTCATGTCACTGATAACATGTCTTTCCGTATAGTAAAATATTTACTAAAATAGTTCTTCAAATCTATTTATATATATACATGGTCAAGTGAACGTGTTGAATACTTATAACCGACCCAGTCATGACATTTTACAATGTTTTGAATGGTTCATCTGAGACGTTGCACTAATTATCTGTCACGTTCGAAGTAAGGTCCAGTCTGAGACACATAACAGGACTGAGATTTGAAATAAATCTAAAGCAGAATAGAGTATAATTACGATGCAAAATGGGTTTCCATATAAAGAGAATGACATTGACAAAATAATTCATATAAAACTATTCGCGGGGTATACGAGCATGGTCACTTTCTGGTTCCTTTCGTTTAAATCCAAGAAGCGATACGGTACTCTTATCTCTTGAAATAGCTGACGCTGCCTCTCTTTCCATGGTCGATATCGGTTCTGACTTTACAAGTTCTTTCGTCGACGTCTCTGGTGGAGGTTTGTACACTATTAGAGATCCTATAATTGCAAGTACGGCTATGCCAACGGCTAATCCAACAGTTACAAATTTCAACCCGAACGTGTGGTTATCGTAGATCCAGCATATTCCCGTATCGCCACAGACCTCTTGCCACACCAGACAGAAACTGTCAATCACTGTACCGATCACAATTGGTCCTGGAATTGATCCTGTGAAATCGAGTTATACAGCGTGTTTATTACACTGCAGTCTTGAACATGAGCTCAACCATGTGGCAATGGTAGACCGCATCGTCAGTGTTATAGAACTACGTCTAATCGAATATGTTGTTTGTGTACAAACTTAGTTATGATAACTTACCAAAACATCGATAACAAATTGAAGATACTCCTAGCGCGTGCGATCTCTGCCGATCTGGTACACATCTGACAATTTTAGAATGAATTCGGCATTAGTTAATTCATTTACTCCTACAATTACCAGAGAAAAACATGTTTGTAATCCGCCGCAAGAAAGGCAACATCATAAAAGAGATACTCACCTCAGAGTCAGAATTGAACTTGGAGCCAGCATCAGAAAACCCATCAGCAAAATGATAAAGAACCCTACAATAAACACAGGAAGTTGCCAACATTCGGCTTCGCACGTTCCCGATACAGCTTCCGGTGAATCAGCACTTCCGTTGTCAGAAGAAATGCAAGAGCAGTTGTAATATGTCTAAGAAAAAAGTGTATATACAAACAATAAACAACAATTCGTTACTCAAACATAACTCGGTGTACGCCTAATTATATATTATAAAACTACCTCTTGTAGAAAATGTTTAAGTACAATATCACTGAATTATGAGTCTTAGGCTGTTATTGGTTGCTATTTATATTGTGTTAGGTTAGACACAACTCATATAGTTTGTCCGTGTCACTAAACCAAACTTACAAGCTAACATAACATTTTTACATCTGTAAAAGTGCCAAATAACAAGGCATCTCAGGACAACGTCTTTCAGATGCATCTGAGTACTTAATAAAAAAAAAGGTGACAGAATTGCGTTATGTTACTAACAGTATTGATGGAATATAAAAGTGCTGATAATAGTTGTAACCTAGTTAATATTATTATACGTATGTCACCCTAACGCCATAAGTTACAAGGTGCCGTAATTTTCTGGAATTTTACGGGGTATTTTCACCCTACCATATTAGGAAATGCGAATTCCAAATATGGAATATGATTACGTGAGTAAGCATTCTCTAATAATAAACACAGACATGGCTGCCACCAGAGGTTGACCGGACTCCACACAAAGAAGTTCACTGATTCTGTTCTAAACATTTTGAATTTCGGCATTCCCATGATGTGTCCTTGGAAGGAAAATATGTATAATAATATACTCAGACAGTACGCCGCGCATCGACCTCCGCTGCGCGTCGGTCGATACTACAGCTGTACTGTCTTCGTGCATACTTTGAGGTATCCTCGAAATAACCTCATATTATTCACGTACTTTTGAATAGATTTATCAGTGTCATAGTCGTTTTCATCTGTCTCTTTTAGTCACATTCGTTTGTGTTTAAGTAAACGAAATAGACTTTTACTTTTTATACTTAAATCCTAGTTGTTATGAATCCCGTGTTAGGGCTATCTGGTGAGCATATAAATGTCTGGAAAAAAAACGCTTCATGTAGCCTCATTATTTTTTGAAAGGATTCCCTCATCACCATCCGGCGTATCCAGGCAACCAGCATAGCACGCATCAAAATATAACAGATTATTGGTTCCACAGACTGGATCGTAAGTCTCAGTACCAGCACAACCACACATACAATTACATGGATGGTTAAGGTTGACTTTTTCAATATCACCCGTGCTGAAAATATTATACAGCCAATATATATTAGCGTTAGCGTTATGTTCAACATTTGCTTCTTTCAGAAAATGAGGTAACTAGGCTTACAGTTGATTTTGTATATTAAACCAGTTTAATGAATTGACCTGGGATTTGTATTGATGTCCCATTACGTTTCCAGCATGGCTGGGGGGAGTAATTTAGACAGGTCAATATATGATATACCCCATTCAACTGATTCAAATGGACCACACGTAACAAACTTACTCTGAACTATTGTGTGATGCGATTACTCCAGCTATTTGTTGTTCCGGACACTGCAGCATGAATATTGGGAACAGACAAAATACCACTACTGCCGCAACTAGACAGAGTCTTGTTGCACCTATGATTTTTAGGCTAAATTTCTTCACGATCCATCAACCGAGCAAAGTTCCTCCAGCAGCGCTCGGCAAGGCTGTCAACCCTTGAAAAATGGAAATAATTCGCACCGTTAAACGAAACTTATTCAGAATATTCGAACATGAGCAATCGAACTCAAATTATACTCACCGATAACCAGACCAGCTTCAGACGCTGTTAGACCAAACTGATTCTCAAAGAACTTAATAATAAAAGGAAGTAATCCAACCAAGACAAATGTCATAGCCGTTTTACTAACGAGTACGAAATTGAAAAACGGGTTTTTGAAAAGCATTTTGGTAGCTGGCCACATGTCTTTCCATCCTTCTCCGAACGAGGCTCTTGTTTGAAGTAATTCAGTGTCGTCATTGTGGTGGGCCTGTGACTGGCGTTCATCCTGGATATGTTTTGTTCCTAGGAGAAAACATAAAACCTTAGTTTAATTTTAATTGAATTCGCAACGCAATTTCTTTTTTTCAGCTGCATGAGAGAATACTTAAACTTTGATGACGTGTATACTACACCTGGTAATTCTGGAGGAAATGCGCCAGTGGGTGATGCTATGATCCATGCTGCGATCCAACCCAATATAAAGCCAATTCACCATGCACCGACCCAGTTAGGATCTGAATTATCTATCGTCAAACTATAAAAAAATTGTATGTTCCTCTTATGCTATATGTTTGAAATATGAGTCGGTAGTTCACCAGGGAAGCCTATCACCATGAGTAGTAGTTACAGCCAACCCGAGAATACAGGGTTTCGCTGATAGGTGACCGTTAGTTGAGGAGATGGAACATACTTCAATATTATACTTATTAGTACTTATAGTCCCTTCATGCAAGTATCATGTCTGACACATACAATTGCTAAATGCTGCCGATCATCTATAATTATATGTATTCATGTGCGTGTATTATATTGTAATACATGTATAGAACGCAATACCCTACTTACTCGTCTTGGTGAGAAAATAAGAACCAACCAGGAATCCAATGGTAGGGCCAAACACGGAGCATGCACTCAATATACCTGTGGGAATAAACAGCATATTAACCGAGTGTTTGTTCGGGTTCAGTGTCCAAGAACGTCATTTATTCTGACATTACACTCATTTTTGTGTTTTAAATCGGTTGTGATAAGGGACGACGTCAAAAGATCGATGTCGGATAAAAAACTTATTTCCTTTAGTTTGGGAGTGGGGGGTTTTGACCTCAAAAAGTTTCCATCCTACAAAAACGATTTTATTTTTTACCGAAGTCAAAAAAGTCTTGGAGTATTTGTAGTTCGTTTTTTTTCTATCCAAGCATGGACAGAAATAACCGAAAAGGGAAAAAAACAGAAAAATGGTTTGGTTTGAGTGTAAATATGTGCGTCAAATGAGGTGCATTTGTAAAATCTTTTTACACCCACCCGACAACCAACTGCTATGCTATACTACTGTCCGATTATCAATTTGTATTTAATGGTAAATGTAGTCTGACGCCATGACCAATATTTATCAATTAAGTTTCAGTGGGGGATAGGGGGGTTTGGAAAAAAACTAAAGGAATTAAGTTTTTTATCCGACATCGATCTTTTGACGTCGTCCCTAATTACTCATTTTTATCGCTGGGTATGCCATTCCAGAGGGCGCTTAGCCGTAGATGAATATAAACCATAAAATGCGGTGGTTATCACGAAGCGCAGGATCGAAGCTTGTGTAAATAAATAATGTATTTTACACGCGTAGTATACGTCGCAATGAGTCCCATATCGAATAGGTCGCAACGACGATCACCGCCCTTTAACCTATGCCCACTTATGTACAAACTCATAAATGTATCTGGCGAACAATTACAATGATTTCTAAGTTTTCAGCAAACTTAAAATACATTCTAAATCACAATAAATTTTTCAAACGGATTCTTTTCCTAACACGCACAACAAAATACTGGAAGTAAGCATTGCCTCGCAAAGCAGTAATAACAGCTAACATAATGTGTTTGCATCGATTTGATTCGTATGTATGGTTTATGACATTACCTAAGAACCAAGCCGATCTGCTGTGGGATGTATTCTCATCAGAAAATACGTATCCCACCGTATATATAGGTGATGCACCAATTCGATGGAGCACCTGAGCAATGAGAAAAACGAAAAAATAATATGACAGGTCTCCCCGCTCCTCTTCTTTGCAGTCACTTATTATTTGTGAAGTGTTTCTACCAGGCACACAGAGAGTGTCCTCGTCCCCGTACGCAGAGTCGTAATCGTACAGACCAGTAGTAAAGTGTGGGATAGCCCACGTTAAGGATCCGCACCCCATGATTACAGCTCCAATGCCAAGTACTCTGGGTTTATTCCTCGTGGCACCGAAGTACGAGACGAATACAATGAGAACCATGACTGTAAAATCGTAAGTGGCCACGATGATACCCAGAGCCAAGCTGCTGAGTCCAAATCGGATTTCAATGCTTGATAAACTGATATACACTATCCCGTTGATGACAAAGCCCTGTATGAACATTAATGTTCCAAGTACCCCTACTAGCCAGTTAGATGTTCTGAAGCGTTGAACCCATAGAGGCCGTATGGTAAGCCATCCACAAAGTAGCGAATTTAACTCAATCTCGACGTCCGTTGTTAGCCAAAGAAACAGAACCACGTGGACTTTTACCGGAGTTTCCTTTATCAATATTGACATCTGCATTTTTAGGACCGGAATTCTTTCTCGTCGTATCTGTCTCAGTCATTGTCAGCAGCAAACTGAAATTAGAATATATCAGTAAATGATTGTACAGTACGTATGGAGACGTTCATCAAGTGTAACTATTTGGAGCCGATAATGTATCATCAATTCTATCAGAATGAAATCGGGCTCACTACTTTTTCTGAAAACTAATGTTTTAGGTATATTCTTTAGAATTTCAGATTTGCTGCACATGACAAGAACATCATTATAAATAGGTTTACTGTAGAACTCTACAGCTCTAAGTTGCATTGTAGCATTCTTAAAACTCGTTATTTTGCCTCTGCACGAGTAGTTTGGTGTGAACGATAATTCGATTAGAGTATTCTGTTGGTTTCTCATTACTTACCAAGTTTTTAATCGACTGAATTAAACCAAGCTCAATTCTCTTAGTGTGAAATGATTGTCTCAAAATGAAATTCGAACGAACGTTGTGCAAATGTGTGTGGAGGAGGGATGTTTGAGCTGAACATTGTTGACTTTTTATGTACAAATATCCGTAATTTATACTCAAAACAAATTGGTTCAAGTAGTCGTATGGACCTATAAATTTATGTGGTGGGCACGAGAAAGGACGAGGACGCAACATGATGAATAGCATTTAATACTGAGATAAAAGTTGTCAATGAAGTTTCACTGTGAGCGCGCTAAATTCACCATGTGCCAGGTCAAAATATTTACATTGAGCTATGTTTAGTCTTAATTCAAGGCTCCGTACTCGAGCATGCCAGAACGTTCTTGGAAACCATTATGAAACACAATAACCACATACTGGCAGTCAAAAAGCGCATCGTGATCATGTCACTTGTAAGCTACTTGATACATCATCAAATTTTAGAAGGACATCAATGATTTCAGTAACACATGGTTTGCACGATGAATAACATGCGTTACTGTAATAGACACGCAGATAAGCATGTTCGTTAGCTCGTACATTGCCAAACCGTGTGAATGGTTGCAGCATCATTACAGATTTCGCAGGCGAACTTCAACGACGATACCCCGATTGTGTGGCTCAGCAATTCAATTGTCCAATCATGGTTAATTCATTCTTTTCATGAGGGCCAGGTGATTCCAAATTGGATACAAATATCATTGCAAATCTCTGTTTTTAACATTAAAAATACCAGAGAAAACCGACAAAACAAAAACAAAAAACAGCGGAATCTCCCATGTAATCAATTACAAACAGCGGACAATCGGACTTTGGGTTATACCTTCGATGAACCGTCCTTCATTTAATGAAGTTACTTTTGTGTCATTCGTTAAAAATCATCTTTTACGTCGTATGATTAAAAAGTTCATTCATTGTATCGAAATTGTTCACAAACCATTGATTTAGTATCAAATTTACATACCTGGAGTGCCACCGGATTTGCTACGTTGTCTTCTTGGTTGTGTCAGTGGTCTTGTTTAGACACGTGACGAGCGTTATCACCAGTAACAGCTGAGGGCGTCTTTTCCTGTATATGGGTCAGAGGTTATTTGATCCTTTACGTGCAATGTACTACCACGACCTCACCTACTTTTATATTGTTTGTATTTGACGTGATATTCGTTTCTTATGCAAGGGGAGTGTAGAAACGTATGTCATCCACGCGTGCGTGACTAGGGATAGTCAGTATACAAGACCTATTTTGAATTAAGGTTGTTTATTTTAAAATGTGGGTTTCCTAGGATTTAGCAAATTGTATGCAGATTCTTACCAGATGAAACCGTATTATTGTTAGTGAAACTCCGATCCCTGAAGTGTGGTTCAAAAAATATACCACAGCTATATAGAAAGAAAACACAAAAATCATCACGCCTTTTATGTCCTGTGGATGGCTACTTTACCGTTCAGGCTACTTTCTCGTGTTGCAAGATGAATTTGTGAAAATTATTGCTGGCTGTCACAATATTTCAGACAACACAACATTTCATATCTTCTATTGACATTTCAAGCATAACAGATCGTTTTTGTGAGTTGCCAGACAACCTTTTCCCCTTAAAAAATTATAGTTTAATCTTTTCAGACAGCTTTAATATTGTAACTTTTAACAAAAGTTTCCAACCTACCATACACATTTTTTTTTCAATTTACAGATATTTTTCAAGAACCAACGTCACGCCTTTAAAAGCAATTGTCCCATCCTTGCAGATAATTAAAGTTCAGGCAACATTCTTGTATTCAATTTTTTTTTTAACTTTACAGTGGGTTTTGTTTTCGTTCCCCCTTCTGAAGTGACTTTCTAAACTTGCAACTACTTTTGTGACTTTTCGTTTACTTTTTCTATCTTCTAATGCAGTTTTCCCATCTTGCAGACACATTTCAGTCTTCTTCCCAACCTTCCAAGTGATGTGTGAACGTAACATTAGATTTTCATGATGTGCGACATTAGTCACTTTATCTATTTAATCTGTGGGACACGCGCTGATGGAGAGATACGGTACGTTCATGACCAGCTGATCACTTGGAATCACACCCCATGTGGTTTGTTTAAAAATTAATCCTGTTGTACCTTCTATCTGAACATCACGTTTTGTTCAATGATAGAGGTGTTTCTATTATTCAATCTCCAATTAACCAACCACTTCTCCAAACAAGTAACCTGTAGAATGCTGTGTGGGTAATATTTTTATATTGATTTTTGTTGCATTTGCAGCAAATAGTTACCAAACAATGAGAAATCTATAGGATTGGATATACCTCTCAGCTGGCTTCACATGCATAGTTCAAGACTGCCTAACCGGTGCTTATACCAGGATTTAGTTGCAGCACTGTGGTCTGTGGTTACAGCTTCATTTTCCGAGTAATCACAAGAAATTGACATTACAATAGAAAATAAAAGACTGGCACCCCCATACAATTAATAGCAAGTGAAATTCCTGGAATTGAAACATAGATTTTGAAGTCACTGGTGTAGGCATTGAATAACTTCAAGTTGGCATAAAGACGAGGTAGTTTATTTAATCAGTGCTGAACTAGAGGTTGAAATTATAATTAAGTTCGTTGTCATATAATTTGTTTATTTAAATTTCTCCTGAATTCAAATAGAATACACTGGTGAAAGGATGTTTTTGAGGTGTGGTTACATTGTGTATGGAGTGGTAGGGTTGGGTGTCATATATTTTTTTCATTTTCAACTCTCATGAAATCACACAGAATTTCACTTAATTTATTTTCGATGAAAAGTTTTCAAGCATACGGTGTGAATCAAATTTTCACTGTGCTGTGTCAAGTCTCAATAGAGTATGAGGGAAATGGCATTTTCACTGGAATTTATTTTAGCGGAAAAATGTTCACAGTGAAAGGTAGTATTCCACATTATTACATATATACTGCAGTTTATTTTGATTCGTCCCTGAAATCAAAATCGGTACTTCCACACCCCATATGCAAATGAGGTCTGAGAGCGAATAAAGTAGTCCGTTCAAGAGTAGCGTTTTTCGAAACATAGCAGAAATACACAATATTTAGAAGTACGATACTTTACGTTTGGGTACATGAATATATTTGCCGAGTGAAATGAAATTTGAACAACAGTAATGGTACTTCTAAGCAGTAACTTATTTTGACTAAAACTAATTTGCATATCACCCGTGCAATGATGTTTTTGGTATTTTCACGGTCAATATGCAAATGAACATTGTATTGGCGATTCGCTCCACTTGGATTGCCCTTAAAATCACTTTAATTTTGTGTATCTGTGTGTGTGTGTGTGTGTGATTTCTAGTGTTTTCACGTATTAATTCTTCTGTGATTTGTTTGGCTTGGCCGATTTCGCTCAAACTTAGCAGGTAGGTCACACCTTCACCCTAGTTATCAGGAAATGTATCTCCTACAAATTTTGGATACAACACCTCAGGCATAGCTCATTTTGCTCAGCTTGAGTGTGGGCACAAAGTTACTATTGGTAAAATCTGAAAACAAATTCTGACCACCGTTTCCATGGAAACAGCCAACAACTGAATTTTTTAATACCTTCACGCCAAATGTATCACACCCTACATTTCTATGATTAAAAAGCATGGACGTAGCTCATTCTAATCCGCTTGAGTGTGGGCAACAATTTACTGAGATTTTTTTTGGCTTGGCTAATTTTGTTTATAATTGACAGGCAGGTCGTACCGTCACTAATTGGCAAAACAATCCTGGTCCACAGCTACCATGGCAACAGCCAAAAACTGTTTTTTGAATACTTTCGACCCCAAATTTATTACCTCCCACTAGTCTTGTATTCATGCCTTTTATTTTGGCTACGTTGCACACCGGTAAGAGATCACTGACGCCGACATTGTTACAGTGTATCAACGTAATCCCGACGCAACTTTGAACTTTGAATGAACTGTAAATGCTGCCTGCAATCTAGAAAATACTATCGGTTGGAAATAATAAATTTAAGGGATTGTTCAGTTACTCTGGCCTGGGGGGGGGTCGGCAGATTCCATTTTGTCAGCTGTAAATCTCAGTTGACCCACCCCTATCAACAACAAAAAAGTGGGCGACCCCCTAACATTCATATTTTAAAACATACTGACCCCCCCCCCCGAAAAACAAAGAAACATTAACAGTTTTGGCTCTGATATGATTACAAAATGTATGACGTGCATTGAAAATATCGTGGTTTGCCGTAATTTTTAGTGTTTGCATTTAATAGACCAGTCACCTTAGGAGGGGAGGGGAAGCATAAAGCCAAAAACCGACTACAGAAAAGGCTGCAGGAAGTAGGGAAATCTATGCTGCTAAAGATAGTAAATAAAAACAAAGCTGTGGAGTACTCACTTGATAAACGCCCTTATAAGATAGGAAAAGAGGATTTGAATCTAGGCGGTTTGAAAACTAATTTGGATTTAATATATCTTTCATATCTTATAGACCAGAGAAAGCTTTACACCTGAAGCACAGTCTGTGCTTATGAAAACAAAGGACACTTTGATTTTTGTATAAATTTGTGTTGGATTTTGGTATTTTACAGAGCAAAATATGCATATTTAAAAGTTAAAAAAAAAACAAAAAAAATATTTATTTATATACATGAATTCATTTAACTTTTTTGATTTGCTGAACAAAAACTGTCACTGCTCTTTGTACTAATTGCTGTGTTTTTCCGTCTCCAGCTACAATTGGATAAATCCAGTAAATATCTTATACAATGGTGACTTCAGACTTTAAATAAAATAATCTGATATCACATGGACTTGGGATGTGTTCAAAACTTAACTGTATAATTGCATGGGGCTCTGCCGCATTGCATAATCTGTTAGTTATTTGTCAACTTCAACCCCAAAATATTTAGCTTATAACATTTTTTGCATCAACAAATTTATAGGCAATATGGGTAATAGTTATTATTAAGAACACATTTGTACGATTAACTTTTTAATCTATTGTTCTGAAATAAAATTTAAAAAAATATATGAATAAGCGCGTGTGTGAATTGTGGAAAACAGGGTGATCCCCCCCCCCATTCGCAAAATCAAAAACAGGGTAACCCCCTACTGATCCACCCCCAGGCCGAAGTAACTGACCAATCCCTAACAACAGCATACGTCCTAGCAATAAAATAAAATGACTTCTAAGGACTGAATGTTTTTTTGCGAACTTTGTATACGGTGCCCGGTTTTAGTTATAAACCGACGTTAGCTTCACGTTCATGTCCTACCATGGCAACAGCCGAAAACATATTGCTAGTTTTTTTTTTAGTGGAGTGGATCGCCAACCGGCTTGTTTTCATTGGCAAAATCGTTCAGCAACATGTTTGGCATATTAGGTGTACATCACATGGACTACTACGATTGAGAGAACTTTATGTATGTTGAATGAGTTTTATAAACCCCGAAGGGCTCTTGGAAGATCCACCCGCAGTAAAATTAGCGATTGCCATGGAGGCGCAACCATCAACATCAAAATCCCAGGAGGTTTCTGCTGGCGACGTTACCCAGTTCCAAATAAAGATCACCAACGCCAAATAAGCAACATTTTAACCGTAATCAAGATTAATTCAATCCACGGCTAACAAGCAACATCACAAGTGAAGTTGTAGCGTGAAGCTCAGCGACTACTGCTGACAACGTAGGTCATGCTTGCGTGCCTTCACCATTGTATTCAAACGAATCACGTGGTGTGCCGTTCTCTTTCAAACCCGGGATTCGATCAATAGGGGAGTTTCAGTAAAAAAAACACATTGCAAATCATGCAAATTCAACATTTTTAAACCAGTATACTAAAACAGAAATGCTCAGCGATGCAAAAGAAGGATAGATGTTACTTTTCATTATACACATCTCTGTTGATACAATCCCTCACATATTCTATTCCCAGTTATACCTGCGTAAATGGACTAGCCTCTTTTGATGTTGACATTCAGACTAAAATCACGTGACAGGCTGTTAAAATTGGCTGTTGCATACACTTTCGCCGGTCTGGAAAATGTGTTTAGTTAGCTCTCATTCAAGTAACAATGCGGATTTCCCAGTAGGAGTGAAACTATTCGACTCTGCCATTAAAAAATAGGGGTGTTTTGACCAAAAAAACGAATAACCCTGGAGTGCACACAACACACTGAATTTCGGAACAAATCTTGCATTATTTACAGCAGCAGAATACCACAGAAATATCAGACGAAACATGGAAACACTATATATATGTATTTCGACCTGAACCCTCTCTATTGCAATTCCAGGAATTACCCCCCATATGTGCAACCATTTTCCACAATGGTACCACCCAAGCCTGAAAACAAACTCTTAATACCACGCTGAAGCGTTTGGTAACAACCAACCAAATATTGGCTATTGCATTATGTTTTTGAAAACATACACAAAAGATGAAAAAAAAAAGAAATATATAGACTTAATATAATAAAACAACAATGTACATTGCCTTATCTACTCCCAAAAGCCGAATAATAATTATACTATGCGAAATTACTGGTGACATCTATATGTAAAACAAGCAAATAACTTAAGAAAATTTCATTCTGTAATGTTACATATGCAAATAGTTTTGAATATCCATATGTAATTAGAATATCCATACCAAACATTATATTTGTAAACATGAAAATTTATATAACACTATACATGTATCTGTCTGACTCCACATTTAGTATTGGATAATTGCTGACAAAGAGTGAAATATTGACAATGTGATTACATGTGTTATTACAAAGAGAGTCGCAACGTTGTAGGAGAGAGATGTTGCGCTTTGTCGGTTACCAATTAACATGGGTCAAAAGTCATTGCGTTGTGTGGACCAATTACCGCTACACATTGCTGCAGCAAAAACAACTAGACACCACTAATATTACAGTTGCTCATACGAAAATTATTCGAAAATATTATGTATGTGATATCAGTAATATGTGTTTGCTTCTTTTTTTTCTACCAAGAGCTTTTCCACACATATATTCTCTGATTTTAAATGTAATCATAGTCGTTATTACGAGCATATGTATATGGTGCCCTCAATAAGACACCAAAGTGTGTCTTGTTGGTCAGCCATATGAGAGGTGGTTTAACTGTCTTGCAATGAAGTGTGCCCTCGACGTGGTGGTTTCAATTCAAGTGCTTTCTTGTGTGTTTTTTTAAATATTCTCGACATTAGTACTCTGCTTATTCATCAATGTGGCGGCTGGTATCTACAAATATTCCAAATTTTACCATTCGTCTGACAGATTCTTATGTAATAAAATTATAGCTACTTCATGATTTACCCCCACTTTGTTGCCCGTAAGTATCTTAGTTCTCACCCGACAACTTTTATTTTTACCCTTTGTGGTTGCCAGATGGTGTAAATTCCCTCGTGTGTGACTTTTGTTCGCAAAGTTATTGTGAATACCAAAAGATTGATATAAGGTACGCAGACTAATTTTCAATGGCTCATTCATACAAATCAAATAATTGAACAAGTGGATTTTGGGAGGGGAATAATTCAATGAAACCTCGTCTCGTTTGTAAGAAGTACTTCTCATGCAATCAAAACACCAAATATTACTCGTCTGTTCATTATGTCTGCACTAACTACAAATCTCTGTATCTACATATCTGGAGTGACATGGGACAAGGGTTATCTTTAGCGACAACAAAGGACATCTCACTTTGTATAGAGGTCACTGTACCGTTCATGATAATACTGTGACTTTTAATCTACTTTTAATTGTTGTTGTTTTTTTTGGTAACTTTGTACATTATTGGGTTCACATTAAATTAAAATCTCACTAAATAGGTAGGAAAAGCGTTACAGATACAGATAAATAATTTGTACTCGAATATAAACTGGATAACATAGAAATGTAATATACTCGGAAACTAATCGGAGTGCTCAGGATTGGTAAATTTACCGAATGCAAATATCACAAAAACACAAGAATTTCGATATTTCTAGCTTCACTATTGGATAATGGAAACTTGTTTAGTATTGAACTTGTAATCAGACATCGTGTCAGTGAAATGTATATTTAAAAAAGAATCTTTAGCCAATGCCATGGAATATCCTGCCCGGCCGTTTAAAAGAAGTTGACAATAAACAGATACACTTTCAAAACGGAGCTGGTCGATGGAATATCAACGTCAAAGCAATTGTTTTTCGAAAAGTTTATGAAACAGTTCTCAAAATGACAAAATATATACATCAAACCCTCAATAGAAATGAACAATTTTGATAGGAATCAACATAAAGTATCTACATATCACAAATAATACAGTAGTAAACATCATTTTTAATAAAAGGGGTCTATTTTAGTTATTATCAGTTCATTGGCAAAATATTAGGCACAGAAAATGTCAAACTCACTGAAATGAATCAGTCAAATAATTGACTATTTTTTAAGCATCAGGGGTTTTAATACTTAAGAATCTGTCAAGTTGCGCCAAGTTGAGTGTTGATGTCAGACTGAGTGATTAATTGAATGAAGCAAGAAAGGTTCGATCATCCTAAATATGGGTGAAAAATGTGATTCTAATGAAGGAAAATCGCGTAGCATTGTTATCAATTAAAATTGTTTTTTTTTCAAGTTTTCAGGCTATATCTTGTTTTCTAGTATGGTTCCGCTGATCTCATTACTCGGATCTGTTTTCGTGTATCCAAGAAGTGACACTGTGCTTCTCTCCTTTTGTTTATCTAAGGTTGTTGTTGAGTTTCCAATAGTCGATATGGGTTCCGTGTTGGTTGAATCGATCTTTTCTTCATTAGATGGCTCTGGTGGAGGCTTGTAGGTCAAGAGAGCACCCAGGGAGCAAAGCATAGCAAGGCCAGTGAAAGCTGCTCCGAAAACGACGAATCTCATGGCAAAACCGTGGTTATCATATATCCAGCATGTGCCAGTATCTCCACAGTCCTCTTGCCACATTACGCATGCACTGTCTACCACTATACCCATCACAATTGGCCCTGGAATAGCTCCTGTGGAATTAGATTAAGTTAAACACTGTTAAACAAATGAATCACTCAACTACCTCAATATATGACATACATTACATTCAATTGTGATAATTAATTGCTGGACAAACGACAAATTACATATTTTCTTCTTGATTAAACTGATGCCAATGTACTCACCAAAAAGCCGGAAGCTGATCGAGCAAAGTCCAAGGGCATGTGACCTTTGCTTATCTGGTACACACCTAAAGAAATTTAAAACGTATATGTATCTTTCTTACACCTGTAATTATAATTTACCTTTTTCAGGCGTTTATCGAAACATTAGTGATCAACATACTAAGATAATTCGGAGCAACATTACACACTGACCTCATTGGTAAAATATTACTTGGAGCAATCAACAAGAACATTGTCAGCAAAATGAAGAAAAACCCTACAATAAACACCGGTAGTTGCCAGCAATCATCGTATGTGCACTTCCCAGATACAGCTTCCGGTGAGTCACCACTTTCGTTTTCCGAAAAGATGCAACTGCAGTTGTAATAAGTCTAAGAAACACATGTATAAAAATAACTATTAGCCCATATAAATAACTTGCATGGGTCATTCTATTCTGATATCAACCCAAGTGGTCAAGTGTATCGCCCGCCGACGTGGATTTTATACACCTGGGTATACTCAATTATTCATACTGTTGTAGGATCTAGGTCTAGTAACTTTCTGTCTCG
Organism: Saccoglossus kowalevskii; assembly: GCF_978046115.1. NCBI lineage: Eukaryota > Metazoa > Hemichordata > Enteropneusta > Harrimaniidae > Saccoglossus > Saccoglossus kowalevskii. The sequence continues at coordinate 21,954,836 of NC_140654.1, forward strand.
GATAACTTCTCGGATAAGCTCTTCCGCTCACGTGATTTGGTGGCCATATTGCTCTTTTATTTTCAAACACCTCGGAATAGTCTATTTCCGACACTTCTGGGAGTCAAGACAGACTAAAAGCAACACTGGATATGGGCTACTAAGTTAAGTAATGATTAATATAGCAGCTACGTGACATTTGCCCTCATATTTTAATTAACGGAAGATGGTATAAAAACAGATTTACATTAATTTTGCTGAGAACCATGAAGCACATTGATTTATGTATAGCATGTAGGATCTATGTAACAAGTGATTTGAGATCTTAACAAGATATAATATGGTTACTGTGTCGATGTTGATAATGCCTACCTCTCCATCATCCGGGGTATCCAGGCAACCAGCATAGCATGCATCAAAATATAACAGATTATTGGTTCCACAGACTGGATCGTAGGTCTCAGTACCAGCACAACCACACACAGAGTTACATGGATGATTAAGATTTATTACGTCAAGGTCACTCGTACTGAAACAATAATTGTTTTACTGATTATCTTCGAGTCGTCATAAAGAGGATCTGTTCAAGTGTTTGTTTTTCATTGAAATGGGAATTCAATTCAAACTATTTAATGACAAATCGTAAATCATATAAAATCAAGAGAACATTCCCATCCGAGCCATGGTATCGCGAAGCAATGAATAGTGCGGCGACCTTATAATGGCTTACAATGCCATGACATATGGGAATGTGACATGCGCGTCAGGGAAGCTTGTATATATCAGTTAAGCACAGGTTCACAACGATATGCTAACACGGTGCTAACACGTTCATGCATAATTTAGTTTCTTGATCAGATGGTACTTTACGCATAATTTAAAGAAGTGAATTTCAATCACTAAAAATTATGATTCCCTGACATCTTGAAAAGAAATTTTATTTGCAAAATATCAAGTTTGTATAAATACTAGCACTAGTGTAAGATACTATGTTGAGGTGTTTTATGGCGGCCAAGATCTCGTTGTAAGTAACGTTCTTTTTTTTTCTCTTTACACAATTTTATTTCATTTGATTACAAACATTACAGTAAACTATAATTACATAATACAAAACGACAAAAACAAGCAAACAAGAGTAAAAAAATAAAACAAAAACAAAATAATTGCTAGTACACTGAAATCAACAAAATTTACACACTATCAGAGATAATAGACCACTTCCGTAAATGTAATTCCAATTTGTTTTTAGATATAGCTATATGCTTTTCAATCTCGCATGCTTCAGTTACCACTTTATGAAAATATACATCACTCGGTAGACTCTTACTCATTTTACAATTATAAATATATTGCTTCCCTAAAAGTAACAATTAATTCGCCAACACTGAAAAATCAGTACAACCTAAAATTATCTGCCTGAGGGAAAGAGCATCTGGACCAAAGATGTTTTTAAATACATCACTAAAGGCAAACCAACATTTTTTTGTATATTTACAATAATAAAAAAGATGGTAAGTAGTTTCCGTTTCCTGATGACAGAACGAACAATTCGGACTACTAACCTTTGATGATTTCATTTTAAAAAGATCATAATTAGTAAACAAAATTTTATGTAGTAACTTAAATTGAAATTCTCTTGATTTCGTGTCGATTGCTGTCCTAAATGGTAAATCGTAATATTTAGACATTTCAGCAAAATTGAGTTTAAAATCTTTTATAAAATACTCTGAACTATTTGGATGAATAGTCTTTGCACGAAGAAAGTTATTTTTTATACAATTTTTACTTAGCACTGATGCCAGTATATTCTTACCATCAATACAAATATTTGGCACTGAATCATACGAAAACCTTCGGATAGGATAGGAAACATGTGACCAAGCTTCCCTCGTGGTTTTTTTAATTGCATTAAAAACACAACCCACAAGATATATTTCAAGTCTGGTTAGGTTATGTTTAGCAGATAAGACAGCAATACTAACGGGTGTTGTAAGTTGTGCAAACCTCCCCTCTGATTGGTTATTGATTACATAGTTAGATTCCTTTGTTTCACCTGTTTGACCTGTGGTGAACTCTGGGCTAGGCAGGCTATTGTCTTCAGTTCAGCATGTGCTTCTGAAGAGTGAAGACGTCTCTGTGTCTGCTCTGAATTGCCCTGCCGCATTGGGTTTTCTGAAACTTGCTAGGTTTGCTAACATTTGTACACCGGTCCGGGAAGGTGCCACTAAATGAGGTAAGGAAGGTTTTCTTTTCATTGTTGGCATCATTGGCATGAAATTATTGGCAGTGATTTGTTACAAGTTTGAGTACTCGTATGAACTCGATTTTATCACTCGTACTTTGGGTTATTATTGCAAGTCTGTAAATGTTAGTATTCGTTAGTATTCGTTAAGACTTATTTCTTGAAAATTGTTTTGTTATTTGTACTATTTGCCACCCATTTTTTGTGCCCAAACACATTGCGTACATGTGGTCAGCTGCACGTTTAATAGAGCACATGGTATGCAATGTGTGCTTTGGCTCGTCAAGATGGTTGACAAATATTTCAGTTAGCATTGTTATTTATTGTTACATATTTTATTTGCCGTATATTTATTGGTTGTATCGCTCGACTTTCTGCACATTTTAAGAGAAATGTATATTTAATTTACTGTACATTTTATGATAAGAATTGTTTGATTTACTTCGAATATTATAGTTTCCCTATTTTGTTTTGTATATTTTAGAACCATATTCTGGAGATGTACTAACTTGTTTTGATTCCGTAACGATTGACCATATGGAATAAATATACGATATAACCAGAGTACGCGTTTCTAGTTGGTGGCGTAAGACTGTAATACCTGTGGGAGCTTGTGATGCCTACATAGTTCTCATTTAACCTTCGCTGAAGATAATAATTTTGTGTTGCCTTCATACCTTGTACATACTGGTAATACTGCTGTCAGTCAAGTGAATATCGTGCTGTGAATGTCATATCCTAGATCATAAACCCGTGCAAGACGGGGAAATGAGTCTGAATCAAAGATATTCGCAAAATAGGGACACGTTATTCGACCTGGACCGAGCCAGTATGCAACTTGATAAGATACATCGTTTGAAGAAATCAACAGCTTCATATGGCGGTCATCTTACCAGAGTCTACACTGAGATAGACAGTATGATGTCCACAAAAGCAGCATACCAAGAAGTAAGCAAGAAAAGATGTGCTCTTGAGAAAATATTCAACTCGTATAAAAAAACTTGTCGCGAATATATGCAGTGTCTACCTCCAATGGCAAGAGGTGCTGTCGAAAGTGAATACGAGGTTGAGCTTGAAAGAAAGGAGTATTTTGATCAGAGACACAGAGAATGGGTATTCAAAACAATGGAGTCTCCTGGCCCAAAGGAAAGGATTGACGACCAAATGGAAGACGCATTGGAACATGGATTTCTCTTGGAAAGGAAAGTCCACATGCCAACTCTAACCACAGAGCCAAATGCCTCGGTAGATTCTCACACTTCATCTTGGCCTCAACTCCCACAAGAAAACAAGACAAATCCATGGGATACTGGCAAGGAAGAATTTTTGGATGTGGATATTGAGGATGGTAGAATAGGTTCTAACTCCAATACAAAGACAAGTCGTGTGTCTAGGGAAGCGAGGAGGAAACTTGCTTTAGCCCGGTGTGAGTTAGACCAACTCAAAGTTGAAAAACAGATAAAGCAACGCATAAAAGAGTTGCAGCTTCGAGAAGAAACAGAAAAACGTCTGCTTCAGATGCGTCAAGAGAGGGAGCAGCAGGAAGCAGAAATGGAAATTATGCAAGCTCAAAATCGGGTAAGACAAGCCAAGGTAGAAGTAGACTTTATAGATGAAGAAATTGAATCTGACCAGAAGTCTGATATACTCCCTGGTTTGCAGAGGCAGACCCAACAAGAAATGATGAGCAATTATTTCCAATCGTATATACCGTCGTGCAGTCCAGCCAATAGTCAATTCAGGACTACAGGGGCGTCAAGTCCACAACATAAAAGCTTTGTTGATAATGCACATGGTACCAGCGAACAATATCGTGATGACAGAGGTGGGCCTATAGGGAAGCAGATGACCACTAAGAAGTCAGGTAATGGTGCTGCTCTCTCTGAAACGTTCCAATTACAGAAACTGTTAGAAAGTCAACAGAAGACAATGGAATGCATTGTGCAGAATCAGCTGGAGACTACCAAAGCATTAGCCATTAACTTGAGTCTACCAAAACACGAGTTTCATACCTTCGATGGTGACCCAGTCGCATATCCAACCTTTATCAAAAACTTTGAGGTGAACATAGAACAATTAGTCAAGGATGATACTGTCAAACTATCATATCTTATCCAACACTGTACTGGTGCAGCTAAGGAAGCAATCAGAAGCTGTGTAATTCTCCCTCCAGAGCGAGGATATACAGAAGCCCGGAAGATCCTTTCTACAAGCTTTGGTCAGAAACACGTCATAGTGCATGCTACAATTGACAAAGTGGTGAAAGGCCCTCAGATAAAGGCATATGAAGTGGATAAGCTTCAGAAATTGGCTCGTGATATGAAGAATTGCCACCTCAGTTCTGAGCAAATGAATTTCCATGCTGACATCAATTCAATGGATACCCTGGAAAAGGTGGTTAGGCGGTTACCATCATACTTGCAATCAGATTGGGCCAAGCAAGCTGGCAAGTTGATCAGTGTGGGCACTGAACCTGAATTCCTGCACCTTACCCACTTTCTGGAGAACAGATCAGCAATTGCAAATACAAGATTTGGTAAATTGGTAGGATCTAAGCCTGATGGAGAAAAAGTTTCAAATGCCAGATCAAGACAAAAGCCAAGTAAAGCTACTACATTGGCTACACATGTAGCTGACACGCCTCCCATAAATCTTCCTTCCAAGTTTGCCTCCAATGATGTTGGTGCTGATGATACTTCCATGATCGAAGTTAATGGCAGGAGAGGTTGTCTGTTTTGCATTGGTAGCCATGCATTTGAACATTGTCGAAAATTTACGTTCAAACCATTCCAAGAGAGAAAAGACTTCATCAGGGAACACAGGCTCTGTGACTGTTGCCTAGAAGCAAGACCTCCTCACTTGGCTAGGAATTGTAGAAGTGGCCGTATTTGCCCTATCGTAGGCTGTGGTAAAAGACATCATCCTTTGCTTCATCCTGCAACATCAGACTCAGCATATCAAACATCTGCAACTCCCAAGACATTCAGCAACAGTAATCTGAAAGCTCCCGCCACAGCTCAAAATGAGAGACATAGTAATGTCATTGGAAGCAAGGCGCAATGTAGTGCTACACAAGCCAATCAACCACGCATAAGTTTGCAGGTGATTCCTGTTCGTGTCAGTGGGGTAGATGGAGGCCAAGAGATTGAAACCTATGCATTTCTCGACAGTGGTTCTGATTCGTCTATCTGCCTTTACAGCCTTGCTGATAAATTAGGTATTACAGGTAAACCTGTCAATTATACATTGTCCACACTGAATGCAGAGAGGCAGATTAATGGTCATGAATTACAGATGGATGTAAGAGGTCTGAATTTGGTCAATGGTGTGCGACTGGATAAAGTTTGGACAACGGATAGATTACCGATAGCAGCTGACAGTATTCCGACCAAGTTGGATATAAAAGGATGGTCTCACCTGAATGATATAGAATTGCCAGAGATAGAAGTTAAAGATGTTACTCTCCTCATTGGGAACGATGTCCCCGAGGCACATTGGGTTCTTGAGGAGCGTCGTGGTGAAAGGAAGCAACCATATGGTATTCGAACACTACTTGGTTGGACATTCATTGGACCAATGGGCAGAAAGAAGCGTGGAGGTAACAGCATCAATTTTATTAATGTTGACCAAGTCTTGGACTCTGATTCCCCAATTCAGTGTCTCGAACCTATAACTTCTCAGCTTCATCGCATGTACAATGCAGATTTCACAGAGTCCTTGTTTGATACCAAGGCATGTATGTCGCTGGAAGATAGAAGAGCAAAGGCGATCATGGACAGTTCAGTTTGTCTGATTGAGGGTCACTACCAGCTGGCTCTTCCTTGGCGATATGATGATCCCTGCTTACCCAACAACAAATGGTCTGCTCTAAAGAGGTTGAAGCTACTGAAGAGGCGTCTATTGAAAGATCCTGCACTTATGAAGAAATATAAAGACACATTGGATGGTTACATCGCCCAGGGTCATGCAAGAAGAATGCCCAATGTGGATTCATCAGCAACGAAGTCTGGCTCTACTTGGTATTTACCTCATCATCCAGTAATCCACTCGAATAAACCAGAGAAGGTGAGAGTTGTTTTTGACTGCGCTGCCAAATACCAAGGCACATCTCTTAATGATCAGCTTCTGCAAGGTCCTGATCTAAATAATACCCTTGTGGGAGTACTTCTTCAATTTCGAAAAGAGCCAGTTGCCATTGTCGCTGACATCAAGCAAATGTTCCATCAAGTTAAGGTGAAGAAGGCGGACTGCGATGCACTAAGATTCTTATGGTGGCCGGAAGGAGATTTATCTAAAGATCCAGCCGATCATCAAATGTTGGTGCATCCATTTGGTGCCACATCTTCACCAAGCTGTGCAGCATATGCTCTGAAGAGAACTGCAGATGACAACAGAAGTAATTATGACACTCATATTGTGGATACTGTTTATAGAAACTTCTACGTCGATGATTGTCTGAAGTCTGTTGCTAGTGTTGAAGAAGCCAAGGAACTGGTGAAACTGTTGCCTGAAATGTTAGCTAAAGGAGGTTTTCATCTAACAAAATGGATATCCAACTGTCAGGAAATCTTAGCACTGATCCCAGAAGCTGAGCGTGCTTCTTCAGTGATGAATCTAGATATGGAGAACTTGCCGATTGACAGAGCTCTTGGCATCCAATGGGATGTTGAAAAGGATGCCTTTAACTTCAGAATTGGCGACAGACTGAAAGAAGAGACACGCAGGGAGATGTTATCATTCGTGGCTTCAGTCTATGACCCACTTGGATTCGCTGCCCCCTTAGTTTTACCGGCAAAACGAATCTTACAAAAATTATGTCGTGTTGGATATGGATGGGATGAAAAGGTACCAGAAGATCAACTGTCGAATTGGAGAGAATGGAGGAAAAAACTACCTACTTTGATGACACTAGCTATACCTAGATGCTACAAACCAACTGGTTTCAGTCAAATACAAACAGTGGAACTCCATAATTTCTCTGATGCCTCCTTAGGAGGTTATGGGGTTGCATCTTACCTGCGGCTGATAGATACAAATGGTACAATTCATTGCAGTTTGCTGATGGGAAAGTCCAGGGTCGCTCCGCTCAAAGCCATGACAGTACCGAGGCTTGAACTAACAGCAGCTACAGTTGCAGTTAAGGTCAGCAGACAAATTCAAGATGAACTTCAACTCCCAATCCAGAGAACCCTATTTTGGACAGATTCAACAATAGTCATCCAATATATTCGCAACATGGCAACACGATTCCAAACCTTTGTCTCTAACCGCCTCCAGATTATTCACGATGCTTCATCTCCATCACAATGGTACCATGTCAGTTCAGAGTTCAATCCAGCAGACCATGCATCACGAGGAATAAAATTGAATGGTTCTAATGAGGCAGCAATAACCACATGGTTCCATGGTGCAGCATTTCTATGGCAACCTGAATCAGAATGGCCAGGCCAACCTACTGACCTACCAGAAATTGATCGTGACGACAAAGAGCTGAGAAGGAAGGTCCAAGCAACAACCATTACCCAGTGCAATACAATGGGTACAGATGTTTGGAGTCGTTTGCTCCATCAATACTCCTCTTGGTATAAATTACAAGTGAGTGTTGCATGGCTCATCCGGTTTAAGATGTACTTGAGAAGATCTGCCTTATTGAAAATAGGCCCGTTAACAGTTCATGAACTTTCCATTGCTACCACTGACATTTGCAGAATTGTCCAACGAAGTTCATTTCCAAGAGAGTTTGCTTCACCGCAAAAGATTCTGAGTGAGAAACCCGACTCTGAAAGTTATGTCAGTCCACTGCGAAAGTTAAACCCTAAATTAGAAAATGGAGTCCTACACGTCGGAGGACGACTAGTGAACGCACCCATTAGTCAGCAAGCTAGACATCCAATTATATTACCTCGCAATCATCATGTGACTGAGTTGATCGTTCAACATTACCATGAACAACAAGGACATGTTGGCCCAAACCAAGTGTTGTCAGAGATACGACAGAAGTTCTGCATTGTTCATGGACTAGCTACTGTAAAGCGTGTGATTGGTAGGTGTATTAAGTGTCGTCGATGGAATGCACAACCCGGGAATCAAAAAATGGCTCCACTTCCTGCAGCTAGAGTGACACCAGGTGAGCCACCATTCTCCCATGTCGGGATAGATTATTTTGGACCACTGTATGTTAAGTACAGAAGAGGTACCATTAAACGATATGGATGCGTGTTCACCTGCCTGGCCATTCGGGCTGTTCATATCGAAGTGGCCCATGATTTATCCACAGATTCCTTTATACAATCTGTGTGGAGATTTATTAGTCGGCGTGGACCACCTACACATCTCTACAGTGATAATGGTACCAATTTCCGGGGAGCCGAGACTGAGCTGAAACAGATGCTTGCTAAATGGAACCAAGCTTTTATTAACGGTAAACTTAGCAGAAGAAATATTCAATGGCATTTTAATCCACCAGCAGCAAGTCATGCAGGTGGAGTCTGGGAACGGATGATTCGTTCGATAAGAAAGATTCTTCGATCTTTATTAGGGAACAGGTTAGTGGATGATGAAACGCTACTCACTTTCACTACAGAAGTGAAGAAGATTCTTAATAATCGACCACTAACACATTTATCTGATGATCCAGATGATCTTGAACCACTCACACCAAACAATTTACTTTTGCTACGCCCAAATCCTTGTACGTCGGTGAGTGAAATCATAGAAGAAAATGGTCATCACAGAAGAAGAACCGAAACTCAACATCTTGCAACTGAGTTTTGGAAACTGTGGGTACGTGAGTACTTGCCAACTCTACAAGAAAGGCAGAAATGGTGCAGGCCGAAAAGGAACCTATCCATTGGTGATTTGGTACTTGTTGTCAATGAAAATATTCCTCGAGGTGAATGGCCTTTGGGAAAAGTCGAACAGACCTTTGCTGATCGATTTGGTACAACTCGTCATGTTCTTGTGAAGACTTCCACTGAATGTTTACGGAGAGATGTGCGCAAGCTCTGTTTATTGGAAGGCAACAAGGATCACAAGACTGTGATGGAAAGACAAGATGGAGTAACTAGAGCAGCAGAGATCGGTGCAGAAGACACCAAGGAAATACATGAACAAGTAGATGGATGTGATCATTCGATGCCACGTCGTAGTAAAAGACTACATCACAAGAAGAATATAGAACAAGGAACCTTTGTTGAACAGAACAATGATTTTTTCTTTTCATGTACACGATTCAATTAGTTGTCGGTTCTGCAACTTTAAATTTAGAAAGGCTCCTCGTGACGTGCGCCTTTTGGGGGCGGTGTGTAAGTTGTGCAAACCTCCCCTCTGATTGGTTATTGATTACATAGTTAGATTCCTTTGTTTCACCTGTTTGACCTGTGGTGAACTCTGGGCTAGGCAGGCTATTGTCTTCAGTTCAGCATGTGCTTCTGAAGAGTGAAGACGTCTCTGTGTCTGCTCTGAATTGCCCTGCCGCATTGGGTTTTCTGAAACTTGCTAGGTTTGCTAACATTTGTACACCGGTCCGGGAAGGTGCCACTAAATGAGGTAAGGAAGGTTTTCTTTTCATTGTTGGCATCATTGGCATGAAATTATTGGCAGTGATTTGTTACAAGTTTGAGTACTCGTATGAACTCGATTTTATCACTCGTACTTTGGGTTATTATTGCAAGTCTGTAAATGTTAGTATTCGTTAGTATTCGTTAAGACTTATTTCTTGAAAATTGTTTTGTTATTTGTACTATTTGCCACCCATTTTTTGTGCCCAAACACATTGCGTACATGTGGTCAGCTGCACGTTTAATAGAGCACATGGTATGCAATGTGTGCTTTGGCTCGTCAAGATGGTTGACAAATATTTCAGTTAGCATTGTTATTTATTGTTACATATTTTATTTGCCGTATATTTATTGGTTGTATCGCTCGACTTTCTGCACATTTTAAGAGAAATGTATATTTAATTTACTGTACATTTTATGATAAGAATTGTTTGATTTACTTCGAATATTATAGTTTCCCTATTTTGTTTTGTATATTTTAGAACCATATTCTGGAGATGTACTAACTTGTTTTGATTCCGTAACGATTGACCATATGGAATAAATATACGATATAACCAGAGTACGCGTTTCTAGTTGGTGGCGTAAGACTGTAATACCTGTGGGAGCTTGTGATGCCTACAGGTGTGTTATTTGGAAATAAATCACCAATGCAACTGATACCCTTATTGGCAATTGTAGGGAAAAACACAGATTTGTTATCAATTAGGATATCCTTGTTGTTCCAAATTATATGATGTGATATTTGATTTTTAACATCTAAATTTTGAAGAGTAGACCAAGCTACCAAGGCTTCACGATAAAATTCGGACAGGTTGATTTTCAAATATTCAAGTCCGTAGTTACAACTAAATATTAAGTTGCCTCCAACAGGCTTTAACCTTTTTAAGAATAATTGTTTCCATGCATGGGTCACTGAAGGGTCAAAGTACCTTTTCAACCACATTATACGAAATGTATCGTACATTGTAAAGATATCAGGGGCTTTCAAGCCACCTTCTCCTATGTCTGCAATCATAACATTGCGGGCCACCCGGTCATGACCTTGCCAAATAAAATTGAAACACTTTCTATTTACCTCAAGTAAAACTTTCTTTGGTACAGAGACCATTCTCATAAGATACACAAACTTTGATATAGCAAAGCTCTTCACAATCTGTATTCTACCAATTAAAGTTAAATTTCTTTGCTTCCACAGATTCAAGGTTAACTGTAAATTTTCCATTGGCTTGGCGTAATTTAAAGTAGCAGCCCAATTTGTATCATAGGAAACATAAACACCAACAATCTTGATTGGCTCCTTAGGCCATTTAATACCAAAAGGTGTGTCTTTTCGACCTTTCCAGGGCCCAAGCCAAAGAGCTTCAGTTTTTTCTGTGTTTACTTTTAACCCTGATACTTTTTGGAAGCAATTCAAAAGCTTAAACAAATGTATTACAGAACATTCATCTTGCAGGAAACATGATAGGTCATCAGCAAATGTTACATCTGTTACAAGTTCATCACCCAACTTAATACCTTGAATATTTGGATTTGCCCGCATGGAGATTAAAAACACTTCCAGCGCCAGAATAAACAATGTAGGGGACAAAGGGTCTCCCTGTCTGACCCCCTTCTGAACTTTAAAATAACCCGTGGTAAAACCATTATTGATAATCGAACTTTCCACGTTACAGTAATACGATTTCACCCAACGAATTAATGATGGACCAAAATTAAAAGTTTTCAGGCAATCAAACAAAAAAGGCCACTCTAAAGAATCGAAAGCCTTCTCAAAATCAATGGCAACTAAAATACCTGGGATATTATTCTCATCAGTACTAAGGAGTACCTCCTCAATTAACCTAATTAAATCCGTGACGTCCCTCCCCTTAACGAAAGCTGATTGTGTATAGTGAATAAGTTTTGGTAAAATCTTTTCCATCCGCTTTGCAATACAAAGAGAACCAATTTTAGCATCTATATTGATTAGCGATATTGGCCGCCAACGTAAGTAAGTAACGTTCTATTCTCTCCCGTTATTGATTTCACTGTTACCATGGATCAGTAGAAGATATGGCGCAATTACGGCAGAAAATGGCACACTATTTGAAGGGCTTGTGCAGGTGGTTCTGTCGCTCGCAACGTGATCTCGATATTTAAGTTTTGTTATGTGTCACCGCGTTTTGACTTGACGGGATAACAACGATAGTTTTGAGTAGTCGAAACCAACACAATTCGCGCTCGTCATCACGTGGCATATTTAACCAGTAAGAAGAACTCACCTGAAGACTGCTACACTTCCGGTTTATCATTTTGTCCTTGAAAACATTAGACATAAGAAAACTTACTCTGAACTGTTGTAAGATGTGATGACGCCCGCTACTTGTTGTTCCGGACACTGTAGATAAAATACTGGATACAGACACGTCGTTATTAACGACGCACCTAGATAGAAACGCGTCATGCCTACGACTTTCCAGTTAAACTTGTTTATTATCCATCCACCAAGTAAAGTTCCTCCAGCAGCGCCAGGTATGGACGTCACAGCTGAAAAATGAAACAAGTTATTACCGCCATACACGAAACTTTTTTTTCGTGTTGGGAAATACGTTTACACTCTCACTACTGGTGTTACAATAGGGGGACAATAGTCAAAATGAACTCACCTAATATCAGACCAGCCTGTGACGATGTAAGGCCGAATTGGTTTTCAATAAACTTGAGGATAAAAGGAAGAAACCCGACTATCACAAATGTTAAAGCTGTTTTACTGATGGTCATAAAACAATAATAGGGGTTCTTTAAAAGCATTTTAGTTGATGGCCACAGGTCGTTCCATCCTTTTCCAAAGTCTGTATTTGCTTGTACTAATTCGGCGTCGTCACTGTGGTGTGCCTGCGACTGACGCTCATTCTGAATGTCTTTCGTTCCTGGGTGAAACAGGAAAAAGGAAAAAAAAGGAAAAAAGAAAATGTGATATACCGGTGTATAAATACGTTAAATGTATTGGTTGTTCGCATGACGTGGTTGCATTTATAGTCCTACGTGCTGATATTAATGAGTGGATGACTTTTATAGTATACCTGGTAATTCTGGAGGAAACGCCCCAATCGGTATGGCTATGAGCCAGGCTAGAATCCATGACAATACGAAGCCGATCCACCAGGCACCAACCCAACCAGGATCTGTATTATCAATCGTCACACTATAATAAATGCATATTATATTAGCATAATTCGTATTTTTTTTATGAAGAGTGTTGCGGTATGCGTGATACAACTGAGGAATTAATAGCGTGGTGTTTTTATTATGTGTGCGCTGACTGTAGGAATGCTTGCCAAGCACACACTCAAGGAATGTATTGTTTGTTGTTTTGGAATCACAAGGCGCTGCCTCTGAAATGAGACATGCCGAAATGAGACATGCCTGTAAATATTAAACTCACGGGCATTTCTTATAGCTTAGACGTGCCCACGCCTCGCAGCGTACACGTAGCAACTATTAGTTGTAGCATGCTTTACGAAAGTTTCTATGGTCTGTGAAGTGTAATGAGTTTGTCCTCAGTGAAGACAAAATGTTGAAATGTCAGAAATAAATAAATAAATATTTATTGCTCAGCTGCATGTGCCAGTGGAAAGAAACACGTTACTCACTCGTCTTGGTGTAGTGGGTCCACATAAATAGTGAGGAAGTATGCACCGACCAGATATCCAATGGTAGGTCCAAATATTGAGAGTGCACTCAGTATACCTGTAAGAGTAATCACAATAATATTATGCTATTAAGGAATAAACAGCATGCGTGAAGTAGTTGAAAAAACAAACAATTGTTTTGTCCATAGATGTATATTATGACAATCGCCGACCACTTTTATGACCATGTTTTTAAGTGTGGTTTCGACACATACACCCAAGTACAACATATAATTTTAGCCAGAAATGGCAAGTTTGTGACAACAGCAAAACAAATCTGTAACGTGTTTGTGTCATATCCAAAAAATACGTTGAAACTAAATTTCTATGGCATTTCAATATCTACAGCTAAGTCCATAATAAGGACAGGTCTAATAGAGTACATTCACAGTAAAATTGTGTAACACCCAATATACAAGTAAGACTAAAAAACACGGTCGCCATTTTAAGAGAATTGTATCACGCCACGAAAAAAAACCCACCAAAATTCTTAACAATAATAAATTGGAGAATCATGTTTCTGTCATGTCTATTTCAGTTTGTGGATCAGCAAAATGAAAAATTATTAATTAAGACCAGACATGGCTTCATCATGTAAATCATGTACTTAGATAGTTACTGCATATACCGTACTGTGTTGAATACTAAGCCAGAATTATAAAAAAGTCGGAATTAAACACGATTTGAACTGTCTAATAGGTGTAAGGGGTGACATGTTATTAGCATATTCATAGGCTGTCACCGGAATAATAAATTTTAGACATGTTTACTGGAATAAAGCCGTTTATTGACACTTAATATTGTGAGGGCATGATTCAAAGATTTAGTGACATTACCTAAGTACCAGGACGCTTTTCTGTGTGAAGCATTCTCATCAGAAAATGCATAGCCAACCGTGTAAATGGGTGATGCACCAATTCCATGGAGTATCTGGGCGAATAGGAAGACGAAAAAATAATATGACAGGTCTCCCTCGCCCCCTTCCTCTATGCAATCATGTATTATTTTAGAAGTATTTCTACCAGGCACGCATAGAGTGTCTTCGTCTCCGTACGCAGCGTCGTAATCGTACAGGCCACTGGTGAAGTGTGGGACAGCCCACATTAAAGATCCACACCCCATGATCACAGCTCCAAAGCCAAGTATGTTCGGTTTATTTCTCGTGGCTCCGAAGTACGACACGAAGCCAATGAGAACCATAATGGTAACATCATATGTGGCCGCTATGATGCCTATCGCCGTGCTGCTAAAACCGAACCGAATCTCAATGCTCGATAAACTCATGTACAAAATCCCGCTGATGGCAAACCCCTGTATGAACATTAAAGTTCCCAGTACCGCTGTTAACCAATTGGAAGTCGCACAGGGTTGCAGACATTTTGGTCGCAGGCTGAGCCATCCACAAAGTAGAGATTCTGTCTCAATCTGGAAGCTACTTATTTCCGAAGAAACAGAACCACGTGTGCTTTTGTCAATACTCCCCTTGTCCACATTGTCGTCTCTGTTCTCACCGGAATCTTTTCTCGTCATCTCGGTCTCAGACATTGTTATAGAGAGGAACTGATGAAAGGGAATACATAGTAATAAAATAGCATGACCACTGTATACGCTACAAGAGTTTTGGATTGTGAATGGAGAAATAAAACATTAGCTCGAGTGCATAGTATGTCTACGGAATAAGAACATCAATTACTGCAGAACGAAATGTGTTGTGAGGTTATGGAATAATATCTACTTTTACTACAATATAATATATATTTGTAGGCAAAAAACTAAATTTATTCATATTTTTAGTTTAGTTTTTAAAAAGTTGTTTGACAGTATTACATATTTCCAAAGTATGAATGCAACTTCAAGGAAGACATGTCTTATATCGGTGGCAGCGCATTCTAATTTATATTCAAAGCGATTTACGTCCAAGGCGTTAAACACCCTTGACAGCCACGTACAGGTGCAACAAACAATGTAGCGCCTTCCGCACTACTCCCGACACGCGTTCCGAGCAGCACAAGACTCGGTCATGTCGCCCTTTTTGTGAAAACGGCATGTGTGAAAACCGTAGCTGCAGTCCTCACGTACAAGAATCGAGCAAGCTATTACGTCCTCTGTTGTATGAAGAACCCGCTAAATAAAGTTTGCCTTCAATGTTTACTGTTATATACGTATATTTTATGATAAAATTACATTTGCACATTTAAGCAAACCTAACGAATGGAGGACGCACTATTCGACTCGCTGAAGCTATATATACATTATGTATGTATTATACAAACACAAAGCATGTCAAGGTTTACGTGACACCGGAGATGTAATATGCCGATAACCACGGTGGGGTGAGCCATAACTGTATGTAATAAAGGTTTGGAAAGGCGACCAAACCACAAATATGCCCACACTCTTACAAAATATAATTCACAAAACACACTTGATTTGAACATAAATCGTAGTTATAAGACGTATAATTGTGGCTTTTCAATTTTCGATTAAGTCTACGCAGTAATGGGACACTGACGCCAGCTAATGGTGGCATATTACCAGTCGATTCCTGTTGTTTTAATTTGTATTACATAAGTATACCTCAGACCATGTATATTTTCCGTAGCTAATCCTGCAAATTATCATGTGGAAGTTATCTGCTATCTCATATGATCACAAATAAGTCAAACTGTTCATATTTTGTTACGCATTTATCGTGTCATATGTACCCGTGAGTTGTTAAGTAATACTTGATTGTACATACCTGGAGTCTCACAGCGATACTAACGTAGCCGACTCATCGATGGCTGTGTCTAGACACGTTGTATGTGCGTGATATAAGGTTCAGAGGTAACCGTTATTAATCATTTTTAGTACTGCCGTTGCTATGCTCTGTTTTGCTTTGTTTTGCTTTGCTTTGCTTTGCTTTGCTTTGCTTTGTTTTGCTTTTCTTTGCTTTGCTTTGCTTTGCTTTGCTTTGCTTTGCTTTGCTTTGCTTTGCTCTGTTTTGCTTTGCTCTGCCCTGTTCTGCTCAGCTCTGTTTTGCTTTGCTTTGCTTTGTTTTGCTTTGCTTTGCTTTGCTTTGCTCTGCCCTGTTCTGCTCAGCTCTGTTTTGCTTTGCTTTGCTTTGCTTTGCTTTGCTTTGCTTTGCTTTGCTTTGCTTTGCTTTGCTTTGCTCTGCCCTGTTCTGCACAGCTCTGTTTTGCTTTGCTTTGCTTTGCTTTGCTTTGCTTTGCTTTGCTTTGCTTTGCTTTGCTGTGCATTGCTTTGCTTTGCTTTGCTTTGCTTTGCTTTGCTTTGCTTTGCTTTGCTTTGCTTTGCTTTGCTTTGCTCTGCTTTGCTTTGTTTTGCTCTGATCTGCTCTGCTACCAAAGTAACACATCTATTGAAATCAATGGATATCTATAAAAAGCCGTCCTGGATCGAAAAGTTGTCAACCATAATATATTTTTGACGCGATGGTGTTTTTGTTTATTATTATTTCTTAACTTTGACATGGCTTCAGAATTGTCAACCTTGACAATGACAGCCTTGATCAAAAAGTTGAAAAAAACATTTCAAAGTGAAACACAGTAAAACGTACAGATGTGGTTTTATGTTGTAATATTGACCGGCGTTCCCAGATGTACTTACCACACAGCTAAACGCTAGGTAGAATGTCACGACCGGTAAGTTTCTACAAAATCGGGAATTTGAAGTATAATTCAAGTACAGTATCAAACATATTCCACCAAAGGAATGAGTATGATCTTATAATACATGTACGACCATAGTACACAAATAACAATTAAAATGTATGTGAATTGTTAGTAAATAATGATTGCTATAATATCAGAGAAGTTCGCGCAAACTCTTATTCATATTTAGAAACTTGTATTAAATTATTTAAATGTCCTAAAAGCATTTCAAATTGCAGAATGCAAAATTGAGTGTGTTGATCTTATAGACATGTGTTTACAAGTCATTGATGCCCTAACATCTAAAACTTGGCATCAAATATACATATATACTCGTTTAAAGCGGGAGGGTCGTCACCTGCGCACGCACGGAAATTGACTCCCAATCGACGATAACAACACACGCTAAAACGCAAAGGCTCGTGGGTAGACGCTTGGTGGGATGTCACGACTGGTAAACCTCAATCTCAAGCTCTTTTAAATTCAGTGGAAAACAAATTCTTCTGAATTAATGACTATGATCACATGTGCGCCTATAGTACACAAATAACAATGAAAAATATATGTGAATTGTGAATACATACAGATTACTATAATATCAGAAAACTGTCGCGATTATTCAGAATATTTTATTAGTTATTCAAATGTTTTTAAAAGCATTTCAAAATCGCGGATCAACATGAGTTTGTTGATCTTAGAGACAGGTGTTTACAAGTCATTGATGCCCTAACATCTAAAATGTTCATCAATGAATCGACAGTAAATGCTTTTGTGATCTGTGGTAGTCACTGTATTTGCAAGAGATTCGTTATCTATAAATGAAGATATTATTGTAGAAATAGTCGATAATTAGATCCTTGAAAATGTGTGTGATGATGTTTTATTTCAAAAGGAGGATGTTGTGCCACATATATGATTTATTGAACGGATTCTTGAAATATTTATTGAGAAAATAGTTTGCAAACAAATCTCTGATGTCAGTCTTACAAGTATAATCCAAGTCTGCTTAATACCACACCCAAATGAAAGCTGTTTCTAAAGATGATCAATTATAGTTCGAAGATTTAGAAGTAACCGATTGGAAATGAACAACTGAAGAGGCAGTTAGTGTGAAGGAGATCAATTACCTTCATTTCACACGCAGAAGCTTTCATGCCAATTCTACAGAGATGTAGTCTATATGAACCAACAATTGAGATATGTAGCCAATGATACAGGAAGTACTTTTATTGACAATAATAATTTCCTGATGAAAGGTGAATCAGCTGATAGATGACAAGGTCTAAACTTTAAGGGGACAGCACATCTCCTGAAGAGTTTTGCAGTCTATACACCAGTATTCAATGCACTACCGGATGACAGTTCGAGTGGAAGAAGATGGTCACAACAAGCATATCAACCCAATGCTATATATCCAAGATCAGATAACAAGAAAATTAGTGTATGTCGACATGGAATGAAAATTACATGTAGGAGCTGTGGTCAACAAGGTCATAAGGCCAAGTTCTGCTGGGTAAGATATGATTAAAACAATGGCCAAGAAGAGTGTGCCGGTGAAAAGGAGACTCTTATAGAATATTTAAACCAGGACCAACTGGGCATTAATGAGACTTTTAGGAATGATATAATTTTACCCGAAATGCCACAAACTCAAATGTTCTCTTTGATAAAGTAGTGAAAACTCAAAGCCATACATGCATGTTCAGTAGTGTTTCATCTAACAGTCCTAACTGCCATAAAGCTACCCATAAAACAAGACGAAAGACCAACAAATCAAAATCACTTGCTTCAAAATTAGGATATGTAAATTGCAGAGGGTTGAAGTCTAAAGAGCATGCATGAGCTTAGCCCCTTGCTTAGGGAACTAAATTTGGACATTTTTGGAGGCACTGAAACCTTCCTAAAAAACAATAAAACACCAGTTGTAAAAGGTTACAAATAGTTTGGTAAAAACCGTAAACTAAAATTTAAAAAGGGCGGTGGGGGAATCGGTTTTTTAGTTAAGAATAATTTCCAGGTAATAGACGATAATTTATTCCAATCACAGGATGATGATATAGAAAGATTATGGATCAGATTAAAAGTAGGTGTAGGGCAAACATTGAGTTTATGTGTGGCATATGTTCCCCCAGGAAAGACAAACAAGGATGGTCTTGATGGACTGTACCATGAATCATATAGTAATATTAGTAATTTAGAAGGATCAAATGATCAGTATCTATTGCTAGGGGATTTTAACGGTAGAATTGGGAATATTTCAGGTGATAAAACGGTAAATAATAATGGTAAAAAAATAATTTCATTAATAAATAATTTTGACCTTTCATTGCTTAATAATAGTGATATTAGCATTGGTAAATGGACATGGTTTCGCCATACACAACAATCGGTCATAGATTATATGTTACCAAATAACAGCTTTAAGTATAATGTAACAGAGCTGTTTGTAGATGAGGATAGAATATTTGATATCGGTAGTGACCACAATATTATGTATGCCACTCTAAACATTCCAACTTTAAAACGAGACCACAAAATAAATAAAACACAAAAATGGGATATAACTGGCAACTAATACAACAAATAAACAATCAGCATGTGATGAAGTTTGGAACCAGTGGTTAAATAATACAATTGTCACATGTCGTGATGTTATAGGGAACAAAAATTACATTAAGTACCGGTAGTGCTAAACCATGGTTTGATCAAATTAAAAGTGCAATAAATGAAAGGAAAAATCAAATAAAAAACACAGAGAGTGGGTTAAAGAAAACAGCAGTTACCATGACAATGAAGGTAAAATATTATGGAATAAATATCTAGAAGATAAAAATAATGTCCAAAATCTTGTAAAACAGAAAAAAATTGAAAACAAAGTTAAACAGTGTATTGAGGTTGGTAAATGTGGAGGTAAATCAACTCAAAAGTACTGGTTAATTCTAAAGGGTCCTAAACAAAGAATATATTCTTCAGTTGTTCTTGACCAGGAACATAATTAATCATCGAAAAAGATAAAGTTAAAAATGTTTTGATAAATTATTGGGAATACTTGGGTGAAAGAAGTCATCAAAATTTGGATGAGAAAGATAGTTTTTTCCAAGAATCAAAAATGTTTGAAAAAAAAGTTTTAGATTCAATAGCCAAGTATGAAGACGATTCATCACAAAATGTAAATAATAACTCCGTAAAGGATGAACAAATAAATAAAATAATATCAAATCTCAAGAATAATAAAGCTGCAGGGCCAGATTGTTACTCATAAATTTTGAAAAATAACAAAATAAAAGATACAACTGAAATGTTACATGTTGACTATGACAGTATGTTGTATGAATAGTTATGTAGTGGCGGAAATGTGTTTGTCGGGAATCTATTTATATGGATGGACGTACATGATTTTCTTTTTTTCTTTTATTAAACATATTTTTTATTTCATCAAGGTAAAAAATATATACATTTCCGACATGTTCACAAATAGCATAATGATAGCATACCAAAATAGTCTTATAGATAAATGCATTTTTGTTTAACGTGCATATATAATTTTAAATTACCATATTTATATTTGCAGTAGATAATCCGTTTCTAAAACACCCTTATGTATACACTGTTTACATTAGTATGATACAAATGAAACTGGTGTGTAATGACTACGGAGAAACTATCCCCCTGTCCCTTCGTGTTGTGTTTTTCATCAGAACCAAGATGAGAAATCGCGATTGTGATGTTATGTAGACTGGGTCAAAGTTCCGAGGTCAAGTAACTGTTTATTAGCGGATGGTGGTAAAGCACAACAGCGGAGCCACTCTGGTGATGACACCCAGTAGCCATTTTTCAGTGGGTACAACAACAACAACAACAACACGGCCTTTGCGCGTGTGTAAGAACTTTGCTCAATTATGCAATGGTTGCCACTGACCCAGTTTGGATTATATGGCTTTATGAACTCAAACTTGACATGTGCACCTTATTAAACTTGCCCGTTCAACAGTTCAACATCATCTATAAATTATTGATATTACATTATATAATGATGTGTTTGAGCACGAGAGATGGTTCTTCTTTAGTGACAACAATAGGGTTCATCGTACCGAGGATATACGATAGAACTCCTTTAATAAATAGCTATAGTTCTTGGCAACCGACATAGACCCAGTTTTATAAAACACACAGATCAGCACCTGTGAATTCCGAATGAAAAACTATTTTGCATACATGTGTGGCAAGGACGTTATATAATGCCGGTAGTTAGCACTTGAATAAAAACGGGGCAACGTAGAAATTTAATGTGGAGGGCTCACGATTCAATGACAATTCTGACAAAAATGTATGCTAAATATCACAACAATATTTTTTTGTTGATATTTCAATTATTGGATGCTGAAAACGTCAATCTTATAAGCATGTCTCGTGTCGATTATTCAACGGCGTGAAATATCTTGTACGGCGGTTTAGAAGAAGCATTGCCAGATAACGGCATATCAAATGTAGGCGATTGTCCTCAAAAATTCATGAATTAGTTTAAGACAAATTCTCAAAATGTCAAAAGGTATTAAAAAAACTAAAGTAGAAGTTATTATCAAGAAATGAACAAATCTGATAAGAACCTTCAAAAGTACCAAAGGAAACCTAGAAACGCATTACGTATATATTTATTACACAGAGTAGGTCAGAGTCTACGTGACACAAACGATTAAATGTCACGATAACCAAAGTTGCGTGAGCCATATTTCTTTGTAATAAAGAATAGGACAAGCGACTAAACCAACAGCATGCTCAATACTCGTACAAATTCACAAGAGACGCTTGATTTGCACTATAATCGTATAAGAAATAAATTTATGGTATTCGATTTTTGATTGCGTCTACGCAATAAGGAGACTGTGATGCCAACTAATAGCTAGAATATTATTATTACATATTTATCGTGACAAATATAATGGTACGTTGTTAAGCAATACGTAAATATACAACCCTGGAGTCTCAAAGTGTCTAATCGTCGATGTCTATGTTTAGACAAGTTGTATGTGCGTGATAACAGGGTTCAAAGGTCAATAACCGTCGTCAATTATAACATGTTAGTTTGGGGGCCTATACCACTTGTGATCATTACTTGTGATAAATCACCACCGAGATTTCCGGCGGTAACACACATACATTTACTTTTCTAAATGACCATTCTAGAAAAGTGATGAAGGACTGTTTCTTCATCTCTCTGGCTGCAAGTTTCACATCTAATGAAATTAATTAATATCTATTTAAAGCCGTTTGGGATCATAGAGAAACGAGCAAAGTTGAAATTTGCATACTTATATTAAAACCAGGGCAATTCCGAAGGTCGTATTTGTATCTTATTGCCACGTAAATCATCCGGTATTATGGTAAATAAGTTTAACAAGTATGACAATTCTACTGAACGTGGCACCAAGAATATAGATACTCGTTTATTAAATTATATACCACACGAATCAACACTGAATGTGTTGATATCATATCTCTACCGTTAGCACTTTGCTATAAATGGGGCGAGCAGTTTTAATCTCACGAATTATATTACTGCCATCGCGAAAATGCAGTTTGTGAGCATTTACAGTAAGGATGCATCGGAAACATAACCTAAAATATTAGCTGTACCATTGGAACCGCGACTACTAAGTTGTGCTATGAAGCTCGAAAAAGCAGTGTGAATTCTTGACACTGCCATCGGAATCACGGCCCCTTGTTTTGTTGTCACCATCGAAAATAGAGATTTCCAGCGTCACTTAGTGTTACAAGAAAATGCTGTTTTGACGGTTCATAGAGGGTAAAGCTTCATGGAGGCGCTGTGCTGTACATATATCTTAGTAAATACTAAGCGATTTTGTTAGATGACTTTTGTAAGTTTTCACAATGATCATACCTGCGAAAGCGATCGTTCTATTTTTACAGATGACTACTTACGAGTACTCTTCAGCCATTTTTACCGTATTCAAAAACAGCTTTCCCAACTTTGCGAACATTTTTTGCAACAGTTGAGACATCTCTTCCAAGTTGCTTTTTGAACTTTTTCTGGAGGTTTTCATGACTTTTCAGGGCAAGTTTAAAGCCGTTCAAAACAGCTTTTAGAATCTTGCAGACGACTGTTGTGACTTTCAAGCATTGTTATATTGTAATTATTGATTTTGAAAACATATGCAGATATACAACAGGCTTAATCATCATTCAAAACAGCCAATAGCAAATCATATGCAAATGAGGTCATCACAATCATTACTAATTTATGGTTATTTACATGCACACTAGGCCACGAGGCAGAGGCAGTGACCTGGACAGAAACGGACGGCGATATGAAAAAGGTTAAAACGTGCATGTTATTTTAATAAAGGGAATAGTGCATTAATCAGCAACTTTCAAGCAACTTTTTTAATTTTCCGAAGTGACGTTTTCAACATGGTGTTGTTTACACAGGCGGAACGCAGCTAAGCAATACAGAGGGCGAAGCTTCATGGGGGCGCTGTGCTGTACATATATCTTTTCCACCTTTTCCAAGTTGCTTTTTGAACTTTTCCTGGAGGTTTTCATGACTGTTCAGGGCTGGTTTAAAGCTGCTAAAAATAGCTTTTAGAATATTGCAGACGACTTTTGTGACTTTCAAGCATTGTTATATTTGAGTAGCGCCACCAACGGCCCGAAAGCAGTTTTTTATTTTTTATAAATACGGATGTGGTAATTTCCCGCGGTATATTCTTTTCTCTGACAAAAATCTAAATTTTAAAGTTATGATATAACTTGCATGATGCAATTTTATTTTCTTGATCCAGACTTCTTTACTCCAGAATTTCAAAAAAACAACATGCTATAACAATTGTCACTGAGCCAGTGCCACATTTCCCAGTGTTAGAACTTGAACAATTACAATTATTTTTTTGAAAAAAAAAAATCAGTAACATCTATTATGCAGGGCCGGGTAAAAAAATTGATCCAAAACGCCAAATTTCATTTAGTCACTTCATCCATGGATGGAGTGGCGCGCTCCCATTGTATCCAAATGGATCGAATACTACAACACATTATCGCAGCAGAGACACCATGACGCCTTCTCGGTGTGTCAGTGGTTGCACATTATATATCTTGAATGCTTGTATTAACGCAAACCCGTGTACCATGTATGATCCATGTTCAGCATACTTTTTTATTATTCTATTTTTTTTAATTTTATTAATTATTCGTATTTAAATTTATTTATTTTGATTGAATTAACATTATTTTTTGTTTGTGTCGTTTTTACGTGGTTTGAACATTTTGTCATGTTGACGCCCTACCTACATCAGCTCAACGCCCGTGTAAATTTCGTTTAACGAGACCTCTATTCAGCTGATTTTGCCGACCAATCATAGAGCAGTTTACAAAAGTGTTTGTTTTACACTGAAACTTTCATTCATCATGGCTGCTGGTTTTACCGAGTATTCATACAAACAGTAACACGCACATAAATCGTTCATTCACATAGAAATTATGAAATCACAGATTAAAACATTAATAGTTCATGTATGGGTTGATAATAACTCTATAATGTAGGGTACGGGCTTCAATTATTTTGTCTATTTGATTTTATTTTTTATTACTTTTGTTATTAATGCCTTTTTATTTTATTATTTTACTTTGATTTTGAGTCACGCAATTACCAAAACTTCAAAAAACAAATACTAGTCTAAGATAAAAATAAAATAAAATAAATTTACACAAAAAGCCAAAACAAGGATCTTATTTTAATCAGATTGGTAGTGTATCCTGCCAAACGCGATTATTATTTCGACTTGTGATATCGTTGCTTGGAAAAACGCTGGACGGGAATAGCAAAGGACTGGTCCAAGGTATGCACACACGTTGTTTATTGGCTTATTCATAAAAATAAAATAAATGCACAATTAGTTTTTGGAGAAGGGTATAAATTCAATGAAATCTTGTCTCATTTGTGGGAAGTACTTCTCATCCAATCAAAACACCTAGTATCACTCGTCTATTCATTATGTCAGCATCATGAATAAATAATTGATATATCATCATATCTGCATTAGCTGGAAAGCCACACACAACCGTTTTGTACTAACGCCGTCTACTCGGTTTTATCAATGGTCATGTTTGAACACGGGACAAGGGTTATCTCTAGTGACAACTAAGAACATCTCTTTTCGTATAGAGGTCATGACAATACTGTGATGTAGCCTACTTTTATTCTATTTTTATTTGCTTTGTGTATGCGTTGACTTTGAACCTATTCATGATTTTGTAATTACAACACAAATGGCAATGGTATCTCACTGAAAGTTCCCGTGATATTCAAATCATTAAATTACGAATTAAACCGACCCTGCTTATTTAAATAAATGGTTGATGCATTTTTTATTCAAACTCGAACATTTTCTCTATAGATATATTTCTAGACGTTTTTCGACGATTTCCTTATACTATTGGAAACAAATTGTCAAAATAAAATAAATATATTCACCAAAACAATAATTAAGAAGTTATCATCATGAAATGAACAAATCGTATAGGGACCTTCAAAAGTATCTAAATAACGAACATTAACACCGTAGTAGAAGTCATTCGAATGAAAAAAAGGTCTATTTTAATTATCATCAGCTTATTTGCATAATATATAATAGATAATGCGTATGTAAATTAGTCATTTCATTTCATCAACATTCAAATGTCTCTAACGTCTCTGTCAGTGTTAGTCATATCCCTGACACAGGTGGTGATTGCCTGCAGTGTTGAGTCACCTGGCTTTGAATAAAAATAAACCAGTGTACTTTCTTGAACATTCTCCAAATACATTATCAAACTATCTACACGTACCGAATGCTTTTAAGCAAGTCGCACCAAGTTGAATTTTGAGTTCAGCTTGATTATGAAACAAAAAAAAGGCTTAGTCGGAGCTCTGTGCATTCTGTGCATAATAGCAAACTATGTTGAAAACACTGATCATAATAAACGAAAATCACAATGTGCAAAAGCATAGTTATAAATTGTATACACAATCGTTAAAGTACAAGTTCAATTGTACAAGTTTTCAGGCTATTATAACCTGTTTTCTGGCATGGTTTCGGTGATCTCATTGTTCGGATCTGTTTTCGTGTATCCAAGAAGTGACACTGTGCTTCTCTCCCTTTTTATAGCTGAGGTTGTCTCAGTTTCCATCGTCGACAATGGTTCCCCGTTAGCTGAATCTAACTTTTCATCTTTAGATGGCTCTGGTGGTGGTTTGTAAGTTAGAAGACCACCCAGACAACAAAGTACGGCAATACCAGTACCTATAGCTCCGATAACGACAAATTTCAAACCAAACTCGTGGTTATCATATATCCAGCAAGTACCGCTATCTCCACATACCTCTTGCCATAGTAAGCACGAACTGTCAATCACTGCGCCGATAACAATCGGCCCTGGGATAGATCCTGTGAAATGGAATATCTCAATGTCAACGCTAAAATGAAATGAATCGGTCAATACATGAAATATACGATACATTCCGCTGTAACGAATGATTTCTGGACAAATTTCACATTTGTTTCTCGATAACTGATGTAAATGTACTCACCAAAACATCGATAAATAATCGAACACATTCCAAGGGCATGTGACCTCTGCTGATCTGGTACACACCTGAAAATGTGCCCAAAGTTGAAACACATATATGTAACTAACACCTGGCATTTACAATTTTTCAGGCGTCAATCGAAAAATGTGTCTTGACAAGTCTAAGATATTTCGAATCAACATTACACACTGACCTCATTGTCAAAATATTACTTGGGGCCATCAACAAGAACATCATCAGCATAATGAGGAAAAATCCTACAGCGAACACCGGAAGTTGCCAGCAACCATCGTATACGCACTTTCCAGATAGAGCTTCCGGCGAGTCACCACTTTCGTTTTCCGAAAAGATGCAACTGCAGTTGTAATACGTCTAAGAGACACATTTGTACAAATAATTATTAGCTGATTTGAATATATGCTCAAAACTAGTGATTTATATATATTTTATTTATTTGTATATGACACCTCTCAACGCGTGATATTATTATGATAAAGACTTTCCTAAGAGTTGTTGGAGTCGTATACGAATGCTCTTTAGAAGGTAGTTTTAAAATATGTGCATTCCTTGCATTAACGTTATTGCTTTTAGGTAATAGAACTTTTGGAGTAACGTGACTAATCAATATTTAATTGTGTGTATATTATCTATGTTTCGTATACCTACTCCAATCTCACTCTGATTGGTCAAGTGATTCGGTCGCCCTCTTCGGTTTTAAATACCCTACTCCAATCTCACTCTGATTGGTCAAGTGATTCGGTCGCTCTCTTCGGTTTTAAATACCCGGTTTATCATATTTATATGGTTCGAGGCAATGTATCTTATCGTCCCAGATAACTTGAACAGCACACTCCGATTGGCCACTTAATTTGATGGCCATATTGCATTTTTATATTCTGACATTTCTGGTAGTCCAAGCAGACTAAAACTTTCGTGCAGTAACACGAGCATATGGGCTATCAAGCTTGAAAATAAATAATAAAATTTAAGCTTTTACGTAACTTTTGCTGCCATATTTCATTTATCGGAAACCGGTATGTGAGCAGTCACACGGTTTGGTAACCATATTACTTTAACAGAAAATGTCATGAATATTTCGAAACTATATCAGTATATATAGGTCAAATGCATTACTCTTGACAAGCTCTTCACGATATGTCACATGATGCGGTTAGATTGAAAGCAAGAAGGAGGGCAAGTGTTGCTCTGAATTCCAGCTGTCTTAATGCATCTAAAATGTATCATTCTTAAATCCTATCTGTGCCAATAAAATTGTCCATTTTGCATACAGTATGTCATTTGAATGAACGTGAGAAACGCTGATTGAAGCTTCAAGTTTTTATTTTTATTTTATTTTTTATTCATCGGACCTGAAAGTGTAATACATAGCTTGTTTTGTTGAATCAGTTTGAATCAAAATTGTCTTTTTTTGTCCAAGATGACAACTGGTTGCTGCCACTTATGTTCTCTTACGGAATTTATATGTATTATGGTTACTATGTCGACGTTGAAAATGCCTACCTCTCCATCATCCGGGGTATCCAGGCAACCAGCATAACACGCATCAAAATATAGCAGATTATTGGTTCCACAGACTGGATCAAATGTCTCAGTACCAGCACAACCACACACAGAGTTACATGGATGGTTAAGGTTGACTTCGTCAAGATCACTCGTACTGAAAACAATGATGTTTTACTTGTAAAATGACCATAGTGGGGGGGGGGCATATCTCGTAATGGAGAACATCAAGTGTATACAACGTGCACAGCGACAAGAAATTGATGAAAACGATGATATGCCGGAAAGACATCGAACCGGGACACTTGAATCAGGGAAAAGGATTCCCGACTATGAAGTTTAAAAAGAATAAAGGGCGAGGTACTTTCCTTCCCAAACTTAAGGCAAATATGTGTAAAAATAATTGGCAAGTCTGAGGTAGTGGACAGGTGTATATTATGTCCGTCCGAGTCATTTTATGACGCAACTATGGATAGTGCAGAGGCATTTATTTATTTCTCTAGTAATACATTAATACGTGGAAAATCATGAATTGAATATTCGTGGGACTGTGGGTACGTTTGCAAAAGCGATAGAACATTTTGGAAGCGCGTCGGGTACGCTAATATCCCAGCCAATCACAAGTAAACACAGATAATTTAGTCCCGTGACCAGAGAGCGCTTTTCGCGGAATTTCAAGGAGTAAATTTCAATCACTAAGCATTATTTTTCAAGAAAAGAATCTTTATTTGCATTATATAAATTACCAGGTCTAAATATCAGTACTGGTGTGTGCAGCCACAGTCAGCTGGCGCACAAGTGGTGATAACAAAAATACGATATTTACTATATGATTATTAGGAATCTGAAAAAGAGCGTTTCGGTAGAACAGAAGGCGTGATAACGGAAGCGAATGGAACACTATTTGAGAACATATAAAAGTCTCGCGGCTCTATCGCTCTCAGCGAGATCTTGACACCCATTTGCAAACAGGGTATGTACTGGATATTAAGTTTTGTTTTGTGGTACTGTGTTTTTTTAACTTTTAAAATGACAAAAATTACGTCCAAGCCACGGGTAATTACAACAATACTTTGATTTAACCAGTAAGAATAACTCATCTGCAAATTGTTACAGGCTTATCATTTTGTCCCGAAAAATCTCGCGCGAGGTGTATTTAATAATGGAAACGAGCATAAATCATAGTGATATTAAGCAAACTTACTCTGAACTGTTGTACGATGTAATGACGCCCGCTACTTGTTGTTCCGGACATTGTAGAAGAAATATTGGAAACAGACACATCGTTATAAATGATGCAGCTAGGCAGAATCGTGTTGTGCCTATGACTTTCAAGTTGAATTTTTTAATAACCCATCCACCAAGTAAAGTTCCTCCAGCAGCGCCAGGCATGGAAGTCGCAGCTGAAAAATCAAACAAGTTACCTCATTACGCTAAATACGTCGATATAGTTAAGCCAGTAATCAACGAATGAAACAATACATAAACTCACCCAGTATCAGGCCAGCCTGGGACGCTGTAAGACCGAATTGGTTTTCAATAAACTTGACAATAAAAGGAAGGAATCCAACTACCACAAATGTTATAGCTGTTTTACTGGCGGCCATGAAACAATAAAATGGATTCTTGAAAAGCATTTTAGTTGCTGGCCACATGTCTTTCCATCCTTCCCCAAAGTCTGCTCTTGTTTGAAGTAATTCCGTGTCGTCATTGTGATGTGCCTGCGACTGACGTTCATGCTGGATGTGTTTAGTTCCTGGTTAAAACAGATAAAAATAATAAAATCTATGTGATTACCAATACATATATGCGCGTATATACATTTGTTTGTTCGTAATTATGTTCGCATAACACGGTTTGTATTTATAGTTCCACGTGTTGATGATTTACAATTCGATGACGTTTATACTATACCTGGTAATTCTTGAGGAAACGCTCCTACCGGTAAGGATATGAGCCAGGCTAAGATCCATGCTAATATGAATCCGATCCACCAGGCACCAACCCAACTCGGATCTGTATTATCTATCGTCAAACTACAATAAGTGTAAGTAAATATTGACGTGCCAATTGTGATATATAAAAATACAATGAAGGAGTGTGGGAACGATTGGCATGACACGTGCCTACGTTGTTTGCTGCTAGTTAGTTGTCCGTGGCAACTGGTAGACGCCTTGCATTAAACTATTGAAGTATTATAATGAAATAATACGTGGCGGTATAACAGTAATCTGAGGCTTCCAGCAAGCATGCAATTGACACGCTATTTATCCTTAGTTGTATTTAATAATTAAACGCAACACCCTACTTACTCGTCTTGGTGAAGTGGGTCTACATAAATAGTGAGGAAATAGGAACCAACCAGAAATCCAACGGTAGGGCCAAACACGGAGCATGCGCTCAGTATACCTGTAAGCGTAATCACAACTATATTATGCTAATTCATTATAATTAGTGCATATAGAGCATGCGACATAGATTAGAGTAATATAAGATGTATATTATGAAAAGCCCTGACCACTTTCATATTGTTTTTAAAGGGAACCTCAATCCAAACAACATAATGACCCGTAAAGAAAAAGCTCCACAAATGTAGGAGAATGCAATTTACAGTTTTGTTGTATCACTTTTCATTCTCTAGATATTCCACTTTTCATCAGTATTACGTAGTCAGCCATCTTGATTTTCAAGCAAAGGATTATGGGTAAAGTATAACATCATAGAATCTGTTGTCAGAAATTGAGAAAATGATTTCATCTATAACTTCAAAAGTTGAACTTCAAATTGGCTGAAAGTTTAGAAATTGGTAGCATACATGTACTGGTGCCATCCATGCTTATAAAATAGTTGTCATGGAAACATAATCCTTTGCTTAAGAATCAAGATGGCTGACTACTTATTAACGATGAAAAGTTGAATATCTAGAGAATGAAAACTGTCATAAAAAAAGTGTAAATTGCATTCTCCTACATTTGTGGAGCTTTTTCTTTAGGGGTCATTATGTTGTTTGGATTGAGGTTCCCTTTAAGTGTGGGAAACTACCAAAATGTGGTTTCGAGACATACGCAAAATTAACTTCGTTTCCTCGAAAAGTAATAAGCAAGTGCTACACCTTCTCCGGCAAATGAGAAACTCGAATCACATACCTGGACCTTTAGGAAATGGAAATTTGTTTAATTTCATGGAACATGTTAACAAGAAATGACAGACTGATGACCGACAACTTAGCCATTTTAACAACATTGTATTATTCAGGAAACAATAAACTGATAAAATTCCAAATAATCACATTACCAATAGCAAAATGGGAGAAACATATTTGTAACATGTCACTTATGTGAGTTAAAGCGTATTGTATCCAGATCTGAAAGTTTCTAAACTGCTATCTAACATGTCATTTCTAATCTCAGATATCTAAGCTGCCACCGGAATAGTTAAGACCAAAGTTAAAATCATGACATGCTTGTTTACTAGAATAAACACATTCCAAGAAGGTAATAAACATGTTCCTGGTATGTTTGTAACATCTTCATATGGGGAGGGGATGCTCCAAAGACTTACCTAAATACCAAGCCGCTCTTCTGTGAGACGCATTCTCATCAGAAAATGCGTATCCCACCGTATATATAGGTGATGCACCAATTCCATGAAGCACTTGAGCAAATACGAAAACGAAAAAATAATATGACAGGTCTCCCCATTCCTCTTCCTTGCAGTCACTTATTATTTGTGAAGTATTTCTACCAGGCACGCATAGAGTGTCTCCTTCGCCGTACGCAGCGTCGTAATCGTACAAACCAGTAGTAAAGTGTGGGATAGCCCACGTTAAGGATCCACACCCCATGATCACAGCTCCAATGCCAAGTAATTTGGGTTTATTCCTCGTGGCACCGAAGTAAGAGACGAATACAATGAGAACCATGACTGTAAAATCATAGGTGGCCACGATGATTCCTATTGCTGTGCTGGTAAGTCCGAACCGAATCTCAATGCTTGACAAACTCATGTACACGATCCCGTTGATGGCAAACCCCTGTATAAACATCAACGTCCCCAGTATCGTTGTTAACCAGTTTGGAGTTGCGAAACGTTGCATCCATGACGGTCGAAGGTTAAGCCATCCACAAAGTAGTGAATCTGTCTCCATCTGGAAGCTACTTATTTCCGAAGCAACAGAGCCACGCGGGCCTTTGTCAATATTCCCGTTATCCACATTGGCATCTCCGTTCTCACCAATATCCTTTCTCGTCATCTCAGTCTCAAACATTGTTAGTGAGGGACTGAAGTGCAAGAATACATAGTATTAAAGTTGCATGATTAGTATATACACTACAAAAGGTTTATATTGTGAATAGGAAATGAAACTGAGTAAGAATTCAACGTCAGTGAATGACTGCATGGTATACAATACACAAAGTCGTCACTCCATTTGTTATTATATATAACGGATGACAGAATAGGTAAATGTTGCATACTGTTTTTGTGTTTTGTTTTCTAGTTCTAGTTCGCTTTCTAGTTCGCTTTTAATCGAACGCAACGAACAGTGTAGCGCCCTCAGCACTACTCCCTTGCAAGACAAACATTCGTACAGTGCTCAATTAGCGCTTTTGTGTCTAAAAGGCGTCACTTCACGTACAAGAATCTACCAAGCTATTTTGTCCTCCGTTGTAAGACTCGGGGACGATTCTCTTATGCGAAATGTATGAACAATCAATGCGTCAATTCGTTGTGAAAAGAGGGAGGGAGGGAATGGTGTAGGTGCACCGTCGGTGAAGCTATATATACATTGCGTATGTATTATTCACACAAAGCATGACAGGGTCTACGTGTCATCGACGGTTTAATGTTCTGATAACCGAGATGAGGCGAGGCAATACTTTTGTACCATGAACGCATGTAATAAAGATTAAGGCAGGTGACAAAACCGATAATATGCGCACGTTCATATAGCAATATAATTTATGAAAAATACTTGATTTGAACTATCCTAGTTTATAAGACATATAAATGTGGCTTTCTATTTTTCAATTTAGTCTACGCAATAGGGATGGACGCTGAAGGCTGCAGTATAGAAAAACAATTGTACCATGGTATCTGTTAACATTTGACAGTTTTGAGATAACGACTGACATGACAATGTCAAACACGGGTAGTACCCTGGTCAGGATTGAGAAACAATTTGGGCATAATATCCAACAACGCCTGGCATATTATCAGCCGAATCCCATTGTTCTACTTTGTATTACATTAATTAACCCCTGACCATGCAGATTTCCAGCAGCTAATCCTGACAATTATCTTGTGGGAATTATCCGCTATCTCATATGATCACAAATAAGTCAAACAGTCATTACTTCATTACACATTTATCGTGTCAAATATAACCGTACGTTGTTGAGAAACACGTGAATGTACAAACCTGGAGTTTCACAGAAGAACCAGAGATATTGACGTAGTGTACTCATCGATGTCTGTGTTTGGACACGTGGTTTGTACCAGTAAAGGATGACACGCGTGATATGAGGGTTCAGAGGTTAATAATCGTTTCATCACTGCCGTGGTCAACAAACTATCCCAGCGACCTATACTACTAGTACTTGCTATCATTAACTTGTGTTAAATCACAACCGAGATCGCGGCGCGGCGTGTTTGATATGAGTTCCATGCGACGTAAACAACGCATGCACAAACACACTCCTCTAAAGCACGCCGGGGAATCTGCATTCTATGTTGAACGTTTGTTTGGTCATCTCTGTGGCTGCAAGTAACATATCTCATGATGATTGAAACTATTTATAGTTAGAAATTAGTGAATATCATATCAAATCCCCTAAAATAAGACTGATATCATCTTTCAACTAACTCATACCAGCTTACTCATTTTTGTTCTCACTATTCTGTCAAAGCA
Source organism: Saccoglossus kowalevskii (assembly GCF_978046115.1). Lineage (NCBI taxonomy): Eukaryota > Metazoa > Hemichordata > Enteropneusta > Harrimaniidae > Saccoglossus > Saccoglossus kowalevskii. The sequence goes on from NC_140654.1 coordinate 21,988,955, forward strand.
AGAATAACGAACCTGTAAATTATCTTTGGATGTAGCGTAATAATTTTAACAGTTTTTGCGGGTATTTGGGGACCACCAATATCAAGAAATAATAACACACCTTACATACGTGTATCAAATCCATTTTTTACAGGAGTTCATTGTGCTGATTGTCTGGCGTGTTACACGAGTTCATTTAATATACGTATGCTGCTCAATAAACGTTACTATAAGAATATTATCTACGACAACAAATTAGACGCGTTTGTTTAAATAAGACCACTCAAACATACCTCCATATCTCTAACTCTTAATATATAATCTATTTACGCGCTATTATCAGTGAGTTGAGGGTACAATATAAATTAGCTACACAAAGTGTGTAACCATCATAACATTCTGACAATCCTGGTCTGTTCGCCATATATTTGAAACTGAACTTGACAACACCGACGTGCCTACTACTAAGGATGTAATTTAAATAAAGAACAGTGGCCTTCGTGCGAGAATTTGGGGAAGGCGAGCAGCAGGGCGCCTCCCTTTCGGCTGGGAAAAAACGACAAGTCAATTGACAAACCCAGGGCATGTCATGAGGAGATTTTCAAAAGCGCCCCTCACCCGTTAGAACATTTCTGAATCCATCAGTGTATGACTAAACGGTACAATTGAAGTTAATACCAAGCTACTTAATTGCACCAGGTTGGCTAACCAAACCTACACCTAAATGACAGGCAAATCAAAGAGCAGCTTATTTCGTAGCAGGTTAGTACGAATTACCAAAGTCTGCCTTGTATCTATGGAAGTATGACGTACATGTGTTTATATGTATTTTCTCATCACAAACAACTATTTTCATTTTTCCACAATCGATAAACTGTCCTCCCGTGAATTACCGAAATTAGCAAGTTGCACTTCATCCGGGCCCGTCTTACCGAATGTCCATGTCGGAAATTACTCGCTGCCTTTTGTGTCGCCAATGCGTCACTTCTCCATAGTAGTCAACGCATTAATTGTTTCGGAGGGTTCCGTCATTTGATGACACAGCTATGCAACTATTGTAATCACTCGGTGGCTCACATATACCCCCAAAATAGGCAAACCAGTTTGGTCCACAAAATAAATCAGCTGCTTTCCCAAACAGAGTCTGCCACCTGTAGCTGAGTAGCCAGTAGCCAGTCTGATTTGCCTTGTTCGTGTTCTCTGATGAATCAAGTTTTCCAAATTCGTCATACAGCGCGCATTTGAAAACAAACAGCGCGTTTCAGAGGCTTTGTACTATTTTAATGGTCTTGGTATTGAATTTAGAAAAAGATCTCGTGATATGTGCTCGTATTGCATCAACTGCGATTATAATGAATTTTAAACGAAAGCCATCACCATTAATATTCCATTCAGACTAGGTCTGTCCCTAACGAAACGTGATAAAATCGCTATCGCATTTGTTTGTATGTTCATTGACATTGTTGTTATTAATTCTCGATAATATATACCAAAAAAAAACATTCTTATGTTGGACAAACTGTTAGTTCACGTTCCACTGCCTTCTCCATTTGCGGTTACACCTTGTCATTTATAGCCTTAATTTTTAATTAAACGAAAGCATCAATACATGTGTCGTTAGTGTGCGCTATTATTGCGTCAACGAATTCAAAAATGCCTTTGTGCAATGTCGGGATTCTTGTGACGCAAACGAGCTTCAAAACGTTCGGTGTATAAACTGGTGTAGTCAATGTAATTTTCATAAATCGTTTCCTGAAATCATACTCGTAAATTTCACGGCCGTTTTTATAGGAGGAAACAATAAAAAAAAATAATGGAAACAACTGCAACGACATGTTCTGGTCGCGACCGGAGTAAAATCAAATGAATCCCGTAACTTGCATTTTACCATTTGAGATACCGTGATCGTGAATAATATATGCTTGTTATCAAATTGCTTTTATTTTGTGCATGATAGATTTTATATAATCACAAAAGATCTATTTTTGGAGAGAAAGAGTGATTGGTGAAAAACATACACGAAGAATGTGTCGCATAAAATGTGTATATTTCATACGGTTCTTGATATATCATATTGTCATTTAGACACAAAACTAAGCCAGTTTTTGAAAGTTGTCGATTTAGTATCAATATATTTTATTCATTATCTATGGGGTTATATATGAGAAAACCATAATAGTTTTGTACCCTTATTTAATCATGATATCCTCATGAATTAAAGAGGAACTCGTCCAATCACGAAAATGATATCACGGCACTGATATGTTGGTATAATAATATTATGCATAAATATGCAGATTAAGAAGAATACTATCATGCGTGAAAACAATTATTTCTAGCAAAATTCAGATTTGTTCATAGCATCGACCGACCATTGGTTGAAATATTTTCTTATCATAGCCATGTAGCCTTTGTTACACAGAGCGCCATCAGTATCACGTGTGTGATGTTAACAATAAATTTGAGGGCGTCATTACACGTCGGTAAACATGAACATGTACGTTTGCTTTGATCTAATTACAACACGCGTTTGAACTGCTCTCATAACTGAGGGAAAATCGCCGAAGGCTCAACAGCAAATTACCAACGTACTCGAATCAGGTTCATTCGTAGTTGAAACGACCATTTACTTGTGCCAATGCTAATATGGCAACACTGGTGTACTGCTGTTGAATCACTTTGAATCGTGTATTAATTAATTCGGCAATATTGAAAAATATTTCGTGATAACCCTTTCTTTTTTTGAAGAAAATGACACGTAACGAAACGAACCGTTGAAACAATACCCTGAATATTGCCACGTTACTGAGAAACGTAGTATCTGTATATTTATATCATACTGTCTTTTTTAAAAAATAAAATTAAAATTGAAAACAGAAGTAAATTATGAACGACTGTTCAGGTTTCATTAAATAAATAATAAATAATAAATTTGGGAATTATTAGTAATAAGTAATTATTGTCTATATATTGGTTCAATCAAACAGCGTTATGAATCCGATTTATGTAAATGGGATGGATGTGTTTAAGATGAAATGCATACATGGTAGCCATGCGTATGACAGAGACAATCTAACTTTGAAACCCCGTAAACGAGAATTTACCTAAATCATTTACTTATATAAATATAAAGAGTTTCGTGTCATATTTTTTTTTTGGGGGGGGGTCATTTGTCTAGTTAATAACAGTTCGCATCAATATACTGTGCGTCAGCCTCATTTTTTTCCATAGCAGAAATCATCGCAGTGTGTGAGTGGGCGGACGACGACCTAATATAATAATACCCATTCTGACAAACGTATCAGGGAAACACGGCGATATTCTTGACTCGCTCGTCATTATGAATCAGGTATAAACAGAAAACTGTTCATGCGTCGGGTTATTTTAGTTTATTGCAATTTTATAACTCTGAAAATATAAATTCAACAAATGTTTTGCTATTTGTCGTGATCAAAATACGACACAGAGAATTGTGACTGTCACACGCATTGTGACTTTGTGTTATCTGAGACTGGATTTTAAGGGTGGGAGTTTTTTTGAATAATAAGAGCGTGTTATCCGTCTATAGTTACATTGCTTCTCTATGAAAAGATTATACAGTGCATGGCGTATACGTGGATAAGCTGTCGGGTTCGAATTTATAACAAGGCTGATGGTAGCGTCTCTTGGGTATGGCTCTCAGACAGTCTCAGTGACAGGTCTGAGTCTTGTATTTGTGCAATCGACGTTTTGTCTTCACAAAACTATGAACCATGAGAATAGTTTTTTTTTTATAATGATGCTTATTTCAAGTGGTTGGAACACACACCAACGATATCGCCGTTGGGGGCACAATACCAGATGTAAAATATTCATGTTTGTCATTTATAACGTCATACAATTCAACATACATAGGTTAATATTTCCTTCTTTATTATAATATCGTCAATTTAGAGCAATTGTGTTTTTTTCCAATCGGAGTTTGGCATTAAACCATCCAAAATTGTCAACAAAAATAATGATTAGACCCATTTCTGTGGTGGCCGAACCATGTTTTGTTTTACATCGAGGGATATCGACAACTAATTTACACCGAACATTTAATACCGTAAAAACTAACCCAGAAACCAATGTTGTATCGTAAGTTACTGTAAGACCGGATATAGCATTGAGCGTTGTGTTGTATAGCTTATTATTCTTTCAAACAAACGTATACGGTCCTTAATTGAGCTATTTTTTTGGCTGTTTATATATTTTTATATATATATATTTGTAATCCTTACAACACACATGGTGAAGTAGTTGATATCAGTGTTTTCAGGATCCTCGTATCATATTCTTGTATCATTGTTCATAACTTACTTAAACACTTTTTTTATAGTTTACTCTCTGTATTACATGTTCTATTCGAGTCGACAGCAAAATACACCTGTTTCATTGATTGGTTAATAGTTGGGTGAAATGTCGTTCGAAGATACTTTACTTAGTTCCAAAACGAAAAACTGTAAAAAAAAATTGTGTATTTCGATTAATTCCTATAGGGTAATAAAAATTAAAATCGTTACTGTGGAATTCGTTGGATGATCGGATTTCAACAATATCACTTAATTCGTCTCGGTTTAATAGTAAATTATTCGAGGGGAACTAACAGTTTTGTTATTTGGATCTTTTAGAATCATGTCACTCGAAGCCCTATTCTTATGTCATGCTACCCTAGATTAATACCACGTACGAGTATCTAGTCTTTGGTAACGTAGACACAATCAATTTCGATTTCTTTTTTTAATATATTCAATTTCCTTCTTTGGAATTTCAGAAATGTCATCCGTTAAGCTGATATTGGATATATATGTATTGCCATGTTCTTTTTTTAGATTACATCATATAGTAATGTTGTAGGAGCTGAATTGCATAGACGGCAGTATGCAGTGTATTGGCGCCAATTGTACCGTTCTATATATTGCTCTAGAAATAGACAAAGAATATAATAAAACACTGGAATTTATTAGTATGACGGGGAATGAATTCAATGAAGCGATTCAAAATACCTGACCAGTATAAAATATATAAATTTGTTTTCACTCTACTATCAGAGTGGAAAGGCATATATCAACTACCAAGTGTATGTACACCCTGATGTCTGTTTTATTAGTATGTCTATTGTATTGTGGATAGGTTGGTGAATAGACATACAGTTTGGCTTAATGACTGACTGGTTGATGATACTCCAAAATAATGCCGAGTAATATAATGGACTGAATCAACGGATATTAATAACGTTTCATTGTACACGACCTTAGGCGATTCAATTAAGTGTACTCTTGTTCAATTATTAGCAAGCTTTTTTATTATTTATGTTTCTATCGGAATATTAACATCAAAGACCCATTCTCGAATTACGTAAAATATATCTACAGAACGGTAGCGGGAAATTGTCTGTAATTGTGATATTAGATAGTTTTACGTTGGGTAGTTAATGATAATGTATGTCATTATTCAAATTACTAGCAATAGAATGTTATTATTTACCAATTTCCTTTTTTCAATCAGTTATAATCGCCATCAGATTCCATCATTTCGACACCACCAACTGATCAGTCTGTTATTTTGGGGTTACGTCATTTATTCACAGAAAGCGACTGCTACGACAATTTTGAATACTAATCGTCACACGAGACACGATGGGTTGTCACGTGATTACTACCTTATATACAATATAACAATGTGATAAAAATGTAACTACTAACTTCTAAGTCTACAATCTCGGTCGTGGATACTGGTATGCTATGTGCATTTCGTTAGAAGCGTTTTAAAAAAATAATTGTAATCGACTCAATAATCTAAGTATAAATTGTACAACGAGAGGATTAATCTACATAATCCCCTGTGCTCAGATGTAGGTAATGATTTTGCAAAGAATACCTACCGCGAGATTTTGACTACACTATTAGCCAATACCATTTACTATAACCTTATATTGAACCCGTCATCTAGCTTTCTTCGCAATGTGTTTTTTTTTATTTCTTTTTTTTTTATTGTAGCATAATCGACATCAAACCGTACTCGACTATATGTACATTGTCTTTAAAAATGCCTAAAACTAATAATTGTTTTTTAGACAAGGTTTATGTTATTATTCAAATTATTCTAATTAATATAAGCTCTTCTACATTCGTCAATCTAATTAGATCAAAGTCTTCATTCAGTGTTGAATCGTTTTATAAGATTCTAAACGATAACTTAACTCCAACATGACGTAATTTTATTCAAGTCCTGCTATATCTACAGTTGAAAATGGTGACGAAAATAAATTTACCATTTACCGGGAGTAAATGTAATATCCTGTGAATTTGAATGTCTATATTTATTGTTATGAGTCTTTGTCCGAAAGGTGAACTAATTGCCGTCACCTCACAGCTTACTCATCAACTAAGCAATTACAATTTATAAAATGTTAGGATATACGTTTTCATAGTCTCATCAAATCCGGATAATAATTTCGCAATGCATACCTCTACAAACGCACGTTCTCATTAATTCTAGCTATGACAGGAATAAAATATTCTGCCTTCTATTGAATTTTGTTGTTGTCCCATTATCAACAACGACCCTTCGTCGAACTATGTGAACCCAATCTACAGACTGTCAGCGAGCACTGCTCCCTGCTTCTATTAAGAATCCCCAATGTTGGAGATTTCGCTATTATTTAAGAACAGTAGTGAATCTGTGTTATTCTTCCACAGTCAATCAAACCGAATTAAATCAAATCAAATCAAATCAAAGTCAGTCTTCTGTTGGTATTAGGTATTTTAGATGTTTAACGCAAACCCCACCCTTGAATGACGGATTTACCGTTTTTTATATAATTAATAGTGGTAACGGGAAGATATTTATGTACATTGGTATGGTTATATGCATTACTTTTTATGAGCGCTTGCTAAAATATTGAAGCACTAGCCTTCAACTCCACAATCGACTAATCAGACAGTTCAAAGTTCAAACCCCGATTCGTCTTAACAATTCTGTCTGATGTGATTAAGAATTTTGAAAACGCGCTATTTTGAATAAATCACGGATATAATAATAATTTCCCCGACACTATTTAGTGTGATGCATCATTATGAATATTAACATATGATGTACAATAGGATTAATTAGAAAATTCGATTAAAGGGGAATGGAGTAATAAAGACAATTGGTTTTTAAATGGCATGACTGCATGTAAATTAATAAAAAAAACGGAAATGGGGAATAAATACAGTAATAACTAAACTGTGTCGCGGTTTAAACCCGCTGAGGCTACCCGCAGTTCAGTAAAATTGTGTCATGTTGCATTTCATGCTGATAAAATACATTAGACATAAATGTCAATTAGATATGAACAGTTGCACGTATCCACTTTAAAAAAATGAAAGCTACGAATTTGTGTTAAAAATTATTTGTGTATGTGTTTTATTTTTTCTTACTACTTCTGTGCGTACCGGGTCGTGAATCAGTCGAAACGCATTTTAAAATTCGTTTGATCATGTGCTACAGCTATTAAACATGAAACAAAATCGCCAAATCAAATACAATATAATATAAAAACCATCCGTACTTCGTATTTCAAAATGGCCGAGTCGTTCCTGGGGCTAGATGTTGGAAACTATCTTCCAGATTAATATAACTTTCAGATTCTGGATCAAAACAGTTATCCAATCATGGATAGTTAATTCCGGTCTATCATGTTCATCCTTGCCTTCTTAACTGTCCTATCACGATGAGCACGTATCAACCAATCACATTCTTGTACCGTGAAACATTCTCGCCTGAATTTCAAGTTGGTCAGCCCAGCTTACCCTATATGCCGCAACCATCACATTAAAAGAATGTGAATTTATTCCATGAACAAAATAGCAAAAGTATTCCAGTTTACTCAAAAACAGAAAAATATATTTAAAAATTAAAACAATAAAATATAATATAGTAATCAAATCAACATATATTGCTTTGTATCTAAACGTAAACTCGTATGATCAGCGAATTAATTCGTTGTGAGTGTCATTCATTATATATAATGCGAAAAATGTAATATCTCTGATACTCGTCTTATAGATTCATTTGCAGATGTTTGTAATTATAAATTTGGTAATTATGTTAAAATCTTGAACTTTCAATATTAAATGCTGTATGATAAAAAAAATTCCCTGGTAACTATATTGTGCTAGGTTTAACGATGTAAAAATGCAATCCACCAAGGTAGGGCCAATATACGTATATTTCCTTTTAATGTGTTCAATGTCTTCGATATATGAGGTTATCACGAGGATACCTCAAAGTACGCACGAAGACAGTACAGCGGCAGCGGAGGTCAATGCGACGGCGTACTGTCTGAGTGCATACTTTGAGGTATTCTCGTAATTATCTTATTATTATACATCTTTTCCTTTCAAGGTTACATCATGGGATTCCCGAAATCCAAAAAGTTTAGAACAGAATCAGCGAACTTTGTGTAGAGTCCGGTCAAACCCTGATGGCAGCAATGTTTATTTTTATTATTAGAAGAGGCTTACGCGCGTAATCATTCCATATTTCGAATTTGCATTTCCTTATATGGTAGGATGAAAATATCCCGTAAAATACTGCAAAAGTACGGCATGCTGTAACTTATAGCGTTACTGAGACAGATGTATAATAATATGTTTTATTTCACGCATTGTTAATATGTTATTTCAAACACGTTGTCGGCATCTGTCTATAGTAATTAAGCCGATTCATCGATTTACACAGCGTATAATTTCAGAAACACTGCTGAATAGCACTCAGTATGGCGAGATCTTCACAGAACTGAACGAGACACGTTCGCATTTCCTTATCTATCATTTCGCATGTAGCATTGCGTCTCCGTTTTCTGTTATGTTGTAGGTATTTGTCCAACTTCTTGTCTTTCCATTCGCTTCGTTTAGCAGTGTACGGACGGTGATCTAAGTCTATGGCGCTGTATAGATCTTGTTTGCGTCTTCCAGGCTCGTACTCTGAGTGTCGCTGTTCACTTAGTGGATTCCCATGTGAGCAGGCTGGGTGCAATGAATCCAGTGGTTCACCTTTAATCTGCATATCGTTGCACCTAAGCGAATGTGGTCCATGTGGTATTGGCGGTAACGAATTTTTGTATCTCAACTGAACATTCCTCGTTTTGCTGTTTTTTAAATGACGTTCTACAGAACCAATTATGGCGATTGCTCTATCATCTTGTTTAGGATAAATGTTTGAATCGGGATACGACTTAGAAGTCGGCTGTATGTGCCTTGCATTTACCATTGTACTATTGTAGTCGAGCGCTTCCCTGCCGTCTCTATGGGCGTTTATTTTGTCCCATGGCACGCCGTCAACAGTTCTGTTTTTCTTTTTCATTCTCCTTCTGGACGTTTCTGGCGGTTCACTAAGCTCCTGGGCGCAATCCACATTCGCATTCTGCGTAATCAGTTGTACAGAATCGCTGTTTCCGTAGTGTGATCGCTCACCGATTGCATCAATGCTGCTACACGGTACAAGTGGCGGCAACTTAACGGCTTTAACTTTCGCGAGAGTAGACGCTACACGAGGGTGTGGTCCATCATTGCCTCGAGCATGGGAATCACTGAACGATGACAGACCGCGATAAGCGTCTCCTTTGTGATACATATCGTCATATCGCATTTCGTTGTCTAAAGGAGGCAGAGGCCTCCTTAGCTCATCGTTTTGCGGAAAGTGGCGAACTGAAGACTTCCTTGAAAAATTTCCAGGAACACGCTGCATAGTCATCATGTCTAGCACTTGCCAGCCTCGTCTCCATCAAATACTAAGCCTTCATATGCCTGGAAATCAATTGGATCCCCAAGAACGCGTGGTACAGCAAAAGTATCGGTACGCGTAGCCATTGTGAATTTGGATGATTAATATCACGTGACCTGCAAAGTAAACATACATTCATTAAGGTTAGATATTAAGAATTGTATATCTATTCAGATAATGTCATTAACGTCTCGTAAGACGAAAGATATAATCACCAAAAATGTAAAATGTCTTTAAAGTACGAAAAGACAGCGGTGCCGACAAAATAAAATACCGTGAAACATCGCATATATTATAAAGTTATAAACATCATGACATATCTTATTTACATATTGATCTAAGTTGAGATGAGCATTACAACACGGAGATTTTCATAACTTTCTGCCGAATATTTTAATACATGTTTACTACACTGATTGCAGAGGTTCGACACCTACTGCCATATATACAATAAACAAGACAAACAATTACTGATTCGTTCCGAGGCGGCGCAGTTTGCAAAACAAATTCATCAATTGTTGTCGTGACAGTTCTATTACAATTTAAATGTCTTGAGGCTCGCACGATGGGAGTCTTGTTTGAACAACGTGTTTGATATTACAAATAACAGTGTTGATATTCAACAAATACCTACTCAGATATTAGTGTGCGTGTTTACAGCTTATTCGGCGATGGTAGAAAAAGACAAGTCAGTATTTTCGAGGGTGCATTGTGGTACGTGAAAAGATATAATTTGTTTGTGCAAGTTAAACAGCGGAAGTAATCAAACTCAGGTGTGATATATATATTTACTGATTACGATGTCGCGTTTCGGTAATAATCATAGTCTGTATTTAAATAACTATTGTAAATATCTCGGTATCTGATACACTCGATATGTAAACAGGGATATCACTAACGTACATCTGCATTGTGGTTCACTACATGACAACGATGAATATTTAGATGCGAAGCAAATTGTCATCAATAATTTGAATCAGACTACTGGGAGATATATTCACGGAAGTCATGACAACGTGTACTTAACGTTATTTTTTGCGGTGTACCACTCGGCATGTCTGCTAATGGTCGGCGAACGCCTTAAAGGGCGATATGTTCGATATGGGACTCATAGCGACGTATACAACGCCTGTAAAAATACATTGTTTGTTTACATGAAATTCGGCCCTGCACGATGACCACCGCTCTTTAACAAACCCACAAATATTTAAGCAAAGGTAAACACCATTTGGTGCCATTGCCTCAATTATTTTTCATATTTCCAAATTGCACAGGCTACCGAGCATGTACCGTACAACAAATAATACAGATGACATAATAACGTGATGCGAACGTTTTGGCCCGTTTTTTTTTTTTATTTTATTTCCTTGTCGCATTTCGTGCTTTGTATAAATTGTTTATATTCTATGCACACAAACCTATTTATTGGTTTGGGTACTGATCTGAATTAATTATTTCCTAATTCTGGTTTTACAACTTAGAGTAATATGTTGTGTCTCTGAAGGCAGAAGTGGACATGTTTTGAGCATATATTTCTGTCGGCACCGTGACAAACACAGCAGTGACATTTCGAGACCTCCATCTTCTCTTATTTTGCTTTTAACATATTTGAAGCCGCATCTTTTGTTCCATTTTAGCGAACATCTTCAATGGTGCAGTATGAAAGTCATGTCTCCGTCATTTCAAACACGGCCTCTAGTGACTTTACATTTGCAGTCGTTGCTATATACGAGTCTCGCGGCGGATTTATGATAATCAAGCAATGAACTCTGTTTTCATCCTGTATGCAGATCATGTTTAGTCATCACTAATTTAATGGAATATACGTGTGTACATGTCGTATATTCCTTTCATCACTTAAAACGTCACATCAGTATACTATGCTGTATATCCATACTAACCAATATAGGCATGTTTATGTGTTGTCATGGCAACCATTTACTGATACAGATATGAGGCATTGCAACTGCAAAACGACTTATGTTCCCCAGTAAATAACGATTCCGATACGATTGTATACATTTATCTTGAGAAACGTTCAGGCCAAACTTAGGCCAACGTTCCTAACACCTTAAAAACATCTTTTACTTTAAAAGTGTGAAAAGAAAGCTTTTCACGTTTCATATGTATTGGCATTTATTTTGAAGTAGTAAATGTCCGATTCATTTAAATAAACGTTCGGTTATATCAGAATGCTTTAAAAGAAAAACAAATCGGAGGTCGGTGTGATCTGGCCGACAAATTATTGAAAACGAATAAGCTGACAATCTTTGTTTTCTTTGCTCAATGGATGAATACGCGGTGGGTAGTGCCGTTACATTGCATTTATTAACGTTGATTCAAAATGTTATCACCAGTCATATGTTTGGTTCTCCGGTCGGTACTGTCATGTTTTGTTAGCTGTAGCTAATGAAAGTAGGTAGCTAACGGTAGTTGTTAGTTAATGACTGGATAAAAGTATGTATATCACGTTGGATGGATTTCAACACGCCATCATCAAATACATATATAACTGAACGTATGATGCGACTCTATAAACGCAGTTACTATAGTTAAGTTATTCATTAGTGGGAGTAAAACTATGCACATCCTCTATAAACGAATACTCTAATCTTCAAAAACAGATATTATGCAGTTACAATTCTTACCGTATGTTTTAATCTTTCGTGTTTGTCATTCGACTGTACTGAGTTCTCTTAGCGTTGGAAGTGTCTACGCGAATGTATGTGAGCGTTTGTCGCTGCGTACGTAGGGGAAACGACGCACAGTCCCGGTATGATGGCTTCCTTTCCCGCTGATGTATCCGAGTTGAATCTGAAACGAACACAAGATGTACATTATAAAAGATCACCCTCTTCATTTCTGTTTCCGAGAACTAGTAGCACGTTTTTAATAATACTGCGCATGTCCATAATATAATATGTCTGTATGGACAATGAGAGGGACTTAGTAGAAAGCGCATTGGGTTGTTGAGGCGAGGCTGCTTGCCATCAGCGCGAGTATATAATATATGTGTATATTACCTGCACAATTTTTGTATGAATTCGGGCCGTTCATAATTATTAGTTACCGACTGGTTATGCGTCGCAGGGGGAATGATTTATGTGTTGATCAGCGTTCAAAAACTGAACGAAAAAAGATCAATAGTCTAATTAAAGTCATGAATCCGTGGATTGCACCACGTTATATACGTTTGCAAATATCCGTCATTCGTCGTGTGTGGTAATCGAGTCTGAAAACAAGAGGTCGAACCCCCTCGCATCATTGACCCAAATGTATGATTTTGCCGAGTACTTACGCACTCATCCAGTACATCCGATGGTGTGGGCGACATGATGTTTGCTCTGTACATTGAGTTCTATCATTGCGCGTAAATGTCTGTATTTATAGGAGAACTAAGTATTTGACAACACTGATAATGTAGTAATTATGTTTAGATAAACACTGGTGTGTAAACGAAATCGAAGTTTCAGTTTATCAATCGTCGTTCACTGGAGTAGGTAACTGCGTGACTGTATATGATGTATGTTATCAAAATTTGCACTGTGCGCTCGTTGAATTAATTATACCACAGGGAGCCCAGGAACTATAATCAACTGTAACACGCAGTCTCTATGAGCGGGGGGGGGGGTATCGGCTGGTATCTAGTGTAAGAAATAGACAAGGGATGAAGGCTCTAGCCAGCTCACATTTTTTAAACTCGAAAAAACAGACGAAAAGAATAAAAAATAAAATCTAAAAAAAATACCAGGTTGAAGAAAATTAGTTGCTCCTTCGAATTTCGCCAAAGCCTTACCTACATTTTACCGATATCTGCAGAATAAATCAAGAAAACTACACAAATTGACTCCATTTAGGAATTCCTAACGGTTAGTCCGAACGCAGGACACCGTTGGAGGCGTGGCCTCTTCAGCATTTGTCAACAACCAATCACAAGACTGGTTACGAACCAGTTGAGCAACGCTAACCGAGTCGTGACCTCGATGTGGTTCGTAACCAGTCTGGAGCCTTCATCCCTTGTCTATTTCTTACACTAGATACCAGCCGATACACCCCCCCCCCCGCTCATAGAGACTGCGTATTACAGTTGATTATAGTTCCTGGGCTCCCTGTGATTATACATGGGCATCGCATTTACATATTACATCACACACAGACCAATTGTTGCATCATCTGATAATGCATAGTCTAGCACGGCTAGTACAAGTCGATTTTTTTTGTGTTTGCAATTAACTCCGCGAAATAATGCGTAAATCATTCTCCAAAGTCATCTTTCTCTTTTGCGTTATGTTTGTTCACGTAGACATAATATATATCATTGGCCATACCGTTTGTATGTGTTTATCGGCGCTCGCGGCATTAATTAAGAATGTATGTGTATTTCCCTAATGTTCAGCGCTCGAATAACAAATTATTTATGTGAATATATATATATATATATATATATATATATATATATATATATATATATATATATATATATATATATATATATATATATATATATATATATATATATATATATATCGATTACTTGAAGCAGTCGCGTTATTGCGCATGTCTAATGAATGATAATGATGGAGAAACGCAGCGAGTCAGATTTTCTGATCGTTATTGTTTAATGGATACACATAGACATTGATACAATTTAAGCATTACGTGTTAATTATATGCAGTTCAATGAACAAAAATATACCTAGTGGATGTGTCTCATATGTATTTTAATTTGACTTACTGAATAGGTAACCATGGCAATGTACATGCAAAGCTGAGATACAGGAGAATATGCCCATGTACATTGTTTGCCAGCGTTACTACGTGACAGGAGATGTACAATGTTGTTCACTTGGTGTTTTGGGTCGTACCTTACATTACTGAAGGTTTGCAGGGTCATGCTTTCTGTAAAATCATTCGACATAAACAGACGCCGAGATCTCGCTGAGAGCGAGTGCCATAAAAATTGTTTTTGCCCCTAAAATATTGTTCCATTTCCTTCCGTCATTACGTCACCTGGTCACTGACCTATTTATGTAAACACGGCATTTGGGACAGCTGGCGGCGGAGAATAAAACACAATTTAATGGAACAAACAAGTCTTATGGCTCTCTGAAATTCAATGAGTTAGTAAGTAAGTAAGTAAAAGTACGTGTTTCAGTAAGTGATTGCGACTGAACACCTTTCTACTGCGCCGGTGGCGATCAGACTTTGGTTGTTTGGTTGATGCTTAGCTAAATAAAGTCGGTACGCATATGTCGTATTCTCCTACAAAGCTATCTACAAACAGACATTGCTATAGTTATTATGTTTGATAATTATAAAGATGATGTATTATCCCACACGTCACTGTCAGAATAACAGTAATGTAAATAAGTTCACTGCGCAAATTAAACGGCGCTTTTATCAACTATATTATACATGCCGAATTACCAAACCGTTCGTAATCGCTCATTATTTTTCTTCTGGTTTCCTACGACACAGATTGTCAGCGATTGTCGCGAAGTCTTTACGGAGGCCGTAAAATCCTGTAATCGCGAAAATTTCTAGCATTTTTAGCATCCCAGTTAAAATCGATTTCACAAAACGCAGTCGATTTTCGATTTTTTAGATAAATATACCGTTCCGTAATGAAGATTTTTTTCAAAAACGGGCACATCTTATGCATAAATTAGTATGATTCTCTAGTTTAAATTAAATGCCGATGATTATCCTCTGTTCGGTACATTTCTTGGTGAAGGCCAGGCTCTTTATCTATTTAGTAGGATAGCACAAAAAAAAAACATGATTAGTGACTTGGTAAAATAGTATTAGTTGTCACAGGGTATAGAAAATGTTTTCCGAATCCGCTATAACTGGCATTGGTGATTTAACAGTGATTGCGGACATCGGTTTTAACAGCAACAGATTGTTACACAGTTATAATGGCGGTACCGCGAGAAACGGTTTTCAGTAAATGAGCTTGCCTCGTCTATACAAACCATATGAGCCAGTAATGACATATAACCCCATAGCTAACACAGTGGAGTCGTATGCACATAATCGGTTATTATCAGATTTTTCCACTTTAATTTATGGTCGCTGGTTTTCCAAAGCAGTATAAATAAGTAAAAAATATTTTATTAATCTGTTACTATAAAAAAAGTATTTCAAATCTAAGGATACATTTGCTAATTTACCAAACCAGTGAAAATCAATAATAGCACAAAACTTTTGCCCCATACCTACTAAACATACAAATTAATATATATGCAAATATGAAATGAACAAGCACGTCAGCAATAAGCCATTTGATACTTACCACGAAAGACGTAGTTCAACGTTTAAAATATATATATATATATACTGGCACATTTAAAACTTGTAACTTTGACATGAGTGGCTGGTACATTAGTTGGCATCATGTGATTGATAATATGGGACTCAGAAAGCAGGCTAATTTTCACCTACTTGGTAATTCGACGCTTAACATATTAAAATATAACGATTGGTTTTTATTGTGTTCCAATCGTAAATATTATTTATGTGAACAATAAAATTATCTATGTTCTAGTATTCAGGTCGAATCAATAATGAACAAGTTAGCCTCCTTAAAACAATCATAAACGCTCGATATGACCGTTTGAAATATTTATTCTTTCTCCCATGGCAAATAATGTTATATTCTTAAAATGTCCGTGATATATTCAATGCTAAAATTGGCAGATATCACACTGTATGTGTTTTAAAGGAAAAGCCTACATACGTGCGGATCTCTTTAAAATGTTATTAGACGACAGAATTCAGGAGACACAAGTTGTACGTCGAGAGATCTGACGGTTCATCAATAGGCCAGACCTGATTTTTACCCCTACTCTTACGATCTGTGAATCCCACGAATTGAAATCAAATATAATCACGTTGTGCTATTGGGACTATATAGCTGTTATGGTTCAAATACACGTATAGAGCAAAATGGCCCGAAGGTATTTTTTGCCAATTCGAGTTAAATTATGTTTATGATCATTGGCGACTTTTGAAGACGTGCCGCTTGAGAACTAAGACCTATACTATAATATCACTGTCGCCATGGCAGCCACAGTAGGCGAACGTCTTGCTACTTGGTCGCACCACCCGTGTATAAGAAATGTGCAATTCTGTAAAGGGCAATGGAAATGTAAATCACACTTGTATTCGTATGTAGATTGTAAATCACACATTTGTATTCGTATGTAGATTGTAAATCACACATTTGTATTCGTATGTAGATTGTAAATCACACACTAGTATTCGTATGGATATTGTAAATCACACATTTGTATTCGTATGGATATTGTAAATCACACATTTATATTCGTATGTAGATTGTAAATCACACATTTGTATTCGTATGTAGATTGTAAATCACACACTTGTATTCGTATGGATATTGTAAATCACACATTTATATTCGTATGTAGATTGTAAATCACACATTTGTATTTGTATGTAGATTGTAAATCACACACTTGTATTCGTATGGATATTGTAAATCACACACTTGTATTTGTATGTAGATTGTAAATCACACATTTGTATTCATATGTAGATTGTAAATCACACATTTGTATTCGTATGTAAATTGTAAATCACACATTTGTATTCGTATGTAGATTGTAAATCACACACTTGTATTCGTATGTAGATTGTAAATCACACATTTGTATTTATTCGTATGGATATTGTAAATCACACACTTGTATTCGTATGGATATTGTAAATCACACACTTGTATTCGTATGGATATTGTAAATCACACACTTGTATTTGTATGTAGATTGTAAATCACACATTTGTATTCGTATGTAGATTGTAAATCACACACTTGTATTCGTATGTAGATTGTAAACCACACACTTGTATTCGTATGTAGATTGTAAATCACACACTTGTATTCGTATGTAGATTGTAAACCACACATTTGTATTTTTATGTAGATTGTAAATCACACATTTGTATTTATTCGTATGGATATTGTAAATCACACACTTGTATTCGTATGGATATTGTAAATCACACACTTGTATTCGTAAGGATATTGTAAATCACACACTTGTATTTGTATGTAGATTGTAAATCACACATTTGTATTCGTATGTAGATTGTAAATCACACACTTGTATTTGTATGTAGATTGTAAATCACACATTTGTATTCGTATGTAGATTGTAAATCACACACTTGTATTCGTATGTAGATTGTAAACCACACACTTGTATTCGTATGTAGATTGTAAACCACACACTTGTATTCGTATGTAGATTGTAAATCACACACTTGTATTCGTATGTAGATTGTAAACCACACACTTGTATTCGTATGTAGATTGTAAACCACACATTTGTATTCGTATGTAGATTGTAAACCACACATTTGTATTTTTATGTAGATTGTAAATCACACATTTGTATTCATATGTAGATTGTAAATCACACATTAGCATTCGTATGTAGATTGTAAACCACACACTTCTATTCGTATGTAGATTGTAAATCGCACATTTGTATTTTTATGTAGATTGTAAATCACACATTTGTATTCGTATGTAGATTGTAAATCACACATTTGTATTCGTATGTAGATTGTAAACCACACACTTCTATTCGTATGTAGATTGTAAATCGCACAATTGTATTTTTATGTAGATTGTAAATCACACATTTGTATTTATATGTAGATTGTAAATCACACATTAGCATTCGTATGTAGATTGTAAACCACACACTTCTATTCGTATGTAGATTGTAAATCGCACATTTGTATTTGTATGTAGATTGTAAATCACACATTTGTATTCGTATGTTGATTGTAAACCACACACTTCTATTCGTATGTAGATTGTAAACCGCACATTTGTATTTTTATGTAGATTATAAATCACACATTTGTATTCGTATGTAGATTGTAAACCGCACATTTGTATTTGGATGTAGATTGTAAATCACACATTTGTATTCGTATGTAGATTGTAAACCACACACTTCTATTCGTATGTAGATTGTAAATCGCACATTTGTATTTTTATGTAGATTGTAAATCACACATTTGTATTCGTATGTAGATTGTAAACCGCACATTTGTCTTTGGATGTAGATTGTAAATCACACATTTGTATTCGTATGTAGATTGTAATCCACACACTTCTATTCGTATGTAGATTGTAAATCACACATTTGTATTTTTATGTAGATTGTAAATCACACATTTGTATTCGTATGTAGATTGTAAACCACACACTTCTATTCGTATGTAGATTGTAAATCGCACATTTGTATTTTTATGTAGATTGTAAACCGCACATTTGTATTTGTATGTAGATTGTAAATCACACATTTGTATTCATATGTAGATTGTAAATCACACACTTGTATTTGTATGTAGATTGTAAATCACACATTTGCATTCGTATGTAGATTGTAAACCGCACATTTGTATTTGCATGTAGATTGTAAATCGCACATTTGTATTTTTATGTTCATTGTAAATCACACATTTGTATTCGTATGTAGATTGTAAACCGCACATTTGTATTCGTATGTAGATTGTAAATCACACATTTGTATTCGTATGTATATTGTAAACCACACACTTGTATTCGTATGTAGATTGTAAACCACACACTTGTATTCGTATGTAGATTGTAAACCACACACTTGTATTCGTATGTAGATTGTAAACCGCACATTTGTATTCGTATGTAGATTGTAAACCACACATTTGTATTCGTATGTAGATTATAAACCACACATTTGTATTCGTATGTAGATTGTAAACCGCACATTTGTATTCGTATGTAGATTGTAAACCACACATTTGTATTCGTATGTAGATTATAAACCAAACATTTGTATTCGTATGTAGATTGTAAACCGCACATTTGTATTCGTATGTAGATTGTAAACCACACATTTGTATTTTCATGTAGATTGTAAATCACACATTTGTATTCGTATGTAGATTGTAAACCACACACTTGTATTCGTATGTAGATTGTAAACCACACATTTGTATCCGTATGTAGATTGTAAACCACACATTTGTATTTTTATGTAGATTGTAAACCACACATTTGTATTCGTATGTAGATTGTAAACCACACATTTGTATTTTCATGTAGATTGTAAATCACACATTTGTATTCGTATGTAGATTGTAAACCACACATTTGTATTCGTATGTAGATTATAAACCACACATTTGTATTCGTATGTAGATTGTAAACCGCACATTTGTATTCGTATGTAGATTGTAAACCACACATTTGTATTTTCATGTAGATTGTAAATCACACATTTGTATTCGTATGTAGATTGTAAACCACACACTTGTATTCGAATGTAGATTGTAAACCACACACTTGTATTCGTATGTAGATTGTAAACCACACATTTGTACTCGTATGTAGATTGTAAACCACACATTTGTATTCGTATGTAGATTGTAAACCACACACTTGTATTTGTATGTAGATTGTAAACCACAAACTTGTATTCGTATGTAGATTGTAAACCACACACTTGTATTTGTATGTAGATTGTAAACCACAAACTTGTATTCGTATGGATATTATATACCATATACTCGTACTCATATCTAGATTTTAAAATTGCTCATATATATTCATATGCAGTCTGAAAACCACATAACCACTAAATAAGTATCACGACAGTAGTGGGATACGAGAAATAATTATAATCTAGTGTCGTGAACGGGGACTCTGTAACCAAAAACCTGTCTCAGGTGGCGTCAAGTTACATGAAAATTAGAATCCAACCTCCGCGGAAATGTATACAATACAAACACTGTACAACCTGTGTAAGTATTATCCGGCAGTGTGTTAATATATCCGCATACCCCACGATCACCTACTCGAGGATGATCTGCCATGACATGTTATTATGGAACCGTACATTTATCGCCTTCTACACATCTCGTCGTATTAATCATGTTTCGCTTGACACGCTATCCCCCGATGCTAACGGGGTATTTATAAAATACATTATACTGTATATTTCATCAAGGGCGTCTAATTGTTATGCGAGTCACGTTTTATGCGGCCGGCGTTCAACAACGAGTGACGTACGCAATTAAATGCATGGTGCAAATTCACATAGCAGCCTGATAAACACATCGTGCAGTTCCAGTTTATAACCTGTCATTTTAAGTACGTGAATTACGACATCGTTCCACAACGTGACCCGCTGCCTATTTTGTTATACACGCAAGACTAACGGTTCAGCGTACGACGATATTTACATATTAAATAGTTTGAAAAGAAACTAGACTGGAAGATCATTCCAGATAAAAAGTATATAACAGAAATTTAAAACATTACGTAATTACCACATGCAATACACGTGTATATTTGAAATATGCAATCACCAGGAAAAGACATTATAATAATTTCAAAGTAGATTTGCCATCATTAATATTCATTTCTTCTCCCCTGAAACGAAGATAACTTTAACTGTAAAAACATTAGCACAACACGTGTGAAATCTTTGATATACTGGGATCAATGACGTTCCTGATAACTTCAAGTACCTGTATATAAATATCATCACATTGGTTTCAATCGAGGTTAATGCAACAAGGTTAACGTTGCTGCCATTAATTCACCAATCTAATCAACAATCATACATTCGCAAAAACTTAATAATGAATATATTTATAATTGACTGTAACGTAGACAAAAATACGCCGATGCATGCATGTTATGCAATACACATATACGAAATAAAAGCAGTCCATCTCACAACTGATTAAAATAAGTTCTCTTATATTTACAGTTCATTTAATGTCATGCTGGGCAAAGGAGAAGGGGAGGTTATACTCAAGAATACCCTAATGGAAGCCACGTAAAAAAATGATAAAGCCAGAGTCGTAAGAAGCTGTTTTTAAGTAGGCGGTGTTCTGAATACCTTAATACACAACAAAGACTCTGTCTCCATGATGATTCGTCCATCAATTAAAAACATATATACGCTTCCTGACTTCAGTAACGGTATCTATGGTGACGAGGGGCCGATTAATTGTTACATTTTTCAAGAAATATGCGTAATTTATCATCTTACACGTATCTCAACGGATAAAGACCGGAGAACGTGTTTTAATGAATTGCGATAGTATGATGCCATCTACAAATTGGTCACGAGTTCTGTTAGGTTACATCGCATATCATTTGTCCATTTAATCTGATCTCCCGAGATACACATGGACAGTATTAACATTATTTTGTCGCGCCGCGTCCTCTTTCGATATGGGTCTCATGAGACGTATACAACACGTGGAACAATCGTTCTTTGATTATAAAATTCGAAAACGCTTTATATAACTGAGGCTCGCCTGAGGTCTATGAATCGTTTTTTGTTTTGTTTTGTTTTTTTGTTTTTTACGAAAAAAAAATGTAGGGTGTTGTTAGCATGTGTTGTTTTAAATGTCTTGTTTTCGATACTCTACGTAGTGTGTGTATAGCCATTATATATTTGTTGACGGATACCGGAATACATACACGATAGTCAAATAGTTGATGGTAATATTCCAGGGCTACAGATACCGTAAAGCGATGTTTGTGAATAATATTTCTCAACATAATACTGCGCGTCAGTATCATATCACTTTAAAATTCTCATATGTAATATATATATATATATATATATATATATATATATATGTCGGTGAATATTTTGCATATTGAGTCAGATGACGGTGTATCCGTGGGTGAGTGCGATTAAATTATTCATTTCACCTCATCAGATATCGGTTTATATGCTGAGGGGAGGAACGATTGCAACATTAATTAATTACGCCCGCAAAAAAGCGAACAAGATTGGTACATAATGCCTTTCTCATTTAAAAATGATAACCAAAAAGCATTTACATAAAAACTGTATATCCTGCCCGTTCACATTAACTCCCGGTTGGCCGCTTGAAATGGCAATGCGTGGTTCTGGTCTGATAACCCGATAATGTACGTCATTCATCCGCTTATTCATAATATACGGGTTATTAATCGCGTTATAGAAATGGTTATAAACCGTACAACCGGATGAGATGACTGTCAGAGTGGGTATTTTTTATGCTTTATAACCATTTTATATACAATAAAAGAGATTGTAATGCGTATGTGATGATGTAGTCGGTTTGCTATCAACAGAGTTTAATTTGAAGCGTTTTTATATTGATTCACGACGTGCAAATTCAACTCCAGGAAAAACTGTTTCATCCTATTATTTCTGGAACTTGGACGAGTATGTGACACCCGATGATACAAGTGTATTACAATAGCATGCGTATATAATACCTTCGATATCCGTATTCTCCACAGTCGTTTTCGCAATTAGATGAGATTGTGGATGTGTATAAAATCCAAGAAATCCCCATGTGTCATACGTACGTGAACGGGTAAGCCGACTATTAACTCGGGCGTTGAAATTAACAATGGGTCAATAAGGTTAATGTTGCATTCTTGCATATAAGTGATTTGAAATTGAAACAGGGTAGCCTCATTGAATTGTAGACGGTGTAATGTAGCTAAACTATTTACAGGAATTGTAATTTGTCACGTGAGTCAAACTATTGGATTCTCATTCCAGTTCCACCAAATTTAACATTTATCTATATTTAAATAGCGAGGGTGAACTCAAAGTGTCTTATATTGTAGCGGTGGTCAAAGTATCGGCGATTCCTTGACTCTTTCGAAAAGCATATAGTGTAACGTAATTTTAATTGAAATAAATATATATCCTATAACAGTATAACATACATAAATTGTGTAGAAAAATCAGTAAAAAACAAAATAAATGAATTTAAAATAAAAATATATATAATTTGTTTCTGAAATTTTAATTAAAATTTAAACCTAATAATGATACTCAACCACTTGTTTTTAATAATGTGATACAATGAGTGACATATTAATGACAATGACAATGACCACTCGTCATGAAATTCCATAATCAGCAATGACACCCATGTGAGTTAATAAGACATACGGAAACATGCCCACGTATTGTAATCTGTAATATTGACGTGTATTGATAGCTAATGTCGAAGATTCAAGAAGATCAATCAAGAGATACTTGCTTATCAATAAAATGAGTTGCATATGCATAAAATAAGGCACTAGTGGAGCGTAATCGTTCAGATATATTGAACGACACCAGAGCCGAGTGAAATTCAATAACTCAACGATGCACGAAAAGAGTGATTATCTGATTTAGAATACGTCAACCCCATCTGGAGATTGTACTAGCCAATCACGTTCGACTGACACTGTTGGTATATATGATTTGTGTACACGTATTTTGCTCATTGTTTCCATTATTTACATACATTTACATATTAAAGGTATCGCACTCCATAATTAACTGACATCGAATTGCTCCTATATCAAAAACAAAAAAAGAGTTGGTCTTTAAGCTACAGTTGTGAGTTTAAAAAACGAGCAGGGGTATTTTCTGTAAATATATGAAGGTCACAAGACAGTCACGGTCTCTGAAAGTCTCCGCAGTGTGGATTGTGTATGAACGGGGCACGGTGTTTATCCACAATCTTATATGGTTTGTACTGACATATATTGGCTAGTAATTTTTTTGTCAATATCATCAGTAAACAGCCGTCTGTGGGTGATGTTCGAATTTTTGCCAATCTGCTGAATAGTTTGATACGTTGATAGAGTAGCAGTGTTTCTGTCAACAGTAATCCAGGCTTACGTGTAGTGTAGATGACTAAAAACTCCCCCAACACCCTGGTTTTGTCATTGAATGTAAACTTGTTGCTAGGTAATGAGCGCGATTATTTATGTTGATGGTTATGTTCTTCAAATATTCCAGCATTTTAGTGCCTTAATAAATTTTCGTTGGTCAAAATTCTTAGGAAACGGGAAAAGTAATAAGTAAAAGATTTTGATAAATCGATGTCCAATGATACAAATCATTAATGCCTAAAAAATTGGTTAGAAAATGTTAGAAGTAGTACAAAACTATAATAACACTACTTAATAATGCGTGGGGTACAGCAATAACGACCATATTCTTATCCAACATTACGCCATAGATATAAAATGGGGTGCTAGGCGCATATTTAAACAATTCCCAAACAAAGAAAGGGCGGATCTAGCCGAGAACATATAATGAAGAAGGTACAAATAACAGGGTCGAGTTAATGGTGGAAATGAAAAGAATATCGTGTCTGTGGAATATACATGGCAGCTGTGACTGATTAACACTGGCTTGGTACTAGTCACCAAAACCCCAGAGCAAGAAAAATAAATGGGAATATTATAAAGTTTTGTGTGCCGGAGTGTCAAGCATGATCCTAATTCAACAACTTATCAAAGAGTAAAAACATGAAAGTGGTTAGAGACTGAGACAAAGCTGAACTATTGCCTCTTCTGAAAAAAAGTGGCTGCACGAGATGTTGATAATGATGTCTTTAGTGGGGAAGAAAAAAAATACATTATTTTCCTCAATAAACACTCCAAATAATAGAGTGTATCACACTGGGCCAAAACAGAACGACACTAATTACCGACAAAATAGCAAGTAATGGAGATCTCCAAGGTTACTACCGGGAAGCATTAATCAAACAGGGTCTACTTCGTGACTTTCTATGTGTATTAACATGATGGAGCACCAAGTCACAGAGAAAAAGCCTCCAAACAGCCTAGATGCGGTATAAAACGTCCTACAAGATATGCTGTATGAAAAGCCAATTACAAATATTGTATTATTACACATGCAACAAAAAGTGAAAATCACTTCAACAAAAGTACCTATAGACCAAGCAATTATGATTTGGCGTCCATGGCGGCGTTCTGTATTGGCAGCTGAAGGGGGACAAATCGAACAAATTGTGCCCTAAATTGTTGATTGCGAAAAGAAGTTGTATACTTTGTGTGTTCGCAATCGTGTTCACCGTCCAATATAGGTTTTATATACATAAATTACACGTGGTATTTGCACAAACATTAAAGATACTTTTCCATCAAATTTGATATCTTCGTTATTTTTTGACCTTCCTGTAGATAGCGGGCGGAGAAATATTTAAATAATGCCCTGCATTGGGACTATCACACTGAATTATCCCGCGTGCATTGTTGTAAACACTATAAAGCCTATTTACATACTAAAGGCAAGTTGTACATCTAATAGATATATAGTAGACAGCATTGTACATTAAATTAGTGCGCTGAATAATGAAATAAGCAAACCAGATATAACTGACAACAAAACTCATCAAATTTAAATTACCTGATTATTAAATTGAGACAATGAAGTTCGCCCTGAATAAAAACATCTGTTTTTCATAATAAATAATAAATACAGCAAAGCTGGTTCTGAACTAACAAATAGCTACGTCGAGCCCTAAATAAAATATTTCAGATATACTGTATTACTTTAATGTAATTACTTTTTTGTGTTATTGTGTGCAAAGTAAGACTTACTTTACTTAGTACGCTTGCGTGGAAATACATGTTTTGTGCTTCAATAAAAAGTTACTTAAAACGATGAACAAACCGTTTCATAGAAGGGATGTTTTACTATATGCATCACTGCATATTTGTGTCAACATTTGTAGTCTTTTACAATATAAATTCCTTTTCTTTTTTTTTCTTCATATATTTTGTAGTAGAAAATTTTCGTCTAAAACTATCAAAAACAATATGGAGAAATACATAAATATAGGCAGGCACCACATTCTTCTTCGGTAAAAATATAGCGTTATTAGGGTTGATTCCAGCGTGTGTTATCCGCAAAGACGATGTACACGTAAACTAAAATGGTACCTATTATTATACATCTGTAACCGTAACGCCGTAATTTTTTGGTATTGCACTGGGTATTTTCATCCTACCATATTAGGAAATATGAATTCCGAATATGAAGCGACGATGCGCGTGAGCGTCCTTTAGTAATAACAACAAACATAGCAGCCCCCGGGGTCTGACCGTATCCCACACAAAAAAGTTCGCTAAATCTGTCCTAAACTTTTTTTTAATTTCGGCATTCCCATGATGTATCCTTGGGAAACTCAGACAGCACGCTGTCGCATCGACCTCCGCTGTGCGTCGGTCGATACTCCCGCTGTACAGTCTTCGTGCATATTTTTCGGTATCC
The DNA here is from genome assembly GCF_978046115.1 of Saccoglossus kowalevskii. Taxonomy (NCBI): domain Eukaryota; kingdom Metazoa; phylum Hemichordata; class Enteropneusta; family Harrimaniidae; genus Saccoglossus; species Saccoglossus kowalevskii. The sequence continues at coordinate 22,015,858 of NC_140654.1, forward strand.
TCGTAATAACCTCATATTATTTTCTTGTTATTTATGTAATAATCATTTATATTATTACTCAAACGAAAGTGATTTCGAACAGAACGTCTAATATCCCCGGTAGTATGTTTAGTATAGTTCCCGCTATGAATGTATTTAAAACGTGCGGCGTATTTATAGCGGGAAACTTAGTAATATAGATAAATTATAAATAACCCCGTTCCCTACGACAGCACTGATACTGAGAAGCGCCCTTTGTCGCGTGGTTCTGAACACTGGTCATACGGGGAATCTCGCCAGAAGCTGGAGCTGGAAATGTGTGTATACATACTACGTTTTGGCAATCTGCATGGTGCAATGCTATATTTTCTGTTTACGGTAATTACCACGTGGTTTACGATAATCCGATGTGTTTGAATCAGCGTGTATTCTATCACAGAATGCATTACATAGAAAACAATTTACACAAAGATTGACACATCATTGCTGATTGTATTCAACTACTGCACTAACGCAGATTATATTATCACAATTGCATTAATCCACTTAGTTAATCATAATGCAGTTGTACGATCTTATCTATGTTTAAGGGATAGACGAGTAACTTGCATGTAGTAATAGCACTGTCTTCATCACTACTCAAGACCATATGTAAGTAGAATAGGATGGTTACTCAGTGCTTGCCTTTTATCTAAAACGAGTATGTCGACCTCAGATTCAATTTACGGAATTAGTGTACCACTCCGGGTAGGCAGAAGGATCTAACAAAAGTCTCTTATGGTATTCCAAAATCGAACAGAGTACGAATAAACTTCTAAATGCTTTTAGCAAATTAGGCGAAACATTGACAATTACCGTCATACATTTAGTGTGTTTAGGGGCTGCGTAGGCATAAACAAAAAAGTTATTTTTCGTGATTTTCATTTCCAAATGATAAAAAATTGAAACATTGAAAAATATTCCTATTGAAGATGTGAGCGATGAGATATGTTACATAAATCAAACTCAAAGCTCAGCGGAATCCATAACTGATTGTTCCTAAGTGGAATCAGTCTGGCTGCCCAGGTGGGAAATATTTTCCAGACTAACGAGACGTGTGTCTCGCGTGAGACTATCCTGCGCAATATATCACTACGAACTCGGATGAAACTTTAATATTTTGTGTAATTGGCTGCGTAAAAAAAAATCTATTACGCATGCGCATTACGTGCTTCATTGTCAAATGTATCATATATCGAGGTATTATTACCAGCTGATCTTATCGAATGGTTGGAACTGATCAGATGGAAACGAACGTGATTATTTCGCTTCCATGGCGACTGACTGTTTAATTAGAACGCAACTAAAAAGTAAAATTAGTGTAATTTTCATTTTCTTTCGAGTGTATTATACATACTACAATATTTAAATTAAAAATGTTGTGTCACCGTTGAGAAAAATGTCGATGACAAAATGAGCTGAAACAATATGTTTTGTCTGTTACAGTGCATTTTACCATTGTAAAATTGTACAATTGTACCAACAGTACAAAATGGCAAATTCCATTAATTTTACACTAAAGTGTGTTGAGAATGTACTTTCCATTAGCAATCATAAATTATTGACTGTGTTACAGTAGTTTATCCAGTTGAACTCGAGATTGAGGAGACTTCAAAATCTACTTTCTCTGCTTCATATTGTTTTGCATCTGTATCTTGAGTTTGAGTCTTTCTCAGTCGATTCGCTGTGTCCAAGTCGTTAGTGAATAATGAAGACTTTTTAAAAGGACACTTAATCTTTTGTTTAAACTTTCACACCAGAGAACGTCTGCCTTTGACATTTAAAAGAAGTTTTTAGCAGATAGCTTGTGGTTAAAAACATTAACACTGTAACAAAGATGGCACGTATATCACTTGTCTGATGAGGATTTCTGAGTTTTCGAACAAAAACGATTTGATTAGAATATATTCCGACTGCCAGACGTGGAGCAGGGTGTGCTCACTCTTTACGAAACACCTAGCATCACCTCATATATACAGTCCTTATATCTTTATCTTACTAATTTGACTATGTTGTCCAGTGCATTTGTCAGTTGTGTTTTTGTGTATTGTTTTGTCGTTTATTTTGTGTTCTTTGAGTTGTATTCGAAGAATAAGATTGGTTGACTCATTTATTTGATAGGTGAGACAACACAAAGAATTTTATCACAAATGAATGAAAACAATAGATTCACAGTAAACAACCTGTATAATCTATATGTTCTAGTGTTCATTCTATTTAAGTTCACCTGGTAGAACACCGATATCTAAACAGGTTTGCTTGTAATAACATATATGCAAATTATTGAGATCACGTGGTCACCATATCATTCCCAACTTGTGACAGTAAGACATTCTAGCTATTATATGCTATTCATAGCTCTGTGTCGTGAAAAAAGGCCACGGATACCATAGATGCAGTCTCGTCAGTTAATGATTAAACACAATAGTTAAGAAGATATGAGAATATTATGTTCTCTGTGTAAATAACATAAACCTGGCAAAAATAAATATACATTACCAATGTAAAACTCTATAAACACAAAAACCCTATATTGTCGAAACAGTTCCGCTGCTACTCGTGTTTTTTTTTATTATATTTTAAGCGCATATAGCATTGACGATATTTCTTAACAAACTCCAAAATCGATAGTAATGATGTATTCATGTATACACATACAAATGTACGCACCTTAACTTTATGAACAAAATACGACAATCTAGCAATCTACCATTCGCCTGTAGTCTGCATGAGCTGGGCAGAGACACATAATCTAATAAATCAAGAAAGCTTTGCTATATTCTGAGAAAAATCACCTAAACACTCCCTGTCAATACCACGGTCAAATACACCGTCATATGTACGAACATAACAGCGCAAACAGTCAACCATCGGATTACAAATAGATGATTGAACAAATAATGTGCGCATGCGCACTTAATCTTGGAACATAAACTTGAATAGTGTGAGCGTCCATAAAGCTTGGATTTCTGTAATTTTTGCATGCTTGGGCAACTCTACTTTGTACTTAACTCTCTTCGTTCGACAGATTTATTTATTCTTTAACGAGACCACTCGCGAAGGGCATCCTCGAGGGCATCTTTTTCGATCAGTTATATTTGCAAATATATTTGGTTACAATTTTATAGACCTTTTATAACTTATTTTGCAATGCTCGCCACTAATTAGATATAATGTCAGCTTTTATAAATTCAAGCCAATTTTCAACACTTTTATCTCGGGGTAATTTTGTTCACTTTGCATTAGAGGTTTTGATAATTGTAATGGGTGTACTATTACGTGTCAATGAATACTAGTACTTGTATACTTGTAAAATACCCATCAAATATTAGTAAGAGAATTAAATACGTAACTTGAAAATAATACCATAAGAATGCATTTTTTTTCTATTTTTTTCTATTCTAAGGCGGGAAATAATATTTTTGTTTTTATTCTCAACTTTTGTTTTTTCACAAACCACTCCTGTCCATCCTTGTTCTCAAACGAAGTCATGAACGACCGATTTTCGCCCGAACTGTTAGGAATATGTGTTAAGAATATTATTGTATCTAGTGATTTCAGGAAAAACTAAATTCGGTATGTTAATCGCTCCGTTGACAAACAATCAGTGATAATAGCCGTGGGATGAGAAAATGTGTTGTTGTTGTTGTTGTTGTTGTTTTTTTCGAAAAAAACACATAATTATACACTTTACCAACAGAAAATATATTTCACATTATGCTACTTCGCAATGACAAAATTGAACGCCGAGGTAAATTGTCTTACGCAGTTCAATCAAGCAAATCGACTGAGCAGTTCAGTATATAACGTCGCCATGACAAGATAAGCTCCTCCAGCCACTACCCCTGCAACTTTTTAAAATACACGTCTCAAATATAAATGAACAGTGTATGTTTTAAAAATAATCCCTGCACGTTTTGCATGAGTTTCGCTCGTGTAGAAAACGATCAACACAATCACGTGACACGTGTCATCACTGCCATCCTTCTCCGTCCGATATACCTTTGAATTTTATTAGTAACGTATGAACACTGCATTTGTAATAAATACTACTACTACTAATAATAATAATCGAACCAGAATATATATTGTTATCAGAGTGTCGCCTGAAAGCCTATTAATGACAATTACTCTACACGTGTTTGTTTTACTCCACAGTGTTGAAATAATTAGAGTATGTGTCGATCATTATCGATAATAGCTAGCTCATTTCACCCAGCATCGGGTGTCCCTGTGACTCCAGCATTGTGTACTCGTAATTGTAAGTATGCAGACAATATTGAATATCGCAGTGCCAATCCGACACTATCGCGTAGTATGCGGATATTGTATTCCAGTAGACATACTTCGAACAATTTTAATCGCTTCTTTGTTACAGATAACCGTCTTCATGTTACTCATTCTTATATAAAATCATCCGATGATGTCACTTCATGTTATACTAGTGGAATATTACATTGGTTATTCCGACAATTGTATAGTAGTAGAACTATATTGTAATTACACGTTATTTCGAAACGTGACAACCCGTCTTAAAAGTATGCATGGTTTCCATTGACTATCAAGGACAGAAACCTTACATACTGTAAATTTAACGCAATCACCTTAGAAATATATTAGCAAAAAGGGGTACAAAATTGAATACAGGTTTTAGAATTAATCCGAAATGATGTGGAGGTACAAATACGATAGCCAACTAGACAGTGCATCAAGACACGGATAAAGCTTATCGAGTCTGGATCATTTCTAATGACAACAGAGCATACATTTTAGTAGCAGCTTAGTGAATTAATAAAAAATGAGTTCATCTAACTGCACCGTACCTTATGACTGAAGATACATCGTGTATAACAACAATGTTAACACTACGCCAATATCATCGCACGTAGCTTACCCCTTTGAGGCAAATTGCGCTATCTTTCATCACAAAATAATCCTAAATAATTTTCCCAATGTTTAAGCAGGAACTGTAGACAATAGGAAATGAATATCATTAAATGAGCAAAATCTTCCACCAACGAGTTAAATATTTAAATATCTAGCGAACGCTCAACGGCGTACTCTTATTTGTCATTGGGATAACCCCTGATTCTAATACAGTGACAGTGGGAAAATAACTAATAACAAATCTGCTAAATAAACAGAGCAGTGTGAGATTCCACACCGACGATGAAAAAAATTTTCATATTCAAATATACTGAAATATTATTTTTAAATACATGATGTTCTTATATGTATGAATTAAATTACTGATTCATACCGCGTATGTCATTTGCTGGCCTATAGTATGAAATATATGGTAGAAGGGTTGCGTCATTCTGTGTAACAGTGCAGAAACACCTGTCTGTGTTGTGGCCCTGGAGTATACGTGTTAGTTGTGTATGCGTGGAATAACATGAATCTATTAAGCGCACATCAGTTACTGAACGTAATTACTGAAATGTTCAATTCACATACCAATCGTTTTCAGAAAGTCGTGACATGGGAGAATTCGACTGTCCTGTGATACGTATTAATACGCGTGTTTGATGAAAGGTTAATAAATTATGACGAATCACGTAAATTACCCCAAACATGGTTTCCATACTATTCACTTTCAAAACTGCAAAATTGACATCAATTTATCCGGTTCGAATAGCACCCGCAATGGCCATTTGAAAATATATGCGTTGACGATGAATATTTTGAAAATGTGTAAATTTTGATAGTATATAGATTGTAAACGAACATGTTTTCAACTGAAGCCTGTGAACGACAGTTCGTATAATGTTATGTTTATGTCTTCTTTAAAAACAAATATTTATCCACATAAACAATATATTTACGTTCATAATTTTTAAACTGGATAGGGAATAACATCTTTCCCGATTGGGTAAATATGTTTCACAAATTTCGATATCAGTTTACTGTATGTTTTTACTTTCTATTATATTATTTAAATAAACTGATATGAGCGATATAAGCCATGCGCATTTAAATTTGTCACATGTCTATATCGCATTACTTACGCCACAATAAGTCATTTTTTTCTAATCGATGTGACATTTACTTTATGATGTCGATTTTTTTCTTCAGAAAACGATGCTAATTGATTTTTCTAATCCGCAATAAGTTTGAAAGCAGGTGTACTATAATTTATCTAAACACTGGTGCACCATTCGGCACATGAAATATAATCATATAAGTCGTAAGAGGTTGCCGATAACAAACAACTATCATGATACATGTACACCCATGCCTACAGCCATTCAGAAAAGCGATCATGTTTCGGTTGATAACGAGCGCAGGACGTGGTGACTTACAATTCCTCGTACATAAAAGGCCGGCAAATACATCAATCATTAATGCCGTATTGAACGGACTACGTCGCCTGAAAGAAAGTAATTGCTACTGAAAATCAAAAAGCCACAAACGGCTTAGCGAGAAATATATCGCTGCGTGGCGTAATTGCCTTACTGACGCCATGTTAACAGGCACTGATATTAGAAGCACTGAGTAAGAGATTCTGTGCTCACCTAGCGCTTTCAACACATTCGGCTGTTCCCGGTAAAAATTGGGCTAAAGCCTGTTCTGAACGCTTCTGTTCCTGGTCGGAGCGATTACATTGCGATCTTGCGTGTATCGGGTTCTGTCCGGCGTTGGTTCTCCTCCGAGTGAGAGGATGGTGATTACTCACTGGCTGCTGAACGTGAGCAGGGCCGTAGAGTGCCGTCTAGGGTTCAGCTCTAAACCCACTGTTATGACAACTAGATCTGATCAAAAGTAAACAACACTTTGTAAATGTCAGAGACAGGCGATCCATTAGTAATGAAGCATATGTTCCGTCTTACGTGTACTGGTATATGTGGGGCTGTCGTACTCAGCGCATCTTCCACGTGAGTGTATACGTAAGAACCCGACCAGCAACGCGCAGGCGTTAAGCTCTGTAATCATGGCAACCATGTGAATACGGCGCATAATCACTGTTTAAATTGGATAGTGTTTTATTTCCAGCCTAACCTTGTTGAAACAAAAGTGCACGGCGTATTGCGTGATTTCATTACAGTGAACTACCTCTATCAGCCGGCGACCTAACGTAAAACGTTGTAGTAGGTATCAAACGTTCTGGCATTTATAGTGATTCGATTTAGACAAGGTCAGATGTCGGCGGAACATCATCTTCATCATCTTTGGCATCACCAGACCGTATCCATTCAATATTTAACAAAAGCAACCCTCAAGCAAATTGTAAATTCCTATGTCTCGCTTTCCCTTATATATGTATATACGTCGTGACATCCTTTGTTTTTTTCCTCATCGTCTATGCAATGTTCGTGGGTGCAATGAGTCGTGTTGGTAGCATGTTAACTAAATATCTTGCAACAGGTCCTGCCCATCTCTATTGTAATTGCTTGTTTTTTTTTTACTGAGATATATTCAAACGATTTCGTAACTTGCAGACAATGGCTTTCTCTTCCTTTTTACGTTTTGAATAAGCAATATTTTTGTTTTCTATTTAACTGGAGACGTCCAGTGACCGAAGAACAAGCAAACACCTTTCTCGTACATAGCCCCTCGAAAGCTTGTTTGATACTATGTGTTTCGTAGACGCAGTCGTGCGCCAAACGGTACACACATACAAAACACCAAATTCTTCGATTGATAACAACTCATCTTTAATTTTCCAGATATAATGTTCCGCCGTATTGCCTCTACGTATCATTCCTGAACAGATATAGAACCGTGCAAGCGGTCAATTTTACGGCTTTATTCGGGATTATTTCCACATCACACATCTTCTAAAATTGTGCACTTACATGAAATATTATTTCACATAACACCAAAGAAATGTATTCACAACGTTAACAAAATAGAAAGGGCAGTACAAATACCTCATCGCGCTCAGACGAAACTACCGAAGCAAAGTTATCTTCGACTCCTCAAAGATGCAAATTAATCATACACGTCGAGCGCAATTTCTGCCATTAGGGCCATTGTTGCATGCACACCCGTATTAATTATATATGTCCATAATAGCAAATTAATTACATCATCCAAATAATGCTAGAATAATTAATATACTTAATATTTAAATTGAGATATTTTTTTGAAAGGCGCCATATTGTAACACGCGATTTTCTCGGCTTTTAGGAAACCAATCTGTATATACATACGAGTATTGCAACGCTACCCAAATTACATTAAAGGGCGACACGTGCGACATTTGTGTTGATAAACATTGATTTTCCCAGAATCCAATGCGTTTTCTAATGAAATCACGAGTACGAGTTTTGCCCAGGGCGCCACTTGCACTAGTTACCGCCAACGACTCCTTCGATACCTTCCAAGCACCCCAAAAAAATACATAATTGAAGCTTGTTGGTGTGCGCAACAGTCAAAGTCGCTATCTTTGTTTATTTGAGACCCATATCTCGCGCATGCGCGGCACAAAGACTACCACCCTTTACGTATATATTTTAACAGCAAGGCATATTATATCAAAATTAGAAACTCAATGGTACATGTGCAGAATCCCTTTAGTATTTTAACAATCTCAACAGTTCGTTTGGAGTTAATAAATAATAAACAATCAACAGGCTTTGCACACAGCTTGGGAGCATTTCTACAGTTTGAATTCATTATCACGGGGATACATTTGCATGGATACATTTAATACGGTTCACAAAATCATCCAATATCCTTCAATATAAGAGAGAGTAAAATAAAACACATTTCAGAGACATTTTCTCCCGACAAAGCGCCGTGGTATTAAGCGTCATTTCACCCGGTGTCACATCAAATCATTCTACTTTAACCCGAGCCGTAGCTTTAATCACACCCATGTACCCTGATGAGCGACGGTCATAGAGTAATTCCCTCTTACGTACGTGAGAGCCGACAAGCAGAGCCTCTGTAGAACAAAAAACCACGAGGATTATACTTCGCTCGTGACTGCGTTTGTTGAAGTGGCGTGATCTCATAGGACAGTTGGTATCACGTGCACCCCGGTTATCCGATGATCACCGTCTAGCGAATGAGGTTATCATGATTGTGTCTCGCCGGCACATTTCCGTCCTTGTCTCTTTATCGTGCTTTAATAATGGGGACTACGCCGATTTTTATTCTCTCAAAATTATAAATCACTTTTATGTGATTCCACCAAAAGCAGCATTCTTCGGATCTGTTTTGGTAGTGAGGTAACAGGTAACTAGAATTTGGTTTATTTCCGAAAGTGACTTTTATGTAAACGTGTTTTTATAGAACACGAACCGGCGTCCGTCGTGAACATTATTACGTCATCAGTTATCAAACAAACGATATCACGAGCCTACTTAGTCTGATTTAATCATAATATGAGGTTTGTTACGTCTACTGTAGGAATTCGTCTCTGTTGTATGTGGTTTACCAACGGATACTACTCCCGATCCTATTCTATATTATACATTAGCTTTGGAGGCTATTTTTTTTTTTTTTTCTTTGCTATGCCTGTTGTAAATAACAAACCATAAACCAGAATGCATCAATGATATGTAGCGATAAAGCAGAAAGTTTTCCCGTAATAATGTAGTACAACAGTTTTGCACAATTCCATGTATTTTTGTACGTCATATCTAAAAACGCAACGCTGATTGGTCACATAATCATCACGTGGCATTATGCTAATCACTCAAGCATGGTGAGATTAACATGTTAACTTATGTAATCCCAATCACTTGCGTGCGTGCAGTGTTTTTGACTAAATCTTAAAAATGGCTTTGTCGAAATAAAACAAAAACTATTTTAGGTATGATTTTTTGGAGAAAAAAACATGTTTAGAAAATACTGCCAATAAATTGTATCGAAATACGTCATATTCATCTTGCAATATAAGTAATACGAACCTCACCAGCAAGGTAAAACGTTATTATCCAAGATCATGTTCCCTGTTGGTGGGTAAACAATACGCTTCATCCCATTAGTAGGATAACAACGGTCTAGTCAGACACATATTTTACGACTTTTTCTATAATTTATTTCTTAACTTTACATAATTTATATATCAATTCATATTAGTTACAAACATTATTAAACGCTGATCGAACGCAATGATCGATTGATTTGATTTTGAACTTGTAGAAATGTCTTTCAGAGGGAAATATGGCGTTGGGATACGTTAATCAAATAGCATGTTATCAAGCCTGACAATACCCAACAAATATTCTAGCTTTTGTCAAATCTCACGTGATACTTTGAAGCGACCACGCCGCTATAATATTTGTTTTTGGTCTGCTTTTACGTTCTATTTCACGCATATCGCGTGATCTCGCAGTGAACAGAAAAAGATCTAATACATCTGTTACAATAACGAGATCTTATTAACAGTAAGACTGGTGTAAACGTAAAAAGCTGCTCAGTGCACGAAACGATAAAATGTATAGAACGTGCGCAAACGATTTTAACCCCAATATATTACTTCGCTGCGAATTTCAGTGATTTGTCTAGAATTCATGGAAAATTGATACCATTAACGAAGCCCTTACTAAATTATGTTAACGTCACAACATTTATATGTTACCATTGAAGTTGCTGTTGAATTACTTATCTGAATGAGACGTCCTCGTAAATAATTAATTAGATTACGTAATGCATGGTGACGTCATTTCCAAACTACGTCATTCTGTTTTACGGAGTAACTCGCATGGTTACTACTTACGTCTAGGGACAAAGGTATAGCCTTAGTAGAGACATATATTGCTGTTACAAATATGTGCATCATTCAGGAATAATCTCTACCTGAGCAGTATAATTATAAATTCATTTGTACCACTGAATTGTCATCAGCAAATTCTAAGAAAACGACTTTACCATATATTAAGTTAATTTACTTTTTTCGAAATGAACGCGTAGTTGCAGTTTGTATATCAAGTACTGATTAAGGTGAACTTTGATTTGCACTATAATCACGAGAGCATGAAGTCAACTACGATTCATCTGTATTTGTGTGAATATTATCTTTTGCTGCTACGACGATAAATTGACATAACGATTCCCCCTTTTAATTGAACTCAGCGTATAGCAAGTCGACGCTTCTAACGCAAAATGTGTGAAATCATCCTTTGCTGATCCGCCATCAATTTTGTTTTCCTCAATGCTGTGTAATGGAATGGAATGAAATGAAATAAAAATAGCCTCCACAAATTGATTTTCAAGCTTCGTATCCATCATCTGTTAAATACGTAGGCAATCATACTGTGGTGAACCAAGCGGCACTTTGTTACTGCACTCAACGCTGCCCGTATGGAGCGTAGAATTAATAATTTGTATTGACTGTATTCAGGTGTCTATAATGGATACAGAAATCAGAAACTGGTGCTGTGTCAAAGGTGAAAGTAATTATACGAGAATTGAAAAAGTTTAATGTTTATTAGGTTGAGTGATTAAAAATTAACCTCAGCGTACCAATCAAGGTTTTAATAGCTAATATAAAATGATCTTGACATAGAGAGCAATATTTAGTTTTGTCAATGTCATTTGCTCGAATGAAAAGTATTATACCCACTGCTTTTAATCGCAATAACGTGACTAAAATCTACTATTTATTACAGGGATAATATTAACTATACAACACAAGTACATTACACAACATAGTCAAATCAGAAAGAAAAAGGATATATGAACTCCACGGTATACATACAAGGGTGACAGGTGTTTCTTGAAGAGTGATCTGAGCACATCCTTTTTCACATGTGTTACTCACATATTCTGCATGTCTGACTTTTCCTGATAGACCATATGTCAGTGTGAGCAATGTGTATGGTTTTAAATTAATTCTGTGTAGGGTTCTCTGTCTTTCTCTGTCATCTTTAGAGCGTATGACACAAACAGGAATATTTGTTGTTTTTTTGTCAAAAACCGCTTAGATTACTTTGTATATTGTGTACTGGGACAGACATTTCTTGGTATTTCCACAGAAAGAAGAACATCACGGTCCTGCACTCTTTTATGAATTTCTGAGTTAGATTGTTATATAACAAGTCTCCATTGTTGTGTCTTGCAAACTGGGGCTTATTGGTTCGAATTCCTCACTAGGCAAGTTGGGAGTTTTCACTAGAGATAGTTGTTCTGACATTTTTTTCCCTGATTTCAAATATCAAAATGGCACAGTACATGATAAGAATCACATGGCAATTCGATGGTCTCCAACAGCAACGAAATCACCCATCACTAATCATACACCGAGGGCATGGAAGCAATGACTCATAACACAATACCCAACCATTCACATGCAAATACAGTGAACCAATTAGTCCAGCACACATTTCCAGTTGATTGCCAGCACACCTTTTCACAACACTATTTCACACCATAGCCTGCAACATTTAGTTTAATAGATATTGTAATTAAAATGACTAAGAGAAATGTACCACACATGACAGATACAATTTCACATCGCTGAGCCCTAGCCCCGGTGTATGATTAACAGAGCACTTGTCAGGTTTCGTAAAACCAGCATTGTCGCCAAAACCACGCATCCAAAGACTACCATTTTTTAAAAACTGAAATGTACTTATGCATATTGCCTGCTAAATTGCAGACTGGATGGGACAAGTGGTTCTGGGGGATTTAAAAACGTTTAATGGCATTTAGGGGAAAATAATTATATTGAAAAAAACTTTTTTTATTTTCGTTATTGATAGAAAACATGTCATATCACGTGACCAATTGCCAAATAATGTTCAAACTTGAATGTACTGAATACAGTATAAGTACCAGATTTCAGAGTAATAGTGGTTCTAAAGAAAATTTAAAAGCATTTTAAATGTCATTATTTCATATTCGGGAAAATGGTTCGTACGTACACAGTAGTTATGTAATCATTTGTATCACTGAATCACCATCAGCAGATACTAAGAAAAAACCTTTGCCGTTAATTAAATTTATATTTTTTTCGAAAGATGCGCCGTGTATATCAAGAACTGATCAAGGCGAGCTTTGATTTGCACTATAATCACAAGAGCATGGAGTAAACAACAGTTCATCTGTATTTCTGAGAACGGCTTTTTTTTCTTAGTTGTCCTGTCGTAAAATAGGCATGACGATTGCCCTGTAATTGACCCCAGCATAGTAATTTCCAGTCATCCATTCTAATACAAAATGTGGGAAAGCGTCATATGTTGATCTGCAGTTTTTGATGCCATCAATTTAGTTTCCCTCAATACTGTGTAATGGAATGGAAATGAAATAAAAATAGCCTCCACAAATTAATTTTCAAGCTTCGTATCCATCATCTGTTAAATACGTAGGCAATCATACTGCGGTGAACCATGCGGTATTTTTTTTACTGCACTCAACGGCTCTCGCTGATCGTATGGTGGATGGAGTTAGAATTTATAAAATATAAATGCTAAGTGGTTGACTGGACGATTACTTTCAGCGTATTCAGGTGTCTATTGTGAATACAGAAATCAGAAGCAGGTGCTGTGTCAAAAGTGAAAGTATTTATACAAGAACGGAAATACGTTCTATGTTTTTACATAATGTTGAGTAATATGACATTGTCATTACAAAGGATCCGTTATAGATCAAACAAATTTTCAAATACATCGTACATGGTTTTGGTCACATAGACCAATTAGTCTAGGGGTAAAAGTGGAATAACTGATATTGAATGAAAAGGTTTAGGGTGACACTTTTGGCCTACTGTTAATATAGAAATCATTGCCATGACCAATGATCTTGACACAGAGAATGACATACGCTGTTGTCATTTTTATGTGCTCAATGAAAACGCATTATACCATACTTTTAATCACCTTGGCGAAATTCACATATTCGGTGAATAAACATGAATAAGGTTAGTATATACGTACATCTAATGCAAGTTATACCCGTTGTGATTCGTTAATGTAATGATAATTTAATGGTAGTTTACCAGAGACTGTATTACGACAAATGTCAATGTCTATTATATATATATATATATATATATATATATATATATATATATATATATATATATATATATATATATATATATATATATATATATGCAGTTGTCAACGAATAGTATAACTATAAAGTAAATAACAAAAATTGTAATCGCATTTGTTGTATTACTATTCAAAAACGAACACAAATGAAGCGAATTTAAAACATAATTAGTGTGCACCAAACGTTGGCATAGTTACATGTACAGTAACTGACAAAGGCTGGCCTGATTAAATAATTAATTGACGATTAACAAATATTGAAAATTACAATGTCAATTTTCGGCTTAAATTTGGATAAAGGAAATATAATCCGCTAGTGTAGAATAAAACAAGATAGTAAATACTGTGACAATACATTTTGGGTTAAAAAAACATGTTTTTAGATACTTAAACTGTTTATTCACTGCCACCTATCCCAGAAAATTTATTAAATGCGCTTTAACAATGTTCGCATTATTTCTATTTAACACCGAATGTTCAAACTTTTGGGACCTCCATTGTTGTCGTGAGTGTATTGAAACGATAGATGGATGTTAATATGTTATCATTGTTCTATGGTGATATATGATTATAATCATCCACGCGACATTTATAATAGCTGACACATCGGGCAATTAATTTCGGGTTTCACCGTTTCAGTATACTTGTCTCTTTTCTATCGACCTTACCTCTACGATTTTAATGCACAGAAAGTGCGACGATCAACATAAACTCGATAAAAAGCCACTTTTTTACAAATACTGTTTTTAATAACAGTATATATTTTAATCCATCCAATCAATTATTATGAATATATGCAACCCTACAATCCATGGTATGTACACGGGCCATTTACTTATTTGACTGTTGAAATAATACCGATTGTGAGAACGAAATCTAACGAGTGCATTGTCGATGCCTTCTAACTGGTCACAATAAATCTATCAATATTCTTTTTAAATTTCCTATATATAAAATTAAACGAAATGTTGATTGGCTATTTTAAAAAAAATGTTGTTTTTTTTAAAAAAAACGCTACAACAATGTTTTAGTGACATTAACTCACATTGAAAGCACGTGACTGTTCAACACCTATCATCATTTAGATGACCTTTAAATTAACCCAAACAAAAATGACTACAGGAAGTAACATGCGTTACAGAAAGTAAAATTCTTGTGTCGATCAAGGGAGGGAGATGTTGAGATATAAAGTAAATTGCAATCTAAGGCAACATGGATATTTGTAATAAAGTTGTATTTGACATTGACGCCCAGAATAAGCTAAAAACATAAAATGTGTAATACAAGTGTGTATATTTCACAAGCATATATCCTATTCTTAAATCCGCACATTTAATTATGAGTGCGCAAAATATCTACAACCTAACTGTTCTCGACGACAAAGCTTGTTGTTCGGAAGA
Source organism: Saccoglossus kowalevskii (assembly GCF_978046115.1). Taxonomy (NCBI): domain Eukaryota; kingdom Metazoa; phylum Hemichordata; class Enteropneusta; family Harrimaniidae; genus Saccoglossus; species Saccoglossus kowalevskii. Next base: position 22,031,225 of record NC_140654.1, read on the forward strand.
TTATATATCGACGTGCTGGAACACTCGACTTCACGTGAATAGCGCCACCAACTCCTTGAGTGTTTGTTGTTTACTAACTTATTTTAAGAGCATTCATATCCCGCTGTACATCTCTCATTAACAGTCGGTATTACCAGCATGTTGCGATGTATATAATGATTCGGGGATGGTACCTTTAAGTCGGAACGTAACTCTAAGATATCGAGTATTGTTGTCATTATATTTATTGTTATGTTTTTTTATCAATAACACAAATAAAAAGTATATCACGTCACCTAACTTTATTCGATATAATTAATTTTATCCCCTAAATGCCTTTAAACGATTTTAAACAATAAGGGTTACTGAAACTCACAATCATATCATGTGCCTAATATATATATATATATATATATATATATATATATATATATATATATATATATATATATATATATATATATATATATATATATATATATATATATATATATATATAGTATCATGATCATTTGCATATTATCAACTGACCACAATATATTTACTGTTTACAAGTCATTGCCTAGCAAACAACGTGGGAGAGCAACATGTATGTGACTCTCTATCATTATAGTGACAGCTAACACTGCTAAAGCTAAAGCTATTATATTACCCTGGTGATTTCTTGGAAACTGGTTAACTGATTTGAATATGTAAATGAATGGAGTCCCTAATTGCGGAGGTAAAGCCAACCAAACACTCAGCAACAGCCGTGGTCCACTATTTTTTTTTTTTTTTAAATCCTAAAATTTGCTATAAATTATATTTCCTTTAAAGGTCTTACACCCGCTACTAAATACCTTCGCTGGACGTTTATACCGTTTAGCTAGTAAAATTTACACAAATGCGGCGATGGTGTGTTTACCTTTAAAGCGGGGGGGGGGTCGTCGTCACCTACTCACGCGCGGGAATTGAGTCCCAAGCGACGATAACAACACACGCTAAAACGCAAAGGCTCATGGGTAGACGCTTGTTTGTAAACAATGACACGCTATGACCATCTGACGCATGCGCAGGTAACGACTCCCCCGCTTTAAAACGAGTTAATAAACATTTTCTTACAATGGGGTTATGCTTGTTGTTAGATGTTCATACTTTAGTTAGATGATATCTAATACCTTAACCTGTCGTCACATTCCAGACAACAGTATGCATATAATTTATTGTTGATGTATGTACGACATGACAGAAAATAAATACGAAGGACTTAACTTATAAAAATGTCTTTATATATACAGTATTGCGTTATTTTGTCATGTAGTCTTATTTTTATAACAACTCATCCATGCATAGCAACCTGCTACGAATAGTAGAGATACTGATTACAGATGATGTCCATTTCACGAACCACGTACACATAAGGCTTATAGAGTGTAATGGCGCACCAAGCCACAAGAGGCCAGCATTCTGATTGGTCCGTCACTTTCTCGTTGCTTGTGCTAGTTCCATTGGTTACCTGACGTCAGCGCTTACGCTCGTAGCCGTTCAGGGGTTTTCTTTTACTTTCGAAAGTTGGGCGAATAAAAAAATGTTTCTTTTGTTATAAATTTGCACAAACACAGTGAGAAATGCCGGAAACATCTCAAATATATAAGTCTAAGCAGGTAGAATGTATGGGCATGGCGTAATGAGGACTTGTTTATAGAAAACGAATGTTAGAATGTTTTCAAATTACGTCACTTAGTCACACGACTTTGAGACGGAATCCCGGCCCAGTGGAACAATATGGCGATTACTAGTTACCTGCGTCCTACTTGCCATTCGCAAGCGACGCCGGAAACCAGCGAACGATTATTTCTTGATGGTTTTTTAATGACATTGACTCACGTGAAAGGCGCCGTCAAGCGTCAACTATCTACGACTTTTATTTTCAAACGGATTCTGCTTAAATGGCGCTCCCAGTGAGTCAAAATGTAATAGAATCCAGCACAAATTGCCACATTAACAAACGTTAAAGCGACAAATGAGTCGTCGTGACGGGTCGTGTTTGCTGAGGGTCTATGCGACGCCGGACTGAAATCCGCGTCTCGCCTAGGTCTCGGCTGCTTTGCTACCCAAAACGGAATTTGTTTGAAACGCATTGGTTTACAAGACTGTGACCTAGTTCCTCCAGTCATTAGCCGCAAGCGATCGCAGTTGATGTTATCTTATATAGGATTGAAATGTCAAGTTTTTGAATATATCTAAATTATGCAAATTATATAATTGCACATAACAGGGTTATTACGTGAATTGTAAATTGAGACCTGAGCTGGAATTTATAGATTGTTAACATTTCTTAGAATCTTATATGTAAATCAAAGATTCAGTAACCATGGAAACCAACATATCAATCGGTATATCCTGGTTGGTTACTGAAATCCAGTTCTATGATATTATTATTAACACAATTAAAGATAATTCAGGCCAGCACAATAATTATAAACTGTGTTGTAAATGTCGTTCATAGGTTGTCTATAAATACGTTAAAGAATAATTTTCCGGTATTTGTATTGTCTGGCATAAATCTCAATTCGACATCTTATATGTCAGACAGATGTTTGATCTATTTTTTTTTGTGTGCAAAGTAGTTTGGTGACCGCATTTTTTATCTGGGTTTTTCGAACCACAACTTAAAACAACTTGAAACCGCATTAATTGTGTAATAGTCTAGAACATCTGCTAGATTGCTCTAATAGTAGCCAAAACATTGTGTAGTTGTCATGGAAACTGACCGATTATAAATCCATCGTACACGGCGAACATCGACATATGTGGGGCGTCTTAATTGCACTCACATAATGTAAAATAATTTCTATACGTCATTACTTACCTCATTAGCTGTAGTAATTCTGGCGCGTGTTCGAAGTTTGCGTAAACAAATGTATTTACACACGTGGTATACGTCGCCATGGTTGCTGTGTCGAACACGGCGCGTTTGGATGACCTTTCCCGTTATAGTGTCACGTTTTGGTTGATTTTGTCCTCTGTTAATACGTGCAGCCAACAGTTGATGTGTTTGACATGTTTTGTTTTTTCATGACGAAATGCATTTTACTGGTCTAAAAAAGGTAGACAAGATAGTGGAAATTGAAAGCTGTTCATACCCTGCACCTGGCTAGAGAACTGCTGAACTCTTCTTCAAATTCGTTTGATTGTTTTGCTCACCCACATGTTTTGGGTAGTCATGCCCCCTCCAACATTTTGTTGGACAAAGTTGGTCGGTTGTCCATTTCATGAAACACGTGTTTCGGCGGGTGAAAGTTTCAGCATCGATATCACCAAACATTAATGTTTTAGCTATCAACGATATCGTCGTATTGACGACCTACATCATGTGTATCGTGCATTTCATAGTGAGTGTGACAGTTTTCTCAATCTGAAATTTGTGTTAATTGGGACTCAGATGCCTGGAAGCTGAATGACGATAATTGACACAGAGCTGGAATATTGGTTGAGGGAAAACTCCATACTTGTGTTGTTAGTCGTTGAAAAAGTTATGCATTTCCCTGTTCATCGTCATCTTAGCAGCGTTATAATGATAATCAATGTCATTTCTGTGACAAGCCTACTATGAAGAAGGTGCACAAAGTCGTTGTGGCCTGTATAAAGTACAATCCAGTTCGATTGCCATTATCCGTCAAATTCCTTTTCTCTCGCCTCTCGCAGCAGAGACAGACTACTGACACTTTCTGGCTTTAAATTCCTTGTTCAGTTCATTTTGTTGGTACTGTGGCTGCTGATCAATATGTTTTAAAAAGTTAGGGTCCCTGTGATACGTGTATTACAGTGTAATTTGTAATTTTTTACTCGGATAAGCCACATTTATTCCACTGTCTCGAGGATGCTATCCCTACGTCATCATGTAAGAGTGACATCACCAGCCCTTGCCTCCCACATTGTCTATTTACCTACCATGTTTACATCGCCAGTGCTGTTCCAATTACATGCATACAGCCTCACAGGCCATCCCTATTATTGAATCAGCACAAAGTTTTTCAACAGCAAGCAATGTGCTCCTGTCCCTCCAAAATAACACCATTAATTCGGTTATACCAGAGGCACTGGTGGCCCTACAACACCAGATACATCCTTTCTATCCTTCCCCAGCTGGTAGATTTTATTTACCATGTGGCAAATACAAATAGTAAGGAACCATCTACTATGGAAAACACCAGGACTGCAGTCAACACCATGCTATCTATTTGAGTGTCATTAAAACACTGCTTAAGGGGCTGTCTTGCACATGTGTTGCGGCGACGCTGAGGCTGGCTACACTATGTTGGTCCTTGTCATTAATGTTTGAGTGACATCAGCAAACATCCTAGAAGCTGCAATACGCTGCATCACCATATGATAGCCTCGGCATCAGGCAGAAGATGCAGTGAGTTATGGGCTTGATCCATTGCTAATAATGAAGCAGTCTTTCAGGCTGACTCGGTCACCTTATAAACTAACCACTTCACTGGGACTAAGAACTATCTTGTTTAATAGTCACTCCAATTATTTAACCGCCTGCCTCCCCAGAGACTGGTGCATCACCCTTTCAGGGAGCAAATCTAAATATTCTACTGGTAATTCTCAGAGCCTGCTTCACCCACTTTGTGTAACTTAGACAAATAGTTTGGGTAATTGGAGGACTGGCGGAAGCAGTCCCTCTTGTAATGGTTACTCCTGCAACTGGGAAAATCAAACGACACATCTGGTTCTGGACATGTTAATACTATGGTGGTTTTAGTGTTTTTTTTCAAAAACGAAAGCTCCCAGCAGTCAACCATCTTTGATTGAATGACATAATTATTGTGCAAGATATGTCTGGAATAGATTTTTTTTTAAATTGCCACCTGTCAATTTTGAGTCAAAATTACAAAGTGGCATGCATTAACAACTAATAAAATTGGAAATTAATCTGCTACAGATATGTTAAAATACCTGACATGTATGATATGTTAATTTTCCCTGACAAATAACCTAAAAAGGGAAAGTGATTGTAAATTACATAGTCCCTTTCGGTTGTGGATCATGTCCTGAGATTTAGTTCTTGGCGAGAAACCCGGTTCATGTCTTTAGCACAGCTTGATTGTCCATAAATGTGGCACAACCATCCGAAAGGGACAGGGCCCCTAACTCAGAATTACGCCTACTAGAGGTGAGAGGTAATATAAAGTCACATATTTCAGTGGTGCTGATTCCAGCGGTCTGCTTAGACCTGACAACACAACCGACCAGTCCCGATTGGGAGGTTCCCTAGATTGAGATCAAAGCCTTCGATTATGAAAAGCAGTAAACAGTCTCCTAATACTAGGACAATCGGCTAGTCTTGTCACCAAAAGCCAACAGTGAGGTGGCATGGATCAATCTCCCTTCCACTACACAAATCAACGTATGCTCACCACTTGAAATCATAGGTTACATTGGGGGAACCCCTATTCACCCCGGCCAGGACATTGGCAGCCCGCTCAGATAAATAAACCTTCCGTCTGTGCGGGTCTACTGAGAGCCTCCCTGGGTGTTAGTGGTACACTGCTGGGCTCATTAGTAGTGTGCCATCCTGCAGGGACAACAGATCCAGGATGTCCGGAAGCACTACCAGTGTCTCGATTAACATTTCCAACAGTAGTGAAAACCGGGCCAGTTGGACACTACCACATCAAGTTGCAGGTGTGCTCCTGTCAAGGTTTCTCCAGTATCTAGTAAATCAGCGAGAAGGAAGGAAAGGCATACGCGTCTGTGTGGGCCCACAGGATTGATAATACGTCCATGGCCCACGCTCCTGGAGTCGGAAGGAGCGTCACATACACTGGGATCTTGGCATTCCGGGCTGTGGCGAATAGGTCCATATTCAGATCATCCAACAGCCGAAACAGTCAGAAGGCTCCATAAAGGCATACCTGCCACTCCATGTTCTGGAACAGAGTTGCCATGAGAGAGCGTCCGTCTGTTCCACACCCCTGGAAGCTCCACGTTGCTTTCCCTGCCAAGAGAGCCAGATGACACTGCAGCATATCACAAATAGCTGTGCAATGGCCCCCTAACAAATGTGTCTACTGGTCTAGGAGGCTGATGCATTTCACATTTGAAATTTCAGAGTCCCGGGGCGCACCAATGGATCACAACTCTGCTCTCAGGGCATGATGGACTGTTTCTGACTAAGATGCTGAGAAACTCCACGGAACGTGACCATCCCCCATTACCCGTCCTGTGCAAACAAAAGTTTGTGGTACCTGGGTTGGGGGATCCCTCGGAGCATGAGGTTTGGCTCCAGACTCTACTACCTCCAGTACCGACCGGATAGAGCTTGGTCCAGTGGAAGGCGTTAGTCATATATAGGACTATATTCTTCCACAGTGGACTAACAGCATCCCATCAACACTGTCTTTGCGCGCCATCAGATTCAGTAAAATACCGGGCCAGGGGAGCCGCACAATCGATGTTGCCTTGGATCTAACAGGGCAACTGCTTGAATGGAATCCCGGGAAGGAACCGTCGCTTCCTGGGGAACTTGACGCATTCGAGGTACCTGTAGTTGAATGGAAGGACTTCCCACTCATACTAACACTCCTCTCACTCACACCGGTGGTGTCGCCCAATCTGTAGGCTCGACTAACCCAAGCTCGGGCAACGCGTTAAGTCTCTGCAACATGAGCGCGGTTCTGAAACTATCCCAGGTTTTCGGGTTCCAATTAAAGCACATGCACTCATGGCAAAAACCTTGAAACCAGAACGCATTCTAAACAATGGTGACAATTCCTGCAAGGCCGAGTCGATTTTTTGGGTGATGACCTGGAAGGTGAGGAGCTCTTCTTGGAGTGTTTTCCTTCCTTCTAGTCCATTTAAACTACACTAAGATGTGAACAAAGCACGCATGAGTGGAACGCAATTCCAGTTGAAACTGACACAATGAAGTCCTACAAAAGTGGTCAAATGCGTCATCCGAGTTTTTTTGCGATCGGTACAAAAAGAATACAGGCCCCTAATAAGAAACATAGTTGAACTCTGGTGACCTTGCCCTTTGTTATATAATATAATTCCCTTTATCATAGTTTGTTTCAATATAAATATGCATTGTCATAATTAATTTTGAATACAAACAAGTTTTGGGGTTGAACCAACAGTGGGGAATCAGTCTACCGAATGTCCTTAAAAGATGTAAATATCTTACAAAAACATTGGTGCCTTATTTGTTTAATTATTTTAAGGAACATAATTTCCAGCTTTATTGAAAGTAATTGAGATATTTAGAATAAAAACAAATGTCTCATTGCAAAAAAAGTGCTGCATTTAGATGTGAATAGATTCATAAAACATGCAAGATAACAGAAAAATTTAGCTGGCTTTAGTTCAAGTATTTTGTACAGGTGTCTGTCAAAAATGAATGATTCACTGAGACAAATATGAACTGCCTCATTGTGTGACTACTGTATTATATGAAAAGTAAAAAAAAAACACCCTTTATGAATGGCTATCATGTTGCAAGCTCTGCTTTGTATGCAAATCAACTTAAATAGTTGGTGTCCAGTGGAGGGAGAAGTCAACAGTACTGTTGCCTCCTGAGAAACTACATCTTCAAACACTGCAATCTCTGAAGTACGTTTTTAAACTAGTATTATAAAAACTCTATCATTCTGTTCTAATAGCTGAAACATATTTCTGTGAGTTTTCATTTGTCGAATGAACTGTTTGTCAAATACAGAATACATATATTTTAGAATAATTTTCTTTTTAAAATGTGGATGAAATGTTTTGCTTTTAATGTATTTTTTATGTATTGTTTTTGATTTGATAACTTTTGACTAAACAGATTTTCTATTAGCTTCAGATCTTGATCAAAGTTTGGCACCCAGTTCATAGCAGTGCTTATATTGATTTTCTGATATCTTGTTTTCTGTAAAGATTTTATTGGTAGGTTTGCAAATGTGTATCCGACTGTGCAATCTCTCCATGAGTTGGTTTTGAAACCCAGTATGGGATTCTGAGATACATTACCAAGGATATTATTACAAGATAAATCATTTGCTTCATTGAACACATACAACAATGCATATTTCCACTGAGATCAGTGACCTTTGATGTGTATCACCAGTGATCAGTCAAGTAGAAACAGTCAAAATATTTTATCAGATTTTCTCAATTTTTGCATGATATTTTCATACAGGACATCTGTTGTTCAAACTCAGGGAAGACTTTATACTGATGAATAAGGTGACCAAGTTTGATAAAGTTTGGAATAGAATTAGTAAAGTTATTATGCACACAATAACAATTATTAACGACGACAACAACAACGACGACGACGATGACGACAACGCCGGACAAAATTTTTCCCTTAATATACCTTTCCCTTCCATCTTCGATGGTACGGGCAAGGTAAAAATGTTATCCTATCTGAAACCACGTCTTACTGTTACCAACAGTCACAGGAGTACCTCAGGAAAATCAGTTGAAAAACTGCTGAACCGCACTGTTTGGCTCCGATGCACACTCCGTGCGGGGAAAAAAAGAAAGTGAAGATGGGGCAAGATGGCACTGGCTTCTTTGCCTCAGTTACGTGTTGCGTGACGTGGAAGAAAATCTATGAGTCTATGCTGGGTAATTGAATGTATTGAATTGAACCTTACTTCTTGCCTTTGCAATAATTATAAATAAAGTATGTGGATGGATATATCGAAAAAACGAATAGAACAAGTGAGAAATAAAATAACTACCAGTCGACCATTTTGAATAAAATCCCAAAACAAAATGACATGCATAAGTGAGTGATATCAGTACCAATTTTGAATGATATTGGCAAAGGCATGCATGGGAAACGATGGGCACAAGGTCTGACGGGCACTAAAAAAGTATACCGGTAATTTGTATGGTATGTGTTAACAATTGGGGAAAACCCTTATTTGTCATCATCATGGACATACATGATATTAATAATAATTAATAATTTAGCATAGTGTGTTTTAGCACCAGCTGGCAATATAGCACAATAAATAATTTGTTCAATTCAACAATATTTACCAGACAAATTTCACTCATGAACCAGCATGTGGTATCAGTGGACTGAGCAGATAAAAACAAAAGAAATTCAATTTACATTGTATGAGGGCATGCCTGTATTCGATGTCATAGCGATCGAAAACTAAGTATTCGCAAGAAAGACATGTTTTCAGAGATTTTCATTTTATTACAAAACTCTTAACAAATAATATCTTTGTACATCTGTCATATACAACAATTATACACACTAATCAGTAACAAAAGTCAATAAGTATTTACAAAGAAAAGGACTACATTTAATTCAAATATCCAGGTATTCTGTTATTATATATGCACTGTCTGTTAAAGTCCAAGTTTGAATTTAAGACCAGGTGCTGCTTTGTATCGGAATGTACCAGTCCAGACTTGAGAGTCAGTGTCTGTAAACTCGCCTTCACCTTCCATCCTAGGGAAGAAATATGACATGAATAAATAAGCATTTTTATGCATGCTGGGATTACTGAATGAGGAGAGGGCTCATGTTATGGTAAATTTTTATGTCAGTGCCGTGCCTCAAATAGTCAAGACTTTCACTGGATTTACTTGTTTTAACAAATTCAACATAACTTTGTGTCACTAACAGTAAAATCTGTATTATTATTAAAATGAAACAGAGGGAGATGAAAAATGGTTAATTTTTGGTTCTCAGTTGTTCAAAAAGATGCAGGTTCTAATACAGATCTTATGGTAATACTTCAAAGATTCCAAATTAAGAAGCCATAACACCTTTCCTTTTTTCTTGGCCATAGACTTGATGAAAGGAAAGTTGAAAATTTCTGTAGACCACACAATTGTCAGTCCCTTATGAAAAACCATTAACGGAACATTTACCATTGATCTGTTGTAAAACATGCATAGAACTCAATGTTAAAGAAAAATTGCATTTACTGACTCTTTTTCAAAACCCAGATTATTGAAATAATTTAGGACAATAAGTACCCCTTCATTTACAATATAGGATTTTTACAGCCTATGAAACCAGACTACAATTTGAGATTTGGCATAATAACTCTGCCATAGGAACAAGCATAATAATACTCACAAAATGGCAATTACCCACTAAAATACAACCATCATTTTTTCAAAAATTAGACTGGTGACCCCTAACTTTTTTAAAGTCAATATCGTTATATTGCCTGGGAGAGCAATTTATTGAAAATTTTATTTTTACTATTTTCCACAACATTTTGACTTCTTGTTTTTTCGAAATAGTCTGATGAACCCAATTTTTTAATTTTTTTATTTTTGGTGTCCTGTAATAACATTGGATTAATGTTGACAAAATTTAGCAATTTCAAATTTTGAATAATTTCACCAAAAATCAAATCAGATAGTCAGGGCATTCGCTAGGCACACTGTGTCGTTTATTGATTATATTTTATTACGCACAAAAACTTTTTTCACATTTTTATATATTTTTCTATCATTTCTTTAATTGTTAATTTTGAAATAAATGAACATAACTCCCCAGTACCTTCAGATCTTAATCAAATATTTTTGAAAATATGGGAAACAAAATTTTAAGGGGGTATATTTTGTGACAGCAGTTAAAAATGATAAATAATGAATAACAAGTTTGTCTATACCTGTTTTCAATGAATGGGCCGTCGTAATAAGAGCCGTCCGGCCACGTGTAGCGTCCTTTTCCAGTAAATTGATTATTAACGAAATCACCTTCATAAATAGCTCCACTGGGGTGCATTAATTTGCCATGCCCGTTCATTTTGTCATTTTCCCAATTTCCTTGATAGACGGTCCCCTCAGATGTTGTGTGTTCGCCATATCCATTACGTTCTAGTACACCCTCTTCAGACCTGCTGTACTCTCCATCTTATAAAAAAACACACAAATACATGTAAATAAAATTACAATAGAATACAAATAGCAAGTCCCCTTTTCTCATGTGCATTACTGTCATCAAGGTGGCAATATGTGCTAAATACAAGTTTTAAATACATTTCAGAAGGAATTTTTGACTTACCACATTTGCTCTATTAAGAGGGGAGGGGCATATAACGCTTTATGTAAATTACAGATGTGTTCCTAAGGTCAAAGTAAGTTATATTTTAATGCTTCATCAGACAACAGATGTAATTTATAATTTAGACTGTTTCTACTGCAGATGAGCTTGTAATAGAGCAAATACGGTATTGCCAAATGGTATAAAAAGATTGTCCAATTCTTTCTTGCAGTATGTTCTATCTAAGATGCATACATATAAAACTATTGAAAATTTATTTTCTGTCTGTATTGGCAAAATGTACGCATGCCAGAGTTTCTATCTTACAAAATACTGTAAACCATTTATTTGTTGATGCTTCAAATCTTTACAATTTGATGAGTTACCCAAATTACACAAATTAGAGAAATTTGATATAACCATGTGTTTTGGAACTCCATATGCAATTTCCACTGCAACAAAATTTTACAATTTCCACTGACGAGCAAAATTCGCCAAAGTTGATCTCTCGTAAAATTAAGCGCCTTACAGTATGAATCCTGAATACAAATGCATTTGGAACATTATTTTTCACTCCTGTTTCCGACATTACATATCCCAAATGATAGATGTAAAATCTGTATCTCTTTACATATGGTTAAATTGAAAAAAGTGGCCATCGGAGAGTGCGTACTTCCTGTGTCTGGCTGCACATGTAACAATATTTACATGTGCTACTTGACTCCAATTTATCTCAATAAACGTTTATCTAAAATGTATAATTGTTGTAAATCAACGATTAAGTGTTCTTAAAGGTTGTCATGTCACATTGTGTTTGGTAGGTAACCCATAGCAACGCAGTGCATGTAAAAAAACATTGTTTGTTTACAGGCAATTCGTTTTGTGACAACCACCTCCCTTTACCTTTGACAATCTGATGTACATTAACATCATTGTCTGTCATTATGTACCATTCATACTAGCTACCTGTGGAGACTATCAAGCAGGGGATATGCATTCACTATTTTAGCACTGAGTCAACTTCAGCCACTATCCACCAAACAGTCTCATTTAAAGACTGCTCCTTCCCATATCAAATGTTGATGCAAATTTTCAAATTTGTCGATCAAAAACTAGAAATATCATCACATTTTGTCTGTTTAGTTACGTCTGAATTCAGTGAAAATTACAGATAGTTTGAACAAATTTACACCATTTTTGTGAAGAATTTGGTACTCAAAAGATTTCATGTAAATAAACAATGTTTTTACACGTGCTGTGTGTGTCACTATGGATCCCATATCGAACATGATGCGGAGTGATGACTGTAGTATTTTAAGATTTCAAGCAGTTATCAAATTTTTTAATAATTATACGGCTGAATTTTTGAGTTTGGTTAGGTTTTCAATGTATGTATTGGGATATAATTGTGTTTCTTTCTACAAGAATCCAAATGATTGCTTACCATACTTATCACCATTAGGTAGCATATAGACACCTCTCAATACAGTAGGTTTGGCATCCTCTTTTTCTTTGTCCTTCCTAGTAGCTTTGGCTGAAATTTATTAAAAAAAAAAATAATTAGAAGAAAAACGTACTGTGCTTTTCTTAATAGAAATGCAGCTAGCTTAACGCTTGCAAAGTGAGCTAGTATATATAATTTGACATTACGTGTATTTTGATTTTGTTATGAACAATTGTTATGAAAGATAAACAATGTCACCTGTTTATGTAAATGCCAGATATATGTTACAGGTTTGTTGTGATTTCATTTCTTTCTTTATATTGAAATTTATATTGTATTTATGAGCAATGTCATAACATATTACACTGTTTATTGACACTATTAATAGACAGATAGACAGATGGATGGGTGGGCATGTTTTATGATTGGATGTATGAATGATTAAAATGAATTAATGAAAGAACTAACAAGCAGACAAAATAAATGAATGAATGAATGAATGGATGAATGAATGAATGAAGCCTGTATATCAATTTTCTCAAAAAGAAGGTCAACGACCCCTGTGTTATAATGTTTGTTGAAATGCAAACTTCTTATAGTGTGAATACGATACATAAATTAAAGTGGAGGAGTCGTCATCTGCGCATGCGTCAAATGGCCATAGCGTGTCATTGTTTACAAACAAGCGTCTACCTATGAGCTTTTGCGTTTCTAGCATGTGTTGTTATCGTCGCTTGGGACTACCGCGTGTGCGCAGGTGACGACCCTCTCGATTTAAATGCCAGATGGACTAAGAAGAGAAGTGAAGCTGAAAAACTAATATTTGTATTAGGAAAAATAACGCAAAGCAATCAAGTCAAGTGAACACTAGCACTGTCTTTTTAGTTTCTACATTTAATTTAAAAGATATCAATCCTAAATTTATTTGTTGCATGGCACACATGTGCGTAACTATGTTAAATTCATTGACGTAGACATGGGTGAAGTAACTCATCACAACTGCTTGATGAACCCTTTGAGTACAAAGGTCAAAATCAAACAACAAAATAGTTCTATTTATATTAATGTTGCGAAATTTTCACATTTTTTGATGAATACCTAAAGTATGGTCACATTTTGTTTGTTTGGTTCACAATTAAGATTGAATTCAGTGAAAATTACAGAAAATGTAAACAAATCTACCAAATTTTGAGCAGGGAAAAAAATTAAGATGCTCAAAGGGTTAAACTATCAGTAATACATCCTGCCAGCCAGAAAAATTATACCAAATCAATGTAATCATATGAAAACGCATAAACTAAAAGCATTCAGAGCACAGACCATATACTCGGATCATATACAATAATTCCTTATCCAAATTTACTGAGATTGGTAGACCTTGTGTACAATTATGTATACAACTCTTACCAGAATCTGGAGTAGATGTTAGAAGCGGTGAATTGTAAGAGAGCTGCCGACTGACAGGTCGACTATCTACGACTAATATATCACTCTCAATGGAGGCTGCTGTCCTAGGACGACTGTCAGTTTCAGACATATCAACAAATCAGAACACAGAAAGTTTGATTCGCTTGAACACTGGTACGAACTTCAATAATCCTTCGTTAACTCTCAATGTCGCCACAGACAGTGTAGTCGCAGATAGACTCCAAAGCTAAAATACCACTAGCAACTTGTAATCATTTTAACAAGCGTATATAACAACCGACATGCCAGGAACGTAAACGGACAGGTAACTTAGCTACGAGTGTTTGTAGTGAAGAAACTATACCCACTATTTCATGCGTAGTTACGATGAATAGGCGTGATCTAAGGTATAGTAGCAAGCATGACAGTCGCCAACAGAAACTGGAGACGAATTGCACTTTGATTGAATATTGCACAAACATGTTAAGTAGAACCCTAGTAAGTAATAACATTCGGTCGGTATTACATTTCACGAGCGCTGGACAGTTACAGTTATTACAAAAGCAATGGAACAAAAGAAACAAAATGTTCGACACTACATTATTTACAAGGACGTACATGGTTCCATTTAAAGAAGCAGTAACATTTAGGGGAGGGCGGTCGAGAATCTGAATATTTAATTACCGATTCTGTTTTAATTAAAAAAGTGTAAGTTGCTAGGTAACTTTTTGTACTTATACCTGTCAACTTATAATTGACTTCCTGATTGATGTTTTCTTTTGTCTGATTTGGAGACTACAGTGCAGTCTTATTACAAGTTCCGAAGAGCTTAGTTAGTTGTATACCGATACTCAAAGTCTGAATAGTTTCATTGCACTCCCGAAATGGTTCAAGTTCAATGGCGTAAACTTATCAGTAAGTAGAATTAATTTGAAGGAAAGTACCCCATGTTATTTTTTAGCCATATGCTCTCAACAAAATTATTATTCACACTAATTTTTTGGGGGGGTTCACAAGATTCAGAAACTGAATTATCAAAAACATCCAGAAACAAAAAAGGCCATGTAATTGCGCGGAATGCTGTGTAAACACAAACATGTAGACATCGTCCATCCAATACTAACTCACGAATACCCCAGTACAAGTAATGATATGTAATATCTATATGACTATATTGACCATTACTAAATTATTTTACAACATGTTGCTTCAAGACAGTAACCTCCCATGTAAAAAGAGCACCCCAATAACTGGCTTGATTGAAATCACATCTTAAGTCTTCGTAATGCCACTGTACTGAATTAAAATCCCTTGACAATCACTGTATTGGCAATGTTAGATTAATTTAGCAATGTATGGAATGAACAGCTTACTACTATGTAGAGTCGTTCTTCAGCCAATTTTGAAAAAGTCTACTTCCCTATAGGTTTTTACTTGCGGGGTGTTTTGTGTTTAATTTTTTTTTAAATGTTTTTTTAGTTTGTACCTGTTCATACATCTACACCTTTACTTGTATTAACAAATGCTATTATTGACTAGTAAGAGCATTTTCATCGTATTTGGGTTCAAAATATGACAAATTAGAATCCTGATCTGAGGGTCAGCAAGGGGAATTTTCATAAGCTGTAATCAAATGTTTTTATTTTCGTAATAATGTAATTTAAATAAATAAAAAACGTAAATTCGTAGACATGGTAAAATGTAATCAACTATTTCATTCGTCCATAATTTGTACAAAGATCTTATTTTTTGCAAGCGTATAAAGCATTTTCAACATAAAATGTCATAATTCTAACGCAATTTCTAATTAAACACAAATTATCAAGTACCGGTATATTATAAAAATGTTAAATGTAATTAGGAATTTGCTTTATCTATAAAATGTAAAAAACTAGTTTTTACTGTAATTGGAACTTTCCATTTTATTTCCTGTAAAAACGTAAAATGCATTTTTTATTTCCTGTAACCTGTACCAGCTATCCCCCTTGCCCCTCCGACCTTGAAGACAATATATATCAAGATGTTTTCTTGGTTTGCGCACATCCACACACATAAAATATATCATAAAACATAGCAGTCTCATTTACAAAGCATGATAAAATCATGCATTTGATAATAGTGTCTGAGTCCAATCACATTACAACAACGTTACTATGGCAACTCGAATATCATTACTGACAGCAAGTTGCATACTGACGCAGTTTCTTGAAAAACATTATATGTACTTGCAAGAAAAAAAATACTCCTGTTATACACTATTTTTTAAAATAAGACTTTTCTTTACCAGAAATATGAAATTGAGACAGACTTTACAGATGAAAATCTAAGATTGTATTTTAAATGTGGTACAAAGATAAATCAGCATAAATATTGACATACATTTTTTCCCAAGTTTTTTCAGGGAATATTGTATTATTATTGGCAAACATAAAAAGGAGATTTTTTAGGAAGCAAGAGTCCTAACAACCATTGTAACACTAAATACAGCACTTAATTGTGAACATATAATCACTGCCAAATCATCACTATTTACAGCAGTGAAATATATTATTACAGTATTTTTCATTTTTCATGTAAACCTTTAAACTTAAATGCCATCATTTTTTGTGTAACATTCTGCATAATTTTGGTGTTTTTTTTGTTTTTTTCTGTAATTTTTAAATTTTTTGACCAATGAAGTAGTTTTGACCAACTACCTTTCATTCAATTTAAATCAATCTTCATCACACATGTACAAAATTCTCCACTAGAATTCTTCCATTTTTTGTAACAACATGAATCATGCAATCAACATCTGTACATAATTTTCATGTAAGCGACTACCACATCTCACAAAATGATCTGAAAGGTTTCTAATTGAATGCAGAATTTGGTGAAATCATAGAAAACAAAATAACCTAAAACAATTGAGGGCGCTGTTTTAACTTCCTTCAACCTACCTGTTGTAGTTGGAAATTATTACAGACATCTGGTATCATATTTTATTTATCAGCCTGTAAATAAATCTGCTTGATATCATAAATTTACTATATTGAGTTCTTTCTCATACATGGTTTCATTAATTTGTAAAAAAGAAATGGTCAAACTAAAGATTTGGCAGCATATTTAATTTTTTTTTGGGGGGGGGGGGATCAGCTAAGAGCTAATTGAAAGCTTATACCATTTTTGTTCTATTGAAAGGGTTTTTTTTTTGATAGAACTGCATATAAACCAATAATTGTCTTTATTGTATTCTGGATCATTAAAATATGACTTATTTATGACCAATGAGACACAAATTTATCATATCATTTAAATTATCACATGTGCACTTCAATAAAGAAAATATGGTTGCATTGTAAACAGCCATCTGACATGTGTATATATTTTTTAGCAGAAGTTCATGAAACACTTCATAGATGATAAGAGAAACCATGGAGCATGTCTTCTCAATTTCAAGAATATTTATGGATTAGTTGCTCTAAATTCAAAGGTGAAATTAAAAAGTGTTAAAAAATAAAGCATGGCTGTGTGGATATACATGGATAAATGCAAACACCAAATTATAAACATGATTTTAACTGTGATTCGGTAGTATTTGCATCATTCATTCTACCTACATGCGGACTGCCATACTTCAATTTGGTAGAGAGTGCAGGCTGCCTAGTTGATGTAATACATATACTTGGACTTTCAGTCATTACGGTTTTTGCACAACACACCACCCATCCAAAACCTCGCACATGGGCTGTCACCACCCAGCATTCTGATTGGTTAACAACTAGCTTGATCTATCAGGTCGAATGACATAGTAATACAGACTGCACTTTTTTGATTATTTTTTTTTTTTACAGATTATGCAGCCTACTAGTGTAGATAAATGTAATGCCTGAGTACTGTAAACTAATTTAATTTCATAAGACAACATTTTCACAAAATGTCTGAGTTATTGATAATCATAAAATAGCAGTGAAAATTTGTCCGATATCTTACGAAATGAAGTGTCAAAGACATTCGTGAAATTTTGTGTTCACATATGACTTAAATTCATCAAATAAGGAAAATTCTATTTTTTAGTACTACTAAACTAGTATTCGGCATTAATATCAATCTACTACTTTAAGTATTTTATATGTACAGGTCAGCACACCATGGTTTTATTTCTTATGTGGATGTCACACCTACTGTATTCAACATTGCGCAGGATTGGCTGAACTTTATTACACTGTTCACTTATTCTCGATTTGGGATGCGAGTGCGTCAGCCCGATTAAATCAAGTTCTTACTCCAGTGCCCTTAATCGGGTCACCTTATATTAGCATAATAAAATTGGGAAATTGTTTTAATATCCAGGTCTGAATGACTGGATCTTTCCCAACAGTCACTGCACATGTTCACGTATAAAAAAAAAAAAACATAAAAAAATGCTATACATTGCATAGTACATCAGATACATCTAACAAAAACAATCGTCATTCAATAACCAGATTAAAATCTGCATAACTAATAGGAAATTGTGATATTGTAATGTAGACTTTCGGAAATGACTTAGATGGAAAAGCCTGATCTCCAAACAACTCTGTTTTAGGTAAATCTTGGAAGACGCGTATACACAATGCAAACTATCTAAGGTTCAAAGGTTGCTGGAGGGGGGGGGGTCATCATATACATGTACTAGCTAGTACATGCATAACACCGACGATGTAAGTTAAAAATCGCCCAACTTATTCTGTAATCTGTGTTACATATGTGCAGTTAGGCTGCCTATCCCCTGTCAATATGAGTATGCAGTGTGTTTAGTACAAGTCGAATCGTTCAACAACAATTAACGTTCCATTATTATGGATCGATGTCCCACAACAGACGCTTGTGGATTTACAGTGTAAGAGGCTATGAATCTGTCAGCATTTTAGTTAAACAGACCACATTCTCCCTAATGGCACAAAGCGACAGTGGAGCAAGTATTCCAGCTGACGAGCAGGCAAAGCAAATCAAACCATACTAACTTAACCAAGCCTAAGCGAAGTCCAAAGCAAGTAAAATTGCCTTCCAACATTTTTAGATAACGGTTGAAGAATAACTGAAAATCACATTGATCTTACCCGGCATGGTTACTAAGATTCTAAATTGGTCACGGGTCGCGTCGTTGATGTGAGGTCGTTGTGTGTTGCGTTAAAAAACACAGTTTTCACAAATTCCGGAATGAGAATTGTTCGGCGAAAATTACGCTGTGTAAGCCGCCATCTTGAATCTCCTTAGAAACCGAATGTTTTGATTTTGTAAAGTCGTCGCCTGAGGGCGCTTGTAACAATAATTCTCGCAATGCTGCCGTGATGTAATTTTTAGTGTTGCATTAGGTTTTTAATATAATGGTTTGAGAACAAAACGACACATTCTTTAGTTAGTTTTCCTTATCCATGTAATTCATATTTCATGTTTTAATTCAGAGAAAAATAAATACCATTCAAAAAATGTAAGATGCATATTATGCTGAGTGTGAGCGAATAAAAGGTTCCATCAAGTAAATAAACAAAGAGCTGATAACGTAAACAATAACTTAACTTTTCCAATTTCTTTTTATTCTCAAATTGGCCGCCACATTAGTACATTTATATTCACACTTCCAAATAGTCAGGCACTGAGGAATAATTCAGAAAAAATCGAAATATTTCTCAGTATCGTCATGAAAATTATGATGTCATTCGTATATCATCGCGCTGTACAACTTACACTGATACAAATTAAAGTACACTTAGTTGGTGTATTTTCCAGTTTTCATAGACGATATTAACATAGCCGAGTTTTTGGTCTTTGTTTTCACCGCGAGGGTTGCCAGGCGGTAGAAAATGCCCGGATGTCCGCCCCCGAGGATTCGCCCTGAGTTCCTATGTGTTTTGTACCTATGTTTTAGCCCCAGTAGCCCTAGCCCCTGGAAACAACATCCTCATAGGTTCTCTGGAAAACTTGAAATTGTTGTCAGTATGGTGATTATTTGCATCGATTGGGGTGGATAAACGTGGACGCGAGTCAGTGTCGTAGGAAGTTTTGCATTCTGTCTCTTGAAGGGCGCCACCGTTTTGTTGTTTTTTGTAGAATATGGAAGTCGATTATCTAATATTGCAATATATATCGCTGAAAGTCTTTTAACACAGCGTAAAATATAGGATTAAAAGCCAGATATTTAACTCAAGTTAGTTCCTTTTCTATTTGTGGTCCGTTTGTGAACTACGCCCTATATCGTCGTGTAGTTTGAGTGAATGGGTTGAATTTGCAATTTCCAATTCAAAATAATTTACTCGTGCTGAAATGAATTTTAAATAATGTTTAACTGTTTGGTGTTCGGTTTAGTTGGAGCTTCCACGATTAAAGAATCATTTTATTTGATCACTCATGTAATTATTTTCTTCAAATGTATGACTTGAATGCCATTTATTCTGTCAAATTGGTAGCAGCTGGTTGTCCGACACTACGTCACATGATGCATTGTGGGTAACCGTCAAAATATCGTACATCGTGCCTTTTAAAATAAAAAGTCCCCTGCTTTAAAAACTATGCATAATTACTTCCGGATATTAAGTCCTCAGCTTTCCCGGTGTTTCACACAATTCCGGATATTAAGAAATTAAATTCTATGTGATTTCCTATACAAGCATCAACAGTATAACTGTCACCGTTCATCATACACTGAGCCATGCATTTCCCGTGAACGTAAATCCAAACGCCACAGTGGTGCGAGCAGTACTAAGTTGGACTTTCTGGACGTGGTGTCGTCGCAGTATATTAACCGAAAATGAATTTGTTGTATTGGCTGTTTCCATGTGACATTGACATTTGTGCATGCGTCATGAACTCAAACCAACACAGTTTCCCTTTCCATGGCGTAATATCTAGTTCAATTTGTTTGGCTTTATCAAATCACCTACCCTCAGAAATTTAATGAGTTATACAGTTATTGGCCTCGACTGAGGCCAATATCAAAAATTATTGCCCCATTGTTTCACTATGATTCTTAATGAGAAAAACAAGATATTGGGCGAGATAAAACCGTGGGTAAGCGCAAACTCTATGAGTTAAAATCAAAACTAGCCCCCAGTAGACAAACGCATTTAAAAATGTCATCCACTCTTTTATCCGTACAACAATCTAAGTGTCCCGGATTTTAAAACATCAACGACCAGTAATACACAAAATGACGTCAGAGGAAAGAAATAGACCGATTTTGACCCATAACGTTGATAACGTTGATAATTTTCAAGAATGCTGCTCATAAATTGCATGACCTTGTTTGTTATTTTCATGGCGAAATATTGTAGAAGTATATGATGTGTAAGATGCCGTATTAATTAAGAAATTGGGTCAATATTATCCAAAGATTGCTATAACAGTTCCATAGAAAACAATGTTATGCAAAGTCTCGTCACAAGAAAAAGGTGTATAATAATAAGGTTATCACGAGAATACCGCAATATATGGAATCAGGTGGTACAGGATCGCATCGACCGACCGACTGGTTTCCTCAGACTTTTTTGACGTCAATATTTTTATTTTGTATAGTATAGTATATTGTAAAATGAATAAATTATCGGCATTTTAACTCGGTGCCTTTCGCATTTGTCAAATTCGACGTTATGTTCACGGGTTGTGCTGGGCTATCTATTCAATTAGAATATTGCATTAAACATTCACCCCGCTCAAACGACCTAATGAGACCGTCTACAAAGAAAACTAAAAAGGTATCTATCAGCTCATCAGATTACACCAAGTCCATGTAATTGGTGTTATTACATTTCCCCATGAATACAACCGTTTCTTTTTCATAGTTACAACTTGTCGGAAATCCCATTAAAGCAAAACAACATGTGAGTGACGTTTTGATTCACTGCGTCACTCGAGTATGACAGTCGGTGTACTGTCATTGATGACAACCTTGTCAAACCATTAAGTAATTAACTAACCACGTGGACACTGTCAGGCCTTTGGTGGAATTCCGCGAATAATCATTATTTATAAGGAACGCCTTATTGAAATTCGATTAATGTCATTTTTGACAATTAATACAATTACGGGAGAATGTAAATATAAACACGTGACTGTCATAACCACCGATTACTGAATATTACTCGCAGTGAATATGTACTCAATCTTCGGAAATGTATGACAATTTGCTGTCATTTCAGGTGAAAAAAAATCTGAAAAAAATAATTCATCTCCCCGTGGTCTGTCTTTGTCAGTTACAGTAAAATCATTACAAGGCGCGATCTTTTTTTATTATGCACTGCGCACAGTAAATCGGCGATTTTAATGTTTTATTCAGATCTCAAGTATATGTACGACTACTATCTCATCATATCTCAACCTCCATACCTATTTTGTCCTAACTAGGCGACTGCAATGTGATACTGGAAATAATAAAAAAAGCAAAAAAAACAAGAAATATAGGTACAAAACAGCTGCAGTTCCCTGAGGCTTCAGATTCTGAATACGCCTGTTTCGATAACAGCTTCTAGCTTCCTTCAGGTGAGCTACAAACTAATAATAAATGAACCTTCAACGTAATAAAGTCATCAAATCTATATTCTATATGTTCTTCCACGTCGTTTATTCTTCACCGGTTTATATTTTAGTACTGTAACAAGTTAATGCGCCAAAAAGGTTTTGACGGGATTATTTCTCGCGTAATATTCTTGTCCGTGTACGTTATCACATCCGCCATTTTGTTTAACTTTGTTCTAATAAATATGGAATCCATATTTAGGTAGTTGTGCTCAATACCCTATAAAAAGTCCTCCAAATAAATTGTTATCGCAACCTGATTTTAAAGTTAAAGTGGGAGGGTCGTCACCTGCGCACGCGCGGGAATTGAGTCCCAAGCGATGATAACAATACACATTAAAAACGCAAAGGCTCATTGGTAGACGCTTGTTTGTAAACAATGACACACTATGACCACGCACCTGACGCATGCACAGGTGACGACACCCCGCTTTAAATATTTGATTTGACTGTGTTCCATCGCTATGATCATGCGCGTCGTTAACCTCGTAGGTCTATAATTTAAGGATGTACGTACACCAGAAATCCGCAAATAGCCTATGCTTTCTTTTTTTGATTTTACAAACGTAATTCATTCGATCGAATTCAGAAATATGCGGTTTGTACGGCTTTCAGTAGCCTTGATAGTATAGTTAGATTGCTTCCACTGCTAGGAGTACAACTGGGCGTCACCTTCGTGCAAGCCCCTATATCAAGACTTAACTTGACTAAACATTTTTATTACGGTGAAACTTGGATGTACTAAAGCTTTCAAATTTGCCAATTAATATAATAATATGATTTTTCTCGAAATATTTACATGCATGGTATCTCATATTTCCGCGGCGTTTGGACAAATTCGTCGTACCTAGTTGTTGGCAGAGAAGCGTATACAAGCCGAACTCATTATACAATACACAATAACATGTAATAGATGAAATAACAAGTAAACAGACTACTAATGTGTACCGTAAATCACGGATTAACTATTGTAGCACATTGTCGATTATTGTTTACCCATTTCATACACTGACGCTACTATTTATTTATTTATTTATTTATTTATTTATTTATTTATTTATTTATTTATTTATTTATTTATTTATTTATTTATTTATTTATTTATTTATTTATTTATTTATTTATTTATTTATTTATTTATTTATTTATTTATTTATTTATTTAAGTGTTGCATTTACCGTCGCACAAATTCATTATTACATGATGATATGTTACATTATTTACAGAACAATGTACCAAATATTCACAAATAAAGTTATTAATTCTGAATAAATATAAATACCATGGTAACGGAATTTAATTTATGCACATGACAGTGTGTAACTGGCGTTAGCTAGTACAGCCGACCTCTTAGGCACGCGCGCACTAGATTCAATACTGGCGGATATTGTTATTCCGAGGCCCGTTTTAAAATTATAATGGTATCCCTGGAGATTTTATCCTGGCGCCACGCAGAGCTTTCACCTGTGAACCTTCAACAACTTGAATGTGTTAACAAAAAGGCAATTGCAAGCTGGCAAATGGTTGTGCTAATACTTTAACCTCCTCCGTAACACACACTCGTAGTGTTGATGCATCCCCTTTCCCGCTTCAGTACCACTGTCAGGTTTTTCCGACCATCGAAACGACATGAAGATTCCAAACCTATACTCGGCTACGCAAAGGTTTGACATGTATGTATTTGTGTCTCCACGCTCGAACTGCGCAGTGTGCATAAATACACATGTACTACATACCACAGTCCTCTAGTCTCTCTCTTTCTCTTTCTCTCTCTCTCTCTACATATATATACTGCACATTGAATATTGTATTGAAAAAAAACGTCGCAGTGAAAAGACTAGTCGGCCGCGGTTTACACTGACGGATTTCAGCCCACTTTTCATTAACCGTCGTACGGCGCTGAACATTTCGCAGTCGAACCTTAACACTCATCCCTTAATGAATTGCTTGAAATATATTTATTTCTTAATACCGTTATTTGTTTGAGAACAAATAAAATAAAAACAAGTTATACTTACCAACTGCCGAGACCTTTGACATTAGACTTCGCATCATAATGACGGATGTTCTCAAAATGTCGAGTATCGAGATGTGGATACAGCAGAATGATAAAACACATATATTATAAGAGATTACTTCCTGGATATACGTCGTTTTAGTCGTACTAATGATACAGACATTTACACATGCCACTTAGCTTATGGTAGCCCGACCCGTACTTGCCCCAATCTTTCTTTTCAACGTGCATACGCGCACGCCTGGTGATAACACAACAACAGTTTGCGATAATAGAAAAACCGGACTATTTCGTCTTACATGAGTAGAAGACATATGTTTGAAGCTGGACTCCCGGGTTACGCGTTAAAACTATTCTTCATTTAAATAATATATAAATTGTGGGCTATTCCATTCTTAACCGGAGGTTGAAAGCCTGTTTTAAATATTAAAGCGGGCAGACCACGTGATCGAAATTACAAAGCCACTGGTGATTCATGAAAAGGTACACGCAATATCATGTAACGATTTTGATTCACGCAGCGTCAGTCGATTTAATCAACTGAAAATTCAGAAAACTGGAATGCTTTACATAATTTTTTCTACTCCATCATTTCCCGCTACAATGATTTATGTTATAAAACAGTTGTCTGACATGAAATATAGTCCGCATATCGGTAACAACTTCCATCTACGACATTAAAGAAATTGCCCGGGGATCTAATCTGATACGCACGGGACGCCATTAATCCGAAACACGGCACAGGAGCAAACACAGCTACGTTCAGTCAGCTTCTTATTTATTCATTTTCTTTTTAATAAATAATTTACAGTCAGACGATAAAATTAGGGGAATATAGAAACAAAAAAACCTCACCCCCATCTATTACTGGAGTGGTCTGATTACATTACTCAAATCACCTGTCCCGCTGAACGTTTGCATACATTTGTGACGTCACTCATTGTAAAGACTGGGTGCAAAGACGATTGTTTCAAGTTGTAAATCACAACAACCTGTCTAACAAGCAGCAGGTACGGGCAACGTTGACTGATTTGTTAATATTCTAAGTAAGTTGCTATTTCACCCAAAATAAATAATATAACATACTGTACACAAAGATTTGACAATGACAAATAATTGCATTGACTCATTTAAAACATTATTAAAATAGTCGGCTCCAGCTAAAACGTATACGAATCACCAGATTTCTTAGCGCTGGTCCCTCAGCATTGTCGGAGTGGGCGATATTTATATTCCGGACGCCTCAGCGCTGCCAGCTGCAACGCCGCCTTGGTTCCTACTATAGCAACATGTGCTCGGAGTAGATGCGATGTACACTGTATTTGACCCAACAGGGTAGCCACACGCAAAGTACTCCGTAACCACAAAACAATATTATAATTTGGTGAAATTTGGGTAAATTCTAGTGTTTGAGTTAGGTTATCGTCTTTATGCCCATGAATATTGCGTATATTGTTTGTCGCGTCCACCCTGTTTGCTATAGTGTGCTTGGATTTGAAACTTAGTGACCAATACACTGATTTCAAGTTCCCATTACTCAGTTCGGCAATGACGTCAGAGCACAATGTGTGGCACAATCGTTAGCTTCACGATATCCGCCCACAGCTGTTGACGGAGTGTACAAAGTTTATAATCTCCACTGTGGTAAGCATAAATCTGATAATAATCTCAATAATTTTGTTGATTTGTGTCAGTACATATATAACAGCTTCCACGAAACACCCTACTTTACTAGTAACGTGTGAATACCCGTCTGTGTCATAGAATTACGTTAGCCACGCGACCATTTAATTTCCCGTCGCGTTCTCACGTAACCTGCCACTCTTGTTTTTCAGTCACCGTTGGTGGCGCAGGCGAGTAAAGGTGGTTCTACGTTCAGCCCACAGTCCCTCTGTGGTTCAGCGATTGTCAGTTATACAAGGTACGAGCATACTGAGTAAATAATATATAGTATGAAGTTGACGATGGTGTGTGGAGGGGGCCGCAATATATATCTCACAGGCCCGTAGTTTGGGGGGGTTCGGGGGGTTCGGTCGAACCCCCTAAATTTTGGAAGTGAATAGATTTATGATCGTAGATTAGAACATAATAAAACAAACAGTATTAATTAAAATAATTATCGTTGTTTAAATCACTTGACTCCGTGATGTAACTATCAGAGTAATGTAATGAGTAATGCATAGTAATGAGCATGTAGGTGGCAACGAGCTTTAAATGTCAATCGTGAAGTTGTGCCGTCTCAGCTCAACAGCAGCCAACCAAAACAGGTTGTTATAAATAGGCATCTTTTATTCGGTTTTTCCGCGATGGTGTAATGAAGATCGCGTTCAAGCACCTGATGTTAAATATTAAAACAACATTGAAACAATAATGTAATAGTAGTCACTCTCTGAATGATGTGGTGGTCCTGAATAGGGCAGTTTGTCTTGTGTTAATGTTCGCTCAGTTAGTAAAGTGTGGGGATCGAACGAGATTGGCACGACAACACGACACTGTACTTTCCTAGTTTGGTTCATTAGTTTTGTATTCTTCAAGTTAATGATGGCATAAATACTGTTTTGTTCCAAGTGTATCAGCCAAATGTAGTCAACTTATTGTATTAGTATGTGTAGCCTGTGTTATTGGACAATAGTGTACAGCTACGGGTTGAACATATCATTAAAAAAATGCTGAAGATTTATCATCTTCTTGCAGCCAACAATTTAGCCCACAGTGTTTCTTCAGCACTGAAACTATGCGATGAATTATAAATTGCAAACATATTTTTTTACACGTTTTTTTAATGTCTCAGAAAATTTACTATATTTTTAGTGGGTTCATAAAAGGAGTTGTAGTCATTGAAGTCTATTGAGACCGCTGCTAAACTGCCAATGTATGCATATTATTTTACCGCCCTCAAAAAACAAATTTACAGTGAACCAAATATATTTACATACTGTAAGAAACTTGGTAGTATGCCAATGGTTAGTGCATTTAATTTGTTTGATGCAATCATTGTGCCAACTATTTCTTATGGTAGCGATATGGGGGTACGTAAATTCGGAAATCGAGAGGATACTAGTACAGATAACATTTTGCAGATATCTACCCGGTACTCAGCATTAATAGTTGTACAAACAATGTAGCGATGTTAGACAAATGTGGAGGCTGCCATTGTGCTGTGGTTATTTCAAGCGTTGTATCTCATATTGATTAAAACTACTGAAACCCCAAAACATGTTATATCATGCTTAAACGATTGGACAAGACCGGCATACTTGCTTGGGAAACCCACATAAAAATCTCCTGTTCAAATATGGTTTCGGCATTGTCTGGTTTGAAAAACAAGTTGGAGATACTGCAAATTTCTTAGGGATATTTACTCAAAGAATAAAAAAATAGTGACATGCCTGAATTTCACAATCATCCAGGCTGTGTACTTTTTGAAAAATCAAAGTAGCATTATAACCTGGGAGATTTATTGGAAAGCAATTATAGACTAAAATATATACTGACGAGTTTTCGCTGTTTTGGCCATAAACATAATGTTGAATTAGGCAGACACACAAAAATACAGTTAGATCTATAATTTTTTAGGTTTTGCAGTGATACGTTCGAAACGTAGCATGGTAGAAAACGAAATTCACTTTGTTTTTATATGTCCATTTTATAATGATCAAAGGGCTGATCTTTTGTCAATAACCCTATATGCAATTATGCAAATACTGACAGTCTGGGCTTACTTCGTCGCTACACAAACTGCCACACCTTATATCAAATAGCTCTATATCTTTTAAAAGTTTTCAAGCGACGAGATGAATATGAATTCAGCTTAACTTAGTGCCATATGTTTACATGGATGTTGTATTGTGTTTAAAACGTGCTATGCACTTTTCTACCCATTACATTTTGTACGATAGTCTGAGGCCCTGTACAGAAATAAAATTACATAATACAAAATTGACTAATACTAAAATGAATAATAGTAGACAGATTTCGACATGAAATCGTATCACTTTTATGTGCGCTAACATCTGCGAGGACCGAAAAACTCGTAAGTAGCCTTCTACCTTAAAATACTTAGACAATAATGCTAAGATAAGTACAGTCTCTTTTGTGTACAACATTTTGCCGTAGTGGATCAATGGTGTGGATGTGTTTGTCTGTAGGTGGGGAATGGCTCAGTACCCCTACTTTAAAATGGTAAAACAGTTCAAAGACGTTATGTGAAATATCTTACCAACGTAACCCAAAGTAAACCAATTGAATTTAAAACCGATAATATGAAAATGTCTGTAACAGAGCGCAAAAACACTTTTTGAATATTATAAAATTCACACATTTCACATCAAAAATATAATTGTTGTTTTCGAACCCCCTATTCAAAAGTGCTGGCTACGGGCCTGTCTCAATTGATGCCAATATCCTATAGCCATAGTTCCTCATACTAAGTGAGTTGCATACGAAATGTCGTCGCCGAGGAGAAAACTATGATGTAATCAAAACATTAATACAAATGCTCAAAACCTTGCAAGACTATTCATAATTGTGTGCGTATCTTTATTAGCTTTACATCCCACATTATATCCATACTTCAAAACACGTATATACACCTTGAAAGTAGTTCGCATCAATATTACATACGTTGTATGGTTTTGAGTTACACAAGTCGAGACGCAAATATATTCTCCGCGCAAACACACAAAGATCTAGATCAAATTGCCTTCATCGTCTAAACGTAATAATGAGACGGCACAGCGACCAGTATCATGTCCACGGAGAACTGTCTGGTCGAGCATATTTATTAACAAAATTCGGTTCCTTCTAACTTAAGTACACTTTATTCATTTACATCAAAGGATATGACTAAAAATATATTATTAAAAACAGTTTCTACTCGATTAACTTCAATATAAATCTTGAATCACCCCACTTCCCAAGTGTATATATTTCATTCTGTGCGTGTCTCAGCAACTTGATACAGTAATTGTGCGCTGAATTCGAGTCCCATCACAATTACACAGATGTTAGAAATACAACCAAATTCATTCTCGTTTATTTATATATAATGAAAAGTGTATCCCCCAGACATGCGCAGTACTGAGATGGGATTTATAATACTAGTATTGAAAGCAATACATACGTCACACAGCGCGCGTTCGAACTTCAGGTATTGTACATTGAACGCGACAAGGTGCGACGACCGTGACGCGTTAAACAAAAATGTAGATTTTGTTATTTGAAAAGTTGTCATCTTGTTATTGTTAACGCGAAGGGGGTCGTCACTTGCGCACGCACGACAATTGATTCCCAAGCAACGATAACTACGCACGCTAAAACGCAAAGGCTCATGGGTAGACGCTTGTTTGTAAACAACGACACGTTATGGCTGTCCGACGCATGCGCAGATGACTCTCCCGCTTTAAATAGTCGGCGTATATTCTGTATATTTTGAACATTGTACACAAAGTAACAAATTAAATATGTAATGGCGAACCTCATATAACTATTATATACTCGTCCAGACTGCACATCGAAGACCGAAGTACCATCTTTGAAGCCATTCGTAATTTCGGAAGTATAATTTTTTCGAGCCTGTTTTCTGTAAACAAAACGATATAATTTACATCTATACGTAGCTCTTTGGTCCATATTGAACACGACGCGTTGCGAAAAACACCACCTTTCAAATAGTATTAGTAATATACCCAGTGCATAGTATATAGTTTCAAATTTCCGTGTATTCTGATAAATATCTAATATAATATCATATTTGGTTAACACGATTAATATGAAATATTTACAATGTATATCATGCGTCTTTCTATGTATATACAAAGGTAAAACAATTCTAATTTAAAACATGATTCTAGTATTTCGTAGATTTTAAAATGTCTGATAAGGTAGCACGGCACACTGCATGTAATAAGTATTATGTAATTATGGCTGTTGTGTTGTATGTATGCAGAAATGGTCAGCTCAAATTTCAGTGTATGTATTACAATATTTGCCTTATGCAGACTGAGCAATGTGGTAACTCCACAAGACTGAGCAGACAACCACGTTGACACGCAATAGTGTCTTTGTTTGATTTATGTATTCAATGAGTGCATCATTGTTATATCCACAATATGGAATGTAAGGTGTTCCGAACATCGGCATTATGGTACACGGTTTCCCGCAATGTCATGACGAATATCCTGAAACCGTATCGATAGTTTCCTCGCGCGCAGAAAAATGTCGATCACGCAAATTCGCTGCTAAGAATAACAACGGCGGTCTAGGCAAATTCAAGGTACGTGCCCATGGGCGCGTCAATACTCTGGGCAACGTCGATAACATGCTGCACGAGGCAGGAAACACCGCCATAGCAACGAACCTGAAATGGTTTCAAATTCAGCTTAATGCTCTCATGTGTAAGGTCTGAGAAATCGTGTCCATCCGAGAGAAGCCTGTCCCATTTCT
Source organism: Saccoglossus kowalevskii (assembly GCF_978046115.1). Classification (NCBI taxonomy): domain Eukaryota; kingdom Metazoa; phylum Hemichordata; class Enteropneusta; family Harrimaniidae; genus Saccoglossus; species Saccoglossus kowalevskii. The sequence continues at coordinate 22,062,053 of NC_140654.1, forward strand.
GTAGTGTTTTCTCCATTTCTTCTTTGATCCGTACTTGGTTCGGCCCTTCCGTTTTACCGGTTCTTGACATTTTCTTCCAAATGCTCATATCGAATTGCTTACGAATGACTTTTAGTTCGTTGATGATGTTTAAAAACTCTTCAATGAACTGTACATTTAATAAACTATCATCAAATGACGAAATTTTCCTCTCTGTATTGACCGACGCTCTCTTCGCTCTCGCACTTTTATTATTCACGATAGCCAACGCTGGGGGCGTCTTACTCACAGTTCGCGATTTTTCCAAGGCTTTCTTTGCATACATCTCTACCTCGCCAAGGCTGTGTATTTTCGACACCTTCACGGGTTTGACTGATTTCAACGCTTGGATGAATCTCTGTAGTTCTAATTCGAAATACGAATACGCGTTTCTCGTGTCGTCCAATGACTTTCGTATTTGCGTTCTTGCCGCCTCCAATTCCATCTTAGTAACCACGTGACTTTCGTTATCTGGGCCACCTGCAATGTGGATAAGAAGAAATATGACATTCTACATGTGATTTAAAATGCGACAAGTCAAAAGTATTATATTTTGTCTGATATAGGTGTGGTCAAAGTTTTATTGTCTAAAATGGGAGGGTTAAAACATTATTTTGGCTAATAATTAGATATTGCCTAAAATGGGAGGAATCGAACTACAATAATTTGTATAAATCGGAGGGATCAAATTTAATATTTTTCCTGAAATAGAAGGGTCAAATGTATTATACGTTGTCTGAATCGATGGGGTCAATGATATTTTGTCACAAATGGGAGGGATAAAAATATTACTTTTTGTATAAAAAAAAGGATGAGTCAACATATAATACGATTACACTACTATAACAAATTACGCATCCTCCACAGAATCGTAATCTGGTTTTGTCTGGTTTATATAGCAGATGCAATAACATATTAGGATGTTGTCAGAATACCTTTCAGTTGCCAGGCAACCGTGCATTGTTATATATGCTATATGCACACACTGCCTGAATGTTATAGTATTTACACCACAGTACGTGGCAACACATTGGGAATTAGATAGCGTGCGTAATCAGTTGAAAATTCACACCTCGCATTTTAAGCGCGATTTGACAATAACTTAAACGTCAGTTTGCATGGAAGCGGATGTCCTCACGCGGTTGTGATTTTAATTCAATCTATTCAACCTAAAACTCGACTAAACACTATAAGTTTATCGACACGCACCAAATAGTAATACGAGGTGATCAGCAACATATACACCGTATCGTTTTCCAAAAATACACAAGCCGCGTTTTTGTTTTTCAATGAGCCAAATGACCTTTATGGAAACTTAAAACGGGAGGGTCGTCACCTGCGCACGCGCGGGATTTGAGTCCCAAGCGATATTAGCAACCATGGTAACAACATATGCCGCTAACAACGCAAAGACTCATGGGTAGACCCTTGTTTGTAGGCGATGACACGCTATGGCCACCTGACGCATGCGTAGGTGACGACTCCCCCGCTTTAAACCAGCTGAGTCAACATACAGTGATATGTCGTGTGATATGTTGCATGGCATATGGTACATTTCCCAATAGTTTATGCGCTGTTTATACATGCATAAAATGAACATTTTAACGTATTACATATAATTAAATTAAATGGGCAAAAAAAAAAAAAAAAAAAAAAAAAAAAAAAACGCTGATCAGAGACAGTGTACAACTTACGTGTATATCAAACGAAAGCGTGAGGGCGTACTCGAATTGATTCGTTGTCAGTATAAACACGTTTTATTGTAAACTAAATATATAATCGGCTTTCTATACCTAGGGAAGAAATATAACTCATATTAACTTTGTCCTACCTTCCTGCATCATCATTGAAATCCGTCTTCCTACTTCTTTTGCATCGTTGACCGTAGTTGGTCTTTTTCTCCTCATCAGTGTTCTTATAGTTTCCTCTTTCGATGCATGAACGCGGGGATAGTCTAGTATTTCTGGTGATGGATTTGGCACCTTTGGGGGCGCTATATCATCGTGAAGTGACGATATCAAATTTTTTCCCGGCGCTGTTCTTGGCTTTCTCCTCTTTCGAATGTCTTTCAGCTGTTTTATTTTCAGAGCGGCGACGGGTCCCGGTTTTCCGGCTATTTCGTCATCTTCTAAAGACGTTGTAAGGTTCCTTACACATTCGTCGTAATCCGCATCGGTGATGGTGGTTCTCAGCGTGATTTGAACAGCGCCCGCTATTCTCAAGGTGGTTGGATTGACAAGTACGTTCTGAAACATCGCGTTGAGACGCCCGTCAATGTACTCCGACCAGAATATTTTCAGCGATGAGAAATCTTTGCAAGCGAGGCGAAAATATAAACACTTTCGCCTGACGTCGTCGATGAAGACGCCCTTGATGCGTTCTAATTGGTCTACGGCTTTGTTTACGTCATCCATATCGTGAATCAAATGGGTAAAGTATGGCTCCGAAATATTGGCCAGCAAACGGGTGAAAGGATCCGTCCGATCTGAGACATACGAGCCGACATGCGAGTTAGAACCAGCAATGGATTTATCCCCGCTGTGATATCCACTGACGGGCCTGTCGTCCAATTTTGACCCCGATGAAGGGGACGCCGCGTTAAGAATTTTAGCGATTTCAGAACACATGTCATCGTCTTCGTCATAAGGAAAGTCGGTCTGGCATTCTTGATTTTTGTAAAGTACAGTGTCGTTTTCAGTTTGGTCGTTTTGTTCTCTATCTCGGATATCGACACTGTCTGTCACGTGTTCACTATGCATTGACACTTCCTCTGGTTTGTCATTTTCAAAGGCATCGTTGGCAGTTGTTATTAAACACTCGCTCTCCGCCGGTGTCTCTGGCTTTATCAACTTTTCCAGAAGAGGTTTTGCAGGTATTGCGTCGGTTATGTCGACGGTCACTCCAAGGAATCCTAGAAATAAAGCGATAGTGTTGAGTAACCTAACCATTTGTCGGAGAATTCACACTGCTATAGTACTTCAATAAATAGTTCTGTGGTCAAATTCACCTCGTATTATAGTACGTCAGTTTTTCGTCTCACTGCACTTGAATATGCCAGATGCATTCATTCAAAGCAGGGGGGTCGTCACCTGCGCACGCGCGGAATTGAGTCCCAAGCGACGATAACAACACACGCTAAAACGCAAAGGGTCATGTGTAAACTATTTGTAAACAATGACACGCTATGGTCATCTGACGCATGCGCAGGTGACGACGCCCCCGCTTTAACACAATGTTAGCAAACCATCACCCTTTGATTAAAGAATCAAATCTGTGTGCAATATCTGATATTACCACATTCATAAATACATTCCTACAAATCAGTGTATTTTTTGTACATAACTGTCTAGTTTATCTATTATGGCGTCAAAATATGGGAATGAACTCCAATAGTTATTGTACTAAACGCAACAAAAACATCAGGTTCTTGACCGTTATGATATCGTTCAAAAAGTTTGCCAGGATAACCAGCCATCTTTGATGTGTTAGCTGCCCCTTGCAAGGGTAATGGCTATGCGTGATGCAGCGTCACGATCGTCACGCAGCATGACGATTGAATGTCATGTAAACAAACAAACAACACAACGCGTTGTATGAGTGCATCGTATGGGACCCACATCGAGTACGATATATCGTGTATTTTGCCAAGTTCTGTGTAACCGAGACACTAACACGAATGGAAAAACAAATGACTCATTGAAGCTATAATATTCCCCAGTATATGTACCTGTTCGAGCTGGTTTCCCTGTTGTGGCTCTGTGCCATCGGTTCAATTTCTTTCTTATAGGTTGACGTGCCGTCCGGCATCTCCACGATCGAGGTGTATACGATACTGCCGATTGAAACATAAAAAAATAAATTAAATTAAATTACAGCAATTCTATATCTATTTTTAATAATTCATTTGTATTAGATTCACAATTTGTGAAACAATAGTGAAAAAATCATATATAAACAAGAACATAATATAAAAACTTTTTTTTTTTTTTACTCACCTTTCCGTATGGGTATGTCTCTCATTTGCATTGATACTGCAGATCCTCTTACGTGTACAAGATTGGATAACGGATCTGAGGGATCTTTTAGTGTCCTGCGCGGCCTTTGGCTCGTCACTAAACCTGTAAATAGTAAACAACGATATAAACATTACATATGACGTCACTCGCTTCCGTCGTTGACACAATGAACTGTTTATGATGAGTCATTTCTCAAAAGTGTTGTTTTCGCTGTCGTGGTATTTGGCATGGCAGAACCAACTAGAAATATTTGTAGCAGTAATTAAGTGGTTTTGTTTCATTTATTGTATTTGCCGCTCTCCCGTGAAACGTCGATATATGCTTGTGTGTAAAGTAGAGCTATCGTAGCACGAAGCAATAATAACACATGTATTGAATTTGACGTTTACAGATTGACGTGCTTGAGTTTTTTGTTTGTTAATTCAATTAAGTTATATTTATTTTTTGAAAAAAAAGGACAGTGTAAGCTGTAATATATTTTATAATTGACATTATGAATTAAAGGCCTAGATCGTTTTCTAGATTAAATCCGGTAAAATCGAATTTTAAGATTGGAAATTCAATGGTAGATAAATCCTGAGTACGTACAACAGAAATATGCAGATTGTTATGTCACCAGACCGTACGTAATACAAAGACGTTTTATTTACCACCAACACTTTGATGCGAACTCTTGCACATTTTCAGGCACTTTTCCATAATTTCGCAATTCCATTTGAACCAAATAGACATGGAAAACAAACATAAGGAAATGTACTGATGAAGAACGGAATGTAGAAACCGTTCTGATGTTCTTTTAACGTGCATTTACAGCAATACTGAACAACGTACAGTTAACTTGGCATATGAATCTTTTTGATAGACATAATTGCCATGACACTTAGATTGGCAACCAACGGCTAACTTTAATACCAGACGTTTACGGCGTCCCTACTGAGCTGCGCCTTTTATATGTTTCGCATATTTTATTTTTATTTTTATTCACTCATATTAAATTAATTTTCAACACGACAAATGTATACTATTTTACTAATATTAGCACATGTGGGTCAAGAAACACACCAGCAACCTGTACACCGATAAGTAACTGCGCCGTTTTTTGCAGTAGTTATAACACTGCAGGTAAATTAACACCCTATAAACGTCACACACCGAAGTTTTTGTATTATACGAATATCCACGCGGCGTTAATCAGTACATTTTGATCGAAGCTAACAAGAATCTCGACTCAATTGTCAATTCTAACATTGATGGTAATGGCTCGGCAAAACAATCTCGACAAGATTCATGAAAAAACATCACATAAACCACCTACCCATTCTCTGTTTTTGTAATTTGGCCAGCTTCTCTTCATCCGTATCCAAGCAACCATTTTTAATATCCTCTGCCAACTTGTCGAGAGCTTGAATGAGGACCTCCATATTGGCTTGATCTGGATATAAGTGTTTCCATAGCGACAGCATTTCATATTTCTGCCTACATAGATCACATGGGTATAGTTTTGTAATGTCCTCCACGTGGTACTCTTTGAGCCCTAGAATGATGGCCAGTTGGTGCCATTCTCGCCGCTTCAACTCTGACGAGACGCGTCGTAAAACCGAGTCGAAATCTGCAAACAAATACACTGAAATATGAGTTTAGCTACGTTTTGCGCACTTGCACACACACGCTGCGTGACGACTACCGCCTTTTTAAATAAACTGATCAATTTCGCACTAGTTAAAACCAAGGATATTTCTGTCGCGTATTTTCAAGACGAAACAGTCTAACAGGTATAATTCAATATTCCAGTATTTAAGAACAAAGTCAGTTACGTCACGGTCACAGTAATCCTACACTTCTTGTCCCTTTACGCATTATACACGCAAACTTAAAATAACCTTCAAGTGCAAGGTCGTCGCGCAGCGCGTTTTCGAATTACGCGTACACACACAATGTATTTTACAATTGCTGTAGGCATCGCCATGGAACCCGTATCGAATACGACGCTGTGTGACACCCATCGCCCTTTAAGACAAAACATAATTTGATTTACCGGGCACAATAAATTTGAATTTACGCAATAACATATCCAAGCAATATTGTTATGGTCGTTGATTGATAGGATTGACATTCGATCGATACATATGTTAATACTCCCTAATTCATATTTTTAGATAAATACAAGTGACTGGACCAAAGCATACCAGTTGAAAATATTGAAGACAACGCGGTCAGTTGTACATGATAGAGTTAGGTTACTATGTTCGCTCGCCGCCGGAAAGCATTGTAGCACTCACGGCGGCTGCGATTCCAAATCACGTACAACACCAACCCACATCTTTACACCAGCATTTTCACACACGGATTAGGACATCTCACAAATCATCTTTTGTCCAATGTCTCTGGTATAATATAGCTCATTAACTGCGCGCAATGGAATACAAAAAGCTGAGCATATTTTTGCTCCGTGGTGAGACTGTTGAATCGACGCAAACACACGATCCATGGTAAAATCAGCGGGAACCATATTGCCGCGAGAATTCGGGAACACATACGATAACCCGTCAGCACCGATTACTTCACTTCGTGACAGCCGACCACCGTCAATATAATATTATATACTGTATCAGTCTGGACAATGTGAGTATGTGTTATCGCGGCATTGGGCCGGAGCATCTAAAGTAGACGGGCAAGAAACCGACGCTACAAATAAATTATGTATTTACGTCATATTTACCAAATTTCCCATCACCATTACAAAATTCCACCAACCTCTCCGTGTCATCACCCGGCGAGGAAATCCCCTCGTCTTGACTGTCAGTCGGTCGGGGAATAACGCTCCAACCCGCACATACTCGCGACATTTATACAGCTTTGTGTTCTAGAATGTACTTAACTGATAAAATATTAAAGCTTTGGTCAGTTAGTATATTCGTCAACATAATGGGGTCAGTACAGCGTATCCGACATGTACTATGGATTACGTCGCTAGCTGTGTTGGAGCTATACGACGACGGCCAACTCACGATTGCGTTATTAAATCCGATCTGACAGCCTTTCCTATTAGTTGCATCACTATATTTGTAATGTGCGTGGTTTGCTTGCATGTGTCAGACTGCGGAACGATCTGTTCCGTTTCAACTTGAGTTTCAACCACGGCGCATGCGCAATTCGACGCTAGTAAAGGCGGTAACCACTAATTTTTTACGAGCCGTAGCTACTAGTATGTAATATTTGCAGACGTCTCCACATTAAATTATAGATATACAATCCATAAATACGATTGAGTTATATTTGTGATTTGACCTTTTCCGACATCAGGTGAATATAGAAAATAGGCAATACTGTAGCGCCTGCAGCGGCAGTTAAAATACATCAAATACATTTCGAGTATTTTTTTAGTGTTAAAAATGCCAATCCAATTATTAATGTACCGCGAAGTAAAACAATATTGATTTGTCGTACTCAAAATATTGACGAATTACTATTTCTGATTATTGGTATGTACATGCGCATGGAATTAATAGTACGTACCAATATTTGTTTGTTTCAGCTCAAATTAATTTTAATTTGACGTAAACTCATGTCACAACAGTGTGAATATAAGCATATAGAACATATAGTCAAAGCTTCCCACGTTTAGCTATTTAATTTGATAATTCATAGTCTCCGAAAGGACACGTACTCAAATGAATGGTGAAGAGCTTAGAATTGGGCGGGGTGGGGATTTCGTTTTTCAACAAAGACAGTTATGATTGGAATTCACGGTACAATGAAGCGAATATAATAGATTTATAAATATTCTCTAAAATCCATGTCCGATACGACTAAATGTGTTTAATGGGGGTATACCATTTTACGTATTTTTTTAAAAACAAGATCGAATGTTACGTGTACTCGAATGTTGTTTGTCTATTTCTATAAGAGCTTTGAACCAGAGAAATTAGAAGACAACAAATTAACAGAAAACCAATAATAGAAAAACCGAACTCCGGGTGCCGCATATAACAGGAGTCGGCCCAGTCTGGCAGTTCTCCTTCGCCAGTTAATGATTGCAATTTCAAATTGCTATGTTACCGTATACTGTTTATCACCGTGACGTCATTACTTGCTTTTTATATTTCAGAGTTGAGACACGGGTTTATAACTTCTGCACATACGTTTGAAATGTAACACACAATTGCGGTGTTTTTTTTCCCTTTTTCGTTTTTTCAATAGGTTAGCTATAAATTCAAATACGTGATCTGGTTGCACACCTTAAAGTATGACACGAATTTAACCGTTTTTATTATTTTTTGTCGTGAGATGGTAACGCACGCGTAGTTATTCGTGTTTTTTTATAAAGTTGTATGATATCGTATTTGTTGTTTTCTGCTTCATTAGTCTCGCTGAACGGATTTATTCATCCGACCCGCGTTCGTGCCACCTCGGGAGTTGAATCCTGACACACCTTTGAACGTTGCCTGATAAGGTCTACACAAAGTGCACAGTGTTACCATGGTAATCTATACAACACGTAACACGTATGGAAACGACCAATGCTTGCTATGTACCACTAATGAATACGTAGACCCCAGTCGCCACACAACGATGTACAAGTCATGCGCGTTAGAAGCATTGAGTGTTCAGCGCTTTTTGCAACTTGAACTAACAAATTTGAATTCATCAACAACGAAACTATTCCGCTTTCTGCCCAAGACCTTCACATTCAATTTGAATTCTAAAGGTTCATAAGAATTTTAATAAATTTACTGACGACGCACACACTGTCCGATTTCACAAGCAAATTCACTCGCTAGTCAATCACAAACAAAAGCTATTTCTCGTGAACCGAAGACGACCTTTGTATCGCGAGTCAATTTGTCAGCCTGCATGACAGTCACCGGCGTATGCATTTGCCTCAGGGCAATAAATAAATGTAGTTAGTTAATTAGATAGTGCGTGACGTCTACTTTGAGATTACGATAGCTTATGTTCTGCACTCACGGACCATGACCAACCAAACTATATTATAGTCTGAGTTTGTACGTGAACATCGGAAAAGTCTAACATTTAGTTACTATTAGTTATCTCAGTCTCGCTTCTTCTGTAAATAACACCGATTTCTTCTAATGCATTTACAGGTGTGTAGTCGTCAATGCCCCAGATGTTGCGTCATTTTTTTTTTGTTCTTGAAGTTTTGAAACAGCCCGATCAAGAGGCCGTGTGTATATCATTTCACGCCATCGTTGCACACCTCTTTCGTGGACTTCTTCGGTGTGCAACTGGGACAGTGTTAAAGGGGTTATATTATTTAATTTCTACAGTCTTGCCATGCTTTATTGCCGCCCCATAACAGGGATCACTTTGCCATTATAATAATCGATCTCCGCGCTCCAAATGACGTCCAAATTACCCCCCCCCCCTCCACTCTTGAAAGGGTTAGACTAAACTCCGCCCGGCTTTCTTTTTGTGGAAATCAACAGATATCAGAAATGGTCATTACATTATAATTCTATCGTTAGACAATGATGCGATGTCGTCAATTCAGATATGCCCTAAGGCGTACGACTAAAGTTCGGAGATCAAGACACTATGAGAGTGGTACCCAAGACGTTGTCAACAAATGACGATCTTTGCAAACACTTCTCAGAGACCACGAAGAAAACAAACATTTCCATGGATGCTTCAGCAGCGTATCAGATCGTTTTGAATTCCAAAAATAAACGATTAAACGGCACCGTGACGGCTTATATTTGAAGACTTACCTTGTTGTTCCATCGCCATGTTGTCCTACCTACTCTGCGTGCGAAACGAGAAACTTGAAACTGTTGCCGCAACCAGCGTAACCGACACGACAGTAGGTTTATTGAAATCCATGAAAACCGATAGAAGTCTGTTACGTACACCTGACAGACGTCTTTTCCAAACCTGTAGTCATTTTTATGAATAGAACGATCGTCTGACTCGTATCTTTAACGACCGTAGCTATTATGAGTAAACCATACAATGCATTGTTCTGATTTAACCTGATATACTGGATACGGGGATCTCGTTTCCAAAGACACCGGCGTCGACAATAAAATCTCCGCTAAGTTGCCAAAGACAACACGTTAGCTACACGACATTTTCTCTTCCTTTGTTCGGAACGCCCTTTTTTCGGATCGGGTTGAAACGTAAGTTTCTACCGATACCAAGTCGGCCCATCAGCATTTGTGACTTGCTGACCTTGCATAATTCCCGAGACGTGGCACCATGATCCCCTCTGGTATACTACTATTGGCATGCAAACAACAGGTCCTTATTTCTTTCGAAAGCAAGATTTTGACAGATCGTTGGCTGTTGCGAATTCGTAAAACCGCACCTTTTTATAATACCCGGATGTAGCCGACTTTTTCACCAGAAAACACAAACTTGATACCAGTCACCCGACACTGAACATTTTAACATCTTAATTTGAAAAGGATTATTCTTTAACCTAGCTCTTAGCAATGCGTGTTTTATGTGCGTCCCTTCTCAAATTGAGCTTTTCGATACTTTAGTTAAAAGTATGGACAAAGGCCAGGTTGAACCTGATATTTACCAGTGTACATTCCCATCGGTTTCAAAACAATCACTCGTGTATGTTCGGAGTGTTGATGGATAAAAAGACGCCGAACGTAATTCAGCTGCACAGCGTATGGAACAAATTGGATATACGTCTCTAGCTTGAAATAAACAACTTACTTAACTAACATGCTGAATACCGAACAGAAATTGTATATTTTGTTTTATGCTCTAGAAAAACAATAGGCTGATGGTTTCAAACCGTGAGGGCGGTGAACAGTGAACTTGTTTACTTTGCGCCGGCTACATGCCAAATAATTTACAAAAAAATCATACGTAATTGGGTCGAACTCGATGACGTGATGATCTCGAATCAATGGCAAGTCAGCAATACGTAGAACTACAATACTAAACAAACACAAAACAGCAGAAGTTTACCCCGCCGAGTCACGGCCTAACGAGCATGATAGTGATTTATACTAGTAAAACTGGTCGTTATCCGGGTTCTTATTATGCGAAAGTTGTAAATGTAGAAGGCTGGAATAATTCCGAGCATACGTAAACATTAGATTTTTACGAGTATACATCGTGTGACGTTTTGAAAAAATGGGTAAAGAAACGTGCATACTAGCGTGAAATTGGATATTATTAGGGCTTTCGAAGGTAGTCGATTTATTAAATAATAGCAAAATATTCTTCTAATGTTTCAAAGTTCTCACCTTGTTGATTTAAATAAAAAAAACATCATTTTATTTTATTTTACCTATTTTAAATAGAGAAATAAAAAAACTGTGTCCTTTTGAAATGATCCTGTGTACTACTAGACTTTCGTTTTAACGCATTATCCGTATTATTATACCAATTTTATAACTACGTATCATTGTTTCACAATATGTACCTGGACGAAACTTTGAGATATGGATAAACCGTATTACCAATAAGAATCAATGTCAATGGCTCAAAACTTGTATTTCACTTGTGTGCGAAACGCAGTTCAGCGACCATACTTTTTGTATCGAAATTGTGTACAGCATAAAATAACGCCAGGACATCTTGTGAATATAGTGAACACACTTCTACAATTATGGAATTATAATTATCCTGTTGTATAATTTACAAGCAACACACACTGTCTATCGAGCATCATTTAAATACAAAAACAACACTTCGTATACCGCTTTGCGCTATATGCTGCAGTATATACGCTTTGTGTAATTCACTCCGTCATACTGTGTATTATCACTGCCCTCAACGGCAATCGCCAGCGTACTGAACGCATCATGAATTTATGAGTCTATACACAAATTAAGTAATAGTACAAATTTCATTAATTTGCACTCTGAACCATTATAAGGCGATTGGGCCTAACAAATTTGTTTTGTTTTTTCTCATGAAATGTTTCAGATAGCCATTTTGGAACCTTTTATATTTGTTTTTATACCGAAGATATATATATCTGGTATTTGTGCACAATGCCGCAAATAATTGAATAATTGATATTATATCACGATACATAATGTTGTCTTACAATCTCTGTTGAAATGAAATGAAATGCATAATATTTACTCACACAAAAGAATGACGTCCACTAATAACTCAATTTCTCTACACTTTAAATATTTTCAAGCCATATTACCTTTATTTTTTTGTTCTCAATAATTATAAATAGACTTTTCCACCTTAACATTTTTATTTTTGTTTTGTGTTTTGTTTGTGATTGTAGTATAAATTGATAAAATACTAAATATATGATCATTTATAAAATGAATCCATTTTGACGACAATCATCATGTATACGTTCGTTGGGTAACTGAAAAACAATAATGCGCATGCGTCGTTAAATCACCTATCCGTATTTATTTTACGGTTAACCGTACCTTACAGTTGTTATCAAGATGTTATATCAAACAAAATTATTTAAACATGCTTATGAAAACATACTCAAAGTTCCCTACATTGGGCTTGAGCAGATAAATAAATAAAAAATATCAAATAGATATTACACATATGTACTGTACATATCTTTTGTGTCAGTGAATAGTTACTTACGTCATCGATTACCAAATATTGCGTATTTTATAATATACTCGTTTGCAAGAGCTCCCTGGTGGGAAGAAATTATAGCTACAAATATATGAAGTGAATTTATTGTCAAGACATGATCACTCGAGTAGGATTAATGTCATTTCTCCGATTATGGAGTTTTCATTAACACGACTCAGCCTATGGCGTTTGTGTCCACAACACAACCGCGGTAATGTACTTTTTTTTAATAGTATGAAGCTGCCATCAATATTAATTTCATTCACTCGTGTCGGATTTCCACGTTACCCTGCCCTACTAATGGACACTCGGCGTTCCATTTCGTCAACCAATACAGCCTCCATTATCCGCTGTTCAGAAAAATCAGTTTCAGGTTACATAATATTGTACAAAACCACGTATAACGTACGACGAGTGGCAACGCAATCTCAGATGGGTGATTTGGCGAGGCGGGAATTGTAATCATTAAACGGGACATTATGCTGCTTCAAAGTAATTGTTTTACGCTAATTTACTCTCTACATGACATGATGAGAAAAGGCCAGAGTTGCTCTCACATTCCCATGGACAAGGACGCACCCATTATCCAATTCTACCGATGCAGTTAACGTAGTTACTATCACTAACCAGCGATTCGGAATCGATATTTTTTTGTTAATTTAATTTCCTGGCTTATTTGCCATGATAATCAGTTTTTTTGTTTGTGAAGGTCACGGGCACAGGTCACGGCGCACAGGTGCTTTAATTTGTTGTCATATATATACCACCTAATACAACGACGATGTACAGTGAACCGAGTTCCGTTCAATTATTACATTTTAAACGTTGTATTTAGAACACATCACTCCTGTCACAGCTGAGTAATATAGTCGATGGTGTTTTCAGTTTTCGATGATATCATAAATAATTACATATTTGTCACGGAAATTACGAGATCGGGGTGGGATTCATTCTCGCGCGAATGTTTCCCTCAGGCTTGTTATTTTCTGTTGATGTAACTAACACTGACAAAATTTTATCATATTCCGGTGATCATGTTTCAACATTACTTAGCGTGAATTTTTTTTTTTTTGTAACAATTAAATGCACGCACAACTATAGTGCGAGGGTGATACCGATCTGGACGGGTTGTTGTGACATCATACAGACTCGGAAATTGGCTACTGTGCAATGTTTTGAACACCCCCATCATACGCATCTACTACCGTGGACAACTTAAATTTGAAAACATTGCTAGAAGCAGAGCAAGACTACTCATTGCGATTCATGCAGTTTTATTTACACCCTATATTAAAACAAAACAAAAAAGCCAACAAACAACAAATGACTTGAAATAAATGCACCGACGTCACGGGATGTAATTATAGTTCGCATAATGAATAATTAATTTTGTAATACGAGTTTGGCTTCAAATATTACACTGACGTCGTACTAGTATTATATAAAATATTTTGAGTCACTATTTTTTGCAGGTAATACATGGATAAACGGTAGCAACAGAACGCATGACGAAGTTGTTAGATATTGCCCGATATATGGCAGGTGATCACACACCGTATTACCTTTGGTTTAAATTCTCAAATTTGAATACTATAACTCTAAAATGCTACAATTTTTTTTTTTTTTTTTTTTTTTTGCATGTGTGACATTTTTATAAAAACGAATAAAGATGGTGTGTGGAAAATCATGTTTTGTCTGTTTCGTGTCATTTTTTCCGTTGTTTCATACGATAATGATATATCAGAGTACCGACGTCAAAAAGTGTTTTTAAAAACAACAACATATTTTTCAGGGGATTTTTAGTGACAAAACGTGCTAAAATCGAAACAAAGTTTCGAGCAACTTCTGAGCGACCTCGACTCATTACCTTCATTCGTATAACAATTGACCTGAAAACACATTACTGAACAATTAATCATCGTTAATACTAGAGTCGCATTAGGAAACTAAGTACTTAACCCTCTGCATACTGCCCCGAAGCACAACATGTGCTGCGTTCAACGACGTAGTAGACGAAATGTATTTATTATTTAAGGATTGCAGGGACGGGCTAGAATATTAGTACCAATCAACCTCCCTACTTATAAACCTCCCCACTTAAAATATTATAGTAGTTTCTATGCGTAGACCCGCAACAGATTGTATGTCATCTTCCTTTCCTTTATCCGCACCCCCGCCCCACCCCCAAAAAAGTATGTAGCTCATCACTCGTAAAGATAACCGACACGGTGCGTGGCAAAGACTTGGTTGCTCTACACTCAATGCCACGGCGGTTATTGGCACGAAATCGACACAAAACAAATCGATACTCACATTAAATATTTAATTGTCTGCGGAGTATTAATTTGCTTGTTTAAAGCATTGCTATGAGAAACGCAGTCATAGCCTTCATAATCGACTCATACATTATATAACGAAAATAAAAATATACTACTCGTGTCAGTTATTATTATATCGGTTGCTTAGCAACGCTATATTAATATATGGTTATTGAGGAAATGAGTTTGAACTCTCGCGAAAAGGGGACAACTCTTGTTTGAGTGGTGTTGACGAAATGAACATCGTACTAAGTTGGCGCCGGGAGATATAACGTCATCGGTCTCGCGTTCGCCACTGACAGATATATTTCTAGGTTGTCTACAGCTATATCTACAATGCGGGGAAAGATTGTTTTTAATGATTTGGGATATTTGAAATTGTGGACATAGAATTTTCACTTATTTTATAAGGCTTTATCAAAGCAAAATATATCTCACAGTAATTATTAACCCTACCCTAAGTACCAGTTCGTGTAATGTTGTTTACGTCTTTGACATCAAATAAAATACGCATAGTCAGTTTTATTGATGTGTTGGAAGCCACTAACAATCGGCCATGTATACAGCTAATACTACATTGAATAAACTAGTATAGTACAGTGACTGGCCGATCGATACCTTTTCGTGTATAGACATTGTTTCTGAAGTGTGAGTGAGTGAAACCAGCAAATATCCCAATATGTTCAATTAAACCGATGCCACGAGGCTTTGGATCGGTCAGTAATTTCAAACTCCGTATACACACGGCATAGTGAGTCAACCGTAGTACAGTGGTCGTTGCAAATTTGACCTCACACTCTAATACTTTCAGCTGTTTTTTTTTAATGCTGCTTGACTTTCTTTTAAATTACAGAATAGCCTATTGAGTGTCGATGTTGCCAGGGGCAACAATGTTGCGCCATTAATACCGGCGTTAAGTCGTGGAGGCATGCGTAGTGTTGAATCGCAGTGGGGTGATGGTATGTTGTGAGCACTTGATGGGAATGCCTCTAGTTCTAGACGATTTATCATAAACGAGTGAGCCGTTCAATTGACTAGCACGAGGAAGACAGAAATAGTCAGAATTAGCCATCCACCTGTTCGTGCCGTTTTGTTTACCTCGGCAACGGCCGTGTGTGGCGCACATGACGTGACCCGGGATATTAGATCGAGTGTAATTGTATATTTCCTGCCGCCGAGTTAGAACTGTACGTTTTGTGCTTCAACGAGACGTCTATGTCGTCGGAACGTTCGCCGAATAACTTTACTGCGTTTCTAGCCAGGGACAAATGACGTTTGGTGTAATTTCATCTCTGTCCGCCCGGGTGAGTGATTTCTATGTTGTGCTGGAATTGACCACTTATACCGCTCTGTTGTATCTCGTTAACCCATGCTGAATTAGACACCGTGCATATTACCTTCCCGACGTGTTGTTGTAGCAGTAACGTCAGTTATTCGTTTAACATCGACGTACTCATCAGTCTCGTTGCCAACACCTGTTACAGGAACTTTACATCGCGCTTCTAAGCAAAAAATTTATCGTGTAGACGATTCACGAACATCGGTGTTTTATTTAGGACTCGGCTCAGCCAACCAAGCGTGATATCTGTATACATACAGTTTCAATATATACGGTTTACACGAAGTTGGTTCTTGATCGCCATGCTCACCTCTCGATCGGCCCACCCGCATTATCGCAAACCTGTTGCTCAAACTGCACTAGATGTAACTGAAAGCGTCTACGCTGCACCGCCGTTAGATCTTTCTTTTAAATCTATCCTATCGTTCGAAATGCTCCTCAATATGAAGATGGAAGACATAGAACCGCGTAAGTGCGGGAAGAAATTAAAACGAGACGCCGAAGGCAGGTTTTGCACCACCGCTTTGAAGTTGAATAACAATGTCATCGAACATTGGAATGGTTTTTGTGAAGTCGTAGAAAGGCTTGTTTCAAAGCCAGAAGATTTGTCGTGGATCGATCTCTCATTTAACGCCTTCTCAACCATCGGCGAAGCCATTTTCAAGTTCCCGAGCGTACGCATATTGTATCTCCATGGAAACGAAATTGAGCGTATTGATGAGATTGATAAGCTTGTGCAGATGCCCAACCTGAAGAGCGTGACCCTTCATGGCAATCCCTTGGAAGAGGAAAAGCGGTACAGGCAGTATATGTTGACTGCTCTCCCGGACATCCGTGCACTAGATTTCGTCACTATAACAAAAGCCGACAGAGAAACTGCCGGGGTAATCAACGATTTGTATCGTTTGCGAAACAGAAAGAAAACACGGAAAACGCGTACCATTTGAATTGTTATTCTACTAAATGTTGAAACGGACTATGAAAACGACTCTTAATAATGGCCTGTTTCAGCTATACAACTTTCTTTAGTACATCCCGTAAAAGTAATTTCGATGTTATTAGCGGGAAATTACGGCAAGCCAGCCACCATGTCGATTTCTAGATTTGTGACAATATCAACAATATAATAATATATAAACCCCGCCAATTGACGCTGAAGGAATTCTTTTAGTTGCCTGAAATTAACGTTACGGTACTGGGATATGCTTGACCTGGCAATGGCGTGCGAAAACCGAGCATCTACTAACTTTTAATGATAGTTGTCAATAGGTCGAGATTGTATTGGTACATCACCACTTGTGGCAATACAATAGTGGCCGCTCATTGACTATCTGACAGTGTGCTAATCACGCAAAACACAACTCGTCTGTGATGCTTTCTGCAAGAGTCGATATTCAATGATTTGAACGTTTATTCGGAGTATTGGAGTGAAATTCGGAAACACAGATATGTGAAGGAAGCATTTTCTTTAAATTTAATTGTACTGATTTTCCTCAATTTGCCATGTCGTAATATGGGTCCGAACGCGAACGTCTGTGACATACTGTCAATTTGCGCTATGTACACACCTTTATTTGACACGTGTATTAAAACTCGTGATTTACAATAACAACTTTTCAGTATTTCTTTCATTTAAAAAAATCCAGTGTCAAAATTCAGCTGTAAACGGTAGTTTTACATTTTACGCACGTAGTGATTCCCATTTCTCGTTACATGCACCATAGTAACCACGGGCTGGTGCTTCTTACATTTAGCGATAAAATTACACCGCCAAGTATTACTGGCTAGAGGTCGTAAACACCCCTATTTAAACACCCATATTTACCACCAATGCGTTCAATTGCTTTTTCTTTCTAGTTATACAATTGTGTAAATACGATCTATGACTGCGTTACGTCTCTTATTACAAAGTGCGTAAAGTAAATCAGCCGTAGCTATATATTTACAGCCGCGCTTGGATCACACAATTGCGTGCCGTACGATCGTATGTCAACCCTGTATTGAGTATAATAGTGCTTATATGCAGTCAGTACTCGGTGTGTCTCTTCACATGCGGCATGGTACTCATCGCTACTGTGTGACATCTTAGCTCAGTAATCGTGTAATCCAGTAATCGGGGTCCAGTGCAGCGTCGTGCTAAATCATGACATTATTTTCAGACAGAGCAATTCTTTTTATTTCAAATGTAGTAGCTAGCAGGACAATGCATCATACCTGTACCCAATTTTACGACTAAAACACTTTTTATGTTCCATTTCAACACAATGTGAAGAATTGTACCGTAATATATTTCCTATTATTTATTAGTATTAAATGAACAATTGTCTTCTGTTCACGGTAGTCGGAATTCTTATACATGATTATGGTTGACCCAAAACGGCGGAGACTAGTCGTGCTGTAAGAATTATTCCGCGGTCGACGTGCCTTCCCAGTGTATCGTTAACATGGCTACCTACCGATGTATTGGTATGATTTCTCTGCGTTGGCAGTGTAATTATTTGCGTACAACTACTCCAGCAGCTAGAGGTGTTTACGCTGCGTGATAACTTTTCGGAACCCGCCTCGGGGTTGCGATGCACCTTCGTTAACCCCATCGCATCGCACCATACATTGTGATTTCAGTCATGCGCCGAACAGTAATAGTTCAATGAACCTATTTTCGAGTGTTTTCGCTTGTTTGGAGTTCATTTATAATTTTTTTTCAATTGCAGTGGTATTTAAGTTGTGCTTACCTCACGTTGCGTTTAAAGCGCCATGACAGCCGTCGCGCAGCGCTTGTTTAAATTTCGTGTATCATTGGGGGATGGACGTCTGGGCATTTTCACCGCCTTGCAACCCTCGCGGTGGAAACAAAGGCCAAAAACTCGATAAACGATACTTTGCGATGATTGTTGAGACTCCTCTGAACAATGTAAGAAGGTTAGCCATAGGTGTGTAATATATATAAATTTGGTTGTTCAGAATTACTTCAAAGTTGGGTTTGTGTTGTTTTCTCGAGTTATCACCGGCTCGACCGGCGTTCCACAGCAGCGCGCACAGAGCCCATAAAAATGCATGTACAGTGGTGCGCGTCTTGGCGACGTGGAACATCGTGTGACGTAGCTCCGCCCCGAGGATTTCACACACTGGCACGTTGTACACGTCGCACGCGGAACCAATTCGAACGCAACGCGGTACGACGATATTGGGTCTTTAACTTGAACATGAATACAAATGCTGTACATATATTTGTTATGCTCTTAAACACTCCACCGCCGCGACAACGCATTCCATCACGGCCATAATTGCAGTTACTTTACCTTTCCAATGAGTTTACGCAGGCCGAGTTCAAGATGAAAGCGAATTCGCAGTCATTATGGCAAAGTTGCTTTGGTAACAAACAGATAACACAATGTGTGGAATAGGTGAGTGTTCTCGCCCGAAAGAAAATTTACATAGATATTGCTGTAAAACGGATAATTACGGAGAAGGTTCATAAATTACTCTTTCTGTTTGTGTGTTGAAGCCGTTGGTAATGTGGGTTCAATCATCTAATTGAAATATACAAATGTATCGGTATTGAATGTGCAAATATGCGAACATTCCCGGTATGCGTCTTGTCAGCGCGATGTTGCATTGCACGTCGTAGTGACGTTTATTCGTCGATTGTACTTAGTTATGACTCGACGCATTTAATCGTGGAAACACATTTCCACATACATATAAATACTGTGAATATGTTGCGTATTGGGTGACGTTACTGCATATTCTATAATAGTTTGTTGACAGGTCATCAACGAGCAACGATCGGATTTAGCACTAATTCGATACGTAGTAGTAAATGCCTCAGAGAACTGGCAGAACGGATTTCACGGGTACAATAGTGTTATTATTGTTATTAAGTTATATATGAGCGATGTATTTTGGGTGGTCGGCTGACAGCGATGAGGCAGACAACTGGATACGCATGGCTTGAGGCGATGCTTAAATGAGTTTTGTCGATTACCTGTTCAAGAAAGATGCATTAAGCCTTATTCAAAGACAGTCCTAGCCCCCTTTCAAGTCAATTCCCAAATAATATATTGTATATTTCTCCGTGAGTTGTAAAAGTGAAAATACCCATATATCAGTTACATTGTCTAGGTTGCCATCCCACAATCCCTTGCCCCTTGCCCAATGCTAAATAACACTTATGTCGATGACTGGCACGAATTAGTGTCATCAGAATCTAAAACCACTACAATCGTGCATAAAACACCTTGAGATTTTAAAATCTCCCAACTGAATATGCAAATAATCGCGTGTGGAATTCGTCATCGCGCGTCATAAACCATAACGATATTACACGATATTTTTGAAATATGAATATTTATTTATTTTTTATATATTTAATTGTATTTATTACTTATTTGCTGGTAGATTCTCACGACAAAGACAACATTATATATATATTGTTTTTTTTCAAAAACACACAAATAATTTGTGTGAACTTGAGTTCGACTATTATATTATACCATCATTTCAATCGCCTGAATAGGTTGTTTCGATTGTTCGAGAGAGTGTTTGCAACCCGTGGTTAAATATACGAAGTACCACGGTTTTCTGTGTTTAAGAAAACCAACACGTTATAACACACAGTAGGGTTGAATACTTTGTCAACGAAAGTCTGAAAATATATATTTGTTTTTTGCGCTCGCATTCGCTTGTGTGTAAGTGTCGTGAACTTGGTCAAAGCGTTTCGTGTACTAGCCTCGGGGGGGGGGGGGGGGTTATTCCTTTCAAATTCAACAACTTGACCGAAGATAGCACTAACCAAACACTAGTCTTACGACCGTATTGCAGTAACGGATATGCTCAGTGTAACGGTCTCTGTCTATGGTTTTATTTAGCGATGAATAAAAATAAAAAATCGTGGAATAAAAATGGTAATAAAGATAGTTTTTTAATATATAGCCGAAGGGCTAATCTTGTTGAACTATTTAGGGGAGTCTCAAGAACTATCTCAAAGTACCGTTTTTCTGAGCGTTTTCGGCTTTTGTTTTCACCGTGATGGTTGCCAGGCGGTGAATATGTCCGTGTGTCCGCCCCGAGAATATACATTTAGTTAAACTCCTCCTTGCTCTTCGACTTAAACGTTCTCAATAGACGATTTTCGTGTTTCTGTGACCCGTGGTATTTTTTTTTTCAGATTACGTGATAATCCTCCATTTTGTCGTCCTTGTTCGTGATTGGTTGCTATAACCCAAATGACGTAATCCCCGAAGTATCCATTTTGGTACTAATACCAAATGTGTGCTGGTAAATAGAACTTATAGAACCGTGAACTCCTGGAAATCATGATTCGAAGTCTCTTTGTACGAACCGGGAACAACAGGAGTCGTTGACTTTGCGTGTCATGCGTGAACTTGACCTTCGAACGAACCATTGTATATAGTGTTAGTGACGTATCCGAACGTATCACGTGAATTAGTAACCTCCAAATCATAAATGCCGCGTCTAATGCTCTTTAGCAACGTGTGCTGGAAGACTGTAGCTGGAGTGTTCGTTTCGGTGAACTATGTGATATTGATAAGTTTTATTAAATTCGGAAATTGACATAGAGGGGCTACTATGCTAGAGCCAACGTGTCCGTGTAATTACATTTAACTAACCTAACATAGACATTATGGTGAGAGACGTACTGAACTGGATAACAGATATGAACAGGTGTTTTGGGATCACTGTGCAATCACCCTAGTTGTTATGACCACGCTCACCTTCTATATGCATGCCTAAATCAATTCCTCTTGAGTCAAAACTTTCAACACATTCTCTCACAGGGCTTATACGCATTGAGAAAAAAAAACACTGTTCTCAGATTTAAAAAAAAAGACGATTTAGATAGAGCGAAATGTTAAAATTCCCAAATTCACAACAGTTCCTTGTTTAAAGTTGTGACAATCATCAGGATTTAGTGGTAGATTGGTAAGACCACGCAAGCCACCTTCATCCTGCTTCTCCACATTACAGACAACATCTACATACGAATTCACAAATATAATTTATATTTCTCATCGTAAATATAGATCATTAAGTGATAAATGAGTTTATGTATTGTTAGCAACGTCTTACATGATCATAATATTTTTTTATTTTTTCAAAAATGGATATTTTTACGGGACACTTAAAATGCCAGCTATAATTATGCTGTCTTGAAAGGTTTAAGCACATAGATTGATGTGACATGTGTAGTTACTAGTAGACATACTATTTTATAGGTTTACTAATATTTTCTCCATAAGCCGGTATTAAATGACGCGATATTCTCACAACAACGCAAATCAACTTGAATCAACTGAAAACACGTGTCTACTGATCAACAAATATATTTCAGTCCGTTGACATTAGATAGTTTGTTACAACATTCTGATTCCCGGTAATCATCACTCCAAGAACACGTCGCGATCGTTTAGCAACGTTTTTTGGTGTTTATCAAAAAGAGCAATTTCCTCTTGTCGATTACTACATATTGTGGTCACCATGGTGATCTAGATTGTGACTATATACACGTTGCCTGTTCCATCATTAGCAATGTTCGTA
Organism: Saccoglossus kowalevskii; assembly: GCF_978046115.1. NCBI lineage: Eukaryota > Metazoa > Hemichordata > Enteropneusta > Harrimaniidae > Saccoglossus > Saccoglossus kowalevskii. The sequence goes on from NC_140654.1 coordinate 22,084,852, forward strand.
CACCACGTGATTAAATTCATGGCAGGGCGCCGATGAAACTTCCAATGGTGCATTGTAATCACGTGGCGTTGCCGTTGTAGTCTCGGAAACTCGAATTACAGAATAACATCATCAACCAATTTTTTGAAAACAAAAACAAAAACAACAATTTTATGACGAGTATTTCAGACACCAGGTTTTCCAACGAGTTTGACTTTATCATTATTATATTTGTTCAACTATTGAAACACGTCGACGCTCCTAGCAACATCACGTATTGTAACTATCGTATACCTAAAGCATGGTCGCTTAGGCAGTGTGCGTTCGGAGTACTGTACTAGCATTTTAAATCGATTGCGTTGTTTTCGTGGTTTTGCTTTTGCGACAGTGTTATGTTTTCAAAAAAAGCCACAGGCCTAACGTGTATAGACTCGTTTGTGTTTTATTACCTAAATTATTCAGCACCTCGCCCGTAGTAACGGCTTTCCGGCTTCATGTGCTGGTTTCCGTCGTTCCGTGCACCATTAAACCGTTGCTAGGAAACAAACCAACTTAAAACACACATTGTATTAAAAGAGAGAGACATAGACAAATATACAGAAACGGTGGCTGGAGCACAGATCTTAAAATAAATGAGCAATCACTAGTAAGGGGCGGGTTTTACAATAGAATAGAACGGAACGGAACGGAATGGAATGGAATGGAATGGAAATTTGTGATCGCTATTGCTGTATTCGGATTAATAACGTCCATGATAATGAATCCTATATACAAATTGATTTCAATTTCCTAGTACTTGACCTTTACTGTCAAGAGTAATTCGACTGCTTAAGGTAGATATGCAGTTTACCTGACAGGTATTTTAATTAATTAATTAGGAAACCAAGATGAATTCCCTTGTCCACAATACTATATATTTTCGGAAAGTTTATTGCATGAATTTTAAAATTTTGTTAGTATTTTATTTTTATGGACACTGTAGTTTGAAATATGCACAAAAATGTGCTTTTTTGGTCAAAAGTGATTTAAACAAAATAGCTTCTAAACCGTGCTTCTGTTTCCTGTCAAAATTGATTTATGGGTACATCTGTTTACTATGAAGAAAGTGCCGTCTTGAAAACTGTCTACCAATTGTCAATTTTGTAGGGCAGCAGCTCAAATTTAACTACTTCAAGTTTATGCATAAATTAATACCCAGGCTAGTTGTCTGTACGATTGCTGTAGTAACACTATTCAACTAAAAACAATGCCTCGACGGCGTTTTGAAGAACAAAAGGTCAAAGCGTCTAGGAGCTATGTTTTCGTAAAGTTCTGGAATGTGCACTAAAAAGATGCTGAGATAATTGCTAATTTGCATAACAATTCGCTCAGTAAGAAGTTTGCTAATGTTCATAATTAAAATGGCTGTTACAGTTTCAAATTTAAATGTATTGTCGTGCATAATATGGAGATCCCGTCATTTCTTTTTTTCACCATGTTTTTTTTCATTATTATTTATGTACAGCCTTGCTAAATCTTGCTAAGCATTCAAAAGAGATAATGTTTGCACTTGTTATCTATATTTTAAAATAGTTTTTTGAGTATGTTCCACTATTCACAATTCTACAAAATTTCAACAGTCTATAGCCAAGAATTTTTGAATAATAAAAGCAAAAAAAAAAAAAAAAAAAAAAAAATCACTCCCAAGTGCCCACGAACCTGCATCTCTACCTTAAATGACTGGAAATGTACATTCATCCATACACTGAGCAAATAAGTGTATAAAGAAGGGTGGTAGTCGTCGCGCAGTGCATGTTCGAATTTCATGTAAACAAACAATGTAGTTTACACGCGTTGTGTACGTCGATATGAGTCCCATATCGAACAGGACGCCGCGGCGGCGCGACGACTGCCGCCCTTTAAAGTAAAAAAAAATAGTTATGGATCTGTATAACATTTTTTCCTCGTGTTTAGTCAACTGGCTGCCATGTTTACGCCTAAAAGACAAAAAAATACTGCTTTCGATACGATTGCCGTTTTTGGTGAATAGTAAAACGATATCATAACGTATCGCATCACATCAGAACACATATTTGCATTGTATCACATTACATCAAAAAGCATTTGCATCGCATTATAATATTGCATCCTACACGTATCAGATCGTATCGCATAACATCAGGCATTATCACAGTGACATTGCACACATCGCATCACATCACATCCCATGAGAACACATCCCATCGCATTATATCACACAACATCGCATCATATCACGAAACGTCGCATTACATGGCATCGAATCACACCACGCCACAACACATCGAATCGCTTCGCATCGTATTGCATCGCATCACATTACAACACAGCAAAACGCATCATATCATCTTACAATACATCTTATCCCATGGCATCAACTCTCATCATAAGACATCGCAAAACATCTCATCGCATCACTCGACTGAACATAACATTACTTTAAACCCCATCTCAGCTCCCACTAGCAATGTTTCCTAAGTCTTGTTAGTGTAGCTATTAACTTTTAAACCAGCATTTACTAACAATTACATTGTACAGCTGAAAATATAAAACACACCAGAAAACACACATATAGGCAGTATTCACGTACGGCACATCTGTTTATACAAAACACTTTACTTTAGACGAAGGTCTATACAATTAGCGCAATCCAGGTCATGACCTGTTTTATTAAATATTGTATAAGTATATAATTGATTAAATCGCACGAGCCCATTTCTAATACAGCACGCCAAGACGTGCAATATAGTCCATAATCCACTGCATATAGGGTAATGACCGAAGCGTCTATTTTTTTCTTTGTAATAATTACATACGATTGATCCACTTGACTTATAATTCATTAGTATTCAGAGATGCGCCCTCTGGCGTTAGCAATAGGTTTTAGACACTCGGAGTCACGGTCCCCATGAGTAAAATCCCGGATGTAAATTTCGGTTGGCGCAAGATTATGCAGAAATCTCATTAGTGTGTAACTGGGCATTTAACCATTGTAAACACGGGGCTAATATGTGTTCATCTCACCATGTTATGTTGTTTGCATAGCGCACACGTGTGCATAGCGGACCATATATGCGGGAGTTGCGCCCTCTTACAATCTATTTCCCACACTCTCGTCTAACCTTCACCGGAATGTACTAAGAAGTTGCCATGAATTAATTCTTCCTGACTTTATGGGTATATTTTCATGAAAATCAGCGAAGAATATCAGAGGTTAACGGTATATAGGATCACGCATATAAGCAACTTTGTATTTGCTGAATGTCTACGGTACGTGTTGAATGCTAACATAAAGTTCAAGTCTTACACGGCACTGTACACGTCAGCTCAACACATCAGCAAAAACGCGTCGTCACTATTTAACAAGAAGACATAGACAAGCGCAATGCCCACGCGTATGGCGTGAATTGATTGCAGAACGAGCCCCTACACATACATTAAAGCAATTGCGGTGATTGACGTGAATCCACCATGTGTAACAGATGCCGTTGACATTTAATATTTTAATCCGGTTTATGTTATATCCCCTTTATACATAATGTCGCCTTTTTAACATATTCTATTCAACGAATTAAAGTATTCAGCGACGCATGAATACTGATTGCGTGATGACGTTATGCTCTATTTACCACGTCACGGCAGCTGGTGCATCCTCCTTCGCTTATGAACAAATAACCGACAATTGCCAAAATATATTTGATAATGTTTTACTGACAATTAACAGAAGTACTCGGATGTGGTGCCATGAAAACTACATATTTACGAATCTAGCTGGCTCAGCTAGAGATCAAGTCGGTTTGAGGGTCTTAAACACTCGTAATATGACATACTTTCACTTCACTTAAAACAATTGTTTTACTATAACGACTTTAAAAATGATTCATGTTTGAAATGAAAAAAATATTTTTGGTAAATTCCACTCTGATTAGATTGTGCGTTCAAGGGAATACTATATGGACACTTACAACAAATATAAGCCGGTCGTTCTCATTTTTAAATAGTTTACTACCTAATTTTCACGTTTTCTGTTTCAGTGCGGTTCATTTAAAGCGCGGTGGTCGTTGCGCAGCGCGTGTTCGAATTTCATGTAAATAAACAATGTATTTTACACGCGCTGTATACGTCGATATGAGTCCCATATCGAACAGAACGCGGCACTAGTCGTTGGGTTAAGTTGAGATGGTTTGCGAGAAAGTATGGCCACATTTGTACTAACTTGAAAACATCACAAATTCAGAAAATCAGTACATACACCGGTGACTGGGAGCGTGTCAACATTAAACCACAATCTATTGCGAATGAATAGTAACTAAGCAACCGAAACTAGGCTATGGGGGTCTGCAATCACCCACAATGCATTGCGGCCATACTGACTTCTGAATTTGAAAGAAACGGTCCAAGCTCTTAGCAGTTGGAAGCAAACGACCCAGGCACAATCATGTTCAGTATTTTTTTTTTTTTTTTTTTTGCAATGAATTTTCAATCAGGCATGCCGCATGAGTCGATATAGTAGTGAACGAAAGTGTATTCTTTTATAGTTTTAAGACGTCCAAGCGACAATTTTTCACCGAGACGCAGCCGATGTGAATAATTGTCACATCAGGGATATTCAGTAATAATTGTTTTGCCATCTCGAATTCGAAAATTTAAACGTCAAAATCGTGTGGTGATTTGAATGTCCATGACATCACTGTTGCCACTACAACACAGCGTCCGAAACCTGAAACCTGACCGGGTGCGCACTGTAAAATGAGACATTTATCATACTTTCAACGCGTTTATTGACAGGTTATTTTTATGCCATACACTCGTCTGTCGACCTATACATATTCAAATTGTGCACTTAATTGGACGTGTATTACCAACGATTAGCACGGACGCAATTTTGTGAGTTGCCGCTGAACAGATGAACTATTTTGTGGTTTTCTGCATCTGTTTTGACGTTATTGTTTTGATTGCCGTAGTAATCGAATATCGAACCTGTCTGTACTTGTATTTCGATGCCCAAATTTGCTTCAAATTAGGCATTCCGCGTGACCGACAATGCTCCAATCAGTGCGGCGTAATATGAGACTGTAAAATAGTGTTGTATACTTCGCATGGGTATTGGACCAACATGACTATTTGGACATTTCAATACAACAACTGACTGACTGTGTACTGGTAAAATGACATGCCTTATTGTTGGGTGTTTTTCTTTATTTGCAGGCAAACGATTATTTCATACTACAATTAATAGATTGAATTTTCTTTATGTTCATTCAAAAAGATGACAGCTGTCACCGAATAGTTCTTCGTCACAGCTTATCAAATAACCACATTCGCCCCACCGACTAGAGAGCTGCGGACATCGTCATAACAAGGAAAGATGGTCAGACCTCGGGTGTCTCTTGTGACTGTGATTTTACGAAACGCGTCACTATTAAAGGGAAAGGTTGAAGACTCATTGCATAGGGCATTTTTCCGAAGAGGGCTTCACAAATGGGCTCTTGGATATTTAACACTTTTTACATGCTTAGCGCTGGTAGTGAGTATGGCGAAATCACCACGGGGTGACAGAGCGACGGCTAGAAGTCTACTAGCGAAGAAGTCCTCCCTTACAAGTTTGCTGAACGATACCGAATATGACCACGGGTCAGTCTCCGACGACTATGCGACGTGGGATGTCAGATTTGACGGTAAGCGTTACATGGTTGAGAGATGGAAAACATCGTGTTATTATCCAACACATCCGGTTTTTCGACTCAAAAAGTTGCTCAAAGACGACGAGTTGAAACGTCGGGGCTGCGAGCGACGTTTGCCTGAAGTCATTATCGCAGGAGTGCGCAAATGCGGCACTGGGACGCTTCTCAGGTTTTTAAACTTCCATCCTCATTTAGTTGGCCCGAAAGACGAGACCCACTACTTTGATTCGCTAACCGAGCATGGAATGGAATGGTACAGAGAGCGGATGCCGTTCTCGTCACGTTTGCAGATGACTATAGAAAAGACACCAACTTATTATTTTCGACCGTTCGATGCGCCTAAACGCATCCGCAAAACCTTGTCATCTAATGTACGTATTCTAATTATTGTATGCGACCCAGTACGACGAATAGTGTCAGATTATGTCGAATTTATTAATAAAACGGACAAGGCGGAGCAAGACTACATTCTGAGGAAAACGCTCACCGAATCCATCGAGAGCACGGTATTTGAGCAGTCACGCCCTGACAACGTGAACACACACAATGAAATGGTCGACGTGGGCATATACGTTAAATATCTCTTCCGATGGTTAGAACAATTCCCCCGAAGCCAGATTCATTTCATTGACGGCGACAATTTCAGAAATAATCCGGCAGAAGAATTACAGAAAGTAGAAAAGTTTCTCGGTGTGCGGCCTTTTTTCCGCGAAGAACATTTCCGCAAAGACAGCGTTAAGGGACAGTATTGTATGGTCTTCCCCCAAATGGCTTGCATGCCAAGCTCGAAAGGACGGGAACATCCTGAATTAAAAGAGTGGGCCAAAAAAAGATTGTGCGAGTTTTACAGTCCGTTCGACAGAGCACTGGCGACCTTGGTTAAACAGAACTTCACATGGATTGGTAAAAACTGCTGACGTATGACAATCCATTTATGAATATATTATTGACCAAAAATATAATTAGCTAATTACCATATTCAAAATAAAACTCATGTGCTGTATTGAATTCTGTGTCAGAATGACTAAAACCACATATTTTCACTTACAATCGGTTTATTTATTGTAACGTGAATATGGCTATATGGTTATGGCGCAACAAAGGCATTTCTTTTATCTATATAAATATTTTAAAATTTCAATAGTAGTTGAATCAACTCAGCCAAACAACTTTGAACGAGCACGATGCTCAGCGACATCGTTTGAAAACGTTCCAGTGTAATTCAATCCTCCAATAGAATCCCAACGTTTCAGTTTGAATTTGGAAATTTATAAATATATATATATATATATATATATATATATATATATATATATATATATATATATATATATATATATATATATATATATAGATGAAGGGAATGCCTTTGTTGCGCAGTGTGATCCGTAAATCCGTGTACTTATATTCTCGTAAACATTGACTCGAATGTTATTTTGTTCAATTTATTTCACTGTTTTTTTTGAAAGAACAACCATGTACTGTAATTGTCGTTTATATTTCAACTAATCACACGATTAGTGGTTTCCAATTTGGAATCAAGAAATGACTGAACGAAGAATGACTTATAAAAAAATAAAACGTCTATGTACGTTCGACTTAAACCGTGCTGCGCTTTAAAGTGTAATAAATGTATGTCATCGTTTGTTCCAAGTCTTTGGCGATGAATAAAATGGTGCCTATTCATCGCGTCATGTTCAATCACAGTCAGTTGGCGTACAAGTAATTATAAAATAAATGCAATAAAATTTACGGATATCTACTATATGGGGGCAGCCATCTTAGATACGACTTGAAACAAAATTGAGAATCGAGTTTGTCAGATTCCTAAAAATCGGGGAAAAAACCAGAACGTCAATGACGTAGATGCTCATCCAGAATTTGGATATGAGAGTAGAAACATTTAGCTGCTTTTGTTTTTTTTTATTTTCCTGTTAGTCTTGAATTGATATATTGTCATAGGAAAAACCAATGGTGCTGCGTAGATGGAGTCATCATTATGTGTAGTTAGCATCTGTACGAGTAAAGTGAAAATGCCACCTGAAAAATGGAAATTAACACTTCAGTGACAAATAAAATATTCATGCGATGTTCAGAAATGTGCAACAAATATACACAGCCTCAAATATGAGTTCTGAAAGCATGAGTGACTAAACAGATGACAGCTTATGTGCAGTGTTTGGAATTAGGGCAGGCCCCTCAGTTAGCATCTTTCTACATGGACAAACAACTTTCAGCACATGAAACCTGGGTGGCCAGGGAAAATGTTTTTTTTTTTTGCAGTCACTAAGTCTATATTTTATTCAAAAATATTATTTAAATTTCAAGCAATATTATTGAACACGAGTAAATATTCTGGAAAATCAAAGCAGCCTAAATAATCTGACCATTTTTAATTGCATTCAGTTTAAAGCCTGTTCTTGTCTCTAATCTAAGCAAATATTAATTACAACAATAGTTCATTGCCAACTAAGAACTGTACTCAACATGTGACTTCAATGTTTTGCTCAAATAAAAAAATCGTAAACGCTGAATTTAAAATCGCTCCGTATTACTGATCATTAACAACAACGCTTAGGCAAAAAAAATCTTGTGTTTTCAGTAACGGGCCCCCACAAGATAGGGCAAGGTTTTTTTAATGGATCTCCGCAAGTCTGTGCATAGTCTATTCACTATGTTATTGTAACATTGCATAATAATAGTCTGATTAACTAGCATAGCACTACTTAGAAAAACAAAAAAAAAAACTTTCATTTTTGTACCAACGTCATACAATAGGATATTTTGAATTATCTTTAAAAAAATAAACCAAAAACATTTTGGTGTAAAAAAAAAACTTTCAATCTAATGTTTTTGTTTTAATCAACTGTAAACTACAACCTACCAGTAATCTTTTTATAAGAAATGATTTTTTTTATAATTTTAGTCTGACATTCAACATTCGAAAATTTAGGTCGAGTATTTTCAGTCAGTTAAGTTTTAAATATGCATTAAAATACTGTAATAGTTGACAAACTAAAAAAATTTTAATGAAAAAATTACAATGTATTACCATGTTTCAAAATTACTGTTTTCAAAAAGTAGAATCTACTGACTGCTAATAAAATAATTATTTTGTCACACTGCATGATGGATACTGAGGACAAAAGTCACAGGAAGTACACATGCTGCCATGCTGAGTTGTTTTTTCAGGGAGCTTTCTTCTGCAGCTCCGGGTTTTCAAAATCACGGAATCTTTTTTTTTTTCAATTAAAGGCATGAAGCAAAGGTATGAATACGGCAACCGAGGAGGGTCACGACCGTGCTTTTAAAAAGTCTCATTTTTTTGTGTGTTTCATTTTTTCAGTATTTCTAGCATTTATAATTAATATTTGATTTGCATTTTCAAATGGTTTTGTTGAAAAAAATCAATACAAAATTTAAAAACAAGGGTGAAAATCGCAAATTGAAATCCTCAGCTTACTTTTGAAAATGAATTTTCATTAATTTTGAAAATTTACTTTTATTTTACTTACTTGACTGTTGTTTGGCACTTCTGATTCAATCCAAAAATCGGTTGCTATTGAATATTGTAGTTGATCATTCTATTCTCCTGCATTCAATGCACATAGTCATACCTAGATCTGAAGTAAATTCGAATATCTATGCTATGGTTTCTAATTCCTGATTTGACAGTGGATTTCGTAAAATAATTTCCCATTACTAAACATACTTTGTTTCTGCTGGCGGTCTCAGAAAGGGTACTATCATATTAAATTATATATTGTGACATAAATTGTAAGTTAAAAGTACAGAGCCCTGGCTGTGTGAATGAAAAGCGCACATGTTTGGATACTTTGCAACAACCCATTGCACATGTTTATTTTTAAGACTGCTGATACAGTCACTGGATTGTGTTGTCAGCAGAATGTGAGATACATACATCCTGTCTCTCCCTGTGGCATAATGGTATGGCTCAGACAGTGACATGGTGATTGTGAAATACCTTGGAATGTGCTGAACCCAGTGTTGTTGGCAATGAAAATAGATATGACATCATTGACCCGAGTCTCCTACTTTAAATTGGTAGAGCTTGGATTAAGAGTGGTTTATTCCACTACCAAAATTGGCATCTTCTGTACACTGATTTGTCGGCTATTTCGAGATAACCAATCATTTCGTTATATACATTTTATTATTTGCATGGCCATAAATTAGCTAGGGTATTTAAGTTGAGACATAAGGGAAAATCTTTAGTCAGGAAGGTGACCTGACTTGATCCTGTAACATCTTGTGATGCTGATTCATGACTCCAGTGAGCTGTACCCTATACAGGGGTACATATGCAGACATGCTGTGCAGTAATCCCTGCTGATCAACAGGAACCACTGAAGCTCACTGCCTGAACTACTCCCGTTGTACCAGTGCTACCAGTAGCAGCAGATAGCAGTGCAGTTGCCGATACTCCCTGGACACAGAGCATGAGTTTAAATTGTAGTGCAGCTGCTTCGACAGTGTGCCAAATACGAAGGAACGCAACATTGCACATTGCTGTCCAATGGAGAGTGGAGTGTTCCCTGCAGCATCGATCAAGTCTCTAATTTATTTATTTTACAGTGTATCCCCCTCCCCTTGCTGGTTCCAGTGACCAGCATCCCTGTTATTTGTTTATTAAAGTACAGGAAACCGTATATATTGTGTTGTGTTGATTTGTTATAATCGTTACTGGTATATTTCTTTCTCTGCACAGCCTCATTCACCACCCTGTGACAGCGAACATGCTGAGAGGGAGGAGACTTATAAGATAAGCACGCTACCAAAGGCAAAGACTATTAGACCGGTATTAAAGACAAGCTCCCCGATCCTGAATACGGTGTAGCCCCATAAAGGCCCCCCCGCATTTAACGTCACAATATGTTCGATTGGCGTACCCACCTTCTTCTTCTGCAGGCACTCCATACCAGGTGTATATTTGAAGTAACACTTTTGTGTATTCCTTTGGTTGTATCACTACCCAACGAATTGCATTTTCATCCTTTGTTTCATATTTTCTATATGGAACACCTTCAACTATGGGTGTGTGAATTTAAACAAATGACACATATTCGGTTTTATATTTAATATTGTTTTTTTTCGTAGGTCCTTGCAAAACCTGTTCCAGTTATTGGAGGTTTTCATTCACTATTTTGCCATATATTATTATGTTATCCAACATAATTTCTCACTCTAGCCCAACTTTAATACTTTTCATTAACTTTACAAATGAAGAAGACGCATTACAAAATCCAAAGAGTGTGACCATGTGTAGGAGTCACTATCTGTCAAAAAAAAACAGCTTTTTAGGTGGCATCATTGTTCACTGGCCAAGTTCAATGTATAGAACCATTTGCCTAGAGCTAAACAGTCCCCGGTATCGGGTACACATACTTACTTCATGCAATTTTATACAATCTATAATATTGACCAGTACTATTGGCTACAACCACAGACTTTCCAATTTGTCTATAAATGTAATATCAAACATCTTTGGATTTTTATATTGGCCTGCTTCCTTTGCCTTTAGAGTTGTTGCTTAATAGGGGCTGTATTTATTCCATATTGAACTAGACCAGTTCTACCCATCCATTTCATTTATTAGGGCATTCTACTCAATTCCAGTACATCCCTCTGGAATAGACAGCGAGCCATGTTCCCATTATCAAAGATATCTATTATTTGATGTCCATCTCTAAATAATTTTAACGCTTATAATAAGCCCCTTTCTTTATCTTGACAGTGGCATGTCCATATTTATTAGATGCACGGAGAAACATTCATTTTTAGATTTCATTGGATTTTGTGCAATACTTATTCCCTTTGCCACTTCCTGATTCTTTGGGTATTATCATACCCACCAAATTATTATCTACAGTTTTGGCATTCCTGGCATTCATGTTTTGCGACTTTGTCAAAACATGGTATGGTATATCCGTGTAATTTTAATGCTTGATTTATTAGTCTCTCCGTCCACCTGTACCATCTTAGTTATGTATGATTTGAACAGATGTTTTTATTCCCGGGATATTGTTAGAGTTCCGGGGAATGTTTTCTATACCATTTTTTTTACTTACCCCACCTGGCGCCTTCAGTGATCATATTAGGTCTCCATCCTGTATGGGACGTGGTTTTTCATGCGTTCTTTCCCGCCATAATGATAAAAATGCATCCAAGCTGGTTACACACTTGTTCTCATCCTTTTCTGCTGTGTTTTTTTGAGAACACTTGATTTCCAACAAGACCCGCTGCTCAATAAATTCCATCCTTTCAAATGTATGTGTTATATATACCATCAGAATTCTTCATCATTCGCTCATAACAGGGTAATTTGTGTCCCGGCATTTGGGTTTCCAAAGTGATTATTCTGCTTGATGCAATGTGATTTGATCTGAACACACCGTCCCTTATTTCTTTATCCAGTACGACATTTTGGAAATAGTGTTTGGCGAACTTTTCCTGAAAATCTTGTTTCATTCTCGAGTTGGTAATTTCAGTGAGCTCCTGTATCACTTTGGCAAACTTTTAGTCATTTTCTTTTCTCAGCCAATTCTGACAAAGTGACTGCCAAGCACTGGCACACTACTCAAAATAAGTCCTCCAAACACTCTTTTTTTCTGTAGCAATTTATCATCCTTTGTGTTATTTTTGTGGGAAGGGGGGGGGGGGGGTCGAAAGTTGATTTTTTCACTGTTTTTTTGTCTGGAACATGGCTTCAAGTTTCTTCAACAGTCAAATGTATCTCGCCGCTGCTACTCATTGTGGCGTTTTTCTCTAAAATGGAAGAAAATATTCGTGGGTCTGCCGAGACCAATGTGATAGTAAGTACTAGCATAGCATAAGCGTTAAGATGGGATAGGGATAGTAAGGGTAGTATAACAGTCTGAGCGGGTTTTTTGAAAGCTCACACCATGGTGCGGGCTTTTTTTGGTGGGAATATATAACCTTTGACTGGGCCCGTGTTTGAGTCTATTTGTTTGCAGGACGGCACATAAATAATTCACTGCCTTGCAGAGAATACAGTTTTTTGAATAACTTTATTTAATGAAAATGTGGACATGGTAACGTGGCTTATGTGGGTGGTAGTTCTTATAAATTGGGAATGTGCTAAGTAGACTCACAATTTCCTAGATTTTCTACACCACAGCTATCTCTCTCTTTATCCGAGATCCTAATCGGGTCATAGACGAATTTATAAAATATTGGTACAGAGAGGTAATCCTTCCTACCATGTATCGGGTAGGTGCACAAGCTCTCCAGAGTCAGAGTTGACAATAATCCACTTTCTCCAGTTGTGCATACACATATACCAATATCCGATGACAATGGTCGGTTCACATACTAATAGAGAACGTAGCCAATGAATTCCAATTATTCATATATAAGGTCTGAGACTACACCAATTCATCAAGGGGTAGAGCAGGTCATCGTCCATGACGACAAGACACCACTTGACAGGTCATATCAATTGACAAATGTTTTAATACCTCCAGTGTTGTTTCATTTACCTTTTGACACAAAAACCTAAACTTGCAATCCGATAACACACAGTGGCTTTATTTCTCAACACCATACATCTGCAATTTACAGTGGGCCAAATAACGATGGGGGGGGGGGGTTCCCATTACAATATATACTTACGTAGTAGTCCGCACAGAATTCTGTGTCATCCCTGGGTGGCTGCATTTGTGACGTCAGTACATTACCATGGGAACACGCGTGTGCAGAAAGACCCGCGAACCAAGTCACGAATAACAGTATTAGTGACTCGTTTTTTTCATTGACTTTCCAAAGTCTAGCAGCGACGTGCAGAGTGACTAATCATGTCGTAGTATAGTCACATAGTGTTTACAATCAAACAGGGCTGTAAGAATTACATAATAGTTTATGCATGCATGTCTTGATTTTTTGAATGGATGCGGATAACTTGGTTCATGCATTGCAAGACCATGTTTCGGAAAGTGGCTGAAGATTACTCGCATCGATAAAGGGTTTAGAAATACAGCTTACAATTTTGGAGCCATGCATGCTCCTATATATAAAGCTACAAAAAAGGAGGAAATCCAAAACAGCTTAAAAAACACACTCGTGTGTTGAGGCATATTTACATTTTAATTTAAAATGAGCCTTTCAAACAAGGCGTTTGGCAACTAATATTGGTATGTCATTTGAGATGCACAACTTTGAAACATTGTGAAAGTATTGAATATTATAATAAATATAGGGAAAAATCCTTTGCATACGAACACCTAACTACGTACACGAAGAACCTACACATTCCCTTGGGTATTTGAAACGCAAATCGTCATCCAACTCTTAGCCTTAGAGTTGTATTACAATTTCGGTTTCAAATGCTCCGAAAATATGTTCTATATTCTTCGTTTAATTAGGTGTTCTTATGTAAGAGATTTTTCGCCTCAAAAATGTCGAATTTGATCGAATTTTGATAGCAGTTGTACTAACGTTCCCCAAATGGATCTTTTGGCTGTGAAAGTTAGGCCAGACTTTTATTATCCCATGTTTCGCGAACCCTCCGAATGAACAGGAGCCGAAAATGAAATAAAAATACAATTTTATTTCAGCGTAATTTCTCGCGCCCGCCGACTTGTAAGGGCAAAAAAAATGCTAAAAATATTATTTTATCTTCATTTTTTCACCGCCCGCCGCATACCAAATCCAAGTCGCATTTTCGTGGGAGTATCATGATCAAAGTACCGAAGTCTCGCGCAGATGAGAAACAAAGTTATATATGGAATACAATTTTATTTCATTTCTTCTCTCCGATCAATGATCTCACTTACAATTCTTTGAGAATCACACAAATATAATGGAAAAAAAGAATTACTTTTATTTGTTTCCGCCCTCCCCCCAAAAAATTGTCTTATAAAAACTCGAGAAACAAGCAATAAAAAAGTCTGGCCTTAGTTATTGGCTCATCCGGCCTTAAGGCCCGATGAGCCTATGCCATGGCGAGGCGTCTGTCGTCCAAAAATTACAAAATCCATGAATAAGGATGCCATTCACTGATTCTAGGTTAGCTATTTGTGATATATCTGTATGTTTTTAAGAGAATAAAGTTCATTTAGGCAGTAAATGGGTGCATTCTTTCTTTCTTGATACATTGATTTAAAACCTTCCCCACACGTGTTCTAATGGAATTACCCAGAATGTTTAGCGTAATCAGCAGCGCTCTACTTGTGCACATGCGCAGTTAATATTTCTCCCACAATGCACTCGTTATCACGAAATTTAAAATGGTGGATCGTTGCGGTCGCACATGTGGATCTTCTTGCGGATATTAAGGTAAGCTCACATTTTCTCATTGAAAAGCGTGGCACGGATCTAGAAGCCGTACCTACACACGAATTGGTGACGTCACAAAATACATGACCTTCAATCGGGGTCGTTTCCTCGGTATATACGAATTGGTATATACAAATTACAATAAAGATACTTAAGACATTACACATAAGGTAAAATAAATCATGTGACAATATAATGATAATAACGGTAATAAATCCTAGCTTAACAGTTGAACAGAACGATCATATAGTCAGTCGGGTGACGCCGAGGGTCACGCACTTGTTGCAAAATGGCCGTGTGGTTGAAACTGGGTCATGGCGTGACGGGCGAGGAAGACATCATTAAACACTCTCAAAATCACAATAAAACGGGGAAGTGGTTGCATATTACGGCGTAGCCAACATGGGAAATAAAAAACCGCCCATTACAAACGACATGGGTTCGAATCACACGAGATACACACTCACCAGAACCGAAGCAATCAGAAACGAGCAATCGTTTTGGCTTTTCCGTTCAACTCATCGGAACACTGGAGTAGGTAGAAAAATGAACACCACTTAACGACCAACGTCGTGGCGTGGTACACAAGCGTGCCATCAAAATAAAACAAAATTAGCTTGAAAAGACAGTGGGTTCGAGTCCCGCTCAGAGCTACCGTAAAAACGTAAATCAAATAAACTGAAATCTCTCAAACCGTAAACAAGTAAGCAAAGAACGTCGCAAAAAAATAATAAACCTCACAAATATGTTGTATTTCTATATCTATACACACTATATACTCTTATCAATTGCAAATACAACCAGTGAAGACACTCGTGGTACAGTGGACAAGACAGTGCGCTGGGAACTCAGAGATCGCAAGTTCGAATCACGGATTGGACACTCCTATGAAAGACGTTAAAAACATAAACAGCGGATTCAAAAACTCAAGTCAGAAAAACAGAACACAAGAATACTACCTCACATGGAAGCCAGTCGAAGTCGACGAAGAACGAACACAGTTGACAGCTGTAGGTCACGTGCAACAACAGACACGAGGAGCATGGCTGCTCTCCAAATGGGTCCCTTCTTTTGTATTGACCCCCTAATGATTACTGATCCCCCTTTCTAACTCTTCCCCCCAAAATAATATATCGCCCCTTTTAAAATGTATTGACCCACAAATTAATGAATATTCATGAGCACAGAAACTGCTACGTCATGAATAAATTAGCATAATTAAAAAAATTTGCATAAAGTGTAGGTATGTCTTCTGGAGTCCTGCCAAAAGCGTTGTTGTTGTTGTCGAACGCAGAACATCACCATCACAACGAGTTGACAGTTCTTTATTTAGCTCCATGACAAGACTCACTCAGACTGCAATCGAGGGATTTAGTAAAATCGAATCACCATTCGTTTCGTTTTCGATCGATCTTATAAATCGATGTTGCTGATCGGTGATATGAAATACAGTTTTACATTCAGCGTGTAAGATTTTTTTGAGCAGACGTTGAAATCGCATGTTTTTTTTTTGGCATTGGAGCGATCGGGATTATCAAAGCTCGTTAAAACCATCACGACGACGAGTTATATTGACATGACTGCAATTGAATGTTTTGTAAATGCATTTTGTAAAATCGAATCACCATTCGTTTTTCGATCGATCCTATTAAGGCCCCCCAAAACAGTTTAGTTTCCAGCATGGAGCTCTTTTTAGCTACTTGTTTCCGGTAGCCCGATCTTGTGGAGATACTGAGTATCCTTGAAATGTATAAGGAGTTTTTTTTCTGCAAAATGTGTCAGATTGGCAACATTTTCCGCTTTCCATGTTAAATCTATACCAGAATCTGCATGCATTTCAAAACTACATGTTTTGGACCATGTTTCTTAGAGGAGCCGTGGCCAGAAAGAATTTAAATGATAGACACCTGCAATACGTACATGTAAGCATGTTGCTTTTTTTAGTCAACACGCATTTCGAATCTTCTCATTCTTGAATTTCTCATGTACTTTGCTTGCAACTTATGAGGTATTCCTCATTAGAATCAACAACAATTTATTTACAAGTTTGCTTCATATACGGCAACCGAGGAGGGTCACGACCGTGCTTTGTGAAAAGTGTGACTTTTTTGTGTGTTTAATTTTTTCCGTATTTCTAGCATTTATAATTAATATTTGATTTTCATTTTAAAATGGCTTTGTTGATTAAAATCAACACAAAATTTAAAAACAAGAGTGAAAATTGCAAATTGAAATCCTCATCTTACTTTTGAAAACGACTTTTCATTTGAAAATTTACTTTTATTTTTGAAAAGTGATTTTAATTCGAAAATTTTATTCTATTTTCAAAAATGGATTCATATTTGAAAACTTACTTTTATTTTTGAAAATGAATTTGCGTTTGAAAATTTACTTTTATTTTTGAAAATGAATTTGCATTTGAAAATTTACTTTTATTTTGAAAATGAATTTGCATTTGAAAATTTACTTTTATTGTTGAAAATGAATTTCCATTTAAAAATATACTTTTATTTTCGAAAATTAATTTGCATTTGAAAATTTACTTTTATTTTTGAAAATGAATTTGCATTTGAAAATTTACTTTTATTTTTGAAAATAAAAATGAATTTGCACATGAAATAACACTTCTATTTTTGAAAATGAATTTAAAATTACATTTTCATTTTGAAAATGACTTTGCTTTTTAATTTTTGTTTTGAAAATGGTTTTTACTTTTTCGCCCTTTGCTCCTTGATCTCTAACCCTTGACCAAAACTGCTCAGCCAATCAATGGCAAATTGACTTTTGAACGGCGCTTCTTACGTACACTTGTTGAAGCAGGGTGAAGAGTCTCGCTCATTTAAGTTTTTCCTGTGTGAGAAAGGTGAGTATCGTGACTTATTTACATGTAATGAGGTCTGAATTGAGACGGTCGTTTGCCTATCATACAAGTACTTCCAAAGATAATCGCCGAAAAGCAAGGATTGTTGTTCGTTGTAATCATCGTCGTCATGCACAGATTGGTCCGCCTGAAGTAATTTCTGGCAATTAGGCATATGTGAAGCCACTGAGGTATATTTGGTTACTTTAATCTGACATTCAGATTGTTGTGGAAAGAACATGGGAATTAAAGTCTAGCAATGAGTGGCAAAACTGTACATGATAAAGTCACCCACTCATCGAGTCGAATTTGAAAATTGAATGAACTGCTGTAACCTATAATTCTATCATTTCCCGGGAGAAAATGGGAAAATAAGAAATGTTTTATTATTTTACTTTTATAGACAGGTGAATAATTGTTGCCTGTATTTAACTCTGACAATGGAGCCTGGAGGTAAAAAAAAGGAATTCGTTTTTTACCTTCATGCTCTAACCCTACCCCTACCTTCCACCACCCCCAAATAAATAGAATTAAGGAAGTTGCAGGTCAGATTTTGAGATAGAGTGTGGGGTCGGGTGCAAGGGAAAGACTTTCCATAAATGATTAATATTGTTCAGTGTTATTATAAGTTAGCTCTACTCTTTGAATGCTTATATTACAGAATGGACTGTGACCATGAAAATATCCCTAGGGGAAAATGTTCTAAATGCTTATGTAAGCAGTATAAAAAGCAAATGCAGTCTAATAATTGTAAGGCATGTTCTTGTATGGCTAGAGACAATATGTGTTTATAATATGCATTTCATTAACACAATCACATATGACTCACTGCCAACATGACATACCTTTTTTATTTATTTTTATTTTATTTATTTATTTATTTTATTTATTTATTTATTTATTTATTTATTTATTTATTTATTTATTTATTTATTTATTTATTCACCCTTGCTCAATTTCTAGAAACAGAAACAAAGTAAAAGTTAATATTACTGACAGGACGGCATTAAAATGTCAAGTAAGATCCTGCTTCCTGACTTTTATTTATTGCTGTGCTACAATGCATAGGTATGGTTTCTAGAAACTCTCCATATTTATAGAGTATACTGCACTTTGTTGATACTTAACTCATTGTATCTGTTTTTATTGAAGAGAGAGCAAGACTACACATGTCAACTAGACAATATGCACATGCAGCCGTCCCCAATAAACAACAACCAATCTTGGGTATGCTACGTCATATTAGTTGTTCTTTAATAATAACAAATGTTTTTTAACACATTTTTCATGCTAGCGTGCTGGTTCTTGCCAGTTATGTGCATGCACATATTTCTTAAGTGCATCAATGGCAAGTGCAGGTGCAGTGCTGAAAATGGAGTGTGTGATGTGTGGTCATAGCATTAAAAAACACACACCTTCAAACAAAAACTGGTGAGTTTGATTTTTAACAAAGTTTATATTTCCAGTCTTGCTAATCACTGTTCTCCTGCAATATATTTGCTAGACTCATAATTTGAAATGTGCCAATCTGAGGGTTAGGATGTTTTTAGAAAACATTTGTGGACAAATCAAATTTTTGTAATATTTTGTGTGTATTTTACCATTCTATAAATTGTATAGGCAATCTTTTTGGTAGTTCTCTCTACACATTTTGTCATTTTGCTACTGTATTTGCAGGTCAGAATTTATTGATAATTTAAATGTGCAAACTAATTGTTGTTTTTCCTAACCATAATTTCAGGACATACAGTGAATAGTAGCCAAGCAAGCAATGATAGTGAGTGAAAAAAGAATTCATATCAGTATTAGTTACCTATATTGCATTTCCATTTTGTACATTCAAGTATTGATTATCTTACATGTAGATATAAGCATGCACATTTTCACGTTATTTAAATGGAGAGATATCAACTCTGTAAATGTATTTTAAGAGAGTCCTTCAATTCAGACCCTAAGAACAATGATTGGTCACTCCATGACATGTAGTCTTGTTTCATCATGCTAGAGGGTAAATTTCCATGTTACTATATGCATATATAATGCACATTTGCAAGCAAACACTAATGTGAAAATGAAAGAAGTAATCACATATCATTTGTATAAGTATGAATCTTCAGTGACAAGTAGCGTTCTGGCTCAAGTTCATTGCATTCTATTTTAGAACATACAATATAGATGCAAGCAGTGATAAGGAGATTTCCAAATAATAGCTACACTGGCTGCAAGTCTGCAACACAGTGATGGTTGGTAGTATTGTCTATCGAAAAAAAAGCTAAAATAAATTATAATAATAAATTTATTATATAACAAACTAAATTTAACAGTACTTGAAAATGGAGATGCCTGTGATGTCTGGATCACGTTCACGCTGAAAAATATACTAAATGACCAAATGTAAACATTGTTGTACAATTGTAAACATCACGCAGTGCTTATTGGGAAAGCAATCATCATATTTATTACACTCACTGTAAGCGTCTTTGTTGAATATGTCTAGTGGTTGTTTTGCTTAGCTCAGGCATAACCTGTAGTAAAAGGCGTTAATAGATATGTTGTTTTGTTTCAGATGCAGACCACAAAAGTACCACAAGTACTGAAGGTAATTATTGATATGTTTTTAGATTTATTGTCCAATGAAACAGTGTCAGCTGGGGATACAGTTAGTCTTGTCTTTCTGTCCTTTCAATTTTCAGACCAATTATTTTGAATCTTGCTGTGAATCATGGTCCAACATTTGTGCCTACATGCATCAGTCTGTCTGTCCTTTGTTTGTTTGCATTTAAGTACAGAATCATAATTTTAAAACTTTAATTTTATAGCCAAATTTTGAACACTTGTTGTTGGTCATTATCTTACACTTGGTAGTGCAAACTACCAGCTTACATACACCAGTCTTTCGATCTGTCTGTTTGTCTGGTTATTCAAATAGAGCCATGTAAATTCACAGGCCATTTATATTATAGCCCTATATACTGTATGTCTGTGTCAGTGTGTCTGTCTGTCTGTCTGTCTGTCTGTCTTGCAGTTCAGTCGTACATACATCTGTCTTCTTTTTTGTTTATTTGTCCTATATTTGTATAGAGTCATATATCAATGATCACGCCACTACCAATGTCAAATACAATGTTTGAAATAATTATTTCAATGTCAAAAATAAATTATAAATGAAATCAAAAATCAATTTCAAAATGTTCAACATGCTTCTCATCATGGCTGGTTTATTCAGATTAGTAAAACATCAAAAATTAACTTGTATATAGCAGTCAGTCACATACAGTACCTTACCGATCACTCCACAACTAATGTCTGATTGAAAAAAAAAATCATTTTAATAAAAAGAAACTTTTGGTGAAACTACTAATGTTTAAAAAAGTCAATGCAGGATCTATGTCAGCACAAGAAAACTCAATGTCAAAAATCTTATCTATCTTATTCACAGACTGTTGCCTTTGTGTCATGGGGTGTTCTAATCATAACCCTATCCCACAAAATCTGAAATAAAGCATTCTTGGTAGCTCCATATTGATTGAGGTAACACACAAGACAGTCTCATACCTGTTTACGATTGTCGGTATTTTTTTAGTTTCTGGCCAGAGATATTTTACACAATTCACTTGTTACTGTTTTTTTTTCAATTACCCAAGAATCCTCCATTACATATTTTGCCACTATTTTTGCACAAAAATGGCAAAAAATCATAGATAATAATACATAAAAAACACATATTTACAACAACCATAGCTTAATAATATTAATGTCATGACACATTAATTTTCCTGTTTACTAATTAGAGCAAAGACTCGCGTTTTTATTGTAAATTTGTTTAAGTATATTGTAAAAATAATTAAAAGTAATGCAGTGCATAAGCAGTTTGTGAAAAGTGGTACAAATGTACAGATTTGTCATGTGTTGTATTGTGCTTATGTATATTACTGCATTATTATTTGGGTACACTGAGATTAATACAGTATGTGCACTATTATTTAGGAATTTTATACAATTTATGTTATATTATTCTATTAGAGACATTGAGATTATTAAAATACATGGTTTAATATATTATGTTAAACAGTGTTTATAACACAAATTTCGCTAGTTTCCCATGTGACTTTTTGTTCATGTGACTTCGCATTTCTTTGTTGTTTTCTTCCTGGCGTCATTTTAAAGTCAATTTCTCCGTTGTTGTTACCTAAATAAGTATTTTCTTCTTTGATCCCACCACCACCAACACACCTCCTGGGTCTTCGCCATAGTTTCATGGGGCTCATATCCCTCCCCAAGATAATATTTTTACTTAGTTATACTGTTATCTATAGTTGTACTTTTATCTAGATAGAGATTAATGTATTTTATTAATAATCATTAACCATCCATTTGCAGCCATGCTGCTTTAAACAGCTAACCTCGGTAGTTCGCAGCCAAGCTGCATCTATCATAACTACTAACTTCTTGCAGCCAACGCTGCTGCTCCACAGTATAGCCACAGCAATCACTGCCTAAACGTTAAATTGCAGTCATGCTGCAATCTGTCATTACACTACAGTCCCAGCGGTTGAAGTTTCATTACTAACACAGATTTTTGAGTTGTTATTTCTTGCATGCGTTCACATGGAGGGGGCTCATGACATCCTGGTATATTTCTGTAAGCCAATGGATTTCGTTGTGTGCCCCTCTGTTTTGTCAAAGTAATAAACTTATTTTTCATGTATCTATCTGTGTTTGTGTCATAAATTCATTTTTTCATGTAATTGTTTTTGTCCTTTTTTTGGTCAGAATTGTTCCCACCTAAAATTTGAGCAATATTTAGATATATTATTGCCTTCTTTCAGAACTTTTATTCTCACTTTTGCCATAAAATGAAAAGATTGTTGGTTTGTATTCATCTATTCATTTGTTATTCTTAATGGTCAAGGTTGTAAAAGTTATGTTTTGAATAACAATAAATGTTGTTTCTGTTGATATCTCAAAACTCAAAACTATTCATAATGTCTGCCCAAATTTATATATTATTCATCAAAATCTTAGAACCAGTTGTAAAAAAAGACAAAAATATATACCCCAGTAATTTCATATAAGTTAATATTAAAAAAAATAGTTCTACCAATTCACTTTTTTGATGAGCATGCAATAACATTGTATCTCTATGATTTCTTCTAGATACATGGGCTGAAATAAAGAAAAAATAAAAACTCATTGGAAGACAATGTTTGGCAAAGAAGCCACATAATATAAAGGTGAAATGTCCCTAGGTAAGAACTGCTGCTCACTTCATAGATTAACTCGTGTATGTCAGCAATTGTTTTTTAGCTCGGCTGTCGACTTTGTCGAGCAGAGCTTATCATATGAGTGGTTGTCCGTCGTCGTCCGGTGTCTGTCGTCCATGTCAACTTTTTTCTTTTTCAACATCTTCTTAAAAAATGGAAGCCTGAATGCTTTGATACTTGGTGTATATGTACCTTGGGTGGACCTCTCTTAGATTTGTTCATTTCATGATGATATCTTTTGGTCATACTTTGTAATATTTGGTAAAAAGTGATATTTTGGACTTCTTGTTAAAAACCACAAGTCCAATTGCTTTGATGCTATACATATTATTCATTTTCCAATGATATCTCTAGTTCTTTAATTGAAATGTGCATTGCTAACAGCGAAGCCATCTCAGCCAACAGGCTGCTTGTTTTTTCTCTTCTTAAAAGCCATGATTCTGAGTGCATGGTCTTTTGGTATAAACTTAAAGGTATTTTGATTGGACTACAAGTCTCTATATTTAATGAATATTTTTGTTGCTGTGGTGTAATTGGTGTATTCTCAGAACCACTTGCAGTATTGTGTTGATGAAGTTGTATGGTAGGTTTGTTTTGTATTCTGTAATTTACCGGGTTAATCTTATTGATGTACAATAATGGACAACCATTCAACCAATAATTATATATAATCACATGACAAATGATCAATGTCTGAGTTTCCTAGTGGACACACTGCCTTATTAACTCACCATAGTAGTCTTAATTGAGGGATCAGAAGGATTGGTGAATGTAATTTTTCTTCTTCATTTTGTAACTGTATACTGTATTAGGTTTTCATGCCTGTTTTCATCCATTATTATTAGTTTCAGTCCTGGGTGAGTGTACCGTGTCAGGATAGCATTATGATAAAGAAATGATCACAGACCCTTGTCACATAGTCCCAAACTGGAATATAGTCTTTGTAGCAAATGCACTTGCAAATTGCACATAAAAAGTCAAGAGAGTGAACAGTTGCATTCAATGTCTGTAAT
Organism: Saccoglossus kowalevskii; assembly: GCF_978046115.1. NCBI lineage: Eukaryota > Metazoa > Hemichordata > Enteropneusta > Harrimaniidae > Saccoglossus > Saccoglossus kowalevskii. The sequence continues at coordinate 22,108,985 of NC_140654.1, forward strand.
TGTTACCTGGCACAAAAATGAATATGAACCTTTATACTTTAAAGTATAATGCCTCAAACAGCTTATAAAATGTACTATTAATTTATTTTATTTGTTTTTGCATCAGATGGTAAAAAATATAAGAAGGCTGCCGGATTAAAAGACATTGTAAGTAAAGTTAATCAGATGAGTTCTATGATTATGAACAAGAGTTTGTTACATTTTTGATTTGAAACTGTTACATGCTGGATCTAACTGTGACAACACATATAACAGTTTTGATGTTATTTGATACTGTTATCTGATCCATCAATTTAATTTTGACTTCCTTGTCATTTATTTTTTATCAGCATGTTTAAATAAGGATTGCTGCCCCAGAATGTATTGAGCACACAATGTTTTGTCTGTTATCTACTGCGCAACGTTTTAAAGCCATGTGTGTGTTTTTCATAATTTTTTTTATGGAATTGGCATTTAATCAAGTGGGAACAAAGAACCTGCTATGCAAAATGAAGTATTTAAATTTTCATACTCTGATATTTTCCCAACAGGTTCCTTTTAATGTACCATTAACAGTAAACAATGTAAAGGAAAAATGCTGCATATTCTACAACAGTAGATTTACCTCATCAAAATTGTTGGGTGGGACAACAGGTCCTGAGTTTACCTGTGATGATCAAATTTAGAGTAAAACTAGTTTTTATTTTTATAAGGTTAGTATAATTACTGATTTCCTCATATAAATGTTGGACAGGTGGCCATTTACTGCTATTCTGAGAGTAGCTCGTCGATATTTATTGTTAAAGAATTCTGACATCACTGAAGGATTTCTTTTGTAGTTTGTCTCACAGTGAACACAATCATCTCTATATCTAATCTATGAACGCATATTTCAAAATGGATGTTAAATGTTATAGGCTGGTCAAGAAGAAGAAGATGACAACAGTGATGATGACAAGGAAGAAGATGATGATCATGTTGGAGGTGGGGAGATGAGAGAACCAAGTAGAAGGTGTGTATGAAGCTGTATAGGAAACACTAGATTATACTACTAGATAGCTAATTACTTAATGTTAAGTAATACCTGTACTGTATTTGCTCTATTAAAATCTCATCTCCAATGTATACTTATTTGACTACCCTTTAATTTATGTAAGCACATGCAACTACTAACAGATCAAACATGGTACTGTAATAAATCCAACATCTATGGTATTTGCAAAAATATCGCTGTCTATAGCTATATATCACTGAGCAGTTTCATTAATTCAGCGTTTGATGTAAAGCATTTTGCATTATAATTAGTCTGACATGCACACCAGACTCTTGTTGTGTGTCCTGTATCACCATTATGCTCCCCCCTCCCTTTTGAATTCATGCGATGACTATTTAATACTTGTGTTATCACTGTGGTCAAGCAAACTTTGAACATCGAACATTACTCTTGAAATATAATTCAAACAGCAATTCATGACGAGATTTATTGTAATAAAGCTAATAAAAATGTGTCATATAACTCACAAACATAGTAACTTTCAGATTAGATTCATGGCCAAGTTACTCAAAATTGAATGACTTTCAACTAAGTTTTGCAAACAGTACAACATTACTACAACAGGAAGGTAAAACTGCATACATGCATACTTTTTTATTCTTTAGTTTTATCATGAGTGACATAGTTGATTACAGTGAGAACTCGGGTAAAAATGGTGAGTATTTATACAACATTAATAGGTTGAAAATATGTAATTTGAATAAAGATCTTTCACTCAATGCTTACCATGGTTGGTTACGATTGTTAAATGAACTACTATTGAATGATGAAAGGGAACATTGTAAAATTGTAGCTTGAACTAGGAATTTTTTTTCTACTTGAAAGAATAAATTACTAGGTGTGTTAAACATTGAGGTTGTTATTTGTGAACCAAGTATACTGATTAGCAGCACTTACATAAATAACAGTGGTGTGTTATTGCCAAAAGTGATATTTGTCTATTACTGTGATGCAATTGATGGTTTATATATGCTTCTATTAGAAATGCACTTTCAAACCAAATTAAGTATCCAAATATCCTTCCATCCTTGCAGAATTCTCAGCTTCAGCTAAACTTAAAAGCTTTGCAAGATGTGCAAGTGACAACCTTGGTAAGAATATACACGTGCTGCTTTTCTTTATTCAATATACTCTGGTCTATGTGATACATTTTTTTCTCTTTAAATTTTAGTTCAAATTTGTGCATACATTTGTATGTACATACAAGCATTCATGAGTTGATTTCATTGAAATATCAGACATGTACAATACATAGTGCCATACATAATGTTTTCTAGATTACTGGTATAACATTAACTTTAGTACATCTTTAGAAAAACACTGTTTGTATTTGTTTTTAACAACATTTGTGTTCCCATTCTCATTTTTATTAAGAACAAGATATGAATAATTCATCAAACAAGACTGATTACCATTTTTGTTATCACTAGCATTGAGTATTTAATTAAGGTTTCCTTTTACAAAATATTATGGAAACATACTTGACCTGTTTTGGTAAAATTTCACAATACATGGTAACTGGAGTTTGTATATTAATGTTTTGTTGCAATATTAAATAAGATTAATGAATTGTTTTCTCCTTAGCTGTTTCTGATAGAAAGAGAACTGCTGTAAAGATAAGTGATGAAGTACCCAAATCTTCTAGTATGTTATTATATTCTACTACATGTATTATAAACTCCTGTTCATCTCTCGATCACATAATGTATTATTATAATCTAATGTATATTAGTTTCCATTAAAAAATGTACTCTAGATTACTAAACTCTAGCACTTACATATATTTGCATATCTCATTGACACTACACGATTTCCAGCTTAACTTCACTTCCCACATTGTTTAGTCTCCATATTGACATTTTGATATACTGCCATTCACTACTCTCTTTGTTGGGGGAGATGGCGGGTGCAGTCTCCGAGCTTCGGAGTGCAATGAACCAGATGGTTCAGATCAAATTCGCTAGCCAGTTGGCCACTGCCAACGGTAAACCAAGGGCGCCCCAAGCACAGGAAACACAACGCTCTAAGACGACGTTCGCTAGCCAGAGTAAACCAGGAGGCAAGCACTCATACCCTTCCACGGGAGGGAGGACTAGCGGCATGCCCATATGGAGGAAGGGACCAGGTGGTGGCTCCTCACCCTCCTCGTTTGATGCTTACCTCTGCAACCGGGGGGACAGGCATGTGTTCAGCGAGTGGCCAGGTCACAACTTAGTGAATACCGCAAGTCTTGGGGAAACTCGCCTCATGAGAGAAGAGAGCATCCACACCTTGCATCTGCCAAACCCATGACCCCATATCCCTTTCGTACACATATTGCGCCGGTGTAGTCAGGTTTGGAGGCAGTGGGTGACCGATCCCTGAACTTTTCCAGGTGGTGACATACTGTTATGGGATACCACTGAAATCTTCATCTCCCCCGTCTGTGTCTCCCCTATTGGGCACCACCAGGGGATTCCCGCAAGGCGGAAGGAATCAGACAAGGAAGTAGACAGTTTGCTGGAAAAGAGCGCCATACAAAAGGTAGATCGGTACTGTACACATCCTTTAAAATCTAGTAAATGTTTACTAATATCTAGCAGTAATACATTTTCATCAGCTAATGAGTTGCAATTTTTTTCATTCAGTTGGAATTACCAAATTTCTCAAACTTGGGACGAGCCTACCACTCACTTCTCTTGAAAAGATCTGTAAGTCATAATGTATTCGTATTAGTCCCCGTTCGGACGAAGTCCGAAAACAGGGACTTATAATTCGGTCTCCGTCCGTGCGTCTGTCCGGAGTCCCTTGGACCGATTCTGTTCATTCTTTGCATGTGCCTAGTACTTTATGTGGGACACATGCACATGCAGTGGTTTAGCGATTCGATTTTGAAAATGTTGTATTTTGGATATTCTTTGTCAGTTTTCCTTCAAACTTGGTACATATATTATACATATTAGGATACATGTTCATGACGATTTATTTCACAATTGGATCAAAGATGGCTGACTGGCAGCCATCTTGTTTTTTGAAAATGTTGTATTTTAGACATGCTTTGTCAGTTTTCATTCAAATTTAGTACATAGATCATACATGTTAGGATACATGTCCCCGACCGTCCGTGAGTTCCTGAGTCTGTCTGTCCGTCCGTCCGTCTGTCCGTCCGTGCGTCAGTCTGTCCAGAGTCGTATTTCAGAATCCTGTGGACCGATTCCGTTCATTGTTTGCATGTGCCTAGTACCTTATGTGGGACATATGCACATGCAGTGGTTTAGCGATTCGATTCAAAATGGCCGACTGACAGTCAGCTTGTTTTTTGAAAATGTTGTATTTTGGACATGCTTTGTCAGTTGTCATTCAAACTTGGTACATAGATTATACATGTTAGGATACATGTCCTTGACGATTTATTTCGCAATTGGACCAAAGATAGTCGACTGGCATCTTGTTTTTGTTTTTTATGCGGTATCATGGACGTGCTCTGTCAGTTTTCATTCAAATTTGGCACATACATGTACTTTATACATGTTAGAATGCATGTCCATGACAATTTGTTTCAAAATCTGGTCAAGGATGGCCGATTGACAGCCATCTGACTTTTTGGCCTTACTACTATATTTCCACAATTTATGTACCATTTTCATTCGTATTTGGCACATACATCTGTGTGTGTGCATCTTTACATGAACTCAGACAAGCATTTGGTCACGTTCAAATGTAATACATGTATATTATATATATACACAACTGATAACTTACGGTATGGACTACGGCATGTTATGCAATTACTAGTTAGCTATTGATTTATCAATTGTTCGCAACCAAATATTGATTATATGAAACCATGCATACTTGCATGTGTACATATAATTCTTGCCCAAAATGTATACCATTGTTGAGTGAATATTAAATATATTTTTTAAAAACTAAACCACAAACATGAATTAATTTGATATTTTATAAACAGTGCAAAATATTGAGACAACTACATGTATAAAAAAAATTGCATTCTGTGCCTTAATGGGTCCATATAAATTACCATATGACTTAAACAATCTTGACACCATGATGACTCGTTGACAGGTTTCCTATTAACCAACTAGCATTGGACAAAGTTTATCGTTGGACATCGGTATCTGAGTTGACCTTTACTTTATATGTTTTTTGTTGTCATAGAAAGACATTGAAAAACAGGATATTTATATTTATTCCCAATATTCTATATCCCAAATCAATCTCATAAATTGAAGAAATCAGTCTAAGAAATCAAAATTAAACAGCTCTGTAAGTCCTATCATATGGCACAGATATGGGAAGGGGTGTCTGTGTAGAATGTATTGAGGACGTAGCACAACCAGCCAGCACAACATACTTTTGCTAACCAGTCACTTCACTGCTACACACAAAAAGTTTGTCATCTAAGTGTTTTCACTCAACCAAGAAAATTGCTCCTATTTGGCCTTTAAGGGAAACCATGTGGAAGAAATTTTTCAACAAGAAAAGTGATTGTTTTAAAGTAGAAGCCTACTCATAAACGATAATACCAATAATATATTCATTTTGCAATTTATTGTACTCGCAGATAATACAAATACTGTAAAAGAGTTAATTATTCACTGGGTTTTTATTTTGCTCATTTCGCTGACTGGAAAATGTGCTAAATTAAAACCCAGTGAATATGTAAAATTTAGCATAGAACACATTATCTAAATGATAAAACCGTGAATTAAAATAAAAACCCACTGAATATGCCTAAAATGGTAAATCAGCGAAATTTAAACCCAGTAAAAATTAGTGATTTTACAGAATGTGGACTTAATAAAAGTTGGTAGCAACCAGTCTATTGTTATGGTTATATTTTGTGAGTGGTGGCCATTTTGTAAGTATTTTACTATTGATACCTGTGGCAAAGAGGTTATACCATATCTCAAATTGTAGGCTCATGATATACATGTCGGATAAAAAAATATCAGAATATCATTTTGGTATCTTGAATTAATTAAAAAATTAGTGTTTTAAAAAGTGACAACAAATGTTACATTTATTCAATGAATGTTTCCTCGCCTTTCAAACGTTCATTAACATAAAAATGTCTTATTGAAGACACAGTGGCACAATACAACCTTTCCTTTTAAGGAGATCAATCGTTCTCACAAAATTTCTCCCAGAGGAGCTAACAAAATTGCTTCAATTTTTTTTCAATTTCACACATGCAAAATCGTTTATCAACACATCATTCCCAAAACTTGCATCAGTGCTTTTAGAAAAGCTATTTTTAATTCTCAAGTCAAATCACTCAAAATGCAAAGCTTATACGTGTATGTAAAGCACCTGCCTACCAGAAGCATATTTTTCACTATGATGTACATATAAATAAATTAATTTAGGACCCACATACCGCATATGCTTTTTTAGTTGCACATGAGGTATTTCTATTGTCAAAATTTCAATGATTCAGTATAATACAACACATTTTTGGTTTATTTGCACTTCTAATACGATAAATACGGTACATATATTTATTTGAATCAATACATTTTTCTTAATCAATTAAGCTTGATCTTAATTGATTTTCACAAATATAGTCAAGCACAAGTAAAGAGTTTTGTTTGTAACTCTGCTTCCACCCCTAACATTTTGTAAATCCACCACAGGATTCTCTACATACATGTACATGTCATCACAAGTACATTGAGTTTATTAATAAGTAAACCATATATAGTCTACTCATCTGCGAAATAAGTATAGAGTTTAATTAAGAAAAGAGCTGAAGATATTCAGAATAACCAACGGTGGAAAAATGGACTTTGTTGTGCCTCAATAAATACAATTTAAACAGCTTGTAATCATGGTTTGACATTTGCCTCATAACCAAGCAAATCTACATTTATTTTCATAAGACAACAGAACGTTAATAACATCTTTCTATATGTACCGGGGTAGTGTCAGGGCGTGAAGTTGGATATAAAGAGAGCACCTATTTCTAAAAGGCCAAAACTTGCTTTGGGCTGATGGAAATTGCAACAATTTTGGGAGGCATTCGGGCGAGGCATTTATGAAATGTTGAGCTATGCAGTGCAATAATTCAATACTAGTATATAGTAGATTTCAATACAAACATGAATGCCTTTAGGTTATGTAAATAAAGTTAATGGTAATTTATAAATACACATTGACGCCAACAAATTCAAACTTATGTGAGCAGAATATTATGACCATCAAAATGCAATAATAGTATCAGGTGGTGTTTCACATTTAAGACTTTTGATAACAAAAATGGCAATATTTTCATGGTATTGTAATGAAATCAGGAACATAGAATGTAAAAATGTCTCGAGAGATCTCAATGTCGACTGACCTTAAAAGGTGTGTCTTCAAAGTCAAAAAGGGGTGTACTGACGGATATTGCAACAGAACCTGCAAGTTAATATACATCTTTCACAACGACTTTTACAGACACAATCCCAGATTATACCAGAAACCCAGACATTTTTACAGCAGGCTTTAAATAACATGGAGGCATCAAATGCAGTTGTCTTAATTCCCAAGGAATTTGCCTTGGTGTCTTTCAACATTACCTATTTTATTCCTACCATGTCAAGTAATTTTATCAATTTTGGCCTAAGAAATCGGGGGATCTCTTAGACATTTGAGCCTTGTTAAAGGCTAGTTTAAATCCCAGAAAAGCACCTAAACTGAACTACTTTCAAAGAAGCATCACCATCCCGGTACGTATTTTTGCAACCAGACAATGCCTTCAGCTCCACAGCAAGTCAGTGAACCTCAAAATTTACAGCATCTACACAGTGAAAATACAATAGACAGTGTTCAAGCAATCTCAATAAGATCGTGACACAACTAAAAATTGTTGCTGGCTTGAAAAGAAGTGTTACTTTCCTATTTATGTGTAAAATCTTACCATAATTATGAAACGTTTTCAAAATGGCACTGCCAATTTCACTTATATTTGACCATATTTGTCAATTTAAAAACACAGACGATGGTTGCATTATTATAGTGTGGGATTACAATACCCTCTGGTTACAAACATACCAAGTCACAAAAGTCATGTTGTATTTGATAAGGGTGCAGTGACTGTTTATTTAATACTTTCCATATTTTACCAATCAGAATGTAACAATAATTTTTATAATGCAACCATAATTCATAACAATTCAAAGTTTAACACGAAATTTAAATGCAAGCTTTTCAACAATTGTTGCACTTCAAGTGACCCAGAAATTAAAAACTGTAGAAAATTTCGTATTTGAATGTGTCAACTGTCGCCCAAACAAACCCCTGGTGAGTTTGTTTGGTCTAAGCTACAACTAGTTATTGAAGAATATGTGTACAAATATTTGTTTAAATGGTTTTACTATTTAGATATATGATCTTAATACTGATATTTTGTTCATAACACAAATATCATACATACTATCAATAACAGCTGCTGCTGTGGATTACACTGATATGAAAAATCTGAAATACACAAAATGCCAATATCTCCCTCTCAATGGGTAAATTATTCTACATGTCCATACTGTATGGAATAATTTAATACTCTAAGATAGTTACAGAAGAATCCAATAACTAATAATTCAAACTATATATTAGCATACAACATTCACTAAACCATAGAACTTTAATGTAAAGCCTTGTCAAGTATCAATAACTGAGACAGACAGAACAATGAACTTGACTCGTAACTTGGCTAATATAATTGATGATGTCTTTCTTTTTAAAACTATCTAAGTACTTGTAGTCTACTGGATCAAGCAGTGTACTTCTGAAATATTAATAAGGAAATCATATAAAAAGTGAGGGGATCTGTAATCTGAACAATATAAACAATGTTTCTTTGGGGGTTTAAAACGAGGGTTAGTCACCTTTCAAAAACACTAGCTAATTTTAAGAAGGTTTATATTTTTACAGAGTATATGGCAGCTGCATTTACATATATCTGTTTAAAATCAATGCAGAAGGTAACTTTTGGAGTGAAGTGGAAACAATTTTTATTGAATATTTTTAATTTAGCAACATAAATTATAAGTAGAGACTAAATTTACATATATTATTAAAATACATCCATATTTAGACATACAAGTTTATATCTGTCATATTTGTTACTCTATCGTATCACCCCTAAAACCATGCATATGGCTGCAACTTATACCTTGTACATTGTACAATTTTAAGCACTAAAATTGAGAGATCAAATAATTCTTTGAAAAACTGAAATATTTTCATAATCTTTTTCACATCATATTCCCATTTAATGCATATAAACATCATACCTCAAAAAATATAGGTAACACCAGAGGTCATCCTAAGACCCATACTGATGACAGCGGTATAAATGATGAATTATTTAAAATAATCATGAATTATCTGAGATGCCATGTTGGAATCTAGTCCACTATTGAGTATGTTAACCTCCAGCTCATTCACTCTCACAACATCTAATTATATATACCTGTAGCACATTAATATTGTCAAAAGCATGATTGACCAACTTCACAGTAATCACATTTTTAATAGAAACATCTCTTTTTAATATCTTTGTTATTCTAAAAATAATATGAAACTGAAATTGAACAGACCACTTATGAGACTGAACCAAACCCACTGTAATCTTATAAATAGAAAAAAATTGCGCTATAATAAGTTATATTACTGAAACCATTCATCCGATTATAATGGGACAGAGAATGAACAGTACAATAAAACATATAAAACATTGTTACCATACATAGCTGATACACTTGAGTTCATGACACACAATTCAAAATTTAATACAAATTCTAAAGAAACAGTGACCCCTCGCTAAGTCACACATGGGTTAGTTTATGGTTTGTTTTCTATATTGAAAGAAATCACAGCGTCTATGACCACTGATCAAGCTTCACCTTAGATCGAGTCGTGTATACCGTGTCAACTCCAGAACCACCCGAATTGGCCTCCAATTCAAAGTCATCACCTCTGAGTTACTTGGCAAGGATGCATGCTTTGCATTGGATGATGGGGACCAGAGGATGGAGTTCCCACAAACCATTCTTGAAGAAACCATACGTAAACAGCTTTATCGATGTCATCATTGTCAGATAATTTCACACATTTTCTATACAGTTTGCCTTAGGCAACTTCGAAAACAACCTTTCTTGACACGGTTGATCGCTGCGAGGTTTTCTTTTTACGTACAGACAGACAGACTGGATAGCATTCGCTTAGACATGCTGCTCAGTTGAGAACTAGAGATCATTGTAGCAAGTTATATAGAGCTACATTATTTGTATATCAAGGAGGAACCAGACGAAAAGTATGTAAAGTCGTGACTTGACTCCGCTTCAGCACCTTGAGTTAGACCGCCGTCACCCTATATATCTCAGTAGTTGACGAACAGTAGGTGTTAAATTACCTCTTTTAGTCTTTTAACCGCTAATTAAGGTAGCGAGACTATTATCTGTGTTGAAGATTACGATTTTCACATTTATTTATTAACTGATGAAATGCACTATAAACTTTCATCTGATAAAGTTAACATATCATTGAATGTAATGTAAGTTGGTTAAAATGTTGTTTTTCTGAATGGAAGCAAGGCAGACTCAGTAGTGTTTTCCAAAATCAACAACAGAGGTTTAATCTGTGTGCCTATAAGTTCCAAAGATAAACTCAAGTGTGTCTGACACACAATGGTGTTTCCAAACATTTGAGTGGTTTGTCCCCGCCCCTGTTTGTTTCACAGATTAGTCATTTGCATATGAATCTGTCAGACACAAGGTCACACAGCCACTGAAAAAAAATCATTGATCTTGGTGTTTTCATCTGCCGATTTTATCCTATTATAGCTATACCATTCCATTATTTTTTGGTTTCCAATAGCCTTACACATTTGGATGCCCCTACACATGTTAAAACAGACCTTGATGGAAAAACAAATTGATTGTGCCGGTAAACAAGCTTGACAATTATTGCTGTTACTTCATGGACGTTTTCTATTAGTTTATGTTTTTCAAAATACAAGGTCTTTAACAAAAAATAACGTATACGTATTGTCGTCGGATTAACACCAAATTTTCACAGATTTAAGGTGACAGTGAGAGGAACTTGAATGTGTCCAGACAAACTATTTCATCGATTATTTACCAACGAGTTGTGGTTTGAGTTGGGGGCAATGCGACTAAAACAGTAATTAAAATTCAGCACACTATTTTTTAAAACGCGTTGCTTGAATAAAACTAATCAGACACATTCAATTTACCAGTCTATTGAACAACTTGGAAAAATCAAAAAATAATTCTTATCGCCAGCATAAATGCGTAATTATTGTTTTTACAGAAAAAGTAATTTTTCACCTTTGATTGAGTAACGTGTTGTAGAATGCAGATACGGGCATGCAAAATACACTTGTGAAAAGCTTGAAGTCTGGCGATTCTAAAAATATATACTTTCCCGGTTCTATTTGTAATCATTTAGCCACAATTTGAAGATGAAAACAAGTATGCAAATAATAGTCCCGCTATCTTAATCCAGCTACCCACGACTTCGCCGAAATCGCGACTTAGCAATGGGTCACTGTATTTTGTATTTTAGTTCCGCATACATACTTTAATACAGTATATCAAGGTGTGCCAAATAATGTAAAAACCATTTAAAGCGGGGAAGTCGGCACCTGCGCATGCGTCAGATAGCGTGTCATTGTTTACAAGCAAGCGTCTACCCATGAGCCTTTGCGTTTTTAGTGTGTGTGTGTGTGTGTGGACTCGATTCCCACGTGCGCGCAGGTGACGACCCTATCGCTTTAATATCATGGCCGTTTATTTTCACTATAATGATGCTGTGAGAAATTTCATTGAGCTTCAGTTCAGACTTGGCAGAGAAACAATGACTTCTATTGTTATTTTACATATTCACATGGATTTAATGCAGTGGATTTTACCTATCAGTGAAAATGTTAAAATTAAAACCCAGTGAATAATTAATGTGTTTACAGTAGAATATATTCCTATTTGAAACCAGTCAAGCAGTAATTTGAATTAAGATAAATTAGGATCAGAGTAATTACTAATATTCTCAATGAAAGTTGCAATTAGCTCTCCTTCGTAGGTGCAATTACACAAATTGTCCTAGGTCAGTGTAAAATGAGATTTGATTTAAATCTGTTGAGTTGAGAAGACTCAATGTGGCTATCAGCTGTCAGTTAGAGCTCAGACAAATAATAGAAGACTTCGTTATCACGTGCTAAGGATATAGACCATTATTTTAGGGATAATGTTTTTGACCTCTTAGCCTGTGCTAGGAGGCTGTGTGCAAACAAGACTACTGTAAAATCTGTATTAGAAACCGGGGCTTCTATTAAAATGGCACATTGCAACAAAATGGATGTGACTTTTATTATTATCAGAGCATTCACTTCTATTAGGGATACTGCTTCAAGATTTTACGGTACATGTATTAAATGAAAATGAAGACTGCGATGCTAGTCTATTCTTTAAATTTGTCTACAGCTGGAGCAACATTTGAGCACAGGACATAATTAAATTTGATTTTAATAAGGGCAAGCCAAAAATGTTCTACTTCAAAACAACATATGACACTCCAGTATATAGCATATTATATCTCCTACTTGAAAAGGCATGTCGTAAAGTAAAACCAACAAAGTATATTCCATGACAAATACTATTTTTATGATACATTAAAAATCATAATTTCAAGGTTATCACATGACTGTTATGAAGTGACGTCAATGAGCAATACGTGATCGATAACTGATATTATCATCACTATTTTCTACAGTATGTAGGTCTGTCCAAAAAAATATATACTTGAGCCTTTTCACCACCAGACTTCTCATCCAAATCTTTCTGCAATATTTTCTTTAATTTTTCAATATTTCTGGAAATAAACCCTAATTTTGGTGACAACAGATACAATTTGATTATTTTTGTCCCAATCTTCTGAAGGAAAGTATAGACTATAAAAGGGAATTTTGTGAATTTGTGATGAAACAAGCAGCCTGTCGGCTGAGATAGCTCCGCTGTTAGCAATGCACATTTCAATTAAAGAACAGAAGATATCATTAGAAAATGAACAATATGTATAGTACATTCAATCAAAGCAACGGACCTTGCTGTTTTCAACAAGAATTCAAAAATATCACTTTTCACCAAAAATGACAAAAATAATCGTCAAAATTAAGTAATTGAAGATATCACCACGAAATTAACAAGGTCCACATATAACACCTATATATGTAATACAAAAGCAATCAGACTTGCGATTTTTAACAAGAAGTCAAAAATATCACTTTTTACCAAAAATGACAAAAATATTCACCAAAATTAGAGAATTGAAGATATCATCATGAAATGAACAAATCCAAGAGATCTCTACCCAAGGTACATATACACCAAGTATCAAAGCATTCAGGTTTGTAGTTTTCAAGAAGAAGTCGAAAAAGTAAAACATTGACACGGACGACGGACGACGACGAATGACGACGGACAATCACTCATATGATAAGCTCCGCTCGTCAAAGTCGACAGCGGAGCTAAAAAGATAACTGGTGGTGAAAAGGTTACAGAGTAATATTCACAGATAGAAATTTTCATGATCAAGATTCTATGGCATTTGTATCATTACTTAAATTCAAAACTTCTCAATTTTCACCGACTTGAGAATTTTGCCTCTTCTAAAATTAAAGCTGTTTACAGTACTAGTACTTTCAGCTTGCCTATTTTTAGGGAAGCAATCGATCTGCTTTCACCATAGATGTTTGGAATAACTTCACAAGATGACTGATATTCTTGTCACAGAAACAAACAACCTCAATTTGAACTGTTTGGTACAGATATATTCAACCATTTCAACAACATAGTTTATTCTAGTACAATTTTTTCTAATTTTTGCATCATTTTTTTAAATAATTTTTGAGAAAATGAACAGAATCAATATTATTGGGGGAAAACATGGAGAAAGCTGACAAGAATCCGAAGAGCCAATGCTCTTAACAACAGAAGATGTATTTCAGGTGAAGATATTTAAATCATAGTATTTTTCAAGTGCCACAGAAAACATTATTAAATATGGCAGGCAAGAAAGGCTACTATACACATGAATCTGTGTTTGCTACGTACAGGATAGGATGTGTTAAAACTACAGACAACTGTTATTTGCACCTGGCTCACATAACTTGCTCACATTAGTCATTACATTATAATTTAAGTGATATCTCCCTGAGGGTTCAAGTCAGGACTTACTGACCCATATATACACAACCAGTCATACTGAACTCGTTTCGGTTTATATTTATTTCTCAAAATACATGCAGCAAATGAAAATTTGAGACGTATTTTTTGATGAAAAAAATATTATTATCTTCTGATGACTATAGAAGAGAAAATGGTATCTTATGACAGACATGTACATGAAGATACGAGTGTGATATATGGACATGTGAATGTTGACAGTGTTTGTATACAGCTTATTTACAATACCATATTTACTCTATTAAAAATGCAATTCCAATTCCAATTGTAAGGATGATAGCAAATTTAGGACATTTGGCAAGCTCGGGCGCATCCGCCACACGACCCCGGGGTAATAAAGATTAATATATCACGATATTTAGACATCTAGAGACAGAAACAAGACCATTTGGGTACATGGATTACACTGTGTTTTTCCACAAAACCATATAATTTTGGAAATTATTAATATTAGATGACAGAAAATGCCAGGTTGTTTGACCTTTAGGATATTATACATAAATATAAGACCTTCACTAAAGGTCAAGACAAGTATCACAGCACTGTTATACTTGCCTACATGGGAATGTTGATTTTAACATCATATTCATAATATTTAAAGTCAAATGAATAAAATAGGTTTTATATTTCAAAACAAACTACCGATGCAAACCACTGCAAAATATGTTACCTGTACTCAATGTATACCAGTACAAATACTCCCTGAGCAAACAACTTTAATAGAACATTTTATGACAAATCTTTCGATGAGTTTAGGCCAACACAAGAATAGCAAATATTTGACATAATCAAAGTGAAGATAATGCATATCTAATCAAGCAAACTAATTTATTAATAGAAAAATTATATTAATAATTTATGTAAAATGAGAGGAATTTAATTGTTTTTAAATTGACCTAAATTGCTGACATAGAGCACTTTAGTGTTGTTGATTCATACATTTTAAAATGGCTTTAACGTGTCAAACTGAGGTGCATACATAATCTAGTGAAATTCAAGACATGTGCTGTTACAAGTGCATCACCACCAGAAACAAATTTAAGCAGAGCTAATGATTTGTCAAGTAATGAGTCAAAATACCAAGATCACCAAAACAGCACGATATTAAATGGTTTAGTGTAAAAGCTTCCTTACCATACATGATCTACATGTATGTGCTGCAAGACAAATAGATGATTTTGCAGCAGCTTTTGTTATATACTTTTAAACTCGATGCATTGTTAGATGCATGAAATAATATAGCAAGTGCAAAAAAGAAAATTAATAATTACTGTGAATGCATTTAATTATTCACTTGGTTTTAATTTCGCTATTATATTGTGGAATGAAGGGGGTGATGCATGCACATTTTTGTTGGATGAACCTTTTGAACCCTACAGGTATATACATATTTTTTAAATAATAAAATAAAATGATTTAATAATATATTTTCCGGTTCACATAGACCTATAATAATATTTTTGACATTACAAACAAAATTGGCAATAAGTTTGCAATCACTTTGCAACAGTCTTCACAGTCTCTTTACAACAATACAGTTAACAAATAGGTGTTCTAATGTTTCTTCTTCTTTTTCATGGTCACATGATGGTTGTAGCATCGTGAGGCCATAAAGTGACCATCATGGTTGTCTCAAATTGTAGTTTTCA
The DNA here is from genome assembly GCF_978046115.1 of Saccoglossus kowalevskii. Taxonomy (NCBI): domain Eukaryota; kingdom Metazoa; phylum Hemichordata; class Enteropneusta; family Harrimaniidae; genus Saccoglossus; species Saccoglossus kowalevskii. The sequence continues at coordinate 22,124,914 of NC_140654.1, forward strand.
CATATCAAAAATAAATTTCTAGCGGGGTACGTTTACACAATATCATGTCGTAACTGTTGAGCACAGTGGTATCATTACTAGTTCAGATGCAATTATTCTAGCATAATAGTATACAAGATTGATTTAAGGTGACTAATTGCATTCTGATAATATAACTTAATTACAAATTGATTAATTATCTGTAGATCAATCATTACTTTAATGGATGTCTGTTGTGGTTCTCCCATGTTGCATGTCAGTAGTGGGATTACCTTCCTGTTTAGACAAAAGCATGGTTTGAAATGGCTGCAATGAGTGATGTACACCATGGGAGTATACGACCATGTTGTACGACTCTATATATAAAGTAGTAATAGCTTCAGTTCTATATTATTTTTAATTTAAATTTCTGAGATATAATCAATCATGAGTAAATAGAATTCTTTGAAGCATTAACTTCCCTTTTTAAAGACTTTCGATGTACAATGATGTGGGGCCATACATGGGACTCCACACTGTACATGTACCCTTCCTTATATATTCATTTATTTTTTTTTGTTTGTGCGTTTGTTAGATTGTTTGTTTATTTATTTATTTGTTTGTCTATTTATTTAAATGTTTGTGTGTTTGTTTGTCTTTATTGTATTAACAGAGCACAAGGCAGCCACATGTACCTGACAGAACACCATCATCCAAAAAGAGGGTGCAAAAAGCAAGACTACATGCAATATTCTCTAATAACAAAATAATTTCATTTACTATATTTTATTATTCACTGACTGCAGTGTGAGAATTATGCAGGGAACAATTTGACATCAAAATAATAAAAAAAACAAGAACGTGACAATACAATCATGTGTCGATACTCAGATTCAAAGTGCTGAGAATCACAATCAGTGATGGGATTCATATTAGTTCTAAAAATATAAGTACAATATATTTATATAAAGGGAGAAAAAAAGAAGACTGACATGGTTCATTATAACACAATAACCAAACAGCTGCTCAAAATACAGATTATATTGTTGATACCTCATGAACATTAATTTATTTATTATGACTTTGCCAGTAAAGTTTACTTATTATTTTACTGACCTATGACATTAAAGTTAGGAACAGGGAACCTTTCCTAGGGAACTTGATATAGTGTTAAAGCACTGCTGTCCCCTCCCCAATGCATACTGAACTAATTAACTTTGCTAAGAAAATTTGAACTTTGAAATAGTATTCACACATTATACATTGTCTTTAACATTTAATAATATACAATAATCTTCTGAGTTAAAAATTCAGCATCTCCTTTACGTATGAATATCAAAATGTTCTTTCCTTTCTCATTGTTGAATATTCAAAAAAAACAAAAAACAATCCAGTTTGCAAGGACTAACAAGTTTTACAGAAACTGCACTGAACGTCATCTCCTAGTGAAGGTCTTCAACTGCATAATTAGTGCAATCTTTTTCTGCCAAATTAAAAACGGCATCACTATGGCCATGTAATTTAATCCTGTTAGATCAGGTGCCCAGTTACAGGGTGGATAATATATAAAACAAGTCATTGAACATTTTCAAAAAACAAGATGCTACAAGTCGGCCATCTTTGATCCAATTGTGAAATAAATCGTCATGAACATGTATCCTAACATGTATTATCTATGTACCAAGTTTGAATGAAAACTGACAAAGCATGTCCAAAATACAACATTTTCAAAAAACAAGATGGCTGCTAGTCGGCCATTTTAAATTGAATGCCTAAACCACTGCATATGCATATGTCCCACATAAAGTACTAGGCACATGCAAAGAATGAACAGAATCGGTGCAAGGAATTCTGAGATATGACTCCGGACGGACGCAAGTACGCACAGACGCACGGACGGAGACCAAATTATAAGTCCCCATTTTCGGACTTCGTCCGAACGGGAACTAATAAAAATAAACTATGACTTACAGATCTTTTCAAGAGAAATGCATGGCAGGCTCGTCCCAAGTTTGAGAAATTTGGTAATTTCAACTGAATGAAAAAAATTGCAACTCATTAGCTGATGAAAATGTATTACTGCTAGATATTAGTAAACATTTACTAGATTTTAAAGGATGTGTACAGTACCGATCTACCTTTAGTATGGCGCTCTTTTCCAGCAAACTGTCTACTTCCTTGTCTGATTGCTTCCGCCCTGTGGGAATCCCCTGGCAGTGCCCAATAGGGGACACACAGACGGGGGAGATGGAGATTTCAGTGGTATCCCATAACAGTATGTCACCACCTGGAAAAGTCCAGGGATCGGTCACCCACTGCCTCCAAACCTGACTACACCGGCACAATTTGTGTATGAAAGGGATATGTGGCCATGGGTTCGGTAGTTGCAAGGTGTGGGTGCTCTCTTCTCTCATGAGGCGAGTTTCCCCAAGGCTTGCAGTATTCACTAAGTTGTGACCTGGTCACTCGCCGAACACATGCCTGTCCTTCCGGTCGCAGAGGTAAGCATCAAACAAGGAGGGTGAGGAGCCACCACCTGGTCCCTTCCACCCTATGGGCGTGCCGCTACTCTTCCCTCTCGTGGAAGGGTATGAGTGCTTGCCTCCTGGTTTACTCTTGCTGGCGGACATCGCCTTAGAGCGTTGTGTTTTCTGTGCTTGGGGCGCCCTTGGTTTACCGTTGGCAGTGGACAACTGGCTAGCGAATATGATCTGAACAATCTGGTTCATTGCACTCCAAAGCTGGGAGACTGCACCCGCCATCTCCCCAACAAAGAGAGTTGTGAATAGCAGTGTATCAAAATGTGAATTTGAAGACTAAACAATGTGGGAAGTGAAGTTTCAGCTGGAAATCGTGTAGTGTCAATGAGATTTGCAGATATATGTAAGTGCTAGAGTTTAGTAATCTAGAGTACAATTTTTAATGGAAACTAATATACATTAGATTATAATAACACTATGTGATCGAGAGATGAACAGGAGTTTATAATACATATAGTAGAATATAATAACATACTAGAAGATTTGGGTACTTCATCACTAATCTTTACTGCAGTTCTCTTTCTATCAGAAACAGCTAAGGAGAAAACAATTCATTAATCTTAGTTAATATTGCTACAAAACATTAATATACAAACTCCAGTTACCATGTATTGTAAAATTTTACCAAAACAGGTCAAGTATGTCTCCATAATATTTTGTAAAAGTAAACCTTAATTAAATACTCAATGCTATTGATAACAAAAATGGTAATCAGTCTTGTTTGATGAATTGTTCATATCTTGTTCTTGATAAAAATGAGAATGGGAACACAAATGTTGTTAAAAACAAATACAAACAGTGTTTTTCTAAAGATGTAATAAAGTTAGTGTTATACCAGTAATCTAGAAAACATTATGTATGGCACTATGTATTGTACATGTCTAAAGTTTCAATGAAATCAACTCATGAATGCTTGTATGTACATACAAATGTATGCACAAATTTGAACTAAAATTTAAAGAGAAAAAAAATGTATCACATAGACCAGAGTATGTTGAATAAAGAAAATCAGCACATGTATATTCTTACCAAGGTTGTCACTTGCACATCTTGCAAAGCTTTTAAGTTTAGCTGAAGCTGAAAATTCTGCAAGGATGGAAGGATATTTGGATACTTAATTTGGTTTGAAAGTGCATTTCTAATAGAAGCATGTATAAACCATCAATTGTATCACAGTAATAGACAAATATCACTTTTGGCAATAACACACCACTGTTATTTATGTAAGTGCTGCTAATCAGTATACTTGGTTCACAAATAACAACCTCAATGTTTAACACACCTAGTAATTTATTCTTTCAAGTAGAAAATAATTCCTAGTTCAAGCTACAATTTTACAATGTTCCCTTTCATCATTCAATAGTAGTTCATTTAACAATCGTAACCAACCATGATAATCATTAAGTGAAAGATCTTTATTCAAATTACATATTTTCAACCTATTAATGTTGTATAAATACTCACCATTTTTACTCGAGTTCTCACTGTAATCAACTATGTCACTCATGATAAAACTAAAGAATAAAAAAGTATGCATGTATGCAGTTTTACCTTCCTGTTGTAGTAATGTTGTACTGATTGCTAAACTTAGTTGAAAGTCATTCAATTTTGAGTAACTTGGCCATGAATCTAATCTGAAAGTTACTATGTTTGTGAGTTATCTGACACATTTTTATTAACTTTATTACAATAACTCTCGTCATGAATTGCTGTTTGAATTCTATTTCAAGAGTAATGTTCGAGGTTCAAAGTTTGCTTGACCACAGTGGTAACACAAGTATTAAACAGTTACCGCATGAATTCAAAAGGGAGGGAGGAGCATAATGGTGATATATAGCGATATTTTTGCAAATACCATAGATGTTGGATTTATTACAGTACTACGTTTGATCTGTTAATAGTTACATGTGCTTACATAAATTAAAGGGTAGTCAAATAAGTATACATTGGAGATGATATTTTAATAGAGCAAATACAGTACAGGTATTACTTAACATTAAGTAATTAGCTGTCTAGTAGTATAAACTCGTGTTTCCTATACAGCTTCATACACACCTTCTACTTGGTTCTCTCATCTCCCCACCTCCAACATGATCATCATCTTCTTCCTTGTCATCATCACTGTTGTCATCTTCTTCTTCTTCTTGATCAGCCTATAACATTTAACATCCATTTTGAAATGTACGTTCATAGATAGAAATAGAAATGATTGTGTTCACTGTGAGACTAACTACAAAAGAAATCCTTCAGTAATGTCAGAATTCTTTAACAATAAATATCGATGAGCTACTCTCAGAATAGCAGTAAATGGCCACCAGTCCAACATTTATATGAGGTAATCAGTAATTATACTAACCTTATAAAAAATAAAAACTAGTTTTACTCTGAATTTGGTCATCACAGGTAAACTTAGGACCTGTTGTCCCACCCAACAATTGTGATGAGGTAAATCTACTGTTGTAGAATATGCAGCATTTTTCCTTTACATTGTTTACTGTTAATGGTACATTTAAAGGAACCTGTTGGTAAAATATCAGAGTATGACAATTTAAATACTTCATTTTGCAGAGCAGGTTCTTTGATCCCACTTGGATTGATTAAATTCCATAAAAAAATTATGACAAACACGCACATGGCTTTAAACCATTGCGCGGTAGATAACAGACAAAACATTGTGTGCTCAATACATTCTGGGGCAGCAATCCTTATTTAAACATGCTGATAAAAAATAAATGACAAGGAAGTCAAAATTCAATTGATGGATCAGATAACAGTATCAAATAACATCAAAACTGTTATATGTGTTGTCACAGTTAGATCCAGCATGTAACAGTTTCAAATAAAAAATGTAACAAACTCTTGTTCATAATCCTAGAACTCATCTGATTAACTTTACTTACAATGTCTTTTAATCCGGCAGCCTTCTTATATTTTTTACCATCAAATATAAACCTTGTAATTGTTAGAGTCTGATGCAAAAAAAAAAATGAAATAAATTAATAGTACATGATATAAGCTGTTTGAGGCATTATACTTTAAAGTATAAAGGTTCATATTCATTTTTGTGCCAGGTAACAATTACAGACATTGAATGCAACTGTTCAGTCTCTTGACTTTTTACGTGCAATTTGCAAGTGCATTTGCTACAAAGACTATATTCCAGTTTGGGACTATGTGACAAGTGTCTGTGATCATCTCCTTATCATGATGCTATCCTGACATGGTACGCTCACCCAGGACTGAAACTAATAATAATGGGTGAAAACAGGCATGAAAACCTAATACAGTATTCAGTTACAAAATGAAGAGAAAAAACTACATTCACCAATCTTTCTGATCCCTCAATTAAGACTACTATGATGGTGAGTTAATAAGGCAGTGTGTCCACTAGGAAACTGAGACAATGATCATTTGTCATGTGATTATATCTAATTTTTGGTTGAATGGTTGTCCATTATTGTACATGAATAAGATTACCCCGGTAAATTACCGAATACAAAACAAACCTACCAAACAACTTCATCAACACAATACTGCAAGTGGTTCTGAGAATACACCAATTACACAACAGCAACAAAAATATTCATTAAATATAGAGACTTGTAGTCCAATCAAAATGCCTTTAAGTTTATACCAAAAGACCATGCACTCAGAATCATGGCTTTTAAGAAGAGAAAAAACAAGCAGCCTGTTGGCTGAGATGGCTTCGCTGTTAGCAATGCACATTTTAATTAAAGAACTAGAGATATCATTAAAAAATGAACAATATGTATAGCATCAAAGCAATTGGACTTGTGGTTTTTAACAAGAAAAAATCAACTTTCGAACTCTCCCCTCCCCACAAAAATAACACAAAGGATGATAAATTGCTACAGAAAAAAAGAGTGTTTGGGGGAGTTATTTTGAGTAGTGTGTCTTGGGTCACAACTGGGCGAAGTGCTCAAACCACAGTGCTTGGCAGTCACTTTGTCAGATTTGGCTGAGAAAAGAAATGACTAAAAGTTTGCCAAAGTGATACAGGAGCTCACTGACATTACCAACTCGGGAATGGAACAAGATTTTCAGGAAAGGTTTGCCAAACACTATTTCCCAAATGTCGTATTGGATAAAGAAATAAGGGACAGTGTGTTCAGATCAAATCACATTGCATCAAGCAGAATAATCACTTTGGAAACCCAAATGCCGGGACATAAAGTAGCCGGTTATGAGCGAATGATGAAGAATTTTGATGGTATATATAACACATACATTTGAAAGGATGGAATTTATTGAGCAGCGGGTCTTGTTGGAAATCAAGAGTTCTCAAAAAAACACAGCAGAAAAGGATGAGGAGAACAAGTGTGTACCCAGCTTGGATGCATTTTTATCATTATGGCGGGAAAGAACGCATGAAAAACCACGTTCCATGCAGGATGAAGACCTAATATGATCACTGAAGGCGCTAGGTGGGGTAAGTAAAAAAAATGGTCTAGAAAACATTCCCCGGAACTCTAACAATATCCCGGGAATAAAAACCTCTGTTCAAATCATACATAACTAAGATGGTACAGGTGGACGGCGAGATAATAAATCAAGCATTAAAATTACACTGATATACCATACCATGTTTTGACAAAGTCGCAAAACATGAATGCCAGGAATGCCAAAAACTGTGACAATAATTTGGTGGGTATGATAATACCCAAAGAATCAGGAAGTGGCAGAGGGAATAAGTATTGCACAAAATCCAATGAAATCTACAATGAATGTTTCTCCGTGCATCTAATAAATATGGACATGCCACTGTCAAGATGAAGAAAGGGGCTTATTATAAGCGTTAACATTATTTAGAGATGGACATCAAATAATAGATATCTTTGATAATGGGAACATGGCTCGCTGTCTATTCCAGAGGGATGTACTGGGATTGAATAGAATGCCCTAATAAATGAAATGGATGGGTAGAACTGGTCTAGTTCAATATGGAATAAATACAGCCCCTATTAAGCAACAACTCTAAAGGCAAAGGAAGCAGGCCAATATAAAAATCCAAAGATGTTTGATATTACATTTATAGACAAATTGGAAAGTCTGTGGTTGTAGCCAATAGTACTGGTCAATATTATAGTATAAAATTGCATGAAGTAAGTATGTGTATCCGATACCGGGGACTGTTTAGCTCGAGGAAAATGGTTCTATACATTGAACTTGGCCAGTGAACAATGATGCCACCTAAAAAGCTGTGTTTTTTTGACAGATAGTGACTCCTACACATGGTCACACCCTTTGGACTTTTTCATTTGTAAAGTTAATGAAAAGTATTAAAGTTGGGCTAGAGTGAGAAATTATGTTGGATAACATAATAATATATGGCAAAATAGTGAATGACAACCTCCAATAACTGAAACAGGTTTTGCAAGAACCTACGAAAAAAACAATATTAAATATAAAACCGAATATGTGTCATTTGTTTAAATTCACACACCCATAGTTGAAGGTGTCCCATATAGAAAGTATGAAACAAAGGATGAAAATGCAATTCGTTGGGTAGTGATACAACCAAAGGAATACACAAAAGTGTTACTTCAAATATAAACCTGGTATGGAGTGCCTGCAGAAGAAGAAGCTGGGTACGCCAATCGAACATATATCATTTAATATGATAGTACCCTTTCTGAGACCGCCAGCAGAAACAAAGTATGTTCAGTAAATTATTTTACGAAATAGAAAGAGGCATATCCACTGCCAAATCAGGAATTAGAAACCGTAGCATAGATATTTGAATTTACTTCCGCTTGGACTGCCAAGAGAAATTCATTCAGATCTGGGTATGACTATGTGCATTGAATGAAAGAGAATAGAATGATTAACTACAATATCCAATAGCAACCGATTTTTGGATTAGATCAGAAGTGCCAAACAACCGTCAATGTAATAAACCCCAAATCATCTTCGTCAGCCAAAGAACGTTTTTTTTTCGGGTCACACCTCCAAATTAACCCTTGGAAGATTGAATCACAAATAGGCGCCCTTAACGACAAGCAGGGGAAATGCGACACAAATAAATAGTCAATCAGCTATCTTGTATCAAAATACAGCAGTAAAGCGTTTAAGTCAAGCAAAATCAGCACAAAATAGTTGAAAAGTGATTTTGCCTTGCTGTCTGTTCCCATAAAACGCGAGAACAATCGCCCAAATTGCAACAAAAATGGACAGGACGCTACACTATGACTAAAAACCTTTTGCGGGAAAATCAATGAAAAATTGGTTCAACATAAGTGAAATCCAAACAGAGGAAGGGCAGGAGGGAGAAATTGATGCCCTGGGAATTAATTTTGAAGATATAACAAGGGGAAAGTGTTGAGGTCAGGAATAAACACTGAGATAGAATCTGATCTTACTGCAGAGAAACCAGAGAAAAGTAGTTCAGACGGGTTGAAAAATGACCGGAAAACATTTACAAGAGATTCAGAAAAACAGAGATTATTGCCGATTGACAAAATAGCCATGGAGCTACGTCAAAGATTAATCCTGGTTGAATATCAGAGTATCTATCTGATACAACTAGTTCATAGATGGACATTCCGTGGTATGTGGATTTAGTTATTCGATTAGACTCACTCAAAAAAAATTTACACGAAATGACACAAAGTGAAAATGAAATGTGGAGAAATGAAGTATCTTTTGGCGATTCTAGCAATTTTGTCAATTATGGATATATTGGGGCCCTTCTGAAATATTGCACTGGCTAGGGTTGAACGAATACCTAATATTCAAATGGTAATGATGATCGCCTCAAGATAGGCCTTTGTCCAGTGCTTTAGGTATCACATGTTGACGGTGTGAAACAACAGTTTTGCAGACCCCCTCGACTACATTTGTATAGAGGTGGCGAATGTACAGTTAAACGTTTAAGCAAATTCAAGTCCACGAAATCTGTGAACCCAAGAACTTCTCTTGTGACGTTACCACGCTTTCTTTTCTCTCTCGTACCCAAGAAAATAAAGAAGGGAAAAAGTTAATCTGTGAGAGCAACGTGACCAGAGTAAAGTAAATATTATTGGAGAGGCGAAATCCGTAACTACGAAAGGAAAGAGGAATTGGAGTGACAAAAAGAATGAGAGTTGAAGAAAGGGAGCGATGGATGAAAATGATTCGTATTTAAGTAATGTCTGCGGTGCGACAATGTTGTGATTGGCACGTTTTTTCAATGCATATGCTACCTGTGTCTAATGTGTTAGCAATGTAGACTCTAGCAGTGCTTTACCGTCCGTCAAGTGCCCCGAAAATTGACTGAAGGACACATTCACTTTGTGGTCCGAGCAAATGGATGGAACATTTTGAAGAAATTAGCCCAGAGACTAAGGGAGGTACAAGTGAAATTGGAGACAGCTGGAGTGGCGTTTGTCCGACTCCAACGAGGAAGAGAACGAATGTGTCTGTGGAGGAACCAACCGTTAGATCCAGTATTGGTACAGCAGCCAGTGTCAATAGATTTGAGAAAATCGCGAGCGATCTAAGAATGATGTTTCCGAATCAATATGTGGATTTAGAAGTGAAGAACTCAGGGCATGGCATATCAGCTGTAAATTTAGAAGACGAAATGGGAACACAATAAATTCTATCACTGTTACATGACCCAAATACTGACCCAAATACTGTCGTCCGATATGTGTCATTCTGCTACAGGGAATTAAAGAGGAGACTTATGACCATGGAAACGAAAGGGCGGGTGGAGAAAACGTACTATTATCACCCGGTGATAGAACTGATGTAAGACAATATGCCATATATTCTATAATCTTTATTTAACCTTTAAGTATATATTATTATAATATTATATTCAGTTTTATATATATTGTTTATTTTATATATATATATATTTGTATTGTAGTTGAAATGATTTGATAGTATGTAGAATGTTGTATAAAATCAACAAAACGTACCTGCCCTGACCTAATCTAACCGGTTGTGAGTTCAATAATTTTCTTTTCTATAATAAAATTATAATATTATTATAAGTCGGCTGGTTTTTGTTGTACAATTATTCCCCGTTGTTGGTACCTGTGAACACTGGGAAATGTCAATGAGACGACGGTCAGCCAGGCAATTAGTAACTATGCGTCTCGATGGGTATTTTTGTGTCATGGAGTTGGTGATGACCTGCTCTACCCTCTACCCAAGCAAAATCATCACAAAATAGTTGAAAAGTGATTTTGCCTTGCTGTCTGTTCCCATAAAACGCGAGAACAATCGCCCAAATTGCAACAAAAATGGACAGGACGCTACACTATGACTAAAAACCTTTTGCGGGAAAATCAATGAAAAATTGGTTCAACATAAGTGAAATCCAAACAGAGGAAGGGCAGGAGGGAGAAATTGATGCCCTGGGAATTAATTTTGAAGATATAACAAGGGGAAAGTGTTGAGGTCAGGAATAAACACTGAGATAGAATCTGATCTTACTGCAGAGAAACCAGAGAAAAGTAGTTCAGACGGGTTGAAAAATTACCGGAAAACATTTACAAGTGATTCAGAAAAACAGAGATTATTGCCGATTGACAAAATAGCCATGGAGCTACGTCAAAGATTAATCCTGGTTGAATATCAGAGTATCTATCTGATACAACTAGTTCATAGATGGACATTCCGTGGTATGTGGATTTAGTTATTCGATTAGACTCACTCAAAAAAAATGACACGAAATGACACAAAGTGAAAATGAAATGTGGAGAAATGAAGTATCTTTTGGCGATTCTAGCAATTTTGTCAATTATGGATATATTGGGGCCCTTCTGAAATATTGCACTGGCTAGGGTTGAACGAATACCTAATATTCAAATGGTAATGATGATCGCCTCAAGATAGGCCTTTGTCCAGTGCTTTAGGTATCACATGTTGACGGTGTGAAACAACAGTTTTGCAGACCCCCTCGACTACATTTGTATAGAGGTGGCGAATGTACAGTTAAACGTTTAAGCAAATTCAAGTCCACGAAATCTGTGAACCCAAGAACTTCTCTTGTGACGTTACCACGCTTTCTTTTCTCTCTCGTACCCAAGAAAATAAAGAAGGGAAAAAGTTAATCTGTGAGAGCAAAGTGACCAGAGTAAAGTAAATATTATTGGAGAGGCGAAATCCGTAACTACGAAAGGAAAGAGGAATTGGAGTGACAAAAAGAATGAGAGTTGAAGAAAGGGAGCGATGGATGAAAATGATTCGTATTTAAGTAATGTCTGCGGTGCGACAATGTTGTGATTGGCACGTTTTTTCAATGCATATGCTACCTGTGTCTAATGTGTTAGCAATGTAGACTCTAGCAGTGCTTTACCGTCCGTCAAGTGCCCCGAAAATTGACTGAAGGACACATTCACTTTGTGGTCCGAGCAAATGGATGGAACATTTTGAAGAAATTAGCCCAGAGACTAAGGGAGGTACAAGTGAAATTGGAGACAGCTGGAGTGGCGTTTGTCCGACTCCAACGAGGAAGAGAACGAATGTGTCTGTGGAGGAACCAACCGTTAGATCCAGTATTGGTACAGCAGCCAGTGTCAATAGATTTGAGAAAATCGCGAGCGATCTAAGAATGATGTTTCCGAATCAATATGTGGATTTAGAAGTGAAGAACTCAGGGCATGGCATATCAGCTGTAAATTTAGAAGACGAAATGGGAACACAATAAATTCTATCACTGTTACATGACCCAAATACTGACCCAAATACTGTCATCCGATATGTGTCATTCTGCTACAGGGAATTAAAGAGGAGACTTATGACCATGGAAACGAAAGGGCGGGTGGAGAAAACGTACTATTATCACCCGGTGATAGAACTGATGTAAGACAATATGCCATATATTCTATAATCTTTATTTAACCTTTAAGTATATATTATTATAATATTATATTCAGTTTTATATATATTGTTTATTTTTTATATATATATATTTGTATTGTAGTTGAAATGATTTGATAGTATGTAGAATGTTGTATAAAATCAACAAAACGTACCTGCCCTGACCTAATCTAACCGGTTGTGAGTTCAATAATTTTCTTTTCTATAATAAAATTATAATATTATTATAAGTCGGCTGGTTTTTGTTGTAAAATTATTCCCCGTTGTTGGTACCTGTGAACACTGGGAAATGTCAATGAGACGACGGTCAGCCAGGCAACTAGTAACTATGCGTCTCGATGGGTATTTTTGTGTCATGGAGTTGGTGATGACCTGCTCTACCCTGAAATATATTGGTATAGTCTCATATCGTATATTTGAATAATTGAAATTCATTGGTTGCGTTCTATATTAGTATGTGAACCGATTATTTCTCTGGAATATTTGCATAAAAACGTGTGCATAAATGAGGAAAATGGGCAGACTTTAATGTACCTTGGGACACTGCGGCGGCATCTTAGCAATACTTGTGATTGTCTGTTATTGCGCGGAGCTACCGGTGGACTTCCTGTAGTGTAAGGATTAGCTTTTCGTGCTAATCTTGACCCAAAGTAATATTTTGCTCTGAATTTCGAACCGGCCAATATGTCAGTGACAGCGCCCTCAATTGATTATTAACTGCAACTGAGGGGGGTACTGTAAAAGGATTAATTATTCACTGGGTTTTAATTTTGCTTATTTCGCTGACAGGAAAATGCGCTAAATTAAAACCCAGTGAATATGTAAAATTTAGCACAGAACACATTATCTAAATGATAAAAGTGTGAATTTAAAACCCACTGAATATGCCTGAAATGGTAAATCAGCGAAATTTAAACCCAGTGAAAATTAGTCATTTTATAGTATATACAGATTTGTCTTCCTAATCGATGTAACATTTTTGTTCACTCACCGAGACACAGCCAAGGTGAATAATTGTCATATGTTGGTGACAAATCTACTTATAACTGGATGCTTAGTAAATTAAGAAATAAAACACAGCCACGGGTGAGTATATGCCACGAAAGTTTGTAGTAATTCACGACATTTACACACGAGCTACACGACTATATCAACATCATTTTCAATATCATTCTCAGACATGAAAATAACATTAAAACATCAAAAACCGTGTACAAGTGCAAAACAATCCCCGAAACGTTGTACTTGCAATCGTGGTAAAATAAAAATGAGCTTTGGAATTAGCACAGAGCGCAAATAGATACAGCGAGTGATGGAGCAAATTCGCACTCGTAATTACGGCGTTGCGAGGTTTATTTGTTTACTCTTGTTTGCGATACCGTTAATGTTGATATATGTATAGTCGTCTGAATCAACAAAATAAAAAAAAACAGATGCCGATTAGTGCGGTATGCCCGTTAACTTTCTGGAACTTCCGGTTTCACGAACGAGCCGTTTCTGACGGCAATAATTTTTGGGCGTTATTTACGTAATTACGGAAAAATAATTGTTGCCGTTACATCACCGGCAAGCACTACAACGCAGTGTCCAACAACCTGGCACGATACAGGGTGCGTACTGTACAATGATACATTTATTATACTTACTACTTGACAGGATTTGATGTCATATACTCATCTGCCGACCTGGTTGCGCATTTGTTTACGTATTCAAATTGTGCGCTTCGTACGTGCTGTGTAACCAGCCATTAGCGCGAACGTTATCTTGTAAGTTTCCCGGCCGCGCAAGTGAATCGGTGACGTTTTCTGCATCTGAATGTTCAATACAGCTAATGACTGGCTATATATTGGCTATTTAGTTCATGCATTATTGTTGAGTGTTTTTTTTAGGTCAAACGTTGATACTACAATTAATGGATCGAATTTCCCTTCTGTGCATTCAAGAGGAGGAAACGATGACAGCTGTCACCGAATAGTTCTCCGTCACAGCTATATCAAAATAACCACATTTCGCACAGACTCGACAGCTGCGGACATCGTCATTACAAGGGAAGATGGACAGACCTCAGGCGTCTCTTGCGACTGTGATTTTACAAAACGCGTCACTAATCAAGGAAAAGGTTGAAGACTCATTGCACAGGGCATTTTCCCGAAGAGGGTTTTACAAATGGGCTCTTGGATATTTAACACTTTTTACATGCTTAGCGCTGGTAGTGAGTATGGCGAAATCACCACGGGGTGACAGAGCGACGACTAGAAGTCTACTAGCGGAGAAGTCCTCTCTTACAAATTTGCTGAATGATAGCGAATATGTTCATGGAGTAGTTTCCGACGACTATACGACGTGGGATGCCAGTTTTGACGCCAAGCGTTACATGGTCGAGAGATGGAAAACATCGTGTTATTACCCAACACATCCAATCTATCGACTCAACAAGTTGCTCAAAGTTGACGAGATGAAACGTCGGGGCTGCGTGCGACGTTTGCCTGAAGTCGTCATCGCAGGAGTGCGCAAATGCGGCACTGGTACGCTTCTCAGATTTTTGAACTTCCATCCTCATTTAGTTGGCCCGAAAGACGAGACCCACTACTTTGATTCGCTAACCGAGCATGGAGTGCAATGGTATCGAGAGCAGATGCCGTTCTCCTCACGTTTGCAGATGACTATAGAGAAGACCCCAACTTATTATTTCCGACCGTTCGATGCGCCTAAACGCATCCGCCAAACCTTGTCATCTAATGTACGTATTCTAGTTATTTTATGCGACCCAGTACGGCGAATAGTGTCAGATTACGTTGAGTTTATTAATAAAACGGACAAGGCGGAGCAAGACTACATGCAGAGGAAAACGCTTGCCGAATCCATCGAGAGCACGGTATTTGAGCAGGCACGCCCTGACAACGTGAACACACACAATGAAATGGTCGACGTGGGCATATACGTCAAATATCTCTTCCGATGGTTAGAACAATTCCCCCGAAGCCAGATTCATTTCATTGACGGCGACAATTTCAGAAATAATCCGGCAGAAGAATTACAGAAAGTAGAAAAGTTTCTCGGTGTGCGGCCTTTTTTCCGCGAAGAACATTTCCGCAAAGACAGCGTTAAAGGACAGTATTGTATGGCTTTTCCCCAAATGACCTGCATGCCAAGCTCGAAAGGACGGGAACATCCTGAATTAAAAGAGTGGGCCAAAAAAAGATTATGCGAGTTTTACAGTCCGTTCGACAGAGCACTGGCGACCTTGGTTAAACAGAACTTCACATGGATTGGTAAAAACTGTTAATGTGTGACAACCCGTCTATGAATATATCATTGAACAAAAAAAGTAGCCATTTACGACATTCGTGTTGCATAATGTGCAGTACAAAAATATGTTAGAATAACTAAAACCACATTTTACTTTACTATTAGCTTATTTACTGTGACGTGAATGAGGCACATGCTGTTGTCTTCAATTCCATTATTTTCATTTATGATAACATTTTGGAAAATTAGTGTGCTTTAATTGTCATTTTTTTTCATTCAAATAATGTAAATATTGACTCCATGGCAAAAATACCATCAGAAAAATCTTACTAGTTATTATATTATTTAACCGATTGTTCGAGCGAAGAACCTTGTGGTCGTCATTTTATATTTTAATTAATCGCACGATTAGTGGTTTCGAATTTGGAATTTAGAAAAAGATGAACGAAATTATAATGTGAAACATCTATAGAATATATCTTATGAGGGGGTCCTGAGTGACATGATGACATTTGTTAAAACGCGACAGTCACTACGCAGCGCGCGTTCTAATTCAGATGCCGAATTGTTCGAGTTACGAACATCGAGGTACGATAACGCCCATATTTGAAAACCACGCCAACTTTTGAGAAGCCACGCCCTCTCTGTGACTCGATGTTCAATTAACAGTTAATAGAGCTTCGAGTTACGGGCAACATGTATTTTTGTTTTTGTTGAACGTCCACATTTAGGAACTCGAACTTTAATTAACAGTTAACCGAACTTACGGGCAACATATCATTTTTGTTTCGTTCAAGGTTGTTAACTGATAATGAAAATTCGAATTACAAAATTTGAATGTTCCGTTTTCTGTTAATTAAAGTTCAAGTTTAATAAAATTAGGGCGTGGTTTTTCGAAAGTGGGCGTGGTAATTTTTGTAATTTGATGTTTTCGTAACTTGATGCCCGTAACTCAAACACATCGCATCTCTTTCTAATTTCATGCAATCTATTTTACGCGCCTTGTATACGTCTCGCGAGAATCGTACCGAAAGCGACACTGTGGCCCTTTGAAACAAATGTAGTAAATCACCAATTGTTCGATAGTGCAGTCACTGTAGGTAGAGCGCCGTGTTCGGTGTGGTTCCCATGCAATGTAGGCAACCTGTATATTAACATAATTTGTTTGTTTACATGAAATGTGACTTATGTGGCATTTTAATGTTCTTAAATTGTGCGAATCTCAGGAAATATCTACTAAACCTCTAATTTGTTGACTCCAGTCTGTTTGGCAAACAATGTTTGTATGTATGTGCGTATGTAAATAACCGCTGGTAAGATTTCGATGAAACTTCAATGAAACAATGAAAGTGCGCAGACGTGAGTAGCTTTGTGTAAAATTCGTGCATAATAATTACCTAATTTGTATAATAATCAGTCATTTTGTGTTTTTCTACTGATATCTCAAGTACTCATTATCATATTTCAATGAAACTAGGTATATGTGTGCTCTAAGACCTGCACTGACCTGCTCAGTATTGGGCCAAAAATCTGTGTATATATCAGTTACCCAATTTACATATTAAGTAGTGATTTTTTGTGAACTTAGTACGACGTCATTATATTTTAGGTTAAAATCCTGGAATTTAGAAAAACAGTGAGATTAGTCAAACTTGGTATATAGATAATCAAGGACCATGCCCAGGCCTGTTCAGTTTTGGGTTGAAATCTGTGAATATTACCCACCTAATTTGCATAACAATTAGTCAGTTTCAGCTTTTCCATCAATTGTTCAATACTAATCATCTTATGTCAATGAATCTGATTACTTACCTACTCCGCTATTCTATCGTTTTAAATGAAACTTTGTACATAGGTGCCCGGGACAATTCACAGACTTGTTTAGTTTTAGGTTAAATTTGAAAATCAATGAAAAAAATCACTAATGAATAGTCTTAAGTGTGTTCGAGACTTATGGGTCTGTCTGCGTACGTGTGTTTCCATGGCAATGTACTGTCATAGAGGCTGCCAATCAATGTTGATTCTGTAGTTATTCTGTATTTATTTATTATTATAATTTTTAACTGAAGAAAATTACCACAGCTGAGCCAGTCTAGAGTTAATTTCAGAGATCAGACTGTAGAGTTCGGGAAGTAAGATTGTGTTTAACCAAACAATTACGTACTGAACCCATGACTCAGAACTATAACCTTTATGTGTGCTACTTTAGTTATTTTGTTCTATTTGTATAAATATGGTATTCTTTACTATGATGTCCTCATTGTGCGAGAGTTCGTGAACGTGGTTTACGTGTACGGATCGAAATAAATCCCACACCTGTGACAGTAGACATGTCAGATTTGACATCTTCTATTCTCCATTTTTGTCCTTTTTTGCTATGCTATTATAATATGCTATTTTCGAATGCTTTCAAAAACAGCTGACATAAGTTGTTGCTTTGTTTGGTTTGTAACAGGATGATTATAATTGTCATTGCTATAGCAACTACTACCACTGTTGGACAGATTTGATATGGCAAAAATAATGTGGTAAGTAACAATAACGACAAATAGCTAATACCTCATTTGTATAGAACATTATCAACGTTGTTGAGAGGAAGAAACTCTTCCAAGACAGCAGAGCTATTTAGACGATGAGGTCGCTTGTATAATGAATACTTTGTTTTCTTTTTACTAAGCTGGTAATACACATACCTGCACGATATACATACATGTACTAAATGTTTTATTGCATTGCATAGAATTTATTTCACTGATTAAACTGGCAAAAAAGTCAGGAATAAAAAAAATTGATAATAATAGTTTGATTTTATACAACAACAAATTATGCCTGAAAACTGAAATAACCAAAATACAAATTAAACTCAATCATTTCCTCACAAAAAATGGCCGTCCAGATCGCGTTGCGATTGAGAACCACGTGCTCAGGCCAAGAGGTTGACTCCACTCTAAAAAAGACTATCGTGTTCAGCTGCTGGGATAATTCACCATGTCCACGGTCACATTTGACTGGTATATCCAGATACTAGTGGTTGGTATAGGATTTCACTGAAGTGTTTGTGTTTGAAGGCGGGTGCCCTGATTATGATTTATCAAACTACTGAGCGGTTTAAGCGACTATAAAGCTGGTGGTCTTGAGTGATTTAATTACTTTCCTAGACTTAGCATAGGCTAGAGATCTTGCATAATCTCCTTGTATGGGCTGCTAAATGAAAGAAATTCTAGATTAGGAGCTTTGTTGGTCATTATTTTCCACGCAAAAGTGATACTAATCGCTTCATTCTTCTTCGTTGGGAAATTATTTCCAATTATTTTAATCTGTCACATTAATAATTGTCCAATACCGGAGATTCTGTGGATGTAGTGTCTTTCGATTCTTTCCAGTTTTTTGAGATGTTTCCTGCTTTATATGGAACCCATAATTGCGAACAGTAAACAAATGTCAATTTAGGGCTTCTTCTGTTGAATATACGATAGACCAAGCCTTGCTACATAGGTAATGACTGGAGGTTGCTTCATCTAAATACCACGATCTCGCAAACATTCATCGCTGACACTGAATCAGAGTAACGTCACGTGTGGAATATTGCAGTCCTCCATATCGGTGACGAAACTTGTTTTTGTCCCCGAATGGTGACATCATATTAACTGTTCGTCTAACTAATGTAACCATAGTATTTGAAAACAGGTCACAAAAATAAGTAAACGAATTAATGAATAAAATTCATAATAACATGGCAATAATAATACAGAATTTTGGAAACTAATCAATCTCTAAACAATGGGGAAACTAGTCAACACAATAAGTGTCACTCGATTGAATCAGAATGGTAACTTAAATTTATATTTAAAAAAATAAATTTACAAACAAGATTAGGATGGAGCAACATTTGTAGGAGAGTTCATTCATTCTGTCGGGGTGTCTTACAATAGCTTGTCTCTGAACAGTTTGAAGTGTCAGTAAAATTCATCATGCTTCCAATACCCTCGGCACATGGGAGTACTAGTATTTTGGTCAGTGACTGTCGGACGTCCGTGTGTTGGCGATGGTTTCGGCTTCCTATTTGATTGTGTGTCTGGATTCCGTTAAATACCATTAAATATTTCGCAACTTTGGGGAATAAACACCGGAGTGCAATTTTAAGCCTGGGGAAATTAGAAATTACTGACTGCATACATACGACTTCAAACCTGCCACGTGGCATATACTTTAATCCATACATGGTTTGTGGGCTTAACTTTTTATTTAACATTGAACCTGACATTAAAAACTATATTGTACTTTAGAAAATCATACACTTATTAAATAACTAGTTTGTAATCGTGAATAAACCTGCTCAACATGTCAACAATCATGACGTCACTGTGTGAACAAACATAACTCGTTGTACATATAATACAATGTTTGCAAGTAAATAGACAGCACAGTTCATTTGCCGTATTAATTTATCTGATCTAACAACAATAGAAGCAGGCTTAGCTCGCCAGCTGACGTTTATGATAAAAACAATTTGGCACCTTCGACAGGTTTTGAATACAGGGCAATTTGTCATTTTTTAATAATAAATATGTGGTAAGTGTAATTAATTATTCATTATTTTGTCCGTCTGTCTATCTACGTTCGACGGCAGTGGTTTTGTGAACCAAAGCAGAGGGGTTATGCTTGTAAATGAAATTAACACACCCTGTATATTTCGCGCGGGACCTACTAGTATGTAGAACACGACGCGATGAGACGCGGTTAGATTGCAAGTCAAATTATTCTGTTGAACAGAGAGTCAAACTAATAAATCTGAACGTGGCATTTTATATTTATAAATAGAAATAAGTAGACATGTTGTAGTCAACATGTTACCGACTTACTCATTTGAGACCGCGAACGTAATTTTATTATTATAAACATGTGAAAAAACGCAGTTTATGTCCGTTTCATAGCTACGTATTTTAGCGATATTTGTGATAAAGTATGAACAAGTATTCAGTCTTCATTCTCCGATTTATAATACTCACACGATCGCCTCTAGCCTTTTGTTGGAAAACTCGTCCCAACAAACTTGACATAACCTAATATTTTTCTCTAATACATTATACGGCAAATTCGTGATATCATTTCGATTCATTCCAAATTTAACGTTGTGCAAGGTATTTCGACCAGATGTAATGGTCGTGTAAATAGCCTTTAATAGGCTTTCAGTTCGGTAAATCAAAACGATGTATATTTTTAAATGTTACACCAGATGTCATTGGACACTTATCCCTCTTATTGTAATACCCGAGTGTCACCATTGTTATTTATAAATACGTCAATACTGAAAGCATTCAGAGTAATAATGATTTATGCATATGTCAGACGACACAATATTTAAATAATAATAATAATTATCAATTCCAGTGAACTTTCACGGATGCAAAATTACATTCCAATGATTTTTTTCCAGCGACAGGCAAAATGATGCATAATATCATTAGTTTGGAGGTCATAATGGTATTTAAAAATAATGGTACGTACCACTCACGAAAATAAATATATATTTTTGTATATATGTTTTGTTTTAACAATATTGATAATTTATTCAGTTTATGATTTTTTCATCACATATCACTGAGAAATATTTCGAGAAAAAAGAAATGATTTTCACCACTGTGACAAAAAACAGTTTTGATCATTTTCATTACATTCGGGACTGTTGTTTTCTTGAAAAAATATACCGCGAATTGTATAGCGGCATGTAACCACAGTAAGCATAAATAAGAGGACAATAAATAAGATCAATTTTAATCGGGTCGATCCTGTAGCCTACTTATTTTTTTTTTCATCAAAGCAAATATTTGTTATTTCCTAAAATGAGCATCTCAACATCCCTTTGATAATAGGATTGGACTTTAAGTTAGTGAATGGTCAATTGGTTTGCTTTTGTTGTACCTCATTAAACTACGAGTGGGCTTACGCACACCCGGCTGGTGTTCTATCAATCACCGGATTAGGTATGCCAAGTGAGTTAATGAGCCAGAACATAGCACTGGACATAACTTAAAGCATGCTTCAGCTCTATTTGTAGCGTGAATGTGATTCGTGCAAAATGGAGCGCGGCTGTGGGTTGGAATCCAAAATGTGATATGCTGTATCGAGAGAAAAAATATGATAAAGGTCATATAAGTCAAATAAAAAGTCCGTGGCTTGATGGCAACGTGTTCACAATAAAGCTGGGAATTCATTCTTATTTGCTTTTCGATTTTAACAGCTGCATGCGTATTTTGAATGCCTGTGTGTCGAAATTTCAGACCCGACTGTTTTCGTCCAGTCGACATGTCGATTTATATTATGCGAGGTTACCGTAACGTAAACTATCAAAAACGGCGTTATACACTGTATAACTTACCAATACTTGATTTTATTACATATGTACTGCAGTTTATTTTGATTCGTCCCTGAAATCAAAATCGGTATTTCCACACCTCATATGCAAATGAGGTCTGAGAGCAAACAAAGTAGTCCCTTCAGGAGTACCGTTTTTCGAAACATGGCAGAAATAAACAATACACCGCATCACTCGTGAAAATAACTTCCATACGCAACGAAAGCCACGGGGAGGGTGTGGGGTTCTGTCATAGTATTTATGCCTATTTTACGTTCCTTGATTTGAAAGTTTGAATTTATTGTCGCATCGTACGGCTGAAACGATTAGCCTTGTCGACGTATTACCTGATATATGACATATGTGTCAAATTTGAAAATAAAAACGCCAAGTGGTACGCCGAACCCAATAATTCAACAGATTTGAACCAGTATTCAGACAGTAACTCAAAGCCCACACCCCATTTTAGGTTATTTTAACGTAAAAAAAAAAAGACTCTATCATAGACTACCGTGACACCCACTCCATGTGTTAGTACATAATGCATGAACATTGTAGGGATTTGAATAGGTCGATCGATCCTGGGTCATTCGATAAGACTTTTTTGTAATTTCCCTTGACAATCGCACAATTTTGAATTAAAATAAAACACTTCACACAGTTGACTTTGTTGACTAGTGCAGATTGCCGTCTATACACTCTTGTTTTCCCGTCATAATACACGTTCAACTGTGTTCAAAATACGGGACTTCTACGTGATTCAATCCCTACATTGGCGATACTGATATCGAAGAGCAATGTGGCAAATGTTATTAGCAAGGTGATGATGTGCCTATTAAAAATGACAGCGCCCTCCATCGGTGTATTGGTATCATTATGAGGTATGGGACTGTGCTGTAGGTCTCATGCCACTAATTAACCAATGGCTGCTCGTAGCCCGTGCTCAATTTAAATGCCTAGCAAGAACCAATGAAATTTTTTAAATATTATTTTTCTCAGGTGCTCCCTGTTTGAGGGCGTAATCATCTGGGTCAGAGGTGAGACCAACATGTGGTCTTTTGTTTACTACTTAGCGGCTGTGTACCTGTGGGTTTATTCTGCGTGTAACTGGATGTTCTAATCTTGGTGTTTTTCCAGTGATTTCTCTTGGTGCAATCCAAATACAGTAGGTGTGTCTTGTTTACCTGAGAATTGCAAGAGTTTGAGCTGGCCAACATGTTGGTTTTTTTCATATGGTTGATTACTGGCATGTTGATTTCCCATTTTTGAGCCATATTTTCAACTTTCTTCGTCATTTTCATATAGCAATCTCGTCATATGTTAACATTGTCGTCTATGGAAATTCAATTAGTGGTATGAGCCCTGTAGAGAGCAAGTAGACTCGACAGTCTTTGTTCCGTAGCCATTTTGTTGTTGTTATACTGCCCTCACGGGTATTTGTTTTTATGAATAACACACAAACGGTTCGTTTGGGGTTACTGCGTCACAGTAGCACAGCGACAAGGGACTGGAACCGAGTCTAGGATTAAGAAAGAACATCGGTATTTTTCGATTGTTACTGTACGTACACGGCCAAGCACAACAGCAAAAAGGATAAGAAACCAAATGCAGAATAAGTGAATATATATTTTTCAATAAAATACAAATATTTGTTTGCAGGGACCCAATTTCCGAACATAGCAGCTTTGAACGATTGCAGATTATTGATATGCGCAACAGTCGTCTTGCCGCGTGTGTTCAAATTTTGTGTAAGCATGTAGGTATAAACATACGGTACCTCCATGGTGTAAGCAAATGTATTCTCCATGCGTTGTGTTCGTCACTGTATTTCGCCCTCTCTCGGTGACGTGACGAAACCTACAAAATGTCTGTGCGGTAAAATAGTTTAGTGAAAAGAGGCCTAACGTTCCATATACGTACAAGTTAAATCACGGTCACGTGTTGGTCACGGCATATAAACCACTAGCGCGTGTTCTTATGTACGTCAACCGTCAACTGACCTTGTGATTTAAATAATGTTGCAACGCCTGTCGGAGATTCATAATATATATTTGTATTCGTTTTCATATTGCTAATATTATTACATGTCATTTCGCTATAGTTAATTCGTTTACCTTTCGCATGAAGGATTCCTCTGAGTAATTCTCGACCAATCAGAATCATTTAATTTCAGCCAATCATTTTACTCTGTATTGTATCTTTTTCTCCCGCGTACTTACATTTTGTATTTCCCGCTTACGTGTTTTCTCTCACGTTCGATACGCACCTATATAAAGGGCTAGTTTCGGAGTTTCGGGGCTCCTTATTCATGTGTTACATGTTTTTCTATGCCAGTTTATCCAGCAATAAACCATACCGTGTTTTGCATCCACATTGACTGTTTTATTCTGCCATCAAGTTCAACTGAAGCGTATTATTATACCCCACATAATTTGGTGACCTAGACCAGGATATCTCAGCTCAACACGATGTCAGAAGAACAGCCACCACAGAACGCCGCTGCTGATGCCCAAGCAGTGGAGACGACAAACGCATTGGCAAAACTGAAATTGAAGCGAAGGAGTCAACGAGGGCAGCTCACACGACTTTTCAACAAAGCCAAAACCCAGAAGAAGCAAATCACCGACGCGGAAGGCCGGGAAAATAAGCTTACAGAGATTGAACAACTCGTCGCGCTCCACTCTCTCCTGACCGACCGCTACGCAACGCTCATCATGCTCGAAGAACAAATTCTCGAACTCACTGAAGAAGCACTCTTTGATTCAGTCAGCGAAGAGAGCTCCGAATATACTGACGACGTATTCTGCAAGAATCACGCTCTGAACGTTTTCATTAACAAGATGAAGACAGAAAACGAACCGCTACTTGACACCGCAAGCATCGCGTCCGCCAACTCATCTAGAGGCACCTCATCGACAGGTACATCGTCTACCTCCTCAACAAAGACCGTCTCGCTACCCAAGATCGTCCTACCACAGTTTGAAGGTAACGTACTGGAATGGGCTAGCTTTTATGACATTTTCAGATCTTCGATTCATTATGATGACACTCTCAGCAACGTACAAAAGTTCACCTACCTACGCACCATGCTAAAGGGCGAGGCAGCGCGAACTATTGCTGGACTATCTCTCACTGATGGTAACTACCACCACGCTATTGAACTGCTCCTAGAACGATACGGACGTGACCACCTAGTTACCGAGGCACATATGACTTCGCTCTGGCAATTGCAACAACCCACCAGCGACATCGAAAGTCTGCGTAAATTTTATGACGCGCTGGAAGGACATATCCGTGGTCTACAAACACTCGGAAAACCGGAAAGTTCTTACGGTGACCTCCTCGTTCCGATCATCCGCGACAAACTACCGGCAACCATTCGAAAGCAAATCGCTCGCGAAATCGGGGGAGAAGCTTGGAGTTTACCTAATCTACGTAAAGCACTGCTACGCGAAATAACCGCGATCCAATCCGGGAACCCGCTCGACGAATCGTCAATCAACAATTCACGGTATCAACCGGACATTACTGCTACATTTCATACAAATGTGCGATCTCCAAAACGCGATCCAAAATTGCGTAACACCAGCGCCAAATGCACCTACTGTAAAGGAACACACTTCACTTCTGCATGTCGCGTAGTAACGGACATAAACAAACGTTGGGAAATAGTCAAACGTGACAAACTTTGTTACAATTGTTTGGGAAGACATCGAGCATCGGAATGTAAATCTAAGTTCAACTGTCGTACATGTAAACGAAGACACCACTCAACACTACACCAAGAAAGCCAACCCGCGACGGACGTTGCAACATCTGATACGAATCCAAATTCACCGGTTCATGTGACATTGACAAAACTCAACGACACCCACAGGAACTCGCCAAATAATACATGTCTGCGTCCCGTACTTCTCAAGATATCTGTAGGTAATAGCCAGCCACTACAAGCTAACGTACTTTTCGACGAAGGGGCAAGCCGTTCATTCATCTCTCGTAAGTTTGCTAACGATTTGAACTTATCTCCTACACGCACTGAACAAGTATTTCTTTCTACATTTGGCGACAATACTGATCACTCACGAGCGTTAGACTTTGCTAGTGTCACAGCACACGATTTGTCGGGACATACTTCGAATATTGACGTACTGTTCATCTCCGAAATATCGACTAAACTGACAAACCACATCACTGAATCTATTCACCATGTTGATTATTTGCGCGGACTAACATTTGCGCATCCAGTCACAGAAGATAAATCATTCTCTATTGATTTACTTATCGGCGCTGACCAGTATTGGAATTACGTCGGGGATAACGTTATCCGCGGCAATGGTCCTACAGCGGTTTCGTCCAAATTCGGATATTTATTATCAGGGCCAGTAGACAAGGGTCAAAGGTCAACGAACGCAGATGTAAACATACTACACGTGTCTACCGAATCGCAACAACTCGACAGCAAACTCCAGCGTCTTTGGGATTTAGAAAGTATCGGTGTGACCGACGACCCCTCCGCAGAAGTATGTATGGATTTTGAAACTTATCGTGACACTCATTTGCAAATTGAAAACAAAAAATACATTGCGAGATTACCATGGTGTGATAACCACCCACCGTTGCCTACCAATTACGACGTCACAGTTAGTCGAACGCGCGCCATGCTCAGACGTTTGTCTCCTGAGTTACTCGACGCATACAACTCTATCATCGAACATCAACTTAACAGCGACTTCATCGAAGAAGTCTACAATGATGATAATACTGTCGGACATTATCTACCCCATCGCTCGGTAGCAAAGGACTCTACTACAACCCCGATTCGTATTGTGTACGATTGCTCTTGCCGCCGAAACGCCAATTCCCCGAGTTTGAACGATTGTCTCCAAACCGGGCCTTCTATGATTAATGATTTGCCAGCCATCTTAATGAGGTTCCGTGCTAACAATATTGCGGTCTGTAGTGATATTGAGAAAGCATTCCTTAACGTGAGACTGCATCCCGATGAACGGAAATTTACCAAATTTCTGTGGCTGACAGACGTGAACAATATCGGCAGTCCACTCAAAGTGTATCAATTTAAATCTGTGCTGTTTGGTGCTGTGTGCTCACCTTTTATCCTGAATGCTGTGATCAAAACTCATTTGGATAATAACTGTGATATTAATACTGCCAATCAAATGAAAGACAACATCTATGTCGATAATGTCATTGATGGAGTCTATTCGGAAGCAGATGCTGTTAAATACTACAGTGAATCTACGAGCCTCATGAATTCTTGTGGATTTAATTTACGTGCTTGGTCATCGAATTCTCCTGATTTGTGTGAACTTGCTACCCGAGATAACAAATATGAGCCCGCCGACGAAGTTTCTGTGCTTGGTATGCGTTGGAAAATTACATCCGACGTGTTGACACATTCTCGTGTTAACAGTCAACCTCAAGTCGCGTCGTTTATTACAAAACGTGACATTGTAAGTTTCACAGCGAGTGTATACGACCCGCTTGGATTAATTTCACCGGTATTGGTACGCGCCAAACTATTTATTCAACTTTTGTGGAAGTTGAAATTGGAGTGGGATGAACCACTAAGTCCTGAACTTTACGAACAATGGATCTTAATTGCTGAGGATTTAACCGCTGCTCGTGATAATCAAATCAACCGGAAATATTTTGACAAGACTTCTCCAGGTGATACCTATCAAATGCACACTTTCGCAGACGCGAGCACTTCCGCGTATGGTGCTGTTGTGTTTCTTCGTCGCCAGCACGAAACGGCTCTTGTCATGTCAAAGACACGAGTCGCCCCTAAATCGGAATTATCTCTGCCGAAATTGGAATTAATGGCTGCACTGATCGCTACGAGACTCGGTAAACTCGTACTGAATGCTCTATCGGACAAATTCAATATAACTGAACATTTCCTGTGGTCCGACAGTCAAGCGACCTTGCATTGGATTAATAGCAGTAAGAAGTTGCCAGTATTTGTTCAAAATAGAGTGCAAGAAATACGCGACTTCACACAAGAATATAAATACTGTCCAACCGTGGACAATCCCGCGGACTTACTAACGAGAGGTATATCAGCTAATGACCTCCGTTCAAACCCCAAATGGAATTATGGGCCGTCATGGTTACCAGATCAACAAATGTGGCCAACATGGGATGTAAACAATGCTACTCAACTACATGTCAACATCACGAAGGAAGATGACGACCTCGTCAACCCAGATACTACTTCGCCAGTCATCAACGCACAAACTGCTCGTCAAGAGACTGATGAAAGTGACAACTCCGGTGTTCAACGTATTATTGACATTTCCAGGTACAATTCACTCGATAAACTGTTGCGTGTGACCGTCTACGTACTGCGATTTGTTAACCGTATAAAACAAATCACTCGCCAGCCAAACTCGGACAATAACAATGATATAATCACATCAACAGAACTCAAGAACGCTGAACTTCTGTGGACAAGAAATGTCCAATCTGAACATTACGGGGATACTATCCATGCGTTACGCGAACAACGACGCAAGTTCGGACCGCTCATTCGTCAGTTGAACTTATTTCTAGACGAGAAGGAAATACTTCACTGTGGAAGTCGTATCCACAACGCACCGCTCGACTATGTGACGAAATACCCGATACTGTTACCGTCATACCATGCATATACACGACTAATTGTGATGAAAGCACACGAACTAAATAAACATTCTGGTGTCCAGTCTACAGTGACCCAGATTCGGCAACAACACTGGATACCCAAAATACGCCAGGTTGTACAGAGTACTAGTATACTGAGAAGTTGTGTGACGTGTCGCAAGGTCGATGGAAAACCGTTTTCCAACCCCGTTCAAGCACCGCTACCATCATATCGCGTAAATATGATGCCCCCATTCGCCGTGTGTGGAGTTGACTTCACTGGAAGTCTCATAACCAAAACACCTGATGGAAAAAGAAATAAAGCCTACGTTTGCTTATTCACTTGTGCAGTGACACGCGCCGTCCATTTGGAAGTTATACCCGACCTGTCAACAAAGACATTTCTACACGCTTTCCGTCGCTTCGCTGCAAGACGTTCACTACCCAGTCGTATGTTGTCCGACAACGCGTCCACTTATATATCCGCCGCGGAAGAAATACGCAATCTACTCGATACTTCAGAAGTTCGCGAATATCTCGCTTCGCATCGCGTCGAGTGGACGTTCATCCCGAAACGAGCTCCATGGTTCGGAGGATTCTGGGAAAGGTTAATCGGCATAACCAAGAACGCCATCAAAAAGGTATTGGGCCGTGCGCTAATCACCTTTGATGAACTTTCTACCATAGTTACCGAAATCGAAGCTACTGTTAATGATCGTCCATTAACATACGTGTCTTCCAGCATCGAAGACAACGTCAGTTTGACACCGTCTCATCTGCTCAACGGCCGGTCATTGACACAGTTACCGTACATAAACATTACCGACGATGAACTTTATGACCCCGATTATGACAGTCATACGAAAGTCAACAAACGATATGAACATTTAGTTCGTCTACACATACAATTCTGGCGTCGATGGCAGACAGAATATCTCACCGCACTACGCGAACGTCACCCTACTACCGGTACAAAGAACAATACTATTAAAGTAGGTGATGTTGTCATAGTACACAACGACATTAATCGCCGAGTAAAGTGGCAACTTGCTATAGTAAACAGTCTAGTTTACGGCAAAGATGGACTTGTCCGGTCAGCTGAGGTGAAAACTTCCAATGGTCATATGTCCCGCCCTATTTATAAATTGTTCCCGCTGGAAATTGTATCGAAGGAATTGACATCATCCAGCGATGACACAACGCAACCCACTGCCACAGATGGTATCACTAACATGCATGATGAAATCAACATCCCTACCAGTGGAAGTACAGATGATATACCATTGCCACAACGCAGATCTCATCGTGACGCCGCAGCTGCCACCAACGTCAGACTCGAAGATTTATTCTGAACTTTAGTGAAAATCGCACTAGATCAGAAGTTTACAAGTTCAATTTGTGTTCCCCTGAACTTGAAAAAATGAACTAATAATTATTAGTGAACTCTTTTATCAATCGTTATTCGTTTATTCTCATATATATATATTATTCCTGAATGTGTACTTTTTCTCAAAGTCGGGAGAATGTCGGAGATTCATAATATATATTTGTATTCGTTTTCATATTGCTAATATTATTACATGTCATTTCGCTATAGTTAATTCGTTTACCTTTCGCATGAAGGATTCCTCTGAGTAATTCTCGACCAATTAGAATCATTTAATTTCAGCCAATCATTTTACTCTGTATTGTATCTTTTTCTCCCGCGTACTTCATTTTGTATTTCCCGCTTACGTGTTTTCTCTCACGTTCGATACGCACCTATATAAAGGGCTAGTTTCGGAGTTTCGGGGCTCCTTATTCATGTGTTACATGTTTTTCTATGCCAGTTTATCCAGCAATAAACCATACCGTGTTTTGCATCCACATTGACTGTTTTATTCTGCCATCAAGTTCAACTGAAGCGTATTATTATACCCCACAACGCCTACCATTTGGGGGGTTTCGGAAAACCAAATTGTCGTCGTAAGTACGCTTTTATTGTATGTATATGTGAATTTTATCCGATTGTTATGATTTTCTAGTTACGATACGCGCCTGGAGCTTTATTTGTAACCTCGGGCGGACATCCGTGTATTTTCACCACCTGGCAACCACCAGGATGAAAACAAAGGCCGAAAACTCACAGAAAAATGTACTTTGGGATAGTTGTTGAGACTACTGAACAGTGTAACAAGACTACCCCTACATGTGTAACATATATACATTTGGTTGCTCAAGATTACCTCAAAGTTGAGTATGTGCTGTTTCCTCAATTTTAGCTGTTTTATTATAGCATACGTCGCATGGATCTCATATCGAACTCGACGCGGCGCGACGACTGTAGCGCCTCAATCTCCATAAGAGTGTCGATTGCAACAGCGCTACAACGTGACGATTTGAAATGAAAAAAAACGAGAAACCAGAACATGTGCATCTTAGTTGCACTACTAAATACAACGGTCAACAGAATGGCGTGAGATTTTCTTATACGCACTTCACGAACTAGACGTAATATTGCATTGCATAACTTCACCTGGTTTTACCAAATCTCAACAAATAACTACAATTACAGCGTTCACTCTCCAATATATCACACTAACATGATATAATATAATATAATAAAAACAGACATTCTTCAGTAAAAATTTCTACAGTTGAACGGGAGAATAATCTGAGCTGTCCGTCATGTCTGCCTTCCCCGCTGAGATCGGCATTTGCCGCAGTTCGAATTTAAATGGTCAATATATGCAGATTTATAAATGTGTATTTTATGTCTTTCCGAGTAGAAACAGTCGACAATGTGGGCTCAAATAAAATGAATTATTCTTTAAGTTGTGTTGAAATATAAAATAAAATTTTAAATAAAATATAATATAATTTTTTGTTAAAACAACACGGGAAATATTAACATGATTGCATATGTATGCGTGTGTCACTGTAAATACATCGTATAAGCGATGTTGTCTTTAGTAATACGCTGCTGTCACAGGCGATGTAACTGCCAACAGCTAAATAGACGGACGCCGGCTTTATCAACAAGCGCAACAGCGCCATCGCTGGTCACGCTGACGCCCTGCGGCTTCGCAAATTTCTTGTCACCAATACAGCGCTTGATGCGGGTTTTGCACTCGCCCTCTACGTCATATACCCACAGGTAGTTAAGTTTTTCGTCTGCGACATACAAATTATTGCACTCATCTACCGCGATACCAGAAATGCCAGGAAATACGCGTTTGTCGCCAATGCAATATAAGAAGTGGCCTGACTGTGAAATTACTTGAACGCGACAGTTACGTGTATCAGCGACAAAGAGGTGATCACGGCTGTCTATAGATAAACAGGTAGGGTAACGAAATGTTCCGGACATGGTGCCGAATTTGCCTATCACCTTGGTAACCGCATCGCCCTGTAAAACAACAACACAACTGGATTTATGTGACACCACGTATAGCGCCCCCTCGCTGTCGAAGGCGAGACCCCATGGCCCGCGGATGGATTGATGGTGGTATCGCGCCACCAACGCCCCAGTTGCGGAAATTCTCAACACAGAGTCAGACGAATGGTCGGAAACTACGAGGTGGGTTTCGTTTTTCGTTAAAATTACCTCGCGTGGATCGAACAACTGTTTTTTCGATATTTTGAAATTAGGACTATCGGGTGGATACTTCCAATTCGTCGACCCACCACGGGTGAATGCGCGTAGTTTCCTGTTGCCCGAGTCACACACGAATACGCTACCATCAGACGATACCACTGCAGCTCGCGGGCTTCGAAAGTCTGCTCTGACGGAATTACCTTCACCTATTCTGGCAATCAGTTCCGGTTCGAGTCTGGTAAACGTCGATGCGGATGAGATGGCAAGATCCGGTAAAGACGATGAGTTGTTGGAGTTTAAAGACAAAGTGTCGGCACTGAAGGACAGTTCGTTGTTGCCAAACGCGCCACCAACGTGACCGTCGACGCGAGTTAAAGACGAACGCTTCTGTCCTTCCTCGAAACTGTACGCACTTTGAGCCCGGGGCAGGGATCGATTGTTTGACCACCACGAATGCCGCTTCCAGAGTCTTTTCTGCTTCGGAAAAACTTTCTCCCTTTCTTCGCCATGTGATACCGATCTAATTAACACACTTCGCTGTTTTTCCGTCGTCTTTTTGTCAACGCAGGAATCTGAGAACTTGACGTTGAGCTGTGACCCGACAACAGTTCCGTTGTTCCGTGCTCGGCCATTATCTCCATGCGTTGGTTTTGTATCCGTATCGTAGTGCGTTTTTATTGACGGTTTGCTGTCTTGGACGGGCTCTTCCATCGCTAATAGTCCGAACAAAACTTGACTCAGTTCCGACGTTTCTAATGGAGTTGAACATTTTTCTGTTTTCGTCGAGGAACATTCGCTGTCAATTGATGTAATCACACACTGTTTTAATTGAGTATTTTCCAGTTGCATTACACCGTCAGTTTCAGTTACTCTCGCATCTTTTGTTGAATTGTCGTCCTGGTCGAACTTAAAAGTAACAGTTTTCTTGCAATCGCTGTCTGGCTTGTTTTTCAACGAAACAGCAAGATACGTTGGGCGGGATGTACCATCGGTTCTTTGATTATCGTGCGAGTTTTTCGACTAGAGATACGAAAAAAAGTATAAGAAAATGCGTGTTACATCGTGGCGCCTACAATATGTTGACTAGAGTCATTATAAATTTATCGCATTTCTGAGGTTAGAAGGATAAAGCAGACTGCGTGTATTGTATATCATATAATCCTACGTCATTGCAACATCGGTGACTTCCGGTGTCTGCGTACCGGATTAGGAATATGGCAACTGTTAGCCGTGATACAAAAGTAAAAAACGTTCCGTTCAATGGCAAACAATCATTGAGGACTATAGTTATACTATGTACTCACGTTTTGGAGAAATCTCGCGATATTTATGACGTATGACGTCAATGTATGTCGTGAGCAATAATCTATCTAGATTTAATTATGCTAAACTGGTCGATATTATCTCATACATTGGACAATATATGATTACGAGGACGTTACAAATAGTGATCTAAGGCCAAACAATAACTCATGATTGTGTTGAAATATCCATATACTATACACCCCTCATACCTATAACGAAATAGCGGTATTGGCAGATACTGGCTGTAATTGCTTTATGGTCATTTCAAAAAATAAATACTCTTGTATTTTTCCAAATGTTTGTTTCTTATTTCTAAGTGTCATATCATTCAAAAAGTCAGAATTGCAAAAATGTATTTAGTGCTATACTAGTATCAAAAAATCCGCTAATAGAAATAAAACTCTTTTGACAGCATATTTTCATTAAGTAATAACTGTCATGCAGTATCACAGTTGTTGAGATTGTTTCGAGATGCGCCCTCTAGTGACAAAACATTTCTGTGACGCAATAACGGCGAATGGCCGTCGAGATCTCGTTCATAGCGAGAGTGAGAGTCATGAGGTTTGTGTTTGCCACTGAAATAGTGTTCACAGTTCGTTCGGTCATCGCGTTCACCCTTACCCTGCTCTATGTAACCATGGTAATTAGAGCAGTCGACGCGATGACGATAGAGAATAGAAAACGTAAGTCTCGTGACTCTCGCGCTCTGAACGAGATCTCGGTGGCCATTTCGCGTCTAAGATCTACTGATACACGGTGAATATTATTTAGATGTGTCGCTTTTCATTAACAATTACTGGTTTTACAATTTAATTTTTAGTTTTGTTATATTCTAAAATGACTACTGCACACAACCAATCAGATTTGTCTATTTGAACGACATTGATAACACCCATTAAGTTATGTTGTTGACGTCACGAAATCACGAAAAGGGCGCGACTTTGTATTGCATGTCCTATATGTGACCCGATGTACTGATTTGTTTTAATTTCTCCCTACTTTCTACATACTGTAAAACATGTTGAAAAAGCGGCATGCAATTTTAGCGAATTGTAGTAAAATGACGTAATAACGAAATGTTGATTTAGCGAATCTCTCTTGTCATTGTTGATTTCTTTGTCTGGCGGCCATTTTGAATTGTCATAAAGTCATTAGTGACATCTTGAATTAGCGAATCAGTTCTCTCGCTAAATTCGCAAAAAAGACATGTTTTACAGTATTATATACTACATTGTTTGCTTTCCACGTTTCTTTCAAGTCACGTTTTAACCTTTAAAGAAAGAGTCGACTGTTTTGCCTCCGTGTATAACATAAACACCCACTTTCCATATTTATTGAATTACTGTTAAAATGATAGCGATTTTCGTTGTTGGTTTCTTGTTGGCATTCGATAAGCGGTATTTTTTAAGATATACTGTGAAATACTTTAAAATAGCTTTATGCAATTTTAGCGAATTTGTCCCAATGCATGAATTAACAGAATCTTAGGTTAAAGCGGGATAGTCGTTACATGTGCATGCGTCAGATGATATTGTGTCATTGTTTACAAACAAGCGTCTACCCATGAGCCTTTGCGTTTTAGCGTGCGTTGTTATCGTCGTTTGGGACTCAATTCCCGCGCGTGCGCAGGGGACTACCCTCCCGCTATAACTAATAAGCCAAAGTCTCATTGCGAGAATGTGCTTTTATTTTAAATTAGCGACATCTTGAATTAGCAAAATTACAGATTAGGTAAAATAGCATGTTAGCTAAAAACGGCATGTTTTACTATACAGTAACGAATCGCTTGAAGTACGACAAAGATTTAATAACCCGGTCTGAACTCACCAGTGCCGTGCGAAGACCCAACACTGCATTCTCTACATTCGATGCATATACATTATTGTACTCCTGGTCAACATGTCGATGCAAATCTGAAAGAAATCATAATTACCTTAACCTTTAGCAAATAGCGAATAATAAAGATTCGTATGATGACGTCGCCATCTAAGATAGAGACAACAACAGCTGAACATCGGACTGGAAAGTCCGTGGAAATAGTCGATGAAATTGAATCAAGCATCGTTTATGATTAACAGTAAATGTCGATATATTGATACAGTCACGGGACGTGAGTTGCTCTCTTATAATTAAGCGTTCAGTAACCGGTAATAACTAATAATTTGTTAAATATTATACACAATTCACCTATGAATTTTGCATCATACTTCAAGTTCGTGATTCGTTTAATATGCCCTACAGACTGACTGACATGCGATATAATGATAGACTAGCTGGTCCATCGATCGATCGATCTATTGGTTGATACATATATAGAACACAATCTGTTTTTAAATGGACGTACCATGAAAAGGCGGTCGTTTTTCCGGATCCACGTCCCAGCACTCCTGCATTATGCGCGAGAGTATTGTAGGACAGTCTTCGGGAATAGAACTTAGGTCTGGCCGGCTTCCTTGGCAAACGGCAGATATAAGGTGCCCATCATGATGGTTGTCAGTTGCTGTAATAACGAGATGTCAATTCAACGTTCGTGCATAAAACAAGACAAGTGCCGATCGACTCCAAATCCACCGAAATGAACACCCGAAATACAACACCTACTCAACAACGCAGAGACTCTTTACTCGCTGATATATTCACTCACTGCTAATACTACAAGTATGATCATATTTCGTTCCCGAATATATAACTGTATGTACCATTCTAATATTGTGTGATGACATCGTTTTCTAAGGGTTTCCATCGATTAGGAATTGCGATTAATTTGACTGATCTGTGAAAGCGTGAAAATTGCATACAAAAATATCGTATGTACAACACGTATAAGCTGCCGGATCAGCTTTCGGAGTATTTCTTTAAATCAGTGACATTATGAACATTTCCTAATGTAATAGGTTTATTACATGAAATATATGACCATGTCAATAAAAAATGCAAACTGCGTTTCTTGAATTATTTCCTCAGCATATTAGTATTATTCACACGTTCATAATAAACAATGTATTTTACACGCGTTGTATACGTTGCTATGGGTTCAATATCGAACAGGACGCGGCGCGACGACCACCGCCCTTTAAACCAATATGCATTTATTTAGTTGTGAAATCCATTCCACTACGTTAAACTTCCTATATGGGAGCCAATAGGAACTGATTAACACTTCTTCTGAAAAAATGTTATTATATAGTAAAATAATATATTGATATAATCACCATGGCGATTAATTCCAGAATTAGTTGCCACGTTCTCTAACTCGGGTGGCTGTGTCGTATTTCGAAGTATCGTTTCTCGTTGCCAAAAATAGAATAGTTGCAAGTTACAAGGACGAACACAACATCATCCATCATCGTATCGATTGCATTGTTTTTTGTATTCTTTATAAGGTAGAATATTGACACTTTCTTCATCTTTACATTTTTGATATTTCATGTCACGAGGATGACGAAAATGGAATAAAAATATGGGGTCCCCGTACTTGTTTCGGGGAAATGGATGTACAAAATGGAGTGTAAATAGCATGTTTTGTTATTTTTAGGGCATTTTACCATTGTTTTCTATGGAAAAGATTTATCTTAATATTTTGCCTTGTGACATATGGTGAAAAAAGATATATAGTGTCTTACAAAATATACAGTGACTCAAAGAAGTTCACATATTGTTGACTAATACTAAAATGAATAATTGTAGACAGAATTTGACACAAAATATTACTCCTGCTATATGCGCTAAAAAAAACCGTCTGTGGCATTCTACCTTATTAAATGCATGTATATGTGAGGCGACAGTTGGTGTTATAAGTTTTACGCCACAATTATAATTTCTAACATGGCACGAAGTAAGCCGCTCTAATTTGAAAATAATAATAAAACTAAGCCATAAGTTTGGGAGTGGAATTTTACCGAAAAAACAACCGGTTTCAAAATGTATGACTGGTGGATTTAGAGTGTGAGTGCTCTCGTGGGTCAATATTGCCAAGATTGCCAAGATTCGGCTTCCCTCCATAAATCGCTACACTCAAGGATCTCCCACAATGACAAATACAATGACTGGTTTCGGTATACGAGACTTGTCGTTGACAATAAACACGACGTGTGGAAACAGGTGAAACGAACACTTATTTGAGATTCGCAATGCATTCCCAGTTGATATTTGTATTTTCCAGAGTCAAACGCACCGCGAAATTGACTCGCAATCGCGAAGTACGATTAGAAAATGCTTAATGCATACTTACATGGGTAGCTCTCTAATCCAGTCACCAGCTCCCAGAGCACGATACCAAAACTAATATTAGAAAAAAACAAGTAATGTCAACGTGGCATTCACACCATCCACATTATAGAGGGTTGGTATATTAATAACGATAATCTCCGGGGGCTCGGGGGGTCTTGGAGTTCTTGTAATCTGTTTACCATCGATGATTGTTTTATGGGATCGTTGACTATATTTGATACGAGAAAATCGTTATTTAAACTGAAAACAAGAATTAATCAATTTGCCATTAATATGCGATTTGCCGTGCTACGGTGAAAACCTGTGACGACCACTGAAGCCAAACATATGTCATTTGGGTATTTGGGTTACGGTCACCTTTTGTTCAATTTCATTTACCATTGTGTATTGCAGATCCCAGTTGTACTAGTAGTTAGATTAGCGTATTCACCGACATCAGTTAATATGTTTAAACGAATCTTTTAGATGGAACTGCATCAAAAGTTTGAGAAACGGCTTTGTCCTAGCTAATTCAATGCGTGCGCAAGCCTTCGATACAAGCAAACATTTAATGTAGTCTTAAATACAAGTCAATGTTTTAAACAAAATACTCTTTTTAAGATTCGGAGAAGCGATTTGTTAGACTGATCGCAATATTTAATAAAACATAATCATTTCCGATGATAATGCCACAACCCTTCCATTCTCCCATTAACATCTTGTATTGTGTGTGGAGAAAGTATTTGGAAGAGTCACATTAAGACCCTATACAGCCCAAATTGAACGGTTTTGGTCACGGTAATACGATTATCTTAAGTTAACGGGTGAGCACGCGGCGAAGCGTGCGATCATTTGACATTCAGTTTGACCCCTAAACTTACCTGTAAATATCATATACATTATCGAGTGGACGGGTTGGATCGATCAAGAATTCAGGCGGGATTATACTCATATTTCTGGAAGAACGTCTTTTCTTGTTATTATTATCATTACTATAGCAACTGGAAAAAAATGCTTCTACAGTCGTGATACTGAAGTCACTTATCTGAAAATGTAAACAAAGCAATATAATAATTCATGACGTCAGCTTATTTATTATTCATAATATTTGCATATTTAAAAAGCAATATGGCTGACGAATCAATTTAATTTCAAAGTGGTTACACATGCATGAACCTACATGTATTTCGTGAATTCAAATAAATGCTCACTCCGAAATGTTCGGTACGAGTCAAATGTGCTGTTCACCCAAAATTTCAACGTATTTTAACGCCGACTGAGTGAAAGTGTGTGTGAGAGAGAGAGAGCAGAGGTGGAAGAAAATAATGGGAAGATGGCGTATTGACCTATGATTTAGCCGTAATTGCCATTAATATCTTCATCCAAGCGTCAAATCAAATTACGTTAATTGATATGTAGATCAGCACTAGCATACAGCGGTGGCCTTGTCTACATCAATTATATCACTTGCCAGGGAACAAGTTTAACAAGAAATACTTAAACAACTTAAAAGACATTGGACTACCATCTACAGTCTGTACTAAAAATAACCTATTTCTGTGTGGCGTCTTCGAGAACATGTTCTGAAATGCTCACAGTTTAAAAGGGAGCGAAAAATAAATATGAGCCTCTACAGGAAATTGGACAATTGATCACATGACTACAAATTACGATGGAGTTGCGTTTTACATATCATTGACAGCTGAACGCACGACAGTCAACGAGTAAAAAACGGCATTATCTAACAATATCAGGGGACTTTTCACGCGAACTTTCCTTTATATAACATGTGCAACAAGGACAAGCCATTTTGAACAGACCTGATATTATTAAAGGACGGTGGTCGTCGCGCCGTGTCTGTTCGATATGGGACTAGAAATTCGAACACGCGCTGTGTGACGACCACCGCCCTTTAATAGTTTTACTTGGTGAAGGCAGCCATATTGTCGCGTGACCTGGAAGTTGGGAACATACATGGCGATGACTCACTTAACAAAATGACCAAAGAATTTCAGAAATACTGTACGTACAAAGAAAAGCCATACACAAACTTGTTTCCAAGGTAACAGAATATTTCACAAAATATCCAATTATATCAATCAACAAATATGTTTCATCAAATCAGATAAAAAAACGCGCACACAACACATTGTTCATTATTGTCTCTCTTAATGCAGTACTAACATTGCTCAACACTGATTCAAAATTTGTAAAAACAACGTGTTTTACGTAACATGGGACCCATAACATACAGGGCGCTGTGTGACGACAGCGGCTTTAACTCCCTAGCTTCGCGTTTATTCGACTTTATTTTGCGTAGCACATTTAAACTGACACTTCAGATAAATGTACGTACCAGTAACTGAAGACGCGGGCGCATTTCAATATTGCCTCATGTGGCTTTGTGTGCCACGAAAAAAAACCTTGTTGTATAATTTGATCACATGATGGTGTGCAGCTAAATATACTTTGAAAACAAATATCGAATAACTCGTATAGAACTACGTACAAACATGACCGTGAGCGGAACATTGGGGGTGTGCTACATCGAAAAGTAGGTTGAAAAAGAGCGCTTACACATGCTTTAAAGCGGGGTAGTCGTCACATGCTGATGCATCAGATGGCCATAGCGTGTCATTGTTTACAAACAAGCGTCTACCCATTAGCCTTTGCGTTTTTAGCGTGTGTTGTTATCGTCGCTTGGGACTCAATTCCCGCGCATGCGCAGGCGACGATCCTCCCGCTTTAATATGCAAATAACATTCACAAGCCATCACGAAATGATAATTACAAATTAATATACCTTGACATGAAAATCATCATCAATTAAAATGTTGTCCCGTTTCAGATTGCCGTGCACCACGCAGTTTTCATGGAGATACGTCATTGCTGCCAGCATCTCGTCTACCATTCGATACTTGAGGGAAACAGGTACACGAGTTGACGATGTATTCTGCAGCTGTCTGAGCGATCCATGCTTCATATAGTCTAGAACGATCGAATAACTGTCGTGTTGCCTAATGAACCCATGTATCGGTACTAAATTCGGACCCGTTGCTATGGCAATTAGCGACTTAATTTGGGCTTCAATTCGGTCCAATTCTCTGCAATTTAGAGCACATACAGAAAATATAATTGATAAAACGTCAGTGATTGGGGCACGTACGTGTTAACTTCTACATGTAAGGGAATTATAAATTAGCACAAAAGTGGTTATTATATTTGAAAATCAGTCAGTGGTATTTCTCTGTGCTGATGAAACGAATGTGCCGATTTTCTCGTTACTAGAATGCAGTTCACTGCAATATGACGTCATGTACATACTGTCTAGTTTTATATCATTATTGCAACGGCGTAAACTAGCTTCTTTATAACAAACAATGTAGTTGTTTTGGACAAGCATTATTTTTTCTTAGCACCATAGTGTCTGACAAATCACAGGATTGGTTCAAATTCCTTTCAGCTGCGTTTCACGCACGGGTGGAATACAATGGAAAGAAAATGTTTACATACACACTTCAGTTTTGCGCGAGGATGTTTCATACACTACCGTGGGGGGGGGGATTAAAAAAATGGCGCAGTATCACGCTACAGCCGTGTTCTTTGATGCGATTGGTCAGCCCGTCGACACGTTGGGTAACGCAGATAAACGATCTTTGCGGCACGAAATCGTGCAAAACCTGTCAAAAGATCAGACGACATCAATGACGAAGTAATCTCACACCCTTCCCCTAAAATGAATTGTTTCATTTGGTTTGCAGCAAGTGTTCACGACAAACCACGAACGTGGTGAATGGTGTTAGGCAATACTCCAATAACAAACCGTTGTTGGCCTCAACGAACTACTTTAAACTAAATGCAGCAAAATAACATTACGTTGTGTTAAAAAGTATCCATCCGCTGATTGAAACACACCGTACACTGTTGCTTTGATGGTCAGTTGATATGTGCATAGAATATTTGATACGCTTGTTTATTGGAGGAAAGTGTTTCAAAGACTAAATTGAGAGTATTGGCTTTCCGGCAAAAACTACAGCACAACTGAGTATCGCGTTACCAGAGACTGTGACGTTGGAGTGAGTGGGCGTTTCACACACTGAAGTGAAACCCTTTGCCGAGACTTCTAGTGTGCACTGATGATATCGAGACGTTATTGTTCACTAGTAGCAAAATTTGTTATGCTTGTAGAAACCTCCCAGTTCGGTAGCAGAGCGCCAGGCGCTGAGATACCAAGCACTGTAACAGCATCGTGCGCCCGTCAACATTAGAATTCACACAGTTAGCGCGTGCAATAAATTGCCACGTTATTCTGTTCTTGATATCTTTGAAGCATTTTTGCTTTGTCTTAAAAAAAGGTTGGTTTACCTTAGCTGAAATGTTGACTGGGTTGTCAAACTCAGCAAGCAAATTATGCGTCCCTTTTTAATATTAGAAATTACAGCTTAGAATGAAAATAGTCTGCCACATACCATAATAATTCCCTTCATAGTCGCGCCCTCTCGCGACAAAGC
Source organism: Saccoglossus kowalevskii (assembly GCF_978046115.1). Taxonomy (NCBI): domain Eukaryota; kingdom Metazoa; phylum Hemichordata; class Enteropneusta; family Harrimaniidae; genus Saccoglossus; species Saccoglossus kowalevskii. The sequence goes on from NC_140654.1 coordinate 22,167,094, forward strand.
GCTCCCAAGACGTTAATGAGCGAAATCAAGGTCGATATCTTCTTGATCTGTAGCCGTCTATTAATAATGATTATGTTTTCGTGTTTTTTTTTCTATATTCTAAATGATAAAAGACTAGAAAACTAAACGTAGTTGTCGATTCGAACGACATTACTCGCTTATATGGGATACGTCCTTTTGACGACACGGATGTGCTCTGTCACTAAATAACACGGGTTATAGATTGGTATATTTTCAATTGCTTTGATTGATCTATGAATGAATGTTAGATTCACAATAAGACGGCATGGGACGACTGAAGATATTAATACTACATGCTTACTTTTATTCGTTTCGATTTATAACTCTTTCTCATTGAAAATTTCCGTGGGAGTCGCACATAATGGACTCCCGATTAAATAAATGTGCACGTGTAACGTTTTCATTTTTTTTCGAGTTTTAATCAGAATTACCTTTTGCTCGTGTCTTTTTTTTGATTAAGTTACAATGCGTGTTACAGCCACGTACACTACAGGTCGACTAGTATTATATAACTATATGCACTCTAAAATAAAAAAAAACGGACTCTGAATCTACGATTCGTCGATTTTAAAAAAAACGATGTAGCGTAAATCGTCCCTGTTATGTAATTTTCTCGTTTAGCTTCTGTTTTTGTAGGCGTATCCATAGCAACGCTGACGATTCCCCGTGCACGGAAATGATTTGATTCATTTGGAAGAATGCACTGAATGTTATTATAGGTATTTTTGTTTCGCTAATATTATTATTATCGGAGTATACTGCCTGTATAGCGATGACAATACACGACGCGACCTTTCTGTCTCCGTACCTCTGTTTCATTACAGACAAAAATATTATATATATTGTAATGGAATTTCAGAAATAGTTAGAAAAGGGGGGAGGTAACTTTAAATATGTGAGATTTAACTGATATTCATAGGTTTTGAGCGAAAAATGCATTTATATTCAGATTTTAAAATCTACGCCACAACAAAGAGCATTGTTCCATTTCCGAGATGTTTCTACTTTTCCCATTGATTTTGTTAGTGTATGTAAGAAATAATTTAAATTCATGTTTCCGACCCCCGGCGCTGAATGTTATTTATGGGCTGATTACAATTTTAAAGGTCTTGGTCTGTTAACATGGGATTATTACAAGTACAAGTAAAATAATGTGAAAAGAAACGGAAATAAAGCCATCATGAGTTGTCGCATGAATGATTCTGCCTCGTTGATTATTCATGACAGATTACTAGTACATTCGCCAGTGTAATTCACTGAATACATGTTCTCAAACTGGCACACCTCGATCATTGAGGTACTTATCAGATCCCAAGAATGTGTGTCACGCAAATCAATGATCTAGCTTTTTCATTCACACCTAAATAAGGAATAGTACAATTTACGATTTTCAGACTCTTTGGTTGCTTGGTAACTATGCGCGAGACAGTTTCGATCTCTTGGGCAAAATATAAAGTACAGGCATTGTGTTGTGGCGTCATTTGTTTACATTTTTGCCAACCAACATAAAATTATTGATAATGTCGCTCACTGATCATTAATTAACCAATGACCTGCCGTGACAAGGTTTCCCGTAAGTTGTCCTGTTAACAGGGACACATAGATGTATATTTAATATTCCAGCTCAGCGAACAACACCGTTGTGTTTTCGAGAGCGAATGACAGTTTTTGCTAACCAGCCACTGCGCACGTGTACGCGCCAACCAGTCACCGCGCACGTGTGTACGCGCCAACCAGTCACCGCGCACGTGTACGCGCCAACCAGTCACCGCGCACGTGTACGCGCCAACCAGTCACTGCGCACGTGTACGCGCCAACCACACACTCCAAACAGTGGCGGCGCTCTCACTTCCGTTCCTCTGGTTTCGGTTTTCACCACTGTCACACCGTAATTTGCATATGTTCAGTAACCTGCATAAAAAATGTGGTGAATCACCACATTTTTTTTCAAACAAAGATTATATGCGTATAACCTTTATGTCTTTTTACAAAATAAATACAGTGATGTTCATAAATAAGAAATCATCCAACAGAAAGTGTCCTAAGGTGTATACATGTTACTTTTGTACGAGACCTGTTTTTCAAAGTGGAAGTACATTCATGTTTACATGTGTGATGATTGGCTAAAGGAAACTTTCTGCTTTCGCATGTCAAAGTCTGTTTTACTTTATCAAAACTACTTACACTAGTCTTGCGAAATCGCAAGATATAAATGAAGGGGAAAATGCGTGTGATAGCGAATATTCGAAGTTCATATACAAGAGCGGAATAACAATATTTCAAAATTACTGCACAACACGAAGAGAATTCGAACGTATTTGATTAGGTTCTCTAGAACATATGCAAATTACGGTGTGGCAGTGGTGAAAACCCGAACGAGAGGAACGGAAGTGAGGGCGCCGCCAGTGTTTGCCGCCAGTGTTTGCCAACCAGTCACTGCACAGGCGTACGCACCAATTAGTCACTGCGCACGCGTACGCGCGAATAACGTAAAGTGCGATGGCCTATAATTACGGTTTTATTGGATAGGCGTATACTTATTTCATACATATCTTTTATTATTTGTAAACATATGTTTTTGTATAACGATCTACGGTTGGGTATGTCATTTCCATTTTTCAACATTTTATCAGCCTTAACAACAAAATACGCACATACGAATGCGCGTAAGCAGATTGCATCCGTTGACTGCACGCTGTAGCAATCTTCCACACGTTGCAAATAGATCATACGCGATAGATATTTATCTTCTCGTCACGTGTAACCAAAATCGTACGTAAAATTGCGCGCACGTGGAAGCTATCTGCTTTAAGGTAGAGATGCAGTTTACCTGACAGGTATTTTAATTAGTTAATTAGGAAACCAAGATGATCTCCCTTGTCCACAAAACTATATATTTTCAGAAAGCTTATTGTATGAATTTTAAAATTTTGTTAGTATTTTTTTTATGGATACTGTAGTTTGAAATATGCACAAAAATGTGCTTTTTTGGTCAAAAGTGATTTTAAAAAATAGCTTCTAAACCATGCTTCTGTTTCCTGTCAAAATTGGTTTACGGGCACATCTGTTTACTATGAAGAAAGTACCGTCTTGAAAACTGTCTACCAGTTGTCAATTTTGCAGGGCAGCAGCTCAAATTTCACTACTTCAAGTTTATGCATAAATTAACACCCATGCTAGTTGTCTGTACGATTGTTGTAACACTGTTCAACCAAAAACAATGCTCCGACGGCGTTTTAAAGATAAACACATTGTCAATCATTTGTGAAATTTTCAAAACAAAAGGTCAAAGCGTCTGGGAAATATTTTTTTTTAAAGTTCTGGGATGTGCTCTAAAAAGAAGCTGAGATAATTGCTAATTTGCATAACAATTCAGTCAGTGAGAAGTTTGCTAATGCTCATATTTAAAATGGCTGTAACAGTTCCAAATTTAAATGTATTATCGTTTTGTAAAAAGTTAAATATAGTGCATAATATGGAGGTCCCGTCATTTCTTTTTTTCACCATTATTTTTGTACAACCTTGCTAAATCTTGCTAAGCATTCAAAAGAGAGAATGTTTGCACCTGTTATCTATATTTTAAAATCGTCTTTTGAGTATGTTTCACTATTCACAATTCTACAAAATTTTAACAGTCTATAGCCAAGACTGTTTGGATGATAAAAAGCAAAAAAACAAAAATTTCACTCCAAAGTGCCCAAGAACCTGCATCTCCACCTTAAGCAAACAACCGCGAATGAATTTTGCCTTTAGTATCCTTCGTGTGTGCCAGGCTTTAGTGTGTCGTTCAACTTTATCTAAAATTAAATGGTTCGTCTCCGTCACGTCTTTTGGAGACGATGGAAAATTAATAACGTGACAACAAACATGTTTAATTCTATTTGACAGATTGATAGTCACTGAGCAAAAAGGGGGAGATCAATTTTAAGAAATTACCCCCAAAGCGCGCTTTATATATATATGGGCGATGGTCGATCAATATCTTTAAAAACTGCGAGTTAATTACTTAGACGTCGTGGTGCAAGAAAACTGCCTGAGAGCCCGCCACTAAGCCTCGTAATTAAATTCGTTGTTTGGCGTCCTCTGTGTGTAAATTTGGCTGATTTTTGCGAAGAAAGAAACACAGATTTTCCCATTAAAATAACAAAAGGTTTTTATTGAACATGTCTTTTTTCAGCAATTGTTGAAAAAAAAATGTAATGAATGTATGTATATGCATACAAACATACACTTGCAAAAGAGCCTTTTCAAGACAATATGAGACGATGATAGGCGCAGTATTCTCGGCAGGTAAGACTTTGGGGGGGGGCATTTCTCATTCTAAGCTTACTTTCGCAATAAAAAGGCAATAAAAATATTAATATGTGCGAATTGCGGAGAATGTGTGATTAAATATGCAACTGAAACGAACCGCAACATTCAGACGCCCTGAACATGATTGATTATTAAATGATTAAGTACCTTTCAATGTCTGATTTTCCGCTCACTGCGAGATCTCGCGTACTGCGTGAAAGGCGATGACCGAACGTTCTCAGAAAAATCCGAACGATGTCGAAATGCCGACTATAGTGAATGTGATACCCTCAATTCATCAAAATTTATCATCATCGAATGTGTATAGCACATAGCATTATTAAACGTGGAAATACCCTCCCCCCCCCCAAATACTTTCGCGTCTGTCGTATCTCACGCAAAGTTTCAGTTTGACGCCACTACGACGCAATGACCTTTGCTCATCCTGTTTGTACGTTCGACATCACGCATAAATCATGATTTTGCACATTGAAATCTTTGTTTTCACAATAAGTCCAAGACCACAACAAATGAATGTATTTACCACGAACAACAATAATTAAATGGAAAAAAAATGCTTTTTAATTATACATGTGAATTTGGTTTTATATAGTCTCTAATAGCAATATTGACGCTTTGTTCAAATATGTGTTTATTTATCGCATATACTCGCCTACAATTAAAATCTTTGAGGGGACGCAAACCACAAAAAAAAAATATTTATCACGGCCTAATTATCAATATTCCAGCCTTCCACCTATAATAATATGCTTTTTATTATGATATGTGTGAACTTATTTTTATTAATCTGTTAATAATGTATGTGATGTCTTGGGTATGGCAACCAGATACACACATACACCTTAGTTCACGAGTTTAGCCAGGGAAGGGGGTTTTAGAATGACATTTAATAAATTCTTTCATTTGCGGTTACATAATAATGTCGATGATTCAGTGCATGTTAAATGTTTGTGGAAGTGTATCGAGTGCACCATCACATCTGATGAAGCGTGGCGAACCACACAGAGGACGAAATTGCGTGTAGTTTGCTTCATACGCGCTGCGAGTATGATGACGCTGGTAATACGCGCGTCAATATCAATATCATTATAAGCAATCAACCACAGTTGCGCATACACAATAAACAATGCGGCAACCTTGGCGCAGGTGCAAAGCAGGCGTTCCTACAGTCATTAGTTGTATTTGCACGTCGTATTTTGGTTCATGATTTGGAAAATTTATTATTGTGCATAATTATGTTTTGAACGATTCTTTGGATTCACCTTTTTAATTTTGGGTAAGCATCTGATAATGTCGAACAATAGACGAGTTTCGAGTTATGGCGCCATCAGTTTTTGTGAGCCTATTTCTAGGTCGCGCAATTTAACTGTTCCCGGCGTTATAATACGCTATCGAGCGTTTACGTAGCGAAATCACCACCACCCCTACGTAGACAAAATTGGAACGTTTTTTACTCTATAACGTACAAGTTTCTACGGTAACGACGGAACTCAAAACTTAATCATGATTTTATGCGGTTATGAACTCGTACACCTTACAATAAATTTACATATCAACACGCCATATTGATAACAAATATTAAACTGTATTGAAAACTTCCACATTGTACGTAAACACTAATAGACGACAAATAAACAACTTACTCGGTGCGTAATTTCTCGGCTGTGTATAACGTTTTCATGGCAACGAGTCCAAGAGTCTCATGTCTCCCAAGAAATAACTCGCCGTATGTTCCACTCGCGATGGGGCTAACTCGAGTTACGGCATCAGCCTCGATTACAATGTCGCCGTGTTTCATGGCTGAACGAAGGGTGGCCATCTTAGATAATTATCGCTGATCCATGAATGGCCTGTTGGTGGAAAAAGCATTGACATTTATTGATAATCAACCAATGACACCGATAACCTCTTCATGACCCGAGCACGCCTATTTTATTTTAAAGAGATCTGAAAATCGAGGAAAAACAAGACTAACAAAGTTAATTCGTGTGCGTTTTTTTCTTCTTCTATTAAAAAAAAAATCTTCAAATGACAATAAGAAAAAAGACAATATATTTGTACGGGTTGGTAAACTCTATTGTTGGGCTCGACAATAAAACAAATGGTTTGGAACCGATGAATAGAAAACCACAAGTGGAATGTATTATTCAAACTCACGCCGTTGCATGAATACGTTTTTATTTCATTCTCAGTATGGTAACCTCGGCATTTTTGATTATTACATCTCGAATTCTTGTATATATACTAAAAACATACAAACAAAGGTAGTAAATATGACTGACATGCAGCAAACCACTTATGATTTGAAGAATATGCTCGCACACAATGATTTCCATTTCAATAAACTCAAATTTGATGTAGTTAATATAGTTTCACCTGGAGATGCTAATTAGACATATTTTCAAAATAAATATTCAATTCTGTTATGACAACATTAATATTTCATTAATATTCCACGAATGCTTTAAAAATATCGCTGTGAAATGTACATGTCTTGTTTCTATCACAGGCTGATCTTTGTGTAGATTCAAATCAATTAGTCCACATGCTTTGCGAAGTCGGGCACCTGTACGACTTCACTAGAATTATAATGGACGATGTCTGCTAGTTCAATAATACAATGTTTTATTTTGTAGTTGTTGTTTAGTGATTTACATCCAAACGTCTATTAATAGTATACAATCTAAAGTACGTTTGTGCAAGCCTTGTACGTAGGCCACGGTACACTGCAGTGAACCGTGTGAGGATTTGAGAGATCTGAGCGAAACGTCGCGACTGCCACTACCCCTGTTACAACAGTGTCGTAAATATTGTGATACAAGTAGAAGTGGCTGGTTCCTCCATTGTTCACAACACACTAAATTACACACGCAAGTAGTCGTTTTAACACGCCGCGTTTGGCACTAGATCGTTCCCTCTACTCTAAAGCACATGGTTGCTAAGGAAGCCATTTCTGTTTACATTCCATATTTCCACGTTACCTTACCTCTGTGAAGCCGACAACAGCACGGTCTCGCCGATTTCAATTTACCGATCACCACAATCACTTTGCCTCAGTGTCCACCGCCAGTGGTTCTTTACAGCTCCTTCACAATCACTTCAGGCCGTTCCCACCGACGTCACATGGCTAGCGTCCAACTCTCGGCATTGTCTGCCTCGTTTAGAAATCCTCAGTGCAACAAAGGCGTTCGCTCTCCTTTCGCTTTTACAGTGTCGTCGGCTATTCGCGATTCGTCGAGGTCAGTCGAGTGTATACGGATCACGTGCTATGTTCACCTAGTACACAAAACATCCGCTGAAAGAAATGAGGTCGCGATTTAAACATACAAAAACACGCCCAACACTAATCTTAACACTGCCAGTTAAAATGGACGTAAACAAAAAAAAAAACGTTGGAGCAGACCATTGATTTACGCTGCTTTAAAAAAAGAGATTGACATTGCAATTGTCTACTATGCGAATTAGAAATAGCTGACATAAAATAAATAATAAATGTGCCCATATATAGCAACAGTTTTTTTGCGCTTATCTTATTTCACGTTGTCGGATCAAATACTAGTTTTACGGCGTGTTGCTATGAAAAAAACAATGCATTTTATGAATAATGTTGATTTGAGGGAAAATAAAATATTCACACCACTTACACTTTTGTGCCATCGTTAGGTTGTATCTATGTATGTACAGGTTTGGATTCGCTGACCTCCATTCAGGTGTGGTTACCTTTTCTGTTGGGCGCCCTCTTGTGACAACATATCTAATGCTCGTTCTATATGTTTTCAATATTCGGCTGGCTCCAAAAAACAAACGGTTAGCGTTATCGACATTTATTCACTGTAATTTACGAATGACCAAGTTCGTACGATACATCAAGCAACATAGGTCAATGTCACACGAACACGAGGATGCACTATCGCGGTACTACGATAACGGAAGTTCCACTTTCAACCATGTGTTCAATCACTCGATGGCTCACACGGTTTTACCATAGACCCTCTACTATGGTTTTACGGAGCTACTTCTTTGGTCAAATATATCGCGTCTTTAACAGGGGGGGGGGGTGCACCACGATTGCAGTCCGTTTGCCATTGACGAATGCGCACTGAATGTGACCTGTACACGACATGACACACACAGTTTTGTCTGGGGATATAGGCTACACATTAGTTTTTACCATAATGTAAATGTTTAATTTCACAAAACATAAAGATTTCAAGTGGCCTCCTTCCTAACCAGAATTAGACCTGATAATGAGAACACAGCCGAATACCAGGTATGTATATCCAAAGTTTGATATACTTTTCTACAGTTATGTATATAATAGTTCATCTTTCTCCGACAATAACATTGACTCCGCCATGTTTTTCAATAAACAAATTGTATATCACGTGATAAATAAAAACAAATATAATTGGCTAATCGCCGATAGTCGGCGACTGGGTGCATACGAACACTTTAAGATCCGACTGTGCAATCTAGCCGTGAGCCAGCCCTAGGTGTGTGTCCGGCAAAAGTATGGTCCTGGCTCCTTGGTATCAGTATCTTCTCCCGATTACCACGAACAAGCGTCTATTTATTCACCCTTAAAACACAATCTTTATATGAGAGGAAGGTAGATTGTAAATGCAAACATTAGAAATTCAGAAATATTTCGCTCACCCAAATCAGCTACATATAAATGAAAATATAAAAAGAAAATATGCATTAATTTCGCAACAAATTGTACCCGGACAGTATAAAGATACCGGCTTTAACCAAGTATGAAGCCACCAGCCTAGTATTTTTGAGAAAATATTGTATTTTAGTAAATAGCGTCAATTGTGTCCGTATTATACCGTTTTTACCATTGGTCCATATAGCGGAGATACGTTATATCTCGTATTGTAGGCTAATGACATAGCTTAACAAAACTAAACATCGTGTATGGGTAAATATATTTCGTTATTCTGAATTAATTTATTGGGTTTTGAAAATTATACTCTAATTATGCACTCTTGTGCTTAAAATAAGCAACAAATATTGTAAAACAAATTTGGATAGTTTTACTCAAAATACGTCACTGTAAAATACAAAATAATGGTGTTTTATGTTACCATAATATTTTTGTTTTTGAAACTGAAAATAATAGATAATATTAAATACATATAAATATAGAGAAGGGGGATCTTCCACGTACACATGTTTCCCTAACATTTTGATCACATTTCATTATATACAGTATACCTGAACTTGAAAACACTGAATTAAGCTTTTGTACTAATGAATTTTCACTTTCATTTCCCTGCAATCATGTTTCAATAAAATCTGATTAAAATAAAATCCTGGGTGACTGGCGTTCTTCTAACAGATTTACACTTGTTTCCAAGGGCAACCCCCTGACAATTCTCATGATAATTCTTCTTTATTTATTTTTTTAGTTATAAACGAAGAATCTTTTTTTCAAAAGAGATGTTTCTACAGTAACCGAACCCGGACTTCTTCGAACATGTAATTGATCGCTACTTATGTCACTACTGACCCCTCCTGAAAAAGTCATAACATAACCTCTTGCATTATCTATTACACATTAATCACACAATATTGATGTTTCCATGGTAACCAAACCAACATCAATACAAAAATGTAGTTGGTTGTTTTCTTGTAATAATAATTTTCGAGAATCCATTCATATTAAATTATCTTCCTGGTGGAGGTAACAAATAAGCACGACGAGCACACCTAAATTACTCTCCTTTTGCTGAATAATCATTATGATGTATATTTCAACCCTATGCTCAAAGTGAGATTAATGACGTTTTCCTGAATAGGCGTTAGAGGGGCGCATATCAGAACAGTGAATAATTCGAACGATCACAGACTCTTCATCATTACGAAGGACTTGCCTCATATGAGTACGGCCTTTACGTACAGTTTTACAAACCACCAAATTGTTCAGTCTTGCAACCATCTTGATTTTTAAATGTATAATGTTCCAGAAACCGTGCGTGTGCACGCTATCTCGCATCATGATAGTTTACGTTCAATTACGGCCGACGAATCGCAATTTTTTTTTTCCTGGACTCGGTAAATACCTATAAAGCGCTCGCTGGGTTAATCTAGCCCACTGCCATTATGCATGATAGGCAAAACTACAACTGTCGCTGTGCGCGTCACTTCAAAACCATGAATAAAGAACGTATAGTAGTGACATTGGTATTTTGATGTGTAATTATATTGATGGCGCCCTCTAGTGACGGAAATAATTTTGTTTTGTTGTTGTTGTTGTCATTTTGAGAAGCAAAACAGCTCGTTGTGAAGGTATCCTACAAACTTCACCAACATATTTAGGCAAATATAACAGGAAGCTGTTGCCCTTTTTTATTTTTATTATGCAACATAAAACAACATTATTAAAGCGGGAGGGTCGTTACCTGCGCACGCGCGGGAATTGAGTCCCAAGCGACGATAACAACACACGCTAAGAACGCAAAAAAGCGGGTAGACGCTTGTTTGTAAACAATGACGCTATGGCCATCTGACGCATGCGCAGGTGACGACTCCCCCGCTTTAACAATCACGCACTCTTTATACATATTGCATCTTTTTACATTATTGAGAGTGACATGTCATGTTTATTTTTCCAACAAAAAAGCACGTAAACACAATCTTACAACACTATGCTTATTGGGGTGGATTCTAAAGGCTAGGATTAGTACAGATATCGTTGTGTTGTGAGGGCGTATTCAAGATTGTGTGGTCTATATCACATTTGCATAAACGATCGCTATGCATAAATTCAGATTACCGTTAGTCTACCATATTGTGATTGAGAATAAAGATAATTTTTGGAGCAATTGCTATATTTAAGGGTTGGGGATGCATTGGTAACATAATTTTAAATTTGAGTCAATTTCATCACCAGTGACAAATAATCCAAGAAATGGATAGAAAAAAATGTATGTGCGCTCAGAAGTTGAGGTTGGCATAATTCAAAAAACATTGCGTAAAACCATTATATCTCGAAATGCAAGCCTATCTTGTGATAGTCATAATGTCAAAAGGTCAATCTGCTTGCACGAACCAATCAGATTGTCGGGATTTTTATGACATAATATGGACCTATGGAAAATTAATATACAGCTTTATTTATTACACTGAGTTGCCCTGATATATTGGATTGTAGTCTTTGTGGCAATCAATTCGATTGGGTGGGGTGGGCGATACAGGCCACTGATTGTCTGGTGTATACTTCAGGATATGTGTTGTATCGACGGATCTAGTTCCAAGCACCCGGCAGTGAAGACGGATATCGAACACAGGGTGGGCCGGGATATGAAATACGTGCTTATTCTGTTAAACTTGTAAAACAAAATTCTCACAGGGAACTTGGTATTTCTGATTTAATGTGGATATTTAGCCTTTTTCCCCCACATTGTCAATACGGTCAATATTGCATAATTTTTCGAGCATTGTAGTTGCCAATTTTCTGGAACAAATTTCTCAGTTGATCTCTTATATCTGGGGGACTGTGTTTTTTGCGCAATTTTCGCGATATAAACCAGTCTAATAGGTGTTTTGTTGACCCAGTTTGTTTTTCTATGAATTGTATATTGTTATCATTTAAATTCATTGCTTTGGCTAGTCGTTTCCGGTCAGGCAGTGTGGTGTCTAATAAATTACACAATCCCCTGAAAACGTTCCTTGGAAGTACCCTAGTTGAAGTTATGGCTGGGTTAATATCAGGTCGAGTCTCTTCAAAAGACACATTTACATCATCGGTATTGTCCTGAAATAAACAAACACAGCCGTTAGTCACTTTTTGAAGCTCCGTCCATTTCATGTAAATAAAAGAATAAACAATACAACAGTTTTGCAGATACACATTCTGACGAGCTTGTTTCGTTACGCCAAGGTCACGCTATTGCCACATCTATTTTCATTTTTTTTTAGTTGAAGAGACAATTTTAATAGTTTGCATTTTTTTCGTTTTCTATGGAGTGCATAAAATGATATCCGTAGTATGAAATACAAAAACAAAACAAAAAAAACAATGCATTAAGCGCGTGTTCTTTTAAATTCATATACGTTATATTAATTCTCTGAGCATGCGCAATTACGTTGTTTCTTATCAAATAAATACGACATTGTGTACAGCATCTTTAGTTTACGTTAAATAAATGCTCAGTAAATATAACAGCATGCACTATCGAGCAAAATAATCCATAAAATGCCTGACGTATTCCTACCTCAGTATTGAAAATCCACGGTTGTCTGTGCTTCACGCGCGCCACTTCTTTCTGTCGCAGTGCCACAGTAGCTCTCAGCTCATTGCCTTCGGCTGTTGTTCTTTCAACATTAAATCTATAAGTTGAAAAACGTCCAATTGTTCCACCTTGGTCCCACAGATCCTTACCATAAAATATCTGCACAAAAACACAACGACATTGCCATGATACTGAAAACTTGCTTTCAAACCTGAATAAGAGATCACACATTAGAAATCATAGGGGTGGGGAGAGCATGACCTGTGTATTTTTTTCGCGGTGTTTTCTCTGAACATTTGTTTTGTGCCAACATTCTACAGCGTAGCGAGAAAAAACAATGTCAGTGAACTAATGCGTTTACATTTCGAACACGTACACATTGTACTCTATGCCACATACTGTTGGGGAGTAAATGTAGGGTGTAGCAGTTAACTCCCCGGGGTAGGATTCGGGAAGACTATACCGGAACAGAACCAGACAGATCAGTTGTATACAAAAAACACAGTGGTGGTTTATTGCCAGATAGACTGATATAGTAAGTAGTAACAACAGATGAACACTGGTGAAATACACAAATTCTGAGTATATATACTCTCTGAACGAGCGTGATAGAAAACACAACTCTATAAAGTAGTAATCGTAACGCAAATATAAATTGGCGGGAATGTGTACGATAGGTCAATAACATCTCGCCTGTGATAGGCTAAAATTAAAACAATCTGATTGGCTGAGAGATTTATCTCAGAATCCGAGACGTAACGTTACATGACTGCTTCTCTAAATTCTCCGCGCCTCAAAAAATAAAAACATATGAAAATGTATGTCTACTACATTATCAATGAAATCATGTACCTCGAACAATAATAACGGTATTGGATAAAAGATTCAAGTAAATAAAGTGTCCACGGAAGGCATTTCAGCCGACTGTCCATATTTATTTTTTGAATATTACGATTAAAAACATAATAATGAAAATGAAATTGAAATTTCGAAAGTCACATTAAATCAGCAATTCTTATTCGGGCTGCCACGGCAGAATCCCTGGTTGGACGCTTAGGAATAGTGTCACCAGTCATCTGGGTGGTGGTGACATCTTTGTCAGCGGTTAGTCCAATATTTTGTATTGTCTCTGCAGGTAATCCAACATCTGATTGATTATTACTTTCAGGCGACGTTAATTCCTTGGAAACAACTTCTAACGGATACAATTTATGTATCGGCCGATTGGTAGGTCCGTTAGCTGTATTTAACTCAGCGGATCTCACAAGTTGGTCGTTGCCGTAAACTAATTTAGTTACGGTGCCAAGATGCCATTTCTGGCGTTTATCCACATCACTGTGGATTATCACAACATCTCCAACTTTTATTGTATTCCCTTTACTTCCTGTAGTTGGGTGTCTCTCTCGAAGGGCAGTCAAATATTCGGTCGACCATCTTCGCCAAAATTGAGCATGTAATCTTGACAAGTGGACATAACGATTATTCATTTCACGGTGAAAGCAGGGACAATGTTCACTCGGTAACTCGGCAACGGTGCCTGAACTGGGTTTGCGTACGGTTTCCCTGTAACTTTATTGCATTTCACACACTTGTGAATGACGTTACGCACAATAATCCGTATTTTAGGTATCCAATATTTCTGTCGTATATGCGTCACTGTAGATTGAACTCCTTCATGACACATCAGATTGTGTGCTTTCCAAATGATCAAGTCCGTTAGTTTGTGATGCGAGGGTATTAATGCTGGAAATTTCGTCACAAAATCTAATGCAGCATTATGGATTCTACTCCCACAGCGGAGTATATCATCTTCGTCCACGAACAAATTCAGTTGTTGAACGATGGGAGCACATCGAGTTAAATTAAATTTAACGGATTGGATTGTATCGCCGTAGTATTGACGTTGAATATGTTTGACCCACATATTTTCAGCGCGGTTCAGTTCATCAGCGGTTATCATTCCAGTGTTTATATCGTTAGATTTAATCCGGTTGATAAAACGTAGCACATAGCTGGTCACACGTAATAATTTGTCCAAATCGTTATATCTGGAAATATCCATAATACGATGAATTCCCCGATCAGTAGGATTAGTAACAGCACACGATTGATTATCAATAGTATTTTCCCGTGCTGGAGTAGTGATAATTCCAACATCGTGGGCAGGTAGTTCATTGACCCCACCTCTCGTGCGTGGGTTAATTAGATCAGTTTCATTTGGCTCAATCGCAGAATGCAATACATTTGCATCAAAGGCAGGACAACTCGGCCAATCGCTTGTTGTTGGTAGCCATTTTGGGCCTTTCCACCACAAATCAGAATTTTCCAGGTTTTCGTAGGTAATCCCTCTGGTTAGTAAGTCAGCGGGATTTTCTTCGGTGGGACAATATTTCCTAGTAGACTGAAATTCACAAATTTCATCCACACGATTTTTCACGAAGATCGGCAGTTTCTTGTCACTATTTAACCAGTGAAGCGTGATTTGGCTGTCTGACCACAAATAGAAATTAGTAATGTTATACGTGTCAGATAGCGCATCTTTGACATATTTACTGAGACGTGTAGCAATCAATGTTGCCATAAGTTCCAATCTTGGTAGCGTAGTTTCGGTCATTGGCGCGATTCTGGTTTTCGCCATCACAAAAGAAGTTTGTTGTGCACATCTTAGGTAGATCACCGCACCATATGCTTTGGGACTGGCGTCGGCGAAAGCGTGTAATTCGAACTCGGCATCAGGATTGACTTCAGGGAAATATTGACGTTTCACCTGAATATTTCTTGCATCGTTTAGATCCTCAGCAATATGCATCCACATCGAACATAGGTCCGAGTTAAGCGGTTCGTCCCAGCCTAGTTCGAGTTTCCATAACAACTGTATGAATAACCGGGCTTTAACGTGGACTGGAGTTAGGTAACCAATCGGGTCGTATAACGTGGAAGTGAAACTGACAACGTCGCGTTTCGTAATTAGATCAGTTAATAGCGGTACATTATTAACTTTGGGGTAGGTCAACTTATCCGATTTTGTCGACCATCGCATTCCCAAAACAGACACAGTTTCGGCGGGCTCATTGAGGTTGTCGCGTTTGGAAAGTTCGTTCAATTGTTCACAATTAGAAGACCACGCCCTGAGTTTAAATCCGCTCGTCGTCATTAGCTTGTTGGCTTCTTCATAGTATTTTATGGCATTTTCCGTAGTATCAACACCATCGATCACATTATCAACATAAATATTGTTCTTTAATGTTTTGGCTGTAGAAAGTGTGTTGTTGGCGTCTAAATGCGTTTTTATAACCGCATTTAAGATAAACGGCGAGCAAACAGCGCCAAACAATACTGTTTTAAATTGTAATGTTATGAATTTACCTTCTGGGTCAGACGCGTCTAACAGCCACAGAAATTTCGTGAATTTCCTCTCGTCTTCTTCCAATCTAACATTCAGAAAGGCCTTTTCAATGTCACTCGTTAATGCAATGTTATTTGAGCGAAATCGTAGTAGAATGGCTGGTAGGTCATTTATCAACGATGGGCCGGTTTGTAGACAGTCATTCAAGCTCGGAAAGCTAGCACCCTGACTACAACTGCAGTCATACACAATTCTAATGGGTGTAGTTGCCGAGTCCTTCTTTATCGCTCTATGCGGTAAATAGTGTCCGATTCTTGTATCGTCTTCGTTAACTTCTTCGATGAAATCACGACGTCGTTGCTCGGCGATGATGTCATCATACTTTTTGATTACATCGGGTGTTAGTCGGCGAATCATGTTACGTGTACGGTTCACAGTAACACTATAGTTCGTCGGCAGTGGTGGGTGATCCTCTTTCCATGGTAGTCGTGCGACGTATTTTCCTTGGTCGACCCTCAGATGCGTGTCTTTATACGATTCGTAGCTCATACGTTTGTCAGTTTCCGGACTTTCTTTAATTCCAATTAGTTCCAAGTCCCACACATTTTGGACTTTTGCGTCGTCGCCTCGGCGAGTATATTGAATATCCACGTTATCAACAATTTCGCGGCCATTTTCCGTTACAATAGTATTCTTGGTAACATAATTGTCCGGAGTAGAAATCACGTGAAGCATACGTACATTAGGATCCACTGTATTAGTAGTTCCAGAGGGCCCGGAGAGCAAATATCCAAATTTGGAGGATACGGCGGTTGGACCGACCATACCAGAAATTACTTGAGATCCAACGTAATTCCAATATTGATCAGCCCCTATTAATATATCAATAGGAAGTTTCTCATCATCAGAAACTGGATGAGCGAAATGTAATCCCTTCAAATGGCTCATGTTATGAATTTCCTGGGAAATGTGATTAGTCAAGTCCGAAGATATTTCAGGTATAATCATTGCGTCGATCGTCGAGGTATTTCCATTCAATTCATGTGCGGTTAACTCAGTGAATGCCATGGCGCGTACATTGGACGTTTTGTCGCCAAATGTTGATAGTTTGATGTGCTCGCGGCGTGTCGTTTTCGCGGACAACTCTCGGGCAAATTTCTCTGTTGTGAATGTCATATTTGCCCCTTCATCGAAAAGAACAACAGCGCGTATAGGATTTCCGTTCCCGGCTGATATCGGCACAAGCGCGGTTTTCAACAGCACGGGTCCGATGGCGGTTTTCTTATTTAGCAAAGGGTTAGCTTTGGTCAGGGACACGGTGATTTCAGAAGTAGTAGTTGACGATGTAGATGACCGTTCAGGCTTGTTCGCGTCGTAGTGTAGAGCGGTATGATGGCGTTTCTTGCAGACGCGACACGAGTATTTCGATTTGCACTCAGAAACTCTGTGCTTACCGAAACAATTGAAGCAAAGTCGATCTTTCTTAACAATGTCCAGTCTCTTACGTGTATCAGTAATTATCGTACAGTTCGATGCGAAGTGCGTACCCTTGCAAAAGGGACAAGTTTGCGGTCTCTTTTTCGTTGACTGTGCTGTTGTGTGAAACGCAGCGGTTAATTCCGGCTGTAATGTATCATTCATGGTGAATAAACCGTCTATTGGCTTACCGGCTTGCAGTGTGTCTATTTCACGTAGAATTGCTTTGCGTAGGTCAGGTAAGGTCCAGGCTGAACTACCATGATCTCTGGCAATCTGTTTGCGTATGCTTGGAGGTAGTTTCTCTCTTATCATAGGAACTAAAAGTTCGCCATAGGTAAGCTCATCCTTCCCTAACGATTGTAGTCCTCGGACGTGACTCTCGAGTGAGTCATAGAAGTGTCTCAAACTGTTCGCGTCATCCACGGGTTTACTTAGATTCCATAACGCAGTCATATGGGCGTCAATAATTTGATGCTTTTGTCCGTATCTTTCCTCTAGTAGCTCGATTGCGTGTGAGTAGTTAGCATCCGTCAGCGTCAAACCGCCGACAGTTCTTGCAGCTTCATCTTTCAACATACTTCGTAAATAAACAAACTTTTGAATGTTATCTAAGGTAGTGTCAGAGTGAATGGATGACTTGAAGATATCAAAGAAACTTGCCCATTCTAAAACATTACCGGAAAAGGTTTGTAATTCGATCTTTGGTAGCGCGACTGTTTTCCGCGTTGGATGTGGTTGAGTGTTACTGCTGTTTGTTGTCTCAGGCGTCGTCTTCAGTCTGTTCTTTCTCACAAACATGGCGATATTGTGATTGCGTTCATATATATCAGCTTGATAGTCACCGGACGTTTCGTTTTCCGCATCAAAGTCTTCGTCTGAGGTGAGATCTAAAATGTTAACTTCTAGGTCGGCAAGTAGATGGAACTTACTTGTAAGTTGATCATTAAGCCCTTCCAGCGTGTCGAGCGTGGCCTGTTTATCGGCGCTGTCTTCTTCGTACTTGGCCATGAGAGCATCGGCTTTGTTGAATAGTCTGGTCATCTGTGAGCGTTGACCTCGACGCGATCTTTTTAGTTTCTGTAACGCTGCAGCTTGTTGATCACCATTGGCGTTTTCTCCTTGCCCGGCGGGTTGTTCTGACTCCGGCATCTTGCTTGTAGATCCTGGTCTCGGCACCAAAATGTTGGGGAGTAAATGTAGGGTGTAGCAGTTAACTCCCCGGGGTAGGATTCGGGAAGACTATACCGGAACAGAACCAGACAGATCAGTTGTATACAAAAAACACAGTGGTGGTTTATTGCCAGATAGACTGATATAGTAAGTAGTAACAACAGATGAACACTGGTGAAATACACAAATTCTGAGTATATATACTCTCTGAACGAGCGTGATAGAAAACACAACTCTATAAAGTAGTAATCGTAACGCAAATATAAATTGGCGGGAATGTGTACGATAGGTCAATAACATCTCGCCTGTGATAGGCTAAAATTAAAACAATCTGATTGGCTGAGAGATTTATCTCAGAATCCGAGACGTAACGTTACATGACTGCTTCTCTAAACATACTCAGGGTGTATTCATACCGAATTTCGCTTGTGAAATATACGGCCACAAGATCTTACCACCTACCCGCCAATTTCAGGACGAGGCCATGGGGTTCTGTCATTGTAGAATACATAGATACCTGCTTCACAAGCTGTTCCTCTGGTTTCCAGTTATTAGATGTCCCATCAATTTTACATTGTAGATCACCGTCGGTTCTCGATATAACAGTGCTACTAGAAGCACACAGCTTTCCTCCGAACTTGCATCGTTCAATCCATTCCACTCGCTTCAATTCAAGTACATACAAATATAGAATAATAAGTTGTTGCACATTAACAGTAGTGTAGTTGATAGAGTCCAACCAATAAAAGTTTAGCCCGCGGGGCACTTGAGGGACAGTGGTATGCTGTAACACAAAACGCATTTCAATATGCGTGGTTTTCAAACAGATAGCCGCGTCCATATGTACACACGGTGTTCAAGGAAACAAAACAAAACAAAACAAAACAAAACAAAACAAAACAAAACAAAACAAAACAAAACAAAACAAAACAAAACAAAACAAAACAAAACAAAACAAAACAAAACAAAACATAAGGGTATATTTTTTTCACAATAATTAGATACCAACAGAAAAGGGTTATTTTTCAATCGCATTTTCGTAATTTTATTTGTGAATCTCCCGAGCGAGCTGAAAAATGGGTGCCCATGCTCCAATTCGAATGTCCCGGGGAGCTTAGCCTGATCAGCAGTATACAGTATACACATTGACTGAAGGCTTTTCAATGCTTTTCTTTTATTTCTATTTATATTACAGCCATGGTTTCTAGTTCTCAAAACATCGTAATATAAGGCGGTCGCCAGAACGCTATTTGCTTTTTTATAATGCAATTACAATTTCAAAACGCAGAACGTTGCATTCCACTGTATACAACCCTATGGTGATTACTGAATTGTCATGGATATTCAACTGTATTCAGAAATTTTGTGATAAAAAGGTTAATCATCTTATTTATTATTTAAGGTATCGTTTACAATATGATCCATTGATGCATTCAAATGCTGTGCGTCTCTGTGTTGCCGGGCAATGAAAATAACGCGACGCCATGTTTGTTACTGCTACGCGCATGTGTAAAGAAATGAGAGAATACCTGTTCTTGCCCTGGAATGTCGTCGCATACTTGTAGCCTAAATTCAGTCAAGTATTTATCGTCTTCCCTTTTTTCCCCGGGTGAGTAGAACGTGAGAAGAAGGACACGCTTAGTTTGAATCTCAGAAGTTGGGTCCTTTCGCTCTGCAACGACCTTGAACACTCCAGCTTTATCTACGAAGACATCAACGTCATGTTCGTTTACGATCAGTTCTAGATCATCCCTCTCCAACACTTTCCACGTGCCTCCACCGTCGTTGTTTTGTTCAACTACAGCCAAACGGAGATCATATTCAGAAGGGTTGTAAGTGGAAAGTGGCAGTGTTAACAGCACAGGCTCTGTAATCGGGTTTTCAGATCCTAAAATAACTATGGGAGAAACAGTTGACGTGTTCTCATCTTCGGCACGGTAGAGATCGCAGTCGAGTGCAACATACACATCCCCAGACTTCCCGGTACATTCGTCACGTTGTGGTATGAACGCGCTAACTCCAGTGCCTTTCACACTGAGAAATGCACCATCGTCCTTCACGCGAGCTAATGTCATTAACGCGAGTTCCAAATTTTTTTCGTGAGCTTCTTCTTTCTTTGCCCAGTCTCTTAATATCTTGAGACGTTTTTTAAATTGGTCCTGTAATATGTCTGTAAACGATAACAATTATTGATAACTTCTGACTGGATAAATAAATGAGGAAAATGGAACAATGTTGTTAACCACAGGAAAAGATAGGGTAACGAATATAAGACGTCTTTGAAGGAAATGAGTTTATTTTGTCGGGAAGCCAAATATGTTTTCTTCCGCCAGATAGATCTTTAATCTGAGACCACATATCCGAATGTGCCACACTGTTTAAAACCTCCGTGTAACACCAATATGTATAATAAAAAAAGAAAAATAACTTGAAATTCAAAATACACGAAGTGCGATTTAGAAAAAAAAAAATATTATTTATATATTCCGAAGCATGTTAATTATAGTATTTAATGTTTTAGTAAATTATATTGTACAAACCGTCAGTAAGTATTTGTGCAGGGATTTCTGGTATCCCTGGTACAGGCTGTGGTGGTGGCGGCTGAATCGGCCTACGTGAGCTTTTTTTAGGCAACTTTTCTACCAATAGTTCGAGTTTCTCGATACCGTATGCAACACTGCTCACAATACCACCACTCTTTCCTCGTACTTTTCTTGAATACAGCTGGACCCTCGAATGGATTTCTGCACCGCCCTTTTTCTTCATCGGGATATTCAATTTCCATTTATTTTCCAGATACCCTAGGCTAATTAAGCGACTGCGTACTTTTGATAACTCGTTTGTAAGACGAGAGTGTATTGCTTCAAAACGGTACAATGAATTCAAATATTTTTTTATTTTAGGCGCCATATTTGTATTGCACTGACGAGTTTGATTTTGTAGAAGTAACTGACGAGCGAATCGTACTTGATTGATGTGCGCCACACGTTTTTGTACAATATTGGGGTATAGCTCAAGGATGTAATTCATCGCCGAAAAAAACTCAGCGAAAGGAAACGTGTCCCAGGCTTGTTTTATCTCGTTTAACTTATTCATCTTGGTCTTTGAGTTAGTAAAAAATCAACCAATTCCTGTAACCAAGAATAATCATACACAAGATCAGTATGGACCATAAACCGTAGGATCAGATCCTACATGAATTGAACTCAAAAAATGGTTGATCTGTACCCTGTGTTACTCAGACTGTGCCATCATAAATGGGGAGCTCAACACCACCGACTCATACACTGTAAATCTTGAAAGCAGTTTCCTGTTTTTCATTAAAACACACCGTTTTAACTGAAAACACACTATAGTGTTTTAATATTTCTATAAAAGATATTAAAACACTTTTTGGTGAAAATTAAGCACATTGTAAACACGCACAAATACACTTCTTCAAATAAAACGCTGAGTGTTTTAAAGGGGCATGGATGTGTCATTGTTTATTGATAGGACATTTATGGGATAGTGCATCCAACTTTATGCAAGTAGTATTACCAAAATTGAGTGAAAAGTGTGGAGACTCATAAGTAAACATTATGGTATATATGCCAACCAGACAATGACCGAAAGTGACGTAATTCAACGCATAATGAGATAAGTCATGACATTACCTTCAGCAAAACAAGTTTATGTCAAGCACCAGGTTGTGGAAGATTTTATTGGATGTATGCTTTTAATATATGGTCTTAGTACCTTGGTCTAAGAACAACTAGAAATCGAGACACGTAGTGAATTAAGTACCTCGTGGCCTAACGAATTCTGATACTCCGCATATGGTGAACGGTAGTTGTAGTTGTAGTTCCAATTTCACATGTGATTGAAACATTTTTCTCGCAAAAAAACACTACAGAAATCAAAATCACCAACTATTTTAAATGTTTCGCAATGCATAAGGCACATTTGTGTTCAAGAAATTAACTAAAACACTTTTCGTTTAAACTGTTTTTAATTGAGGCACTTCAAAAAACACAAATGCAATGTTTCAAGGTAAAATACCTGACTATGCATGTTTCATAAGCGTTTATGTAGAAAACATGTACAACTGCCCATAAGAGTAACTAAAATACTTTTTTTTTCAAACTGTTTTAATTTGAGGCACTTCAAAAAACAAACACGCATTCAACGTTCCAAGGTACCACACCCAACTATGCATGTTTGATAAGTGTTTATGTATACGACATCTACAGAAGTTTATAAGAGTAACTAAAACATTTTTCTTCCAAACCGTTCATTTTGAATCACCTCACAAAACTAATACACATGCAATGTTTCAACCAAAAACACCGGACTATATAAGTATTCATATACTGTAACAGGACACTTTGGTATGTCGTCTACGGTATGCATCTATAATAGACACAATGCTTATTATCGACTGTATGCACATATTTACAGGAAAAAATGCTCACATACGTCACCATTGGCAGCAGACATACTGTATATTTAGTGATGTATTTATTTGTTTTAGTATTTTCAATAATAACAAATTGTATATATACATGTAATTTGCGAAGGTACCACATACCTTGACAAGTTTAATAACCAATGGAATTAAACATGCACGGTATTGGATGACGCAGCGCTAGACTGGCGTTAATTCCCTGTGATCTAATCATTAGATTCATTTTCTTCATAGCTATTATTCTATTGGCGGAGCCTCTGTGTTGAATCGCAATATGGTGATTACCACACACCTGTGCAAATTTGAGTCTAATTCAAATGAGCTCCCCTAAGTCTCTAATAATAAATACAATATGAAAACAAATATTAAACTATAATTTAGTTCGCTACCTCTTTGCAAACATTTTGAGATACCTTTCGTAAACGACGGTGTTCACGATGAACACTATTATATGTTGCGTGTTTAAGCAACTTGTATGTCGTGCGCACACTCATTCATGATTGAATTATACTATCGGGAGTGTGAGGACAGCTAGCATATTCGTTAAAGAAGCAACAACAACTTGGACCGTATGATGCTCTGTTAAAGTTTCTGGGAAAGGGTACCGGAAGTTATCTTAAACAATCCTGAAGGTATGGTGATATGGTTACTCCGTTACGAAACGTGTGAAAAGTGTAAATGATAGAGCCAGTGTCGGTAGTTATGTACTGTATTGATATTTGCAGCGACCTCAATTCATTCCATTATGTGCAGGATAACTGATTAAACTCAATTAAACCCAGAGACATAATCTGAGTTACCAAATAAAATCATAGAAATGTTACACAGAATTTAACAGGAAAATGCAATTCAGTGTGTGTTAATGGTGTGTGGTCAGATTACAAGCGCGTTTATAACAACAGTAATATTTCACATCGCGTATTTCTGATTCGAATATCGCATTGTAGCAATTAAATTAAACATTACACACTGAATTTCATACTTTTCAGATTTTAAGAGAAAAAGATCGAAGAAGACAAGTTGATATTTGCTAATATTTAGAATTAATTTTGTCCTGTTAATATAGTGTGAAATGCCATATACCAAACTTCCCGTTTTAGGAGGTGATTTTAAAAGTGGTGAAAATAAGCAATCAAACCATTTGACGAATGGAAAAGTGAAACATGAATGAAATAGAATTATAGATGTAGTGCATATACACTGAATCGAGGATTGAGGGTGAATAGGATCGCAATAAATGATATTAATGATTTTTTTTTGTTCCAAAGTTTTTTGCCCGGAATTTAATGTTCCCCGAAAGACTGTATTCGACACAACAATATCACATGAGAACAGATTGGGCACTTTCAGTTCTGTCAGTGAGGAAGGGGGTTTACAGATGGGAATGCTGAATTGTTCGAGTTACGGACATTGAATTACGAAAACATCGAGTTACAAAAATGACCACGCCCATATTTCAGAAACCTCGCCCACTTTTACTAAACCACACACAAATTGTAACTCGATGTCGAATCAACAATTAATATATTTTTATTTTTGTTGAACGTCTACATTTAGTAACTTGAACTTTACCAGTAATTAACAGTTGACCAAACTTCGAGTTACAGGAAATATACATCTTTAAACGAAATAAAGCATCTACTAGTATATTGCCGGTAACTCGAAATCCGGTTAACTGTTATTTAAAGTTCCAGTCATTTAAAGCGGACGTTCAACAAAAATAAAAATATGTGTTGCCCGTAACTGGAAGTTCTGTTACTAGTAATTGTTATTCGACATCGAGTTATAATTTAGGTGTAGTTTAGCAAAAGTGGGCGCGGTCACCTTTGTACCATTTTTTGATGTTTTAAGTAACTCAACGTCCGCAACTCGAACAATTCAGCACACCTAATGCGTTTAATTATAAAATACTTGAAGAGATTTTAAAGTGGCAACAAAAATACCTAGACTGACAGTGTAACCATTATAGATCATCAGCGCTTTCATTCACTGCTTTCTTAAAAGCAGACCTGGACCACTCTCTTTCATGACCGTGGGAGCATCGAACCATTAAAAAGTTTTCGTCGATTTCAAATCCCACATGAGGTTAAAAAATAACAAGGAGTCCCCTGTAAGGTAGGCTGTGGAGTGTTTTTAAATTTCGTGTAAACAAACAATGTATTTTACACGTGTTGTATACGACGCTATAAGTCCACGTAGAACATAGAACACCACGCGGCGCCGCAATCAGCGCCTATTGAGGTAAGTGGATATTAAAACATGGAATGGTTATATCACTCATTTTTTACCAGTACATAAGGTATATTAGGCTTTTTTGAGGATTGCAATATACATCTTTGTTTCTATTGATTTAATATTTGTACATGTCCCCATTCGAATGTCACATTTACTTCCGCAATGTGCTACACATTGTATACCACACATTGCTACACGTTGTATGCCACACGGTGCTACACATTGTATACCACACGGTGCTACACATTGTATACCACACGGTGCTACACATTGTATACCACACGGTGCTACACATTGTTTACCGCACGGTGCTATACATTGTATACCACACGGTGCTACACATTGTATACCAAATGGTGCTACACATTGTATACCACACATTGCTACACATTGTATACCACACGGTGCTACACATTGTATACCACACGGTGCTACACATTGTTTACCGCACGGTGCTATACATTGTATACCACACGGTGCTACACATTGTATACCAAATGGTGCTACACATTGTATACCACACATTGCTACACATTGTATACCACACGGTGCTACACATTGTATACCACACGGTGCTACACATTGTTTACCGCACGGTGCTACACATTGTATACCACACATTGCTACACATTGTATACCACACGGTGAGAGAATACCTGTTCTTGCCCTGGAATGTCGTCGCATACTTGTAGCCTAAATTCAGTCAAGTATTTATCGTCTTCCCTTTTTTCCCCGGGTGAGTAGAACGTGAGAAGAAGGACACGCTTAGTTTGAATCTCAGAAGTTGGGTCCTTTCGCTCTGCAACGACCTTGAACACTCCAGCTTTATCTACGAAGACATCAACGTCATGTTCGTTTACGATCAGTTCTAGATCATCCCTCTCCAACACTTTCCACGTGCCTCCACCGTCGTTGTTTTGTTCAACTACAGCCAAACGGAGATCATATTCAGAAGGGTTGTAAGTGGAAAGTGGCAGTGTTAACAGCACAGGCTCTGTAATCGGGTTTTCAGATCCTAAAATAACTATGGGAGAAACAGTTGACGTGTTCTCATCTTCGGCACGGTAGAGATCGCAGTCGAGTGCAACATACACATCCCCAGACTTCCCGGTACATTCGTCACGTTGTGGTATGAACGCGCTAACTCCAGTGCCTTTCACACTGAGAAATGCACCATCGTCCTTCACGCGAGCTAATGTCATTAACGCGAGTTCCAAATTTTTTTCGTGAGCTTCTTCTTTCTTTGCCCAGTCTCTTAATATCTTGAGACGTTTTTTAAATTGGTCCTGTAATATGTCTGTAAACGATAACAATTATTGATAACTTCTGACTGGATAAATAAATGAGGAAAATGGAACAATGTTGTTAACCACAGGAAAAGATAGGGTAACGAATATAAGACGTCTTTGAAGGAAATGAGTTTATTTTGTCGGGAAGCCAAATATGTTTTCTTCCGCCAGATAGATCTTTAATCTGAGACCACATATCCGAATGTGCCACACTGTTTAAAACCTCCGTGTAACACCAATATGTATAATAAAAAAAGAAAAATAACTTGAAATTCAAAATACACGAAGTGCGATTTAGAAAAAAAAAAATATTATTTATATATTCCGAAGCATGTTAATTATAGTATTTAATGTTTTAGTAAATTATATTGTACAAACCGTCAGTAAGTATTTGTGCAGGGATTTCTGGTATCCCTGGTACAGGCTGTGGTGGTGGCGGCTGAATCGGCCTACGTGAGCTTTTTTTAGGCAACTTTTCTACCAATAGTTCGAGTTTCTCGATACCGTATGCAACACTGCTCACAATACCACCACTCTTTCCTCGTACTTTTCTTGAATACAGCTGGACCCTCGAATGGATTTCTGCACCGCCCTTTTTCTTCATCGGGATATTCAATTTCCATTTATTTTCCAGATACCCTAGGCTAATTAAGCGACTGCGTACTTTTGATAACTCGTTTGTAAGACGAGAGTGTATTGCTTCAAAACGGTACAATGAATTCAAATATTTTTTTATTTTAGGCGCCATATTTGTATTGCACTGACGAGTTTGATTTTGTAGAAGTAACTGACGAGCGAATCGTACTTGATTGATGTGCGCCACACGTTTTTGTACAATATTGGGGTATAGCTCAAGGATGTAATTCATCGCCGAAAAAAACTCAGCGAAAGGAAACGTGTCCCAGGCTTGTTTTATCTCGTTTAACTTATTCATCTTGGTCTTTGAGTTAGTAAAAAATCAACCAATTCCTGTAACCAAGAATAATCATACACAAGATCAGTATGGACCATAAACCGCAGGATCAGATCCTACATGAATTGAACTCAAAAAATGGTTGATCTGTACCCTGTGTTACTCAGACTGTGCCATCATAAATGGGGAGCTCAACACCACCGACTCATACACTGTAAATCTTGAAAGCAGTTTCCTGTTTTTCATTAAAACACACCGTTTTAACTGAAAACACACTATAGTGTTTTAATATTTCTATAAAAGATATTAAAACACTTTTTGGTGAAAATTAAGCACATTGTAAACACGCACAAATACACTTCTTCAAATAAAACGCTGAGTGTTTTAAAGGGGCATGGATGTGTCATTGTTTATTGATAGGACATTTATGGGATAGTGCATCCAACTTTATGCAAGTAGTATTACCAAAATTGAGTGAAAAGTGTGGAGACTCATAAGTAAACATTATGGTATATATGCCAACCAGACAATGACCGAAAGTGACGTAATTCAACGCATAATGAGATAAGTCATGACATTACCTTCAGCAAAACAAGTTTATGTCAAGCACCAGGTTGTGGAAGATTTTATTGGATGTATGCTTTTAATATATGGTCTTAGTACCTTGGTCTAAGAACAACTAGAAATCGAGACACGTAGTGAATTAAGTACCTCGTGGCCTAACGAATTCTGATACTCCGCATATGGTGAACGGTAGTTGTAGTTGTAGTTCCAATTTCACATGTGATTGAAACATTTTTCTCGCAAAAAAACACTACAGAAATCAAAATCACCAACTATTTTAAATGTTTCGCAATGCATAAGGCACATTTGTGTTCAAGAAATTAACTAAAACACTTTTCGTTTAAACTGTTTTTAATTGAGGCACTTCAAAAAACACAAATGCAATGTTTCAAGGTAAAATACCTGACTATGCATGTTTCATAAGCGTTTATGTAGAAAACATGTACAACTGCCCATAAGAGTAACTAAAATACTTTTTTTTTCAAACTGTTTTAATTTGAGGCACTTCAAAAAACAAACACGCATTCAACGTTCCAAGGTACCACACCCAACTATGCATGTTTGATAAGTGTTTATGTATACGACATCTACAGAAGTTTATAAGAGTAACTAAAACATTTTTCTTCCAAACCGTTCATTTTGAATCACCTCACAAAACTAATACACATGCAATGTTTCAACCAAAAACACCGGACTATATAAGTATTCATATACTGTAACAGGACACTTTGGTATGTCGTCTACGGTATGCATCTATAATAGACACAATGCTTATTATCGACTGTATGCACATATTTACAGGAAAAAATGCTCACATACGTCACCATTGGCAGCAGACATACTGTATATTTAGTGATGTATTTATTTGTTTTAGTATTTTCAATAATAACAAATTGTATATATACATGTAATTTGCGAAGGTACCACATACCTTGACAAGTTTAATAACCAATGGAATTAAACATGCACGGTATTGGATGACGCAGCGCTAGACTGGCGTTAATTCCCTGTGATCTAATCATTAGATTCATTTTCTTCATAGCTATTATTCTATTGGCGGAGCCTCTGTGTTGAATCGCAATATGGTGATTACCACACACCTGTGCAAATTTGAGTCTAATTCAAATGAGCTCCCCTAAGTCTCTAATAATAAATACAATATGAAAACAAATATTAAACTATAATTTAGTTCGCTACCTCTTTGCAAACATTTTGAGATACCTTTCGTAAACGACGGTGTTCACGATGAACACTATTATATGTTGCGTGTTTAAGCAACTTGTATGTCGTGCGCACACTCATTCATGATTGAATTATACTATCGGGAGTGTGAGGACAGCTAGCATATTCGTTAAAGAAGCAACAACAACTTGGACCGTATGATGCTCTGTTAAAGTTTCTGGGAAAGGGTACCGGAAGTTATCTTAAACAATCCTGAAGGTATGGTGATATGGTTACTCCGTTACGAAACGTGTGAAAAGTGTAAATGATAGAGCCAGTGTCGGTAGTTATGTACTGTATTGATATTTGCAGCGACCTCAATTCATTCCATTATGTGCAGGATAACTGATTAAACTCAATTAAACCCAGAGACATAATCTGAGTTACCAAATAAAATCATAGAAATGTTACACAGAATTTAACAGGAAAATGCAATTCAGTGTGTGTTAATGGTGTGTGGTCAGATTACAAGCGCGTTTATAACAACAGTAATATTTCACATCGCGTATTTCTGATTCGAATATCGCATTGTAGCAATTAAATTAAACATTACACACTGAATTTCATACTTTTCAGATTTTAAGAGAAAAAGATCGAAGAAGACAAGTTGATATTTGCTAATATTTAGAATTAATTTTGTCCTGTTAATATAGTGTGAAATGCCATATACCAAACTTCCCGTTTTAGGAGGTGATTTTAAAAGTGGTGAAAATAAGCAATCAAACCATTTGACGAATGGAAAAGTGAAACATGAATGAAATAGAATTATAGATGTAGTGCATATACACTGAATCGAGGATTGAGGGTGAATAGGATCGCAATAAATGATATTAATGATTTTTTTTTGTTCCAAAGTTTTTTGCCCGGAATTTAATGTTCCCCGAAAGACTGTATTCGACACAACAATATCACATGAGAACAGATTGGGCACTTTCAGTTCTGTCAGTGAGGAAGGGGGTTTACAGATGGGAATGCTGAATTGTTCGAGTTACGGACATTGAATTACGAAAACATCGAGTTACAAAAATGACCACGCCCATATTTCAGAAACCTCGCCCACTTTTACTAAACCACACACAAATTGTAACTCGATGTCGAATCAACAATTAATATATTTTTATTTTTGTTGAACGTCTACATTTAGTAACTTGAACTTTACCAGTAATTAACAGTTGACCAAACTTCGAGTTACAGGAAATATACATCTTTAAACGAAATAAAGCATCTACTAGTATATTGCCGGTAACTCGAAATCCGGTTAACTGTTATTTAAAGTTCCAGTCATTTAAAGCGGACGTTCAACAAAAATAAAAATATGTGTTGCCCGTAACTGGAAGTTCTGTTACTAGTAATTGTTATTCGACATCGAGTTATAATTTAGGTGTAGTTTAGCAAAAGTGGGCGCGGTCACCTTTGTACCATTTTTTGATGTTTTAAGTAACTCAACGTCCGCAACTCGAACAATTCAGCACACCTAATGCGTTTAATTATAAAATACTTGAAGAGATTTTAAAGTGGCAACAAAAATACCTAGACTGACAGTGTAACCATTATAGATCATCAGCGCTTTCATTCACTGCTTTCTTAAAAGCAGACCTGGACCACTCTCTTTCATGACCGTGGGAGCATCGAACCATTAAAAAGTTTTCGTCGATTTCAAATCCCACATGAGGTTAAAAAATAACAAGGAGTCCCCTGTAAGGTAGGCTGTGGAGTGTTTTTAAATTTCGTGTAAACAAACAATGTATTTTACACGTGTTGTATACGACGCTATAAGTCCACGTAGAACATAGAACACCACGCGGCGCCGCAATCAGCGCCTATTGAGGTAAGTGGATATTAAAACATGGAATGGTTATATCACTCATTTTTTACCAGTACATAAGGTATATTAGGCTTTTTTGAGGATTGCAATATACATCTTTGTTTCTATTGATTTAATATTTGTACATGTCCCCATTCGAATGTCACATTTACTTCCGCAATGTGCTACACATTGTATACCACACATTGCTACACGTTGTATGCCACACGGTGCTACACATTGTATACCACACGGTGCTACACATTGTATACCACACGGTGCTACACATTGTATACCACACGGTGCTACACATTGTTTACCGCACGGTGCTATACATTGTATACCACACGGTGCTACACATTGTATACCAAATGGTGCTACACATTGTATACCACACATTGCTACACATTGTATACCACACGGTGCTACACATTGTATACCACACGGTGCTACACATTGTTTACCGCACGGTGCTATACATTGTATACCACACGGTGCTACACATTGTATACCAAATGGTGCTACACATTGTATACCACACATTGCTACACATTGTATACCACACGGTGCTACACATTGTATACCACACGGTGCTACACATTGTTTACCGCACGGTGCTACACATTGTATACCACACATTGCTACACATTGTATACCACACGGTGCTACACATTGTATACCACACGGTGCTACACATTGTTTACCGCACGGTGCTACACATTGTACACCACAAACTGCCACAAATTGTATACCACACATTTCTACACATTACATACCACACGGTGCTAAATATTGTATACCACACACTGCCACATATTGTATACCACACACTGCCACATATTTAATCCAACATGGTACTACACATTGTATACCACACACTCCTACACATTGTATACCACAAACTGCCACAAATTGTATACCACACATTTCTACACATTACATACCACACGGTGCTAAATATTGTATACCACACTCTGCCACATATTGTATACCACACACTGCCACATATTTAATCCAACATGGTACTACACATTGTATACCACACATTGTATACCACATACTGCCACACATTGTATACTACACGGTGCTATATATTGTATGCCACACAGTACTACACATTGTACACCACACGGTACTAAAATTGTATACCACATGGTGCTACACATTGTATATCACACGGTACTACAAACTGTATACCACACATTGTACACCACGCGGTGCGACACTTTTTATACCACACACTGCTACACATTGTTTACCGCACACTGCTACACATTGTGTACCACACATTGCTACACATTGTATACAACACAGTACTATAAACTGTATACCACACATTGTACACACATTGTATACTACACGGTGCTACATATTGTATGCCACACGGTACTACACATTGTATACCACAAGGTACTACAAATTGTACACCACACATTGTATACCATATGGTACTGCACATTGTATACAACACATTGTGTACCACACATTGCTACACATTGTATACCACACGGTGCTACACATTGTTTACCATACACTGCTACACATTGTATACCACACACTGCTACACATATTATACCACACGGTGCTACACATTTTATACCACACACTGATAACATTGTGTACCACACATTGCTACACATTGTACACCACGCGGTGCTGCACATTGTGTACCACACATTGCTCCACATTGTATACCACACGGTGCTACACATTTTATATCCCATTTTGCTACACATTGTATACCACACATTGCTACACATTGTATACCACACGGTACTATAAACTGTATACCACACATTGTACACGGTGCTAACCATTGTTTACCACAAGGTGTTACACATTTTATACCACACGCTGCTAACAATGTGTACCACACATTGATACACATTGTACACCACGCGGTGCTACACATTGTATACCACACACTGCTACACATTGTTTACCACACACTGCTACACATTGTTTACCACACACTGCCACACATTGTTTACCACACACTGCTACACTTTTTATACCACGCATTGTTACACATTGTTTACCACACGGTGCTACACACTGTACACAACACGGTACTATAAACTGAATACCACTCATTGTATACAACACGATACTATAAACTGTATACCACACATTGTACACGGTGCTAAACATTGTTTACCACACGGTACTTTAAATTATATACCACAAGGTACTACAAATTTACACCACACGGTGCTACACATTGTACACCACACATTGTATGCCACACCCTGCCACAAATTGTATACCACACACTGCCACATATTCAATCCAACATGGTACTACACATTGTATACCACACATTTCTATACATTACATACCACACGTTGCTAAATATTGTTTACCACACTGCCACACATTGTATACCACACATTGTATACCACACACTGCCACATATTCAATCCAACACGGTGCTACACATTGTATACCACACATTGTATACCACACACTGCCGCACATTGTATACTACACACTGCCAAAAATTGTATACCACACACTGCCACATATTCAATCCAACATGGTACTACACATTGTATACCACACATTTCTACACATTACATATCACACACTGCCACACATTGTATACCACACACTGCCACATATTCAATCCAACATGGTACTACACATTGTATACCACACATTTCTACACATTACATATCACACACTGCCACACATTGTATATCACACACTGCCACACATTGTATACCACACACTGCCACACATTGTATACCACACACTGCCACATATTGTATACCACACCCTGCCACATATTTAATCCAACATGGTACTACACATTGTATACCACACATTGTATACCACATGACACTACACATTGTATACCACACGGTGTTACAATTTGTATACCACACACTGCTACACATTGTCTACCACACACTGCTACACTTTGTATACCACACACTGCTTCACATTGTGCACAACACACTGTCACATATTGTATACCACATGGTGCTACACATTGTACACCACACGGTATTGCAGATTACATACCACACATTCCTGACATTACATTCCACGCGGTGCTACACATTGTATAGCACACACATATCCAATTGGAGGTCAATGTCATTGGCTCATATTCATTAATTTAAGGATACCTCTTAGGAGGGATATTGTTTAAGGCGCTCGGGTGATCTATTTCGTCTGCGTCTCAGTTACGCCGGTTAAGCGTGTATTATTTCCATACCGTTACTATGGCGGCACGTAAAACCAGAAATATTATAGGGAGCACTGTAAATATCGTTAAAAAATTAAACGATATTATAGAAATATCGTCATAGTATGATTTATACCATTTTGGTGAATATAATTCAGTGAGTCAAATTGTGTTGTGATTTACTCAAGCTGACACTAACGCACGCTAATATTTCTGATTTGTGTGAGGAATGAAAGTTACAAATTGGACGTTTTGACATATTAATTACCTAATTATTGTTTTGAATATAATCAGTAATCTTGACACAAATCCCCAGCATTTCGGGGATTTCAGTCAGGTAAATCGACAATAACGTGAAAAGTTCGAACGTGTGGTTTCGACCCAGTTCTTCAAACAATAATGGCGCCATTAGATATTTGTAGCAAATATGTCACCTATGGTTTGTCTTCGTAGTCTATTTATAGATGCGCGCTGACGGTCGACACAAAGGGAAAGCCCCTTTTAAGAACCGTTTCATTCACGCATTGTTCATTACACACACGCTCGTTAAAATGAAATGCTTGTTTCACGTCAGTGCAAACGAAATTCCTGGAAACGGATTTACGACTTCGCATGAAACAATTTGCATATTGGTGAATACAAAACATGTTCTGTTACAATAAAGGATTTCGATATGCCAATCAACTGTCTGTGATTCTCCAAAATGTGACAATGGTACTGACCCAGAACGAACTTTCTATTCAGCATGTCTTTGATTGTAGCAATGTCCAAGCGTAAAGGCACACACCAATGACTTCGACAAAATTTTCTTGAACACTTTTAGATAAAGGTTCGATAGCTAGCCGGGATGGCTGTATTTAGTGTTATTTCAATATAATGCGCTTCTCAATTTTTGTGTGTCAAATCAAATCGCAGCTGCGGATGACAATAAACAGAATGTTGTGGTTATGTGGCTCTCTTGACACCGCCAGCTGAATTCTAGCTTACCAATCTAACGTTTTTTTGGCCGCATTTTGAAAATAACAGTCAGAAACTGACAAATAAGTCAACGGCCCGGGACATAGTAAACGTGGAACACAAGAAAACCATGTTCAAAAACAAAATGACTGACAACATTCGACAAAACAATCTACAAGAATAAAAAAAAAAATAGCAAATACACTACACAACATAATCAAATCAGTAAGAGATACTAAAGTCCCCATGATATACATGATAATGTAAGTAATGTCAGTGATCCTGCAACCCTCGCGGAGAACCCCTAATATTGCAAAACCGCCAGCTTTAAACTTTAAATCTCAATGACATTTATTAGGATTCTCGCTTAAAGTTACAAGGACAGAAAAAATGTGTCATTATGGCAAGGAAACATAATTATTTCATTGTCCAGGTTATATACTATTATATACGTATTGTCTTACTAATATTTCATGGTGTTTTTAAGTGAAATGTGTACAACTATTAAAATTACCAAAATTTCAAATGCAAAGATAACATGCAAAGTAAACAAAATGATCTAGAGTGCTTTTGGTTTTGTTAAAAATTAGTCGAAACTCTGTGACACTATATATAAATTGGTGGTGGTCAGTTATAAACGGTCTATAACATTTTCGAATTGACTTGTGTATAAAAAAAAATGATACATTATTTAGAAATGGTTGTCTCACATTAATGTTTAAGTATAAATCGCTCAAATTCAGCAACACATTTATCATTATTGCCCTGAGTGATATTTGATTTCCCGTATATGGAAAAGATTAACAGCATTGCTGATAAAGACACGTGATAACCATTGCCTTACCCGTTCACGTTCTTGCTAGTCGTTGGCAGTTGTGTTGGAAACAATATAAAATATCTATATTCTTACCTCGAGTTATACAATGCACAGCGGTGTGATCCAGACGTCGCCTTCATCATTCAACCGACAGTGTTGTTACTAAGTACTACGGGCATTGTATAGTCGTGTCATAGGTATTTTACATACAGTAGGGACAGACCCGGGTACCTTTATTGTATTGTTAGATGCGAATATTCTGGTCACGCGTCATAGAATCAATTCTTACAAGTGTACTTGGCGTACAAGTGGGCAATGAGATAAATATTTTATGGGGCAGCCATCTTGAATACGGTTTGAATCATGTAAAAAAGGAACAAGTTGAAAAACGTGTTTTTCAGATTCCCATAGAGGAATAGTACAAAACTTTCACAGGAAAACAATACCGGGTTGCACAAGGTATCCTTTGTGTGTCACACATACCCATAAGCAAATTTGACAGGTTTTTTTTCACACATATCATATAGTCCAAAACATCATCTATTTTAAAATATATAATTTATTCTCGGTGTTTTATAATTATAATTTATTCTCACAACCGCAATGGCATTTGTTTGCTTCAGAAATATACGCACATTTAATATGCAAATAATTTGCGTGAGTAGATTGTTGTATCACATGGTCGATGCAATCAAGCTGTGAGTGTATTACGTAGTTTGACCATGTGACGTCGATTGAAAGCGAGGCCGACGGGGGGGGGGTTAAGTATTGCAGCAGTGTAGTGACGATCAAAAACAATTTTTGCATTAGCCGATTGCATCTCAACGCATTCACATGGGCCCACAACTACAACCCATGATAACAGTGCTTGACGATAAATTATAATGGGGTACATCAATACCTTTGCTCGTCTTCTCACAATCGTGTATTTATAGTAATGACACACTTGTTTTGTAATCCATTATATGATGGGACTAATCGACCATCTTGTGATAACAATAGTACGGAATCGAAAGGCGACCAAACGTCACGGGACGTGTTAACGCCGCTGTTGTGCATCGCTCTGTTCAGTGGCTCGGGATACAACGTATTAGATCTCTTATTATTTAACACAATTCAACGGGAATACGCAATCAATGTGTGTCGCTTTTTTACCTAGTTTTATTAATTTAACAAGGCATCGTAACACATAAAACCAATATTGTGCACGGTTCTGTGCGGTAACACGGTCACTGACTTTGTACCGCGCGTTTACTTGTTTAAAAAACATGTACATAATATGTATTGTGTTAATTTACTATAGCTAAAAAATGGTTATTTCTAACACACCACCGATTGTCATGATTGAAATGTATATCACCACAGTGTGGCGCTACACCTAATTTATAACGAATCTAACAAAATGATAATACCTAGTATACGCGATATAAATACCAAGACAGTTTTGTGTGGATAACCCAAACACACACACACATTGATATTTAAAAAGGGGAATGACGAGTTGATTGTTTGTTATTTATTAACTCAAAATGATCAATTTTCAAAGATGCAATATGGATGAAAACATGTATTATTTTGAGATTACCACCGTTTTATGCTTATCTGTGTTCTACAAGAATAATGTGTTCGGTTCACGATGAACCATACTCCATTACCCCGTTAGCTTTTATATCAAATTATTGTGATTTGCTATATTTTGATGAATAGTTGAAAATACATAATAACAAT
Source organism: Saccoglossus kowalevskii (assembly GCF_978046115.1). Taxonomy (NCBI): domain Eukaryota; kingdom Metazoa; phylum Hemichordata; class Enteropneusta; family Harrimaniidae; genus Saccoglossus; species Saccoglossus kowalevskii. Next base: position 22,204,832 of record NC_140654.1, read on the forward strand.
ACATGAATAAAAACATACGAAAATTAAATTTAAAAAGTTGGTAATTTGTGTAAAACATTTAGAAACTCATTTTTACTGTCGTACAGCCGGATATAATTGCAAGACTCAAAATCCTTAAAAATAACTTTTTAAAATGCCTGGTTACCCCAAATTTTACTCACCCCGCCATTCCATATTAATATTTTATTTTCCAGCGTGTTCCACGTCTATGTTCAATTTAAGCGTTTACTTCTCTTCATTTTAACTCGTATATTACCTACATTCATTTCAAACACAGTAGTTTCAGAAGATTTGATCAGAACTGGTCAAGTGTAATTGTTTAATGGCACACACTTTATAGGGTTTTGGAGCAACCGTTATTCCCGCTATGCCTACCGTGGTTGGCGGTTCCATGCCTTCGGGAATACAGAATTCATGATATTGTAACATCATTGCCAAGATCAGAAACAATTCCATATCGGCTAGTTGTCTGCCAACGCAAGCACGGCGACCTGAAGGGGAGCCGGAATAACTGGTGAAAATGTCATGAAATAATATACACAGCAATTATAGTGAAAGTGGACAATTAATATTTACAAATTATAGTTAAAGTTATAATCGTCAATGATCGCACAGATTCGTATACGTAATAATCATTAAATTGTCGAAACCACTTCACATGTAATCAAGTCCCAATATATTGCCGCCGCAGATTGAAAACTAATCACAAGGTAGGAAAAGCTTTCCAGACTCCAAATCGATAATAAAAAATAAAAATAAACTATTCACTTCGTTTCCGGGAATTTCGACTTGCAATCAGTGATGGGAAGGACGCACTAGTTCAATCAACCCCAGTTTATTTACTTATCTACAAACTTTATTTATATTTCTTATCTTGCAAAATTTAGCACTTTTTTAAACTAACGTCGTAATAAAGTTTTTATGACCGGCCATGCGCACATGCGCAGACGATCAAACGCTATCAACGACGCCATCACGTCCAATACATGAACATGCGTCAGGTGTTTGAACTACAACCACAATCAGCTGCACTTTTCACCTTTCACCAAAATGTCTAGACTGTCGACAGTCCCTCTGATCTAATGTTTTCCACAACTAAAATGATTTAATGTAATGCCTTTGATTAAAACATTTTAGTTAAAAGAAATATATTGACTAGATGTTGCCTGTAACTGACGGTCAGTGACAATTGAATAAATTATTTAATTTAATATAAAAAAATATTAGGAATATTCATTGCGATATAAGATATCTATGTCTGGATAAGCTGTTTTATAAAAAGTGGATTCACAAAATGATTTATAAAATGATTTAACCGAATACAGTTATAGCGGATAATTGCCTTCGCTTACCATGGCACCAAGAGTGAAGGTGGGACGTCCGCTGAAGAATGCGCTCTGGCCGTTCAACACCATCATCAATCGTTTTCCGAGTTTTACGCTGAATACATCACCATATTGTTTCAATAATTTTGTAACGATTTTATACGGTTTGTCCCGTGACATTGAAGGCAGCGAATCAACTAATGACCAGCGTTACCTATAAATAGAGGGATCGCCATGGTTAAAATTTCAGTTGCCCAGTCGTTGTCGGGAACATGCCCATTGACACCAATGTGTCAGGTTTATACATATTTTGTTTATGAAAAGTTATTTTTTTTACCAAATTATAAACTCCGTAACTTTGAATAACAGGTTTTTCAGCATCACTAATTTTAATTTTTCTCGTTTTTTTTTCTCTTGTTGATTTGGACCAGGGTTTGACACCCTGTGGCTATATTATCATTTAATTTCGCCTGTATTTTGCCGTCCATATTTTAAGATTCCCAGCTCAGCACTGTCCCATTTATAGAGCTTGTCTTAGTGTGTCCAAATACAAATTTCTTGTTCAGGTTTATTGCCCGCTATAAATGATAGAAAATGTGATTGCATTTTGGGTACTATGTTTGTGCCAATACTTGGAACTCAGAAATATTTTAATAGATGACTAAGTTCTGGAAATACTATTCTTAATATGACATATCAAGTCACGGACGTGTTGACGTGTACATTGATATGGTTGACCCCTCTGATTCTGAGAATTGGTTCTTGGCCTTTGAGTGGATATATTAGGCTGACTCTATTCAGATATAGTTTACCAGTTATTTACTTGAGGGGCTGTTGTACCGACGATCACATTCGACTGTGGCCGTGCAACTCAATTTCAATTTCATTTTGACTTCGAATCCCGTGTCTATTATCAGTTCTGAAGCCTTAACAAAGCGCCAGGGGCAGCAAGAAAATCTTATTGTTTGTGCTGTGTGCCCTGCAGATTTTCTTTTTTTCTGAATCTGGAAAATAAAATGATCTTACCGGGATAATGTATTATAACAAAGCTACTGGGAAGGACGGAGTAAGGTAAGGTGAATACATACATATTGTCATTTCGTGATGCATGTAATCAATGTGGATGGAGACATCGTTTTTTAAGTAATGGCAAACACTAAAATTACACCAACGTGCGAGTGGCAGAGTAATCAATTATAACAATGGTACATATAGTATAAAGTTTTAAGCTTTTTAGCATGGTAACGCTACAATAACAATTACTATATAGCATACCAAGGTAGCCATAAAATGGATTGATACTGTATCTAAAATCAAGCTGAAACCCCTTGTGTCAGCAAAATATGCCCCTCAAAATGCAGGAAATAGCGTTTCAGATGGTCTAGATTTCAATATCTTTAGGGGGCATGCCCCTGGCCTGCTCGGGATGATGAGAAGATCTCGCCCCTCCATGCAACATTTCGTGCCGCCGCCTCTGCACGTAGAAGTGAAAGTAACCTTTTCCCCCAGTGGTCTTGGGGAAGAGTTTTAGTGCCAATACCATGACGACAATGCACCATATCAAAAGGTATGTGTATTTTTGTTTTTGATAGGTAAGATAAGTGAGATAAGGAAATATGGGGTACATGCGTCTGACACGTGGCCACCGAATGACTACAGACAGACTGAGTGACAGACGAATGAACTCAATCAATCTCTCCGACCTAGTGACTTATTGCTCACTCAATGACTGACTATCTGATCTCATTATTCATCATGAAGACATTTGTTTCATGTGTGACGTTTTTATATTTTACGTCAACAGACCATTGCAAAGCATAGTGTAACATCAGTCTAGAATGACCGTTCATATTGCGTTACATAAAAATCTAAGTTTTCTACACCGATGTCAATATAATTTGGGACAAAAAAACAAATAACAAATGAACATCACTAGTATTTATGCACAAACATGTCTGAGAGGTTAAACTCTTTTTATATGCAGGTAGATTACAGAGTGAGGCAGTGGAATGAAATATTGACACAGATTTTGAAACACAATGACACTCGTACCAGAAAACATAACATTTCAATAATATGCAAATTCCATGCCATGTTTGGGGACTACAATTTGAAACTGACATCATTAGAAGAGTCAAATTCGGTAACATTTTTAAGTCTAACATACCACTTGTACACGGACTTCAAAATCATACACTAAAATACTTATCCATATGAGAAGAGCTTGTTCGTACGTCAGTCCAGATATTGTCGTGATGACAACAAGCTCCCAGCCAAGTATTTACTCAAAAACTTTATAGCAGCGACTGAACAGAATATTGAGAGTAATATTCTCAGATATTTGTGCAAGATATATAGATGTGTGGAACGTCTGTCTCACATTGCCACAGAATATACGATACATGTACAGATGTAGAGTGTTGTATTGTTTCTATTGTTGTGACGTATATTTTACATGTAAATGAATGAATGAATTAATGACCTATTCGTTGTATTAGACATATGTTTCGCACTCAATCACCCATGCAATTGTCAGTTGCAACTGTATTGCTATTGAACATATAATATTTTGTTTATGTAATATCGAATAAGCCTACTACAGTAAACAAAATAAGATCGCATCACTGGGTCCAGTAGCACAACTACAGAACAAAAAAAATCGTGCCTGGTTTTACTTTGATCGTATGCCATGGAATACAACCAAATTGGAAAAAAGGTACGTAGCCACAACATGTCCATTTAAAACATTTGAGTTAACTCGCTAGATGTGTTTTGTTACTAAACATAATAGAGACAGAATGTCTTTTGTATACAACAAAACCCATTTATATTGTCAGTCTTTTCAAATATTGATTTTTTTAAAACATTTTTGACTGAATTCGGTGAATTAAATTTCTAAGACGAAAGTTGTAACAGTTTTTTTCTTCAAAAATACGTTTTGTAATGTGTGACCAGAATGTCAGAATCTGAAAATCTGGCGAACAATTTATAGAGACGCTGAATATGTTAATATTTTAGGAACAGATTGAACTACCAATTTGAACGAAAGCAGTCACGTCCATTACTAATTGCTAATATGCACAGGTGCTGGGGATTTCCCTAGATGTGTAAGAATTACAAAGTATGGCTATAAGATAAGTTTAGTGTACAGACATTTGGAGAAAATAAAAAAATAAAAAATAAAAATAAAAAATAAAAAAAAACATTTTTAAAAAAATGGACTTTTTCAGAATTCATGAAACATTGAAACATATCCACTGATGGCAGTGATGAAATTTACACAAACATTAACATTAACAATTAATTTTTTTCGTGTTTAATTTTCTAGTTTCCAATCTAATGCTAATGGATTACGCAAACACAGGGTAACCTAGAAATACATATTGGTCGACTGGTATTGTGTAGACTTTCGACATGTTTTTTTTTTTTTCAATACAAAGAAAAGGAAAAACCGTCAAAAAAATGGCAAATATTATCACGTGATAAATCACGTCCGTCGACTTCAACCAACTTTTCTACGTTACCCCGACTTTTGCGTTCACTACGTTTTTTTTTTGCTATCTGTTTGGATAAGCAGCTCTGAATTTGTTTTTATTTAAAAACACGACAAAACGCGATTATATAATGCGACGACCGTATATTGAATACAAGTGGTATTCACATGTTTTACTCAAAGCTTACAACAATAACACGAGAAGCACTCTCCCTTGCAGGGTCTTCTACCTTATAACCTGACCTAGGGAGCCACAGAGAACCACAAATAATGGGGCGTTCCCTGGCGACTACCTAGCTCAATGATAAAACACACGTCTTTGGGAAGGGGAATGTAACAGAAGCTATCGATATAATGATAAATACAAGGTAGCATGAATGTACAGTTAATAATAATGTCAGCAGGATATGGTGGATTTTTTTGTTTATTTCGTGAAATGTATGTAGTTTTACATCGTAATTTATGTCAAATACTGTGAGCATGTGACTGTGCCAAATTCCCGAATTCCATTTCTCAAAGACTTGATATCAACTTTCGGACTTCTTGCATATCCTCATTGTAACGATGCTGATCAAACCAATCTATATATTTTGTTCTTTTCTAACATTATCTGTATTGAAAAAAACAAACAAACAAAAAAAAACGATAAATCATAAAATTTATAAATTATACACTCCATGTTTGAAATAAGCAGTTATTATATCTTATTAATTTAATTATATGAATAATAATGAAAAATATTTTGTCCACGAATTACAATACGACGAATGCCATTTCATAGCTAATATGTCTACTAAGATATAACATTATTTGCATGAGATCGCGATGATAGATGTTTTTTTTTTATTTGTTTGGATAATGACTGCCTGACGCTGTAGTTAAATGTGGCCAGTGCAAACGGAGTACATTATGACTGACCAGTTCTAGGGTAAACTTGCGGGCAAGTGGTAATGCAATACACGTATATAGTAGTTAAAGCGGGGGAGTCGTCACCTGCGCATGCGGCAAACGGAAATAGCATGTCGTTGTTAACAAACAAGCGTCTACCCATGGGCCTTTGCGTTTTTTGGTGCGTTGTTATCGCGCAAGTGCAGGTGACGACCCGCAGCCGCTTTAATATGAGTGAAGGCCATGTTGAAATCTAACCAAACATAAACAGTTATCCCAACCCGAGTCTCGCATAACGAAAAAGAAAACTCGTTTACGCTGGTTCATTGTGACTAGTTCTTACCTCCGCCATGATTTTGTCCGAATTTTATGTCAGCATACCACTCTATGATCAGAAAATAATAATTGGAACAAATCAGTTTTTAAATATTAGAATGTCAGTAAGAGTACACGTCAAACTGCCACATCTCACAGAATAAACAAAGACCGTGACCACGATTTGAATTCTCTCTAAAATGTTGATAGCGCAAAACATATTTGATTGGGAGTGGATAGATGGAAATATCATTTCAAAGAAGAACGTTCGGAACACATGATTGTATGACATAAAGTATTATACTTATATTTTTCAATCAATGATATTGCAATATAATTGCAAATGAATTGATTATACAAAAATAATGGCAATTTATTCATTTTTAGGTATTTAAGTTAAGGTATGTTTATTGCAGGGTACTGATTCAACACTCAATGTCACGCATGACTTTACTGAACATTAAGTCAGTTAATACTCACTCGGAAAGCAATATCCTACGTAATTATGCCCTTCTACGCACACCTTTCCTATGGGACAAACGACTCCAGTACAGGCGCCACCTGTGGCGATACATGAAAAACAATTTGAAAGCCAATTTAGAATTCCCTACAGTGTAATAACAATAAACCTGATATGTATACGTGTTCTTACATACGTTCGATGTCATCCTTCTTCGCCACAACACATATTAAACATTAATACATTAAATCATCGTATGAAATCTTGGATACATGTCTCGTATTAAATACAACCATTCCTTAACTACCGAATAAGCTCACGATCCGTGATTTCGTTGTTTTGCTGTTAGTATCACATGCAGCTAAACATTACGTCAATGTGTAATTAATCATAGACTGCACTATCGACAAGCATTAAAGGGACATTGGCATTGTTTCAATCACATCGATATGAGAATTACAAACTGGATAACATTTTTTGTTATCATGGTGCAATTACAATAACTCAGAATAATATCGACTGAACGTTTATTTTGTGAAGGGTTATATTTCTGTCGATTTTCGGCAACCGTAACTACAAATATGCAATAACAAATGCGCTTAGTCGTCATGCCTATTTAGCATAAATTAGCCTATGATTCGTTGGCGTAATTACGTACAATTTTTGGCACTGGATCATGTGTTCAATTGATATGACTTATTTCATAAACTCAAATTCGACAAAAAAAAACATCAAATGGGTAAAACTATCCACTAATATTATCCAGCTATACGAACAAGTAAAAACACGTGATAACATCATAGTTTGCACTGAAAATAATTATTTCGTCTCATTGGCTGATACGTACAGATAACAGAATTATTAGTAATGTTATAGATGTCACAGATATTGACCACTAGGAACGTCAGTTTAGTATTTATACACAAGTCTAATACTGTGAACGTTTAACTACTGTATTCGTGAAGCAATCATTCATGTATTCATCTTAAAAACATGTTTGTCTCTCGATCTACAGTTGTAGGTTTGAGTGTGCTTTTAGAAAGTTGTCTTTTAGAGTGTGCTACAATAACACTTTTCGTAGGTTGTTTCCATGTAACTGCAGTGCGAGTGTAATGTTAGTTAGTAGTGGTGTGAATACGTGTTACAATTTATACAAAAATTGTATCGATGCATTTAGAGAACTGTCATCCACCAATGCTGTTATTACTACGATGTTAATGAGTGATACTAAAGTTGTATTGTCGGCCAAATATATTCGAAAGCCTTTCAAGTTTTGAGTAACATGCCCTGGAACCAAATACTGAAGTTACGTTGTTCTCGAGTTGTACTGATCGAAATATGGTGTTCTGCAGTGCGCCGTTTATCGTCTAAGTGAGTTATTACAGTCTTCACTACAATACTACCCATGCACTGCCGTTTAAATTCTGCCTCAGGTGCACGCCACAAACAATTAACATAGGAAGTGCTATGATGCTCGATATTAGAAGTTCGCTCAAACGCTGTAGTAACATGGGTAAAATAATCGTCATATAAATTCGAAAGGGAGTAAACCGAATGGCTATACAGGAAACAACCCAAAAGTCTAATCTTATTGACGATTACTTAACAACGAATATTAATTTTGACAAATAACAGAGAATTTCGCCTGTGATTCGATGGTTTGGCGCGATATTAAGGTGTTACAAAGTCAATCAAAACCGAGTATACTCTGCTCGACGATGTTCTGATTTGCTGTATTGATTTCATTGCAGAACTCGTATTACTTTACATTTCGAAGCCTTCAAACAGAGTTTTGCCGACAAAACCACTTTAAATGAAGATCTCTCTCTGTCGCAGCAAAGAAACGGGTCATTGTATAACTAGCGAATTTGTTGCCATTATATATCACTTTAATTTAATTCATAAAAGGCAGTATGCTCCAGTGACCAATTAGCTAGGTTTGTCAGGCGTTTACTAACATGAACGTGTGGTGGCGCTCGTCTAGTTAGACAGCCACGGACCTAATATATATAATGCATACTGTTAAATGGTCAGAAACAGTCATTGTTTTAAAATTTAGCAACATACACATATGTAGATATATTCTATTAATCTCCGAAAGTTGAAATATTAACTTTGAAAAGTTGTTTCCACCATCAAAAGAAAGGAACGTAACAATCAAGGCTGGAGGCCCCACTATAGATGAATCTTCGCCGCACGAGATACGCTGAAAATTGTCAATGCGAGTTACCTTGCTATCTAGTTACCAGTTTGGTATTTGTTGGAGTTGTTGCACCATTATATAAAACAACATGAGACATAGACAATTAATTGAAAGTCCGATTCATAATAGAGATAAAGTACGTACGCTTATATTCTTCCGGGGGTTTGGCATTCACTGATTTTTTCAACGGCAAGGCTGAGTACATAGAACACAGCAAACAGCTGATTAACATCACTGTAATGAATCTCATCCTATCCTGTGTATAAAACGATGACAATATTTATGTGTCGGCCCAATAATATGCATCACGGGCAAAAACTTCATTATGAGACGGGAATTACACATCTCATTGTTTCTCAATACATATGTGGCGTAACAAATTTCTAAACAACACGCATGAAATTGTTTTTAAATTGTTGACAGGGAAATTTCTCAACTTAGTATCATATTCCCATGATACAGACCGTGGATTACCCTAGTTAAACGTTTCGAAACAATTTTCGTAAATTAGCTTACTAATCTCTGACAGAAAAAAAAAATAGTAACCTATCGATTCCTTATCATATTTGTGAAAGATTCAACGAGTATTTGTTTATCACAATTAATAATCAAAACGCACTTACAGTACGCTGGTTGTAAAGGGAGGAGAGTTGAATCACCGCCTGTTGCAAGATGTGGTGACGTCCGAGGACTGAGGATGTACACATATCACGTGATAAATCGTCAATATGGCACATACATTATGATAACTCCTGTTTCAGAATGTCACGCATCGAGTGATCGATATCTGTTGATTATGAGAAGTAGCATGGACCTGGTGGACATTTAAAATAAAATAATAAATTATATAAACAGAACTGCAATATTTGAAAACATATGTATTTATTAGTTTATTAAATTAGCAAATCAACTATTTCAGTCATTTTTTTAGTAGCAGTGCCGTTTCAACAAGTGATTTGAATGCCAGGAAAGGCGCACAAAATGATTGTATTGTTAATGGTAAGTTCTATTTCCCATGTACATGTACCTCTACTGGAAAATTATGAGTTGGATCCTACCTCAAATTACACCAAACCAATGGTTTATGTAAATCTCGGTCAGTATCTCTCTCCCGTGGAATTTGTGAATCAATAGAGCGCATTCACTAAATAAAATAGCGTGTCGTTCCAGAAAGTTGCCTGTAATACGATGTCTGAATCTACGAGACAAGAACATTTGAATAGATCCATATGCACATAAAGATGTGTACACTGACGACCGTGTCTATAAATTTGTCACAGCATATATTTACCAGACAGTGGTGGATTACTATCTGTAAAAACGCGAATATTCCGAGTCGCAAAGTTTGTAAATGGGTTGCAAGCGGAAAAGATTCTTCTTTTTCCAATCGCCATACTAAATGTATTCAAATGTATTCAGGCAATGGCATGCCTCCAATGCTTGTTTCACATTGAAGCCACGGTAGAACGGCATGAAGGCATTCTTAGTTGCTGCTAGGTCATGTTGTCTGCAATGGCACATCCGGAGAAGACAAATACCGTTGTTTTTTTCAATATGCAATGTCTACCGGGTTTACGAATGCAAAACTTACTCACTTATACTTTACTCACCATAACACATATGTATATATATATATATATATATATATATATATATATATATATATACTGCATATGCTACTTAAAGGGTGGTGGTCGTCGTGCCGCGTCCTGTTCGATATGGGACTCATAACGACGTATACAACGCGTGTAAAATACATTGTTTATTTACTTGAAATTCGAACACGCGCTGCGCTGCGCGACGACCACCGCGCGTTAACTTAAATACGTGTATGTTTGTATATCAATGCCGTTACTAAAATGCGAGACGATCATAAACTTGTAGTTTCAACCTCTCCTTGTTTATATACATTTTATTTGAAATGTGAGTATTCCAATAATAGTAGTTATATTTGCGCAGACCTTGTTGTGACAATAAGTCATATCAATCATGTCACGTGGCACATCGTTAATATGACACATACATCATTATTGCACCTGCCCTGTGTCCAAATGTGACGCGTCAAGTGATCAATATAAGAAGATTGACGAGGAGCACCGCGGACCAGGCTGAAATTAAAATAAAAAATACACGAAAGTCCGCGAGCTGTTGTGTAAAATACGTGTAAGCCATAGACAGTTATTTGTACAGTTAATTGAGAAGATTACCCAATTAATTTTAGGATATTTTTAAAATTAGTTGTTCCCCATAAATCTTGACTTGAGAGAAAATTTTCTCTGTGTTTTTTTTTTTTTTTTTTTTATTTTTTTTTAAATAATAGTTTGACTGGTTTGAAATCGTTTTGATTGTGACTTGCTTGTTGCGGACTATATGACACGGATAATAGTGCGTGTTAATTATTCAAGTCACGTAAGGGAGTGTGACGAATTCGAAACTGAAGACTTCGTAGACCAACATACATTGCGCCAATCCCAGTACAATCAATCAACACTTCATTTCACATTATTACTATTAATTTCCACTTTACACTGCAGTGAAATTAACAACTTCTAATACCGTTTAGGCTCAGTTTCAGACAGCGGGTATCCTCCTCCTTTACTGCTCGGTGTATCTGATTATAGTATTGTTAACTCATAATCATACACCAATGCGTACTCGACTTTGTTATACTCGTATAGACAAGTAGAAATGTGGTGATTGTAACAGCCGATGTTTAATAGTATCATTGACACATAATATAAGCCTAACGCGCAGCTTGCCACAAATTTAATGGTCCTGTTTCTACAATCTTCTCATAAGTTCTCAAACACGTTTTTTTCTCTGAGTTCACTGTTTGAGTTACAGCCCAGTGCCCGGCAATAGAGGGATTGGTACTTGCGTCAGTCAACGTAAAATCGCCGTACACGATAACGGTAGCGGCGATCGCGAATTGATCAGCTCTGCGCCAGAAAGTACGTCATGCTGCCCTGTCAAATGTGGGTGGTGTACATACTACGATGCATTTCTGACGTGGCATTAGTCGTTACTGCGCCCTCGCCGTCCGATTCACCCGCATTCTTGCTGTCATTCAAATATCGGCGAATAACCGCTTGTAGCGATTTGGTATATCCCGAAACAACTCCACCACGTTTTTTTGTGAAATATGAGAACACTTTATTCTTTACTCTATTATTATAAGTATTTGCAACAATCAAAACATAATAGTAGTTAGTGATAATTTAATGTGTACTATTTTCAGTAGTTAAAGACTTCTCACTTCTCGCAGGTCAATTCACAATACTCTTTCGTTTTTATGAAATAGCAAGCCTGATTTACATTATCGTCTTATCATTAAGGTAAAAGCCTCAGTGTTAGCCATACATGGCAATGTGAATTGGTTTGTTAGAAATTTTCGTGCAGGTATAATTTCATTGTAACACAGAACAGCACCATTCTCTGTGTTACAGTACTGTATTTTTAGAAAATAAATACAATTCAAAAACTGTTATTTTTTTGGAAAAATTGCAAAGAACACAATATTAAGGCAAGCTGTTATTTTTTTAAACCTGGATTTTTAACCTATCAGACACTAAAACGGTTGATATTATAATCTTGTTTAGACGCGACTGTTCGGTTCGAGCCAGTAAATTTATCTGAACGAGCCGATCTACGGTGTTCGGCCCCATTCAATCAACGGATTTGACACTCGTCTCCATGCCGACTATGGACACGTGAACACTTTTGAGCTGATGGCTCTAGTCGAACTTTATTACACTGACCAGTGACCTTTTGTTATCAGTTCACCACGATAACAAAACGCAAACTTTTTTATAAGTATGACCAGAGGAACGTGACATAACTTGGTTAGTAGAACAATGGCCTTATATCTGTATTTGGTATAATACTGACCATGTCAGGCGGATCAGTAAATCGGTTATTATGGCAAAGGCTGTACCAGGATGTCCAATTAGTTGAACGACAACTAGGTATTATAGAGATATAATAATAATACATGTAATTGATTAAATAATAATAAGTCACATTTTCACGCAAAAATAGGCTTTCTATTCACGTTTTGAGTCTGAATATCTGAATAACATTTTAAGATATATTAGTAAGACTGATAGACTCATAATAACAAACCATATCTTTCAAAATAATATTTTTTGCTGGTTTCGGAAACAAACTGGATTCCAACGTAGATGACGTTGCCGAGGAGACGCACAATGTAGGGAAGTGTGTTGGTGTCAAACATCCATCCCTATACTGGTTAAGTTTCAGTAAATAATCGTCATCAGTTTCTGTAACTTGTGATTCACATGAGCTGCATTTTATGCGTTTTGTGTTACACTAATTGTGTTGAAATGGGATCTCTGTGCAGTGGCGGATCCAGCAAAATGTATTGGAGCGTAAATCGCAGAGAAGCTATGCGCAATCCAGACGATACGAATGATCGTTTGGGGGCATTCCTCCTCCCTCTGGATCCGCCACTGTCTCTGTGTTTGTTACACTCAGGCTGGACGGTACGCGGGTTTCTACTAAACGACTAAACTCTGAATGCTAGTAACACAAATATTGTCATAGTGATATTTAATAATACATTGCATAACAATGATTTATTGCATAGCAATTACATGATGTGGTGACGAAAAACACCACCAAACAGCAAACTCGATCGTCGAAATAATTTACCACATGTCTTATTAATTCGACGGCCTCTCAAGCTACTAGTTCTGTGTAGCATGGTCACCCAATCAGCTCTAGTTTCACACGTGACAAGTTAACATTATATATATAACTGTACCTTTCTTGAACGCAACAGAAATCAGAGCACGTGCCCGTTTTGTAATTAGAAGTATGGCCGAACCAATATTGGAATATTTTATTGACATTATCTGGGACTACTGTAGTGCAACATTACTGAGAAACAAGACTTTGCGCACAACTCCGCACTATTTTAGATACTACGAACAATTGCTGAATAATATCTTACTTAGCTGGCATTGCTCGCGTTATTATCAAATTTCTGTTTTCACCTAGTGCAGTCAATACTGCATTTGTACTCAATAATATACTAGTAATCCTAGCGTTTTTATTCAAATTCAAGGCACTTGCCTCCGAGGAGCGTACATTTCTACATTTTGAAACACAGTTGGGACAGCGTACATATGGACTGTTACACAATACGGACTGTTACTCGAGTGTAGGTTAACATAATCCACAGTCCTAATTCCTTCAAGTACGGTGTGTGTTAGTACGTTAAAATTCAAATTCCAGACAATTGACTACTTCCGATGGTTGGTCAAGATGATCCGCGCCCTCGTCAGTCGCGTACTTATGTGCATATATTTGAGGAGCAGCATATTGAAACTGAAAGACAGATAAATAATAAAGATAAATCTGAGTCAAGGTAAGAAATGTGGATGAGGGACTGGGCGTTAATAATTCATAACGAAATGTATTTCCTATGCACCCATAAATAATTTTCATAACAACTAATTACACAAGAATATTACAGAAAAACGATAATCTGCTGTATTAACTATATTTTTGCCTTTTATTTGTCTTGAATTATGACTAAAATAAGATAAATGAAATTACAAACTATGTATAATGCGTTCACCAACTCATGTATGAACAATAACTTTAATAAATATGATTTTACTTGGTAAAAATACTGTATTTTTTATACATAAAAAAGAAAGAATTTCACAATGTTCAAAAAATTAAAATATGGATGGAGCGTAAGACAATGAGAAAGGGTTAATATAGATTCTGGGACATTCTACTAATAATTACGCTGACAATGGTACACTAAACTAGGATACATAACCTTATATCATTGAACGTAAATCGCATAGATAACATACAAATTCATGAACACTTCTACAACCAACATACTACAGAGACATAGATAACATACAAATTCATGAACACTTCTACAACCAACATACTACAGAGACATAGATAACATACAAATTCATGAACACTTCTACAACCAACATACTACAGAGACATAGATAACATACAAATTCATGAACACTTCTACAACCAACATACTACAGAGACATAGATAACATACAAATTCATGAACACTTCTACAACCAACATACTACAGAGACATAGATAACATACAAATTCATGAACACTTCTACAACCAACATACTACAGAGACATAGATAACATACAAATTCATGAACACTTCTACAACCAACATACTACAGAGACATAGATAACATACAAATTCATGAACACTTCTACAACCAACATACTACAGAGACATAGATAACATACAAATTCATGAACACTTCTACAACCAACATACTACAGAGACAAAATATTACAAAACATGGAGGTTATTAAGCACATTGAGCACATTCTGCTTCAGAAAAAATAAATGATTATGCTATTATATACCAACAGTGAGCTATACAAATAAAAGACATTCGTTCACTGTTCTGGGCTGTTGATATTTGTAAACCATCACTGTTTTCACATCTAAAATAACAGTTGAAATACAAAAAAATACATGACTATCTCCTTATGAAAATTTGCTCCAACCCAAACAGCCCGGAAAATAAGTGACCCTTTCCCTAATACCCACGCACCGGTAATTACCGTCCAGTCCCTTACGTTCTGCAATAATATACTGTTGGATATGTGTGTTAACGGCGGCTATGAAGCAACTCTTACTGTACTTATTATAATGAAGCATAGTGATTGGTCAATTTGCTATCACGTGAGATTAACATGTTTCCGTCACACTGTTACACTGTGAACTGTGAATATAGATGCTGGAAGAATGTGAAATGTTCTCGCGTTGACGTCATTTTACCTTTGGACTGGAGATACATGCCATTTGACTCAAATGTCGTTCAGTTTAAAGTAGCTCGGAAATATATATAATTATTTTTTGTTTACTCCAGCGTTAGATTTAGTCGTCGCGTTGTGGGTCCCGCGCGACATATAAAACGCGTGTAATGTACATCGCTGTTTACGTTATAACATGCGGTACACGTCGACCACATTTAATGACCATGGCGTGCTTTTATGCATTAAACTCAGAGTTTATACGGTGGACTAACGTTTGAAACGTTATCAGTCAATTATTCAAAGCTGGTCAAACATTTTGACAGGAAAGGGCGCTAAAAATATGTTGCCGCCTGCAGAGGTCTGATCGATGTCTGGCGTACTATGAACTGAATTAATCCTGTATCAACGTGTGGATACTGTATACTGACAGGAAAGCCAATCAAAAATCGATATTCAGATTCAGATATACATACACTATGTTTGCGTAGTCAGAAATATTATAACACGTTTTTTGTTGATACACAATGAGTGGTTTATAAAGTAAATCAATATCAACCTCGTCTTATGCGTTGTGTAGTTTTATGAAGATGAAATACTCTGTCTAAAATCGATGAATGAGGGATGAAATATTGTACTGGTCGATTCATTTATATTTTTACAATATTAAGATTCTTATGTAATGCGTTACTGACGTTTCGCTGCGCACTTATTCGATATGGGTTGTATGTTTAGACAAATTTCGAACGCGCTGCGTGAATGCGGTTTACGGTTCTTCGGTGTACTTGTAACGGCAGTCTCGCATATAATTACCGCTGTTGTGTATGTTTAACGAGTGTACTAAGGAGGTGTAAATACATGATATTTTAGACACGGCTAGGGGTACCGATAAATTTGCAGCTTCTTGTCAGTAATCGATATTGCGAAATTTATATTTAAAAAATGTGAATAGGCATTAGGTTTCAAAATGCAACTAACAACTACTCAACAGGTAGGCATTATGTATGACCAACTCCCCCGTCCTGGAAGGTCACATATTATTCAAGTTTTACCCAGTAGAATTAATCACTGCCTCTTATAACAACAATGACACGTATTATACCTAAAGTTTAACATTATGTGCGTGTTTTTATTAAATGGAGAAAAAAATGACAAAAATCATTGTGAATTTACTCTCTAATGTACCCGGATGTGTGACTTGGTGGGTACGAAGGTCATCGGTTAAATATAAAATGGGCGACGCACTTGATGTTTGAACAATACCCATTATCTACGGCATTTGTTGATCGAGTTGATAGCAACATGACAATGAGACAACTTGGCATTGTTGTGGCAACGAACGAACCCCCAACAATTACTTTAATCTTAGTGGCTGTTTCAAATGCTTCAAACGATCGGCTTTAACTTCAACTTTATCAAACTGATCGTCCTACACAAAAGCTCATTATTTTCAACCCCAAACCGGTCAGAGTTATATATTACAGTCATACGAATCATCGCCGTATTGATGGAAACGGGACTCTTGATTCACGCCGCAGCCCACCATATCAGCTTGGTCATTCGTATTACCGTGGTAGCAGTGGATCATGTTGTGACGAATCATACTGTAAATACTTTATTTTAGCTGGAATTAATTTTCGCTGTTTTCACTGATGTTTGAAAAAAAAGTATATTCGCTGGATTTTATTTTCACTGAATCATTCTTTCAACGAAAGTAGAGAAAATTAATTCCAAGCGAAAATAAAGTATTCCACAGTATAAGGTAGTCAGTAGAAACGCTCTGTCTGATTCACATCACGTCTCCAGCGTGCTATTCATATGTAAAACGATTCATCTTCAGTACACTGAGCCCATTGTGTTCGTCATGGTTACTCGTTTCACGGTTCCCATAATCACTCTTTTCCAACCACGCAAATAACTATGCACGCACTGTACAATCGATTTAGTGGGGTTTTTCATACTCAAGTGCGGCTTTCAATAGCAATGAATGCCTGACCCATGACTGTAATCTGAAGGAGAAGTTTTATTAAAACACCCTCATCTGAATATATCGTACGATGACGTACCAGTTAGGGCATGTTGCTAACCGCCTTAGTGGTAAACAAACCACAGTCAACGCTTATCACCCTCTCCCTGTCACAAGCATGACAGAACAAATCAAATCAACAAGTTGGGTGTTAATTAATTCACGATACAAATCCCGTGAAATAATTGTCTATAGTTAATTGTAATATTGTCTTTATACTCTTTGACAGATAACACAGAATTAATGTGTTCTGGGTACCGTGAACACGGGTAATGTGAGCAAACAGATACGGTAATGACGAATCCGTCTGCAGGAGGGCATGGGTAAAAAGAAAAACATTGTTGTATCACGATTCCAAAGGAATTATTGTAACACTGTTTTCTCAAAGACCCTGTGTGGGTTGTAAAATGATAATTTGATCACACCGGGTCATCGCACTCTTCGTATATATTATTTTATTACCAAATGATATAGTAGTCTAATTTATTGGCTACGACATTATATAGTCAGCCGTCCGTGCCCTTGGAAATGTCATGCCCGAGTCGTTAAACACTAAACCAAACTGATTCTGTATTCTCTATAATTTATATTCACGACACAACTGGAATTGAAAACACTACAAGCGAGAACACTGAACACTCGCCTGTCTCTCAAAATACGTCGATTGAATTATTCCAATGTTCCATATGATAATTAGATAATATGTGTAAATGTGATAAGCCTGATTCAACAGGTGGTTATGTCACAGTGTGAACGCGACATTAGATCAATAGTAACCATGACAATATTCGTTAACACATTACGCCATGTTGAATTTTCATAAATTTAAACGATGGGTTGTACGTCTTCTGCTCACTGTGCGTTTGACTTCCGTCGTCATGGTAACGTGCTAGACTGCTGTAACTGGCAGTACATGTACACAATATAACACGGTGACACATAAATAGGTGCGCCTTCGCATATTTAATTCATCACTTCACACGTCGTTTTTTTTTTACTTTAACATCGTAGTGGGCATTTCAAGGACACATATTATAATGTACGGTACGTAGATTGGCGAACTCGATGAGCAGATGACATGTATAAACGTTGCTCCTTCAGTCGCAAATCATAATGTACACGCGGTGACCACCCAGCGAATATAAACAAGAGAAGTCAAGTTCAACTGAAAGCAAAAATAAATATTCAACATGTACGTCACGGTTCCAACTAGAATTAAAACGCTTAGTCAAGTTTGTGTCATGTTTGAATGCAGACATCGAAACACGATACCTGATTTCCAATACAATACCTCATTGAACTTCAAGTGCAATGATTAAATTAGGGGATAACGAGTCAAAATGAAAAAAATATGAACATTAATATTTGGATTTATTATTAAGAATAAAATTTCGCATTTGAGTATAAGAATAAAAGTTCCTTAGGGCCTCCTCGGCCATAACTATAATCGTAACCCTGCCCTTCCAGTACCCCTCCTCTATTTTAATTGTACACATGTATATATTCCTCGTTCAGTCACTTGGAAGCATTATGAATTACATTTGGGGTGAAGTGTTAGGGTTTAGGTTAGGGGTAATGTGCCTTAAGAGACTCATTCCAAATAATGTTTAATATTCCCCCTGTAGTTATCACTGATATTGCGTGTACATCTCGATTTATGGGAGTAAAATTGTGTTATATTGAGAACAAAACCGAGCACATAGAACATGGATATAGCAGGCGAAAAATGTACTGGGATCGCCGGGAAAACACACTCGAGTATTGATATTAAATTCGCAAGCAATTGCCTCTGTACAGTAGGTAATGTTGATGACACCAGTATTGAACTACCTCTGACCTCGAATGAAAGTTTTGTAATTGAAATCTACGGCATTGCACGGACTAATCAAGAAATCCGTCTGAGTTGCTATAACGCAAATATCGGTATTCAATTCAATTGAAAACAAAAAGAAATAATGGCGAGGTAAAAGCGGTTGTTCAAGTTATTTTTCACAATATTGACAGTTGCTAAGACGGACGTAACAATGAGCCACTCTTGAAAGGAAAGACTGCCATAAAAGTGGGGAGGTGAATACTCGTTTCAACATGCTAAAATGTGAATAGCCTTGCTCTGACATGTGTCAGTACATGGCGTGCCGATACGCATCACGTGACCAAGCGCGGACCAATGACAGCGGATGATGATACGGTTACCCGTAGAAACCAGGGCTCCTTTCACCTTATATAGCCGACATTTTGCTGTGTTGGTTCACAACCAGGCTTACGACTCCGACACACACACGGTTACCGTAAGACTCTAACATTTTGCAACCAGTTTTTTTAAGGTTTGTGACAGGAACTAAATAGTCAACATGGTAAGCACATTTCATGTATATTCGATATGGCGATTATATATTCAAATAATGTCGAATTTCTTTCATTTTTCGTGTAACGTCAGTTTTTTTCCCAACACAATGCCTGCTTTGGGATACGTTTAAAAAATAACCCAACCACCTCTCGCGGATCGGATAACGCCTTCTATAAAGCACCTCACAAAATGGCGTTCTTGTGAAGTTGGCATTTCATTCTAACATTTCTCCGTCTTTTCGCCAATAGAGGGAATGTATTTCTATCCACGTTGGACAAGCTGGAGTACAGATCGGCAACGCCTGCTGGGAGTTGTACTGTCTTGAGCACGGTATCCAGCCTGATGGCCAGATGCCAAGTGACAAAACCATCGGAGGTGGTGACGACTCCTTCAATACCTTCTTCAGCGAGACCGGAGCTGGCAAACACGTTCCCCGTGCCGTGTTCGTCGACTTGGAACCAACTGTCATCGGTAAGTTACAATGAAATAACTTGTCGTGACGTGTTTTTTAATCTACAAGTCGTCGAAAGGTTATTTGTAATTCAAGATATTTATGAATGTAACTGACCAAAACTCCTTTTTTTTTCAACAGATGAAGTCCGTACCGGAACATACCGTCAACTTTTCCACCCAGAACAGTTGATTACCGGTAAGGAAGATGCCGCCAACAACTATGCCCGTGGTCACTACACCATTGGAAAAGAAATCATCGACTTGGTTTTGGACAGAGTACGAAAATTGGTGAGTTTGAAATCTTGATTTTTTTAAAAATAGCACATGTATAAACCAAACGTGAATGCATTTTCGACCACGGTCGTCGGTACATCAGCTATCGAGCAACCTTAAGAACAGGTCGTCATGTAACTGCCACCGATAAAGCTAACCGTTACTGCGTGTGGAAATTCAAATTTGATAGCCGGTAGGGGAGTCTATACAAATTTGCAATGCAATGTCTACGTTTGAATAGCTGGAGCGGGACGGTGTTGTTATTATCGCCAATAGAAACGAACAAAGCACACACTGTCTTTTATGCAAATAAGTCTTGATATGTCTGAAGGCGTTCACTGAAGTGAAGTACCTAATGAATTGCATTGTGAACCTCAATGAATTTATGCTTGCCGTTCACGTCGTTAAAACACACCCATAAACACAACATCGCCTGATCGAAGGGTCAGTTGCAAGGGTCGATAGGTTAAAATGAAATATCTCCGTTCTGTTGAATCGTTCGTAAATACACTCTGTATTAACCGTATTTCTTGTCGTTTGCGCGTATTTGTTTGAGCCTAGCGATAAGCGATAACAGAGTGTATAAAGGTAACTATTTCTCGATGGGCGTAACCAAGAACGGGGGCGTTAGGTTATACAAGATTTTGTTAACGGTGGAACACAATACTCCAACAAAGCCAGCAACAACAGCAAATATCTCAATAAGCGCATTTACAATGGCCACTGTTACGAGGGCGTGGGAACTGTCTCCATGACATAAAACATAGTCCACAACACTGGTTCGTACGCTGTACTGTGACACTAGCTCCATGGTTGTACCTACTAACTTACACGTTGCGTTTGAGGGTAAATTTAATTAAATATATTTTCGTTTTATTTTTTTTAGGCTGACCAATGTACCGGTCTTCAAGGTTTCCTCATCTTCCACAGCTTTGGTGGTGGCACCGGATCTGGTTTCGCTTCACTGTTGATGGAACGTCTCTCCGTCGATTATGGAAAGAAATCCAAGCTGGAGTTCGCCATCTACCCAGCCCCACAAGTCTCCACCGCCGTCGTCGAACCATACAACTCCATCCTGACCACCCATACCACCCTGGAACACTCTGACTGTGCTTTCATGGTTGACAACGAAGCTATCTACGATATCTGTCGCCGTAACCTCGACATCGAACGTCCAACCTACACCAACTTGAACCGTCTTATTGGTCAAATCGTATCCTCCATCACCGCATCTCTTCGCTTCGATGGTGCCCTCAACGTCGACTTGACCGAGTTCCAGACCAACTTGGTACCCTACCCACGTATCCACTTCCCCCTGGCCACATACGCCCCAGTCATCTCTGCCGAGAAAGCCTACCACGAGCAATTGTCTGTCGCTGAGATCACCAATGCCTGTTTCGAGCCAGCCAACCAGATGGTGAAATGCGACCCACGTCACGGCAAATACATGGCCTGCTGCATGTTGTACCGTGGTGATGTTGTACCAAAGGACGTCAACGCCGCCATCGCTACCATCAAGACCAAGCGTACCATCCAGTTTGTCGATTGGTGTCCAACTGGTTTCAAGGTCGGTATCAACTACCAACCACCAACCGTTGTTCCCGGTGGCGATTTGGCTAAGGTACAGCGTGCCGTCTGCATGTTGAGCAACACCACCGCCATCGCTGAGGCCTGGGCTCGTCTCGACCACAAGTTCGACTTGATGTACGCCAAGCGTGCTTTCGTCCACTGGTACGTCGGAGAAGGTATGGAGGAGGGTGAATTCTCTGAGGCTCGTGAGGATTTGGCAGCTTTGGAGAAGGATTACGAAGAGGTCGGTGTCGACTCCGTTGAAGGCGAAGGCGAGGAAGAAGGTGAAGAATATTAAACTGTACAAACATTTGAACCACGTCACGAATTGTCATGGTAACAACAACAACCAACACAAAGTGAATTTCCCGTAAGATCTGTACAATGTGTAAATGTAAAATATCGTCTGGGACGATATATTGTAAATAATGAGAAGATAAAACAAATTTCTTTGAAATACAGTTATTGGTTTCATGGTGATGTTTGTATGAGTGGTTGTATGCATATGTGATAATCTGAAAATAAGTGCGAGCATTCAATGGCAATACACTATAAAATCCACATATATATATTAACTGATTCTCTTCCGTAACACCACCTGTAACTTAGTATGAGCGCCCTCCCATATTCGCCATTGTCTTTGGTATGCGTATCTCTCCATGAAAATGTCAATGCGGGTAGTGAATGAGACCTATGTTTACAAGTGCGCCCTCAACTGTTCGAAACTATCAGTTCGTCCACAAATTATTCAGTCCATGAACGAATTTCTTTTCTTAGAATTTGTAGATAGTATGTGTCGTCTCATTACTCATAAATGTTAATTTGTCAGGTGGGTTGTCAAACGTGGTTAGGTATCTGTCAGGAATTTTACCCAAAACTACATGGTAGTCTTTAAATCTCACATGCTGTGATCGCCTCAGGCAATATTTATCGCCACTTTTCAACAAATACGCAGCAGTTAATAACAATAATTTCCAATGATAGGTATCGACAATCCTGAGAGACTGTGTACGTACATGTATTTAATTCTGCAAAACAATTCATGGCGTGTTTTCTTCGCTAGCATGTTATTTTGTGGCTAATTTGAAAGTTTCAGATTGTTGACATTTTAGCTAGATCGAAATTCTGATAATTTGTTCATTGAGTAAAATTGGATAAAATGGCAAGTGGCTATTTCAACGTGTTTTATATAGTATCTAATTACTATAATATATTGATTGGTGGCGCCCTACACCGCCAAACGAGTATAATACCATTACTTTCCTATCTCTAGTTTAGCGCTTCTATGCTCCATTTGGTGCAGTTCAATACCTCTCGGCGTTTTAAACAAACATTCAATTCAATTCTAAACAAAAATTATGTTCAAAAATTATATGCTAATTGTTTCAATGTACTATTTTTCCTTTCGAGTGACCTTACCGAATTTCTAGATTCAACGTCGAGGGCGATCGTTTCTCCACTAAATTCTTTCATGACACTTTAACAACTTGACTGTCTTTAAATACGTCTGTATTCCTTTAAATACACCGATGTCAGATTATTTATAAAAAACTTGTCAGTGGGTGAGAAAATGGAGATATTTACATTTCAAAGGTGATATAAAAATGAAAAAGAATGGTTAGATGAGCATATTCTCCATGTTTTATACTGTCTAGCCAAAGTAGTATATGCCTTGTATAACACGTATACATGAACTAATCGAATAAGAGGTGTATATAGACTTCATTGTTTAAAATACACACGACGTCGTGTGAATTAAACAGTTCCAACTTGTTCAGTTGGTCTAAATTGCAAATTATTTAATATTAAATACATGCCACTACTGCAATTCATATATATTTATACATTACAATTTTAAGAGCTATGTTTTCTAGTTAAAATACCTTACACGTCACCGATACCAAGATTCATTCAGACCAACAATAAACTTTAAGAATTTAATGAAGTCCGAGAAAGAATAAAATCGAAACAGAAGAATTTATATAAAGAGGACGCAAGCAAACCCGATGCGCCGTCAGATAATGAGATAGCAGTCCCAGGGAATTTTGGACAAGTCGATACACAGTGTCCCAAATCTCTAATAAATACACTGCAATTATCAAACACCGTACCGTACAAAACACAGAAATATGTGTTGGGGTTACGCGATTTTTTCTGCACGTCAGACGAATTTATGCACTGGAAACTCCTTTCCCATGAAACGTTACAAGTACTCAGATTGCTATGTGTAATATGTATCAACCCTCAAATCAACTTATTTCTCGGAAGACGATGTTCATTCTACTTAGCCACTAATACACACGAAACGCTCGAACTCAGGCTATGAGAAGTGCTTTCGACATCGACTTACAATGAAGTATATATATATATATATATTCTGTTATTTTGCTAAATTTTAGTTTCTAATTTCTAAAGCTATTTATTTATCAATTATTTTGGGTACATAAGATTCAATTATTTTTCATGTTTTCTCAATGGGATCAGATATTTGACTAGTACCGCTGAACTACCCCCTCAGTCCCCATCATCCAACCACCTTTTTTGTATCAAATGTCCTAATAACGTGAAATGAATACATTTACAATTTCTAGGTATCAATACAGCATATTCTTTGATAAAGAGATGATACTCATATCAACTTTCTCACCGAAAATGCTTATCACATTAGTTATTAAAATGTAGAACATGTTTGAATGATGCAGATCATGGGTTTTCGCAACATTCAAAGTTGTCAATGCCTATTTCACAAATTCATAAACACAATACCAAGAAATTTCCTGGTATTCTAACATCGGACGAAATATGTGTTAAGTCGTCATCCACTTAATTTGAGTCATTAGTCATCTCAATCTACGTCATGTGTGTCGACAACTGTCAGCTCATAAGGCCACACTGATTTAATTTTATGGATGACATCCTCTGAAGACCCCAAAACTAATGCTAGAGGGCGAAACAAAAACAAATCCTTCAAAAAAAAAATGCTGCTAAAACCACAGGACTACGGAGCTGGCATTACGAATTGAACCACAGAACACAGTGTATCAAAAAAACAACAAGAAGTCTTTATTTTGTATGTGGGACATTTTGATGTACGTATAGCTGTGTAAACATCACGTCTCCCTGGCCGACGTCAATTGCGTACCAGTCTACAACAATCCCTCCGTTTTTCCTCTGAACTTTTATGCGCACGTATTTTGGTGGCGTGGTCGCCATGTTGGAATTCCCCAGCAACGCAATACGCATGTGCAGAAGATCATTTACGACAAAACTGGCACGTTTTGAGGTAGTTCAAAACGAGTTTTACGACAAGCCGGCGCTTTGCGACAATATGAGTCGGCAAGTTCCGGACAGAAAACCGATCTGTGGAGACTCGTCGTCGGAGATTTTTTTTTGAGAACAGGCGAAAACTAATGCGCGCGCGGACGTCATCCATATAAGTCGATGTGGCTTAAGTATAAATTGGGGGTAAAATCATCGCGACGGGTTTGCATGCACCAAAGCGACGTAGAATATACGTTATCGGTCCACCATAGTCTTTTGATAAGAATTATAAGATGTATATAAAAAAAGATAAGAATTAGGTTGTCGAAATATACGAGAAATAATCCATCGAATTCATTCGAGTTTATGTACTTATTTAACAACGTCTTACTTACATGCTTCCACGTGACCCGTGACATTGAGGTCACGCACCACCCTCGGAAGTTTCCCAGAATTCCGAATATTGTCGATTTCAAACGTACTCAGTATCCAGTATCATATGACCACTTTACATGACGTTTTCTTCCGGGGACTGTAACATGGAATCAACAAAGTGTGTCGCCAATTGAAATACGTAAATTGGTTAGCCCCAAAAATTCTCTTGATATCAGTGGGTCATTTTTTAGTGAAAATCTGAACTTGATATCAGATTTTGAAAAAAATCTGTAAATGACGCCAACAAATCCATTGCTGGTCCTGGAATGGCGTAATTTTACGCTGTTTTCGTTCCCCAAATGACGTTTTATTTACATAGTTTTTCATGCATTGAGAGCCCCGGGAAGAGTGTACTTCAGACTCACGCGTGTTAGATTTCATTGTCAGACCAAGATCAGGAACACTGAAAGCTAAAAGTATATTATTTAGATCAAACAGAAAGTCTTTGCCAGTCTTGCAATCATCATGTGGTGTCCTATTCCGATAGAATTGACCATTGATAAGCTTACTACGTATGCAGGATAACAGACCGATGCGTTTGGAGAGAGACAACAACTTATATATGTACAGCCTTCTATATTCTATATATTTTAGTTTTAATAAAATGTGTTGTAAAATCGAAAACGAAAAGATACAGTTTAAGGTAGAAGCCTAGTCATAATTTTGGACAAAATTGGTCATAAATCGCATGACAATGTTCATTAGTTTATTATGTACAAAGATGAAGCTAATGTCCCATGGTACAATGAAATAACATTATTTTGTGTGTTACAGTTATGCTTTTTGAGAAACGTGTCTTAATATTTCTTGAAAAATGCTATTTTTAGAACAATTCCATAGAACATAATATTAACGAAAAATTGCATTTTTTGACACTTTTTAAAACCCAGATTTTTTAATTAATTCCGAACAACAAAAAGTACTCTATCATTAACAATATATGATTTGTTTTAACCTATGTCACCAGGCTAGATTTTGAGACATTGCATAATATCTCTGCCAAAGGAACCTGTGGTAAAAGTGTTATATTTGTGTCGAAATGGCGCCCTCTAGTGACGAAATTATTCTGTAAGATGTTGAAATTTTAGGATGGCCGTTCATAGCATTGTAGTTTTTTCGAAATGTCAGGTATTTGTCAAAGTTATACTAATTGACGAAGCAGTGTAATGTTAACAGGGGGGGGCAAGGGTTATTTTCGTTCAACGTAATTGAAATATTGTTTTGTTCGTACAACGTAAATTCAAAAAATAAATTCCGTAATTCTGTAATCACCGTGACAGGCTAGACGTACAACGTAATCAATCAAATATTGTTTTCGTACACTGTAAAAATGTGTAATTTTTCTCGGTACGTTCAAGAATTTACATCCAAATAAAAAAAGTCGTATAGAATAATCTAGGGAAATTACATTTGCGAAACTGTAAAACGACTAGATGACACAATTCACTGCAAAATTCAATTTTCACTGTAAACTGTGAAAACGTCTTTTTTTCTTTGTAAATTGTAAACAGCACTTTTTATTTCCCGTAAGTTTGTACAAGCTACCCACTTGCCCCCATCTAACAATAAAAAGTGCTGACACACATGTATAACATCTACGTCGCTAGAGGGCGCATTTTGTTATTGAATGTCCTTCCGTTGACCTTGCCTTTCTCGCTGTGTTATGTAGTTTACCGTGACCATTTAAAATTAAACAATTGCCGACTAATTACGCGCACTCAAGGATACATTATGCATTATGACCAATATTGTTAAGTGAGTCTTATATAGTTAATGTATAGTTAAAAATGTGGCTCAATTCAATGATATTGTTAGCAGCGTTGCTGAGATCATCTGCACTTCCTGTAATCTGTGTGACGCAAGTAAAGATATCTAATAACAAGAACCATACAACACGCGATAAATGGTCCAAACTGCCTGTCATATACTATACAAACACCTGCTTCCGCTTCGGATACATTTTACTTTGTGGAGATGTTCATTTTAAGTCTGTACCAGTGTTTACTTCATCTCGTCGCAGTATGCATACCGCAAATCCAAATAAAGTTAGAGTTTGTTCTATAAAAAAAACAAGCTTATGATGTACATTGTTTGATTCGATTTTGATCTGTTTTTCAAGAATAATTTATTCGATTGCATTGCTCTGTTCGAACCTGGTTTCACCCTGTTATCCTTGACAATGTAGGCGTAGATACAACCAGAGGTGCATTACTTGGGGTTTGCAACGCGCATAGTACTGTATAGTGACATCATGCCAAGATCCCACTCAAGTCTCATCTCGTAGATAGCGAGACTGATGCTACTCCGATCCCTTCTGACATGACATAGCCGGTTTGCAATAAAACAATAAAACATGTATTACCACATTCACAGTGAAAAAATGTAATACATCGAAAATGTACAAAAATATAGTTATCACAATCCGTCATATCGTGGGCAGCTATTTTGATCCACATGGACATCCCAGTATCCTAGTTACATCGGAGTTGGAACGCTTATGCGAGAGTGAGATTGAAACGGGATCTTGGTATCATGTCACCGTAGTTGCAAACCCCAAGTAATGTACCAACTTATGACATATATCGCAGAGATCGGAGTTGATCTACATCTCATAAACATCTTTGGTATAGTAATTCTAGCAGTAAAATCGTCAATTTAAAAAAAAAAATATGAAACATTTGCTGAATTATTATGGGTATTATTTTTTATTGAGGGTACTCATGTGACACGTCTTTTTATAGATCATCTGTTTTCATTTCATTGCCCCGACGAGTAAGGAGGTCTGTACGATTTGACTGCTGCAGTATTACTGTGTTTTGATTCCCATCGGCTTGTAAAGTTCGGCGTATAGTGTGGATGTTTGTTGTTGGTGCCCAGTGATTGGGTATCTTTGCTTGAAATTTGAATCGGGTGATATCTTCAGTTATAGTAAATTTGGGTCTGGCGGATCGATATATCTGTAACCGATATACGCATTGTCATTTCAATGCAATGATTGCTGCTCCAGTCGACGATTGTGTCGTTTCACAATAGACCATTTTCCGTTCACTGCGAGATTCCGCGTTTTGCGTAAAATCGAACGTAAAAACAGGACAAACAAAGGTCATACCGTCGTAGTGGCGAAAAACATCGCACGGGATTCAACAAACGCGAAAGTATTTTGGGGGATATTACCATGCTCAATAATTTGCTGTGCACATTTCACGATGGTAAATTTTGATATAGTAAGAGTATTCGAACGCAATATTCCCCTGTCAAAGATCGGTTTTTCGATGTGAGCTACGAAATAATGAAATTCGAATTCAAAATCAAATCGTTCGATTTTTGCGGCCGACGTTCGGCGAGCGTCTTACACGCAAAGACTGGTCTCGTGGAATAAGTATTCCAATATTAAAAAAAATATTAAAATCAGTTTCAAATAATTATAGATAATATAATTTTTTGAATTATTGATTATACAGGTGATACAAGGATTTTTTTTCTGCTGAAAGCAATATATTTGTTCTGTATGCTACCCTTCTAATGTATTGCATGTTGATAAGTATGTATTGCATGTTGATAAGTATGTATTGCATGTTGATAAGTATACATTGCAGGTGGATAAGTATGTATTGCAGGTGGATAAGTATGTATTGCATGTTGATAAGTATGTATTGTATATTGATAGGTATGTATTGTATATTGATAAGTATGTATTGCATATTGATAAGTATGTATTGTATATTGATAAGTATGTATTGCATATTGCTAAGTATGTATTGTATATTGAGAAGAATGTATTGCATATTGATAAGTATGTATTGCATGTTGATAAGTATGTATTGCATGTTGATAAGTATGTATTGCACATTGATAGGTATGTATTGTATATTGATAAGTATGTATTGTATATTGATAAGTATGTATTGCATGTTGCTAAGTATGTATTGTACATTGAGAAGAATGTATTGTATATTGATAAGTATGTATTGCATGTTAATAAGTATGTATTGCATGTTGATAAGTATGTATTGCATGTTGATAAGTATGTATTGCATGTTGATAAGTATGTATTGTATATTGAGAAGAATGTGTGTATATTGATAAGTATGTATTGCATATTGATAAGTATGTATTGTATATTGATAAGTATGTTTTGCATATTGCTAAGTATGTATTGTATATTGAGAAGAATGTATTGTATATTGAGAAGAATGTATTGTATATTGATAAGTATGTATTGCATGTTGATAAGTATGTATTGCATGTTGATAAGTATGTATTGTATATTGATAAGTATGTATTGCATATTGATAAGTATGTATTGTATATTGATAAGTATGTATTGCATATTGCTAAGTGTGTATTGTATATTGAGAAGAATGTATTGCATATTGATAAGTATGTATTGCATGTTGATAAGTATGTATTGCATATTGATAGGTATGTATTGTATATTGATAAGTATGTATTGTATATTGATAAGTATGTATTGCACGTTGCTAAGTATGTATTGCATGTTGATAAGTATGTATTGCATGTTGATAAGTATGTATTGCATGTTGATAAGTATGTATTGCATGTTGATAAGTATGTATTGTATATTGAGAAGAACGTATTGCATATTGATAAGTATGTATTGCATATTGATAAGTATGTATTGTATATTGATAAGCATGTATTGCATATTGCTAAGTATGTATTGTATATTGAGAAGTATGTATTACAAATAGATAAGTATGTGTTCTGTATTGATAAGTATGTATTGTATATTGATAAGTATGTATTGTATATTTGATGAGTATATGTTCTGTATTGATAAGTATATATTGCCTATAGATATGTATTTCATGTTGATACGTATGTATTGCATGTTGATAGGCATGTATTGTATAATGATAAGTATGTATTGCATATATATAAGTATGTGTTCTATATTGATAAGTATGTATTGTATATTGATGAGTATGCATTGTATATTGATAAGTATGTATTACAAATAGATAAGTATGTGTTCTGTATTGATAAGTATGTATTGTATATTGATGAGTATGTATTGCATATTTGATGAGTATATGTTCTGTATTGATAAGTATATATTGCCTATAGATATGTATGTGTTCTATATTGATAAGTATGTATTGCATATTGATGAGTATGTGTTCTATATTGATAAGTATGTATTGTATATTGATAAGTATGTATTGTATATTGATAAGTATGTATTGTATATTGAGAAGTATGTATTGCATGTTGATAAGTACGTATTGCATGTTGATAAGTATGCATTGCATGTTTTAAGTATGTATTGCATGTTGATAAGTATGCATCGCATGTTGATAAGTATGTATTGCATGTTTATAAGTATGTATTGCATGTTGTTAAGTATGTATTGCATGTTGATAAGTATGTATTACATGTTGATAAGTATGTATTGCATGTTGATAGGTATGTATTGCATGTTGATAAGTATGTATTGCATGTTGATAAGTATGTATTGCATGTTGTTAAGTATGTATTGCATGTTGATAAGTATGTATTGCATGTTGATAGGTATGTATTGTATGTTGATAAGTATGTATTGCATGTTTATAAGTATGTATTACATGTTGATAAGTATGTATTGCATGTTGATAAGTATGTATTGCATGTTGATAGGTATGTATTGCATGTTGATAAGTATGTATTGCATGTTGATAAGTATGTATTGCATGTTGTAGGTATGTATTTCATGTTGATAAGTATGTATTGCAGTTTGATAGGCATGTATTGTATAATGATAATTATGTATTACATATAGATAAGTATGTGTTCTATATTGATAAGTATGTATTGTATATTGATGAGTATGCATTGTATATTGATAAGTATGTATTACAAATAGATAAGTATGTATTGCATGTTGATAAGTATGTATTGCATGTTGTAGGTATGTATTTCATGTTGATAAGTATGTATTGCATGTTGATAGGCATGTATTGTATAATGATAAGTATGTATTACATATAGATAAGTATGTGTTCTATATTGATAAGTAGGTATTGTATATTGATGAGTATGCATTGTATATTGATAAGTATGTATTACAAATAGATAAGTATGTGTTCTGTATTGATAAGTATGTATTGTATATTGATGAGTATGTATTGTATATTTGATGAGTATATGTTCTGTATTGATAAGTATATATTGCCTATAGATATGTATGTGTTCTATATTGATAACTATGTATTGCATGTTGTAGGTATGTATTTCATGTTGATACGTATGTATTGCATGTTGATAGGCATGTATTGTATAATGATAAGTATGTATTACATATATATAAGTATGTGTTCTATATTGATAAGTATGTATTGTATATTGATGAGTATGCATTGTATATTGATAAGTATGTATTACAAATAGATAAGTATGTGTTCTGTATTGATAAGTATGTATTGTATATTGATGAGTATGTATTGTATATTTGATGAGTATATGTTCTGTATTGATAAGTATATATTGCCTATAGATATGTATGTGTTCTATATTGATAAGTATGTATTGCATATTGATGAGTATGTGTTCTATATTAATAAGTATGTATTGTATATTGATAAGTATGTATTGTATATTGATAAGTATGTATTGTATATTGAGAAGTATGTATTGCATGTTGATAAGTACGTATTGCATGTTGATAAGTATGCATTGCATGTTTTAAGTATGTATTGCATGTTGATAAGTATGCATCGCATGTTGATAAGTATGTATTGCATGTTTATAAGTATGTATTGCATGTTGTTAAGTATGTATTGCATGTTGATAAGTATGTATTACATGTTGATAAGTATGTATTGCATGTTGATAGGTATGTATTGCATGTTGATAAGTATGTATTGCATGTTGATAAGTATGTATTGCATGTTGATAAGTATGTATTGCATGTTGTTAAGTATGTATTGCATGTTGATAAGTATGTATTGCATGTTGATAGGTATGTATTGTATGTTGATAAGTATGTATTGCATGTTTATAAGTATGTATTACATGTTGATAAGTATGTATTGCATGTTGATAAGTATGTATTGCATGTTGATAGGTATGTATTGCATGTTGTAGGTATGTATTGCATGTTGATAAGTATGTATTGCATGTTGTAGGTATGTATTTCATGTTGATAAGTATGTATTGCAGTTTGATAGGCATGTATTGTATAATGATAATTATGTATTACATATAGATAAGTATGTGTTCTATATTGATAAGTATGTATTGTATATTGATGAGTATGCATTGTATATTGATAAGTATGTATTACAAATAGATAGAAAATAGAAAACTATTTTAATTTTGTCTTACAGTAAGATTTTGATTTTAAAAGAGATTTTAACTTGTATAGTCATTTAAAATTTCACTGTCATTAAGATTTTGCAGACTATGTTTATTAATAAATGGCCAAGTTATTCGCATTTATAGCAACATTCTAACATTTTGTTCCACGTTTCGATCGTGATTCGACTTTATTTTTATTTACATTTGCAGTTTACCCTCTATGTGCTTACTCTCTACCATTGCAATTAAAATACACAAATCTAAAAAAAAAAAAAACACAGCGTATATACGTATTTAAAAGCGAAAAACTGTTCAGCTATTTGATCGCTAGTTGCTTTATAATGATCCCAATTGTGGAATCAAATTATGGATAATCATGGGTTTAATTATTACAAAATTATGTGTAGACACGTATTGACAAGTACATCAAATTAAGGCTGTACAAACGAAACACATGACATGCATAGCCATTTTACGTGGTTTGTTTTGCTTAAATCAATATTTGAAAGTCGTGAATTACGATTAAAACAAAAACGTGGAAGCAGTCTTGTTCTCATATATTAAAAGTGGTTAATTTTAGGAAAAAAAAACAGATTAGAAAAATATATGTCTTTTTTTTTGCCGAAATAATAAGCACCCAAATAAAATCGGAAAAAAACGTCTGAAAAAAGGAATGACTGTTTGCTAGATTAAAACAAAACGAGATCACATTTTCAAATATTGCGTGATCTTGTTCAATTACCAAAACACATGAGAACTGAATGAATAACGTGTCCCTATTAAAGAAAAAAATACGTACATGTACCTGTCGCATTCACAACAATCATGGCATTGAACAAAAACACATGTGTATCGCTTTTAGAAAAAACACCTCGCCATTTCGCTTTAGAATATAACATACCTGCGTACTGGAAGTGGTTCACCCGCTTTCGTTATATATATATATATATATATATATATATATATATATATATATATATATATATATATATATATATATATATATATATATATATATATATATATATATATATATATATTACATTAATTAATTTATATATATATATAATCTGTTCTATTTTTATAACCTTAAGAACCTTCCCAAATAAAAGGAATTCTAAAATTTAAAAACACAAGAGGTACTCACTAAACCATGTAATCTTACACTCAAGCAAGAGAATAGACATGTTGGTTAACTAGCCTTGCACTGTGAGTGCTTTATTGTTTGTAGTCTGTAAAATATCAGTATTTTCACAAATAAAAAAAAGAACTTAATATTTATAATTTTTTGAGTCCGCCAGCCAAATTTCCACATACAAAAATACATATAATATTTCTGTTTAATTTATTTTATTTTATAATATTTTCACTGAATTCTTTAAAATAAATTTACCATTTCCTTATATTTGAATCTGTTTCAAGACATTTGAAAAATTTATTTTAGAAGCATAATAATACAACGACTAGATTTGGTGTCACAGTTTGCTCCCAATTCATATTGAAACAAGCCGGTAGGCTGGTTTGCGATCCGCTCCGCTCAAAAGCAAGCAACATGTTTTTGGCTGTTTCCATGGTGTGACATAAACGTGAAGCTAACGTCGGTTTATAACTAATACGAAGTTCGCAAACACCATTCAGGCTTTAGAAGTCACTTAGTTTATTACTGGGACGACAGTCACTTCTGCTGTTACATTTTTTTATTTCCAACCGTTTTGCGATAGCATTTTCTAGAATGAAGCGTTTCCTGTAAATGCTGGAAAGCGAAATAACGAAATGGTAAATATTTATCTGTATTGCAGCTTGTCGACCTTCATAACAATATACTTCATAATCCAAAACACTAGTCACGGTGAGTTATTTAAATATACGACTCATAATCGAAAAATATGACCACAGTCCAGAATTTCAGACGGATATTAAGCAACCTAAGAGCATATCAGAAGCATTTACTTTCAAATATAAAAAAAGAACTGCAGTCAAATGTCAAGAATGCCAGCAAATAAAGGACTCTGTCCCACAATCCTTTGTGCGCGTTATTACGGAGCGGACACGCGCAAAAAACTGTACCACGCTTGTCAAATCTGGGTCAAATATACAGTACGCTACTATCTTGCCACATATTGTTTAGCAGTGGAGTGTTCGGTGACCATTGAATTAGCCCGTGATTCATATTTTATGTGTATTAATTTATTCATCAATTTTCGTGACTGACAGTACTGCCCAAATTTTAGTCCATAAAACGCAACTGGTGAAAGGGAAGAGCATCGCCAGGCGATGGACGCAGGGCTCTTTGGCAACGACCGCATAGAGGTCAAAAAACGCGTTCTATTAAATTTGGCTCTTCCGTTTCGCCCCCTCCGGAATGTTCTACTTTGCAGCCTAATCGCAGGTTTTTCGAAAAACGTCGAAAAAACACAAGAATTAGTAGAAATGTTCCTGTTTTGGGCGGATTATTGGTGAAGAATAATGTCTTTATTACAAAAATGCTGAAAAACCGTGAGAGGTTGCCTTAGTTATTTTTTTATTGTCGAAAAACTGCGAACTCGGCAAATTTTGTTGCACAACTTCCCTTTATCATATACACCCAGCGACACCGATGCCAGCTGACTGTGTACAAAACTGGTAGGAGCTAATACATTTGGGGCGAAAGTATTCAAAAATCAGTTTTTGGATGTTGCAATGGCAGTGGTGGGCCAGGATTGTTATCCAATTAGTGACGGCACGACCTACCTGTGAAGTATGAACAAAACCAGCCAGGCCGAAAAAATCACAGAGGAGTTAAAAGCCGTTGCTGGTGAAAAGTTACCCCAACTTTGGGGTCAAATTTCTCGGTAATGAAAACAGATATCAAAAATTCAAATAGTAACTTTGTGCCCACACTCAAGCTGAGTAGAATGAGCTATGTCTGAAGTGTATTATCTCAAATTTGTAGGAGGAGATACATTTGGCGCGAAGCTATCCAAAAATCATTTTTTTTGGCTGTTGCTATGGAAACGGTGGGCCAAACATTTTTTTCAGATTTTTCCTAATAACTAGGGTGAAGGTGTGACATACCTGCCAAGTTTGAACGAAATCGGCCAAGCCAAAACAATCACAGAAGAAATCATACGTGTAAACACTGGAAATGTACACACACAGACACACACACAAGCCGGTAGGCTGGTTGGCGATCCGCTCAGCTCAAAAACAAGCAACATGTTGTTGGCTGTTTCCATGGTGTGACATAAACGTGAAGCTAACGTCGGTTTATATCTAATACGAAGTTCGCAAACATCATTCAGTCTTTAGAAGTCACTTAGTTTATTACTAGGACCACAGTTACTAGTAGAGTGACTGTGCTAGGACGTATTCTGCTGTTACATTTTTTATTTCCAACCGTTTTGCAATAGCATTTTCTAGAATGAAGCGTTTCCTGTAAATGCTGGGAAGCGAAATGACGAAATGGTAAATATTTACCTAAATTGCAGTGTGCTGACCTTCATAACAATATACTTCATAATGCAAAACACTAGTCATGGTGAGTTATTTACTTATACGACTCCTCATCGAAAAATATGACCAAAGTCCAGAATTTCAGACGGATATTAAGCAACCTAAGAGCATATCAGAAGCATTTACTCTAAAATATAAAAAAAAGAACTGCAGTCAAAAGTCAAGAATGCCAGCAAATAAAGGACTCTGCCCCACAATCCTTTGTGCGCGTTATTACAGACACGCGCAAAAAACTGTACCAGGCTTGTCAAATCTGGGTCAAATATACAGTACACTACCTTGCCACAGATTGTTTATTAGTAGTGGGGTGTTCGGTGACCATTGAATTAGCCCGTGATTCATATTTTATGTGTATTAATTTATTCATCAATTGTCGTGACTGACAGTACTGCAAAATTTTTGGTCAAAAAAACGCAACTGATGAAACGGAAGAGCATCGCCAGGCGTGGACGCAGGGCTCTTTGGCAACGACGGCATAGAGGTCAAAATACGCGTTCTATTTTTACACATTAAATTTGGCTCTTCCGTTTTGCCCCCTCTGGAATGTTCTACTTTCGCAGCCTAATCGCAGGTTTTTCGAAAAACACAAGAATTTGTAGAAATGTTCCTGTTTTGGGCGGATTATTGATAGAGAATAATGTCTTTATTACAAAAATGCTGAAAAACCGTGAGTTGTTGCCTTAGTTATTTTTTTTATTGGCGAAAAACTGCGAACTCGGCAAATTTGGTTGCACAACTTCCCTTTATCATATACACCCAGCTACACCGATGCCAGCTGACTGTGTACAAAACTGGTAGGAGGTAATACATTTGGGGCGAAAGTATTCAACAATAAGTTTTTGGATGTTGCAATGGCAGTGGTGGGCCAGGATTTTTTTCCAATAGTGACGGCACGATGTACCTGTGAAGTATGAACAAACCCAGCTGAGCCGAAAAAATCACAGAGGAGTTAAAAGCCGTTGCTGGTGAAAAGTTACCCCCACTTTGGGGTCAAATTGCTCGGTAATGAAAACAGATATCAAAAATTCAAATAGTAACTTTGTGCCCACACATGTCTGAAGTGTTTAATCCCAAATTTGTAGGAGGAGATACATTTGGCGCGAAGCTATCCAAAAATCAGTTTTTTGGCTGTTGCTATGGCAACGATGGGCCAACAAATTTTTTCAGATTTTTCCTAATAACTAGGGTGAAGGTGTGACCTACCTGCCAAGTTTGAACGAAATCGGCCAAGCCAAACAAATCACAGAAGAAATCATACGTGAAAACACTGGAAATGTACACACACACACACACACACACACACACACACACACACACACACAAAACGACAAAAGTGATTATAAGGGCAATCCAGGTAAAATAAAATAAAACAAAATCAACCACTGTAAATGACGTATGTAGCGTCCCTTTTCATTTTTACTAAGCTGCATTATATCATTCACCCCTTCTATAGATACTGACGTCAAACATTGTTAGATGCAGGGTCATAGGGGTCAGTGGTCTTTTCAGATCATGGAGGTAGTAATAGCCTGGTTCGGATCAATGGCGGCTTGTGATTGTCAAGTATCTATCTTTAATTTACAACTAAACAATATTTATTCTGTAATGACTATCTTGCAGTTTTATTATTGAATAATCCAACATAAAAAAAGAAAACAACAGCAAAAAAAAAACGTCTGAAAATATATTTTCATCATAACCACTGACCACATCTGAAATGTTGTGTTTAACATATATTATAGAAGGCTTACTCCTTGTAACGCGCTTACTGATTTGCCTGGTGGTTTGGCAACCGTCTTAGATATCTTGTAAAACGAAAGTAGTTTTATGCTTCATTTGAAATTGTGAATCTCTCAACTAAACTCCTTTTTCGGCACGGTGCCTGAGTTTTTGCAGAGGAGTATCGAATTTGATAATATTTTTGTTTTTGTTTTTTAGATTAATAATAAAATTGACAAGTTATATAGCCTTATAACTAGAAAGTTTGCTATTTTCTGTCGTTTAGTTAAACCTACTAAATATTGCCAGTGTAAATTTGGTGATAGAGTTTTACGTGATTGGAAGGACCGTTTTTAAAAAAATGTGTTATTTTGGCAATTTTTAGAACATTTGGAAATATACTTTGACTTTATGAAAGGCTGAAAGAGGGAAATGATTGGCACTGCAAATGACCAAATTAGGTCGAATTTGAACGTGGTCGACAGCTTTGTTCAGATCTAAGAATTTTGATAATATTAAATGCGTCATTTTGTCTTACTAGGTAAAAATATTCAGTTGACGTAATCAGCGGAAAAAATGTGAGTTGAAGAATAATATTATCACCAAGTTTTTGCCGATATTAAAAAAAATATTTGTTAAAATCATTTGCGACTATATTAGTCAGGGTTGTGTTGGACTCTCAATGTTTATAGAAAGATTGTAAACTTGGTGTAAAGGCGTGTGATTTAGGTCTGTATGAAAATTGTCAATAGTTTATTAATCGAATTTGTGATAATAACAAATATCGGAATAGATAGGTTCACAATCTATACAATAGCTGGTAATATCTGTGAGCAAACGATCTAATACTGTACTTGGACTTTTGAACATTTTTGTAAGCATGGTAACAAATTGGTAGGTATTGAGTGGCAGGTGTAGAATCAGTAGAGGTGTAAATAATTATGTCAGCTAGGAAAATGAAAACACTATCTACGAGTTTCTGGTACGAGATGTTCAGTTTTTTTTGTAATTAGCGTTTAGAATGAGATTTTGTTTATCTATCACTGTTTTCACATGACTCAATTCATTACGGGAGTTAACAGTGGTGAAAGACAAAGAATATGAAGATAAAGGGCTACAACCCATTCATGGAGTAATCATTATTCTGATAATTAAATTAAAAAGAAGGAATAATTTGGTCAAAATTGTCACAGATAAGGAAATTGTACTCCAATGTTTAGAAGAATAAATAGTGAACGTATATGCAGTTGTAAAACATTACTAGTACTGGATTGG
Organism: Saccoglossus kowalevskii; assembly: GCF_978046115.1. NCBI lineage: Eukaryota > Metazoa > Hemichordata > Enteropneusta > Harrimaniidae > Saccoglossus > Saccoglossus kowalevskii. The sequence goes on from NC_140654.1 coordinate 22,244,451, forward strand.
TCAACTCAGTACTATTTACAATTATATATTATTAATGGTTGTTATGTCATGGGTTAAGTATAATTAAACTAATAAATAGTCTGACCAAATAATGTTCGGATGGTAGCTGAATGTTTTATCATTCAATACCTCCAATGTGGATGCAACTCATTCTGGTCTCAATTGTGAACAAAATATGTATGTGAAAAATATGATAACAACGCGTTTCATTTTCATTTCTGCAACGTGGAAGAATTGACAACTGAACCATAAATGTGACATAACTTTAATTTGTATAGTTCACTGACAAGCCAATATAAAATCTTTTGAGAAACACGAACCGATCCATGTGCATACAGACGTTGGTCAACAAGCCTTGACACGCCTTTCATGTGTTAGTGTGACTATACTATAATTCACCTTTATACATTGAGGTCATACGAGGTAAATGTCATAAAGGATTACTTTTGTAATCTGCCATAATTCATGCAGGTAGCCACCAAATTGAGGTTTAATTGAAAATGCGTAGCAGAACTTCACACTTTGACTGAACAAAATTGATTCTATAACGTTTTACCACTAGTTTTGAAGTGAAAATGTATATCTCATGCGAGATCATAAAATGTCAAAATGGAACAACATTACACGCGTTTAAATGTCAATCATAGTGAATGGGAAGGGCGAGACACTCCATTTCAATGCGCGAAATGGACACAAACACTTTCGAACAATTGCCTTGCTTTTGTATTTGTTTGTGGTTATGTTCCTGTTGTCTATCCCATCAGCCATATTGATATTTAGAAATGGGCCATGTGAATGACATATAAACCTTTGTATCCTCAAACATTTATCTTTCTTTAGTGAATCTGACCAACCACTTGACTATTGTTCTGCTATTGTTGTATTATGATTCTATTATTTATTGACAGATTTCTGGAGACGAATGCAGAGGATGAATCCAATAATGAACAATAAGGGAGGAATGGATCTTTCTAAGGTCTTTGGAGGTTTAGCAAGTTCCACACCATTTACAATACCACCATACGACACAGGTATTTTCATAATATGACGCAATACATGCATCATTATTTTTCACTCTTATCGACACTATATTTTCATTTGGCGTGTGTACAATTAATTATCTGGAATATGATTGGCAATATTATTATTATTATTATTATTATTATTATTATTATTATAGATACCATACATGGCAAAGGATTCCCCGATATACAATCGAGACGACTTTGGGATTCAGTCGCGGGTAAAACATCCAAAGATGACCCTGATGTACTGCGTAAATCATTGTCCCATATTTTGACCGAATTAAAGAAACAAACGACAACTAACAATATAATCCGCTCGTTGAGTAAATTGTTGACTTTAATTTCCAATACTACCCCTGAAATGACTGGATACATGGCCAATTACTTGGTTTCACAAAACGCTCTCACTGATTTTAAAAATAGAATAAGTAACTACATCAGAAAAGAGGAAAAACTTGATTTCGACGAATTACACATGATTACCTCCCTGTATAAGGTATTTGAGGAATTAACGAAACAAGAAGTGCAACAGCAAGTTCTGGCTCCCCAAATTGTCTCGGGTGGCTTTTTACAAATTTCAAATATTTTACTTGCAAGACATGATATGAGAATCGAAGATCAAAGCGACTTAGTAAGTAACAGTGTTACCAATTCAAACATAGTTCAGAATCTTAATTTCACGGAGCTGTGCAATGGCATTGCCAGGACTCACGCAACATATTTGGGATGTGAGATTGACGATAAATTAATCAGGTCTAATTTAGTACATTACGTAATGAATGAATGAATGAATGAATCGTTTAAACAATCAATAAATAGATTAAGGAATTAAAAAAGTGAAAATAAATAATGTGTCAAAATTCATGTTTTCTTAATTTGTAGATTCATGTACAAGCTGTGCTTTATATTCTCAAAGTAGTTGATAACTGTCTACCGTATTTGCAACCAATGGCACAGATGAACAATGCTCTCAAAGAAACAGTTTCCAAGTTTGTGGCATCATCTAATTCAGATGTCTGTGGCTTAGCGAAAAAAGTCTCTCTCATCATCGAATTACGACAACAGTCACAACTTGAGTTCAACGTAAATGCAACAGTAAATGTGGTCACAGTGAGTAAAAGCGTCATACCCGGGATTGCACCAGAACACGAAGAGCTTGGAGAGGCTCTTGTTGACAGACTTTACGCTAGGTATAGTTCTCTTTTTTGCCATTAATATCATGTATGCCATTTTTTGTATTATATTAAGTTAAGATGTTTTGCTAAATGAGAATAAAACTTGTTTATGACAGTTTGGCTGATACTCGTCTACGTGAAACTCTAATATCGAACAAGTACCCAGATCAATGGCATCAGCTGCGGACATCAATTGAAGGATTGGCTTTATACAGTGACGGAAAGATACGGTTCATTGATGTTATCTGTACTAGAAACATTATTAAGTTATTATCTGAATTTCTGTCCATGAAATATATACAGACAGAGTGTCAGCAAGGCACATCTACGGTATGTATTCATTTAGTGGCAATTAAATTGAATTCATATTAATCCGCGTGGATAACAAAATATATACTGTTTATAGTTCTAACTTGTTATTATTGTTTTGCAGAGGGCTGCTCTAGTTGTGGAAAATGCACTAACAATTCTACTGAACATAGCGAGAACAAAACGAAAATCGAAATACTTAACTTGTCTTCACATTACTGGCATATTGTGCAAGTGTTATGTTACGTGCGACATCGCCGTAGCATATAAAGCATTATGCCTCCTTGCGCACACTGTTGAAGTGGTAACCCCGAATCTCGTTAACCCTGATTCGGTGAATCTAATGGCATTAATGTCCGATATACCAAACGTATGTGATCTCGCAGTACTCGGGAGATTCGTGGCTCAATCAGGTATAGAAAAATCAGTGTGCAAAACACTAAAGAATCAATTTGAACAGATGGATGATGTCGCTACTTCGGAAGACTGGATAGAAATGTTTAGCGTATTGATACCATATGTCCAAACAAGTGTGGAGTGTGCTAAAGTATTGTACAATAGTGGAATGATCAAGATAATGAAATGTCTTCTAAATAATAAAAAGTACCAATCTGAATTCAAACAAAATATGGTAAGTAATGTTAACATTTAAAAGTCTGATCCCACAGGACAAAAGACTGGCAAATAGTCAACAAGAACAAAATATTAGGAGGACACGAGAGTACATCGTCAATCCAGTAAGAGAACAATATATGAAACTAATGCTTTCGGTGTAACATTCACACTTATGGCCAGTTTTTCTGACGAGTCTGAATACCATGCACAATATGCTTGTGGTAACAAATGTGAGAGTTAGTGAGATAAATACATGGCCAATACATGAGGTCACGTGACTAATATTGATACGAGTATGAGCAAATTCTACACTGTAAACACGATTTGAACTAGTTCAATTTATTGACAGTTAGTTAATGTCAGATTTGAATATCGTTATTTCTTAGATGGTCCATTGGCTTCTCATTGCTCTTCTGATAGGAACGACTTCTTTAATAGTGAATGGATTTCATGATGAATTCAAGGATATGCAACTCGTGAACAACGTGTATGAATATGCAACAACGACATCGCTAACTACAGGTGATGATGTAGTCTCAGTGAATGCAACTGCAATGTGTTGCCTTGTTGTATTTCATCCTATGCTGGACAATATACAGCTTCCCAATTTTTTTACTACTGATTATGGATTGAAAAGATATATTTGGTTTCGATCTGCCTTTGGCATACAAATAACTCATTCTCTTCTACACAATTATTTGAGAAAAACACGTGAAATAGAAAAATTAGAAGCTGACTTTAAGACTGGTTTCCGCACTAGTCGTCAAGATGCAACAACAGATTTGACAGAATTACTTTACTACTTGCTGTTGGATGACGCTGGAGGGTCAATGTTTGAAGAATCAGCTCCTACTCTCGTAAGCACATTGCTTGAATTCTTTCGCGACATAGACAGGGGGAGTACATCTGTAAGTATGAAATCATACGTTATTTATCTTCGTACATCTCTCACCAAACATTTAAAATTATTCTGTAATTATAGGACGTACTGTCATTTGATAATTAAGGTATCGAGAAGAAAAACAACAACATTAAATACAAACAAATCTGACTTTGTAACATCATATTGCATTTGTTTAATTGTCGTCAATCGAAATTTATTTTGCGGCAAAGGAAAGAAGGACATAAAGCACAGAAACGCTTTATTATTTTTTGTTGACAAAATAAAAACCTTAGAAAGAACAAACAGCGGGAAACTGTCAAGGTATACGGGAAATAGTAATACACATCGTATTATACTATATTTTCGGATTATACATATATTAATTATACATAATTACGAGCATCCAAGCTATAATGTGAGCACATCACTTTAAAAAATACAGCTCAATACAGTTCACACTGTATATAAAGACATATTATATTTCAAAATAATAATCTTTCCATCGAGACTGAAGTCAGGATCATTCTAATTAACCCTCGGTCATTATGGCAGTGGCTTTTCGGTGTACTATATACATAATAATCAGACGAAGTTGCTTAAAATCAATTGCAACATTATTTGATAAAGCTGGAGTGAAGTAATACATTCTTATATGTAAAATATCTTACCAAAATCTCCGAAATACTCTTATTATTTTTCTTCTCCTCAGGCACGACATGGAACCATTTTGACCATACAACAGTGACAATTCGCATATTGACAAACAATGAAACAACAATTGTTTCAAATCAGTACACAACACCACATGTGGCTTTCCCATATAGTGTAAGCCACACAGTAAGCAGCTTTTAAAAATAAGCCATAGAAATATAACAGACAGCTGTCAATAGACTTCATTTGAACATGCCAATCAGTTACCACGACTTTTTTAATAGCTACTTTAACTAAGGAGACTAACATGATAAAACACTCATATTGAACATGTATTTTATCTTTAATTGTTCTTACAGGAGTATGACTTCAGTATTGATACAGTATCATGCGGAAAATTGCTATATTTTTTACTTTTACTCCAATACGTGCCGGTATCTGATGATTACTTCACAGGCGTCATCAACACTTTGTTGCAGTTGGGGAAGGGTCACACAATGAAAAACTTTGCATTGCTATGGTTACATGCAATTTGGAAAAGGAATGGCGATAAATGGCCCTTATGTTGTACTGTAAATGACAAGGTGATCGTAGACATATTTTCTGATTATGAAGTTCTCAAACAATCTGCTGAGTTGATGAGTGAGTCGTGCGTGCCGATGGACATGGTAGACGCTCGCACCCTGTCAATGCGGATGTTGCAAATGCTGGGCCAATTTCAGATCACAGAACCTTCTACCATGGATGGACTAGAGCCCAGTTTCAGCATTATTATAGAATGTATTCATCGCTTTTCTATGAAGGGTACTGGCAATTTTCAAAGTTCTATTTTCGGCCATGGCATTCATTCAGGAATGAAATTTCAAGATCTCGTCTACAGTGTACTTGGTCAAGATTCCAATATCCAATTAGTAAAAACGAACAAGGTATGATTTTATTTTATTTTGCTAGTGGCTTTAATGTGATTATCCATTCTGTTGATGTTACTTTTTGCCAACATTTTTTCTACGTGTTTTGTAGGTAATATCTTTCCTTGCTGAAAAATTGCTTGCGTTTTTTTACAACTACGACGATCAATTGGATGAAAGTGAGCAGGAATCGATTTGTAAATGGACGCGCTGTTCTGATGAGTATCTCCAGTTATTGTCGGTGTGTGTATTGACCAGATGTTCGCTGTCCATCCGCAATAAAGCTCTCCAAGTATTAGATTCTAAACAAGTTATGAGTGTTGTCATTCGACGTTTGGACTGCTACAACCTGTATGGAGAAAATACAATAACAAATCTACAACAGTTAAGCATCAATGACCTCTTGCAATGCCTCAATGTATTGATGGTTGATGATCACAGTCGATCAGTTCTGTTTTGGGAACTGGGTCTATCTCGTATCGCAGATATTGTCGAGAACATTGATACAGAGAACGTCAGACATGTCGGCTGTGCATTGTTATTGCTGTGGAGATTGGCTCAAAACAGGTGTAACAGAAATGTCATGGCCACGAGTCAAGATCTCAAGGAAGCGATGTTGACTATACACACGCAGTGTAGAGAAGATGAATGGAATGGTGTAATGTTTGAGTTATATGACACCATACCAACGTGTAAAGATACAGGTAAAAATTACGTATGCCAAGTCCAGTATTATACCACTAAGTAATTTATTCTACTATCACTTGACATACGAAAATGTATTTTACTTTAAAACTATACAAAACCACTTAAAAAATAGAAATATTTAAAGTAGGGGGGTCTCACTTTTGACATTTCAATCCGTTAATCGTTTCATAATGAGCATGCTTGCTAATTTTAGGCAAGACAACACAATGAAAACATTGAGACTGATTTGATTCAGTGATTTGTCACATAAATTTATATTAACATACTAAATCGAATTATTCTTGATATCTTAATATTATCCAACAGAGATAAGATAGATTTAAACTTATTGCTCCATTATTGATTACGTCTAAATTATTTAAATAATATTATAAATATGTAAAACGATTCTTGTGCTAAAATTATTTCTTCTATTTCAACAGATAAACACAACATCGTGATTGTCAATACTACACGGGAACATGTCCTGGCAGGAAATCTCAAAACTCGCATGGAAACAGAGGGGTGTACTGTTGCGCTGACGACTGCAGGATCCTCCTTTACGGAAATTTCCAATGGTTTACAATCTTCACAGAGTGCTTTGTACATCATTGATAACTTGGATGATACAGTGCTGAGATCAGGTGCGGAAAATGGAAATATTGTTTGCGGTCATGGACATCACGTACTAACATTATATAATGCATACTAATATGGACATACATGACTTTCAATTAACGTTGTTATTTTTACATTACCAGCAATGAATTTATCGAGAAGATTGAAACAGACTATTATTGTATTAATGATGTGTCAACATGAAGAAGACAGTTGGCTAAGTTCCATTACCTCAGATACAAATATCATTATATTGTGCGACTCTATGAAGGAAGATATAAGTCACCTTGTCCGCTTGATCAAAAATAAACTGCCAAGAGAAAATCTGAACTTCGTAAGTTTGTTTATAACACTATTGCAGTATTTTGACGTATTTTTATGCGAAAAGAGTGAATGTAATTGATACATATTCCAATCTTTGATTTTTTTCTAGGTTGTTGACAAAGAGGACGAGCTAAAACCACTGATAGAAGAATTTGAGTTATGTTCGTTAGAAGTTGGAAAGGTTTTCAGCAAAGATGGTTTTGTTGGAAGTGTTTTTGATGATCGTGGTGGATATCTAAAACTACCATCTCAGGATGTGGTTCTCTATATTCCACCAGGTGCAGTTCAGTCTGGTAATACACAACGTGTGTATTGTTATATGAAAGAATACAAATATGGTGAGATACATCCTGGAAAGGTTGTCCTTACTCCAGTTATTCACTGTGGTCCTGATGGAACATCCTTCTTACGAGATGTTGTGTTGTCCTTCCCCCATTCGGCCATAAACGAAGATTCATGGAATTTTACAGCAGTGACGAAAACAACTAATCTTAATTGGAATATCGTACTGGATGAAGTTTTATTGGTCAATGATGGTTACGTCTTTCTTTTCGTGGATCACTTCACTGGATATGCTGTTGAAGGCGATGCCAAAGAAGGTACAAATGCTCAACGAAGAATAAAGGTTGCCACCAGAGGAAATTTTATCACCGACACGTGTCTTCAAGTTGAAGTAGGAGCATGGTGTGATACAGAATCATCACAAAGACAACCACAGTCGGGATCACTAAAGGTAGGATTATCTCTACCAAAAATCTTTAACTCTTATTTATGTAATTTTAGAAGTCATTAACATTTACATTAACATTAAACATTGTTTTATCGAACAGAGTTCATGGACAGATTGCCGCCCTCTAGTGATCAGTACGCATGACTGTCAGTTAAAAGTACAAGTAAAGCATCTCGATGATCAATGGAAGCAAAGAGGTTCCCCAGTCAAGGTAATGAGTTATTGTAGGAATATCACAAACAATGCAGAAAGCAGTATTTTTGGTAAATTGAAATACACGTTTGAAGGGTTAAACTTGGTTAAACTAGTGGCATAGAAAATAGCTGTGCAAGCAAGCGAGAATTCTGTTGGGCTTTCTGGAATTTCGTTCAATGTATAAGGTTATATATATATATATATATTTGGTTTTCAGTTGATACGATTGGCGGATTTAGCATCTGATCAGGATATCCATGGAAGATACACATTTAAATGTATTAATGAAAAAGAGAAGCCCGATGACTTCTATTGCGCTATATGTGTATGCTTAGAAGACGCAGGCCACGAGATTGACATGGACATATTTATACCTCGAAAGACTGCCCAGGTATAGTATATATCATATATGTAACAAATAAGCGATATTATATTTGAGTATATTTTCGAATGCTGTAGAAGGCAAATTTATTTATTTATTTTTACAACGCTATGGTATTTTCCAGATTGACCCGAGTTCACCAGATGGTGAGCATAGTGAAGAAGGAATGTCCAATGCTGATCTCTTCAGGGAACTCGATGATGACTGGAAACCATTGGATAGTCTGATCAGCGAGAATCTCTGGCGAAAACTGTGCGAAAACCTTGATGTGGAAAGCGACTATAGAAAAGATTGGAGAGGTTTGGCTGCTAAGTTACATCTACGTGCCGGCCAGGTTCGTATTTTGGAGACAAAAAAGAGTCCGACAAGTCGCCTACTCGGGTTTTTCTTTGCCATGGAACGCAGAAGACAAAAATCAATCGTCACGTCATTAGAAAACCTCGTGAAGATTTTCGATGAGATGAAAAACGACGATGCAAGAGATGCCACTCTGAAATGTATAACGCGTTTGAATGAAACTATAGAGGGCGTCACTGTGGGAGGTGACAATCAACGGAAGCCTGATATTGTCTCTGGGATCCCACGGCAAGATGATTCGGAAAAGGAAAACACTCTCATCTAATATACTAGCAATAACAGAGAGATGCGCCACCAGTAGTAATACCATTTGACGTTTTTGAGATTTGCAAGGTTTATTATTATGTATATTATATATGCAAGCAGTATGTTTAGTATCAAACAACAATATATTGATGAAACATTTCACACACTTGGATTCCTTTCATTCAAATATATTGCAGAAGACAAGTTACAATTACAATGTCTGTTTACCTTTGTTGATATAACTACATACCATGCTCTCCTGATTTGTAGAAATTGTATTGTTGTGCTGCGTGAAAGAAACTAAAAAAACATATTTGAAAGCAGATTTTGGATTTTGAACCAAATTATTGTGACTAAAGGTGATAATTGATAATCAAAACTTGCAGGATATAATTGTAATGATTTATTTCGATGAACTTGATATTAACGTTGCCTGTAGGATATTATTATCTGGAATTGGTTATTACATATTCAGATATGTTATCCTAATAATATTACAATATTAAAGTATGCGTTTTTTTATTTTCACATTTCTATTAAATTTTACAGCAATCATAAAACATCAATTTACTACTGATTACTTTATATATGTAGATACCGTTGTTACAATACTTATACCTCAGTCGTCAATAGCACTTTGACTGGCTGATAATCTCCAAAGATTGTGATTTGAAATACAGTATATTTTTTGATGAATTACTTTCATCAAAATACATTTTCATTTTCTTAATAGTGGAATCAATGTTTATTGCGTGATGATAACAATTAAAAACAGGATTTTCATTTGCATTTACTAATAAGATTATTGTTATAAAGAAACATAGATGTAAAACTTAATTTTTTTATCTGTGAAAGTTTGATATCATTAATCGTAATACAAGTATTTGAACAAGCGTAGGAATTTAATTACTTTATCATTTTAACTTGAACATTTGATTTTGCATCTATCGGCTGGATTGGTTTTGATACTTTTACATTGACTTCATAAATACTAGCATTGTATTATGCTAACTATGGGAGTGATGGTGGAGACTGTTTAATGGAAAGATTTACGGTATACTCAACGACATAATGCAAGTATTTTTGTAGTGGTCTGAAACACAGTAAATTGTTGCCTGAGAGATTTTGTATTTTTAGATGATGTACTTACTCATGCTGTCCACCATATTATCAAAAAAATATTTTGTGCTTGCTTGTTGAATTGTTGAAATTCTGGTTTTGTTTTATGAATTTGCGACTATTAGCTATAGTAGAATAACTGTTTAGCTTTTGAAAATTGAATGCAATAAAATCGAAAATAACGTAGTTCAATTGTGTGCTATTTTTGTTGGCTTAGCGGTTCGAACTAAACAGTACTAATTTCATTACGATATGCGAAGAGCACACCAACGGCCCAGTCTTGCGAACGTTTTTTTTTCATTCACTTGAACGCATATTGGGCATTATCCTATACAAAAGGAAAATGAAACGAAAGTATGAATTGAAGCACTGTCACACACTTTCATACTCATGTTTGTAATTCTTTTGCTGTAGTTGAAACACAGCGTCCAGCGTGACAGTTATAAATCGGATGTCCGTCAACTACAATAAAATAATATTTGTTTTATTTTTAGTTCAGTAAATGTGTCTAAAAACTACTAATCAAATTTGATTTAAATTTGAGTGTTAAAAGTGTATTTTTAAATCTATGCGTTGATGTGAGCAATTTTGTTCTCATGGCAAATATTCAAAGCATGACACACACACATAGCGGATACCTCAAAGTTTTGTACTAAATTAATTACGCGCACACTCAGTTGGTGCCGTAGATTAGTTACTGAATGAAAACAGTGTGTTTGAACGCCACGTGACTACATGTGCAATGCATTATTCAAAAGATCCCGTCTTAAGAAAAGATCAAATTACACGATTCGAGAAGCATATACAATAGTTTTGAGTTTTCATTTTTTAGCTGGTAATGATCAAATAGAATTTTTACTTTTGAGTTAATAGTTACATAATTGGTGCAATATGTATACGTTTTAGCATATACTTGCAATATCATTACCATACTATCGGCAGTGGAATTAATAATGTGTCAGCTCTGCATTCATGAAATGAATGTAGTGAGGGAGCTGTGAATCAATAAATATTGTGGAGATAAATCCACTGCCACGACAAGACAAACAATAATGATATTTTGTTATATAATAGTTGCCATGTTTTTAATTTCGAATACAAACACACATAATGTGTTACCATATTTCGCATCGAATCTCAATATTATACAATTACTCACTCATAATAGATTATTTGCATGAAATAATGGATAATGGATAATTGCATGAATAGATTAAATGTTCATTAGCAAGTTATACTTACTCGGCAGATTATTAGGGATATATATTGTGTATGTATCAGATGGTAAGTGTACTCAGTATGATATTATAAAACGTGGTATAGACAAATATGAATGTGCGCATTCCGTGCCCTAGCACATGATTTTGATATTTTCGAGATAACAGAAATATGAATACCGAGTGCGAAATCTACAAGTCGTTTTGTAGCTCATTATCTTTCAAAACATATGTGAATGATTCCGCAATGTAGTATGACTAACCGCAACTCACCCGATCACCTGAGACTAAGGTGTCTTTATTAATCATAATTAATGCCTTGAACAAATAAATAAATTAATGAATAACTGATGTACACGCTCTGTGTCCTGACTATATTTAGTGGAATTGTTACAAAGTTTCATCAAAGAGGACGTTTTATTAACAAACTAATTATTAAGGTATTTCACCATGTCACTACCTCAAGCCAAGAGCCTTTTCGATTACATCAATAGATACAATGCATTTTCTTTGATATGCAAGTTGCCGATGCTTTATTTGATATTATTATAACACACAATTTTCTTTAAAGCAGGACCATTGGTTAGAACAACTCGTTTTCACAATTAATAGAATACTGATACACATTTTGTCAGCAGAACGTTATTTACCAGATTCAAAGCAACACGATATTTCACCCCACACCTTGTATTTTAATTGCACATGCTTGCTTATTTGCTCAAAATAATTGATTCCTCCATTTCACTGATAGATTGTGATATTTGATAACACACACAAATATATTTGATTATCACCCATAATAAACCCGGATATATTTCCTGGTATTTGAATGAATAAACTTTAACAACAATAAAATAAAACAGACTTGACAATCGTTTATCAAAAAGACAATTAACATTAACATGAACAATACCAGTATATGACAGTCCAGGTTTGAGATTAATGAAAGATTATTTATGAAATGAATAATGTATGCACAAACTGCAAACCAACTATACAAATGTTTATAGGTCTTCTTTGTACTACAATGAATAAGATAGATTGAATAAGTTTAGATTGAATGTCATATTGAAGTTTTAGTTATGGTTACCACATTTCGGATACAACACGTTCAGCAATACATCCAATAAACCTGGGTAGACAAATACAAATATAATATAACACACTACATATAATGCTGTGATTAAATGCAATGTACAAACAGTACAGCGTGTTTATTTACATAAGTCATATGACATGACCAATGACATTACACGGCTAGCATAGTAGAATCATATTGACATTATATAGAATATACACGAGAATATTGTCTTTTCCATTGGTGATTAAATCTTAGCCATTAGTTGTCTCCATACTAGGTCTGTGGAAGATTATGAATACAGTAATTATTTTCTGTAATAATTTATATGTCTCACATTCATATTCCGCAAAATTGGGGGTTTGATTTTGAATTGAATTGGGATTTGCATGTCCCTCTGGTCCATATTTTAACGTTTCAGTACAACATTGACAAAATATGTCAAAATAAGCAACAGCTATTAGCTATGAGTTTTACAAGCATAGAGTCTACTCTTGAATAATATAGAAACATTTTGTATCAGGTTCTTCGCCGTTAACATCCCAATATATCCCAATATAATATCCCGACCCGTTTCATTCACCATTTTGTCCAAGTTGTACGACTTTTTAGATCCGCTGTAGACGAGGTCGAGCGGAGCTTATAGTATTACTGATTGTCCGTCGGCGTCCGTCGTCCGTCGTCGCCGTCGTCGCCGTCGCCGTCGTCAACTTTACATTTTCGACTTCTTCTTAAAAGCCACAAACTGTATAGCTGTGAAACTTTCTAGGAAGGTACCTTGGGTGCTTCTCTCTCAGATTTGTTTATTTCGTGTGGATATGTTCAATTGTCTTATTTATAGCGAATAATTTTGTCATTTTTGGTCGAAAATAGCATTTTTTTTCTTCTTGAAAACCGCTAGCCCGAATGCTTGATACTTGGTATGTAAGTAACTTCGGTGGACCTCTCTCAGATTTGTTAATTTTGTGATGATATCTTTAATTTTCTAATTTTGATGAATATTTTTGCTAAAAAGTGACATTTTCGACTTCTTGTTAAAAACCGAAAGTCCAATTGCTTTGATATTACATATGTAAGTACTACATGTGGACCTCTCTCAGTTTTGTTCATTTCGTGATCATATCTTTAATTCTCTAATTTTGATGAATATTTTTGTCATTTTTGCTAAAAAGTGATATTTTCGACTTCTTGTTAAAAACCGAAAGTTCAGTTGCTTTGATATTACATATCTAGGTACTACATGTGGACCTCTCTCAGATTTGTTCATTTCGTGATTATATCTTTAATTCTCTAATTTTGATGAATATTTTTGTCATTTTTGGTAAAAAGTGATATTTTTGACTTCATTGTTAAAAACCGCAGGTGCAATTGCTTTGATACGACATTTATAGGTATTACATTCTGTTCTCTCTCGGGTTTGTTCATTTCGTGATGATATCTTTAATTCTCTAATTTTATGAATATGTTTGTGATTTTTTGATAAAAAGTGATATTTTCGACTTCTTGTTAAGTCTAATTGCTTTGATATTATATATACTACATATGTACTACATGTAGACCTCTCTCAGATTTGTTCATTTCGTGATGATTTTGTTCTTCAGTTATCTAATTTCAATGAATATTTTTGATAAAAAGTTATAAAAAGTCTGATTGTTGTAATACTATACATATTGTTCATTTTCTAATGATATCTTCTAATCTTTAATTGCAATGTGCATTGATAACATCGGAGCTATCTCAGCCGACAGGCTGCTAGTTTAAACGGATGTTATTATTACCTGGGGTTATTGAACTGTATTATTACATAATTGACCTTGTAGTTAATAATACATTCATTGAAATGAAAATTTAAATTAATTTGTAACTACCTGTATACTGGTGTATAATTAGATAGCAAACACTAACACGTGACAATATAACTGTCAGAGTATGGGTTGTGCATGTAATGGGGGGGTTGAGCGTCAGAGAAGTAACTACAAATTGACTATCATTTCCATAATCATTGATATTTATATCAATGTAGTACGAATAACTATCAAAGTAAAGTTACTACTGTGATTGTGGTAAAATTAATTCATGTTCCAATCTTGTGGCAAGCCTTTAGGTCATTGACCTTTTGATGACAGTAATGGTGACATACATTTTGAAAAAAAAAGCAGAATTCATTTAGGAGACCTAAACTCGGCTGGTTCATGGGATAAAATCGTTACACTCGTATTCGATCAGCTGAGGAAAATATCCGTGGCGTAAGAGCCTATATCAGTAGTCATCTTCGACTCGTAGTTGCATGGCTCTTACGTCGCTTGTATTCTCACTAGCTCCCAGTCTTAATTTGTACATTGATGCCATTGTAATATCAATGTGACCATTTCCAAATCATTTAATGGAACCTATATCTGCTAACGTAATGAAAGAGTAGATGCAGTAGTTTTTTTGCGTAATTTATTAGAAAAAGCTTGTGGTCAGCAAGCTAACTGAATTGCATATCTCAACAGGAATTCAAATATTTGTCAACACCAGCACATATAATCACACGATATAAATCTATACGCTGGAACATAAACAACTTGCTTATTAAATGCAAACACCACTATTAATTACATGCAGACGACGACAACACACATGACTATATGAAGCACAAACTTGATCACTGTAGATCGGATAACGAGTCTTATACGCTTTCGACGTCGAGATAATAACTAGGGTTGATAATATTTAAATGAAATTCGAGGGAAAAAACAATACATGTTAATTATAGTTTTAAACCAAAATTTCAAATTATGTATGCCCAATAGAGACATTGTAAATGTCAGTCGTGGTCAATGTACTTGATTTGTTTGGAACAATACGGTAAATGAGCTACTCAATGTTGAGGGGCTCACATCTTGGTGTTGTTATTAATATGACCCTGTGTTAGCACCATTATTGCATATATTATGTGATTATATATATATCACGGTATGGTTGGATTTAATGAAGTTGAATAGCGGCATTGAAAGTTGAAATAGTAGTAACATTTCAGTATCACTGAAAGAGAAATTCAACAAAAAACTATAACCTAAGTTTTCCAGGTCACGCCTATACAGCTGTAGATGTATATGTAAACTACTTACATACTCAGCCGACCTTCACATTAATTCCGTACGTTGCGCCGCATTTAAATGAAACTAGAGGCTAAAGGTCACATGAGTCGACTGGTTGCTACGGAACATGGGTGGGTTACCATGTGAACGTCTGTCAGCAGTTAATTGGTTACTCTCGTACTTTGCTGTAATTTACAACTAAACAAGTCATGCTCGGTGACGTTACGGTGGCTGGAGATACGGTGGTTTTAGATTCTAGTTAGAATGGGTGCTAATATGGCTGTAAGTGTAGAACTATCGGGATCAAATGATTTCATGAGTTTCAGTTTGTCATGTATTAATGCTATTATCAATGAGGTTTCAAATGGCCATCTATATTACAAAATACAATTCCAGAACTTCACGGGACATTGCCTCGAGGACTAGGCGACAAACAAATAGTTGCCAGTACGCTAAGATTATTTTATCTTATTTATTTTGTCTTCAAAATGGTTGCCCTCTCAAGCTCTGCAGTTCACCTGTCTGCACTTCAATTTAACATTGAAAGTATGAAATATACTAGCCATATTATTGGTAATCAATAGTCAAAAACATTAATGTCTAACTCATTTGATAAAGTGGCAGAATGTTGCGAGTTTTGAAATTGTTGACAATTGTTCTTCCAGTTTAGAAAAATATGAACTTTTATCGTCTAAATAGCTCGATAATTTAGACTGTCGTTCTATGGAAGAACAACACTGTGCTATAGCTTAAACGTACTATCAGACTTAACACTCCCTAAACCACCACAATGAAAGGCGGACTAAACCATTATACATCCGTGGGGTGAAACCCACGTTGGGGTAATAATTAAGAAAGATGCAAAACATGGTTATTTCATCAGAAGGTGGAGAACATGAATATATTTTTCGAGCGAGTCTGTTTTCTTTTTGGCTTGCCAAAATGGCTTATGGCGATGGGTGTTAGAGTGCATATTTCTAAGCTACCACCCCAGCAAATGGTTTAGCTCAGCGATTCGTTATTTCGACTAATGACATCATATTTTAACCTTTGTTCACACAATCTGTGAAGTAGCTGACCACTTATCCTGGGTATCAAAGAGCCCAGCGGTACGAAAATAGAATAGTCATGCGATATCACACGACTGTTTTATATACTGATAAGGAATCGACATGACTTGCACATGCGCAAAACTATTTGAATGAAACATGGCTGACAATCACTTAACTTAAAATCACATGCTGTGTTTCAAGTACTGCTTAATATAGTTGAACAATTTTCTCAATGCTATCATAGACAAATAGAATAGACAAATAATGTTTATAGTAAAGGAATTTACGTATACTTCAGCCATGACGTTACTGTGACTCATATTTTCGTTGAACTATTAGAACCTATCGGCTTAATAATTAAATCTCCTGTTGTTCCATCAACGTATAAAATGAACAAAATCGTAATGTCTAATCATTTATATTGGTTGATATGACTGTAGTAAAGACAATAATTTTATATTGCTTAACCGTCATTGGTCATTATCCAACAGACGTTTTTATGTTTTTGCCAAATATATGACTAACTTTGTTAACCGACCAGTATCACTAGTAGCAACGTGGAACCGCCCGTCGTCGGCTGAGTGGGAAACATAGGGCACTTTGTGGATCGTTCAAACTGAGGAGTCGAAAGTCGACTGGGAACGTATTTTTGTTAGATCTGAGGTGGTCTACGATGGTTGAATCATTAGGTAAGTCATGTTTTATGTCATATGTTGTTGTGTATGTTATTTTTTGTTCCTAGTCTGTCGTTAGCCATCGGCGCGAAAATCACCATTGCCGTTAATTAATTTCAAACAGACTAAACCTCAAACGCTTTCTACATTTTAGTTTAAGAACATTTAACTGTCGTACTAATTAATTAATTAATTACCGTACTAAACATTAATGATTTGCGACCATTTAGACTGAATAATTTGACAATACGTCACTTCAATAAATTCGAACCAATGCTATATCAATGTACCGTATCGTATTGTATTACAATGGGGGAAATCTGGCTATGTAATTATATGATTATTAATTCAGCTAAACCAGTCAACTGATATTAAAACAGTTAAAATTAAATATGTTGTAAATTCATGTCTTATCTATACCATGGTATGTAACAGTTATTCTTCACTGTTTCTCTCAACCCAGCAGTACTTAGGTATTGGGAATGTGCAGTTTAACACTTTAACACTCACGCACCAATCTTCCCGGTAGTTCAAATGGTTAATTGGTCTAACTCAGTATATGTAATAATGTGAAGCGCCATTGCACATGACTGATTGTTTAATCTCTAACTCGGAAGCGTATTTTTCAGAAGGTCAATAAATTGTTTGTTAAGGTCATTGTTTGTTAAAGCCCAGTCATAATTTTTGACAAAATTGGTCATAAATCGCATGACAATGTTCATTAAGGTAGAGATGCAGGTTTGTGGGCACTTGGGAGTGAATATTTTTTTTTTTTTGCTTTTTATTATCCAAACAGTCTTGGCTAAAGACTGTTAAAATTTTGTAGAATTGTGAATAGTGGAATATGGTACAATGAAATAGCATTATTTTGTGTGTTACAATTACGTTTTTTGAAAAATATGAAATATGCACCAACAATTCATCCTAATTCTCAATTTGTCAGAACGAGGTGCTGGAATGACATCATAAGATGCACCTTCAAATATTTTAAATAATTATCAACACTTGTGTGTGTTATAAATAATGTACACAAGCTAAGGCATTCTCTAGTACAAGGCAAAAACAGTCCATAGTCATTTGAATGCAAATGAAAGTGATAAAAACATATCGCGTGTTAAAAATGATCAAGGCCTTTTTATGAGCTATGTTAATGTTTTGTTTTTGTTTATTTAAATTCATTGATGATGTGAATCATCGCCCTACATACAGACCTACATTGGCAAATACTGTTTACTATAGGCAAAATTACCACACAATTTATACACAGTGAACGTAATCATTGTTGACGAAGATTCGACGCTGGTACAGTAATATATTTCGTACCCGACTGTGATTCATCAAATCAGCCAATGAGTACGTCAGCAAATTCAGTCATAAAAGACACAACTACACGAGTACTTTTATAATTCAGTTGTATAGATACCGGAGTCACACGTGCTAAGGGTCATGTAATGGATCACCGGTTGCCATACACTGTAATCTGAGTGCCATCTGAATCTGTTTTGGAAACGCTTAGCAGGTGGCTTCAACGGGCAACAGGATCTCATTCATTCATAGTTTGCTACGCTTCGCTGGCTCTATTTCGCTATCCCACCACCTACCCCTTCATTCTACCTGTGTGGCTCCTTTTGTCGAGTGGCTGGGATTTCATCCTGCCCCCCCCCCTATTAAAGGGCACGGCGGCCATTTTCATGGCCAACCCCACATTTCGGCTCTTGCAGGAAATTCTTGACCTTGTGTGACCCTGGTCCTGCGTGAGCTTGGTACCCACCGATCGAAGGGGCCCCCTGCCCAGCCTTTTTTACAGTCTTGTATTTTGTAGTTAGTGCAAGTTTTATTCAGTTTTCTGTTTGCAATAAAATATATGTTTGTTACTCTACTTTTGTTGTGTTGTGCATTTACAAATCGCATGGTGTATTTTCCTTTCGGGTGACAGTATATGAATGATAAATATTCAAATGAACAGGGACCGTCTAGACGTTTTGATGTTCACTTTAATATGCTGGATATGCATGAAGATGTTTTTGAATTGAATCGAATAAACATGGTCCTGTGCAGAACTATAAAATGGCTTCAGGTTGGACTAACCAAGTTACATGCCTGGTAGTAAGTCCATGTTTGGAAGACCATCCACAACACGTTAACTTTAGAGGGTTAATGTAAACGTTGTGGGTCAATCTGTAACCGGGTGTACATGAACCGATTGCACGTGTATGTTGAGATTTCCAGCAGTACCACTAGCAAAAGTCACATTGCATCCAAGTATATAGATAGGAAACATTTCCCTATAATTCAAATTTTTCTTCATGGTATTTCTGTCCATACATGTTCAATTAAAACACATTATCAAGTTCATTTTTATTAGTTTTGAGGGAAATATAGGTCCCATAGTGTAATCAAAGAATGTGTGAAAATGTAAATTCTCCACGTCATAGGCAGACATTTTTACATAAGTACCACATCAAAATTGCCATAGAGAACACAATAAAGACTGTTTATTGCGGGGAAGAAAGAAACTGCCACAATAGCTAAAACTGTTATGTGTGTCAGTTACCAATACTTGGCACTGAAGTGTAAAACCAACCCACAACCTGGCTGCATTGTATCACCGAATTTAAAATACTCGAATTTGATCATTTTGTAGTGCATCATTAAAACGCATGTTAGCCCAAATTTCAAATTGATCGGGAAATAATGGCGTACTTAACATGGTATTTTTGAAGCGAACAAGTTTCTAATAGAGTAAGTATGGTAGCTGATGAGGATGCCTGTGATACCACTATCACCCAACATACTCCAATGATACCTAGAAGACAAATCAAAATTATTTTTTAAAAGGTTATAACAATTTAAATTCACTATTAATTAATTATGACCTGCATTCATTTACGTATCTAGATTTTGAAATCAATTTGAGGCTGGCATCAACTCAGCTGACAAACTGAATATATTCAAATGAAAAAATTAAAAAATTAAACAAAATATGTTACAATTACAATTGTAAATTGTGTTCAGTGTGCATGTGCTTCTATTTCTTTTCTGTCTTGTTTATTTCATGGTTTGTAATGAAATCAACTTCTGTGTATACTTTGATCAGTAATTGTTGCTCGGATATGTACTACTTCAATTTTTAGGAGGTTAAATAAAGAGATTGATTAATGCATTCAAATTCGTTAAGGGTTGCAATTGTCATGACACAGTTTAAATTATGTTATTTGATGTAAGTGTTGAGTGTTACAAATTTCATGATATGTTTTTGTTACTAATGATGTCAACATTAACATGTATATTTAAACCGGTATTTATACAGGTATGCCATGGCCAGGCAAGAGGATGATAGATTCTCCTCCAATATTGATAGGAGGGATGCCGGGTATGAACTCATTTGATATGCCCACATATGATAAAGGTAAGGCTATATACATATTTGAACACTTTACAACTCGGTACCGCCAAGCTCATGGTACATCATTCTATCATACGCCAATTCAGGACTCGGTCAATAATAAATATAACTCCAACGATTTTGAAGATATATGTACTTTCACAAAATATGTTACAATGATGGGCTACAAGGAAATACACAATAAACGATTAATGCCTTTTACATTTAGATACTATATTCAACACAGCATTCCCAGGGTTTCCTAAAGATCAATTTTGGAATGCTCGATCAAGTAAGGTAACACCTGAAGATGACTGCGAGCAAATCCGAAAATCCATTTCTTCTTACTTGGACGAATTCAAGAAACAAAGCTGTTCAAAAGATCAGATAAGACCATTACGGAATCTTTCGATGTTAGTGTCAAACAGATCACCTGAATTGACTGGATATATTGCCAACTACTTAGTGGAGCTAAACGCTGTAGACTTGTTTATGAAAGCCTTGAAAAGTCAAATTCTTAAAAAAGAAGAACTTGATTTTAATGATTGGGAAATGATATCATCAATCTATTTCCTCCTTGGCGAGTTAACAAATCACGAGGAGCAGCAGCAACTACTGACTTCCCGGATTATCTCAGGTGGATTCCTCCAATTCTCAAACATCTTACTTGACAAACGTTGTGTCATAACTTCACATAAAGACAACATGGTGAGTATAATTTATGACAGATCGGCAAGGCCCCGCCATGACGTTTGTGGAGTATGGTTAATTATATATTACACAAGTTACACAGCGTATTCTGTGGCCATATGTTTTCGAGCAATGCGATGGAACAACTCTATGAATGTAAAGGCGGGACTAGGTGTTAAGATATTTTGATGCAAATCGTCAGGAAGATCGCAACCATCTCATTAGAGACCGTCAAGACTAGACCAATTTTCAAAGTTGGTCCTCATTTTCTTTATTTGGTTGACCTTCGACTAACAGACATTTTTTTCTTGAAACAAAAATATCATTTGAACATATCATCAAGCGTGTTCAGGCCATTTTTTGTCTGTTTATATAAGATATTTTTTTACTGAATAGGTCTAAATCTTGTAAAACAAATTAATGGGTAGCATGTTTTGGATTTCGATGAAATTTTTGCCGACTAGCGAAAATTTTTCGTCAAAAACATAATTGAATTTGTACATTGTCATTAACCGTTTCTCATTAAAACGTGACATCACTCAGGTTACTGATACACTCCAGTTTGTTTTCGATTTGACTGACATTGGTCCACTACTGACCATTTACGTCCGAAAAGATAGCAAAAACAAACTGGTCGACTGGTGGTAATTTTTTATGGATTTCTAGAAGGTAATACTTTGACTGAACATAGACTGACTGTCTATATCGTCACTGTTTATAGTTGATACAGTCAATAATACTATAACGGGGACTGTCATTTACAATTTGCAGATCAACGGACAGAGTGTCGTATATGTTCTGAAAGTGATGTTCAACTGCCTACCCCATGTACATGCACCAAAGGTGATAATTACGATAAAGAAAACAGCTGATAAATATATTACGTCACCCAACCCTTACGTTTGTGACTTGGCAAAAAGAATCAGCCTCTTTTTCGAGTTACAACAATCACAGCCGACGGTTAATGTACAAGTAAATGTTACTAGTGTGGCTAAAAGAACAGTAAGTGGGTTACCGCCAGAACATGAAGAACTTGGAACAGCGCTTGCTAACAGGTTTTATGCAAGGTACGTAGTTCAGTTGCAGATCAATGGTTTCATATACACACTTATCTTGTTTTCACATCTCATATACGTGTGTTTTCTTCCTTTCTACGACAGCGTGGCTGATATATATCTGTGTGATATTTTAATTGGAAATAAGTACCAAGACAGATGGGATCTGCTGCGATCATCAATTGAAGGTTTGGCTTTATATAGTGACGGCAAAATACGCTTTATTGATGCTATCTGCGCTGCAAACGTGGTTCAAACCATCTATAGCCTGTTATCTTTCGATTATATACAAGATAAAATAAAGCAAGGAAAATATAAGGTATAGTGATTTTACTTACCTTGGGTTAACTGCTTGTTTTGATACCCAATATGTGTCTCTATGCTTTTGTATCTAAGTTGATTCTACATATTCCAGCTTGGAATTTCTGGCTTGGTTTCGGACGAAGATTCAAGGGCGTTTTCTACGTCTGTCAGGTGGAAGTGTACTTGACCCTACGCACATTTTATTTAATCTGAGAGACGGCGTGCGAGGTGCGTTTCCACTCTTTACACTCGGGGGTCATCTGCCATGACCTTCGAACTGGAAAGCTGACAGCGAGGGCAACGTATCTTAGGTTTTTAAATCAGATTGTCCTTGTCCTATAGTGTGGCTCAGGAACCTCTTCTCGAAAGCACTCGGGGTTTGAGTTCAGAGTTGTCCTTCTCTTAGATGAATTTCCTGCCAAGGCTCACGAGCCCCATCTACCCGATCCAAGTGTTTGTGTGTAAACCAATTTTCCACACTGCTGATTGAACCGTCGGCTCCGGGACTTGATCCCTGAACATCCGTGGTCGAGGCGAACACATTATCCACTGCACCATCGCTTGGAATCAGTCTATATATGTATGAGTCTGCAAATTAAAAAAATCAGAGTGGGTGTTTTAGTTCAACAAATTCTTATTAGTTTAATTTGCTCTAATATGTCACGATATACCAAATTATAAGTGAGCAGCAATAATTAGCTTTCCGTTTAGGAGGCTGTACAAACAATGATATACAAGGATCTCTTCAACACATCAACCCGTTCAGGGGTTTTCCTCAGATGGATAAAACAAAGCAGAAATACTAAATAAAAATGTGATACGAATCGTGAAGCTAATTAGGAATCATAATTCACTGTTTTCCATTGTTCAAATTCAATTTAACGTTCTCCTTTGCATAAATTATTCGTTGATTCGCTATTTTACTAATTATCTTGGCATGATAAATACGATTCTAATATCTGTGTAAGTACAAATATCCCCATCATGCTGACTGTTACTTAACGTACGATTGATGTTTGGAAATTTATAAATAAAGATGTCAGTTTTTGTCTTAAACACGTAATGAAATCCCCCATAATTTCCACAAACTACTGTGAAATAAAACACTATTCGAATAAATTAAAACTATACGATTCATATGATATTCGCAGACGATCCACAGTTTCTTCTGCATGCGAAAGACCATTAATATCTCTATAACCATTTCATACGTCCACATATTGCAAACAACTGTACTGATATATGAATATCCAATGTTGTAAAGGTCATTGATCGGTATTTTGTATGTTCACACAAAGGCATCCACAAAATATTCGTAAAACAAAATGCTATCCTCCGTGCGGCGCTAATCGACGAATTTAATTTATCCTTTGAAATTATGCAGATTGAGACGTTTTTTGCACAAAATCAGTTATAAGTTTAATCAATCAGTCATTAATATTGAGAATCAATACACTATAATCGAAGTAATGCCAAATTATACAACCATACCATGTATTCTTGACATGGTTGCAAGACAAGGTCATTCGGAATTCGAAAAATGACAATAAAAGAATATTTGTATGTTGTTTTTTTTTCATTCAGCGGATTGAGAAGATTGTTGACAATGCCCTCCATGTCCTTCTAAACATTGCTCGATCCCACCGGAAAGATAGATATCTATCCAACGTGGACCTGACTGGTATATTATGTCAACTAGCAAACCTCACCATTGCAAATGTGGCAATTAAAGCGTTGGCTATTCTTGCTCATACGTTTACCTTTGATACAAACGGCCAATTAGATATAAATTTGGATTTCAAGATATTTATAAGTAACAGTAGCTTTGTTTTTACGGATCGACTTGTAATTGGAAATCTCATAGCAAGATCAGTTATAGGCACACAATTGTTCACACAATTGAGTACTGAATATGCGTTAATGGTTACAACAGGCCGTTCAGATGAGTGGTCGATGCTGATAGCCATATTGGTACAATTCATTCAAGATAATACTGAATTGACTAAAGTGGCGTACAACAGTGGTATGGTTGGTATGATAAAATCAGTTCTGAAAACATACAAATATCCTGGAAATATCTCATTAGATAATGTAAGTATATAATTACAGTAATCTCTTCAAATACATGACAAAGGGTTTTCTGTGCATTTCTTGCACTATACGAGTACGGTGCCAACATTTAAATGCCCTACAATAAAACTATCATCCGACGTTTCATATTCAATTTAGTATTTAACATCATCTAATACACTATCAAAATTCAGATCAAAGTAAGAGTTTCAAATCAATGAATTTATGTAAACATTCTAAACAAATTATTCTATACTGCGAATTAAAAAAGTAAGTTAGTTAGAACATTACACCCGGAATAAAAACCAAGAGTGTAAAAATCTGTTCCCAATGTTTTTATAACGATATTGAAGAAATTTAATCATAAACACGGACTTCTATTTGTTACACATATGCAAATAGTATATTTAATATACTAGTTGTTTCTTTATAATTTTACCACAAATGAATACCAATTTATACAAACTAGGCTTACATTGGTTACTTGACGCCTTGAATTATCTGATAGTGAATTTTCATATGCAAACTTTTATGAATTTTTATATCATGTTTTTCAGACCTATGGTCTTCTCTTTCTATGTGTAAATTTTGCACTATGTGGATATGGAAAAGAATTCATTGATACACAGCTACTGGAAATATTCTACGCTTATGCAGTGCGACTACCCTCAGAGGATCATTTACCGATTAGTGTATGGGCAAAGCTTCTTTTTGTTATTCTTCATCCCGTGCTGGAAAATACAAAATTGCCACCCATACTTACTGCAGATTGGAAACAGAATTTTGTCGTTCTAAATGGAAGTGTAAAATGGATTAATGAAACTCTCTTACAGTATTTAAACAAAACTGATTCAATGTCAACACTCATACAGGCAATTGATGATCTTCTCCGGAGCAATGCTATTGTCGACATGTCAGAAGCAAGTGTTCTGAACGTGGTTCTACTTCTATTAGTGTTGGATCTCTGGGATGATTCATTAGTCAGCATTGCGAACATTATTCTGAAATTTATTCAAAAGAATAATACAGTGGTAGGTATTAAAACAAAAAGTCGTGTTCATTTGTAAATGTGTTTGTATACTTTCATGATATACAAAGGTGTGATTGCATCATTTTTAGATTACATAACGAAAGAAAAAGTCACGATGCATTTCGACGATTTGTTGTAAATTTAGCTAAAATTTAACTAATCCTCTAAATGATTATTGTACAACTGTTTGTCAAATCAAGCAAAATCAAGTATTATATAGCTTTGAATTTTTTATTAATTTGTAGAAACAAGACTTGGCGATACTTTTATTGAATATACTAAGTGAAATTGTTCGACGTGCGAAGTTTTCATCCCAATTCCTCAAATATGTCATTACCACCGTAATGCATTTGAAGTCAGTGTGCACAGCGCATGTATTTCTACTGATGTGTACAGTATTTATCTCCAATGGCAAACAATGGCCGGACGGTTGTGGGATTGATGACAAAGTACTGATTGATATGTTCTTATATTCTACACAACAAATTCGCTATATATATATCAATATTCCTCTAACCCCTGTGAGTGCACAGATACTTTCGAATCGTATCTTGCAAGAAATGAGGCACTTCAATCAAAAAGGAAGTATTTCTAGCATGAACAAAATTGATCCTGGTATGATGTCCATTCTCAATGTCATTGCAAACTCTCATTTCAAAGAATTGGAACATGACAGGATCAATCTTTGGCATCTACTTGATGAAAGCGACTTCATGGATCTTGTGATTGAAGTACTTGGACAAAAACCTAATCTGCAATTATCACAAACAAATGGGGTAAGGAAAAAGTATTGTTTTCACTCCGCAATATTCATGTGTGAATATAACAGAGCTATATATGAACTATTTGTTAATTATCCCTATTATTTCATTTATATTCATTCATATGTATATATTTACAGGTGATCTACATCATTGCAACTAAATTGTTGGAATTCATTTTCAACAACGCTGAATACCTGAATGTTCAAGACCATGCAGAAATTTTGGAAAAAGTTGCAATGTGGACAAATTGTTCTGATGAATATATACAGTACCTTTCACTCTGTATTATTGGGAAGGTTCCATTGTCAAATCACCTAAGAACACCGCTCGCGGTATTAGACCAGAGAGAAGGCATCGATGTTGCTATACGACGACTCGACTGCTACAATCTTTATGAGCAGGCATCGGTATCGAGTGATGTATTCAGTCCTGCTAACACTCTACAGTGTCTCAAGGGGATGATGTTTGATGATCACAAGCGATCAGTTATATTTTGGAAGCTTGGTCTATCTCGTATACTAGACAGTGTCGAACATGTAAACCCCTTGAATGCAAAGCACAGCAAATCAGCTTTTTCCCTTGTATGGGAACTTTCTCAAAATGCATGTGTGAAAGACATCATGCTCGATTGCCAAGACTTGAAGCAAATGTTATTAAATGTGCCAGAAAAGTGTAAAGTAGATGAGTGGATGGCTGCGTGTTACGAGCTTTATAGTATCATACCGGATTACACAGATTCAGGTAAACATCTGTTTTTTTTATTATTGTAACATTGTTGAGCATACAGTGATATAATTCTATGGTAACCCAAATTTGGTTTGATAGAAAATGTATAGTATTATGTGTGTTATTACAATCAACAGCTGCTTACGACGTCCTGATTGTAGATGCCAATAAAGACGGTGATATGGCAGCCAAACTAAAGGTTAAGTTGATAGAAAATGGACAAAGTGTTGGCACAGTGCATGGGACATCATCTTTCACAGACTTGACTAATATCATCCGTGCTTCACAGTGCGTCCTTTTTATAATTGGAGACGTTACGTCGACTCCTGTCAAATCAGGTAGATGTGTATTCAATTGAGCATAATTATTATTACAATATTTCCCAATAACCATGAGTTCGATATGTATGACGATGTTATATATATTTTTTTCAATTCAGCATTGAACTTGTCCCACAATTTGAAGAAATCGTCGCTTGTGTTAATAACATCTGACAATTCAGACGATAGCTGGATAACCTCAAATATATTGAACAGAAGTATAATAAAGCTTAATGGACCAGATGCACCAGATATCAACTCAGTTTGCCGTTTACTTGAGAACAAGTTATCAAAGGAATTCCTATATTTGGTAAGTTGTCTTTTAATACTTTTTCTAGCTTTTAACTATTCCATCTTGACCTTTTTCCTACTGCTGTAGCACACATACAAGGGGGTAAAATATTTCAAGTCACACAAAACAAAATGTAACTCGCAGTTGTACAGAGCTGATTTGATGGAAGAGAACAATGGAATAAAATCAGCAAATTATCAATGTCCAAAATAGTGTGTGGTAACTTTAAAACATAGGCGGGAACAGTTTTATTAATTGAATATGCTATGAAGTGTTATTCCCATATTTATACGAGTTCGTTTTAAGGTAAATATTAACTGCAGAAATAATGTGTAGTAAACGTAGCAACAAATGGCGTAAAGTATTGTTTGATTGTGTATAATAGGAATAATGTCATAGGGAGTTAATGTCATTTGAATATTGAATATGTTTTATGCCTGGTAACCGTTTTGTAAACAACTTATATTAAATTATTTAATTATTAAACATGTAACAATATTGATATTACAGTCTGGCGACAAGGAGCAATCACTCAAACGTCTGGTGACTGAGTTTGAAGCATATGACTTGACAGTTGGTGAGATTTTCCACAAAGATGGTTTTGTGGGCAGCCTTTTTGATGAACGTGGTGGTTATCTTAAAATACCATCTCAGGACGTGGTTCTTTACCTCCCTCCTGGTGCTATTCAGTCTGGTACAACACAACGCGTATATTGTTACATGAAAGAACATAAATACGGGGAGATACATCCTGGAAAGGTTGTCCTTACTCCAGTTATTCACTGTGGCCCCGATGGAACATCCTTTCTACGAGATGTCGTGCTGTCCTTCCCCCATTCGGCGATGGACGAGGATTCGTGGAATTTCACAGCAGTGACAAAAACAACGAATGGTTCTTGGAATAGCGTAACAGACGACGTTTTACTAGTTAATGGTGGTCACGTGTTCTTTTTCTTGGATCATTTCACTGGGTTCGCCGTTGAGGGAGATGCCAAAGCTGGGGATACTGCTCAGCGACGATTAAAGGTCGGCGCTAGAGGTAAATATATTACTGACTCGAGTTTCCAGGTCAATGTGGGAGCATGGTGTGATATAGAATCCATATCTGATGGAGAAACGACTGACAGTGTACAGGTAATTAGTTCAAATATTTGAAAGAGTAAAATACGGAATTCCCTTTTAATTCACAAATTCAGTGCTGACTTTTAAATACTAGCGCTGTGTATGTGCGTATGGGTGGGGCTTTCGCACACTAGCATTAAAATATTCACATGATTCAAGTGATTTCATCATAACTAATTGTGTAATTGTCTGTCTATTATATAGAACAATTCGTCGTCACTATGGGCAGAATATCGACCTATTGTTGTCAGTACCGAGGATACGTACTTAAGTGTAGAAGTTAAAGATATCGATGATGAGTGGAAGCAGAGAGGAAGTTCTGCTGTTAAGGTATTTTTAGATTACCGTTTTATTTTGGAAATAAGAGATTGCTTATTATTGTAGTATAAACAAGAACGTAGACGTGCTAATTATTGGTTGAGAGGCAGTCGAGTCAGAATTCTAGTCGAAGACCCATCATAAAGCAATACTGGAGAGTGGAGATTCCTTTAAGTATAATACCCCGACATATCAAACAAAATAATGCAGTTGTATGCTTGAATAGAAAACATACTACGTGTTTTTAGTTCATTGTGGGCGCGTGCAATTTAGTTGCGTAAATAATGTTCTCGAGCAAACGGCATGTAATAGGGCATGTTACAGGTGGTCAATAATATATGGAAGAAAACAAATTATAGATTAATTTTCAGATGAAAATTAACTGGATTCATTAATCTGAAAGAATCGGGAACAGTTTTTAAAAGAAATCCTTACCGATGTTGAGAAGCATTCGATATTTCTTATTTGAACGTAATCTTTTCTCATGTATCTAACAAACAACCAATCTATTGTCGACACTAGGGAGCTCGTGTTGATCGACGATTTAACGTATCGGAATGCCCACGCAATGGACAGCCCATGGTATTATTATTTTCGGTATAAACTATTTCAAATTTTTGGTAGCATTAGGTAGTTATTGTCACCATATGTGTTATTTAAGTTTATAATGGTGGACTAATTCTTTTTGTTATTCAGTTTATACGTCTAGCAAATCTGGGATATGACCAAGATGTTTACTGTACATATACATTCAAGCCTGGTGGATCCGAGAAAAAACCCGATGATTTCTTCTGTACAGTGTGCGTACGATGCCCATCTCATAAGGAGACACCTTATGAGATGGACATCGTTGTTCCACGGGACGATGCTATGGTAATTGAGACTGTCACTGTTCTATGCATACGTCTGTTTCTAACCATTATTACACATGCAATTCTCAATTTATTGTTATTGTT
The DNA here is from genome assembly GCF_978046115.1 of Saccoglossus kowalevskii. Lineage (NCBI taxonomy): Eukaryota > Metazoa > Hemichordata > Enteropneusta > Harrimaniidae > Saccoglossus > Saccoglossus kowalevskii. The sequence continues at coordinate 22,274,810 of NC_140654.1, forward strand.
GTACTTGCGTGCAGTATCCTTTTTTAAAACGCTGTCAGATACGGCCGATTTGTGTTGTCCATAAAAATTGTATGAGACCTAAGCAGTTCTGTGCATATATAGGAGTTAAATTGGCATTAAAACTACGTATGATGGCCCTTAATTTTAAGTTATACAATTTTGATCTTGACAATCCAACTAGTTAACCACTTCGTCATATTTGCCATATACCATTGGACACTTTGAATCAAAATTTAGAACCAATCATTATGTATCATTAGTATAACGTAATTAATAGTTTACATAACATATAGCGTTCTGTTTATATTACAGTTGCCTTCTAATAGTCATAATCGCAACTTAGCTGATTTGACAAATGCTGAATTATTTAGAGAAACTAACGAAGACTGGAATCCTTTGGATCATCAGATCAGCGCGTCTGGGTGGCAAAAAATATGTGAAAATCTTGACGTCCGTCGTGACGGAAGAAAAGATTGGATCGGTTTCGCTGCTAGGCTAGATCTTTCAGCCGCACAGGTTAATATTTTGGAAAAAAGCAAGAGCCCGGCTAATAGATTACTTGCGTTTTACTTCGCGGTGGCTCAAATCAGAGGGAAATCACGGATGCAGTCACTGAAAGAGCTCGCGCATATTTTCGAGAAAATGGAAAACGATGATGCACGGAATGATGTTATCGAGGAAATGGTGGCCAATGCCGCAGAAAAGACTTTACATACTCAGGATTGCATTCAAGGTGATTCTGAGAAGGAAAATGATCTCCCATCGAACGTCACAAAACGTCCTGTGTTGACAGAGAGATGTGTTACAAATAGTAATAACAACATTCCAGTGGTTGATGATGTAGCTGTGTGACAATTTGCCATAACTAACCATTATAGGAATGAGTAAATTTACGGTTGTAAAGAACTACACTCGAGGAAAAAATAACGTAAATATTTTGTGTACGTGTCGTGTACAGAAAAACCCACGACAAGGAATCAGCATTCTTGCGTATCCACCAGCTGTATTTGATATCACACAGTTGACGCCATGCACCGCCATTTTTCTAAAAAGCATGAAATTAGATAATTCTGCCGCCGAACTTATCTGTTTTCTAATTATTTTTATTGTTTGATTTTTATTTTTGCAATTTTACTGATTATAAACAAGATTGGTTAATTATGTATTGTCGCTCAGAATTGATCTCATTAAGAACAAATCAATGTATTTCATTTTTAAATATTTCAGTTATTTTTGGTTAAAATGGATTATACTCAACAGGTTTTCAATATTCTACTTCATTAGCTGCTTCATATTATTTTTAATCTTCTCAAATCAAATACACATTTTTGTGGTTCTCATTTTAATTAGTAAATTTAAAGTAATTGTTTTATTTAATTAGTTGGAAAGGTATATAATGCTGTACACAATTCTTCAATGGACTACTGCAGTGCAATTATTATAACACACTAATTGCGACATCGCTTGCTTCGATATTTTATATGTCAATCATATTGCTTTGGCTGGTTTATACATTGTTTCTCTAAGTGATGAAGTGCTCACGTGAATGCAAATGAAGTCATTGATAGCGTCGATATGTTTGTTTGATCGATGGTCGTAAGTCGGCGTGATGTGATATGAAGGTTATACTATCTAAATGCGAAAGACTGTAGCCAAACCAGTTGAACATGATTTACAACATGATCTACTAAATATATATATTGCAGTTAATGATGATATGAATCTATTTTACATAAGATTTTTAAGGGAGCTTAAAGAATATAGATAGTATTAAAAACTAGTTAATATATATATTTGTCTTTTATTTCCTGGTGATTCTGATAATCTCATGTCATAGCTGAAACATTCTTTCATTTTGGTGTAAACTTCCCCATGAGTATGTGTCCATGGCAACCACAGACATTTGCATAGCAACATCACAGAGGCATGTTTACTAGTTGGACAATACAGCAGCTAGAGAATGCAAATACATGGATTTGTAACATGCAAGAATAAAATTAAATTTAACTATTATATTTGTTGGAAAATATAGAAAAAACACCTGGGTAAAATAGCAGAGAAAATAACAACAATATACAAAAACAAAGATACCAAAGAAATCAAAGATGCCCCCATTGAGAGCGTGCTTCCCAAAAATCGGGTAATTTTACACTCAGACCACTATTAAACAGATTTGAAACGCTATTGTTTAGAGGTGTCAATCGACCTAATTCCTGGAGAACGTTTGTCTCGGCTACGCTGATGGCTCACGCTTTGCCGAATTTTGCCGAATGGCGAGTTTATGCATTGGAAATGCTCGGTCTCGCGTGCATTTCAGTCATTCTCTTCAGACTTGCTGAATAATATATTTTATAGTCAAAATTTACCAAATTTTAGGAAAGTAACGATTATTTGAATTTATAGACTATCTTTATAGTTATGCTATTGAATGTATAGTGAAGGAAAACGAACGACTTTTACCGTAACACGACACTTTCCCGATAGTTACTCGATTTTTCTAGGATAGTTTACTACAAAGCTGGTATTATGTTATTATATTTTGCCGATCGTGTATACTATGAAAATATGATACATCAGAACAAAAACTGTACAAGTCAACTAAATCGAGGCAAAATTAATATAACGGTCTCGAAACTTTACTGACGCGATGTTTTGATTGTGTACACCTGTGTAGCAACGTCGCGTGAAGGGAACGCTTAACAACTACTTCCACCTGATTTATTTCCACTGCTATTTAGTTTTTTCCTGCAACTGAATTTTATACTTTCTATTTTATACTGACTGGCCTTCGATATGATACCAAATTTGCTTCAAAAGGTTGGGCCAAAAATAACAAATTTGTTTAGCACCATAGTTTCTCGCGAAGTCATGCGTTATCACGCGACTTAAGCTTCGGGACATTTTCTTATCTCCCCGGTTGCTTATAAGATTAAAACGTTATTGCAAAAGTAAACTCGAGACACACGTTGGAAACACCCGCGTTGCCAGTCAGTTTATTGGTGGAGTTTCACATATCATCGATTCATCGCGCATACATACAGTGAATAGGGTACTTTCCAAAACGTCCAGTGAAATATTCATTAGTTAAACATCCGACATGCTAAATTCAACGCTGATGCAGACAACAACACGGAATCAACACTCTGGCAATTTCACGCTGAAGAACTCATGAATAAACTGTCCTGACAAATATTCGTCAAAATGTCATTTATCTCCCATCGGCGCCTAAGTACTCCATACAAGCGGGCAAGAATAATCCCGGTCGCCGACATTGTTCTGTACAGCGAGTGAGTCTATTTGTCTTTGAAGTCGCTATCTTCGTTCTGTTCTCTCATTTCGTCTTGCCCTCAGATTTTCTGTTTTACTCTAGTAGATATTTTCACCTGTCGCGCCCGATCGCGAGTGTCTGCAAGTTCAATCCCGCAAAGGAATTATACAGACGATATCGTATATCAGTAGAAAGTAACATTCACCAACGTGTCTGTTGTTGTTGTTTCTTTTTTTCCGACGTTTTTCGAGCAAGCCCGAAGTAGATAGTTGACATAACATAATCAAAGAAAGCTTAGAAAGAACTCCCATGTGCTGAGAGTATTGGAGACACATTAAATATAATTCGAAATTACTTAGCTGAAAACTAATTATGCAAATCAGAAAATTAATATGACCAGATTTGAGTGTAAAACTAATGAGGTCTGCGCAATGTAACAGAACCAAAAAATTATGACTTATTATGCTTATTAGGGAATTAATATGAACAGATTTTTACCCCAAACTAATTAGGTTTGTACATTGTCCTAGAGCATCTTTGTACTAAGTTTCATTGAAATGGAATAATTAACACCGCGAAAACTCCAAAATTTCGACCCCTCTAAAAATTTGACCGCCTATTTATTTGCCGGGTTTCGGTGTTTTATTTACCTCCAAATTTTCGACTCCACTAAAAATTGCCGACTCATTCTTATTCGAAAATTGCGACCAGTTTTAGTTTTCCCCCAAACGAAAAAAAAACCGATGTGAGCGTTCAAACGGGACCTTCCTCAAAGGCATGAATCCGGGTTTCTGATTGACTGAGAGATTTTTATTTTATTGGTAACGAAAATATATTCTAAATAAACGAAGTTTCAAATAAAAACGAACACAAAAATCTCGGCATGCTGCGTTTCTGAATTGTTGATTATTACTGTACTCAGTAGTGATTATAATAATGTACACAAAATAAATTTGTTGAATGGTTATGAAATACAAATAAAAGTCAACTTAGTTTCATCGTAAGCGAATGATTCCGGTCTCGTATAAACGTTTGATGCTGTAGGATATCCGCCATGTTCTCTTAGGTCAAATAGGTCAAATCGCTAATTAACCAATCAAAAAGCTGGATGATGCGAAAACGGCATGATTTTTTTTAAATAAAAAAATTAGTTGTTTTTAAAAAATAAACTGGTCATCTGAAGAATAATTTAACATTGTTCACAGTGATAACAGCTCATTCTCGAAAGGAAGCTTACCCGCTCACGCTAGTCACGATACAAATCATACACGTGTACTCTTGAATAGACAGACGTCAATGACTACGGTAAAACTTAGACTCTATTTTAGCCGGCAGGATTGATTGAAATGTCCGAAAAATGACGCCAAAATACACCTTAAAAGTCCCATTTTATTTTCTTAAATCCCATTATATTTTTTAATCCAAGGGCGAATTTACGGCAGAATTTGGTCCCTCAAATCACCGGTACGGTGCTCAAATAAGGATCACGTGAGCTTTGATTCTAACCGGATACATTGCACTGGGTCGGGGAGATCGTTTGCTAAACTTCCATGTATCTTTTGTCCAATGGGTACCTGTACTTCGAACATTCACAAGTTTTCCTAGGTAGTGCGAGACAGCTTTGTCTTTTGACCTATTAGTTTTGTGCTGACCTCTTCTCCGCGTCTTGATGTTTTGTTTTGCTTGTCATAATACTCACTGATTGATGACTTTGTTTAGATTTTGAGTTACAACTCGGCCACGACCTTTGCTTTTACCGTGAAACATGAGGAAGTTTACGTCAATTGACGGACATTGCATTTTTTTAAAACTAATGAAGCACACTGTCTATCATCCCCATTTTTTTTTGCTGATTTCTATTCTGAAAAATTCGACCGTCCGAAAATGCACCTTAATTTTGACTCTAAAAACACGTCACATTTCTAACACAAATTATTTAAAACCAGTCGAAATTTTGGAGTTTTTACGGTACTTTAGATATCAGTGTGAAAGATTAAAATTGGTTAATTATGCAAATTAGGTAATTAATATGTACAGATTTTAACCCACAATTATTCAGGTCTGTCTATTGTCCTACAGCATCCATGTACATTCATTGATATGTGATGTATAGTACCTGAGATATCAGTGTGAAAGTTGGTTAATTATGCAAATTAGGTGATTAATATGCACAAATATTTACCGGAAACTAATTGGGTCTGCATAATTCTAGATTCATTGAAATATGATGATTAGTACTTTAGATATCAGTAGAAAAGCTGAAAATTAATTATGCAAATTAGGTAATTAATATGCACAATTATTTACCCTAAAACTAATCAGGTCTCTGCATAGTCCTAAAGGATCTATGTACCAAGTTTCATTGAAATGCGATGATTAGTACTTGAGATACCCGTGGAAAAGCTGAAAATTAACTAATTATGCAAATTAGGTGATTAATATGCACAAATATTTATCGAAAACAATCAATCTCTGCATAGTCCTTGAGTATGTAAGTACCAAGTTTCATTGAAATGTAATGCTAACTACTTATATCAAATGCTGAAAATTAATTAATTATGCAAATTAGGTAATTAATATGTACTGATATTACCATAAAAACTATCAGGTCTGTGCAGTGTCGTATGACATCTATGTACCAAGTTTCATTGAAATGTGATGATTAGTACTTGAGATATCAGTGGAAAAACCGAAAATTGACTAATCATTATGCAAATTAGGTAATTAGTATCCACGGATTATTACCAAAAACTAATCAAAACCTAGCATTAGTTCAGAGCATCTATGTACCAAGTTTCATCAAAATCCAATGAGTGGTTGTTTAGATATCAGTGGAACAGTCATGGAACCACTAAAAAATAGCTAATTATCATGCAAATTAGGTAATTAATATGCACGGATTTTTACCAAAAATTAATCAAATCTGCGCATATGTTCAGAGCATCTATGTACCAAGTTTCATCAAAATCCAATGAGTGGTTCTTTAGATATCAGTGGAACAGTCATAGAACAGCTAAAAATTAGCTAATTATCATGCAAATTAGGTAATTAACGAGCATGGATTTTTACCAAAACCTAATCAAATCTGCGCATTGGCCCAGAGCATCTATGCACCAAGTTTCATCAAAAACCAATGTATGGTTCTTGAGATAGCAGTGGAACAGTCGGACACACATACACACATACACACATACACACATACACACATACACACATACTCGCATTACTATATGCTCAGAGGACTCGGTTTCTAGACCAGTCTCCGAGGACGTCACTTTCTAGTGGGTTTACAGGCTTGATATTTAATTACATAATTTAATATTATTGTAGGTATACATGGGTTAGTAGAGTTTAGCAATCAGACCATTTCTTCAAGGACCTGCCTTTGACTATCATACTGAGGACCACCTTTCTGAGGACGCGATTTTTTTTCAGAGGACATGGAAAATCTCGGGGGTGTCACTCCCTCATGTGCAAAGTGTCACTTCACATGTCCTCGAACTGATATGAACAATAGCATAGCATTCACACATATAAGTGCAATTCACAAATGGCAGTAAGATTGTCAAATATTTGTTATAGAGAATTGAAACTCATACACTCAGTTACCAGCAAATGCTAGGTATGTCTTCTCTGTAACAAAAATCAGATCGAAAAAATGAAAAACAATTTGTGATGCCTTGCCCTGTCTATGCCCAGCACAAAAACATTCCATTTATGTATACAAAATATTCACAAATTTGCTTGAGCATTAAATCTCTGTGAATACCTTTAGTTTAATATTTGTAAATCTGATTTGAATTTAGACAGCAACACTTCCTAAATTTTTAATTGTTTTTTCTTTGTCATGTCACTTTTCATTTATCCATTATCATCCATTCCAATGGATGTTAAGTGATTGAATGTATAAATAAAAATAGGTGTGGATATTTTTGTATATACAACATCGTTCAATAACTTAGTGGTGCTGAAAATTGGGTAGGGAAGGTAGCTGCTCCCCTCTCGTTCTGCACAATTTTATTAGGGAAGCAAGCATTTCTTTTTAACTTTTTTTGTACAAAATGGCAATGTACATCTCCAGTAGGGGACAACACTGATAGTTGCATAAACTGCAACTGTAATTCTCAGAGCAATGAACTCGTATCAGTATTTATCTAGCATTGTTTCCAAATTTTGAATTCGATAAAATAGAATGGGGTTGGAATCTGGTTGATACAACTTTCACACAGAATATCATCACGCTATTTTCTACTAACCAACTTTATTTGCAATAGTTTGAAGGAATACATATTCCTTTCTTACATTATAATGAGAAATGAGCAGAGATCAAAGTGTACTTGTTAATAGTATAGGCAGGGAGTTTTCCATAGTTGTGTTTTTTCTCAGCCACATGTGGCATTATGTATAGAAAATTTGTAAATATTTTTAGTATATTTTTGTTTCTGTTGGAATGCAATATCAAACAAAATGTTTATTCTTATTTTCAAACTTCCAGCATGAAAAGGTGGTAATTTTCCATCCCAAATTTAGGTGAGATAGAGCATACGGTACTCCAACATTTAAACAAGACCATGTTGTGGATGACCACAGATAACTATGGTAGTGGAAGGAATAAACCTGTTTGGAACTCAAGTACACCTAAGATCAAATGCACAAAATGATCATTGTAAATGATCTAAATGCTTATGCCCATAAACTTAAAGGGTGGTGGTCGGCGCAGCGGGTGTTTGAATTACACGTAAACAATGTATTTCACACGCATTGTGTGCATTGGTACAAGTCCATTATCAACCAGGCCATGGTGCAACGACCACCTTGCTTTAGGATTTATTTGATGAAAAACAAAATATATGGAGGTAGAAATACATGAAAATATTAATTAATCATAACAAAGAACACAGGAACTCCATTAATGAAGCCATGAATTCAGCCACTTATTTCAGATTGAGCTCAATTCAATAACATTTACATTTCTAGAATCCAATTATGTTTTTATAATTCATCCTAAGTAACAAATGATGTACACAGAATATCTCAAACTTGCTATTGGCTTTTGGAGCAAAGCATGATTTTGATTGACATGATTACCATAAGACCAATCAGTGTAACATGTTTTTTTAGAATGTAGGACAAGTGCACATGTAGTATTACTGAGTAGCAGAGATAGGTTTGTTTCACCTGATCACACATTCAGTTCAGTATAAAGACATAATTTTTTTGTGACCACTGTAGTTAAAACGACAATAGATGCAACTATCGATATTTTCATTTTAATAAAACATTTCCTGCAGACACTGAAAGCATAGCATAAACGGACATTGTACATTAAATCATTGTCAGTGAAATAAGGGGGGGGGCACGGTTGCGTCATGGTCTCCATCTATTGAATTCCAGTTTTGATGAAAAATTACAGTACATGATAACTTACTGAGGGCCCTGGGTCAAATACGTTCCCAGCTTGAAAGGCTGACCAATCTCCACGCAATTATGTCTAAAACAGTATTTTGGTAATCTTTATGTAGGTATATTTAAACAAAAATTTTCAAAATCTATTGTCGCTTTAAGAACCTGTCACTGTTTCTATAGTACCAGTTATCAGAAATTAATGAAGGTATGACCCAACTGCAAAGGTTACAACAACCTGCATAGATTTGACCACAATATCTGACAGTGTGAGATTCATTGCAATAACAATGAAGTGGCCTTAAGGTATAGATGCATGTTCGTGGGCACTTTGAGTGAATTATTTTTTTTTTGCTTTTTCTTACCCAGACAGTCTTGGCTAGATAATGTTAAAATTTTGGAGCATTGTCAATGCTGAAACACTCAAAAAAACGATTTTAAAATAGAGGGAACCGAGGCACACGTATGTGATTAAAAGTCCCGAAGTTTGTTTACGTTGCTTACAGTTGTAAATGATAAGTAAACAGTTTCACCCTTATCTCGCAACATGTCAACAACTTCTAGCCTGGCATATTGTTATATTACTAAATATTTTTGTTTTCACACATTTTTTTTCTCCCAAGGTATTTTAAAACTGAAGTATACAAAGTAAACATTTTTCGTTTTGCTGTAGAGATCACCCTGCTGATAGCATTGCAATGCAATGGATAAACACCATTGCTGTGCTGTATCGATAACTTGTCAATGGCATGCTCGTAAAATGCTTGGTTAATTAAAAATAAAAAAATACCCTGGAAATTACAGAAAAATTGCCAACAAGATTCTGTTTTTAAGCACCACGGAAAAATGAAGCACTCTGTGATGCCATCTTGGTTACCTCAATCGGAAACCCCTTGTCAGCTAGCATGCACCTGTAGCGATGTTGAAAAGTACATTGTATGTATGCTCTGCAACCTCTGGTACTAAGGCACTCTATAAATCGGGTACTTCCAGAGGTCAGGGTTCGTTTAATTTTTATCGACCCATCTCATCTTTAGTTGAATGAAACCTGTCTCGATTTACAATATTTTCCCTCCCATTTAGATTTTTTCTCACAGGCAGTTGACTGATTGAGTAGTAAAAACTGCAAATAGCCGTTGTGTAGCAAAATATTACGGCCCATTTCAAACTGGTCGTCTAACTTTGCATGGTCCATTTCACTGGAGATCACGAAAAACTGAGTCATACAATGTATTTTTTTAAGGTTTGAGGGAAAGTAAATTTAGACTCAATCCGCAATGTTTATATAACTGTATGAATATCTCATCAGCTTTACGTGATCCATTGTGCCCCTCACTCAGTGGAAATGATAACACGACACCGTGACAGTTTTCGCGCAAGGTGTTGACTCTGCAGACAATTTTACGTCCGTTTCCCTTGAATTGTAAATATTTTTATTTTATTTTTTATCTGACAATTGAACATCAGCAAGCATCGATGTATGATGGATTTTGGCATGTCGTTGTGATGCAATAGCCATTTTTGTAGACGATTAACGTCGTCACTTTCATAAAACAGGCATTATCTCTGTTCGTGTTTTCTGGTTAGTCACAGAGATTGGAAATTAATTAGCTCCCACAGTTTATGTTAGTTTGTCTTGAAATTCTCACACTATTTTGACAACAACCTATTATTGTTTTGAAAAAAGTTAAATACAGTGCATAATATGGAGATCCCGTCATTACTTTTTTCACCATGTTTCTTTTTGATTATTTATGTACAGCCTTGCTAAATCTTGCTAAACATTCAAAAAAGAAAATGTTTGTACCTGTTTTCTATAATTTAAAATCGTCTTTTGAGTATGTTCCACTATTCACAATACTGCGAAATTTTAACAATCTATAGCCAAGACTTTGGATAAAAAAAGCAAAAAAAAAAAAAAATTCACTCCCAAGTGCCCAAGAACCTGTATCTATACCTTAAATCATAATCCTGCTGGAACGATTCCCTTTCTATAAAAAGAGTTTAATACTACCATAGCCGAGCACCTGATGAGGTGAGATGTAGAATCAGGTGTGGTAGCAAATATGAACTGGCGGCTCTTTAGCAGTTCTTTTACAGTTTGATGTATACCACATTATTATATAACATCTGGCAGCAATAATAACAGAATTCATTTATCCTTCCGCCTCTTATGTACCGTAATCAAATTACGAACACAATCTTTTACATTTTTCCAGGACCTATGGCACAAAACTGGATTCTGTTGTAAACAACTACTGCAAGCAGCCTTTCCAGACATGTGTAGAAGTCTAATATCTTGCGAAAAATAATTTTTAACAGCCATCTGTTCTTCAACACTCCATATCTTATATTCTGCACCTAACACAAAAAGAAAATATCAAGTAAATCTACTGTTACAAAGTAACAAGGTAAATAGACAGCCGCAAATCAAAATCTGTTGCTGCAAAATTGTTTAGATTTTCAAAAAGAAGTTGTTTGAAATAATAGTTGAAAAATTGCCATCACTCAAAATCAAAACAAGGTGTATAAGTAATATCCTATGAGTAATTTCAAATTAAATGACATTTTCATATGTTGATTTTTTATGGTTTTGTAAATGACCACCAGTCAGTCAAACATAATAAAAACAAATCAACATGGATATGTAATAAATGATGTAATGCAATTTTAAAGTAAACCTTATATTTAATTATATTATAGCATTATCAATATCAGTGGATTTTATGATGTCAATGCAGCAGATTATTTGCAATAATGTATCCCATTATTGATCCCTGTACCATGGATTTGATTACAATGTAGTTTTCGAAAACGAATAAAGGAGAAACTATTTAAGAAGAGAAATTGCAAGCATCCTCGTTAGCTCTCTACGTTAAAGCACGCTCGGCTGAAGCATTTCATCTAGTAGGCATGCTTCTAGATTCTACGACTGATGCCGCTGTCATGTCCCTAATCGTGTCAATGAACTAAGGTTAACCCGGGGTGATTCAACCAAGCAGATGCTGCTATGTTTACAGAGTGTGAGTACAGAAAAATGAATAGTAGTACTACACTTATTTGTGAAACAAGATTGTTGTCAGGTGTCTTTTTTTTAGTCCCCGTTCGAACGAAGTCCGAAAACGGGGACTATCATTTTGGGTTAGTTCCATCCGTCCGTCCGTCCGTCCGTCCATTCCTATGTATGTACGTACGGAGCTATATCTCAAACACCAATTGACTGATTTCATTCAAACTTTACATGAAGACATAATATCTTACATATACGCGTCAAGTTACTTTATTATCGGAGCAAAAATGGGCGACTTGTGGCCATTTTGGATGTAAAATTTGCTATTTCTGATACCTAAACGTGTCTGCAGCAGTTTCTCAGAGATGACTGGGCCGATTTGGATCAAAGTTGGTATGATGATCATACATATTGGTTTGTAGTTGCACGTCATTTTTTTATCGTGATTCGAACAAATATGGCGGCCATCTTGTTTTTCATGGTACTCATGCTACTTTATCTTGAATGCAATGAATGTCTCTGTTTAAAGTTTGTACAGAGATAGTATACCAAGAGATACATCTGCACCAGCATGGTTTTTGTGATTCAATTCAATATGGCTGGCCGATGCCCAATTTTAATGTAAAAGCGCTAAATCGTCATTTTCACAAGTCCGAGGCTGTTTCTCAAAGATGACTGGGTCGATTTGGATTAAACTTGGAATGATGATCATACACATTTGGTTATAGGTGCACGTCATACTTTTTTCGTGATTCAAACAAATATGGCGGCCATTTTGTTTTTCATGGTACCCATGCCTACTTTCCTATGAATGCAATGAATATTTCTGTTTAAATTTTGTACAAAAACAGTATACCAATAGATACATCAACACGAACATTATTTTTGTAATTTGATTCAATATGATTGTCCAAGTCTCATGTAAAAGCAATAAATCATATTTTTTTTACAAATCCATCTTCTATTAATGGTTTCAATCTAATCTCAATGACTTCATCAGCATCAAATTGATATGTCAAATCACAAAATTTTGGACGGGGACTGTGTCGTTAACAATGACTTGTTATTTATACAGCAAGATTAAAATCACTGTTTGTAGGATGGCTAACACCCACTAGCTTTCCAGCCATGTTCACTCACTCGCTACGCATTCGTTTGGCTTGAAGTATTCATCAAATCATGGGCCTCTCGTAGCATTTGAAAATAGCTATTACAGGACTGTCGCCAATAAAATCCACCTCAATGGTTTGAAAACACTTGCTGGATTGGGTAACAATACGACAACGTACATGTACCCATGGTACACACTCCTACGCACAGTCAATTCCGTCAGTCCATAGGCGGCGGTCTAGCATAGCATAGTGCAAGGTCGTGACGGACACCAAAAGTACTAGTCACTGTGTGCCGTTCACTCGGGCGACCACTACAATGCTACTCCACACCACACTGTGAATTATTTAATTACAAGAATATTTGATGGATAAAAACTAGTTTCTTTCTTAGTTTGCCATATGAGATTGTGAATACAATTTTCAGAAAGACATTTTAAATTATTCAGATTTACAGGCCAGTGACTGCGAAACAGTTCTGTTCACTGTGGATTTTTCTCGAAATTTTCCATTTTTTAGTGGCAGCAAATCCACTGATATTGAAAATGCTTCAAAAAATAACAATAATAAATTCTTTGTCAACTCATAATGGAGTGAGCTTTCGTCCATTATAGGTTGGCGGGTCGTTCATTATTGTTTAAATAGACATCATAAAGTCATAGTCTATGAGGTGCAATACACATTGAAATTTTGGCAGCTACATACTGAAACAGTTCCATACCTTGAGGCATCTGTCTGCTTTTTTTCTTTACACTAGATGAAGTCTGAGTGAAAAAAGCATCACTTTTGCCAGATGCCCTTCTTTTAGGATAAGCAAGCTCATGCTGAACTAAAAGGAAGAATCAAGTAAAATGTAAATGAAAAAGAAAGAAGAAAAATGAATCCTGCAATTCATAAAAAACTATATAGTATAATGTCCCCTATTGTATTAACAATTTAAACAAGATTTAATTTAGCTTTTATAATATTATCATTTCTATTTTTTAATTATATTATCTAGCACATGATAACTGTACAGCATGCTATAGTGTACACAAATTATTTCTTATCTAATTACAATGATGTACATGTGACACAGACTCAGTGAAGTAATTAATATAACTTTAAATTAATATAACTTTAAGTTACCTCTCTTTTTTGAGTGGCAGGATAGACAGCAGAATTGACAATATCATCAGAAAGTTCATTCCCATTCTTGAGATTCCTAAAACTGGATTCTAGTATCAAATACGGTTCTATCTTACATACAGCTGAATCTGCTGTTTTCTCAGTAGGTGCTGAAAAAATACCAGGTATAATGAAAGTAATAAAGATTCGGAAATGTACTGATCTGTGACAGTGTGTGCAAACACAGACGCTGTTCATGAAGAATAACGTAATGTAATAGTTTCATGGTTGGATTTTATTTCCCCTTTATAAAAAACAAGCCATGCATGGCACAGTCCCAGTTAGTTATCAAACTTAAGATGTATAGTTTTGTTTATAGTAATATAGTTGGAACATAAACATGTCAGAGATATGGATCCAGAAGCTGATGCTTAATTATGATTTTTTTAACACTGAAATGATTGACATTCAGCCACCTTGTTTCTAATCGTCAATCCATCCATAAATTCTTGATTTTCCAGTATTATAACTCTCACATACCTTCAGGAGTCTTGATATCAATCAGCACTGATTCTTCATCATCTGAAACCTCTGAAATAAACACACATATTGATGAAGCATACAATAGTAATGAGAAATTAATTTTTTTTTTGATGTAAGAACATCCATTTTTGTTTAGGCATAAATGTGATTTACGATAAAGTTAACAATTTTAGAATAACATTTAAAAATTTCAAAACTGCAGTTGAAAACCATTTTGCCAACCACAGGAACTGTGGCTTTGGCATAAATACAATTTCGAAATGACTTCATCCAATCAGAAATTACTTTCACGAATATAGGGCGGTAAAAAAGAACATACCATCACCACATTCATTGAAAATATTCTGGCATACATGTACGTTAAAGTAAATCCATACTTACCATTCAAGTCAATCTCTATGTCATCAAGTGATTTGTTCTTGTACTTTTCCACAGATCCTCTTTCACAAGCAAGTATAATTCTGCTGACTTTAGCGATCTGCAGGGTGTCTTGTGGGAGCCTATAAAACTTCCTATGAACTCTGATGTAATGACCCAAAAAACCAGCCAAAATTTCCTGTCCATTGTCTTTCAAGTTGAAAAGTTGAGACATAGTTGCAATTTGCTTTCTTAAGATTGGTTGAGTTGAAACATTCAGGGCAAGTCAAACCACATTTCTGTGCATATTTGTTCAAGCACATGGTAGCACGTATTGGATTCTCAAGCATAGTGAAGAACCAGATGTAGCTCATGTGTTGAGTTTTAAATCCAGAAATGCTGAAAGAAAATTGCTGTGGCAAAAGCTAACAAAGGAAATCATGCAAATAATGTTGAAGTACTCAAGGCAGGAAAGGGTTTTCTAATTCCCTTTAAAAGACCATCATATCAGATAGGTGCAACTAAATATGTTCCCTGTCCAGCCTGTTTGGGATATTTCATCCGAACTGAATTATGGAAATATCACAAATCATGTACAGTCTGGATGTTTCAAAAAGCACCACAGCAGGCATTTCATAATCGTATACAGCAAGTTGCCGGAATGTTGTCACCTCATAGTAAAAATGCTGGTATGGCTGAAATTTTTTTATCCCAAATGATTCAGGATGATGTGTCAATTACAGCAGGAAATGATGATCTGATTGTAGAATATGGCTACAGAGAATACATCAAAGTTGGTACTGCCTCTACCTGACATCAGTATGTCAAACAAAAGATGAGGGAACTAGCAAGACTACTTTTAGAGTTGAGGAAGCAGAGTAAAGAAGACTCTTGTTTAAGGGATTTTATTCATCCTACAAAATTTGATGCTGTAATCGAAGCTGCACAAATGAAGCTGGAAAACTATCTCTAGCGTTGATGTTGGGACATGCCTTGAAAAAGCGTGCTGCAATCTGTATAACTGATGCCATAAAGAGTGAAAATTCTAATATGGAAATAGCATATACAAGGTTCCTCAAGTTGTGTGAGATGCAGTGGGCTCAAAAAATTAGTTCTCATGCACTAAGCTCAAAGCTAGAACAAAAGAGAAACAAACGAAACGATCTACCATTAGTGGAAGATGTTGTAAGGATGAACAAATATCTGAAAAAAGCAGCACAATTATGAAAATCTTAAAGAAAACACCTGTAAAACGTCATGGAAGAAGCTAAGTGAAGTCACCCTCATACAGTTAATTATCTTCAATCGTCAAAGAAGTGGCGAGATGGAACGTATAACAATTACAGATTTCAGGGAATCTCGTGGAGCAAACATGGAAGAAGCATGTCATTTGTCGGATTGGGAGAAAGCCCTATGTCAGTTGTTTGAACGAGTTGAAATAAGAGGAAAAAGAGGTAGAAATGTTCCGGTCATTCTGACACACCATGTGAAAAATCAAGTCACATTGCTTATGGATAAGAGAGAGTCGGTTGGTGTTCTGAAAACCAATCTGTATGTGTTTGCCTGTCTCCAGGATTTAGAGAATCCAATACGTGCTACCATGTGCTTGAACAAATATGCACAGAAATGTGGGCGTGACATATTACCAGACGACACATCACCGGATGGAATCAGTCGCCAGTTAGCCAAGTCTCAAGTACCACGGTGTGACATATTACCAGACTGCACATCACAAAGAAAGCTATTTAATGAAATGTCTAGAAATAAAAGTTATGGTGAGGATTATGATGATCATGGAGCCTCTACATCTGAATCGTCGGATTGTGAGTCAGAGGTGTTTAACATTACACCCCAATTTCAGTCATTAAGCATTGGAAAAGATGTTGAAGAAAACAAATGTTCAAGTAATGTATGTGCTGTTTTGAAACCTGATACTTCATCATCCTCTCAAAAATAAGGCAACTGTATCTGAAACTTCATCTGTGTTGGTTCTTACAGCAAATAACACAAAGAAAAAAGGAAATGGGACAAATACCAGTATTGTGTGTACTGTATGAAGCCAGTTGCAAAGTTACCTAGGCATTTTGAAAGCAAGCATAGTGAAGAACCAGATGTAGCTCATGTGTTGAGTTTCAAATACAGAAGCGCTAAAAGAAAATTGCTGTGGCAAAAGCTAACAAACAAAGGAAATCATGCACATAATGTGGAAGTACTCAAGGCTAGAAAGGGTTTTTTAATTCCCTTTAAAAGACCATCATATCATATAGCTGCAACTGAATATGTTCCCTGTCCAGCCTGTTTAGGATATTTCATCCGAACTGAATTATGGAAACATCACAAATCATGTACAGCCATATTCTGAGTCAGTATTGTTCGTAAAAAACATTTGTTAATGGAGCAGCGTTCAAGTGACGATCAGTAACAATCTCAGCTAACGGGCTACTAATTTCATCGGATAATGTGTGGTCTGACGATATGTCACACTGTGGTACTTGACACTGGATTGACTGAGTGGTGATTCCATCAGGTGTTGTGTGGTTGGTATTACATCACATCCTGGTACTTGAGACTTGGCTAACTGACAACTGATTCCATCCGGTGAAATGCAGTCTGGTAATATGTCAGAACCAGGTACCTGAGACTTGGCTAACTGACAACTGATTCCATCCGGTGATGTGCGGTCTGGTATTGTGTCAGACCCAAATACCCGAGACTTGGCTACCTGACAACTGATTCCATCCGGTGATGTGTCGTCTGGTAATATGTCACACCCTGGTACTAGAGGCTTGCTTAACTGACAACTGATTCCATCCGGTGATGTGCGATCTGGTAATATGTCACACCCTAGTACTTGAGACTTGGCTAACTGACAACTGATTCCATCCGGTGATGTGTGGTCTGATAATATCTCACACCCTGGTACATGAGACTTGGCTAACTGACAACTGATTCCATCTGGTGATGTGTGGTCTGGTAATATGTCACACCCTGATACTTGAGAATTGGCTAACTGACAACTGATTCCGTCCTGTGACGTGCAGTCTGGTAATATGTCACACCTTGGTACTTGAGGCTTGGTTAACTGACAACTGATTCCATCAGGTGATGTGTGGTCTGGTAATATGTCACACCCTGGTACTTGAGACTTGGCTAACTGACAACTGATTCCGTCCTGTGATGTGCAGTCTGGTAATATGTCACACCTTGGTATTTGAGGCTTGGCTACCTGACAACTGATTTCATCCGTTAATGTGCGGTCTGGTAATATGTCACACCCTGGTACATGAGACTTGGCTAACTGACAACTGATTCCATCCGGTGATGTGCGGTCTGGTATTGTGTCAGACCCAAGTACCTGAGACTTGGCTACCTGACAACTGATTCCATCCGGTGATGTGTGGTCTGGTAATATGTCACACCCTGGTACTTGAGACTTGCTTAACTGACAACTGATTCCGTCCTGTGATGTGCAGTCTGGTAATACGTCACACTCTGGAACTTGAGACTTGGCTAACTGACAACTGATTCCATCTGGTGACGTGTGGTCTGGTAATATGTCGCACCCTGGTACTTGAGACTTGGCTAACAGACAACTGATTTCATCAGATGATGTGCGTTCTGGTAATACGTGACACCCTGGTACATGCTGGTATGCCATGTGTTTGTTGCAAGTTTAATATCTACAAAAGCAATACAAATAGAAGAAGACAAAGATTTTAGAGCAATAAATATTTATATTTAATCTCACTCAACAGCATACAAGAAAATCAAGTCATTGGAAATAGCACAGCTATTTCACGTTACTTTTTCAACATAATGTTTTAAATACCATTATATGTGAAAAATGCATATACCATGTAGTAAACAAAATCTGTTCATGTATGAGCGAGATTCAGTTCCATATATATGGAAATGTACAACATTAAGTTTGATGCTTATGTGATGTTTGAAGCATATTCAAGCATGTCAGCGATCTGGTAAAGAATTCATAAAAAATGGCTACCAGTAAACAATTTTTTACCAAAACAAGTCATTTCATGATATGACAAGAGTCATCCTTATTTTAACAGTAAACATAACTGAAATTAGTCAGCCACTTTGAATCAGAGCATGAAAGAAATGACATAGGAATAGTAGTTTGATTGCCATCAATCAATATATGTCAGAGGCATACTTTATAACAGCATTCCACCATTCTGAATCAGATCCATCCTGGTCAATTAATGTCAGATACAGCTCTGAAACCACATTCATTACAACAAAATTCCCCCAACCCCCACCCCACATTCAAAACTAACAACAAAATGACCACCAGTCAGCCATTTTGAATCCAGTCTGAGAAACAAAATTACTTGCAAACGTTCAATGTACATGTATGTATTAAGTTCACACAAGATCTATCCATACATGACCAAGGTCTGGAACCGGAATGGCATTGTTCTCCCCAAAAAAGGTGACAGGCATAATGCAAAAATTTTTCTTGTTTTGAATACTTAACCAGCTGCGAAAATTTACTAATGGACACGTGGGATAAAATTAGGTCAGCTTTTCTATAACATATTTCAAAAGCCCTACAAGCCCTACTACCGGTACATTGTTTACAAGTCATTGAAAATGACACAGTCCCCATTAAATTTTTGAAAGTTCTTTTTGTGCTCATCATATTAAAGCAGAGGGGTTGTCGCGAGCGTGTCCTTGAAACTTGAGTTCCAAGTGGCGTATACAACAGATTGTCTATTTACCGTACTCGACCGCATTAGCGCCTATGCCCGAGCAAGCGCCCACCCCCCACTTTTGCGCAATTTTTATATTTGGGGTCACATTCGGCAAAGCGCCCACCCCTTCAAAATGCAACTAATTTAAAACTTGGTCTTGCGTAACGAATCTTGGTAATCGTTTTTATATGATACAGCGTGGACATCGACCGCTGTGAACATGTTGTGGATGCGTAGAACACGGTAACCGTGCGTAAACTACGCTTCGACAATGACCTGTTAATACAAGTAAAATGCGATACATATTTCATGCCATATTCAGTCTAATTCTCAAAAATGGCTAGTTACTAGTTTTTTGGAAAAACCATGTCGTTTATTCGCTGAAATCAATTCCAACAGATCGTACTTCGACATCGATTATTCACTTCCGCATTGCGTTACCGGAAAGTCTTCGGGAATTTGCGTCAGTACAACACAGCATTCTGATTAGTTAATAACCAACTTTGACCCATTAGGTCAAACGACGCTGCTGTAGGTCAAATCTGCAATTGCATCATGGCGGAAAGTGATTTTCATCGAGAGTTTGCGTACGATCCAACAACTTCGTCAGTGGAAATAATATGACAATTTTGACTTCGACTGTGTTCCAAAAGACTCAAATGTTTTTAATTCCGTAAATTATGGTGGTACGTAATTAATATTGTAATAAAATGTGCATATTTTTTGTGATCATTTCTGTTTCTTCATTGTGAAAATCAATGACGACGCAAATTAATTTAGTAATTTGATTTTCCCTCAAAGACGTAATCTGTCACTTGATGAATCAAAATTTTCATTTGCACTCTTTTTCGAGGGGGGTGCTCGGGTAAGCGCCCACCCCTACAAAATCGTGATTTTCTGAGTTGAGGCCTCTGGGCGCTAACCCGGTCGAGTACGGTACATCAAAACACGTGTTCTGTGTAGTAGTAATATGGCCAAAAATAAAAACAGCCATTATTCGGCCATCTTTGATCTGATTATGAAACACACTGATATGTATGATGTATGTGCCAAATATGAATGAAAATAGTACATAAATTGTGGAAATATCAATAGTAGTAAGGCCAAAAAGTCAGATGGCTGTCAATCAGATTTTGAAACAAATTGTCATGGACATGCATCCTAACATGTATAAAGTACATGTATGTGCCAAATTTGAATGAAAACTGACAGAGCACGTCCAAGATACCGCATAAAAAAAAAAAAAAGATACCGACCATCTTAGATCCAATTACGAAAAAAATCGGCATGGACATGTAACCTAACATGTATAATCTATGTACCAAGTTTGAATGGCAACTGACAAAGCATATCAAAAATACGACATTTTCAAAAAACAAGATGGCTGCCAGTTGGCCATTTTGAATCGAATCGCTAAACCACTGCATGTGCGTATCTCCCACATAAGGCACAAGGCACATGCAAAGAATGAACAGAATCGGTCTACAGGATTCTGAAATATGACTCAGGACAGACTGACTGACGCACGGACGGACGGACGAACGGACAGACTCAGGAACTCACAGACGGTCAGGGACATGTATCCTAACATGTATGATCTATGTACTAAATTTGAATGAAAACTGACAAAGCATGTCAAAAATACAACATTTTCAAAAAACAAGATGGCTGCCAGTCGGCCATTTTGAATCGAATCACTAAACCACTGCATGTGCATATGTGCCACATAAAGTACTAGGCACATGCAAAGAATGAACGGAATCGGTCCAAGGGATTCTGAGATACGACTCTGGACGAACGCACGGACTTCGTTAGAACGGGGACTAAAATACACTAAATTACAGCATGTTGTAAATTAAAAAAAAAACTGAAATGTTTGTCCCATTACCATCTCTGGGGAGAATTTTGCCATTCATGACCTAATACTCCCTTTCTGAATACAACTTCTCAACTTTGTGATCTTAGAATGACGATTTAACAACTCCTGTGTCTTATCAGTAACATTCACTTCAGTCTTGTATATTGACATAGTTTCTAGCTTGCAATCATGATATCCCAATTCCAAACTGGGCTGTTGTTGTAACCCAATAATCATTTGTCTTGAAAAAACCAGTTTAGCTTTGCTGATGACATTAGATACTAGCAGGATCTTTTGAATATTTGGGGCAATACGCAGTTTTCTGAATGAGAGCCGATTTCTATCTGAAGCAATTTTTTCAACTGATATACTGATTATCCTTTGTGCATCAGTTGTATCCATGTTTCTTTTTGAATACTGTAAAGGGATTAAAGGTACATGCTCAGTGAATGGTGGCCCAAAAAACTTGTTTGCTAAAAATATGTTAAAGATTGGGGGGGGGGGTCTCTCTCATGGGTAAACGGGCATTAACAATTGACTTCTCTGGCCAATGAAAACTCATATTTGGATCAAATGTAGCTAATTAATTAATTAATGCTTCAAATCGTATGGCACATTGTTCATTCATAAATGCAACTTGAACTGTGACCTCTTGTTATATGATTTGAATACTCAGATCTTTGTTATGATTTTAGCAAATTAAATGTAATATTTTATATCATGGAAATTGAAGTCAGCTTATTGAAACACGACTCGAATGACAGAATCATGTTCGGTTGTATTATCCACAGCCATTTGCCAGTGTACCACACCCACATGCTCAACCATTTTTAGCACTGAAGTAGGGAAATTCATAAATTTTCCGGGTTTGCTATTGGATTTTTTTTTTCAACACTTCAAGGTAATAAATGCATAGTTGAAATGAACCAATACATTGATTTTAATGACTGTTTCACCAAGACAACTTAAATTTTTTTTTGGTTTAGCAATGAAAAATCAGAATATATATATAATAAATAGTACCTAAATAATTATGGTTCTCAGTCGTCACATTGTTGTACATTATTCCCAGGAATTTTAGTCCAGGTTTGTCCTGTTTTAGCTGATCTTGCTGAATGATAGATATCGGTTTTGACTGTCCAAAACTCAGTATGGGCAAACTAATAGCGAACAACATTCCAAACAATAGGCATTTTCAAACCATTAAAAATATTTTTCTGGATATATCTACTGACATACTGCCATACCATACACATGCAAAATTAACAAATACATGTAGCGAGAGCAAGGTCAGGATGTATTTTAGAAAATTAGAAATATTTCACTCAGTCCATATTCTTTTTCATGGGGAAAACAGGAATAATTATACAAATCTTGAACACATCATGACAAGTCAACGATCAGAAGAAAAAATATCACACCAATGGACTTTGCAAACCAGACAATCCTACTGTACTTGTGTTTGTGGTAGTACATGTGCAAGTGTATGTGCAATTTCGAATGGAATCAGTTAAAGGAATGATGTGAACAAATATTACCTATTTCAGACTTTCACCAACTTCTCAACTGGAAATTGTATATAAATATATTTATAAGGCATATGCTGTTATAACATTATTATGAAAATAAGCATTATCTTACCTTATGCTCCCATGGTAATTTGACTGGTCCATAATCATATAATATTTCCTCATTGACGTCAATGTCTTTTACAGCAAATAGTGCCAGGTATGGCTGTCCTTTTCATTCTTGCATTTGGAAATTTTCTTTCATGGTTTACTAGCCGCCCATATTTAGGTCCATTACCAGGTTCATTAGTAGAATCGATACTGCAACATTGGCAAAATATAGCTTTTGAAAAATATATAGCAAGGTAGATTTTTTTTATGGACTAAGAGTTAAAAGATTATTTTTACTGTCACAATCATTCATTTGATACAGACTTAAGAATGACCAGCAATCCCAAGTTATTGATAATAGTAAATTGCATACAGTCATATATGGTCATCCACTACATTAAAAGAAATAAATGAAGAAATATTCTTTGTGGCTAACATGGCAAAGTTGTTAAAGCTTTACTATTACATAAAATAAGAATTTGATATTTGTTACAAATATTGGTAGATGGGGTTACTGGCCTTATTTGTTCATGTAATTTATTGGTGATAGTAGGTATGAATTAAAAAAAACACCACATGTGTTGTGTTTGAGTTTGAATAATTTCTGTGGCTGTGGTACAGGGTCACATAGTAGTCACAACACAGACATGTACACAGTACTATGGGATAGGCTAATATTAAATGCAGTTTAAATGAGTTTCATATGAAAAGATTGTAAAGATGTGGACACTAACCAATATGTCTTATCCTTGAATTTAAAAAAAGTAACGGAATACACTGCCATCAGAAGACTCTTCACGAATCTCTCCCTCCGACCCACTAATAAGTTCACCATCGTATTGCAATAAGAAATCTCTTTTCTTGAATTGCTTTCCAGCAAAAACACCTCTACCTGGAATAAAATAAACCATAAATGATAAACTAGTCATTACACTTGTGACTTGGATATATTTCGAAATACAAGTTAACATGAAGCAGTGATGTGGCCGTTCAGTTATTTAGGACATTGAGCACCGTGGTAAACGGCAAACAGTCAGATTAAATATATTCTCATCTGAGGGACATCAAAGAATCGTACAACGAACAGCTGAAATACTTGCTGATTATCGCTAAAAACTATAAACAAACGTCTTTTTCAATATACTGAGATCTGAATGCACAAATCTAACGCAGACTGAAGTAAATTTCGATTCCACTGCCATGGTTTGAACGGCACAGTGTCTTCGAAAAACGTGCTGTCAGTCTTTGGTTTAGAATATAATGTGTTGTCAACTGACAGGAAATTGATTGCATATTATTAATCGCGCCGAACTGAGCACAACAAATTTGTTAATTCTTTACATTATTACCTTCCTGAATAACTCCATTCACAGCATATCAAAAATTCACGGCCGATCAGAACAAAACTGCCATTTTTATTGGGACCCCCTAAGCTCTTAAGACCAAAGACTCCCTAAGTTTTATTATAGAATTTTGTATTTGGAAACTGGTGTAATATCAGTGTTCTTACGGCTAATCTCATTTTTGTGTCTAAACAATAAATCACAGTTATTTTTTTTTTAGCATGCACTTTCATTGCCGCCAGATATTAATGCGTACTGCCGAAATACAAAAACAAAACAACGAGAACGCGTACAAAATAAAAAAATAATTAGATAAAAAAAATATTGTCACTCAGTTTGAAATTATTTTACAGTAAGTGCATTCTACTATAAAAGTGTTCTGTTTAGATTACTAGTATTCGATATGGTAACACCTACGCGCTTGGTCCCAGCATTTAGCACATTGTCGCTGAAGACAGACAACAAATAGAAACAGTAAAGTGAACAGTGGAACGTCATACCTTTCCATAGCACAATCGTCTCATAAAATCCTGGCTGGTCAGTTTGTTTGGCTATATAATGTTCTGCCACTTTTATTTGATCTTCTTTAGAAGAGAGCAGTCGATGTGACCGTCGTGTGCTTCGAGTGCCCGCCATGCTTAACTTGTTGGCCTTTTCTCCATGCCCATATTATGCGCACGTCCACGCGAGTAGTAACATTTCTTCGCTTTCACAAACGTTTTCCATTTTACATTGAAAGACAAGTACTGGAACCATGTGTTCCCCAATATTCTCGCTTTCGCGGTCTGAGCACCATTTTACCCGCAAAAAAAATAATTCCTCGGAAAACATTAAAGTCCTCGCTTGCGCAATTCTTTGCATTTAACGTGAGTGCTACGTCTTACAGCCGAATTCATGAAAGTTGGACGCACGACATACTTTTGTAACATGTTTACTAAAAAACGCGTTCAGACAGCGCCACATTCAGACACAGTACAAACTAAACAAATGTGAAGTATGGTAATACAATACCATGATGCCAATGTACTCATTAGAAATACTTCATTCACAAAGAAAGATTTTAGTTTTGACAGGTAAATGAACAAACGTCCAGTCCTTGAGGAAGGCGAAATAAGATATCGCATTTTTAATAACTGACTAAATGGAGTAGCTCCAAATTACTTATGGCCAGAAAATGTCCCTAGGAGGGTCTGACCCAGTTTTCAAGAACGTTTCTTTCCTGTGTATTATTATCGAAACTAATTTAAAATACATGATTCATACTCATTTTGCTATATGATCTGAGGACTGTTTTGGAACCTGTCTCCGAGGACGTTTTCTTTTTTGTGTATTATAAAAACCGTATACAAATATATTGCAAGTGTATGATTCTTACTTATTTTGCTATATGATCTGAGGACTGTTTCTAGAACCTGTCTCCGAGGACGTTTCTTTTCTATGTATTATCAAAACCCTATACAAATTAATTGCAAGTGTATGGTTCATACTTATTTTGCTATATGATCTGAGGACTGTTTCTAGAACCTGTCTCCGAGGACGTTTCTTTTCTGTGTATTATAAAAACCGTATACAAATTAATTTTGCTATATGATCCGAGGACTGTTTCTAGAACCTGTCTCCAAGGACGTTTCTTTTCTGTGTATTATAAAAACCGTATACAAATTAATTGCAAGAGTATGATTCATACTTATTTTGCTATATGATCTGAGGACTGTTTCTAGAACCTGTCTCCGAGGACGTTTCTTTTCTGTGTATGATAAAAACCGTATACAAATTAATTGCAAGTGTATGATTCATACTTATTTTGCTATATGATCCGAGGACTGTTTCTAGAACCTGTCTCCGAGGACGTTTCTTTTCTATGTATTATAAAAACCGTGTTCAAATTAATTGCAAGTGTATGATTCATACTTATTTTGCTATATCATCTGAGGACTGTTTCTAGAACCTGTCTCCGAGGACGTTTCTTTTCTATGTTATAAAAACCGTCTACAAATTAATTGCAAGTGTATGATTCATACTTATTTTGCTATATGATCCGAGGACTGTTTCTAGAACCTGTCTCCGAGGACGTTTCTTTTCTATGTATTATAAAAACCGTGTTCAAATTAATTGCAAGTGTATGATTCATACTTATTTTGCTATATGATCTGAGGACTGTTTCTAGAACCTGTCTCCGAGGACGTTTCTTTTCTGTGTATTATAAAAACCGTATACAAATTAATTGCAAGAGTATGATTCATACTTATTTTGCTATATGATCTGAGGACTGTTTCTAGAACCTGTCTCCGAGGACGTTTCTTTTCTGTGTATTATAAAAACCGTATACAAATTAATTGCAAGTGTATGATTCATACTTATTTTGCTATATGATCTGAGGACTGTTTCTAGAACCTGTCTCCGAGGACGTTTCTTTTTTATATGTTATAAAAACCGTCTACAAATTAATTGCAAGTGTATGATTCATACTTATTTTGCTATATGATCTGAGGACTGTTCCTAGAACCTGTCTCCGAGGACGTTTCTTTTCTGTGTATTATAAAAACCGTATACAAATTAATTGCAAGTGTATGATTCATACTTATTTTGCTATATGATCCGAGGACTGTTTCTAGAACCTGTCTCCGAGGACGTTTCTTTTCTATGTATTATAAAAACCGTATACAAATTAATTGCAAGTGTATGATTCATACTTATTTTGCTATATGATCCGAGAACTGTTTCTAGAACCTGTCTCCGAGGACGTTTCTTTTCTATGTATTATAAAAACGGTATACAAATTAATTGCAAGTGTATGATTCATACTTATTTTGCTATATGATCCGAGGACTGTTTCTAGAACCTGTCTCCGAGGACGTTTCTTTTCTATGTATTATAAAAACCGTGTACAAATTCATTGCAAGTGTATGATTCATACTTATTTTGCTATATGATCTGAGAACTGTTTTTTAGAACCTGTCTCCGAGGACGTTTCTTTTTTGTGTATTATCAAAACCGTTTATGAACTAATTGCAAGTGTATGATTCATACATATTTTGCTATATTACCTGATTTAGGTTGAGAATTACTTGCCAAGTAACTGAAAAAAACGTACTCAAATAGTATAGAGTATCCGTGTTAGATATTTCTAAATGTATGCTCATTAAAACTTGTGCATTGGTACTCTTGTTTATACCTCTGTTTTCATTTTTCCTGATCACATTGAATTTATGTCCCAGTTATTTGGATTAAACATGTTTGTTTACGGGAAACACCGACATAGCGATATTTATAAATACTAATACGATTGTAACCGTGCCTGTTACATAACATATACTCTGCTTCCCCAAAATTGAATTAACTATCACGTATTAACTGATAGCAAAATACTGATATCCGCCGAAAAAGAATCTTTGACGCATGTGTACGAAGCTTCACCAAATGACAAATCCTACAGACGATGCAAGAGAAAATAAGTTAATGTCTATACTTAATAAAATATATAAGTAAAACAACTTCGCTCATGCAACATACTCCATGCAATTTTAGTCTTTATCGATTTTATGATTTTGGCGTTGTTTGTGGTGGCGGTGGTGGTAGAGACAGCCACATTTATTATTCCTTAAATTGGTCTTGGAAAAGCATATGGCGTTTGACAGTTCGACAAATCATGTACGATAAAAAAGTACAAACTGTTTCAACGAGGTTTATGTTTCTTCATGAAATCAATTGCAGTGGATATTTATACGGCATTTACTAAAGTAGTCTTGATAGGCATATAGCACCGTTAACCTTGGTCCTATTTCCGACAGTGTGGGCAGAATTCTTTCACACAAAAACGTTTCTATAAAGTAACTAACACAGCGCATCATAAAGGTCAATACTGTAAAAAAGATTCTTGGCAAGGAAAACTCTGAAATCACTATCAAAATATCAGCGTGATTGTTTATTTTCGTGTGAAATAATGCATGTTCAAGTTGTCAAAAATTTGCAAGATTATTTTTGTTAAATTGTTCAATGGACATACATTATATTTTCGAGTATTTTTAAGTTTAAGTTGTTAAGACGTTTATTAATACGACATATTTTGATATTGTCGCACTTGATTCTAAATTTTTTGCAGGGTTGTCTATTATTGAGTGTTTTTAGAATAGATCTGTTTTTATCTAACGTGTACTCCCAGTATGGGCAGACATCGCACTTCGTATTGTTCAAACCAAAATAAATCACAATGTGAATGCGCACATGAGTTATTAGAACAAAACAAAATTCAATATCGGGATTTTGTTCTGTTTATTACAATGTGTTATTTAGCTTCACACATGTCCTACTACCTTGCGTACAGTGATATCCCATTCGGAGTACTAGCATACAATTCATGGGGCTCAACAATTTGAACTTTAAGTATAGGTTATTATTAGCGGACTGTCTGACATGTCAATAGCATTTTTGATTTTCGATGCTTTTTGAGTACACACTGTGGTTACATGTTCTAATACTTTCTAACAAATGTAATGACAGTCGGCAGCAGAGATTATGCCTACTATCAAAATCGAAATATTTGTAGTTATAAAACGGCATGTTCAACGGGATAAAAAATTGATGAATAAGATAGAGTTGTTACGTGCCCAATTCTAATATTCAAAAGAAAGAACAAAAAAGGAAAGAACTCGGCTACACTTCAGTTAAACATTATCAACGACCACGGCACTACATCGCCTGCTTCAGCAGTTGAGCGGATGTTCTTAAAATACGGCAAATATATTACAAAATAACTAATTAAGACAAAACCAATTAATCCTATTCAAATTGCACACGTTGCTTTTTACGTGTCTAAATTATTATAAAACACGCAGTGCATCAGACCACAGTGATCAGACAGACCTTTTTATTCTCGACCATGTTCAATAGAGTTATCCATTTAAACAAATATCAGTCACATTATAGCCTGGTGGATTTAAAGGTTATTTGTGCCATGGCGGCTGTGTTGGGAGTTTTGTTACTGTAATTTCAGTTTATTCACCGCTTCGCGCAGTGAGATAACGTGATTGGCTATATTTGAATCTATGAATCTGAATATAGAAAATAAAATATATTGTAATATTGATCGGAATCTGTAGCACACCCACTGAGTGTAACATGTTATATATCAATGCACATTTCAAACATGACATGCAATTTTATCTTTTAATATTTTGCCTATTTTGTAGCAGCTGTCCCTCAGTTTGGGAAAGGTTGCTGGAAAACTAAACTGGGTAGCAAATAGCCGGCATAATTCGTGAGCAGGTGTCGCATGACACCGTGTACCCGCGGCCTAGCCACCCATGGTGGGGAAACATATTATACTTTCATTACAATTCATTTTAATCAATCTCGTCAGCGTTTTGAGTCACCTTTCCCGTAGAAACACGCCTCGTGATTGTCCTTGTAAAATGACTTGTCTTGGACAGCAGACAAATACACAAGTATGTACTTGGTCGTGTTCGCAGCGATTGATCCCTGGCCGATGCACGTGAAGAAACTGTATTCCATTCATGCCAAATATATATATATATGTAGTCTTCAGAATAAAGTTCTACAGTCTTGATCTAATTTACGACAAAATACTGGCCAGGCCTGAAACTATGTTACTTGGCGTCAATGAAATTGTATCCCTAAGTTTCAGTGATAGTTCAAGTCTTCCAGCTTGAGGGACTGCTTGGTCCATTTTTGTATATTTAATTTGGATTCATGTACAACCGGCCCGACATCGTTTAAATACATTATCAGGCATCGTTCCAGTGAATTATCTCAAAATTCAAAATTTATATACACCATGATCGAACATGGTTTCCCTAAATTCGATGGATTTAATGCCATATTTGTATCTCAAAATTCACCACTTCCAGACAAGTGTATCGTATTTTTGAGTGAGTGATAAATATATAATTTGTCCAAATTTGCACAATATTCGGGTAAACATCCTGTTAAGGATTCTGATATAACAGGTGTAAGCTTCCTATCGTAAACAGTGCGTGTTTATCTAACGTCCATTGTCAGCATTGTGTTGATCGACGCCCGTCCTAAACTCAGTATGAAGAAACCAACGATATTCCAAACAAATACTAATAAATATTAACAAATACACAAAGAGGTGTAATATTAGGTTTTATTTTAGGCTTAGAAAATATTTTCTTTCACTCAGAATGGAACTGCCATTTAGCTTCATGGTCTTTCAGCTTGTCTTCGCCTCGGAGGAAAACAACAATACTTATACAAAACACATTGCGAAGACTCAATAATCAGGAAAGAAAACCCAGACAACCATGTCGTACTTGTGTCGAAATACATTTTGTATTTCACGTCAGAATATTGTTTAAAATAAAATATTCAGTCCAAGCCAAATCTAGGTCAAAGGGTCAGGTTGCGTGCATATAATTATATATAGTTAAAACAAAAAGTATTTGAACTTGTGTCAGCTGTTCAACATATATAGAAAACAGAAAAACAATGATAAGGCAATGTGAACCTCGGAATTTTTTTGTTAGTCCGAATGATATTTCGGGAATTGCGCGGTCGAAAAAAAGCGGAAATTGTTCGGTCGAATTCAGCAAGCGGTAGCAAAAGCGAGACAAAAAAGTGATTGGAAAACGGAAGTTTCGTTTAAATAGTTTTATTTTCCAAGTCAATATTCTATTTTACTAATACCATTTTTTCTAACGCAATGGCGAGGAAAAAAAAGCGTTGACAGACGAGGCAAACAAAATCTGCCACTCAGCGTCACACTCTGACACAGCAATTTTTTTTTTCACCATGAAACCCGTTCTGTTAGATTTCTTATCAGAGACACTTGAAGGATTAGCTTGTTTGTAAACTGTCAGCGTGTACAGTGGGACAGTAATGTTTGTCAGAGGATTATCCCTCGTTGTTCGTTTGCATAACAATGAAAACCCGAACCACGGTTACTTTTTTAGTAACCGTGCCCGAACGTTCCTGAAGTACGAACTCAAATGCCAGCAATTTTCTTCATTTTTCACGCTTGAAATTATTCATTATATCTGACACTCTTTATGAGTTCTATGATATCAGTGGTTAATGTGTTTGGCCATTTTAGTGCATATTTATAATAACGCAGCAAATTTCCAATGTTTTATTATCGAAAACTGTTTTTCGCGTTTTTCTTGAGTTGAAGTTTTGATTGAGTACGACTTATTGGGACCACCGCCAAATCAAGTGCCTTCGGACTAGGACATTCAAACTCGCAGTTAGCATTCAAAAGATAATGATGGTGTGCGAAATATTTCTGGGTTTTTTAGGAAAATGCTTTGTCACAGAATAATAGTATGTTAAAGGTGCCAAGTGTGGAGTAATTAGGGGACCAAAAACAAACCTGCGTAGAAATCGGAAGAATAGGTCTTTTGACTATGGAAGACGCATTTCAATAGACTTGATTACAGACAATGCCTTGCCCAAATTTCACCCGGAAATTCCCTCATTGTACTCTCGCAATCGCAGACTTGGTCATTTTTACAAAAAGTTTTGCCATTTTTGCGGTCACGTAGTAATTATGTAAACATTGACTCTCCAGATTGTGCCAACGTGTCCCTCTATACTTAGGCTTTTGAAATATATAAGCTAAATTACGGTTCTGAATGAGATAATAGACAGAGAATGCTTTAATCAGAAACGTCATCAAACCCTTCTCGCTACCTTAACACATTGTGTATCATGTTTTGGACAACAATGAGGCCTCTCATGTCCCCCGGGGTCCTCGGATCTCACTTAAAACTAGAATTGTGGTAATACCTTTGCTATATGCCATTAAAAGGTGGCGCACTAACCAGTGAGACGCGTTATAACTGTTGAATTGCGTGTATCTTTGAAATGTGTGTATCTGTCAAATTGGGGGCGCCCGAGGCTGAAATGGGCCTCCAACGAAAATGTGTAAATTTTTCACACTTTACGCGTTCTTCGAGGACGTGTCTCAGAATGGTGTCACGTGGTTAATAGGTCATTTGAAGCCATTCTATAGCACTTTAATCCGAGGACCCTGAAAATGTCCTCGCTAGCATTGAGACGTCCTCGGAGGCAGGTCAAATAACCTATCAACGTCCTCGAAGCATATAGTAATGCGAGTACATACATACACACATACAGACACACTAACTGCAAAGACTCCCATTTTGTGCTTCGCACATGGGAGTCAAAAATGACATAAAAACACAGTAGTTATGGGGATTGTTTGCCGGAGGGCGATTGTAGTCGATATATATTTCTTTCAACATTGCTGAACAAGTAAACTCATAGAATCACTGAGTACGAGCTATACTATTTACTGATGCACTGGGACATCGACTCGCAAAGCTGTTTATTCCGGTTTTTCGCTATCGTTGGTTCAATGACATGTCGCTGTGCATCCGCGGTGTCGTGTGTAATGTGATAAAATTAAACAAAATTTCCCTGTAACATCAATCAGTCAGAAGCAAATGTCACTATCACGAAAATAGTGTTAATTATCAAAACTTGTTACAATTGTCAAATTTAATGTGTAACACACAAAAACACATCGTTGCTACAGATACCAGATATAATATTGTGGATCGGAAAAGCCGGAAAGGACTTTTCATTTATTACGTCTTACATCTCTTTTCGTATATATGTTACATTTCGATTTTCAACTTTAGAATTTATAGAAAACAAATCCCTATTTATATTTTGTGGTTTTATCACACTGGCCTATAGACATATTTGACAATTTCGGTATGATTGCATCATTGCCAGATATCACACCACCACGCGCATCTAGATACAGAATTGTAACTCTTCACTTTTATTATATATTTTTACAAAGTATTCAATTTTAAAATGACGGTACTAAAAGCTAATAATAATAAATATTCATAACATGGTTATGCAGTGTAACTCGTCCACCTGTAATAACTGAGAAAAGCCTGGACATTGATAGCAACATAATAATTCGGTCGTGATTGGCCAGAACTAACTTATTTTTGTGATTCATTCGAAGTACATAACAAAAATAAACGAGAACAAACAACAAACAACAAACAAAAAATTATTCGAATCCTCGGATTTTAGAGGTTCCATGCAAACCAAATTACTTTTCGGTGATTTACATATTCTAAGACAGATAATGTACTTTTGGTTGTCCGATCGTTTGGATATTGAATTTCACTCTGGGCTGCGGCCATTGTGTCGTTCAATGTCTGAATGCAAAACTGAATAAATAACAATAAATTTGTTCAACAGTTACCAGATCGTGACAAGAGATAAACAGAAGACTCAAATTCACTACGTTCAATTACCCACCATAGACCTCAGTCATTCAAAATGACTATTTTGAACTGTAGGCATTAATAAGCGATTCAGCCAACGACGGAGAAAGAAATCTAGATCAGGGGAAGCCCCATGACCTCAAGCCTGAGATTTTTCTTCACGTCACGAACCACGTGACCGAGACAATGAGACGACGCCATATTGCCTTCCTGATCACTCTGTTTTTCTCCGCCCCGGGTGGGTGGCTCGATGAAAACGGTGCGTTTCAGTCATTCAGATTTTTTCTGTCCGGGTTTTTGGTCTGGCTAGCTGTCACCTGCGTGGCAGCCGACGCTGTGGCTGGTAGGATAAGTCTCTGAATAACTAAGTGACTCAAATTTGACAACGTCGTTGGATCTCTTTGTGTCAGCTTTCAACTCTAATTCGTTCCTCTCATGCATGTCTTGTTCATTTTACCGATGTGTTTTAGAAGTGGATAGGAAGAAAGGGTAAAACGCCAGAGGCTCCTCCCCTCCTTTTTTGTCGACCCAAGATCGAAGCGATCGAACGATACGGTAGTAAACACCATGAATTACCAGCTTGGAACCCTCATAGCAAATGCCTTTTGTGTTTGGATTGTATGCGGGGCTGGGGGTTATGCCTAGAGAATATTTGTAACAACTGGGGTTCCGAGACCTGGGATGCGTTCCAAGGCTGCGTGCAAATTACCGAGACTGACCGCGTCGCTCGGGTTACAGCAGTCGCACGTGCAGTAATGTGAGCGTGAGTGAGTTGAGTGTAGCATGAGCGGAAAGTTCTCCCATTGGTCTACCGGTGCCTCGGGTACCACGGCGACGAGTGAGAGGCCCGACAGTGGAGGTCCCGAGATTTCTCGGCCCCCCTACTGATCGGAGGGCTTCCTCGCAGTCGGCGTTTTGCCTGATCTTACCGGCAATCTGATGAAGAGACTTGTAAAAAAATAAGGAAGACATATGTTACCAGCCACACCGTCGGCTGCTACGCAGGTGACAGCTAGCCAGACCAAAAAACCGGACAGGAAAAAATCCCAAAAACTGAAACGGGCCATATTCATCGAGCCACCCATCCGGGCGAAGAAAAATACAGAGTGATCAGTAAAGCATTGTGGTGTCGTCTCATTACCTCGATCGCGTGGTTCGTGACTTGAAAGAAAATTTGAGATCATGGGGCTTCCCCTGACCTAGATTTCCCTCTCTGTTTTGGCGGAATCGCATATTAATATACCAGTCATTTTGACTGACCGGAGTCTATGGTGGGTAATTGAACTTAGTGAATTTGGGTCTTCTGTTTATCTCTTGTCAAGATCTGGTAACTGTTGAACAAATTGCGCGTCGTTTAGTTTAAGACATAAGTTATTATATTATTTATTCAGTTTTGCATGTTGGAGTTTCGTGAGGTTTATTACTTTTTTCGCGACCTTCGTTGTTACTTGTCATGGTTTGATGGATTTCAGTTTATTTGATTTACGTTTGTTACGGTAGCTCTGAACAAGACTCGAACCCTTGAGTGTGAGTGTGTATCTAGTAGGATTCGAACTCTTGGCGTTTGTATTAGGTGTTTGTTTTTTATTTCTCATGTTTGCTACTCCGTAATATGCGACCACTTCCCCGTTTTATTGTTATTTATTGTGAGCGTTTAATGATGTCTTTCTCCATGTATGTGTAGGGGTCTAAAAACTAACTCTGCGACGCAATTGTGCGACTCGCCGAATGTCGATTATTGAACTCTGTGACGGGATCGCAGTGTCACTCTGCGAAGAGCACGATTCCTATTGGTTGGTTGGTCGAACAGCGCGAATCCCAATGGTTGATGTTCACCGCAGGCCTTATAAAAAATTAAGTTTTAAATGGTAAAAAAGGTACGGTAAAAAAAAGTGTGTAAATTTAAGACTATGTACCGGCGACATGCCGCACTGTTCGGTAATCGGCAAGCACATGGAAGACAAATTGTGGGACCAAACAAATGACACATGGTTTACGGTTTTTAGACACATCACACCGCTGGTTAGAAAAATTAAATAGTGTAACGTGCACGTTGGTTTTGACTGCCTATTTAATACGGTGTTACGTTATCGCCATCTTGGAGTTGTAAGGCTTTGTCCCGACGACTATGCTGATTAGCATAGGCGGCAGCTTCAAAGCGAGTGGAACGCAAAGTACTTTTCACGCGTTCTGCAACGATGTTGTACGTCTGCTTTGACTTTGTTGAGTGCATCAAGGGAAATAATTTGCATGCAGTGAAAACAAATCATTCACGACGTGCAAGGTTTGCCATGACAGCAGTTGTTTGCAATCGTCTGCCTTCGTTTAGATGATAAACGGACTCAAGACGTGTGGTCTGCGATCGATCAGCTGGTATTTTAACCACCAGAAATGAAATACTTTGTAACAGTTGTGAAAAGTAAACAAAAACGGCGTTGGTTTGTGGTATGAATGTAATTATTTTTGTATCATAATTTTTGAAGTCAGTATTACTGAAAATTGTGGTTTATTTCGCCAAATTTCGGTGGTCC
Organism: Saccoglossus kowalevskii; assembly: GCF_978046115.1. Lineage (NCBI taxonomy): Eukaryota > Metazoa > Hemichordata > Enteropneusta > Harrimaniidae > Saccoglossus > Saccoglossus kowalevskii. The sequence goes on from NC_140654.1 coordinate 22,310,924, forward strand.
ATATTGATCTTAATGTAGCGGGAAGGGAAATTCTTCTTTTTTTTCTTTGATTTTCCAATAATTTATAAAACGGTTACTTTGTACCTTGATTCATCATCCCAGCTTTTCGAAATTTCTGAAAGACCGGTGCTCAAACGCTAACACTACTACTGTTTCGTTACCCCAGACCATTCGTCCCGGTGTTATCGCTATCGCCACACGAGACTCCAGCTTGTCTCCTATACAATTTTCCTTCCGCCCACTTAATTTTAATATTCATATGACCTTTGCACTGACATCGATAGCCAATCGCATTCGACCGCGGACGTCACTCTAAATAAACAACTGAATAAATTAATATACCATATTTGGAAGATAGCGGGTAAATTCAACGTTGTTGGTGTGTTCCTTCGGGTTCCGAAGTCGCACGAAACGAGTTCATGTTCCGTTATCTTTCGCAAGTAAAACAGGTCGATATGTATTAAACATGGCATTTGTTTTCTTGTTTTAACCCCCTTATTACGCAAGCTTCCGTCGAAGTGGTGTTTTTTTTCGACGATTTGTGGCATGTTGCAAAACGAACGAAACATTGCGGCATTCTTAGCGGTGGATAAGGGATCGACTATGTCGTCACATTTATGTCTCGTTTGAAAGAGAATAAACAACCGCTCAGAAAAATATGTTGCTAATATTTAAGTGCGGTGCCTTGAAATCGCCTGCCCGACGTCCAAATTTCAAAAGAATGTTCGATTTGCAATGACGACCGTTCATATGTACTAGGCGACGTTACTAATTACTACTAGGGTCGGTGTTTGCATTAAGAATTATAGAACAAAAGATCAGCAAAGCGGTGCTTTTGTCGGCGATTTTGTCAAAGGGAATATTGATAAAATGTTGCAAAACAGAATCGCGAGTTGGGTGAAAAATTGCGCCGGCGGCATTCTCAGCGATGGCGACACCCGAGAAACACCGTGTCACGGTGCATTCGTGCATCAGTACACCGAAGAAATACATACATATTGTTGCGGACGACTATTGTAGACTGTGTTCGTGTAGTCTTCGAGTTTGTGGACAGTTAAAGTCGTGTGTGAATTTATTCAAGCCAGGAAAAGCAGGAGGGATAACTTATGGAAATCGTCTTTCCAATTTGATCCAGTGCGACGTTGTGAAAGGAGCGACTCTGGCGTCTCATCTATGTCTAGTTTGTAAGAGAAAGATTGATAGCGCAGAAAAATCCGCCAATAATGTAAAACAGTGGCGTGAAATTGTCAGTCATTCTAATATCTCCCAACCTGTGAACGAAAGGGTTAAGCGTGCTGCCTTGAAATCGCCTGCCCGACCACGTTCAAGTTCAAAACGACGTTCCATAACATCGATGTGTTTTAAGACACTGTCCACTGCTGACGCGACAATTTCCTTAGAAATTATTTTGATTTGATTTATGGATGGCGAGCACCGACACTCCGATCCGATGAACTAATCAAAACTAAAATGGCGCGTGTCACGTGACTTTGTTTACTAAAGATAGCGTGGGCGTTTGATTGACACTCAACTCATTAGTATTCCACCAATCACAGCTACATCTACTTTCTGGATGTGCGCAGTCAAATTGTATAGGAGACAAGCTGGAGTCTCGTGTGGCGATAGCGATAACACCGGGACGAATGGTCTGGGGTACTGTTTCGTTAATATTTGCACAATGTTTATACCATGTATATGTATACTACCGATTATACTCTGTTGTTGACGATTCTGATATAACGGGTGACAAGCTTCCTGTCGCAAACAATGCATATTTATCTAACGTCCATTGTCAGCATTGTTACAGTCAAGACTTCGTCTGAGAAATCGTTTCATTTTCTAAGTCTATATTCTATTTTAATAACACCGTCTTACTAACGCAATAACAAAAAGAAAGCAAAAACGCCAATGACAGACGAGGCAAAGACAAATCGCAACTCAGGGTCATATTTACTAATTTAGACTTGCCTGCAGCCTGTTGTAATTCCGATGCAAAATTACAGGACTTTCGCGTTCACCCTTCCTTTATGCAACTTATATTTATTTTTTAAGAATTTTTCATCGGAATCGCAACAGATAGCAAGCACGTCTAGGTCATATTATGACCAACCTCGCGAGTGGTTCGAAAGTGACGATTAGGCTGAAATATTCGCATCAACGCGAGAGTTTATACTACTTAACCGATGACGACACCGATACGTGAGACCGTTGAGTGCCGGTGATCAGACGAGGAAGTGAGTACAGGAAATCTGTTGCTCGTCGACATCGGCCAAATAAACAAAGCCATCGTTTCCGTGTATGCAGAGAGCATGCACTCATCTAATTTTCCGTTGACACTGCCGTTTTAGTTTTCCATCTTCAGCAGTAGTTTCAATCCATTCCCACAGCTTTACGTTTTTTCTCTCTTAAGGTAGAGATGCAGTTTATTTGTGAATTTCAATCAAAAATAGTTTTTTTCGTTTTTTATATAGATTTTTATCTAAAGAACATTCTGTGAAAATTTGACCAATGAATTCTTATTAGAACACCGTTAAAATTGCTGGTTATTTTCTGATTAAAAATAAAAAACACTCTCACGTGGCAATGTTTACGTCCAATTGCCTAATTTGCATGAGTAATCAAATAACAGGACCTTTGATTGACAATATGCAAATCGAGATTGTACGGTTCATTCAATTCACGCGCATGTGCAATTATTCTCAAATCAGTTATCGCTCGCTAGCAAACCAAACATTATATTTCCTCAGCGTTTTTTCCTAATTTTTATCATTACATTATGCGTGGTGTGAAAAGAAAGAGAGGTAGAAAGAAGATTCAGATGATTTCTATGTCGGAAGAGGCAAAAGCTACACTGAAGGCATCAGCCCGCCGAACGAAAAACAAAATCGATGTGAGCGTCCAAACGTGACTTTCCCTGAAGGCGTGAATCCGAGTTTCTGATTGACTGAGAGATTTTATTTTTAAATAATTGTTCACAAAAAATAAACTGAGCATGTGAAGAATAATTTAACATTGTTTACAGTGATAACAGCTCATGGTCGAAACGAAGCTTACCCATTCACGCTAGTCACAATAAACATCATACTCTTGAATAGGCGTCAATGACTACGGTAAAACTTAGACTCTGTTTTAGGCATCAGGAATGATTGAAATGTCCGAAAATGACGCCAAAATACACCTTAAAAGTCCTATTTTATTTTTTTCTAAATCCCATCCCGAATTTACGGCAGAATCTGGTCCCTAAAATAAGGGACACGTGAGCTTTGATTCTAACCGGATAAATTGCACTGGGTCGGGGAGATACAAACTTTCCGATCATTCGCAAGTTTTGCTAGGTGGTGCGAGACAGCTTTGTTTGCAACCGGACGAACTCCGTTTAATTCAATGAAGCAAACAACTGACAAAATTAAAAATTAAAATTAATTGAAAACAAGCAAATAATTTCAATGAAAAATAAATCACAGAGAGAGGTAACTTGATACATTAACAACTCTTTTGACGCGCTGACCGCTTCTCCGCGTCTGATGTTTTGTTTTCCTTGTCATAATACTTACTGATTGATGATTTTGTTTTGATTTTTGAGTTTATTAGCCTGCAACTCGGCCACGACCTTTGCTTTTTCCGTGAAAAATGGGGAAGTTTACGTCAATTTGACGGACATTCCATTTTTTTTAAACTAACGAACACACTGTTTAGCACTCCTATTTTTTTCATTTGCTGATTTCTATTCAGAAAAATTCGACCGCTCGAAAATACACCTTAATTTTGCACTCTTAAAACATGTAAGATTTCCAACACTAATTATTTAAAACTGGTCAAAATTTTAAAACTTTTACGTTTGGAGCTGGAGCTCTCTTCTTGCAGGCGACCGTCGCCGGTAGTTCAAAGGCATGTTTTGTACGTACATCCGCGCGCTGATTGTCTGCGACTGTCTTAGAAAATCCCTGAATAAGGCGTTACCAAAATCGGGAAAAATAAAAAATTGCCTCCTTAAAATCGAACAGAATTCAAATATTTCTTTTAGCAAATATGTTGCAGTGGGGAAAATGGGATTGGAAACGCTGAACATTCTGTGCCTCGCGTTTCGATTCTGGGATTACGCGATTATTCATTATTGTGCGTTCGCTTCCTGGAGTTGGTTCTCAATACTACATAAAAATCATCGAGGATAAATAATTTAATATCCCACTTTGTACTCTTCACGGTAAACCTTAGGCTCTGAAATACTCGTAGATTTTTTATTGAAAATACATCGAAGAGAAGCCATGATGTTTTGATTGTGATAAAAGGTCACCTTCCTAGGACCGCCCCCTGTTTAATAATTCATGAGATGACGTAATGTTTACTGGGCATTGACACGTGTTTTTACCGACCCCACCAAAACACTGGTATGAATGACGTGTTTCTGATTTATATATTCAAGAGCAGTTGTTCTGGTCCAACGATTTTACATAAACTGTCTATGTCTATACGTTAACTTTCAATTTCAATAGTCTAGAAAGTATGACAAAGTATGACAAAGCAGTAATTCCCGGTTTAACGCGCAAATATGCAAATTAGCCTTTTTCTCGTCTTCTATTTTTGGTGAATTCTTGGGTTTTAAATTAAAATAGCTGATAGACGCTTTGGCCATTTGCCTCAAAATTTTCACACATTATTGACAAGGTGTTCCCCCTTCAAAATGCGTCCGGACAGTTTATTACAGCGAGTGGAACAAAAATAACAAGTCCGCAATTAACATGGATATATAAATTATGCAAAAATAGAAAAGAGTGAACTTTGAGGTCATGCTGTGCGACTTTGAAAGCCGTTAGAGAGATGAGTGGACGAATTTGAATTAGTAGTATACCAAGGTATCCAGTGATGTAATTTTACCCACAAACGGACAGGAAGTTTTTAAGCTAATTTTTTTTAAACCACTTTTGTCCAAAAAAGCATATTTTTGACCCAAAATCAAAAACGCATTCTGGATATTTAAAATAAAGACAAGTTTTACAAAGTTTGTATAATAAGCTTTCAGAAAATATATAACATGTTGGATATATAATACCATCTTCATTGTCTAATTACTCAATTAAAAAGCAAGCCAAATAAACTGCATCTCTACCTTAATATTCTTAATAAAACGATATTGATTGCCTAGAAACAGTTTGACCCGCTACACGCTTTATTTGGGAATTCAAAGCGATGCATATAGTCATAACAAATTATACTTGCTAATGAAAAAAAAAAAGTAACATCGTGTGCACCGGATCGTGTGAAACGTACTTGCGCTCTACTCGCTTTGAAGCTGCCGCCTATGCTAATGAGCATAGTTGCGGACGAAGCCTTACAACTTCAAGATGGCGTTAATGTTACCAGCTCCCTCATGTTACACCGTAATAAGGCACCCAACACCAACGTGCACGTGTTTTGTAACCCCTCTCACCCCCTCCGGGGAATGTTATACATGTTAATAAATCAATGTTAAATACTTGCTGATTACCGAACCGAACCGTGCGGTATGTCGTCGGTAAATACTTGTTTATCGTAGTTCGCGAGCAGTCGGCGAAATAACCATTTAAAACTGAACATTTCTATAAGGCATGCTGTGTACCCTTACATCGTTCGACCATTGGGATTCACGCTTTTCGACCAACCAATCAATGGGAATCGTGCTCTTCGCAGAGTGACACTGCGATCCTGTCGCAGAGTGCAATAATCGACATTCGGCGAGTCGCACAATCGCGTCGCAGAGTTAGTTTCTTGACCCCCATACATACCTCCTTTCTCACCGTCACGCCATGACCCAGTTTCAACCACACGGCCATTTTGCAACAAAGTGCGTGGCCCTTGGAGTGAACTCATTGACTATACGATCGTTCTGTTCAACTGTTAAGTTAGGAATTATTACGGTTATTATCATTATATTGTGACGTGATTTGTTCCTCCTTATTTGTAATGTCTTAAGTATCTTTATTGCAATTTGCATATACTAATTCGTATATACTGAGGAAACGACCCCGATTGATGGTCATGTATTTTGTGACGTCACCATTGGAGTGTCGGTACGGCTTCTGGAATTGTGTCAAGTTTAGAATAGAAACGCTTTCATGTAACAAATTGTATTTATATTCATTGCTATTCACGAGGCGTTTTGAGTTGACATTTGCGTCATCGTTTGATTTAGATTTAGTGTACAGAAACTGTTTTTTTGATTGCAATAGTCGCAATTAACAGCGATCCCGAGTTTTATATACATTTCTATGTATTTTTATTTATGTGTTGACTTTCTATTCACACACGTGGTTTCAGCGATTTAATAGATGACCTTGGGGCGTATTTACAGTTTCGTGAAGCTGTGAGTTATCGACGAGTGTACAGAGATATATGTATTGTATCATCACCGTTTTTGCCGGACAATTGTTGGCTGTATTAAGGACTATTTAAAGTCTGTACTCTTTGTTCATAACTCTAGTTTTCAATTGGGAATTTGTCACTGCGTTGATTACATGTTGCTGCATCCGCCTGGCATTTCCGTTGGTTTTAGCAGTGTTGATGTTCGAATAAATATTTTATTGCATTTGAATATTTTGGCAAGTATCCTTTTCACTGTGTTGGATGTGTGAGGAGTTTTTAATATTTGATGTCATACGTTTACCCCAGTTGTTAAAACCTGCTTTTATTTGACTGGTATCTTTACATGTAGTCTTGTATTTCAGAGTTTCCGCCCTGACAAGCTGCACCAATCCATCCCACCTTGTGGAACCCCGAGAATAAGAGCTTCTATTCTAGAGCCGCTACCGGAAGCAGAGCTGTTGTTTTCGTTATTATTTTACCCATGTGGATTTCTCTATTTTTACCACGTATAATCCCAAATAGAGTGGCGTCCAGCAAGCCAATAAATTTACTCATGTTACAAATCACAGGTGTAACACTTGTATATTTTATATGTCTGTAAATGTACTACTTATTCGTAATCTTCCGGAAAATATGGTCCTCATGATCAGAATTTATGTCAGACTTAACCTCAGAAAGGGCTTCATATTTGGACATTCCCTGTACTGCATACACTTATAGTTGTCCAAGTTTCTGATGTATGTATTATTCCAAACAAGGGAATGGTTTAGTGTGTGTTTCCAGGCAACTGTATCATTCGCCGTTCGACTGGTTCTTTATCTCTCCTTATCATTTAAACGTGTACCGTCGAATTAAATCGTGGGTAGGTTTACACATGCAATCGTTGTTATAGCAACCGTACACGAGGTTGTTGCCCTCATGCAATTATTTTCGAGTTTTAGATTTCTTCTCTGCTTTCTATAAATAGAGTAGAGCCGTGTCAGTCTGACCCGGAGCAAATACACTTGAACAGAAACTATTTAACATCGTTTGAGTACATTAGATTTATTAAATAAGCTCGTAGTTTTATGTTTATATTTTGTTTCAATTGTATTGCATAATTGTTACTTAAAACACAAATCATATAATTGTTTAACCCATTAGAAACATTAATATGAAGGGAATTGCAAAATTAATCTCATTTGGAACTATTTCCAAAGAATTTTTGTAAAATAAACAGTATTTGTAAAAACTCCATATCCATATTAACCTAATCGATATTTGGAAACATGTCGTAGCCTTTTACAAGGGAACCAATAAATCGCTCAAAATCGCCATTCAGTGATCACACTATTATATCTAGATAATTAAGCCATATGGTTAAGGCCGTATGTTTTAAAATTAACCAGCTACTTTAATGTGAGAAGAAACTATGTTTGGAAAGATATACTGCTTAGCCAATTGCTACTGGATTCACGGATTCAGAACATAATCTCTCATAAAAAACATACAGATTGTAATTATTGTAAAGTACTTATTTTTTACTTCACTAAAAGCATAAATCTATAACGATAAAATCTATTTTTTCATATGTTTGAACTTCAACTCAGTGAAAATTATTGTCATACAAAACAGAAAAACTGCCTTTTCAGCGACAATTCTAGCTACAATGTTGTACTATACAGTAATCGCATATGTCAATCACATAATGCAATTTATAGTTGGGTATATTGTAAAGCATATCCATAAGATCGATGATCATTACAATCATGCCTAAACGTCGGGAAGTATGAAACTGTTATATGACACTTTTATATTTCATTTCATTTCATTCCACTTTTTCTCTTATGTAGGCACATCAATGATTCGCTATTTTATACAAGTATTATTTTGAAGTGATGAGTATTAATGGTCACTACTAAAAGTTATTCATTCTGATTACAAAGTTGTAATTCACACTCATATACACCATTGCGATACGTATACAACTTATACAGTATACCTTAATTGATCGATATTTCAAATAACACATATTTACAATTATTTTGATTTAATGTTACGACGAAAAACAAAATATCTCGCTCTGGATGTTACAATCAAGTAATAATTAAACACTGACATAAGAGTGGCGTGATTGTATCAATGCTATTACAACTATATGCACCATATTATCATTATTAATTATACACCCCATTTTAACATTCAATGTATTTAGATTGACAATATTTTCCACATTTCCTTATTTTCCTAAACAGAATAATTATCCCAGTTTCAAATTACAAATGATTCATTCAAATAACAGGAGAGAAATAGCAAATCCGAATTGGGAGGTATAATGAAACAATAAAATAAAACTAGACTCAAAAATGCATTAATTGCAATCATCAATAGCATCAACTATGATAATATAACATTCAGATTCAGTAGAAATAAAGAAAACGTTCAATAAAATTCATGACGAAAAATTCTGCCTATATGCACATTTAACAACTTTAGTTGAAGACCCGATTGTGTCCATCTCATTAGAACTATACGTGATCAATACGTGACATCTAAAAAAGATCGCTGAGTTTCTTGTCCAAGGCAATCTGGCGAAATGTGCCTAATAAATTAGACACTCCTCCCTTTTAGCTGAGATTTTTTTTCTCCCAATTTCACACTCGAAATATACGCTTTGATGTCATCTCTTGCATTTTCGTTTTTCATGTCATCGAAAATGTTCGCGAGCTCCTCCAGTGACATTGTGAGGGTCTTCTCTCTGATACGGGTCACATTGAAGTAAAACGCCAGTAATGTACCCGCCGGGCTTTTCTTGTTTTCCAAAAAATGCATATGTTGGGCTGGAAGATCAAGCTTAGCAGCAAAACCGATCCAATCTTTACGTTTATCGCGTTGGACGTCGAGATTTTCACAAAGTTTCCGCCACAGAGTCCCGCTTATCTGATGATCCAAGGGAGTCCAGTCTTCATTCGTTTCTCGAAACAATTCTGCATTTGACATATCAGCTAGTTTGAGATGATCTTGTTGAATACCTGAAGCGTACTATGAAATATACAAAGAAGTGTAATTCATTATAAACAATATAGTCTTATTTAATATTCATAAAATGATTCATGTCATGTATAATTATTGGCTATTATGAGTTCCCATGTCAACGACGAACAATGACAGCACAAAATGTTTTTCACATACATGACATTTTGGATCCGACTGTGGACCCGATCAGGCGTTGTCAAGAATTTAACATGAACACTATACTGATAGTAGATGACCATATTTGATCAGGAGAATATATATATATATATTATATATATAAGGGGCATTTTTGTATGAACTTTACACATACTGTATCTCCATCCTGTGCAACAACAATGTCCATCTCAGTTTCATGTGCTGTATCTTTCAGTGTCAAACAGACAGTACAGAAGAAATCTTCGGGCTTATCCTTGGAATCAGTAGATTTGAATGTATATGTGCAGTGAACATCTTGTCCAGATCCCAAATCCGCCAGACGTATTAGCTGAAAAACGATGAAAGAGTAGTTATAAATAAATGAGAATATAATTGATAAGAAAAAAATAACCAATGTGAAGTTGAAATTACCTTTACAGAAGAACCTCCTCGCTGTTTCCACTGATCGTCGAGATCTTTAATGTGTACACGCAATTGTGTATCCTCAGCTCCGACGACAATAGGGCGGCATTCTGCCCATACTGACACAGGGGAATTATTCTATTGATAAACAAGATGGTTAGATACATATGTTCCTAGTTCTGCAAGTTAGTCGTTAGTTATTCTCGACAGGTGTTAAATGAGTGTAATTAAGTCAGCGCCACTACTGTTTCAGTGTTGTTTGTACATCCTCTTAAATAATCGCAGACACCATTGAAAATATATATATATATATATAACTATGTACCAAACTAATGTTGATCGAGTAATTAAAATGTGACTTGTAACGCGTATGGCACATCTCGCGGTTTTGATATGTTGAATGTCATCATCATTTGTATTAAATGTAAATAATGTTACCATTTTTGTACACAGAAAAGTAGATGTACCAGGTATTATCACCTTGCTTTTACGGTGTCAAAGTGACTAGTTCAGTAAAAAAAGTGTACATATTACCTGCATACTTGAAGCAATTTCTCCAGCAGATGTAGTTTCTATATCACACCATGCTCCTACATTGACCTGGAAACTCGAGTCTGTCACATATCTACCTCTGGCGCCGACCTTTAATCGTCGCTGAGCATTATCACCAGCCTTGGCATCTCCCTCAACGGCGAACCCAGTGAAATGATCCAAGAAAAAAACACGTTGCCACCACTAACCAGTAAGACGTCTTCTGTTACGCTATTCCAAGATCCTTCGGCTTTTTTCGTCACTGCAGTGAAATTCCAGAAATCTTCGTTTATGGCCGAATGAGGGAAGGACAACACGACATCTCGTAAGAAGGACGTACCATCAGGACCACAGTGAATGACTGGAGTAAGGACAACCTTTCCAGGATGTATCTCCCCGTATTTGTATTCTTTCATATAACAATATACACGTTGTGTTGTACCAGACTGAATTGCACCAGGTGGGATGTAAAGAACTACGTCCTGAGATGGTAGTTTTAGATATCCACCGCGATCATCAAATACACTTCCAACAAACCTGTCCTGGCTGAAAACCTCACCAACTGCTAGGTTGTGGGATTCGAACTCACTCACTAGACGTTTGAGTGCTTCCTCTTTCTCGTTACACTGCAATATTAAAAAAACAATTTCAATGAATGTATTATGGACGTTGTTATGAAAATTGATTATGTTTCTGCTTAGTGAATAATAAACTAAAAAAAAACAGCTTACCAAATATTTGTATTCTTTTGATAACCTACTCGTAAGTAAATGGCACACTGAGTTGAAATTCTTTGTACTTGGTCCGTACATTTTAATAATATTTCTGTCCAATACGTGTGAGCATACCCAGCTATCGTCTGAATTATCCGATGTTAATAACACAAGCGAAGACTTGTTCATTTGTTCTGCCAAGTTCATTGCTGAATTGTAAACAAAAGTTATGTATATATATATCAAACTAATTAAAGATGTACAAAATATTGCACTAATTTATACAATGGTCCGTGCATAAGTACCTGATTTGACAGACGTTGAAGTTACATCTCCAAGTATAAACAAAACGCACTGCGAATCGTGTACAAGTTTGAAGAGGTAAGTGAAAGATGATTCTCCAAGTGCTGTATCAACACTATGACCTTCTGCCACCAATTTGACCTTTAGTTCGACAGCCACACCGTCATTCTGGGAAGCATCTACAATCGTCACATCAGGTACATCTATTGAAATAAATTAATATACATTCATTTTTAGCTATGGTATTATTATGTATACAGCAAACACACATAAGTAATATTTTCATATTTACCATTTAGTTCAATTTTTTTAATAATTATTGTTCCAGGTGACAGTTCCGGACATTGAGTGTCACTCTCCTGATATTTCTTATGAGGAAATTGCAAGTGCTAGTGCTGACACATAGTGCATTTTTGCCACAGAAGTCATATTCATGTTTGGGACTACATGACAGGGCTGTGTGGCCATATCTCTATCAAATGGAAAATTTAATACGCTATCCTGGCGTCAACCAGGCTCGGTCGAACACAAGCACCTGCGGACCTTAACCAAAGTCGCATTCGTGAGTGAATGAATCTCGGCCAGTGGAATAGGCCTTTCCATTGAGTCGGTGGCACACATACCCAGGGTAGAGGTCGACCCTTTGATGTTCAGCCTAATGCGACAACCACTAGGCTACCAGTGACCGGTTCCAATTCGTATATTTACCTGAAATTGTGCAATCTGGTATGATACCATACATTTCGTAACATACGGCCATCCACTCATCTACTTTGCATTCATCAGAAACATTTAGTAATAATTTCTTGAGGTCTTTGCAACTGAGCATGATGTTTTTAACACACTTGTTTTGAGCAAGCTCCCACACAAGTGTAAAGCCACCTTTACTGTGTCTTAAATCCAAGGGGTTTATATGTTCGACAATGTCTATTATACGAGACAGACCAAGTTTCCAAAATATAACAGATCGCTTGTAATCGTTGAACATCAATCCATTGAGGCACTGTAGAGCATTAACAGGATGGAAGTACTCCTCATTGGTTATTGCTGCCTGTCCATAAAGGTTATAACAGTCAAGTCGTTTAATAGCAACATCGATGCCTTGGCTGTGATCGAATGCTGAAAATAGTGTTTGTAGATTATTTGACAATGACACCTTCCCCATAATACAGATAGCCATGTACTGTAGATATTCGTCAGGACAAGTAGTCCACTTTGCTACTTTTTCTAAAATGGTTTTGTGGACTTGGACATTCATATATTCAACGTTGAGAAAATAGAATTCCAACAATTTCTTTGCTAACAAATATACCACCTGCAAACGAAGCAGAATGAACCGTTATTTCTTGTTTGCAGTAAAGTATATTAATTGTGTACAGTGACTCAGAACGTATCTACGTAAATAATAAATAGTTCGTCTTACTCTACTTGTATGCACCAATTGCAGATTGATTTCTTGTCCTAGTACTTCGTCAACAAGATCTATGAACTCGCTTTCTTCATTTAAATGCCAAAGGTTGATCTTTTCGTATGTGCGATGCTCTCCGAAGCGGAAGTTTGTAATGATGTTCAAAACTTGGACCATTTTAACATCAATTGTGTTCATGACAGAAATACTCCCTTTCTGATTGGAATGCCTTATTTCTCGCAAAATACGATTCGAAAGTAATTGCTCATTCACAGGTATTAGAGGAATGTCAAGAAACAGAGTGTTAATGGGAAGTGTAGCAGATATGTACAAATCGATAAATTCCTTGTCATCAACTCTATAGCCTTCTGGCCATTGTCGCCCATTGAATTCAAAAACTTCACCCATCAGAATAAATACATGCACTGTATGTGTGTGCTTTAGAGGCTGTATTGTTGTAATAATAGATTTGTAGTCATGTGGTGTAAACCTTCCATATCGAATGATTCCACTAAGTATGTTCAACAACAATATACAACCATCGTGTTCCTACAAATAAATTGAATAAATGAGAGTAAAATATTGTAATAAGTACTCGTTTACATCGATGATGCTCAATGAAGGTTTACAATTAATTGTAGAAATCGATGCCATTTCAATGGATGAAGTAAGCTAAATTGATATGTTATAAACTGGATATTCCAAGTACAATTTATATTATGTGAATATATTCGTGATTATGTGGTCGGAATATTATAGAACATACAGACATACATAATAACACACAAATAAACAAGTATTGTTTAAAAGAGAGGCTTTTTAACTTACCAATTTATTAACGTCCCGTAATAATTTCAAGATGGTGCTTGTGAGAGTATGAACCGACTCCTCAGTAAAGGCACTTGTGTTGAATGTCAACAAGAGTAGCAGTGTATCCAGGACTTCAGAATCCGACAATACCATACGACCACTCTTGAGAAGACCATTGACCGCATTTATGAGTGTTGATATCGAATTACTATTTATTAAGTACTGTGTCAGTAGGCGGGGTACATTAAAATATTGTGCCAACTTTATAAATTCCAGATTATGTTTCCAATTTGTTGTAAATATGTGCGGCAACTTTTCATTTTTTAGCATAGGGTGGCAAACTACAAAAAAATATTTTGCAAAGACGCTCATATTGCGACTGATTTCATCTGAGTATGGCAGCACAGCATAGGTGTACATCATATCCAATAACTGTATATTAATGAATTCTTTTGCATAACCATGCAAGATTAATTGCATGGTTACTCGCATAAGAAGATCCTTCTGGAAGGTAAGATTCGAATATGCAACATCAAATTTCACATAAGCGGTAAATTGAAATTCAACTTATAGATTCAACTTCAAGATATTAACCTCATACCATCAAAGCTTATTTGGATCGTAATTTTTTGTGATGTTTTTGATTATTTAAATTCATGATCAATTGCTCCCAGATGAAATGGAATACATAAAGTACTGTTGTGATTGTTATATGTTTACAATATCGGCTTTCATAATATATACTCACTTGAAGGAGTGAAATAACCGTCTTGTTGTTCTTGTAGAGTCGTAGATGAGTCTTTATAATTATATCAACCAAGCCATTGTCATACGCCACTTTAGCCAGTTTAGCACTAAATGGAAGATAATATACAAGTATGTGCAAATGTTCCATCCACTCATTGGAGACGACAGTGTCCATTATCGGAGAATCATTATGCAGAGCATTGCACAATTGATTGCCTATATCAGAGTCGGCGATGAAATTCCCTATCACAAATTGATCATTGGCAACGTTCCTTGACGGAAGAAGCACCTTCAAGTCGACCAAACATATGTGTAATTGGTTGATCCTATTTTCGGAGACAGTGTAAGCAAGAATGGTCAAGGCTTTAATTGGCACATTAGTGGTGGTCGCAGTGGCTAGTTGACATAATATACCAGTCAGGTCAACGTTGGACAGATATCTGTCTTTTCGGTGTGATCTTGCAATGTTTAGTAAGACCTCGAGTGCGTTGTCAACAACCAGAACAATTCGCTGCATAAGAAAAACAGACAAAAATGCAATTGCTCACATATAAACGGCATATTATTGGCAACCTAAGCAAAGCTTACAGTACACTGCTCGGCCGAATACGCCATACGACTGAGACTGACATCTGACCTCAATTGATTTACATTCCATTTGCTAGCATAGCAACGTGTCGAATAGGTTTACATAAGTTACGCTGCTACACAATTCAATTTTTTGAATGGCACTACACTAATACTGCTGCTGCTACGTCATAAAAGGCAGGAAAATGTAACGAGTACGAGTTCATTAGTAATTTCAACGCGTTTTATAACGTATACATGTCGTTGTTATTTTAATTAACAGTTAAGGTAGCGGGACTATTATTTGCATACTTGTTTTCATCTTTTAATTGGGACCAAATGACTACCAATAGACCCAGGAAAGTATATATTTTTGGAATCGCCAGACTTCAAGCTTTTCAAAGGTGTGTTTGTCATGCCCATATCTGCATTCTATGGTGCGTTACTTAATCAAAAGTGAAAAATTACTTTTTTGGTAAAAAAAAATAATTACGCATTTATGCTGGTGATAAGAAGTTTTGTTTTCACTTTTCCTAGTTGTTCAATAGTCTGGTAAATTGAATGTGTCTGGTCAGTTTTATTCAAGTAACGCGTTTTGAAAAGTAGTGTCCTGAATTTTAATTTCTGTTTTAGTCGCATTGACCCCAACTCAAACCACAACACATTGGTAAATAATCCATGAAATAGTTTGTCTGGACACATTCAAGTTCCTCTCATTGTCACCTTAAAGCTGTGAAAATTTGGTGTTAATCCGACGACAATAAGTATACGTTATTTTTTGTTAAAGACCTTGTATTTTGAAAAACATAAACTCCTAGAAAACGTCGATGAAGTCAAGATTTTCAAGCTTGTTTATCTGCACAAGCGATTTATTTTCCTATCAAGGTCTGTTTTAACATGTGTAGGGGCATCCAAATGTGTAAGGCTATTGGAAACCAAACAAATAAAGGAATGGGATAGCTATAGTTCGATAAAACGGCAGATTAAAACACTACAATCAATGATTTTTTTTCAGTGGCTGTGTGACCTTGTGTCTGACACATTCATATGCAAATGACTAATCCGTGAAATAAACAGGGGCGGAGACAAACCACTCAAACACTCATTGTGTGTCAGATAGCTACTGATAACACATCCTAACATTGCTTTGTCTTGAGTTAATCTTTGAAACTTATAGGCACACAAATTAAACCTGTGTTGTTGATTTTAGAAAACACTACTGAAGCTGCCTTGCTTCCCTTCAGAAAATCTACATTTTAACCAACTTACATGACATTCTAGGTTACGTTGACTTTGTCAGATGAAAGTTTATAGTGCATTTCTACAATTAATAAATAAATGTGAAAATCATAATTTTCAACACAAATAATAGTCTCACTACCTTAAATACAATGAAAAATATCGATATAATTTCGTAATTAACAAGTGTGTGATTTTTCTCCTCACCGGGGATTGGAAAAGGGGGTAGTTCGTAAGTATGCATATTAACGAGAACCTAATCATGCGAAATTGTGTGCATTTTACAAAACGCCCGTTTAATTTTAAAAGCGTCAACAATTATTACGTAATTCTATTTCAAATACTGTAGTAAATGGTAGGACCATGAGTGAAGCGGTGGTTGGAGCAAGTCCAATTTAACAACTTGATACAGTGAAACAGTGGGCTTAATACGCACATTTTCAGCGTACTATAGCTTAGCAAGTCATGACATATAGCTTGCAAAGACAATGTTACATCAGTCTTTCTATGTCTTCTATAATGTGATATGCGTATATTTAGGGAGGGACAGAAATACATGCGGTCTTACATCGAGGGGAAACAACCCTGAAAAACAACTTACCTGATGGGTTCCTTGCATTATTTTGTCTTGTACGTAGTCGTAAGATAACAACCTATAGAGGGACTGAACAACGTTTGCAGCGCAGATTGCATCAATAAAACGTATTTTTCTAGCACTGTGTACAGCCAATCCTTCAATTGATGTTCGTAGCAGATCCCACTTATCTTGGTACTTTTTGTTCACCAAAATATCACGCAGGCATTTATCGGCGACGCTATTGTGGAAACAATTAATATCAATACACTATGGTGATAATCTTTTAAATTTTGCATTATCCACGTTTTGATTCTCTAGTTGGTGGGGAGGTTTCAAACTTAAATAACTCCCAGAGTTTGGGCCCATCAAGTTTGGTTTATTTTATTTATATTTTGTTGTGTTCTGATACAATGATGCCACACATCTTGTTCGATATATATAGAATTCGCTACAATAGAACAAAACAAACTCAACAACAACAAGTAACATAGTGTGAGAATTTATTAATACAATTATTAGGAGTTATTTGAATTTGAGTTTTTCTGACCAACTGTAAAAATCAATTGGAACGATAGCTAATTTGCATATTCATTCATCCATTGCGACTTTTACATACACTTATAATAAATTGAGGTATTACTCTCGCATAAACAAACCAATTACTTTTTTGGTGAAATGTTCCGTACAGGACAGTATATAAAATTTCACTTTTCACGACCAAATTATGAAAATCAATAATTTGTGAGAACTCTTGTAAATTCTTTCACTTTACAGGTTAATGTGAGCGAATTTTAGTATGTACTGTTGGTGGTGGAGCTCCGAAATTTTAACAGGGTGTCTTTACACTAACTGCAAAACGTAATTTTAGGGTTCCGTACACCCGCGAAACGTCATATATAGTGTAATTAGTTAAGTTAATTAAGTTTGTACCTTGAATATAATCTGTCAGCTAGCGCCGTGCCAAGTTCTTCATTTTCCGGAAATATCCCAGGCACAACCTTTTTTTGCACACTAGTAATCTTTATCTGTACATTGCTCTTCGGAAGAGATTGTTGATGTAAATCTATACACAGGTTTATTCGCTTTGCGACATCCGATACATGGGGATTCGACGACGCAACATATATATCAGATGTTTTCCTGAGCAAACTGTTCATCTTCGCTGTTGCTTGTAGATGGGGTAAACAGTTTAGCACCAATTTCAGAACATACACCACACTTTGTGCATTGATCTGCATTATTAGCATAATGATAATATTGAGAAAAGTGGAAGCAGTTGTAGAAGCAAAAATGTAGCATAATGAAAGCAAATCTTTTACATTCAATCAATTGAATTTCGACAGGGTAATCCATAGCTACACAGTGAATTTAGAGTGAAAGTCCAGATGTGGGAAAAAAAACACAAACTACACAGACATGCTTTCACCAGACCGGGAGTAAGGCACATATTTGACCAAGTATACTCACCACATTATCTTTATGAGAGGTTATGACGCACTCTTTATCAAGTATGATTTTTGATATTTGTAGAAATCCACCTGCGACAATCTGCGAAGTTAATACGTGTTGCTGCCCATCTTGTTTCGTTAAAGAACCAAATATAAAGTAGATAAATGACATCACTTCCCAGTCATTAAAATCAAGAGTATCCTTGTTTTGAAACTGTTTTTTCAGGGCATTCATGAAGGTGTCAACAGCGTTTTGTTCTACTAAGTAGTTGGCAATATATCCTGTTAATACAGGCGGGGTGTTTGACACTAACATCGACAAATTGCGTAATGGTCTTATCTGATCTCTTGAACAGCTTTGCTTCTTGAATTCGTCCAAGTAAGAAGAAATCGATTTGCGAATTTCCTCGCAGTCATCTCCAGGGGTTGCCTTACCGGATCCTGAATGCCAAAATGTGCGTTTACCATCTGGGAATGCTTTACCCAATAATGTCTCTATTAAAAACAAAATAGTCAACACACATACATGTAAATGAGCAAGTACCAGGAATGTGAAAGTGCCAGTAAAGATCTGAAATATGTCGACGCACCTAATCTCACAGAATACGATATTGTCATGACGAATGATGCGTGCATGGTATTAAGGATCTTGTAGAGCTTTTTAGAAAATAAAATTTATACTAATTAACTTCAGAGAACAATATCAAATTATATTTCATTAAAAATTAAAATTATATATATATTCATAAATTTATTTAAATATACATATTTGCAACCTTCATTTGGTCACGTTACTGTTAAGTAAACAAATTCTTTGTATAAATGATTGCTTTGAAGAAATTCAAAGGATACAACAATTTTCTCAAAAAATATATAATAAAACACGAGTAACATATGCAACATATGTATTGTGTTGCTCGTTTTTTACATTTAAATCCGTAAATTTAACAAAAAACGTCACAATGTGAACAACGATGTACACGAATTTGCGACAGATATATAATGGAGTTTCTGTATTGATTGTTTAAATGTTTTGAAACATTATGTAACGTCCAGTAAAACGTTGATGACTCGTACGTAACTAAACATTTTGTTTCCTGACTGTGATTTATTAATTTACTAAGGTAAATTCTCAGATGCACTCGAAGTTGGAACAATTATTCCTAGTTTTAAAAAAGGTCACCATTCCATGTCAATAACTATGAACCTATATCGATTCTACTCGTTATTAGCAAAATATTTGAGTCATTGGTAAAAAGCAGTTTTACAAATTCCTTGACAAATTTAATATTTTATTACCATCATAGTATGGTTTTCGAAGATTACAGTACGAAATTTGCCCTTGCGGAATTAGTATCAGATATTACATTTGCCATTTTTATTAACTTAAACAAGTCCTTCGACACTATAGACCATCAAATTTTACTATGGGATTACGAACACTATGAGATTACGAATCTTCCACTGCTTTGGTTTCAGAATTACCTATTTACCTTTTTCCTATTAACAACATTAACCATGCATCTAACCGTTTTGATTTCCGTCTATTTGCAGATGACACAAACTTACTTAAATTCTTGAACACTAATAAAATAAACCTTACTGATATTAATAAAGATTTCAGTGAAGTCGTTAGATGGAGTCAAGCTAACAAACTTACAATAAGTGTGGAAAAAAACTAACAATAAGATCATGAAAACTCCACAAAAATCTACGTAGTTGGAAGGTTGTCTAGACGTTGACGGTTCGCATATAGATGGCGAACCCTCAGTTACCTACTTAGGGGTTAGCATTGATCCAACAATGACATGGAAAACTCTCATTGAAAAAGTTAAGAAAATCATCACTCCCAAAGTAGGCATAATTTTCTCGCATTCGCCACTATGTTCCAAAATTAATACTAATCCTTCTATATGACATACTAATTCTGCCACATTTAACTTACTGCATTGAAATTTGGAGGAATACATATTCTACATTCGTTTACAAAAAAATGTAGCTAGACTAATCACATTTTCAGACTTTTGTGCAACTTTTGCACATATCATTCATCAACTTGGCATACTAGATATTTATAAACTTTGCTAACTTCACACTTGTCTATTTATATTTGACCTTAAACATAATCGCTTTGCCAATAATCTGAGTCACTACTTTGATGATCTGTCTCATAGCTATCCGACAAAGTCAATATTGCAAAGCAATCTTGCAATTCCAAAAGTTAACCTGATCATTTTTCAGCATAATCTAAAATTTGCATCTGTTAAACATTGGAACTTACTCCCGGCCTTCTTTAAAATATCCCATAATAAAACACACTTCAAAACACATTAAAACATTACCTACTACAGAATTAAACCTCTTATATTATCAATATGTTTTTTACACATCAGATTTGTTATTTTCTTTATTATTTCCTCCTTCTATAAGTTGTATATCACTATCTTGGAAGTCCAACCTACCTAACTCCATTTTAGTTTAATTATTCTACTCATTATTTAATAATTTAACCAGTTTTATTACCATAATATCAAACAATAAGTTGGATTTTGGACTAGATTAGTTCAGACAAACTATTTTCCCTGGATCAAACCAGAAAATTTCAAACATCCTTTTTTTCTTTCTCACATTGTTTGTTTTCTGTTGTTGTATATTTTCTGGTGAAATAAATCAATCAATCAATAAAAACAATATTAAGAATAGATTCAATTATGCAAATTTAGTATTCTTAATACGGTTTGTCAAGTTTTAAGTATGTTCCATTTACAAGAATAGCTCTTTCATTTTCTTAGAAGAAGAAATATAAACAGTTCATGTTGAGAAATATGTGTCAAAATACTATGATTCTTTGCTTAAAAAAGTATGATCATGTTTATACAATACAATAATCTATATATTTGAAGACGAGTCGTATCGTGTGAACTTACCTGTGCCGTTTGGGGGTAAATCAAATGGATTCATTCCAGGCATCCCTCCAATCAATATTGGGCTGGAATTCCCATCCGTCATAGTAGGCCATTGTAAACTGGTATACACACCTATGTAAATGTGAACAAAAAAAACATTATATTCATTAATGACATTTTACAAGCCATAAATAGCATGAAGTATCTGTTACATGTTATAGTAACGGATATGTATAATATGGCCTTTAAGACAAAGCAACATTAAATGCAGTGCACAGGGGAATCCTTGCAATATACCTTAAATTGTCAGAACCAATGAATGATTCTATACGATAACAAAACAATGAAAAATAAACACCACTTATATTCAAAATCATAAACAATCACTGCTATAAAAGAGCCACACCTGCAAACCAAATAACGATATTAGTCATATATCTTTAACGATGATTTTAGTGTTATATTATCAATGCCGGATGTATATTTCATTTATGAGCAGCGATATTATTTAATATGGTTACAGAAATGACAATTTATGTATATAAACCCCGACAATTTTTTCAACAGCTTTTTAGCTCCCGTGTGCAAAGCACACAATAGGAGTTTGCAGTTTTTGCAGTGTGTGTGTGGGGGGGGGGTCCCTCTGTTTCACTGATATCTCTCAAGAACCATACATCGGTTTTTGATGAAACTTTGTGCATATATGCTCTGGGCCTTTGGTGAAAATCCATGCATATTAATGTCCTAATTTGCATGATAATTAGCTAATTGTTATCTGTTCTATGAGTTTTCCACTAATATCTGAAGAATCAGTCAATGGATTTTGATGAAACTTAGTACATAGATGTAATTGGACATTGAACATATATATTACCTAATTTACATAATTAATTAATTT
The DNA here is from genome assembly GCF_978046115.1 of Saccoglossus kowalevskii. Lineage (NCBI taxonomy): Eukaryota > Metazoa > Hemichordata > Enteropneusta > Harrimaniidae > Saccoglossus > Saccoglossus kowalevskii. Next base: position 22,332,983 of record NC_140654.1, read on the forward strand.
ACAGCTTTTTTATGTTTCAATAATAATCATCACATGCTCTAGGACAATGTACAAACCTGATAAGATTTGGCTTAAAATTTGTTCATATTATTTCCTTAAATAGCATAATAATTCATATTTTTGGGATTGTAATCATATTTCAAAGAAACTAGGTACATAGATGACGTTTTAGATTACGCAGACCATTAGTTTTCCACTCAAATCTGTTGCATAATTAATTTTAAGCTTTTCCATCGATATCTCAAGTACAAATAATTTGGAATTCATTTTTAATGCGTCTCCAATACTCTTAACACACGGGAGTTCTTTCTAAGCTTTCTTTGATTTTCTATTTTGTTATGTATTTCCAAAACGATAGTTCCATCGAAGGCAATTTATTTTCCATTTCGCGAACTAAAGTAATTTGAAGCGAATTACTGATTTACGAATACGCAAATAAAACATTGCCCGTACTTTGTCCTTTATCTTCCACAGACTGTGCTGATAAAATGTTAAGTGTGTTGACCTTTATATCTAAAACAAAGTCATGTGTCATTTGTCGAACTAAATGTGCCCCGTTTGAGGGTGATAACTCTAGGCCTGAAATAGAATTTGTAGATTCTACATACATTTTAATTTCTAAGAGATATTATCCCGCTGATTTGTGAAAATTGCATCATGTAGTTATTTATATACACTAAATTCATAGCTGAGGAATTATATGATTATATTGATTAAGGCATTGCCCAACCACTGTTATGAGATATCACAATGTGCAGCAACATGATATAGGGAATGAATATTTTCTCAGTTGTGTAGTTAAGGAGTAGAGCTGACTGTAAACGTCATTTGTTGGTACTCTCACCGCCCTATTGACATGGCAGGAAATGATATTAATTCCATACCAAATCGCGTAATTGATTCATTGATACAATACACTCACCGGGTTCTTCCATCTCAGATGAACGGATCAAGCATAAACAACTGCCTTGGTAGTTATGTAATACACCGCAATCACAATGTCGCCTTCTGCCAACGTGGCCGCACTTCCAAATAATGTCTGTTCGTCTACTTTGCGTTTCAGTAATGGTATTATTAATATGGTTTCCTGCAGTTACTAACTGAATAATTTTTAAGCAAATTTATAAATTTGTAGGAAAAATATGTGTGGTTATCATGGGCTCATCAATATTTAGTTGTTATTTAAATTGTTATAATGTCAGTTTGTGCTGGGTAAAGAGGAAGGATTTTAAATAATACATTATAATAGTTATTAATCGGTCAAACCCTGTCGTTACCAGGAAAACACGCATCATAAAATGAGTAACATGAACATTGACATGAAACATGTCGTAACGTATATATTTGGATCTCAGTATTAAACAATTCAAAGTAACATGTTATATATGATTTGACGCTTAGAAAAATAAATCAGACTTTATTATCTTTTATAAATCATTTAGGGAAACTATATACAGGTGCAAAGTACACACACTGTATACTGTTGGGCGGGCTGGGGCCTTGTTACAACAGAACGTGGACTGCTGACACAGTCACTGGATGGTGTTGTCAGCAGAATTTGAGATACATACATCCTGTCTCTCCCTGTGGCATAATGGTATGGCTCAGAAAGAGGCATGGTGATTGTGAAATACCTTAGAATGTGCTTAGCTCAGTGTTGTTGGCAAAGAAAATAAATATGACATCATTGACCCAAGTCTCCTACTTTAAATTGGTAGAGCTTGGATAAAAAGTGGTCTATTCCACTACCAAAATGGGCATCCTCTGTACACTGATTTGTCGGCTATTTCTAGATAACCAATCATTTCGTAATATACATTTTATTATTTGAATGGCCATAAATTAGCTAGAGTATTTAAGTTGAGACATAAGGCAAAATCTTCAGTCAGGAAGGTGACCTGACTTGATCCTGTAATATCTTGTGATGCTGATTCCTGACTCCAGTGAGCTGTACCCTATACAGGGCTACATATGCAGACGTGCTGTGCAGTAATCCCTGCTGATCAACAGGAACCACTGAAGCTCACTGCCTGAACTACTCCCGTTGTACCAGTGCTACCAGTAGCAGCAGATAGCAGTGCAGTTGCCGATACACTTTGGACACAGAGCACGAGTTTAAATTGTAGTGCAGCTGCTTCGACAGTGTGCCAGATACGAAGGAACGCAACATTGCACATTGCTGTCCAATGGAGAGTGAAGTGTTCCATGCAGCATCGATCAATTCTCTAATTTATTTTATTTTACAGTGTATTCCTCTCCTTGCTGGTTCCAGTGACCAGCATCCCTATTATTTGTTTATTAAAGTACAGGAAACCGTATATATTGTGTTGTGTTGATTTGTTATAATCGTTACTGGTATATTTCTTTCTCTGCACAGTCTCAGTTGTGGTGATATACATTCACCAAACGATCCCCACCCCGTGACAGCGGACAAGCTGAGAGGGATGAGACTTATAAGATAAGCACGCTGCCAAAGACGAAGACTATTAGGCCGGCATTAAAGACAAGCCCCACAAAGGCCCCCCGCATTTAACGTCACAATATTAACGTAGAAGAGCATTCCTTTGAATAAAAAAATATCTAATATTTGAGTTAGTCACTGAATCATGTACTTTCACAGTCAAGCAAGAGAAGAGACAAGTAAGACATGTTGGTGAGCTAGCCTTGCAATCTGGATATTGTATTGTATGCAGTTTTAAAAACATCCATTTTACACCCCAAAAAAATGAAAAAGAAAAACTGCATACCTCATATCATTATACTTTGTAATGGGCTATCCAAGTCTTCCACATACAAAATACACTTATCATCTCAATTCAAGTTATTTTAATTTATAATATTATCACTTACTTCTTTAAAACTAATTTGCTATATAAATTGTACAGTATTCGCTTGATTTCTTTGGGTTTTTACGTTCACTATGCACAAGCATAAGTAAGTAAGGTGTAACAATAAAATTGTATCCATAATTGAACAACCAAGAATGCAACAAATATCAGGGTGCACTCTGAACAACGAAACAGCATGTTACAAACAGTCATTGCAATAATGAATTACTTCATCCCCCAACCGATTTGAATGAACGTACAACAAGCGAACACCAAGTGATGCCTTAGAGAAATGAAGCATTACTGTTCACGTACCTCAAAACTGAATGAGAGAATCCATGGAAGTTGAACTATCAGTCTAGCACCCACATAATCTCCTTGAATACCTATTTCCAGCTAGTAAATCACATCTAGTGTTTAAATAAATATAAACAAAATACTAAGGTAACATAACATAACCTTACATTACATCACATTATTATTACATTACATTATTATTACATTACATTATTATTACATCACATTATTATTACATGACATTACATTATTATTACATTACATTATTATTACATTACATTATTATTACATCACATTATTATTACATGACATTATTATTACATCACATTATTATTACATTACATTATTATTACATCACATTATTATTACATCACATTATTATTACATTACATTATTATTACATTACATTATTATTACATCACATTATTATTACATGACATTACATTATTATTACATTACATTATTATTACATCACATTATTATTACATCACATTATTATTACATTGCATTATTATTACATTACATTATTATTACATCACATTATTATTACATCACATTATTATTACATTACATTACATCACATTATTATTACATCACATTATTATTACATCACATTATTATTACATTACATTACATCACATTATTATTACATCACATTATTATTACATTACATTATTATTACATCACATTATTATTACATCACATTATTATTACATTACATTACATCACATTATTATTACATCACATTATTATTACATTACATTATTATTACATCACATTATTATTACATGACATTATATTATTATTACATTACATTATTATTACATTGCATTATTATTACATTGCATTATTATTATTACATTACATTTTTATTACATTACATTATTATTACATCACATTATTATTACATCACATTATTATTACATCACATTATTATTACATTACATTATTATTACATCACATTATTATTACATCACATTATTATTACATTACATTATTATTACATTACATTATTATTACATCACATTATTATTACATTGCATTATTATTATTACATTACATTATTATTACATCACATTATTATTACATCACATTATTATTACATCACATTATTATTACATCACATTATTATTACATTACATTATTATTACATCACATTATTATTACATCACATTATTATTACATTACATTATTATTACATTACATTATTATTACATCACATTATTATTACATGACATTACATTATTATTACATTACATTATTATTACATTACATTATTATTACATCACATTATTATTACATCACATTATTATTACATTACATTATTATTACATTACATTATTATTACATCACATTATTATTACATGACATTACATTATTATTACATTACATTATTATTACATCACATTATTATTACATCACATTATTATTACATTGCATTATTATTACATTACATTATTATTACATTACATTATTATTACATCACATTATTATTACATTACATTATTATTACATTACATTACATTACATTACATTACATCACATTATTATTACATTACATTATTATTACATTACATTATTATTACATTACATTACATTATTATTACGTCACATTATTATTACATGACATTACATTATTATTACATTACATTATTATTACATCACATTATTATTACATCACATTATTATTACATCACATTATTATTACATTACATTATTATTACATTACATTACATTATTATTACGTCACATTATTATTACATGACATTACATTATTATTACATTACATTATTATTACATCACATTATTATTACATCACATTATTATTACATCACATTATTATTACATTACATTATTATTACATCACATTATTATTACATCACATTATTATTACATCACATTATTATTACATTACATTATTATTACATTACATTATTATTACATCACATTATTATTACATCACATTATTATTACATCACATTATTATTACATTACATTATTATTACATCACATTATTATTACATCACATTATTATTACATTACATTATTATTACATTACATTATTATTACATTACATTACATCACATCACATTATTATTACATCACATTATTATTACATTACATTATTATTACATTGCACTTAATGAGTATACGTACAATATGGGTGAAATCCTTATAATGTTACAATATACTTACCTACGAGCAAATGTACAGTTTTATAAATGAGATTATATAATTCGCATTCTCGCATAAATCAACATATTATATGTCAGATTGTACTTCAATAGTGTTTACGCAATATATATAGAAAGTCGTATTCACTGAATTTAGTTGTAATTGAACATTGAACGTAGGGTTTTAATCCATGACCAATCGCGGCCATCGCATAACGATCGAGAATAAACGATATGACATATTACATAACACAACTTTTCCCCTTTCAGTGTTTTGGGTTCTATCAATGTAAAAGCGAATACTATCTCTTCGACTCTAATATTAAAAAAAATGTGTTGTATGGACTGATTGACGTGATGAATAGCGGCCACAAAATATGAACCATGAATATTCGATATTACATGACACCCTTCAACCTTTTCACTGTATGTTTTCTTTCGGATCGCATGCAACGACATTAATTCCACCAGGAATTGAACATTAAAACTCGGGGTAGATTTTGGCAAAAATAATAGAGGAAAAATTTCATTTAAACAAAACCATAAATAAAATCACTTAACGCATATCTTGATATGTGAGAGTGGATGTTCAGATTCGTAATGAACAGAATGACTACGATGTAATTGGAAAGGCATGGAGAGCGGACACGTTTGGAAACGTAATAGTGCAGTAATAATGCGTATAATGATTAGGAAATCCGACAAGGAGATGGAATTACATAACATCCCGAAGTCTTAAGCAAACCATTGCGGCTACTACCTACTTCAGTGAAGGAAAAGGAGTATTCAGGGTCTGATCAATTACATGATCAACAATTCTCGTGATGTATTGCAGCTATTGTATTGCCCAAAGCAGTGGCGGATCCAGGGGGCATGCCCCCCAAACGCATGACGTTTCATATCATTTGGATTACACATAGCTTCTCTGCGATTTACGCTTCGTAATTTTAAGCGAAGCTTGGTCCCCCAATACATTTTGCTAGATCCGCCACTAGCCCAAAGTACATCAATATTTTTTTTAAATACAAAATAAATATTAATATTAGTAAATAAATATCTCTATGTCTATTTCTATCTCTAGGTTTGCCAAAATCGAGTTTGCTGTCTTCTAGTTATTTACCAGGTTACTTGGTATGTTCATGCACTGATGTAATCCATCGATCGTCTTGAGTAAAAAGAAGGAATCAAAATTAAAAATTAAATGAAAACTTTTTAAAATTTTCAAACATTTAACCATTGCAATCAATGAAATAGAGAAATAAAAAAATTATATAATAAGTCGATGGTTCGTAAATCAGAGTTACTAAATGACATCCTGTTGAAATGGGTGAACGCTTCGTGTCACGACGAGGACAATTGCCTGAATGGCGGCGTTTCATTGAATAACACAGCAAAATCTCAGAGTGTGATGAGAGTTAGCGTGATTTTCATAATTACGACATCACATTACATTGGTCGCAAAATATTGACAGCCCACTTATTACGCAGATCAAATTGCAAGAAAAGATCACAGAAGTGCAAGTCAACACCAATCATCAAACAATTCAGAAACAATGCTGCGAAATTTCCTGTTCGACCGACGCTGCGGTTTTTGCGTCAAGTCATTACTATCTCTTACATAACCCAAACTATATGGTTTCCACAACACGTTATGCGAATTCACAAAACATTATAAACACTTACCCGACGTGTCTCTCTCTTTGAAAGCCGACGCAGTGATTATGGGCTGATCCGGAATCTGTTTCTTTAAAAAGTGTTACTACTGTGCCAGGTTTAATTTTTCGGAAGTTGTTTTAATTTTAAAATGTGCGGACAGATGTACGGTGTAAAAATCTGCGGTGATGGCATATAGAAAACGTCCATCCCAACTTTTTCTCATTGATTTTACGGCTTTCGTCTAGTAATGTCAGAGTTTCGGGTCGTCTGGAAACGTGTTATTTCTCATATTATTACTATACGCATTGCTGAATCCGCCTAAAATACAACTATTCTTTAAATGACGCAGTATTATAACAATATAGCGCAAGAGAATGGCTTCCTCTCATATTTTGGAGTTTGGTGGCGCACTTCGATTTCGGCTAAAGTCGGAAAGCCGGAAACAGTCGGCTGCTTCAGGATAGGTGGACGTGGCTACAACCCGAGAAATATCGAATACGAAATACCGAATTATTTTACTATGTCCATCGCGACTTGTGTACTTCTTATATTTCTATAATAAACAAGGCTTAGCTGTATATGTATATATTTGCTACATTCTATTCATGTACGAGTAATGCACGCCGTCTAGTGTTTACAATGATAACATTTCGATTGTTTTATAGTTATCTGGTGGCGCTGTCACCTTTCCGAATCAAATTATTTGACATATAGAACAGGTCACATTTAGTTACTGTCAATGTTAATATATATTGTGTTAATTAATCAAACAATAGCTTCCACTATATTAATATTAATATTGTTATCATTCAATGTTTTAAAATATCAACGTCATACGCCCATCACGAGGTTAGTATGTCTTATATTTAATTACCAATACTATTTCGATACAGATTACATAATTAAACTCGATTGTATTTGTGTATAGTCTATTCTATACGTTGTTTGTGACGTTGGAGATTTAAATTGAACTAGCCATTATAAAAGCTCGTCTGCATACACTGGCGAAAAGCATTCAGTTCATCTACCTAAAAACGGCTGTTCATCACCCACGATGTATTTCACGGCATACCTCATTCTCTAAAACTGCATGCACTCAATTGAAACCAACGCTTTGAATTGTAGTTACTGTTTAAATTTGCATCAATCAACATAATGTATGTGTAGCGTGTCTTTGGGACCTTGTAGCATTAATTTAAAGTAATGGTAGTTTTTTTTTATTAGCACATCTTTTTTATATTTTTGAAACATTTCTGTTACTAATATTTTGAAAATAACTTGAATGCTTACACTGATATTTTTAATGACTTTATGCGTTTATTGAATGCAACGTTGTATCTACATCATAACATTATATTGATCATTTGAACATTTATTCCAAACAACCAGGCCCAATGAAACCCTAAACTTGTCAATGTTATCAAACAATTGTTGCATCAGTTACATGACTAATTTTCTGCTTGTGTTTTTTCCTATACATTTATCCTGGTACGGTCGAGTGAATTCGTTTTATATTTATAAAGTTATATTCAATTTTTGGTAGTTTTGGACTTAATAGTCGATTATAGAATCATATCAACACTTATCTAACAATTTTAAGTTATTAAAATAACATCATAATGATATATGCGGTATTATAGGTGATTAACAGCGTTTACAGTGAACTATCATTTTAATTTATTTCAGAACAATGTCTTCAACACATCACACGCTTTATAGTAATCATTTTGCAATTTTAATCACACAGTCTGTGTGGCCTATTAATGAAAAGTAATTATTTGCTGCATCAGAGCTAGGATTATAAAATTCGGTCAAATATAGCAGGGAACCGACACGGCCAGTTAAACTGTATAGTGTGCTTGTCATATTTTTGTCAATTCAATACGTATACACTGACATTTCAATGAACTATTCACACAAACACGTTTGTTATCTGATCAATTAATCGCATATATCGCCTTTCATTAGAATTCGTGACACATGTTAGTCCTGAACACCATGCGTTTGTCACATGTAGCATCACAAACATGGATTATTTTTTATTGTCGTTTACTCATTATCATGACCGTCACAAATAGTGAAGTTTCCTTTTGTGTACAACGTCAAAACTATCGCCCGTAAATGAGTGTCTGGGAGTGATAACATCAGCCTTACATTTGGTTTTAATATTAATACTCTTAGTAGTAAAATAATATTTTATTGAAAAAAAAAATATATTGACAATTTGCGAACAACAATTGTTTTATCTCTGCGTTGCACACATAAAAGACAATAAAAGCCTAATGCAAGTTGTGATATTTTATGAAGTGGAAATGTGTATCCCACCATCTATTTTCAACTCTACCAATTCAACCGGACAATACTATTCTGGTTTTATGTATATTTTTGACATGCATTATAACTTGACTATTAACTTAAAGTAAACAATTCGTCTAGTAGTAGTTTATATTTAAGTATGGCGGATGTAAAACATGCAAATAAACATGATCTGAGCAATTCGATTACTCGTGAATGAAAATCCTACTTGGAATCAAGTACATTAAATATATTTACGCTATTTTCACTATGCATATCTGCTTTCTCATGCCATCTCTGGGACTACGTGCGACCACAGACGGTCATATGCACTCACCAAATATTAGCTTATATGGACTCGCTGTCAGCAGATACATACATCATATGTTCCTGCATATCCGATTGATGGCCCAGCCAAGCTACTGTTAAGCAAGACAGTCACCGGCACATATTCGTTGCTAATATAATACGAAATTAACAAGATCCGAGCAATTCGATCACTTATAAATAAGGATACTACATGAAATATTAAATAGAATTATATTCACATTGAAGCTTCATATATCACTATAGCTACTTTTGCATATTTGGGTTTCATTTTTTATTCTCGATACCCAGTCCGGGACAGGATTAGGTGCGACCCCAGACGTTCAGTAATGTTATCTCCGGTAGCTCAGGTACCTTACTGCCTTCCTGCAGTATTCTAACCACATGCTGGTTACCTGTGCGTACCAAGGACCAAGTAACATGCGACGAACTCGTCGGGTTATCTCCATCTTAGCCACGCGAATCTGGTTTCATGGTTAAATGATTACACAATCTTGATGCCATGGGCGCGCAACCACACGATCCTACCCTAACCAATTATAGTGAGACAACTGATACGGTACTATAATGGAAATAAAAGAGACCACCACAGAAGACACGATATTTGCACAACTTTCCAAGGAATCCAAAATCCAAAGAAACACTAATGATCCCAAAAAATCTCCACTGACTCAATCAAATATATTTATGTACATCATGTAACTATTCAAATACATCAGCAAAATGTATCCTCTAACAAATACGAATTGAATATCAGGCAGTCCAGTAAAAACAGGCGCTTAAATACAGCTGTTAAAGGATTAGTTAACATGTATAATTCTGTAACTTCGTAATACAGCCGTAACTAAGCAGCTTGCTTATCTCCTTTGCTGAATTATTGTTAGGCTAAATCGCATATGACGGAGTCTTAGTAAAAAGTAACTTTTACCTTTTACCACGTTCAAAACATAATAATTAGCACCAGTTTACCTCAAAAATGTTCCCATGAGCATATTACCTGTTGACGAGTCAGATTGCAACACGTAATTAAAGCATGACAGGTAACTTACATTATTTACATGTTATGTTGTCATTTATTGAGCATCTCCTTGCGACTGAAACAATGACCATGATTTATTTCAATGTCCCAATTTTCTGCACGCAAAAACTGGTCAGCATGTGCGATCTGTTGTACACTGTGGAATACCACGAGGTTGAAAAGCCTGCTTTTGACTATAATTATACAATTGCTGAATCAGTGTGGAAATATTTTCTGTACGTTGGGTCGTCATTATGTTGATAAACGCAAAATATTATGTTTAAGGACAACTGAACTACTCCAGCGTAGAATGATTTATCTTTTCAGACTACTTTGTTATAAACCTATAAATAACACGCTTAGCAGAAATAATAACATCATGTGAAGAAAATAGTTTGCCATGAGAAACCGCTAGAAACTGTATGTCTATTGACAGCTTTTGGATGTATTATGCAGCACCAAAATAGTCATACAAAGGAATGATTTTATAACTTCGGCTTTGTGGTATACTCTTGTCTAATGTTACAAGTTAATTATATTAATCATTTTAAAATGCACTTTATTTAATTATTTGCATGATTACGGCTGTCAAAAATAGCCTACTCATAAATTTTGTTAACCGCGTTTCGCAGTATAGCGGTTAACTATTGTCTGTTCTGGATGGCAATCAGACGGGTATGGTATGTGGGTCGCATGGCAAGGGGTATTTATTATAAGTGGAGGAAGGTTGAATTTCAGTGTAGGCCAGTTTCGCTACTGTGCAGTTTTCAATTGATTTGTTTTGTAAGTTTATTAATACTTGTTGTATAATATAGCGCGACATCCGCTATTTCCCCTGGGCACGTTCGACAGTGCGACGTGTACAGGTTTCCTGGGCGGTCGGCGTGCCAGTAACGGGATGCTTTTTATCAATGTTTCTGTCAGTTATTTTAAATGTTTATTTGATCGTGTAATGTAAGTAGCATTCGCCGAGCACCAATGATCGATTTTTTTTTCTCAATCCATGCAAGTTATTTTGTTTCCGCATTTAGTTTTTTTTTCAATCTATACACTTGAACACTACATGCATGGCAGCCGTTTTAGTCGGCTTTATTAGTGTGTTTTGTTAAATAAATGGTTCGCCGGACCGACTGCACATACGTGGCCGCACCTGACATGAACCTTACCTTATGTAAGTGTGTGTTGTACATTGTCGGATGTTTGAGTCTAGTAAAGACTAGTATTATATCACTGAACTGCTTGATTTTGACATGCGCCCTCTATTGACAGGTTGTCTAAAATCAATTCAAAATTTAATTAATGAAACAGAATGAATTCACGTATTTAACAGATCCTACAAAAATCTACAAAAGTAAAAAGCTTATTATTATTCAAAGAAAGGTCTGATATTTTCCGCGAATCATAATTATAGTTATTGATATTGACAAAGTTATACATTTGGATGTACGATAGTGTATGTTGTTTGACAGTCAATCATGGAAATATCATGGAATCATGAAAGTGTGTTCCATACATACACACAATGAAATAGACACAATAAATAACACGGATATTGTATTATATTTATTCTCCTAATTCGTGCGTTCATTGTTTTTATTGAATATTATTAATGCTAAATGACAAGTAAATACATTGAATTAAATGTTTAACCCAAATATATCGCATGAGTGTTACCATTTGTCACAGAAAAATAAAAATTAAATTGTATAAATTTTTTTCAGCTAATCCATAATTGGTCAGCACCGACGTCATTACTAATAGATTCATAACAACCAATCATATTTTGAATACATGTGATATACACATTGAGAAAATATTGTGTGTATTCATTCGATTGGGAAAGATGAATACTGTCGTTTCTTTTCTGCTCCTGTTGGTATCAGGTAATGCAGTGGGCCAAGAGAAGCCTCCTCATATTATTTTTATAGTTGTAGATGATCTCGGATGGAATGACGTTGGTTATAATAATCCCGTATTCAAGACACCTACCATCGACAGGCTTGCCGGTAATGGGGTGAAACTTCTGAATTACTACGTGGCGAGCCATTGCCTTCCATCCAGAAATATGTTGATGACTGGTAGACATGCTGTGAGTTATAAATTTTGGCGATCCGCTCCGCTAGGATTGCCCTTATAATCACTTTTGTCGTTGTGTATGTGTGATTTCCAGTGTTTTTACGTATTATTTTTTTTTGTGATATTTTAGCTTATCCGATTTCGCTCAAACTTGTCAGGAAGGTTACACCTTCACCCTAGTTATTAGAAAAAATCTGGAAAAAAAATTGGCTCACCGTTGCCATAGCAACAGCCCAAAAAACTGATTTTTGGATAGTTTCGCGCCAAATGTATCTCCTCTTACAATTTTAGGATTAAAAACTTCAGACATAGCTCATTCTACTCAGCTTGAGTGTGGGCACAAAGTTACTATTTAAATTTTTGATATCTTTTTTCATTACCGAGAAATTTGAAATTTGCTTTTAACTCACTGTGATTTTTTTGACTCGGCTGATTTTGTACCGTCACTAATTGGAAAAAAATCCTGGTCCACCACTGCCATTGCAACATCGAAAACTGATTTTTGAATACTTTCGCCCCAAATGTATTACCTCCTACCAGTTTTGTAATATCAGTGTTCAAATGATCATGCTTTTTTATTTTGGCTACGTTGGGCACTGGTAGAAGATCACCGGTGCCGATATTGTTATACTGTATCAACGTAATCACAACGCAACTTTGAACTTTGAATGAACTGTAAATGCTGCCTTCATTCTAGAAAATACTATCGCAAAACGGTTGGAAATAATAAATGTAACGGCAGAATACGTTCTAGTAATAATCTAAGTGACTTCTAAAGACTGAATGTTTTTTTCGAACTTCTTATACGGGGTCCATTTAGTTATAAACCGACCTTAGCTTCACGTTTATATCTTACCATGGAAACAACCAAAAACATGCTGCTTGTTTTTGAGCGGAGCAGTTCGTCAACCAGCCTACCGGCTTGTTATTATATTTGTTATTATGCGACTTGAATGCTATCAACTTAGCGGACCAGTTTTAATATAATGTAAAATGTTTGAACAAATATTATCCGATCAATAGATGTAGAATACTGTGGGGATATGCAATCATTAAGACTATTGATTATTGAGTATTATATTATACCAGTATATTGATGGTGTTAATCCATTGATTTGATTGGTCCAAACATAAAATTTGCATATGCAATCCATGGTATATTGGCTGATAATGCACGGCTAAACCAAGTGGCCTTGGAACATGAATTGACTACAGATTTAATACGGAAATATATAAAACCGGTATTATTTGATTTTTAAGGAAATATAGTCGTTGAATTTTGGAAGAATATTGAAAAAAATACTGAATTAAAAACATCTGAAAAATTATATAACTATAATATTGCTTTTTGTTAATGGTGGGGTCCAAGTTGTGAGCGTCGGTCGTTGGGTGATTGTCGTTCGCCACACAAACCTACTAACCACCGTCCCTCAACACCGTGAGGTGCCTACACGGTCGCCAGAACGCTGTGTTCTCAGTGTTGTTACTTTGGGATGGATTGCGAACTTCCAACAAAGAAAACTTGAAGGATTTAATGACATAAAAATGCAAAAAACTATGAGTCACAGGCAAAAATGTATGCCACAAATAACAACCAGTGTCCGGTAGCGGCAGCTGACAAAATTGCAGTGCACCCGGGTACTGTGGAATACTTTATTTTCGCTGGAATTAATTTTTGCTGAAAAGGCTTTTAGGGCGTTTTGTATGGAATTTATTTTCACTGATTTTTGATAAGTTTAATGTGAAATATAGGAAAAAAAGTATATTCGCTGGATTTTATTTTCACTGAATCATCCCTTCAGCGAAAATAGCGAAAATAAAGTATTCTACAGTAATTGCCATCTGTTTAAAAAAACACGGGACAACGCAGGATTCGACGACGATATATGGTATTCTAATTCTCCACTATGGGTAAATAAATTATAGGAGATGATGAAGCTAATTTCGAAAGCTACAGATTTGTGCCGAGTGTACACCAACCACTGTATTAGAGCGACGGCGTGCAAAGTCTTTCGGCCGGGGTTGAGACAAGGCATATCATGTACGTGTCACAAAAACGAAGCGAAAATCCGATCTTACACCATCAAACTTACCCCAGAACAACGACAAAACTTGTAAGTCATACTGTCACAAAATGTTGGTTATACCAAAGGTATCCAGGTCAGATGTTGGAACTGAGGTCGCTGTGCCGGTCGCCGTACATGATACACCGCGTCCCGCCGCGTCTCAAATTTCGGTCGAACTAAGTACCGCTGAACGTCAAATATCCACAGTTACAAGTAGTATGATGAGTCACAAAACCGGTTTATTTCACAACTGTACTTTCAATGGGAAAATTACAGTCCAAATTGTACAAAAACTGGAATGAAAACGTGGAAAATCCGTTGTTTAAATGATCCAAACTGTACACGACCCTGTATTTCAAATCGCGTTGTGCGTCTGTAAAAGGTCAGAAAGGTCATCCTTTGTTATGCTAATATGTGTGTTTACGCTGCTCTATTCAACGTGGATATGTTTTTTTTTCATGTGGAATAAAAATTAGTTTGTATTCAATTTGAACTGTGTTGCGCATGTAATTTTTGTATGCATTCAGCGTACAACTACATACTATTCTTATAAATATTCATGTTCAAGGGCCATAATCATGATCTTTTAGTAGATGAAAGTAAACTCTTTTTTTACAAGATTTATCGAATTGTCAATATACTGGTATAATATAATAGCAATAACTCCGCCGAAGTTGGGTATACCACTTGATATTGCACAATTCACTCCATATATGCACTCGCCTGCGGCTCGTGCATATATGTCGTGAATTGTGCAATATCTCGTGGTATACCCGCCTTCGGCGGGGGTTATTGCTTAATTATATTATAGCATTATCAATACCAGTAGATTTGATGACGTCATTGCAGCAGATTATTCGCGATAATGTATTACATTATTGAGCATCAAGGCCCTGTCCCATGGATATGAATACAATGTTGATTTCGAACACGAATAAAGAAGAAACTTTTGAAAAAGAAGAAATATTGTTAGATAACAAGTATTTAATACCACAATCGACATCAAATAAAACGGACCATAACCAATAACAGCGGATTTCAATATCGAAATCAGACAATATTTTGAAGGCGTCGTCGTCTGCTCTGTACGTTAACGCGCGTTCGGTCGAAGCGTTCAATCTAGTACGCGCGCTTCTAGATTCCGCGACTGATGCTGCTGTCCTTGTGGCCTCCTGATTAGGGATTGGTCAGTTACTTCGGCCGAGGGGGTCGGTGGATCAGTGGGGGGGGGGGGGTTACCCAGTTTTTGGTTTTGCGAATGGGGGGGCACCCTGTTTTTGATATCATGTTTTCCACAATTCACACACGCGCTCATGCATATATATATTTTTAAATGTTATTTCAGAACAAACAATAAAAAAGATAATCGTACAAATGTACTCTTATTAATAACTATTACCTATATTGCCTATAAATGTGTTGATGCAAAAAATGTTATAGGCTAAATATTTTGAGGTTAAAGTTGCCAAATAACTAACAGATTATGCAATGCGGCTAGAACCCCAATTATACAGTTAAGTTTTAAACACATCCCAAGTCCATGTGCTGCTGATATCAGATTATTTTATTTAAAGTCTGAAGTCACCATTGTATAAGATATTTACTGGATTTATCCAATTATAACAGGAGACGGAAAGACAACACTGCAATTAGTACAAAGAGCAGTGACAGTTTTTTGTTCAGCAAATCAAAAAAGTTAAATTTGTGAAAATGCTGATATATAAATTAAAATAAATGATGAAAAAATAAATGAATAGTTTTTTTGTTTTTTTAACTTTTAAATATGCATATTTTGCTCAGTAAAATACCGAAATCCAACACAAATTTAAGCAAAAATCAAAGTTTCCTTTGTTTTCATAAGCACAGATTGTGCTTCGGGTGTAAAGCTTTCCTGGTCTATAAGATATGAAAGATATGTTAAATCCAACTTAGTTTTCAAAGAGTTCAAACCGCCTAGATTCAAATCCTCTTTTCCTATCTTATAAGGGCGTTTATCGAGTGACTACTCCACAGCTTTGCTTGTATTTACTATCTTTAGCAGCATAGATTTCCCTCCTTCCTGCAGCCTTTTCTGTAGTCATTTTTTGGCTTTATGCTTCCCCTCCCCTCCTAAGGTCTACTGAGATTTACAGCTGACAAAATGGAATCTGCCGACCCCCCCCCCCTAGGCCGAAGTAACTGACCAATCCCTTAGTTCGCCTTATCGTGTTGTTAAAGTGAGGCTAACCGAGGATAATTTATCCAAGCAAATGCGATAAACGAAATGGGGGTACAATGTATGTCTACGAGTACAGAAAAATGAATTTGTTCTGTTTTTGTACTACAAAATTTGCGAAACGAGATCGACGAAAGACCGACGTGACTCTTATTTCCTCGGCGTCGACTCCCGGTAAATGTAACAGTCCGGGCACAGTTTGTATAAATAAATGAAAGTATCCGTGTTCCCAGGTTTGTATCTGTTTATTTATACAGTGAGATTAAAATGACTGTTGGTTTTCCTTCTAGGATGGCTAACACCCACTAGCTTTCCGGTCATGTTCGTTCGCCCGCTACGCTACGTTTGGCTTTATAGTATTCGTCAAATCCCCGCCCTCCCGTGGAATGTAAAATAACTATTACACAGAAAGAACAGTTGCCAATAATATCTACCTTGATTGTTTGAAAAAACTAGTGGGATGGGGTAACGATGCAACTACGTACATGTGCCCGGGTACGCATCCCTACGCACAGTCGATCCAGCTGGACCACGGCGGCGATCTAGCGTAGTGTAGTGCAAGCAGCGGTGGACACCAATACGGCGTACCAGTCCCCGGTACCAGTCACGGTGTGCCGTTCGCTCGGGCAATCACTGTAATGCTACTCCACATCACACATCAGTCACACATTCACTCGCAATGTAAATGAGTTCAATACAATTATATTTGATGGATTATAACTAGATTCTTCCTTGGCTTGCCATATGAGATTGTGGAAACAATTTCCAGAAAGACATTTTAAATTATTCAGATTCACGGGCCAGTGACTGTGAAACTATTCCGTTCACTGTAGATTTTTCTCCAAATTTTTCCGCTTTTTAGAGGCAGCAAATCCACTGGTAATGACAACGCTACAAAATAATAACAATAATGAACGACCCGCCAACCCATAATGGGCGAAAGCTCACTTTGTACGACATATATGTACGAGGCGTTAGCCGAGTACATATATGGAGCACAAAGTATGCTTGAGTCCATTATGGGTTGTCGGGTCGTTCATTATTGTTTAAATATATGTGTTTATTTATTTTTTTCTGCTGGTGCTGTGCTTTTTAAAGCAGTGCACATTGTTTTATATGTATGCCGTACATTTCAATCTGTGCTCCGTGATGAATTGCCAAATAGCATGGATTAGTTATGCATGTTATGAGCACACGACACTATGTAATATACATAATTCATATATGTACACGGATATTGTCTGCCGACTGATATTAACATTTAAAAATAAAAACACGGAACAAAAACAAAGGATGGAAGAAGAAAACTATACCATCTGCATTCAACATACATTCGTTATTTCATTTCAAGATTCAACTCGGGATTCCGCAAGATGGTTTCGGATATCATCCCCGGTCTTTGCCATTGGACGAGACTACTATAGCAGAACCATTAAAACACGCTGGCTATTCAACCCATATAGTGGGTAAATGGCATTGTGGGTATTACGCAGATAATTGCTTGCCTCATAACAGAGGATTTGACACATTTTTCGGTGAGCATTTCAGGATTGATTTAAATTTATCGTATAGTAGCTTTTGGAAACATAATTCTTACATGACATTCCAATGTATTTTTACTCTCACTGTGCCTGTCTCCTGTATTTAAATTCTCGACTAGTTTTGGCTTGTGCTTTAATTTGTGTGTTAGTTGTTATTTTTTTGTTTTTTTCTTTTTGAACTATGAATGCCAATACCGTTTCAAAACCTTGAAGTTATTTACCCTCGACATACCATGGATGAGGAGGTTAAATCATTGAACTTCTGTGATCATATTGATATTGATCCACTCAATTGGTCTAATCAACCTTAATTAATCGGTCACAACAACGGCTTAAATGACCGAGAGTATACAAACTACTGTAAAACATGTTGAAAAAGCGGCACGCAATTTTAGCGAATTGTTGTAAAATGACGTAATAGCGAAATGTTGATTTAGCAAATCTCTCTTGTCATTGTTGATTTCTTTGTTTGGCGGCCATTTTGAATTGATAATAAAGTCATTAGCGACATCTTGAATTAGCGAATAAGTTCCCTCGCTAAATTCGCGAAAAAGACATGCTCGCGAAAAAGACATGTTTTACAGTATAATCTAATCAATGAATATAACACTTATTACAATTTTGTATTATTTTTGTTTAATTGTGCATTTATATTAATAGGTTTCGTTGGAGCAGGTATAGACCACTATACGCACAGCGATCATTTTAATCATATGCACAATCTCAGAAAAAATGATGATTGCATAGCTAAGAAGTATATTGGTAAATATTCCACAACAATCTTTGCAAATGAAGGAAAGGATATAATTAATGCACATGATCAAAACAAAGTAAGTTTGTATTATAATAAAATAAAGATAGTCTATATGGCCACATTGATGTCATCTATCTGTTATCAGCCTTGCTCAATTGTTTTTAAATGGGCATGATTGTATGATTTTTTCAGTGACGAGGTTTCCAGTGGCGAACAAAATAGGTATCAGCAAAATGTGGCCCTCAAAATGCAAGAAATAGCCTGTAAAAGTTTTAAAGCCGAGCATGCCCCCGGACGCGCTCGTGAGATAGCACCTTCGGCGCAGGGTTGGTTAGCAGAGCCCCCCCCCCCCCAATTCAAAATGCCGTGCCGCCGCTTCTGTGTTCTTTACCAATTTCGCTGCTCTCACAATCATGGTCGTCATGACTGACCCCCCCCCCCCAGCGATATATACTGGTTGTGAGAAAATTTATATTCTGACACATGTTCATCTCTTCCTATCATAGCCACTGTTTCTTTACCTGTCATTTTCTGCGGTACACGCACCTCTCGAGGTTCCGTCCTCGTATTTGAAACAATACGAGTCAACTATTCATGACGAGGACAGACGAACATATGCAGCGATGACATCATGTGTAGACGAGGCTATCGCGAATATCACTGAGGCACTTGAAGAGAAGAACATGTTGAAAAACAGTATAATCGTTTTCACTTCCGGTAATAAATATTAAAATAATCGTATATACATAATGATTGTGTGTGATACAACCCTCTTATCATAGTTATTCCTTCCGTTACACGACGAATCTGTTTATGTTGATAGACAATTGGTAGAATCAGCTGAGCAAATTTACGGAAGGTCGGAAATCATTGTTTCTCATCAAATTTGACATTCAGTTTCATTATCCAGCTAAACGTTCGTATACATTTTCAAGTGAGGTTCAAAATGTTTGTTCCTAATTTAGTGTTTAATCATACAACATTGCAGACAATGGCGGGGCTTTGGTGAATTCGGCTGGCAACAACTGGCCTCTGAGAGGAGGAAAGCATACGAGTTGGGAAGGAGGTGTGAGAGCTGTTGGATTCGTTTATGGTGATTTGCTTCCTCGTCACTCACGGGGTACCGAGAATACGGGTCTGATGCATATCACAGACTGGTTCCCAACTTTAATAACATTGGCTGGTGGCAATCCACATGTCGGAAAGAAGCTATACGGAGTTGATCAGTGGAATATGATAACGTATGTGCCACATTTACGTATCAAACCTGTATCTTTCTTTTCATATGTGTAAATGTGTGAATAGTGTTTCCCGCTGATGTTGTTGCTGTTGTTGTTGTTGTGCCAGTATTCAATGTGGGTAGTATATTTTATCACAAAATTTAACTAAGGCATTGGAAAACTATAGTGTAATAATGGGAGTAGTCATACAATACGAAATGCCTCTTTGATATCTTACAGAGGAGAAGACAAATCTGGGCGCGACGATGTGTTGATTACGCTTGAGGAAGATAATAAAGCAGGTGCACCCTATAGAACTGGTATATATAAGAATAATGCTTTTGACATAACAACACATGCAGCGATAAAAATGGGAAAATGGAAGTTATTGACTGGACCAATTGGAGGTGAGCGTTTGTCAATATTATCCGTCTCCGATATTTTGAGTGCGAAATATTTATATGCAGATAAACATTCGCAAATAAAACAAGCAGCCTGTCGGCTGAGATAGCTCCACTGTTAGCAATGCACATTTCAATTAAAGAACTAAAGATATCATGAGAAAATGAACAATATATATAGTATCAAAGCAATCGAATTTCCATCAAGAATTCCAAAATATAACTTTTTAACAAAAACTACAAACATATTCACCAAAATTAGACAATTGAAGATATCATCACAAAATGAACAAATGTGAGAGAGGTTTACCTCAGGTACCTATGTGTATAGTATCAAAGCAATTAGACTTGAGGTTTTAAATATCAATATTTCAAATATTGAAGATATCATCACAAATTATTTATTTATTTATTTATTTATTTATTTATTTATTTATTTATTTATTTATTTATTTATTTATTTATTTATTTATATTTTTGCTTTTTGTGTATGTCAGGACCAAGTGATTGGGTTAAACCCCAAGAGATAAACTCTGACCATAGAATAGTAGAGGATCGTGATTTCGACGCAACACGTATGGTGCGACTATATAACATAGAAGACGATCAAACTGAAACAACTGATTTATCAGAGATTAATCAGCATATTGTGATTGAAATGCTTGCAAAGCTTCATAACTTTTCGAAGCAGTCCGTTCCTGCCCAGTCAAGAATATATCCACGTGCTGATTTTGATGGGATGGGAGAATGCATAAGTCCATGGGTATAACGAATGGCACAATACATATCATTCATGTAATATAGCAGTATTAGAAAAACAAATAAAACAATATGTTCAATAACAAACCTATGTTCTTACATTCATTTTTTTAATTATATCGTGTGTCCAACATGCGATAAGTATGTTAGTTCGAAGCATATGCTTGATTGTATTGTTTTTTGACAGCAATATATATATATATATATATATATATATATATATATATATATATCACATGAACCAACATGATGTGAGCTTAATTTTTAAAATCATGCAAATTTACAGATGTCAACTCCAAAAATCTGGTTTAGTTATAGAACGCCTATGAATACACGTTTTACATCCGTCATACCTGAAAACAAACTACTGCACGATAAATTATTCACTTACTTGTCGGCCTTCTTTCACTCTATAAAATGATGGGAAAAAATTAACAGTTTTGATTGCTTATTTGGTTTGTTTAAAGAATACATAGATCTTATCTAGTTCAACACTTTTCTTGAAACTCCACAATAAAAAGCCTACCGCAGATCAACAACGCAAGCATCAAAATGAGATTTTTCTGCATTGTAGACATATTTATTCGTTAATGATTTTAATATTTGTGGTATGATGTTGTTGTTTTTTAAATTGAATTTGTCATGTAATTTTTATGACAAATCTAAAAATAGTTGTATTTTGTTTAATATTCAGAAGTTTTGATATACATTTTGGACATGCAATACCTCTATGAGCTGGTGTTCAATTCAGATGGAAAAACATAATTTGATAGATCTGGTTGAAATGTTTCCTCAAACAGGTTATTAGTGAAGAGTTTGAGAACTTAAGTATGTCATTGATGATAGCATCACGATCTGGTGATTCCACAGTTTTGATGCAACGGAATGTCAAAGCTTCCATTAGGTGTGTATTTTGCTATTTCGGTAATTTTATTATTTCTATCTCTATGCAGTTTTCAATGTAGTATATTCTAGAAAAATAGAAATAAAATATGTGCCACTAAAAAACATATCAGGGTGTTTTTCTATTATTGCTATGTTACATGTCTGAATTGGATACTTATATGGTAAGCGTAACATTTCCACGTGTTAATGCATAATAATACAGTAAAATCATGCAAAAAGCATAAAATAGAGCGAAATATTTTCTTTCTGTAATATTCTTGTATAATCAGTAATTATGGAAATTATCATTGGTCTGCATATGAAATTTTCGTCATGACATAAATATAGTTCTCAATTTTATTGTAAAAATCAGTTGTTTTGTTTCCGAACGAAGCAATAAATTTCACAATGTCAAAAACAAAAAGTCTGCATTGTAGTGTTCTCCTCAGTGCTTTAGGAATTCTAGCATGTTAAAGATTTTTGGACAACTGTTCGATTTAAAAAAAAAAGTCTTACTGTATTCAGAACCAACTTGAATAAAAAATGTCTCATTTCACATAAAACCTAGAAACTGAGTTAAAGTTAAACGCTGAAAACACGTATACATCTCATAAATACGTATTATACTAGTGTAACAATAAGATGGACGAACACTGTCATATGTCATCATCGACATATAATCCACATGCATGCTCATTGAATAGATGTATTATACTATTTGAATAAGCTGTGCATGGTTGGATACTCCTCGACGTCGATGAAGCAATGCCTCTATGCTTCACATTTTAGTTGCGTATTAACAATAAAAGGAGGCTTGACACGTTGTATCTTTCGATGAAATCACTACATGTATTTTCACAGCAAGACTCTTAGCTCTGTTTTGTAAATACGTTCACGTTATTTAAACAAGGCCAGGCTCAATTGCAATTTCGTTGTGTTTTGACATACATATGATCGCGTAATTTCAGAATTATTGCTTCTGTATAGGTTTCACGTACCTTGGTATTAGTAAAATTATTATGATTTTATTCATACTGAATGCTGAAATCACTTTTAAATATTTAACAAATACATTATATGTAAAACATATCGTATTTCAATATCATGTATAATATTCGAAGTTGCGTGATTGTGAATTGAATTGAATTGAATTGAATTGGATAGTTTAGATTTGTATTGTAATGCCTCAACATGTTTCATGGTGTGTATCTCATCTTTGATCAGTATACAAATGCTGTATTCAGCACACAGAGTGCAAGAAACACCTCACGTTTGAATACACTTCTTTCTCGACGAGAATTAAAGGCAGGTTATATTCTGCATTAGATTATTTGAATAAGAGTACGCATGGCCAACTGGATTGTTATTTATTGAAATAAGGAATAACAGTGTACAAATAGATTTTAAAATAAGTGATAGCTGGATTCTCGTGAACAAGTATATTACATAATTTTGTAAGATTCAGTGTTAGACGGAATGCAAAATAGATGTATATGATTTTGATTTTAGTCATATAAAACATAATATGAGCACGTAGTTATATAAGAACGACAAGAGAACAAGAAAAGTCCATAGCACAATACTTATTTGTTCATCGTGTATTCTCTCTGGCATTTTAGGACCGTCTTTACTAGACTCGTCACATCCGATAATGTACAACACACACACACACTTACATAACGTAAGGTTCATGCCAGGTGCGGCCACGTATGCGCAGTCGGTCCGGCGAACCATGACTGACAAAAACATCGACAAAATAGTAACCCCCGTTGCTGGCACGCCGACCGCCCAGGAAAAACCAGGAATAAAACGAACCCCTTTGGGGACCAAAAATACCTGGAAACCTGTACCCGTCGCACTGTCGAACGTGCCCAGGGGAAGGTGGCGGGTGTCGCCCTGTATTATACAACAAACTTACAAAACAACCAGTTGAAAACTGCACTGTAGCGAGACTGGCCTAGATTGACATTCAACCTTCTGTCCTCCACTTAAATACCCCTTGTCAATATTAATTAACACTTAAAGCGAGGGAGTCATCACCTGCGCATGTGTCAGATGGCCATAGCGTGTCATTGTTTACAAACAAGCGTCTACCCATGGGCCTTTACGTTTTTAGCATGTGTTATCATCGCTTGGGACTCGCGTGCTCACGTGACGACCCTCCCGATTTAATGCTTCACTGACTTTGTTACTAAATTACCGATTCTTTGTTGCAAATATTATTACATAATGGTCTGGCGCTTTCCACTACATAAATATTCAATCGCTGTTAATGTAAAAGTAGTCATTATAAGCGAAGTGTGGATGCGCAAGTACTAAACTACGTATTGTCTTTGTCGTCTGCTACAATGAGATTACAGCAAATAAAAGATATACGAAATAGAGATGGATAAAGAACCACACATCGTTACAATATCATTCACTTTGCTTTGTTGGAACGAGTGTATTTATGCAGTTAATACAAATTACAGTTTTATTTATTTATTTATTTATTTATTTATTTATTTATTTATTTATTTATTTATTTATTTATTTATTTATTTATTTATTTATTTATTTATTTATTTATTTATTTATTTATTTATTTATTTATTTATTTATTTATTTATTTATTTATTTATTTATTTATTTATTTATTTATTTATTTATTTATTTATTTATTTATTTATTTATTTATTTATTTATTTATTTATTTATTTATTTATTTATTTATTTATTTATTTATTTATTTATTTATTTATTTATTTATTTATTTATTTATTTATTTATTTATTTATTTATTTATTTATTTATTTATTTATTTATTTATTTATTTATTTATTTATTTATTTATTTATTTATTTATTTATTTATTTATTTATTTATTTATTTATTTATTTATTTATTTATTTATTTATTGAAGGGATGCCAATATACATTAAAGGTCTTAAAGGTGCTTAATGAGGCTGATTTTTAAATGAGTTGGCAAGTTGTTCCATAACATTACTCGTCTGTACTGAAACGTGCTTTGACCCATAACATAAATAACTTTCATTTAGAAATGCATAGATTATCGTTCGTTAAGAAAGAAGCATTTACTATACTTGTGAGATCGGTCTCATCATCTCACTTAAAATACATAAAAATACCTAGAAAGTATGAAATTCTGTAGTCAGCTACAAAGTCAAACGACGATTCGCTAAAGTTGCCTTAAGAAATCACCGAACTGCTCTTTTTTGAAGCTTATAAACCCAGCATTATTGTGATTGACTTGTATTGCCCTATACTATATAGAAATATTCCAATAAAGACTGAAAAAAAAACAAGTGTTCTCCTGGCGGAAATAGGTAAAACGCTTTATTTGTTATCCCTCCGACAGACTACCTGCTTGACTGACTGACTGTGACTGTTTTACTTATTTCACCATTAAAATTAGCTAGAGAATCTTCGCCAACCTAGTTTAACCTTTGACGGGATCCAACCAGCATGGAGTTTGATTTAGATCATCATCATTAAAAAACTTCGCTACTACACTGACACTTCGTCCACATGATAACAGAGTTTGGTCGTCAGAAGACATATCATTCAAACTGCTCCGAAGAAATAATGGAAGGTTATTTATGAATAAAGAAATAATACTGGTACTAAAATTGAACCCAGTGGTACACTATGTCGACTATTCACCCATAAGCAACGCATTTTTTTTCTGTGGCTGATAAATAACTAAACCATTTTAGGGAAACTGGAAAATTCTTATTCAATAACAAGTGTCAATCTATCATATCAAACGCCTTGCTTAATTCAAGATAAAGTAAACAACTCAATAAGTCATCATCCATATTGCTAAGTAATGCATCACATAGCTTAATCATAGCTGTGGGATTTCCGAATGGGATTTCCGAAAACCTGACTGCGATATAGAAATTAAATCATAACAATTCAAATAATGGTATAAGTGATCATGCGCGTGTTTTGATGATCATTAAATGTAACGAAATAGGATCCACTCTTGTGTAATGAAATCATTTTGCATGCTTGAACATGTCCGGGAAATACCTGATCGAATACTGAGGTTGAATTAAATGAATAAATGAGAAATACACATTTGAAAATAGCAGAAATACACTAAATCTAGATGACGTATTGTCAAGGCCAGCTCACAGTGAGAACAGTTGGCTCTTCATGTAAAGACATGTGACTGGCGGTATAACAAATGGTCAAGTAATGGACAATTTGGAAATTGCAAATTCGTAAAATATGAATTCCCCACAACATATGCGAATGTGTATTAAAATTATTAAAGCTATGGCTAACTGAAACATGAACGATCAATTCGTTTTTTATATATGCATCAGCATTGTTTGATCTATTGACTTCAATAAGATGAACATTTTTCTCACCGGTCTAGATTACAATAACTACCAGATTACATGTGGCTCTATATTGGTTTGGATCAGTAATATCTCCCAAAATACGCGCAAACCTTCGAAAATTGTCTCTTTCTCTAATTATGAGTGATACAATATTCAGGCTACCGGATGTCTTATTTTGTCCACACGTCTACAAACAAAAGGTGCATGCGAAAAACAAAAGAATGCCACGTCTCAAATGCCAAATGGACGCAGGCCGCGTAACACCATTTATAATTTGAGAATAATTAAGGTTGTATGCGCGGAAATGTACTGCGCATACGTTCTGCGCATTTGAAGCAGACTTTCAAGATGGCTGCCACAACAAACAAGTACGCTTCGCGATCGCCGAATGCACGCAAATTTAAAGGATTTTTGACCGAGAAAGAGAAGAGAAGAAGATTGGAAGTTATCCAGGCGAACCGCCAATATAAGAAAGTTTCTGAAGTAGTTTTAGAATCAAATTCAGGTACGTACGTACGGTGTCAGTATACGACGTAAACTTTGGTTGAATCGTCTGCAACTGTATCCACAACTCGAATCAATATATTTTCGCATTTTATTTGTTTTTATGAACATCAGATTATGCTTATTTTGGGGGAAACAGTGTTTATTTTTTCCTAATTCCTGTTTCACTAAATACAGAAATTGTGATAAAAAATACATTTGACAACGAAGTTTGTCTGTCGCGTCGTCTGCAGCTTTCATTATTTATGACGAGGTGCCTTCAACGCGAACTGGTAATTTTAACTATACGCACAAAACCCTCAATTTGAGGGCATGATTGTCCTCACACTTCCATATAACCAAGGGGATACAATTTTAACTATGAATAAACAGCATGTTCAAATATTTTCTATATTTTGCTGTTTTGAAATCCATATTTATTTTCCTAGTGTTATAAATTTAGAGCATTGAAATTTCATCTGTTTACTCTTCAGAAAAACATTAACATGTAACATGATGAACTTGCGGCTGTGTTGAGGAAATTAAAATTAAAATACTTGCATATTATAGTAGATACTTGAATTTTATTTTTTCTATTTGTTATTGTGTCAAATATTTTTTGTTCTAAATACATTGTAATATATATTTTTGGACATTTTCTCCCAATAAATGTTTTTTTCTGAAAATAAGCCATGACCTAAAAATTATTGTTATTTTTCACATTATCTGAATGTGAGAGAGTTTCTGTTTTGCCTATGGCTCCTTTGGAAATGATGATTTTGGAATAATGGTTTCTTTTTATTTCTGTAAATATTCATACATTTCTTATGAATAGCACAGATAGTATGTTAACACCTTACTGCTGTCAATATCTGTTAGCCAGTATAGTAGTGCAAATTGCATGAAATTTATTTACATGATGACTGTAATGATAATCTGATTTATCTTTACAGAAGTTACTTCAGAAAGTGCTATAAATTGGAATGTTGGATGCAGAATAGTACAGCTGTCTGTTCTAGCTGAGGGATTAAAAGCCTGTGCTGTGTGTTGTGAACACCTTGTTCTGGTGGATTGCCAGGAGGAGAGACGATATGGTCTTGGTAGTGTACT
This sequence comes from Saccoglossus kowalevskii, assembly GCF_978046115.1. NCBI lineage: Eukaryota > Metazoa > Hemichordata > Enteropneusta > Harrimaniidae > Saccoglossus > Saccoglossus kowalevskii. The sequence continues at coordinate 22,361,440 of NC_140654.1, forward strand.
GTATATACCTTGCCAGAGATATGGTGCTGTAAACCATGTGTATACAGGTTCGACACATAGGAATGCTAAATCAAACCAAGGATTACCTATATTTGATGTAAATACCAAATTAGCCACCGGTTAGATTTACAGGCAAACTAAGGATTCATCTCAATTATTAACCTCTTATGGTCATATATTGGTGATCATACTTTTAGTAATGTAGGGCAGCAAAAACTAATCTTATAAAATGTTAATCTAAGTTTTTTTCTTATTTCATAACATAGGAATGGTACAGACTCATGTGAATAACTTCCTTGCCTCACTGAATATACCGGGTATACACCACAAGACATTAAAGAAAAGAGAAAGAGAAGCAGGTGTTGGTATTGAGAATGTTGCAAAACGACTGTGTGTTAAAGCTCTAACTGAAGAACAAAAACTTAGTTCACATGAAAATCAAGTTGATATTTCCTTTGATGGTGCATGGCAGCGCCGTGGCTCTGGCAAAGAATATAACAGTCTGTCAGGTCATGGTGCTGCTATAGGTGAAGCAACTGGTAAAATTATGGGATATGCTGTGCGTTCAAAGGGATGCAACATTTGTGAAAATGGGGATATGAACACAAGAAAACATGACTGTCGTAAAAACTGGACAGGGAGTTCCAAAGCTATGGAAGGAGATATTGCTGTTGAAGTGGTAAAAACTATTAACCAAACTAGTGCTAAAACAGTATATTTAACTATACATGAGGATACAACAACCATTCATAAACTAAGAACAGAAATTAACCAAGATATTGAAAAGAGACCAGATATGAACCACACCAAAAAAGGTCTAGGAAATATGAACTTTCAAAAACTCACAAAATATTAACACCACGTGTTATCAAGTATTTTCAAACATGTTTTTCCTATGCTGTTACTCAGAACTAAGGTAGACCAGCTTTAATCAATAACAAACTTGCCATTGTTCCCCATGCATTTGGATCTCATGAATCATGAGATCGTAAATGGTGTGGTTACCAACGTCAGCCAGATACTTACTGCCACAAACGTCTTCCATATGGTAAAGATCTTTCTGGGGTAGAATTGCGTAAAGATTTAAAATCTATTTTTTGAAATTTATGCTGCATGTGCAAATAAACTTTCTCTTATGAGTTCAACACAAGCCAATGAAAGCTTTCATAACACTGTTGCTTCTAAAGCACCAAAAAACAGACATTACAGTAAATCAGAAAGTTTAAATATCCGCATTGCAGCAGCAGTTTCACAGAAAAATAGTGGATACACATATGTTTGTAGTGTTAACAAAGAAAATGGACTATCTCCTGGAATTGTTTCACAGGTGAGGGGAATAAAACTAGACAATAAAGCAAGAACAAGAAATATGCAGACAGAAAACAAAAAATACAAACTTAGACGTATACAATTAAAAGAGGAGCGAAACAAAAAATGTAATGCTACTGAGTTAAGAGAAGGTGACACATACAACACAAACATTGCAATTAGAAATGACATTGATATTACATGTATTCCTGAACCAGTTAATGTTCCTGTAAGTTTTCCAGTAAACATACTTCAAGATTCTCCTGTTGTTGTATTTGATCTTGAAACAACATCATTTGGTATTGATTCCTCAATTTGTCAGATTGCTGCATCTTATGATGGTAAAATATTTGATGAGTATGTTGACCCCTGTCAGCCAATACATCCAGCAGCATCCAAAGTAACTGGGTTGACATATACATGTGGTAAACTGTTTCATAACTTTAATTTAGTACCAACATTATCACAGAAAGATGCTCTTGGGAGTTTTATAGAATGGATTCCATTAAATTCTGTGTTAGTTGCACATAACTTTAAGAATTTTGATGCTAGGATTCTGGTTAGTTCTGTGCAAAGATATGGTCTTTTAGACAAACTAAAACATAAACATTGCTGCTTTTCTGATACGCTCTCTGTATTTCGTGAAATTTTACAACCTCGATCATCTTACTCTGAAGAAAACCTGGTTAATGATTATATACACACTGAATACAGTGCTCACAATGCAAAACATGATGTACATATGCTTCAACAATTGATTGTTAAATGTAATGTTGACATCAGCCATATTAGTAAACATAGCTTCTCTGTTGATTTTATTATAGAAGCCCTTGAATTTCTATTGTGTAAAAAGAAAAATCTGTCTTCTCTTAGTCAACTAATAAGTAAGAAGGTAATTAAAAGTGTATGGCTGAGAAAATAGCTGCTTCTGGTCTGGCTTTTTGTCACTTGAACTTGGCTTATAGCAGAGGAGGGATAGATGGATTGGTGAAGTTGCTTAGTGAAGATTATTTTGGTCATCCACGGGTAACCAAACATAAAAAACATTCTTGTCACTATCGCAGTTTTTTGAAAAGAAGTAACTATATTTAAAACAATGATTAATGACTCTTGTGATATTTTTTTAGTTCACTAATCCATCCATCCATGACATCTTTGAGAACACTAAACTGATATTTGGTATGTAAATGTCTCATAGGGTGAAAATGGGATTATTCATGCAATGTTGGCATATTTTCAGAAAAGAAAACACTTTTTTTGTCCATTGAAGGTTATTGTATATGTTATGAAGGTTATATATGTATTTATATCCAGATTTAAAAATAAATAAATACATACAATTGTATTTAATAAAATGATAAAGCAAGTGTTATATGATTTTAAAATAGATGAAATATTTAAATATATTAGTATTTATGGACCACTTTTATTTATTTATCGATATATGAATATTAAAAAAAAACAGAACACAAAATAAATATTACTTACAACTAAACAATACTGATCCTTTTGTCACTTCATGTATGTAACACTAGTCATACTCTGTCTTGTATGTATGTTACAGCACCCCCCCCCTCCCCACCTGTGCACTAACTGAGATTACAATGCTTTCATCAGTATCCCTCAGAAGAAAATAATACTTCAGTGCATTAGTGGCTTGACTTTGAATTCTTATATTTCCAATGAAAGGTAAGAATATTCTCCCAAGCACCCAGCCAATATATATAAACTGTACTTCATATATAAAACAATATAATCTACTGATGTTGGATGTACATGACCATATTTGATGTACACCGATATGTATATTGACAAAGGCAAAGGTCAAAGGTCACGTAAATGATCCAACATGGCCACTAAGAATATTGAAACTGACAATTAAACTATTTTTTTCTCAAAAAGTAGTGCATTAGCATACCATTATCAATGTATAATATGGAATAACTTCATAAGTACTCAACATGTACACAATTTCAAGAGATTTCCATGGATGATTTTTTTTTTGTAGGACAGTTTCTATGATTTTTTTTTCTAAAATACAAAACCAAATGAAGGAAACTCTGTTTTCTTTAAATAGGTAATTTCTTAAATTCATTAGAATTGAATTTAAATATGAACTCATATTATGCCGGAAATAGACAATAGAATCTGGTCAAGTAGAGATTTCCTGTCTATCCCATTGCAGTGACTATAATTACATGCAAAATTATTCAAGACAACGGATGATGTCATAGACTTTTAAGGTCTATTGTTTAGCCTAATTGAGAGTATATTGTTATGTTAAGTAGTTCACAGCTTGGGGTTGGAAACAATAGTAAGTGAGGTAATCTATTGTTTCCTTTGTTCTGTGTCCACTTGTATTTGTCAGCTGATCATATGAAGCCATGTAATAAATGGTTGTGGTTACCAGAGAACGAGATACCCTTAGGTACACTCTTAAGATGGCATTGAAGACAGCCACCCGTTATATACTTAAGGATGCGGTAGAGTTATTTTCGTGAATTTTGCTTTTTTTGTTATTACTTTTGTAAAGTTATTGGGCTCATAATTTTATCAAAATTAAAATTGAAACACATCTAGAATACCCTTTTTTTTAAAAAAAAATAAGAAAAACTACTTTTATAACGGGATACTGTACAATTTGTTTTTGAGATAAAAGTCTGGACGCAAACAATAACATTGACTTATTCGCGTAATTTGCATAATCCCTTCACGACAGAAACAGTGCACACTGAAGACGACGCGGTCATATCAACTCCGGCTCCTGATTATTGATCAATCACAAAAAAGAGGCCCCAAAGAAAAACTAAAAACGCAGTTCAGAGGAAGCGAAACTTTACCTATAACAGAAATGCATTGCCGACAGTACAATGGGGTTCACACTTTGAGTATTCAAACCAAGAGGGTAAAATTTCGTCAGCAAACATGATCAATTTCCATCTTCCAAAAAGTCGGGCAGACAAGTTATGCAGGGCCGCCGTGTACTGTAACAACTTCGCTTCTTTTTGGAGGACGAATACGGACCCAAAACTTTATAGTTTTGGATTTTATTACTGCAAGGCTACTAAGTGACTCCATGTTATGTGTTTTGTTGTAAAGATCAGTCCATCTGATGCTTTAAATATCCAAAATTAGCGCAGCGCAACGTGACAAATGTTTTGTTTTTTGGCGTTTCCAGGCAGAAGAAATCTGACGCCATGGAGGTCATTCAAGTGAGTTGTGCGTCGTCAGAAATTGACCTACTTTCATGAAATTCACACACATTGATAACGTATTGGCGCAGAATAAAACCCTTGAAGCATTTTTTGAGAACTTCTCGCAATAAAAAATAAAAGGCTTTTAAATTCCTTGTCTATGGGTGAAATAACAGGAAAAATGTAAATTGGTGTCATTGTAAACAAATATGCAATCTATGTTCTAACACTCTCCAGGCATTGACGGGGCTGATGCTGTCTTGATTTTTCAGCTTTCTTTTTTTACAGAACCCCTACGGTTTTCATACAAAACTAATTTTTATTCAAAATAACACCTATATGTTTACTTAGTAATCACGTGACTAATTCGTGGTACATGTCACAGATCATTTTTTCAAAAAGCCAGGAACAAGGGCTTCAAGAAAATATATAATTTGCTACGCATCAAAACACTTCTCCTCATGAAAACAGTTTTTACTTTTTAGAGCATGATAACTCTACCGCATCCTTAATACAAAAATATGTGGACAGACTAATCTTGTAAATATCATTGTGGCAGTCAACGGCGATTGGTATGCAAATTACGTTTGTCTGACGCATTACAAAACAAAAGTCTAGACTGTCGTAGAATAATACACAACTCGCGGACAGACAGTGTGATGAAACCCCTTTTTTACAAAGAGGAAAAACGGCCGATACAATATATTGATCTTGTGGTCTGACCTTCAGCATCAAAAGCAGTATGGCGATAGTGCTTCGCGTTCGAAAAGTGGGATAATTTTTAACATGGAATAACGGACATAAACTAAATCTTGATTCAGGTTACTTCCTGTTGTTAATTGGATTAAAACAGTTATATTTGCTAACAACTGGATCGTACATCTGTGTAAAAAATGCTTAGCTCTAATTTGGGCAGCGAATACTGCGTCTACAACTGCGTTGGCTGCGTCGCCCTGTTCATTGAACCAGAGAGTATCCAGAACGAAGCGAACAAACTTGAACAGTCACCTGCGTTACTGCATTTACCTATTTTTAAAAATAGAGTTTGGCACACAATTACATATCGTCCATTGGTAATACACTGGGCCAGTGTAGGATATATCATCAAGTTTTACGGCAAGTTGGGCATTTAATGGTGGAGTGTTGATGGAAACATCTATAACATATCGAAAGCTTGGAACGTCACCTGTCTATTACGAAGCACACAAAAGTGAAAAAATGAAAAATATAAACTCAAAATTAAATTTTGTTTTAATAGATGTTTATGCAATGCATTCTCTATGGCACATCCTGTGATGTTTATTTGACTGGGGAACACTGGCCAGGGCGGAAGTCGGCCATCTTGTCCACTCATTTCTGGCAATGATAAGATGAAACCAATTTCAGTAAAAATGTGGATTAAGACTGAGTATAAATGACAACTTAAGTTATTTAAGAAAGCTTCTTAAAAATGCTGACTCAGCATAATTGTGAGTTGTGTATCTTAAAAATTAGTACATTAACCCCATGTTTTTTTCTTTTCTTTGAGTTTAGAGTAACATGTCCTGTACACCTGTAGTATTTTAAACGATTTTCCATGGGTTTTTTATTTTGTAGCATACATCCTTAAATCAACTACGAAATTAAACTCGTAGTTATTACAGTTAAATCGTGGAAGGTGGGACAGGAGAGAGAATATTATTGTTTTCTCGGGTTCCATGATCGCATTCAATTATTTTTTACTTGCTACTTTACATTTACAAAATGCGATTGCGTGATTAATTAGCGTTAAGCTTGGAAGCAGTCAGAGTTTTACGGAGATAAATAAACACCAAAATCACACAAAACTACCAAATCACATATCTTTATAAAATAATATTCTATCTTAATAATAATATCCTGACCGGATACCTAATAGTTACAGTATTTCTGCTTATGACCCGTTTTCCCACAACTCCAGCATAGGAGACGTGTCACCTGACCTGACCTGATATACGCGAACTGTAAGGCCTCCACAACGCAACATCTTAAATCGCTACTGTTGTGCTGCTGTGTCTATTGGAATTACACTCGTGCAAAGTATTCCAACTCTGCCACAGCTGTGGCATGTAATACGCCGTCTTTTAGTATTTTAGTATTGTGGATTTGCAAATTCAAGTGACGAATTATCAACATAGTTACTCCTACGATGAGTGCTACCATGTCGGTGTGGAAACTGGATGGATCGCGTGATAAGACACATGGTGTTAAAATTTGCCACCAACCTGCCTGTACCCCTTGAATTCAAATCTTGTCACTGTACAAATTAGTGTTGATTAAGAACATTGTTACATAATATTATGTCTTTGTCAATAAAAGGTGTACTATTGTTTTTCGCCACAAGTCGAAGTGATCGGTTTTATGAATTCACCGCTACATGTAGATATTCTTTTCTTGGACACACAATTGAAATGAAAATCTTTGTTGCATTAATAGGTTTAACGATGTTGTGTTCAAGAATAAAATTCTTGAATTGGGATAGTCGTTTCCTGGCATGCGGCAGACGGTGATAGCGTATCATTGTTTACAAACAAGCGTGTACCCAAGAGCCTTTGCGTTTTTAGCGTGCTTGGTTATCGTCACTTGGGACTCAATTCCTGCGCGTGCGCAGATGACGACCCTCCCGCTTTAACATCATTAGTTCCACAATGAATGCTAACCGAGTCTCCATTTGCAATAACTTCTTACATTTGTCAATACACCTGGAAACATCTGGAGAAAAGCGACACTGACAATGCAATAACTTCGGTTTTGTGCAATCTACTTGAATCAATTTCTCGGAGAAGTGAATCTTCAATATCATAATAATTGAATTAAGCCGATCAGATGCAGATTCATTTGACGAAAATGTTGATGAAGAATGATTGTTTTCACAGTGCTTTTCAAAGACAACAGGTTGAACAATTTCCATATTACCGTCATTTTCTGCTTTCCAAATCTAGTATATCTTTGTTTTCCTGCACAAATATGTTTCTAAAAACTTCCAAATCTGTTAGTGCCGTATTGATTATAACTGGGGTATTGGTGGTGTATCATCTGCGCGGCGATCGACTGGTAGTTCTGATGCTGTTGATAATAATGGTGGCTGTCACTGGGTGCGGTACTTTCAGAAAGGAAACAAAATCTATGTTGAGTGCAAGATACACAGTGTATAATCAGCTTTACTCAAGTAAACAAACCTTGGATCACCATTTCCACAGGCAGTACACTTCATTATGCGATGATACCACTAGAATGCCTAAAAAAACGCAACAGATCGCACAGCACACAAAACACACATCTGTATTCGTTGATTACTAGTCTTCGTATGTATCCTCTTATTATTTAAAATGTATAAGCGATAGGAATGTTAAAAAAATACGACTGTATAGCGGTTCATCAATTTATTCATCTCCTATGTATTATTGATAATTATCCTCACCATTAATATAATGTATACTAATTGTCACGATTATAACAGAAATTTGTACAGCTAATTTCAAAACATGCAAAAAAGGTCATATTCAAAAATATGCAAAATATACAATTATGGCCGATATTTTAGAAAATATTTAAGCTTTTTCTATGAATAATTAGTCATAGGATGTAGGAAGTAATTTGTAGCATTTTTTAACACAAAAATTGTCATAACTTGTCATAGCTTGAATCTATACCTTGACCAGATCTAATTACTATACAATGACTTCTCTCGAATTTCAAAGTATAAATAGAAGGCATTTTCTAATATTTAACTCCAGATGGCCCTAATTATTATAAGATAGAAAAACATACTCAAGTCACACAATGGAAATGCAATGACACACATAGTTGTACAAAGTTAATCCAATGCAGCTATTTGAGAAGATTACTGCTCACAGTATAAACTGTGTTTGAAAATAAACATTGAACTAATTTTAATACCATACAGTGACTTTACACAAAGGTAAAACATTAACTAAAAACAGTAAAAGCAAAGAAACTAAAAACTATAATGAACTTAAGATGGCACTGATTCCAATAAGATGAATTGTATATGTAATCACACAACAATGGAAAATTCCAAAGGATTTCAAAACAACTATTACACCATGGATTTTCTCGTTAAATCCTGATACAGATTAGTAGGAATGAATTTCAAAACATTAAAATTACTTTTCTTTAACTAAAAAGCTTTCACAACAATTACGTTTTAACTGAAAAGATAATTACTCCATATCTCATTATTATGCATGAAATTGGTTATTTTTATACCTTTGTTTATAATATATATGATTTGAAACCGATCGAGTAAAAAATACTTGAGTTATTGCACCCGCAAGAGATAACCAATCTGTAGCCGTTGCATGTTTGTTTATATCATATATCAATTTGTAACTGATCATGTAAAAATTGGCAGCCATCTCTCATTAATTATGCTAGCAAAATGCACCAACATTGAACTTGGCCATCATTGCATGTTTGTTTATATCATATATTAATTTGTAATCGATCGCGTAAAAATTACTCGAGTTATCGCGCCCTCAAGCGAAAACCAATCAGTATATATCTCTCTTTGATTATGCAAGCGAAATGCACAAATATCAAACTTGGCCATCTTTGCATGTTTGTTCATAACATATATATATTTGAAACTGATCGTGTAAAAATTACTTGAGTTATCGCACCCACAAGTCACGCCAACAACAACGCAAAAATCGTCCCCTTACTGTACCTTCTCCTTCGTTTACACTGCACTACGGACTAAGCAAAAAATAAGTAGTGCGCTCTCCTAAGACGTCACACTACCGTAACACACACGATAAAGTAAAAATATGGTTGAGTGATATCATAAATTATGGTTTAGTGATAACACAATACAAGTACATTGTATCAGAGTACAAAAGCATCCATTAAAAGTCAATGAAACCACGGAATCAAATTACTTTGCTCCATATCTTGATGTCTTCCTTGAATTTGTATTTAAGGACAACTGATGGGATTGAGTAATTTATTTTTGCCTTGATTTGGGTTAGACGCAATTGCCATTGAATCAATAACACATTATATAGAACGTTTGATCAATGCGTTCTACAACAATGAAATGAGATGTTAAAAGATACAGACTCTAGGGGAGACATTGTTTTAGTAATGTAAATATAATTGAACCACACGTGCTTATTACTTTCTCATTTAAGCGAACCTGTCTAGAGAGCCCATAAACACACGACAATCGTTTCTATTCATTTAAGGTTACTATTATATTATAATGATGTGTTCCATATTCAACACGTATCTATTTTAACATTTAAACTGAAATAACTAAACTTACATTGACATAATTACCGACATTATGTAGTCTATAAAAAGAAATCACATAATAACTATGGCATTTTACAATGGAAACTGCCTGTAATCGTTATATCTGTCTAATTATTGATGAAACAGGTCCTGTATTTGGTTTGTTGACATGCGCCCACTACTGACAATTTGTGACAAGAGTAACATGATAGTTCTTTGTGAAACATGCACATACTTTGGATAAAAATAACGCTTGTATTGTAATCTACCAAACCATATATGCATTGTGTGTTCTATTCAAATAAATTTAAAATATTATTGGTAGACGTGTGTTCTATAGACTATCTGATTTGTAAATTTTTAAACATAATAATCTAATATTTGATAAATGAATTATCCACAATAAGGTGTGTATTATGCTTATATAAAAATAATTGTTTTGAAATACATGATAGTACCTGACACCCCTATGGTCAAATTGGTTTGGCTACATTGACGCAATGCAAAATGGCTACACTTTAGTCGTTGATTCTGTGCGATTTGCTAACAATATAGCATGTAGTTGCGTGTTGTTGAGTGCCTGATATAATATTGTTTTCATTAATTAATGAGGTGCTAAATGTTTGAGGTCAGGGGATAACATTTTCTCACGGCCTGCTTTGGTGTGCAAGAAAGTTCTTGTTCCACGCTATATTGTTTAATATCGCTTATAAACAGGTGGTAGCATATGGTCAACACCACACAATCACAAAAAAATTATTATAACATCGTATAATGCAAAGCATACTGTATATTTAAAAAGGTCTAACAGATTTCAAAACATTGGTCTCCCCTTCGAAACTGAAGTCCAGGTCATACTAATTAACCCTCAATCAGTCTGACAATAGTTCTTTAATTGGTGTCCTATTTACATAATAATCAGACAAAGTTGCTAAAATCATTTTCAAATAACTTTAATAAATCAGAATAAATTCGCATATTAAAACCCGGAAACAATGAAAGCACAATATTTTTCACACAATGGCACAGATCAGTACCCAAAAACTCTTAGTGGCTGTCCCGCCAAAAATATCAAAGTATGAGCCACAGTGTAGGCGATGTTTAAAAAAGTCAAAGGACTATTTTGATCCTACTTGATACATCAGCCAGCTGTCAATAGACTTTATTTGAATATCGAACAGACCAATTAATGGAGATGATTTTTGTAAATATCGTCATCTGTGTCAAAAACAAATATAAAGAAAATTATCCCAATTAATGAGTGCTAAAATCAAAATAATAGGAGCTCATGATTTAAAGAAAGGACTGATTGCTTTTTTTCTGTGAAATAATAGTCATAACTGAAATTAGTTACATTTTAACAAACATAAATTTGTGAAAATTATTTTATCTTCGGTAACACCGACGTCATTATCAATAGATTCATAACAACCAATCACATTTCCAATGCATGTGATATAGACATTCAGGAAATATTGAGTGTATTCATTCGACTGGGAAAGATGAATACAGTCGTTTACTTTCTGCTACTGCTCGTATCAGGTAATGTGTTGGGCCGAGAAAAGCCTCCTCATATTATTTTTATAGTTGTAGATGATCTCGGATGGAATGACGTGGGTTATAATAATCCCGTATTCAAGACACCTACCATCGACAGGCTTGCCGGTAGTGGAGTGAAACTTCTGAATTACTACGTGGCGAGCCATTGCCTTCCATCTAGAAATATGTTGATGACTGGAAGACATGCTGTGAGTTATAAATATTATTAAATTAACCGCACATATCTAGATGTAGAATATTTTTGTGATATTTTTCAGATAACAGTCGATATGCAATCACTATAAAGAACATTGATAATTGAGTAATATGCTTGTTTATATTTATTTTGGAAATGTAATTTGTTGATATATACTAATATTACGAAACTGACGTTGCGTTAACGGGGTTGTGTTCTATATATATGACGTACATTTCAATCTGCTCTTACAGATGAATGCGTATATTTGCATTTCCTACAACATAGTTTATGTATGCGTGTTACGAGCACACACTATATAATTATAATATATAATTATATATTTTGAGTTAGATATTCGTCTCTACCTCCGTCACAATAGACGGATAAGAATGACTTTACTATAAACTAAGTTTCCTTTGCTTTTAATAATTCATATGTTTATGTGGATTCTGTCTGCCAACTGATATTAACATCAATTCCATATTTAAAAAATAAAAACACAGAACAGAAAAAAACTCAGATATCAGTTATACCTACTATTTTCATTTAACATACATTCGTTATTTTACTTCAAGATTCAACTCGGGATTCAGCACGATGATTACGGATTTCATCCTCGGTCGTTGCCATTGAACGAGACTACTATAGCAGAACCATTAAAACACGTTGGCTATTCAACCCATATAGTTGGTAAATGGCATTGTGGGTTTTACTCAGATAATTGCTTGCCTCATAACAGAGGATTTGACACATTTTTCGGTGAGCATTTCTGGATTGATTTAACTCTATCTTCGTATATTAGTTGTTGAAAACATACGTACTTCTTACATAATGGCATTTTAATGTGTTTTCACTCCCACTGTGCCTGTCTCATATATTTACATTTTCCTCTAGTTTGGTCTTGTACTGTGTTTTGTGTGTCATTTGTTATTTGTTATGGGTTTTTTTTTCTTTTTGAACTATGAATGCCAATACCGTTTCAAAACTATGAAGTTGAACATCTTTTGAGTATGATGCTATTTACCCTTGACATACCATGGATGAGCAGGTTAAATAATAGTACTCCTGTGATTTATATTAATATTGAACCACTCAATTGGTCTAGTCAACCTTACGAAAAACTGTGGTGTTTAAGAATAATGCTGATGGCTAGGTTCTTGTAAATGTCACTATGTTATTGTAAATGAAACGAGGTTGTGATTAGCGATTTATATCTATATCATCATATTCATTATATGTATAATGGAATATGAGCGAAACGTGACTTTGGGCAAACAATTAAATACAACAATTTCGATAGATTACGTGATTGTACATACATTTTATTGTTGGTATAGTGTGTGTAAATAAGCTGTAGTCGTTTATGTTGATCGAATTTAATATTGTCATCGGGTAATGCGCTGCCGTAGTCGAGCTCATAAACAATACAATTCAAAATCGCACGAACAAGAAGAGCACGAAGCTAGAATGCGATTTCAAAAAATTTTACCAAAAGTCTGCGTTATATTTTACATTAAAAATTATCAAATAATAAATTTTCTTTTAATTAATCGTTCACAACAACGGCTTAAATGATCGAGAGTATACAAACCATAATCTAGTCAATGAATATATAATACCAGAAGTACATTACTTGGGGTTTGCAACTCGCATAGTACTGTATGGTGACATCATGTCAAGAACCCATTCAAGTCTCTTCTCGTAGATAGCGAGACTGCGGCTACGACCTTCTGACATGACATATATCAATGTTCAAGGTTTGTAATGAAAAAATAAAACTTTTCTTGCCACTATCATAGTGAAAAATGTAATACATCTAAAATGTACATAAAATATAGTTCTCGTAATCCATCATATCGTGGGCAGCTATTTTGATCCACCTGGACATCCCAGTATCCTAGTTACCTCGGGCATGCGCATTCGCATTTTTCTGAGTTGGAACGCTTATGCGAGTGCGAGATTGTAACGGGATCTTGGTATCATGTCACCGTAGTTGCAAACCCCAAGTAATGTACCTCTGATAATACTTGATACAATTTTATATTATATTTGTTTAATTATGCAATTCTATTAATAGGTTTCGTTGGAGCAGGTATAGACCACTATACGCACAGCGATCATTTTAATCATATGCACAATCTCAGAAAAAATGATGATTGCATAGCTAAGAAGTATATTGGTAAATATTCCACAACAATCTTTGCAAATGAAGGAAAGGATATAATTAATGCTCATGATCAAAACAAAGTAAGTTTGCATTATAGTAAAATAAAATACTATATATGGTCATTGTAGCCCATTGTATCAAAGGCCCTGTGCCGCCGTCCACTGATGGGCGGCGTCGCCCTTTGTATCAGAAAAATTTGACCCTCAAAATGCAGGACATAGCGTTTCAGAAGGTCAATATTTTAAAGGTTTTAAGGGGAGCATGCCCCTGGATCCCCTCGTAAGGTCGCGCTTTCTGCGCAAGCTTGGTGGGCAGATCTCGCCCCCTATGCAAAATTTCGTGTCGCCGCTTCTGTGTTCTTTTCCAATTTCGCTGCTCTCACAATTATGGTCGTCATGTTTACCCTTCTCCCCAGCAAGAGATTTATGCCAGTTGACGGAAAATTTAAGTCAGATTCTGTTTGGATGCACAACATGTGAATGCAGTGAACTGACACATGTTCATATCTTCCTATCATAGCCACTTTTTTTGTATCTGTCATTTTCTGCGGTACACGCACCTCTCGAGGTTCCGTCCTCGTATTTGAAACAATACGAGTCAACTATTCATGACGAGGACAGACGAACATATGCAGCGATGACATCATGTGTAGACGAGGCTATCGCGAATATCACTGAGGCACTTGAAGAGAAGAACATGTTGAAAAACAGTATAATCGTTTTCACTTCCGGTAATAAGTATTAAAATTAACTTATATACATACTTGTTTGTGATACAATCCTCTTATCACATTTATTCTTATCACATCTCGTCCATATATCACAATTTATTATAGACAATCGGTAGAATCAGCTGAACGAATTGACAATATCAGTGAGGATCGGAAATCATTGTTTTTCATCAAATTTTTTGCTTGACATTAGGTTTCCGTCGGAACATAATATTCAGCTAAACGTTCGTATACAATTTCAAGCGAGGTTCAAAATGTTTGTTCCTAATTTAGTGTTTGACTATACAACATTTCAGACAATGGCGGTGCGTTGGTAAATTCGGCTGGCAACAACTGGCCTCTGAGAGGAGGAAAGCATACGAGTTGGGAAGGAGGTGTGAGAGCTATTGGATTCGTTTATGGTGATTTGCTTCCTCGTCACTCACGGGGTACCGAGAATACGGGTCTGATGCATATCACAGACTGGTTTCCAACTTTAATAACATTGGCTGGTTGCAATCCACATGTCGGAAAGAAGCTATACGGAGTTGATCAGTGGAATATGATAACGTATGTGCCACACTTACGTATCAACCCTGCATTTTTCTTTTCATATGTGTAAATGTGTGAATAGTGTTTCCCGCTGTTGTTGTTGTTGTGCCAGTATTCAATGTGGGTAGTATATTTTATCGCAAAATTTAACTAAGGCATGGAAAACTACAGTGTAATAATTATGTAGTCATACAATACGAATTGCTTCTTCAATATCTTACAGAGGGAAAGACAAATCTGGGCGCGACGATGTGTTGATTACACTTCAAGAAGATTATAAAGCAGGTGCTCACTATAGAACTGGTATATATAAGAATAATGCGTTTGACATAACAACACATGCAGCGATAAAAATGGGAAAATGGAAGTTATTGACTGGTCCAATTGGAGGTGAGCGTTTTTCTTGTCAATATTATCCGTTTCCAATATTTTGAGTGCAAAATATTTATATATACGCAGATAAACCTTCCCACAAAAGAAGAGTTAGTCACTGAACTAACTCTTTTACGCTCAAGCAAAAGAAGAGACATGTGAGACATGTTGGAGAACTCGCATTGCACGAGTGTTTTATTGTGTTCAGTTCTAATAACACAGTTTCATCACAAATAAAATATTAAAAAGGAAAACTTCAGACCTCCACATACAAAAATACACACACTATTCTATTTAATTTATGTTATTTTATTATATTTTCACTGAATTCATTAAAACTAATTTGCTATATATGTTGTGCAGTATTTCGCTTGATTTCATTGGATTTTTATTTTCACAATGAACAGGCAAAATAAAACTGCTATATGAGTTATATAGCAATTTAAAACACTCAATTTTAGATTATCTAATTTGCATAGTTGCATCAAGTAAGGAGAGAACCAGTCACTATAGTTGAGAAAGAGGAAGAAGGAAACAAACGAGAACAATAAATTTTGTTTCTGAAAATTTTAAATGAACAAGATTCAATTAAAATACACTACATTAAAAAGCGTCCGCTGTTACAAAAGTCCAATCCAAATAAGATCGTGATCTTAAATTCGATTGTTACCGTATACACATTATTTTGTTGGACACTATTTCATTTTCAGATTTTACAATCCATATCTTTATATTTAAATCTGTTTCAAAAAATGAAGAACTTATTTTAGAAGCATAACCATAGAACGACTTGAACTGGTGTCGCAGTTTTCTCCCAATACAAATTGAAATATTGCCAACATTAATTAATATTAATTCCGCGAAATAATATTCAATGTCTAGTTCTTGGGATCTACACCAAAATGGAAAACAGAAATCATTTCGGTGCCATGTTTTCATTTTGATCAGAACCAAAGCTTGTCATGCTTCAGCGTAGCTAAACAATGACAACCAATCAACACATCTCCAACCCACCCACCCCCACAAACATTCATAATTGAACAACTAAGAAAGCAACAAATATCAGGCTACAACCAGAAAACAATGAGATAGAAAATTACAACGAGGCATTGAAAACATGAATTCCGCCCACCTCTACCAATGCACCCTACAGTACAGCATTAGTAGTTCCTATTCTAATTTGTATGTATGTACAGCAAGCTTAGCCAATAGATGCACGCGACTCAACACATTTTTGACCAACCACTATTATACACATATTTACATAGAGTGAGGGCGCCATTTACTAATGAAAAGGATATTTATATTTTTATTTTTTACATTTTTTGTCAGGACCAAGTGATTGGGTTAAACCCCAAGAGATTAACTCCGATCATAGAATAATAGAGGATCCTGATTTCGACGCAACACGTATAGTGAGACTATATAACATAGAAGACGATCCAACTGAGACAACTGATTTATCAGAGATAAATCAGCATATTGTGATTGAAATGCTTGCAAAGCTTCATAACTTTTCTAAGCAGTCCTTGCCTGCCCAGTCAAGAATATATCCACGTGCTGATTTTGATGGGATGGGAGAATGCATAAGTCCATGGGTATAACGAATGGCACAATACATATCATTCATGTAATATAGCAGTAATAGAAAAACAAATAAAACACTAGGTTCAATAGCAAACCTATGTTCTTACATTCATTGTTTTTAAATATATCGTGTGTCCAACATACGATATGTATGTTAGTTCGAAGCATATGCTTGATTGTATTGTTTTTTTTGACAACAATATATATATATATATATATATATATATATATATATATATATATATATATATATATATATATATATATATATGTATATCACATGAACCAACATGATGTGAGCTTAATTTTGAAAATCATGCAAATGTATCAAATTTACAGATGTCAACTCCAAAAACCTGGTTCAGATATAGAACGCCTATGAATACACGTTTTACATCCGCCATACCTAAAAACAAACTACTGCACGACAAATTATTCACTTACTTGTCGGCCTTCTTTCACTCCATAAGATGATGGGAATAAATTAACAGTTTTGATTGCTTATTTAGTTTGTTTACAGAATACATTTTATCTAGTTCAACACTTTTCTTGTAACTCCACTAACAAAAGCCTGCCGCAGATCAACAACGCAAGCATCAAGATGAGGTTTTTCTGCAATGTGACATATTTATTCATTAATGATTTTAATATTTGTGGTACAATGTTTTATTTTTTTTTTCAAAATTGAATTTGTCATGTAATTTTGATGACAAATCTAAAAATAGTTGTATTTTGTTTAATTTTCAGAAGTTTTAATTTTGGTTTTGATATAAGTTTTGTGCAATACCTCTATAATTATTGACATGTGTGATGAATCCACTACTATGTAGCTGGTGTTCAATTCAGATGGAAAAACACAATTTGATAGATCTGGATGACAAGTTTTCTCAAGCAGGTTATTAGTGAAGAGTTTGAGAACTTAAGTACGTCATTGATGATAGCATCACGATCTGGTGATTCCACAGTTTTGATGTAATGGAATGTCAAAGCTTCCATTAGGTGTGTATTTTGTTATATCAGTCATTTTGTTATTTCTATCTCTATGCAGTTTTCAGTGTAGTATATTTTAAAATCGGTATCAGCCTCTAATATCCCTTAGCACGTGTTTGACCACTATTGTTAAGCAAAAACAATGTAGCTACAGTGCCAATTTACAACACGATAATATTGGTTGTCGCCAAGAACAACCAGAAATACACATGTCAACGGGTAGGGCCTGCTTATTAATATTGAGAGGGATATCCACAACTCACACTCGGCAGGGTGTTCTGTCATTGGTAGAATGGGTAAACGAGACATTAGAACTGGAAATGAACTACGCACACACTAAAATATCAAGTTAAAGCTCTTTGCTTTAATACTTCTCAAAATAATTGAAACAAAAGAAAGAAACAAAACACACAATAATATAATGCATAAATTCAATAAAATAGGGTATTGTCTGGGGGATGTGCATTGGAGATAACTCACAGTTCTAGGGTGTGGAAATTGATGAGTCAATGGCTTCTTGCAATACAAGGACGAAGAGATACAGGAGGTTTGCTTGCAGAGGAACGTTGTTATTCTGGAGGACACCAGAGGGGCAGTTCATACAAGTTTCACAGATTCATGATTGAAGCCTGTATCACTTGTCTCACAATATCGTAGTAGCAACACACATAGTACTTCTTTGAAATGGTGAACCACAACCATCCCCAATCTAGCTTATTTATATAGCTCAAATGGCCTACTTTCAGGTACACCACCTAGGTTTCCACAGGAGCCAATCAGAATGTGGTCTTACTAGCAGCTGTCTCACGAAGACACGCAGACATGCAGACGCTCACGTAGGCAAATCAGTAGATCGTCATCATTTGTTATGTAAATCACTAGCACACCTGGTAGATTCCAATTGTCCCTCAAGAGTTGTAAACACGTATGACCTGTCAATCACCTTTATGACGTACAGTTATCACATGGCAATGCATACCGTTTCTTTCCATGATTCCATGCACACTTCAATTTGCAAGGTTTTAGGTAATATAACAAACATAGAACAAAGGATTCTGACAACATACATATTTGAGAACATTTGTGCCAGTATACTGTAGTAGTTCAGGGATGTAATCGTTTTTGGTAATATGCGTGTACGTCTGGGGTCAAGATAAAAGTAATTTAAACTAGTCGTCGCCAAATATTCAGTCCCTGAATGTTTTACTCTATCTCTATAATTTTATTTTGTAACTTCTATGCTTTTTTGATGGTTTCATGTTTATTTTACACACTCACGGGGAGTTCCTGATACTGAGCATCATGTGTCAATTTTATTATGAACATTCCACTTTATTTCCATTATATTTACAGATTCTCTGTGCGTTTGGCATTCTAATGTTGAGATTAGTCTTATTTTTTGTTATTTCTGTTTTTGACCCAGTTTAATATAGACATATGTCTAAGGTATTGTGCAGAATCAAAATCTTGTTAGTATCTGAAATAATTTTTGCTTTAATTGGAAAGGCCAACTACGGTGTGACTCACACTTTAATATTTTTAGAGAAGGATCAGTATGTGGTTTGGGTACAGTACTGTGCTATTGTAGGCAAACATGTGATATTATTGTTCCTGGAGATTTTCAATTGCGGTTGGATCTCTGATCTATTTTCATTGTTTCATTAAAACTTGTTGCTATGGGAAACAGCAATGTTGATAGTTACCTCTTGCGAACGTCATACACCGCTTACGGTTGCGGTCAGAATTATTAAAACTATAAAACACTACAATGCTCCACGTTATTTAGGTAAGAAAATCAACTTTTTATACGCACAATTATGGGCTTATTCATATAAGTCTGCTTACATATTCACATATAATCAACTTTCAATTGCAGCCATACTATATTGTGCGCGTCATTTCACATTCCCTAAAGCACCATCTGCTTAATACAAAGTAATATCGGCAATTTTATTTTTACAAGAATCGTATTTTGCGCTGTCAGACTGGACGTCTCCGAATACTTCTTTTCTGTGAATGTTTCAAATCAATGAGAACATTAATACCATAACGATATCGAATATTGGAGTGCAGTAGGCGAAACAATATTAACAGCATTGTGTTTCAGAAATAATAATAGAAAAATATAAATAATATATGTGCCACTAAAAAACATATAAGAGTGTTTTTTCTATTATTGCTATGTTACATGCTTGAATTGGCTACTTATATGGTAAGTGTAAAATTCCACGTTTTAATGCGTAATAGTTCAGTAAAATCATGCAAAAATATAAAATAGAGCGAAATATTTTCTTTCTGTAATATTCTTATATAATCAGTAATTATGGAAATTATCATTGGTCTGCATATGAAATTTTCGTCATGACATGAATATAGTTCTTAATTTTATTGTAAAAATCAGTTATTTTGTTTCCGTACGAAACAATGAATTTCACAATGTCAAAAACAAAAAGTCTGTAATGTAGTGTTCTCATAAGTGCTTTAGGAATTCTAGCATGTTAAAGATTTTTGGACAACTGTTCGATTTAAACAAAAATCTTACTGTATTCAGAACCAACTTGAATAAAAAAGGTCTTATTTCACATAAAACCTAGAAACTGAGTTAAAGTTAAACGCTGAAAACACGTATACATCTCATAAATACGTAATATACTAGTTGTAACGTATTGACAACTCCGTATAACAATGCCTGGGTAATGGGGAGCAAGTAAGACTTGATACAACCCGTTTCAATGCTAAAGTACAAGTGATTTATTTATAGCAATGACCATGACTCATGCGCCAGATGGCAGGAACAAATACGATGTTTACATATCAGATAACAACATTACATCTCTCTTTATCTTAATAAAAGTTCAACACGTTTCGCATTTCAGTATCTAGAGTCTGCATTGTTCCAAAACTCAACTCGTGATTGCTTGCTAACTAGACTGTAAAAATGTTTGAAAGAATACAAAGTTTAAAACAACAAAACTAACTATGAGATAAGGATAGACTTTTCCTTTCTCGATATACTAAGTCTGGAGGTTTATTCTGCTCCATCACAATGACTTAAGTACTTCCTATGAAGCTAATTATCTATACTATCTGACTGTTACTTTATCTCATTTTTCCCATCCCAAGTATTTTGGGGGATTTCGTTGTCTAGTCGGGTATCTCCTTTCTGGTGTTAGAGGTTTATCATCAGCCATGGGCGATCGTGGTGTCCCGGGGGATAACATTGGTACAGGAGAAATTTCCTCTTCATCCTCAGAGATGGCAGTATCTCGATCGCTGACGCGGTGATCAATTTCAACTTTAGGTATTAATTTGAAAAATGACGAATTGCACGTAATATTGTGTGCACCGCGTTTAGCTTTTATCATACTTCCTTTCTGTACTGTGACCTCATATGGCTTGGCGAGAAACGGCGTTTCCAGTTTTCTTCTCTTTGTGTTTTTAACGAGAACGGAATCACCTACTCTTATTTCCGACTTTTTCGCATTTCGGCTCTTATCTGCGTATTTCTTCATCTTTTGTTTTGAAGTTTTATCCCGAAGTTGTATTTTCCCCCGCTTCTTAGAAGTCGGCAATTTTATGTTTATTGGACGTTGAAATACCTCTGTAGCTGGGCATATACCAGTAGAGCTGTGTGGTGTCGCACGATAATTTCTCAGAAATGTGTACATTTCGTGTTTCCACGACTTCCCTTCAACTTGCGCTGTGCGGATGGCTTTTCCTAGGGTTCTCATCATTCGTTCCGCCTCTCCGTTTGCCTGTGGCCATAGGGGAGTAACTTTATGGTGTTTAAAACCAAAATGTCTTGCAAAGTCTCTAAACTCGTTGCCCTGGAACGGCGGTCCATTGTCTGATGTTGCGATTTCAGGGATACCATATTCCGAGAATACATTGTCGAGTATCGGAATTACGATTCGCGATGAAGTAGATCGTATTATTTCAACAACAACAAATCTGGAATAGTTATCTATTATCACGAGTTAATAATCTCCGCTGGGGAACGGCCCACAGAAGTCCATCAACACGTGTTGCCATGCGTAGTCAGGAAGTGACGTCATTTGTAACGGTTCGCGCCTATTTTGTGGTGTGGCGGCTTGACAGGCTAAGCAGGTTTTGATTTTATTTTCCACCAGCTTGTCAATGTTGGGAAAATAAACTTTTTCTCTCAGTAATCTTTTCGTTTTGACTACACCCTGGTGTGGGCAAGACTAACTGTCCGCTCTTGTAACGATTTCGGAATGATAATTCGTGATCCGCGTAAAATTAGATCTTGAGTTGACACCAGTGTTAGTGTTTCTCTTTCTTTTCGCAGCATTTCGAAAGAAATTCGGTCGATGTCTGTAGAATCGATGTCTGAAGAATTCGTGTGGTCGTACCATCTACCAGTTTTAATCGCCATGGTTACGGCTTGCAGTGCAGGATCAGATTTCGTTTCTTCTTTGATTTCATCCAAGGTTAGCGCCGTGGGTGCTGCATGACCAGCGATAAAGTTGATATATTCTTCAGTGACTTTCTCTTGTCTCCTGTTTGGCGTGCTTTTCGTGTTCGGGTGTCTCGACATGTAATCAGCTGGATTGTCTTTTCCCGGCCTATACACGATCTTGAATAAACAGTCTTGTAACCGTAGAGCCCATCTCTCGATTCTGGCTGGCGGTTTAGCGTTTGGATTGTTGTAGAGACGTTCAAGCGGTTTGTGATCGGTTACTATGCTTACAGGTTTGCAATATACGTATAAATGATAATGCTCACAAGCCCATACAACAGCTAACGCCTCGCGTTTGTCTGAGAATATCTCTGTTCGACTGGAGTAAGTGATCTGCTCGCGTAACTCAGAACTCGTGGTGCGTCTTCATCACCATTTTTCTGAGTGAGCATTGCTCCTAGACCAACAGGGCTTGCGTCTACTACGATTTCAGTGTCTTTATTCGGATCAAAGTATGCCATGAATGAATTGCATGTTAATCGATCTTTGATCGTGTCGAGCGCATTACGATGAGTGCTCGACCATTCCCATACCGCGTCTTTTACGGTTAATAATCGAAGGGTTTGCGTAATAGTCGCTAGGTCGGGTATAAATCGTGAGAAATATGTTACCATACCGAGTAAACTTCTTACCTCAGTTGCGTTTGTTGGGGCTTCGGCATTCTTTACAGCCGCGACTTTATCTGGGTCTGGTGACATACCTTCCGCTGAAAATCGATGACCATAGAATATGAGATTTGATTTGTTGAATTCACATTTTCGTTTGTTTAGAGTAAGTTTTCTTTCGCGTAGTCGTTGGAATACAGCTTTCAGACTGTTTTGATGGTCTTCCTGCGTTTTTCCGTGTATGAGTATATCATCGCTAATGTTCGATTGCTTGTCTAATAGCATTTTGGAATATTTCTGATGCCGATGATATTCCAAAATTGAGTCGCTTATAACGGCGTAAACCAACGTGTGTACTAAACGTAGTAATATATTTCGATGCCGGTGTTAGTTCGAGTTGATGATAGCCTTGATTCAGATCAAGTTTGGAAAACACTGTGGAGTTGTTCAGATCTTGAATGATTTCATCAGTCGTCAGCATGATGTGTCACTCGCGTTTGACGGCTTCATTCGCGCGTCGATGTCAATACATATCCGTATATCGTCTGGATTCTTTGGTTTAGGAACAACAACAATTGACGATATCCATGGTGTTGCTTCGTCGACCTTTTCGATTATGTCGGCGGCTTCCATTTCTGCAATTTTCTTTTCGACTTTTTCGCGAATATGAAACGGAATGCGACGATGCGGTTGGGCTACGGGCTGAACAGTCTCGTCTATGTGTAGCTTTTTTGGAAATCTGTCATTTTGCCTAGGCCTGTGAATAAATCATTGTATTCGCTTACTAGCTTGTCTGTTACGGTCTGTCCCCCGACTTGTTTAATTATTTGTACGAGTCCCAAATCTTCTGCTGTCTGAAAACTTAGTAGCGATTCCCCGAAATTACCGTTGCGCTTGACGACATGAACTAATATATTCGATAGCGATTTTCTTCCATTATTCGTTTTACATTTGATGTCTGTCCGGAATTCGCCTAGGGTTTCGATTGGATATTGACTCTTGTATGGAAATACTTTTGTATAAGTCCGTCTCAACTTGACTTTCCCGTTAAGCTTTTCAAAGTCACTTTCATCCATTATGTTGATAGCTGCACCAGTATCAATCAAGAATTTAATTTCCTTACCGTGAATTGTGATGTCAGCTGTTTGAAACTTTGCCTTGGTTGCGTGAATAGTTTCCGTGCGTATACCGAATACGTATGTCACTTGGTCGGTTTCTTGGCTGGACTCACTACTCGAATCTGTGTCAGCGTCAACTCGCCTTATAGATCGTTTTGGTTTGCGGTCTCTTTCCTTGTTTGGTTTGGATCTGCAAACTTTGGCAAAATGTCCATCTTTCCCGCATGATTTATATTTCTTGCATTTTGCAGGGCACGGTCCGTCATGAGGATAATCGCCTCCACAAAAGTAGCATAATCGAGAGGTTGATCGCGATTCATTGACGGCCACCCGTTTTGGTTTTCCACGTTTATTATGTTTAGACTTGAAGCCTCGGCTAATTGCGTTGACTGTTGACGCATGCATGTTGCCCTCGATGTCCGCAGCGTGAGACTCAGAGACTTCCATCGTTCTGGCAAAGTTTAACAAGTCTTCTAGCTTCATGTCTTCTCTCAATGCTCGCCGTCTTAGTCTTTGCGACGTACAGTGTTCAATGATTTGTGTGCAAACTTCCTCGTCAGGGTTGGCATAATTGCAGTTTGCCACAAGAAGTTGTAACCGGGCGTGGTACTGATCCGTCGACTCACCATATTTTTGCTTTGCTTGACGAAACACGTGTTTTTCGTACGCTTTCGTTCGTTTTGGAGCAAAACGTTTGTTGAGAGCTTCGATGAGTTTCTTGACATCGTCTTCTTCGCCGGTGTCTGGGAGTGCTTTGATTTCACGTCGTACTTCTTTCCCCGCGTAGTGGATAAGTAGAGCTCGTTGTCTCTTAGTGCTCGTGATGTCACACGCGATCATCATGATTTGAAATCCTTCCAACCATTCCTCCCACCTTTTTCCACAGGTGCTAGGTTCCTCGTGGACTTGGAATGGTTCATAGTGAGGGATGCTTTCGGACGCCATAAGTTCCTGAATCCGTCGTTTCCAAGTTTTCCAAGTAATGCTACACATAGACGAGACTGTTCAGCCCGTATCCCATCCTCGTCGCCAATGTAACGTATTGACAACCCCGTATAACAATGCCTGGGTAATGGGGAGCAAGTAAGACTAGATACAACCCGTTTCAATGCTAAAGTACAAGTGATTTATTTATAGCAATGACCATGACTCATGCGCCAGATGGCAGGAACAAATACGATGTTCACATATCAGATAACAACATTACATCAGTGTAACAATGAGATGGACGAACACTGTCATAGGTCATCATCGACATATAATCCACATGCATGCTCATTGAATAGATGTATTATACTATTTGAATAAGCTGTGCATGGTTGGAAACTCCTCGACGTCGATGAAGCAATGCCTCTATGCTTCACATTTTAGTTGCGTATTAAAAATAAAAGGAGGCTTGACACGTTGTACCTTTCGATGGAATCACTACATGTATTTTCACAGCAAGACTCTTAGCTCTGCTTTGTAAATACGTTCACGTTATTTAAACAAGGCCAGGCTCAATTGCAATTTCGTTGTGTTTTGACATACATATGATCGCGTAATTTCAGAATTATTGCTTCTGTATAGGTTTCACGTACCTTGATATTAGAAAAATTATTATGATTTTATTCATGGTGAATGCTGAAATCACTTTTAAATATTTAACAAATACATTATATGTAAAACATATCGTATTTCAATATCGTGTATAATATTCGAAGTTGCGTGATTGTGAGTTGAATTGGATAGTTTAGATTTGTATTGTAATGCCTCTACATGTTTCATGGTGTGTATCTCATCTTTGATTAGTATACAAATGCTATATTCAGCACACAGAGTGCAAGAAACACCTCACGTTTGAATACACTTCTTTCTCGAGAATTAAAGGCAAGTTATATTCTGCATTAGATTATTTGAATAAGAGTACGCATGGCCAACTGGATTGCTATTATTGAAATAAGGAATAACAGTGTACAAATAGGTCTTAGAATAAGTGATACCTGGACTTCTCGTGAACAAGTATATTACATAATTTTGTAAGATTCAGTGTTAGACGGACTGCAAAATAGATGTATATGATTTTGATTTTAGTCATATAAAACATAATATGAGCACGTAATTATATAAGAACGACAAGAGAACAAGAAAAGTCCATAGCACAATACTTATTTGTTCATCGTGTATGCTCTCTGGCATTTTAGGACCGTCTTTACTAGACTCGTCACATCCGATAATGTACAACACACACACACACTTACATAACGTAAGGTTCATGCCAGGTGCGGCCACGTATGTGCAGTCGGTGCGGCGAACCATTTATTTAACAAAACACACTAAAAAAGCCGACTAAAAAACGGCTGCTATTACATTGCATGTAGTGTTCAAATTGAAATTAACTAAATGAGAGAAAAAATATCTTGCATGGACTGCAAAAAAGATCGACTATTGATGCTCGGCAAATGGCATTAACATTACTTGGTCAAAGAAATAGTTAAAATAACTGACAAAAACATCGACAAAATAGTAACCCCCGTTACTGGCACGCCGACCGCCCAGGAAAAACCAGGAATAAAACGAACCCCTTTGGGGACAAAAAATACCTGGAAACCTGTACCCGTCGCACTGTCGAACGTGCCCAGGGGAAGGTGGCGGGTGTCGCCCTGTATTATACAACAAGCATTAACAAACTTACAAAACAACCAGTTGAAAACTGCACTGTAGCGAGACTGGCCTAGATTGACATTCAACCTTCTGTCCTCCACTTAAATACCCCTTGTCACATGACCCCACATACCATACCCGTCTGTTTGCCATCACGAATAGTTAACCGCTATACTGCGAAACGCGGTTAACAATATGTCTTTACTAGACTCGTCACATCCGATAATGTACAACACACACACACACACTTACATAACGTAAGGTTCATGCCAGGTGCGGCCACGTAGATAAAAAAGAACGGGCCCGTACACCTACAAAGTTTGCGAAATTGACAAATGACTAGTCAGCGAGTCAACAGCAACGCCATCTTTCGCGGTATATGACCGGCCTTGGCCCCGGCCCTGGCCCTGTCCCTAAACCTGCGTTAGATGCGGCAGTTGCACCTCCTGTCCGCAAAGAATGAATGCCAAACTCTAAAGCATCATCGCCACGCACTTCACGAAGACGCTTGACCTAAAAGATATTCAGATGACGTGAATATAACGGATGCAGTGTCGACACATCTCCGTAACATTTTTACAGGGCACGCAACTCAATCGAGTATAGAAATAACGACTGTATTACCCTGTTTGTACTGCTCAGTTTAACTGAAAAATAAAAAATAAATTGTGGTTTTCGTAAATAACATAGCAAATTAAAAACTCTTGAAATTAACAAAACTGTACATGAGTATTTCTTACAAAGCGACTTCAAAACATTTCTACAGATACAGAGTCTTCTCTAGATTCAACAACAATTATGCTTGGATAGACTATCAATAAAAAGATGGATGGTTGGATAATCGTAACCCACTGTAACATGCGACCAGGTAATTGTATAAACAGGACTCTAAGCAAACATTCAAAACAAATAAGGAAAAAATACAAAAGTGACCCTTCATTGCCTATAATTGTGCGCAAATTTCTTGATTGTTAACGAACGTTGAATTTGAACAAGGACAAAAAATAACGTTCCTATAATCTAACACCAGCCGACGCTTACCTGCTTTATTATATCCACAATCAATGGACTAATAACGTTTTTTTTTTAATTTGTTTTATTACTTTAAATAAATACATTTACAAAAAAAGAAAGAAAAAATTACAAAAAAGGAAAAGTGGATGGCTTAAAGAAAGTGGAAGTGGGGGGAACATTATTGATAAGCTGACAAATCTGGCTAGTAAGTGATTTAATCATAATTAAAATTGTTTCATTTTTCATTAAATTTAGACATTGAACCATTATTGATAGCTATTTGTCGCTCTACAATACGAGTGTTTAACATTATACTCTCCACGACTTCCACATTTGGGACAGAACCTCTTTTCGATTCAGAATAGAGGTGCTCTTTACAAATTAAAATAAAAAGGTTGAGAAGATTACAATAAAAACTGCCGTGTATTCCAAAACAAATATCCCTGTCAGACAATAAAATATCAACGTTTGTCCATTTTTTCCAGAGTTGCTGACATTTTCCTCAAAATATCCTAGTAATAGTACATTTTCAATATCAGCGTTACAAAAAGTGCACAATGTACTATCAACTAATTTCCATAAACACAAAGTGTTATTTGTGTAAATTGCCCTATGTAAAAATTTATAATGAAATGCCTGCAGCCTGGAATCAAATGTACAGAGAAATGGTAGTTTAAAAATGGGTTTCCAATCTTCGTCCGGAATTTGAATTTCAAGCCGTTTTTCCCATTTATTTTGACAGCCCAAAGGAGGTACATTTTTCCCAACCAAATCCGAATACATTTTTTTGTGAGGTTTAGTTTTGTCTCTAACATTAAGGATAAAATAGTTGTCAATAGAATTTAATTTCTTAGGATTCTCCTGCAACTCCTTTTTCCATGACCTGGGAATAGCTTTTAACACAGATTGAAATTCAAAAAAATTAACATTGCAGTCGTATTTACACTTAAAATGTTCATAACTTAAAAATGGCCATCATCTCCTAGTAAATCATTGACATACCAAACATTCTTTTCCTGTCACAACCTCCTGTTGACATAATCATCTTTTATAGCATATTTGAATTATGCCACAAAACCTGACTTTGATAATTAAATTTTTGATGATTTATACAAGAATGCCAAATGTCCATTATTTCCGACCAAAAGTTATTTTTAATTGAAGTAATATATTTTTTAATAAAATTTACATCTGCTTCCCAAATCTTATAATGTCCAATTTTCCTAAAAATATTAAAATTAAGTATTTTCCACGGGTGAGCACTTTTTTCTTGGGACTTTTTAATCCAAGTCAATTTTAACGCCTTGGAAAATAGTGTTGAATTAGGTAAATTTAAACCACCATATTCAACACCACGCCTAAGAGTAGCCCTGGATATTTTAGCTCGCCTACCCCTCCAAATAAATCGATTAATAATTGCATTAAGACGATTCATAAGTGCACGAGGAGGGGATGGCAAGGAGGAAAATAAATGGATTAGTTGTGAGATTGCAAGATTTTTAACAATTGTAACTTTACCCAAAAGAGACAGTGGTCTACAGCCCCATGAAGCAAACAAGGAAGAAATTTTTCTCAATTTATTTTCATAATTTAAAACCACCATGTTTTCTAAATTTAAGTCGAAGATCAGTCCCAATAATTCAAAATTATTTTCTAACCATATTAAATTGAATGTGGGGCATATTCTGTCACTGCATCCCTTTTTTGACCCAAACCAAACAGCCTTTGTCTTGCCTACATTCAATTTCAAGCCTGAAACTAAAGCGAAATGGACTAATAACGTGGGGGAATGCATATCTCTTCAGTACTCCCCTCCAAGATACAATATCAATAGTTAACCGCTATTGTGTAATGAAATCATTTTGCATGCTTGAACATGTCCGGGAAATACCTGATCGAATACTGAGGTTGAATTAAATGAATAAATGAGAAATACACAATTGAAAAAAGCAGAAATACACTAAACCTAGATGACGTATTGTCAAGGCCAGCTCATAGTGAGAACAGTTGGCTCTTCACGTAAAGACATGTGACTGGCGGTATAACAAATGGTCAAGTAATGGACAATTTGGAAATTGCAAATTCGTAAAATATGAATTCCCCACAACATATGCGAATGTGTATTAAAATTATTAAAGCTATGGCTAACTGAAACATGAACGATCAATTCGTTTTTTATATATGCGTCAGCATTGTTTGATCTATTGACTTCAATAAGATGCACATTTTTCTCACCGGTCTAGATTACAATAACTACCAGATTACATGTGGCTCTATATTGGTTTAGAACAGTAATATCTCCCAAAATACGCGCAAACCTTCGAAAATTGTCTCTTTCTCTAATTATGAGTGATATAATATTCAGGCTACCGGATGTCTTATTTTTTCCACACGTCTACAAACAAAAGGTGCATGCGAAAAAAAAAGAATGCCACGTCTCAAATGCCAAATTAGTATTAATATTGCGTACTGAAACTAGAGACGTGGTCAGAAAGTCAGCCAAAAATAAGACTCAACAAACAATTTGAGATTTCTATAAGGAATAGAATCACGAAATTAGACTTATGGTCAGAAATTACCAAATTATGAATGGGAGCCGATATTAACATCTTAGTTAAAGTTGACATAATTATGACCCGGACAATTACGGGACGCAGGCCGCGTAACACCATTTATAATTTGAGAAAAATTAAATCAACTACGAAATTAAACTCGTAGTTATTACAGTTAAACCGTGGAAGGTGGGACAGGAGAGAGCATATTATTTTTTTTTCGGGTTTCCATGATCTCATTGAATTATTTTTTTACTTGCTACTTTACATTTACAAAATGCGGTTGCGTGATTAATTAGCGTTAAGCTTGGAAGCAGTTAGAGTTTTACGGAGATAAATAAACACCAAAATTACACAAAACTACCAAATCACATATCTTCATAAAATAATATTCTATCTTAATAATGATATCCTGGCCGGATACATAATAGTTACAGTATTTCTGCTTATGACCCGTTTTCCCACAACTCCAGCATAGGAGACGTGTCACCTGACCTGACCTGATATACGCGAACTGTAAGGCCTGCCACAACAAAACATCTTAAATCGCTACTGTTGTGCTGCTGTGTCTATTGGAATTACACTCGTGCAAAGTATTCCAACTCTGCCACATCTGTGGCATGTAATACGTCGTCTTTTAGTATTTTAGTATTGTGGATTTGCAAATTCAAGTGACGAATTATCAACATAGTTACTCCTACGATGAGTGCTATGATGTCGGTGTGGAAACTGGATGGGTCGCGTGATAAGACACATTGTGTTAAAATTTGCCACCAACCTGCCTGTACCCCTTGAATTCAAATCTTGTCACTGTACAAATTAGTGTTGATTACGAACATTGTTACATAATATTATGTCTTTGTCAATAAAAGGTGTACTATTGTTTTTCGCCACAAGTCGAAGTGATCGGTTTAATGAATTCACAGCTACATGTAGATAGTCTTTTCTTGGACACACAATTGAAATGAAAATCTTTGTTGCATTAATAGGTTTAACGATGTTGTGTTCAAGAATAAAATTCTTGAATTGGGATAGTCGTTTCCTGGCATGCGGCATACGGTGATAGCGTGTCATTGTTTACAAACAAGCGTGTACCTAAGAGCCTTTGCGTTTTTAGCCTGCTTGGTTAGCGTCGCTTGGGACTCAATTCCTGCGCGTGCGCAGATGACGACCCTCCCGCTTTAACATCATTAGTTCCGCAATGAATGCTAACCGAGTCTCCATTTGCAATAACTTCTTACATTTGTCAATACACCTGGAAACATCTGGAGAAAAGCGACACTGACAATGCAATAACTTCGGTTTTGTGCAATCTACTTGAATCAATTTCTCGGAGAAGTGAATCTTCAATATGATAATAATTGAATTAAGCCGATCAGATGCAGATTCATTTGACGAAAATGTCGATGAAGAATGATTGTTTTCACAGTGCTTTTCAAAGACAACAGGTTGAACATTTTCCATATTACCGTCATTTTCTGCTTTCCAAAGCTAGTATATCTTTGTTTTCCTGCACAAATATGTTTCTAAAAACTTCCAAATCTGTTGGTGCCGTATTGATTATAACTGGGGTATTGGTGGTGTATCATCTGCGCGGCGATCGACTGGTAGTTCTGATGCTGTTGATAATAATGGTGGCTGTCACTGGGTGCGGTACTTTCAGAAAGGAAACAAAATCTGTGTTGAGTGCAAGATACACAGTGTATAATCAGCTTTACTCAAGTAAACAAACCTTGGATCACCATTTCCACAGGCAGTACACTTCATTATGCGATGATACCACTAGAATGCCTAAAAAAACGCAAAGGATCGCACAGCACACAAAACACACATCTGTATTCGTTGATTACTAGTCTTCGTATGGATCCTCTTATTATTTAAGATGTATAAGCGATAGAAATGTTAAAAAAATACGACTGTATAGCGTTTCATCAATTTATTCATCTCCTATGTATTATTGATAATTATCCTCACCATTAATGTAATGTATGCTAATTGTCACGATTATAACAGAAATTTGCACAGCTAATTTCAATAAATGCAAAAAAGGTCATATTCAAAAATATGCAAAATATACAATTATGGCCGATATTATAGAAAATATTGAAGCTTTTTTTATGAATAATTAGTCATAGGATGTACGAAGTAATTTGTAGCATTTTTTAACACAAAAGTTGTCATAACTTGTCATAGCTTGAGTATATACCTTGACCAGATCTAATTACTATACAATGACTTCTCACGAATTTCAAAGTATAAATAGAAGGCATTTTCTAATATTTAACTCCAGATGGCCCTAATTATAATAAGATAGAAAAACATACTCAAGTCACACAATGGAAATGCAATGACACACATAGTTGTACTAAGTTAACCCAATGCAGCTATTTAAGAAGATTACTGCTCACAGTATAAACTGTGTTTGAAAATAAACATTGAACTAATTTTAATACCATACAGTGACTTTACACAAAGGTCAAACATTAACTAAAAACAGTAAAAGCAAAGAAACTAAAAACTATAATGAACTTAAGATGGCACTGATTCCAATAAGATGAATTGTATATGTAATCACACAACAATGGAAAATTCCAAAGGATTTCAAAACAACTATTACACCATGGATTTTCTCGTTAAATCCTGATACAGATTAGTAGGATTGAATTTAAAAACATTAAAATTACTTTTCTTTAACTAAAAAGCTTTCACAACAATTACGTTTTAACTGAAAAGATAATTACTCCATATCTCATTATTATGCATGAAATTGGTTATTTTTATACCTTTGTTTATAATATATATGATTTTGAAACCGATCGAGTAAAAAATACTTGAGTTATTGCACCCGCAAGAGATAACCAATCTGTAGCCGTTGCATGTTTGTTTATATCATATATCATTTTGTAACTGATCATGTAAAAATTGGCAGCCATCTCTCATTAATTATGCTAGCAAAATGCACCAACATTGAACTTGGCCATCGTTGCATGTTTGTTTATACCATATATAAATTTGTCATCGATCGCGTAAAAATTACGCGCCCTCAAGCGAAAACCAATCAGTATCCATCTCTCTTTGATTATGAAAGCAAAATGCACAAACATCGAACTTGGCCATCTTTGCATGTTTGTTCATAACATATATATATTTGACACTGGTCGTGTAAAAATTACTTGAGTTATCGCACCCACAAATCACGCCAACAACAACAACGCCAAAATCTTCCCCTTACTGTACCTTCTCCTTCGTTTACACTACACTACGGACATAGCAAAAAAATAAGTAGTGCGCTCTCCTAGGACGTCACACTACCATAACACACACGATAAAGTAAAAATATGGTTGTGTGATATCATAAATTATGGTTTAGTGATAACACAATACAAGTACATTGTATCAGAGTACAAAAGCATCCATGAAAAATCAACGAAACCACGGAATCAAGTCACTTTTCTCCATATCTTGATGTCTTCCTTGAATTTGTATGTAAGGACAACTAATGGGATTGAGTAATTTATTTTTGCCTTGATTTGGGTTAGACGCACTTGCCATTGAATCAATAACACATTATATAGAACGTTTGATCAATGCGTTCTACAACAATGAAATGAGATGTTAAAAGATACAGACTCCAGGGGAGACATTGTTTTAGTAATGTAAATATAATTGAACCACACGTGCTTATTACTTTCTCATTTAAGCGAACCTGTCTAGAGAGCCCATAAACACACGACAATCGTTTCTATTCATTTAAGGTTACTATTATATTATAATGATGTGTTCCATATTCAACACGTATCTATTTTAACATTTAAACTGAAATAACCAAACTTACATTGACATAATTACCGACATTATGTAGTCTATAAAAAGAAATCACATAATAACTATGGCATTCTACAATGGAAAACTGCCTGTAATTGTTATATCTGTCTAATTATTGATGAAACAGGTCCTGTATTTGGTTTGTTGACATGCGCCCACTACTGACAATTTGTGACAAAAGTAACATGATAGTTCTTTGTGAAACATGCACATACTTTGGATAAAAATAACGCTTGTATTGTAATCTGCCAAACCATATATGAATTGTGTGTTCTATTCAAATAAATTTAAAATATTATTGGTAGACTTGTGTTCTATAGACTATCTGATTTGTAAATTTTTAAACATAATAATCTAATATTTGATAAATGAATTATCCACAATAGCGTGTGTATTATGCTTATATCAAAGGAATTGTTTGAAATACATGATAGTACCTGACACCCCTATGGTCAAATTGGTTTGGCTACATTGACACAATGCAAAATGGCTACACTTTAGTCGTTGATTCTGTGCGATTTGCTAACAATATAGCATGTAGTTGCGTGTTGTTGAGTGCCTGATATAATATTGTTTTCATTAATTAATGAGGTGCTAAATGTTTGAGGTCAGGGAATAACATTTTCTCACGGCCTGCTTTGGTGTGCAAGAAAGTTCTTGTTCCACGCTATATTGTTTAATATCGCTTATAAACAGGTGGTAGCATATGGTCAACACCACACAATCACAAAAAAATTATTATAACATCGTATAATGCAAAGCATACTGTATATTTAAAAAGGTCTAACAGATTTCAAAACATTGGTCTCCCCTTCGAAACTGAAGTCCAGGTCATACTAATTAACCCTCAATCAGTATGACAATAGTTCTTTAATTGGTGTCCTATTTACATAATAATCAGACAAAGTTGCTAAAATCATTTTCAAATAACTTTAATAAATCAGAATAAATTCGCATATTAAAACCCGGAAACAATGAAAGCACAATATTTTTCACACAATGGCACAGATCAGTACCCAAAAACTCTTAGTGGCTGTCCCGCCAAAAATATCAAAGTATGAGCCACAGTGTAGGCGATGTTTAAAAAAGTCAAAGGACTATTTTGATCCTACTTGATACATCAGCCAGCTGTCAATAGACTTCATTTGAATATCGAACAGACCAATTAATGGAGATGATTTTTGTAAATATCGTCATCTGTGTCAAAAACAAATATAAAGAAAATTATCCCAATTAATGAGTGCTAAAATCAAAATAATAGGAGCTCATGATTTAAAGAAAGGACTGATTGCTTTTTTTCTGTGAAATAATAGTCATAACTGAAATTAGTTACATTTTAAGAAACATAAATTTGTGAAAATTATTTTATCTTCGGTAACACCGACGTCATTATCAATAGATTCATAACAACCAATCACATTTCCAATGCATGTGATATAGACATTCAGGAAATATTGAGTGTATTCATTCGACTGGGAAAGATGAATACAGTCGTTTACTTTCTGCTACTGCTCGTATCAGGTAATGTGTTGGGCCGAGAAAAGCCTCCTCATATTATTTTTATAGTTGTAGATGATCTCGGATGGAATGACGTTGGTTATAATAATCCCGTATTCAAGACACCTACCATCGACAGGCTTGCCGGTAGTGGAGTGAAACTTCTGAATTACTACGTGGCGAGCCATTGCCTTCCATCTAGAAATATGTTGATGACTGGAAGACATGCTGTGAGTTATAAATATTATTAAATTAACCGCACATATCTAGATGTAGAATATTTTTGTGATATTTTTCAGATAACAGTCGATATGCAATCACTATAAAGAACATTGATAATTGAGTAATATGCTTGTTTATATTTATTTTGGAAATGTAATTTGTTGATATATACTAATATTACGAAACTGACGTTGCGTTAACGGGGTTGTGTTCTATATATATGACGTACATTTCAATCTGCTCTTACAGATGAATGCGTATATTTGCATTTCCTACAACATAGTTTATGTATGCGTGTTACGAGCACACACTATATAATTATAATATATAATTATATATTTTGAGTTAGATATTCGTCTCTACCACCGTCACAATAGACGGATAAGAATGACTTTACTATAAACTAAGTTTCCTTTGCTTTTAATAATTCATATGTTTATGTGGATTCTGTCTGCCAACTGATATTAACATCAATTCCATATTTAAAAAATAAAAACACAGAACAGAAAAAAACTCAGATATCAGTTATACCTACTATTTTCATTTAACATACATTCGTTATTTTACTTCAAGATTCAACTCGGGATTCAGCACGATGATTACGGATTTCATCCTCGGTCGTTGCCATTGAACGAGACTACTATAGCAGAACCATTAAAACACGTTGGCTATTCAACCCATATAGTTGGTAAATGGCATTGTGGGTTTTACTCAGATAATTGCTTGCCTCATAACAGAGGATTTGACACATTTTTCGGTGAGCATTTCTGGATTGATTTAACTCTATCTTCGTATATTAGTTGTTGAAAACATACGTACTTCTTACATAATGGCATTTTAATGTGTTTTCACTCCCACTGTGCCTGTCTCATATATTTACATTTTCCTCTAGTTTGGTCTTGTACTGTGTTTTGTGTGTCATTTGTTATTTGTTATGTTTTTTTTTTCTTTTTGAACTATGAATGCCAATACCGTTTCAAAACTATGAAGTTGAACATCTTTTGAGTATGATGCTATTTACCCTTGACATACCATGGATGAGCAGGTTAAATAATAGTACTCCTGTGATTTATATTAATATTGAACCACTCAATTGGTCTAATCAACCTTACGAAAAACTGTGGTGTTTAAGAATAATGCTGATGGCTAGGTTCTTGTAAATGTCACTATGTTATTGTAAATGAAACGAGGTTGTGATTAGCGATTTATATCTATATCATCATATTCATTATATGTATAATGGAATATGAGCGAAACGTGACTTTGGGCAAACAATTAAATACAACAATTTCGATAGATCACGTGATTGTACATACATTTTATTGTTGGTATAGTGTGTGTAAATAAGCTGTAGTTGTTTATGTTGATCGAATTTAATATTGTCATCGGGTAATGCGCTGCCGTAGTCGAGCTCATAAACAATACAATTCAAAATCGCACGAACAAGAAGAGCACGAAGCTAGAATGCGATTTCAAAAAATTTTACCAAAAGTCTGCGTTATATTTTACATTAAAAATTATCAAATAATAAATTTTCTTTTAATTAATCGTTCACAACAACGGCTTAAATGATCGAGAGTATACAAACCATAATCTAGTCAATGAATATATAATACCAGAGGTACATTACTTGGGGTTTGCAACTCGCATAGTACTGTATGGTGACATCATGTCAAGAACCCATTCAAGTCTCTTCTCGTAGATAGCGAGACTGCGGCTACGACCTTCTGACATGACATATATCAATGTTCAAGGTTTGTAATGAAAAAATAAAACTTTTCTTGCCACTATCATAGTGAAAAATGTAATACATCTAAAATGTACATAAAATATAGTTCTCGTAATCCATCATATCGTGGGCAGCTATTTTGATCCACCTGGACATCCCAGTATCCTAGTTACCTCGGGCATGCGCATTCGCATTTTTCTGAGTTGGAACGCTTATGCGAGTGCGAGATTGTAACGGGATCTTGGTATCATGTCACCGTAGTTGCAAACCCCAAGTAATGTACCTCTGATAATACTTGATACAATTTTATATTATATTTGTTTAATTATGCAATTCTATTAATAGGTTTCGTTGGAGCAGGTATAGACCACTATACGCACAGCGATCATTTTAATCATATGCACAATCTCAGAAAAAATGATGATTGCATAGCTAAGAAGTATATTGGTAAATATTCCACAACAATCTTTGCAAATGAAGGAAAGGATATAATTAATGCTCATGATCAAAACAAAGTAAGTTTGCATTATAGTAAAATAAAATACTATATATGGTCATTGTAGCCCATTGTATCAAAGGCCCTGTGCCGCCGTCCACTGATGGGCGGCGTCGCCCTTTGTATCAGAAAAATTTGACCCTCAAAATGCAGGACATAGCGTTTCAGAAGGTCAATATTTTAAAGGTTTTAAGGGGAGCATGCCCCTGGATCCCCTCGTAAGGTCGCGCTTTCTGCGCAAGCTTGGTGGGCAGATCTCGCCCCCTATGCAAAATTTCGTGTCGCCGCTTCTGTGTTCTTTTCCAATTTCGCTGCTCTCACAATTATGGTCGTCATGTTTACCCTTCTCCCCAGCAAGCGATTTATGCCAGTTGACGGAAAATTTAAGTCAGATTCTGTTTGGATGCACAACATGTGAATGCAGTGAACTGACACATGTTCATATCTTCCTATCATAGCCACTTTTTTTGTATCTGTCATTTTCTGCGGTACACGCACCTCTCGAGGTTCCGTCCTCGTATTTGAAACAATACGAGTCAACTATTCATGACGAGGACAGACGAACATATGCAGCGATGACATCATGTGTAGACGAGGCTATCGCGAATATCACTGAGGCACTTGAAGAGAAGAACATGTTGAAAAACAGTATAATCGTTTTCACTTCCGGTAATAAGTATTAAAATTAACTTATATACATACTTGTTTGTGATACAATCCTCTTATCACATTTATTCTTATCACATCTCGTCCATATATCACAATTTATTATAGACAATCGGTAGAATCAGCTGAACGAATTGACAATATCAGTGAGGATCGGAAATCATTGTTTTTCATCAAATTTTTTGCTTGACATTAGGTTTCCGTCGGAACATAATATTCAGCTAAACGTTCGTATACAATTTCAAGCGAGGTTCAAAATGTTTGTTCCTAATTTAGTGTTTGACTATACAACATTTCAGACAATGGCGGTGCGTTGGTAAATTCGGCTGGCAACAACTGGCCTCTGAGAGGAGGAAAGCATACGAGTTGGGAAGGAGGTGTGAGAGCTATTGGATTCGTTTATGGTGATTTGCTTCCTCGTCACTCACGGGGTACCGAGAATACGGGTCTGATGCATATCACAGACTGGTTTCCAACTTTAATAACATTGGCTGGTGGCAATCCACATGTCGGAAAGAAGCTATACGGAGTTGATCAGTGGAATATGATAACGTATGTGCCACACTTACGTATCAACCCTGCATTTTTCTTTTCATATGTGTAAATGTGTGAATAGTGTTTCCCGCTGTTGTTGTTGTTGTGCCAGTATTCAATGTGGGTAGTATATTTTATCGCAAAATTTAACTAAGGCATGGAAAACTACAGTGTAATAATTATGTAGTCATACAATACGAATTGCTTCTTCAATATCTTACAGAGGGAAAGACAAATCTGGGCGCGACGATGTGTTGATTACACTTCAAGAAGATTATAAAGCAGGTGCTCACTATAGAACTGGTATATATAAGAATAATGCGTTTGACATAACAACACATGCAGCGATAAAAATGGGAAAATGGAAGTTATTGACTGGTCCAATTGGAGGTGAGCGTTTTTCTTGTCAATATTATCCGTTTCCAATATTTTGAGTGCAAAATATTTATATATACGCAGATAAACCTTCCCACAAAAGAAGAGTTAGTCACTGAACTAACTCTTTTACGCTCAAGCAAAAGAAGAGACATGTGAGACATGTTGGAGAACTCGCATTGCACGAGTGTTTTATTGTGTTCAGTTCTAATAACACAGTTTCATCACAAATAAAATATTAAAAAGGAAAACTTCAGACCTCCACATACAAAAATACACACACTATTCTATTTAATTTATGTTATTTTATTATATTTTCACTGAATTCATTAAAACTAATTTGCTATATATGTTGTGCAGTATTTCGCTTGATTTCATTGGATTTTTATTTTCACAATGAACAGGCAAAATAAAACTGCTATATGAGTTATATAGCAATTTAAAACACTCAATTTTAGATTATCTAATTTGCATAGTTGCATCAAGTAAGGAGAGAACCAGTCACTATAGTTGAGAAAGAGGAAGAAGGAAACAAACGAGAACAATAAATTTTGTTTCTGAAAATTTTAAATGAACAAGATTCAATTAAAATACACTACATTAAAAAGCGTCCGCTGTTACAAAAGTCCAATCCAAATAAGATCGTGATCTTAAATTCGATTGTTACCGTATA
This sequence comes from Saccoglossus kowalevskii, assembly GCF_978046115.1. Classification (NCBI taxonomy): domain Eukaryota; kingdom Metazoa; phylum Hemichordata; class Enteropneusta; family Harrimaniidae; genus Saccoglossus; species Saccoglossus kowalevskii. The sequence goes on from NC_140654.1 coordinate 22,401,760, forward strand.
CACATTATTTTGTTGGACACTATTTCATTTTCAGATTTTACAATCCATATCTTTATATTTAAATCTGTTTCAAAAAATGAAGAACTTATTTTAGAAGCATAACCATAGAACGACTTGAACTGGTGTCGCAGTTTTCTCCCAATACAAATTGAAATATTGCCAACATTAATTAATATTAATTCCGCGAAATAATATTCAATGTCTAGTTCTTGGGATCTACACCAAAATGGAAAACAGAAATCATTTCGGTGCCATGTTTTCATTTTGATCAGAACCAAAGCTTGTCATGCTTCAGCGTAGCTAAACAATGACAACCAATCAACACATCTCCAACCCACCCACCCCCACAAACATTCATAATTGAACAACTAAGAAAGCAACAAATATCAGGCTACAACCAGAAAACAATGAGATAGAAAATTACAACGAGGCATTGAAAACATGAATTCCGCCCACCTCTACCAATGCACCCTACAGTACAGCATTAGTAGTTCCTATTCTAATTTGTATGTATGTACAGCAAGCTTAGCCAATAGATGCACGCGACTCAACACATTTTTGACCAACCACTATTATACACATATTTACATAGAGTGAGGGCGCCATTTACTAATGAAAAGGATATTTATATTTTTATTTTTTACATTTTTTGTCAGGACCAAGTGATTGGGTTAAACCCCAAGAGATTAACTCCGATCATAGAATAATAGAGGATCCTGATTTCGACGCAACACGTATAGTGAGACTATATAACATAGAAGACGATCCAACTGAGACAACTGATTTATCAGAGATAAATCAGCATATTGTGATTGAAATGCTTGCAAAGCTTCATAACTTTTCTAAGCAGTCCTTGCCTGCCCAGTCAAGAATATATCCACGTGCTGATTTTGATGGGATGGGAGAATGCATAAGTCCATGGGTATAACGAATGGCACAATACATATCATTCATGTAATATAGCAGTAATAGAAAAACAAATAAAACCCTAGGTTCAATAGCAAACCTATGTTCTTACATTCATTGTTTTTAAATATATCGTGTGTCCAACATACGATATGTATGTTAGTTCGAAGCATATGCTTGATTGTATTGTTTTTTTTGACAACAATATATATATATATATATATATATATATATATATATATATATATATGTATATCACATGAACCAACATGATGTGAGCTTAATTTTGAAAATCATGCAAATGTATCAAATTTACAGATGTCAACTCCAAAAACCTGGTTCAGATATAGAACGCCTATGAATACACGTTTTACATCCGCCATACCTAAAAACAAACTACTGCACGACAAATTATTCACTTACTTGTCGGCCTTCTTTCACTCCATAAGATGATGGGAATAAATTAACAGTTTTGATTGCTGATTTAGTTTGTTTACAGAATACATTTTATCTAGTTCAACACTTTTCTTGTAACTCCACTCACAAAAGCCTGCCGCAGATCAACAACGCAAGCATCAAGATGAGGTTTTTCTGCAATGTGACATATTTATTCATTAATGATTTTAATATTTGTGGTACAATGTTTTATTTTTTTTTTCAAAATTGAATTTGTCATGTAATTTTGATGACAAATCTAAAAATAGTTGTATTTTGTTTAATTTTCAGAAGTTTTAATTTTGGTTTTGATATAAGTTTTGTGCAATACCTCTATAATTATTGACATGTGTGATGAATCCACTACTATGTAGCTGGTGTTCAATTCAGATGGAAAAACACAATTTGATAGATCTGGATGACAAGTTTTCTCAAGCAGGTTATTAGTGAAGAGTTTGAGAACTTAAGTACGTCATTGATGATAGCATCACGATCTGGTGATTCCACAGTTTTGATGTAATGGAATGTCAAAGCTTCCATTAGGTGTGTATTTTGTTATATCAGTCATTTTGTTATTTCTATCTCTATGCAGTTTTCAGTGTAGTATATTTTAAAATCGGTATCAGCCTCTAATATCCCTTAGCACGTGTTTGACCACTATATATACAGTAAGAAATTGTTAAGCAAAAACAATGTAGCTACAGTGCCAATTTACAACACGATAATATTGGTTGTCGCCAAGAACAACCAGAAATACACATGTCAACGGGTAGGGCCTGCTTATTAATATTGAGAGGGATATCCACAACTCACACTCGGCAGGGTGTTCTGTCATTGGTAGAATGGGTAAACGAGACATTAGAACTGGAAATGAACTACGCACACACTAAAATATCAAGTTAAAGCTCTTTGCTTTAATACTTCTCAAAATAATTGAAACAAAAGAAAGAAACAAAACACACAATAATATAATGGATAACTCACAGTTCTAGGGTGTGGAAATTGATGAGTCAATGGCTTCTTGCAATACAAGGACGAAGAGATACAGGAGGTTTGCTTGCAGAGGAACGTTGTTATTCTGGAGGACACCAGAGGGGCAGTTCATACAAGTTTCACAGATTCATGATTGAAGCCTGTATCACTTGTCTCACAATATCGTAGTAGCAACACACATAGTACTTCTTTGAAATGGTGAACCACAACCATCCCCAATCTAGCTTATTTATATAGCTCAAATGGCCTACTTTCAGGTACACCACCTAGGTTTCCACAGGAGCCAATCAGAATGTGGTCTTACTAGAAGCTGTCTCACGAAGACACGCAGACATGCAGACGCTCACGTAGGCAAATCAGTAGATCGTCATCATTTGTTATGTAAATCACTAGCACACCTGGTAGATTCCAATTGTCCCTCAAGAGTTGTAAACACGTATGACCTGTCAATCACCTTTATGACAGTTATCACATGGCAATGCATACCGTTTCTTTCCATGATTCCATGCACACTTCAATTTGCAAGGTTTTAGGTAATATAACAAACATAGAACAAAGGATTCTGACAACATACATATTTGAGAACATTTGTGCCAGTATACTGTAGTAGTTCAGGGATGTAATCGTTTTTGGTAATATGCGTGTACGTCTGGGGTCAAGATAAAAGTAATTTAAACTAGTCGTCGCCAAATATTCAGTCCCTGAATGTTTTACTCTATCTCTATAATTTTATTTTGTAACTTCTATGCTTTTTTGATGGTTTCATGTTTATTTTACACACTCACGGGGAGTTCCTGATACTGAGCATCATGTGTCAATTTTATTATGAACATTCCACTTTATTTCCATTATATTTACAGATTCTCTGTGCGTTTGGCTTTCTAATGTTGAGATTAGTCTTATTTTTTGTTATTTCTGTTTTTGACCCAGTTTAATATAGACATATGTCTAAGGTATTGTGCAGAATCAAAATCTTGTTAGTATCTGAAATAATTTTTGCTTTAATTGGAAAGGCCAACTACGGTGTGACTCACACTTTAATATTTTTAGAGAAGGATCAGTATGTGGTTTGGGTACAGTACTGTGCTATTGTAGGCAAACATGTGATATTATTGTTCCTGGAGATTTTCAATTGCGGTTGGATCTCTGATCTATTTTCATTGTTTCATTAAAACTTGTTGCTAGGGGAAACAGCAATGTTGATAGTTACCTCTTGCGAACGTCATACACCGCTTACGGTTGCGGTCAGAATTATTAAAACTATAAAACACTACAATGCTTCACGTTATTTAGGTAAGAAAATCAACTTTTTATACGCACAATTATGGGCTTATTCATATAAGTCTGCTTACATATTCACATATAAATCAACTTTCAATTGCAGCCATACTATATTGTGCGCGTCATTTCACATTCCCTAAAGCACCATCTGCTTAATACAAAGTAATATCGGCAATTTTATTTTTACAAGAATTGTATTTTGCGCTGTCAGACTGGACGTCTCCGAATACTTCTTGTCTGTGAATGTTTCAAATCAATGAGAACATTAATACCATAACGATATCGAATATTGGAGTGCAGTAGGCGAAACAATATTAACAGCATTGTGTTTCAGAAATAATAATAGAAAAATATAAATAATATATGTGCCACTAAAAAACATATGAGGGTGTTTTTCTATTATTGCTATGTTACATGCTTGAATTGGCTACTTATATGGTAAGCGTAAAATTCCACGTTTCAATGCGTAATAGTTCAGTAAAATCATGCAAAAATATAAAATAGAGCGAAATATTTTCTTTCTGTAATATTCTTGTATAATCAGTAATTATGGAAATTATCATTGGTCTGCATATGAAATTTTCGTCATGACATGAATATAGTTCTTAATTTTATTGTAAAAATCAGTTGTTTTGTTTCCGCACGAAGCAATAAATTTCACAATGTAAAAAACAAAAAGTCTGTATTGTAGTGTTCTCATAAGTGCTTTAGGAATTCTAGCATGTTAAAGATTTTTGGACAACTGTTCTATTTAGAAAAAAAACAATCTTACTGTATTCAGAACCAACTTGAATAAAAAATGTCTCATTTCACATAAAACCTAGAAATGGAGTTAAAGTTAAAGGCTGAAAACACGTATACATCTCATAAATACGTAATATACTAGTTGTAACGTATTGACAACCCCGTATAACAATGCCTGGGTAATGGGGAGCACGTAAGACCCGTTTCAATGCTAAAGTACAAGTGATTTATTTATAGCAATGACCATGACTCATGCGCCAGATGGCAGGAACAAATACGATGTTTACATATCAGATAACAACATTACATCTCTCTTTATCTTAATAAAAGTTCAACACGTTTCGCATTTCAGTATCTAGAGTCTGCATTGTTCCAAAACTCAACTCGTGATTGCTTGCTAACTAGACTGTAAAAATGTTTGAAAGAATACAAAGTTTAAAACAACAAAACTAACTATGAGATAAGGATAGACTTTTCCTTTCTCGGTATACTAAGTCTGGAGGCTTATTCTGCTCCATCACAATGACTTAAGTACTTCCTATGAAGCTAATTATCTATACTATCTGACTGTTACTTTATTTCATTTTCCCCATCCCAAGTATTTTGGGGGATTGCGTTGTCTAGTCGGGTATCTCATTTCTGGTGTTAGAGGTTTATCATCAGCCATGGGCGATCGTGGTGTCCCGGGGGATAACATTGGTACAGGAGAAATTTCCTCTTCATCCTCAGAGTTGGCAGTATCTCGATCGCTGACGCGGTGATCAATTTCAACTTTAGGTATTAATTTGAAAAATGACGAATTGCGCGTAATATTGTGTGCACCGCGTTTAGCTTTTATCATACTTCCTTTCTGTACTGTGACCTCATATGGCTTGGCGAGAAACGGCGTTTCCAGTTTTCCTCTCTTTGTGTTTTTAACGAGAACGGAATCACCTACTCTTATTTCCGACTTTTTCGCATTTCGGCTCTTATCTGCGTATTTCTTCATCTTTTGTTTTGAAGTTTTATCCCGAAGTTGTATTTTCCCCCGCTTCTTAGAAGTCGGCAATTTTATGTTTATTGGACGTTGAAATACCTCTGTAGCTGGGCATATACCAGTAGAGCTGTGTGGTGTCGCACGATAATTTCTCAGAAATGTGTACATTTCGTGTTTCCACGACTTCCCTTCAACTTGCGCTGTGCGGATGGCTTTTCCTAGGGTTCTCATAATTCGTTCCGCTTCTCCGTTTGCCTGTGGCCATAGGGGAGTAACTTTACGGTGTTTAAAACCAAAATGTCTTGCAAAGTCTCTAAACTCGTTGCCCTGGAACGGCGGTCCATTGTCTGATGTTGCGATTTCAGGGATACCATATTCCGAGAATACTTTGTCGAGTATCGGAATTACGATTCGCGATGAAGTAGATCGTATTATTTCAACAACAACAAATCTGGAATAGTTATCTATTATCACGAGTAAATAATCTCCGCTGGGGAACGGCCCACAGAAGTCCATCGACACGTGTTGCCATGCGTAGTCAGGAAGTGACGTCATTTGTAACGGTTCGCGCCTATTTTGTGGTGTGGCGGCTTGACAGGCTAAGCAGGTTTTGATTTTATTTTCCACCAGCTTGTCAATGTAGGGAAAATAAACTTTTTCTCTCAGTAATCTTTTCGTTTTGACTACACCCTGGTGTGGGCAAGACTAACTGTCCGCTCTTGTAACGATTTCGGAATGATAATTCGTGATCCGCGTAAAATTAGATCTTGAGTTGACACCAGTGTTAGTGTTTCTCTTTCTTTTCGCAGCATTTCGAAAGAAATTCGGTCGATGTCTGTAGAATCGATGTCTGAAGAATTCGTGTGGTCGTACCATCTACCAGTTTTAATCGCCATGGTTATGGCTTGCAGTGCAGGATCAGATTTCGTTTCTTCTTTGATTTCATCCAAGGTTAGCGCCGTGGGTGCTGCATGACCAGCGATAAAGTTGATATATTCTTCAGTGACTTTCTCTTGTCTCCTGTTTGACGTGCTTTTCGTGTTCGGGTGTCTCGACATGTAATCAGCTGGATTGTCTTTTCCCGGCCTATACACGATCTTGAATAAACAGTCTTGTAACCGTAGAGCCCATCTCTCGATTCTGGCTGGCGGTTTAGCGTTTGGATTGTTGTAGAGACGTTCAAGCGGTTTGTGATCGGTTACTATGGTTACAGGTTTGCAATATACGTATAAATGATAATGCTCACAAGCCCATACAACAGCTAACGCCTCGCGTTCTGTCTGAGAATATCTCTGTTCGACTGGAGTAAGTGATGTGCTCGCGTAACTCAGAACTCGTGGTGCGTCTTCATCACCATTTTTCTGAGTGAGCATTGCTCCTAGACCAACAGGGCTTGCGTCTACTACGATTTCAGTGTCTTTATTCGGATCACACTATGCCATGAATGAATTGCATGTTAATCGATCTTTGATCGTGTCGAGCGCATTACGATGAGTGCTCGACCATTCCCATACCGCGTCTTTTACGGTTAATAATCGAAGGGGTTGCGTAATAGTCGCTAGGTCGGGTATAAATCGTGAGAAATATGTTACCATACCGAGTAAACTTCTTACCTCAGTTGCGTTTGTTGGGGCTTCGGCATTCTTGACAGCCGCGACTTTATCTGGGTCTGGTGACATACCTTCCGCTGAAAATCGATGACCATAGAATATGAGATTTGATTTGTTGAATTCACATTTTCGTTTGTTTAGAGTAAGTTTTCTTTGGCGTAGTCGTTGGAATACAGCTTTCAGACTGTTTTGATGGTCTTCCTGAGTTTTGCCGTGTATGAGTATATCATCGCTAATGTTCTTTGCGCCTGGTATACCCTCGATTGCTTGTCTAATAGCGTTTTGGAATATTTCTGATGCCGATGATATTCCAAAATTGAGTCGCTTATAACGGCGTAAACCAACGTGTGTACTAAACGTAGTAATATACTTCGATGCCGGTGTTAGTTCGAGTTGATGATAGCCTTGATTCAGATCAAGTTTGGAAAACACTGTGGAGTTGTTCAGATCTTGAATGATTTCATCAGTCGTCGGCATGATGTGTCACTCGCGTTTGACGGCTTCATTCGCGCGTCGATGTCAATACATATCCGTATATCGTCTGGATTCTTTGGTTTAGGAACAACAACAATTGGCGATATCCATGGTGTTGCTTCGTCGACCTTTTCGATCATGTCGGCGGCTTCCATTTCTGCAATTTTCTTTTCGACTTTTTCGCGAATATGAAACGGAATGCGACGATGTGGTTGGGCTACGGGCTGAACAGTCTCGTCTATGTGTAGCTTTTTTGGAAATCTGTCATTTTGCCCAGGCCTGTGAATAAATCATTGTATTCGCTTACTAGCTTGTCTGTTATGGTCTGTCCCCCGACTTGTTTAATTATTTGTACGAGTCCCAAATCTTCTGCTGTCTGAAAACTTAGTAGCGATTCCCCGAAATTACCGTTGCGCTTGACGACATGAATTAATATATTCGATAGCGATTTTCTTCCATTATTCGTTTTACATTTGATATCTGTCCGGAATTCGCCTAGGGTTTCGATTGGATATTGAATCTTGTATGGAAATACTTTTGTATAAGTCCGTCTCAACTTGACTTTCCCGTTAAGCTTTTCAAAGTCACTTTCATCAATTATGTTGATCGCTGCACCAGTATCAATCAAGAATTTAATTTCCTTACCGTGAATTGTGATGTCAGCTGTTTGAAACTTTGCCTTGGTTGCGTGAATAGTTTCCGTGCGTATACCGAATACGTATGTCGCTTGGTCGGTGTCTTGGCTGGACTCACTACTCAAATCTGTGTTAGCGTCCACTCGCCTTATAGATCGTTTCGGTTTGCGGTCTCTTTCCTTGTTTGGTTTGGATCTGCAAACTTTGGCAAAATGTCCATCTTTCCCGCATGATTTACATTTCTTGCATTTTGCCGGGCACAGTCCGTCATGATGATAATCGCCTCCACAAAAGTAGCATAATCGAGAGGTTGATCGCGATTCATTGACGGCCACCCGTTTTGGTTTTCCACGTTTATTATGTTTAAACTTGAAGCCTCGGCTAATTGCGTTGACTGTTGACACATACATGTTGCCCTCGATGTCTGCAGCCTGAGACTCAGAGACTTCCATCGTTCTGGCAAAGTTTAAAAGGTCTTCTAGGTTCATGTCTTCTCTCAATGCTCGCCGTCTTGACTTTGTGTTCAAACTTCCTCGTCAGGGTTGGTATAATTGCAGTTTGCCGCAAGAAGTTGTAACCGGACGTGGTACTGATCCGTTGACTCACCATCTTTTTGCTTTGCTTGATGAAACACGTGTTTTTCGTACGCTTTTGTTCGTTTTGGAGCAAAACGTTTGTTGGGAGCTTCGATGAGTTTCTTGACATCGTCTTCTTTGCCGGTGTCTGGGAGTGCTTTGATTTCACGTCGTACTTCTTTCCCCGCGTAGTAGATAAGTAGAGCTCGTTGTCTCTTAGTGCTCGTGATGTCATACGCGATCATCATGATTTGAAATCCTTCCAACCATTCCTCCCACCTTTTTCCACAGGTGCTAGGTTCCTCGTGGACTTGGAATGGTTCATAGTGATGGATGCTTTCGGACGCCATAAGTTCCTGAATCCGTTGTTTCCAAGTTTTCCAAGTAAAGCTACACATAGACGAGACTGTTCAGCCCGTATCCCATCCTCGTCGCCAATGTAACGTATTGACAACCCCGTATAACAATGCCTGGGTAATTGGGAGCAAGTAAGACTAGATACAACCCGTTTCAATGCTGAAGTACAAGTGATTTATTTATAGCAATGATCATGACTCATGCGCCAGATGGCAGGAACAAATACGATGTTTACATATCAGATAACAACATTACATCAGTGTAACAATGAGATGGACGAACACTGTCATAGGTCATCATCGACATATAATCCACATGCATGCTCATTGAATAGATGTATTATACTATTTGAATAAGCTGTGCAGGGTTGGATACTCCTCGACGTCTATGCTTCACATTTTAGTTGCGTATCAAAAATAAAAGGAGGCTTGACACGTTGTACCTTTCGATGGAATCACTACATGTATTTTCACAGCAAGACTCTTAGCTCTGCTTTGTAAATACGTTCACGTTATTTAAACAAGGCCAGACTCAATTGCAATTTCGTTGTGTTTTGACATACATATGATCGCGTAATTTCAGAATTATTGCTTCTGTATAGGTTTCACGTACCTTGATATTAGTAAAATTATTATGATTTTATTCATGGTGAATGCTGAAATCACTTTTAAATATTTAACAAATACATTATATGTAAAACATATCGTATTTCAATATCGTGTATAATATAATATAATAAGTTGCGTGATTGTGAATTGAATTGGATAGTTTAGATTTGTATTGTAATGCCTCTACATGTTTCCTGGTGTGTATCTCATCTTTGATCAGTATACAAATGCTGTATTCAGCACACAGACTGCAAGAAACACCTCACGTTTGAATACACTTCTTTCTCGACGAGAATTAAAGGCAGGTTATATTCTGCATTAGATTATTTGAATAAGAGTACGCATGGCCAACTGGATTGCTATTATTGAAATAAGGAATAACAGTGTACAAATAGGTCTTAAAATAAGTGATACCTGGACTTCTCGTGAACAAGTATATTACATAATTTTGTAAGATTCAGTGTTAGACGGAATGCAAAATAGATGTATATGATTTTGATTTTAGTCATATAAAACATAATATGAGCACGTAATTATATAAGAAAGACAAGAGAACAAGAAAAGTCCATAGCACAATACTTATTTGTTCATCGTTTATGCTCTCTGGCATTTTAGGACCGTCTTTACTAGACTCGTCACATCCGATTATGTACAACACACACACACACACACACACACACACACACACACACTTACATAACGTAAGGTTCATGCCAGGTGCGGCCACGTATGTGCAGTCGGTGCGGCGAACCATTTATTTAAGAAAAACACACTAAAAAAGCCGACTAAAAAAACGGCTGCTATTACATTACATGTAGTGTTCAAATTGAAATTAACTAAATGAAAGAAAAAATAACTTGCATGGACTGCAAAAAAGATCGACTATTGATGCTCGGCAAATGGCATTAACATTACTTGGTCAAAGAAATATTTAAAATAACTGACAAAAACATCGACAAAATAGCAACCCCCGTTACTTGCACGCCGACCGCCCAGGAAAAACCAGGAATAAAACGAACCCCTTTGGCGACAAAAAATACCTAGAAACCTGTACCCGTCGCACTGTCGAACGTGCCCAGGGGAAGGTGGCGGGTGTCGCCCTGTATTATACAACAAGCATTAACAAACTTACAAAACAACCAGTTGAAAACTGCACTGTAGCGAGACTGGCCTAGATTGACATTCAACCTTCGTCCTCCACTTAAATACCCCTTGTCACATGACCCCACATACCATACCCGTCTATTTGCCATCACGAACAGACAATAGTTAACCGCTATACTGCGAAACGCGGTTAACAATATGTCTTTACTAGACTCGTCACATCCGATAATGTACAACACACACACACACTTACATAACATAAGGTTCATGCCAGGTGCGGCCACGTAGATAAAAAGAACGGGCCCGTACACCTACAAAGTTTGCGAAATTGACAAATGACTAGTCAACGAGTCAATAGCAACGCCATCTTTCGCGGTATATGACCGGCCTTGGCTCCGGCCCTGGCCCTGGCCCTAAACCTGCGTTAGATGCGGCAGTTGCACCTCCTGTCCGCAAAGAATGAATGCCAAACTCTAAAGCATCATCGCCACGCACTTCACGAAGACGCTTGACCTAAAAGATATTCAGATGACGTGAATATAACGGATGCAGTGTCGACACATCCCCGTAACATTTTTACAGGGCACGCAACTCAATCGAGTATAGAAATAACGACTGTATTACCCTGTTTATACTGCTCAGTTTAACTGAGAAATAAAAAATAACTTGTGGCTTTCGTAAATAACATAGCAAATTAAAAACTCTTGAAATTACCAAAACTGTACATGAGTATTTCTTACAAAGCGACTTCAAAACATTTCTACAGATACAGAGTCTTCTCTAGATTCAACAACAATTATGCTTGGATAGACTATCAATAAAAAGATGGATGGTTGGATAATCGTAACCCACTGTAACATGCGACCAGGTAATTGTATAAACAGGACTCTAAGCAAACATTCAAAACAAATAAGGAAAAAATACAAAAGTGACCCTTCATTGCCTATAATTGTGTTTCCATTCTTGATATACGCAAATTTCTTGATTGTTACGGTAGTATTTTTGTTGTGCGATTAAACAAAGAAATACTTCCTCAGTCTAATAGGACGTCTTCCAGGCTCAGGCTCAGACCTGAAACAAAAAACACTCTGTTAATAACTCTTACATCATGGCTTCTCGTGGCAAAACGTTTACACAAAACAAATGTGTAACGCCGCCAGATAGAAATTGCAAGTTTCATTAAATAAGCCATTGTGGCATTTTTTTTGGTACTATGTACTGTATTCACATGTGATACTAGTAGTAATCTTTCAAATAATTCCACTTCAATTGCATATAATTTTGAGAGCTTTTTTTTTCCCCATCCCAACTTATTCACTGAAATGTAGATCTCAGAGCATCAAGCTTCTGGACAGCATCACTGCTGATGCTCCAGTCGTAATTTACTGTTGCTGTCAAACGCGACCCCATCCACTGAAATGTAGAACTCACTTAGCTTTAAGCTCCTGGAAAGCATCAATACTGATGATCCAGTCGTCGTTGACTGTTACTGTCAAAAGCAACCCCATCCACTGAAATGTCGATCTCACAGAGCATCAAGCTCCTGGAAAGCATCACTGCTGATGCTCCAGCCGTAATTTACTGTTGCTATCAAAAAGCAAACCTATATATCCACTAAAATGTGGATCCCACGGGGCATCTAGCTCCTGGTAAGCATCATTACTGATACTCCTTCCGTAATTTACTTAATAAATCAAATTGCATAACACAATATCCTATAACTCAGGTACTCTAATTTCTACTTTTGACTCTCGCAATCTTCGCCACTATCTAGTTATTTGTGCACAATTGCACGTTTAAGCCTTCAAAACTGTTACTGTTTCATAATAACATACGGTGAACTGCAACGAGTTCCTTCCAGGTTGAACTTTCAACTTGTTCTTATAGAGACCAATTACACTCGCCTCCTTACCTTCTTGGTCAATACATTTGCCATAGCCAATTGAGGACGTGTCAGTATAAAAACACACACAGTGTATGAAAAAACACCTTCAAAGTATTTACTGTTACATACAATCCTCACCACTTTCTGGTTATCCACTCCAATCTTTCATAATAACATATAGTGAGCTTCAACGAGTGCTCGCCAGGTTGAAATTTCAACAATGCAATACAGAACACTTACCACGCATACTCTTACCTTCTTGTTTAACATTAAAAACCACCATAGCCGTCATATACTGAAGGATGGCGTAGTCCCATTCATGCGCATTGAATTCTTAACTAGTTTATCTAACATGATGCAAACAGGCACAAATATACCTATTGTGGAATTGCAGTGTTTTACTGATTCCTTCAAACATGCACGGTAGGAAAGAGCCCTAGATTTAAATAGTAAAAGTAGTTTATAAACTAATGAACGCTGCTCGGACTGATAAATATGATATATAAAAAGGTCAAATATTCATTCGGTTGTATTACCATGAATGTTGTATATTGCATTTCATGTATTAAATGCGGGAAACTTTATATTGGTTCTACAGTTCGTCGTTTGGGTGATCGGTTTGCTGCGCATCTACGTCAAACTAGACAGAAAAATCGTTTTTATCCGGTTTCACTTCATTTTAATTCTAGTGGACATAACATTACAGATATGTCTATTTCTGGTGTATGTGGTGTCAATGGCAACGAAAAGCAGCTCAGGGGTGTCGAGGAGGAAACTATATTACGCCTTAAAACTAAAGAACCCCATGGAATTAACAAACAGTTCAACTCATTTGTTGAGCTTACTACCTAAGGCGTGTTATATGTTCTATTGTGGAATTTTGTGTGATTATATTTTATAGTTCATGCGCGTTCTTACGTTCCTATGTTCTACCTGTACGTTTTGACATTTTCTTCTATGCTATCGATAAAGAGCCATTGCTCGAAACGTCTAGCTATTTTTAATAGTTATTTAGGACTACGATTACCAAATATTATCTTCTAGATTTAAATAGACCGTCACCAGCCGTGATTTCATCAATACGATGATGCAAGCTCACCAACAAATAACCTGGTCACATACACGCAACTGACCAACAACTTACCTTCGCTTTGATATTTTTGTGAATAAACATGGCGCGATGGAAATGCCTAATTCCAAAGCTAAACGCCTTGGATACAATCTAACACCAGCCGACGCTTACCTGCTTTATTATATTCACAATCAATGGACTAATAACGTTTTTTTTTTTTAATTTGTTTTATTACTTTAAATAAATACATTTACAAAAAAAGAAAGAAAAAATTACAAAAAAGGAAAAGTGGATGGCTTAAAGAAAGTGGAAGTGGGGGGAAGATTATTGATAAGCTGACAAATCTGGCTAGTAAGTGATTTAATCATAATTAAAATTGTTCCATTTTTCATTAAATTTAGACATTGAACCATTATTGATAGCTATTTGTCACTCTACAATACGAGTGTTTAACATTATACTCTCCACGACTTCCACCTTTGGGACAGAACCTCTTTTCGATTTAGAATAGAGGTGCTGTTTACAAATTAAAATAAAAAGGTTGAGAAGATTACAATAAAAACTGCCGTGTATTCCAAAACAAATATCCCTGTCAGACAATAAAATATCAACGTTTGTCCATTTTTTCCAGAGTTGCTGACATTTTCCTCAAAATATCCTAGTAATAGTACATGTAATAAAAAGATGCTCAAGAGTTTCAATATCAGCGTTACAAAAAGTGCACAATGTACTATCAACTAATTTCCATAAACACAAAGTGTTATTTGTGTAAATTGCCCTATGTAAAAATTTATAATGAAATGCCTGCAGCCTGGAATCAAATGTACAGAGAAATGGTAGTTTAAAAATGGGTTTCCAATCTTCGTCCGGAATTCGAATTTCAAGCCGTTTTTCCCATTTATTTTGACAGCCCAAAGGAGGTACATTTTTCCCAACCAAATCCGAATACATTTTGTGAGGTTTAGTTTTGTCTCTAACATTAAGGATAAAATAATTGTCAATAGAATTTAATTTCTTCGGATTCTCCTGCAACTCCTTTTTCCATGACCTGGGAATAGCTTTTAACACAGATTGAAATTCAAAACAAATAACATTGCAGTCGTATTTACACTTAAAATGTTCATAACTTAAAAAATGGCCATCATCTCCTAGTAAATCATTGACATACCAAACATTCTTTTCCTGCCACAACCTCATGTTGACATAATCATCTTTTATAGCATATTTGAATTATGCCACAAAACCTGACTTTGATAATTAAATTTTTGATGATTTATACAAGAATGCCAAATGTCCATTATTTCCGACCAAAAGTTATTTTTAATTGAAGTAATATACTTTTTAATAAAATTTACATCTGCTTCCCAAATCTTATAATGTCCAATTTTCCTAAAAATATTAAAATAAAGTATTTTCCACGGGTGAGCACTTTTTTCGTGGGACTTTTTAATCCAAGTCAATTTTAACGCCTTGGAAAATAGTGTTAAATTAGGTAAATTTAAACCACCATATTCAACACCACGACTAAGAGTAGCCCTGGATATTTTAGCTCGCCTACCACTCCAAATAAATCGATTAATAATTGCATTAAGACGATTCATAAGTGCACTAGGAGGAGATGGCAAGGAGGAAAATAAATGGATTAGTTGTGAGATTGCAAGATTTTTAACAATTGTAACTTTACCCAAAAGAGACAGTGGTCTACAGCCCCATGAAGCAAACAAGGAAGAAATTTTTCTCAATTTATTTTCATAACTTAAAACCACCATGTTTTCTAAATTTAAGTCGAAGATCAGTCCCAATAATTCAAAATTATTTTCTAACCATATTAAATTGAATGTGGGGCATATTCTGTCACTGCATCCCTTTTTTGACCCAAACCAAACAGCCTTTGTCTTGCCTACATTCAATTTCAAGCCTGAAACTAAAGCGAAATGGACTAATAACGTGGGGGAATGCATATCTCTTCAGTACTCCCCTCCAAGATACAATTATCAATAGTTAACCGCTATTGTGTAATGAAATCATTTTGCATGCTTGAACATGTCCGGGAAATACCTGATCGAATACTGAGGTTGAATTAAATGAATAAATGAGAAATACACAATTGAAAAAAGCAGAAATACACTAAACCTAGATGACGTATTGTCAAGGCCAGCTCACAGTGAGAACAGTTGGCTCTTCACGTGAAGACATGTGACTGGCGGTATAACAAATGGTCAAGTAATGGACAATTTGGAAATTGCAAATTCGTAAAATATGAATTCCCCACAACATATGCGAATGTGTATTAAAATTATTAAAGCTATGGCTAACTGAAACATGAACGATCAATTCGTTTTTTATATATGCGTCAGCATTGTTTGATCTATTGACTTCAATAAGATGAACATTTTTCTCACCGGTCTAGATTACAATAACTACCAAATTACATTTGGCTCTATATTGGTTTAGAACAGTAATATCTCCCAAAATACGCGCAAACCTTCGAAAATTGTCTCTTTCTCTAATTATGAGTGATATAATATTCAGGCTACCGGATGTCTTATTTTTCCACACGTCTACAAACAAAAGGTTCATGCGAAAAACAAAAGAATGCCACGTCTCAAATGCCAAATTAGTATTAATATTGCGTACTGAAACTAAAGACGTGGTCAGAAAGTTAGCCAAAAATAAGACTCAACAAACACTTTGAGATTTCTATAAGGAATAGAATCACGAAATTAGATTTATGGTCAGAAATTACCAGATTATGAATGGGAGCCGATATTAACATCTTAATTAAAGTTGACATAATTATGACCCGGACAATTACGGGACGCAGGCCGCGTAACACCATTTATAATATGAGAATAATTAAATCAACTACGAAATTAAACTCGTAGTTATTACAGTTAAATCGTGGAAGGTGGGACAGGAGAGAAAATATTATTGTTTTCTCGGGTTCCATGATCGCTTTGAATTATTTTTTTACTTGCTACTTTACATTTACAAAATGCGGTTGCGTGATTAATTAGCGTTAAGCTTGGAAGCAGTTAGAGTTTTACGGAGATAAATAATCACCAAAATCACACAAAACTACCAAATCACATATCTTTATAAAATAATATTCTATCTTAATAATAATATCCTGGCCGGACACCTAATAGTTACAGTATTTCTGCTTATGACCCGTTTTCCCACAACTCCAGCATAGGAGACGTGTCACCTGACCTGACCTGATATACGCGAACTGTAAGGCCTGCCACAACGCAACATCTTAAATCGCTACTGTTGTGCTGCTGTGTCTATTGGAATTACACTCGTGCAAAGTATGTCTACCTCTGCCACAGCTGTGGCATGTAATACGCCGTCTTTTAGTATTTTATTATTGTGGATTTGCAAATTCAAGTGACGAATTATCAACATAGTTACTCCTACGATGAGTGCTACCATGTCGGTGTGGAAACTGGATGGATCGCGTGATAAGACACATGGTGTTAAAATTTGCCACCAACCTGCCTGTACCCCTTGAATTCAAATCTTGTCACTTGTCAGGAATCCAAAGTTTAATTTATTTCCAAGTATTACGCCCTCACTGTTAGGCTTATAAGCTTTTAAATGCATACGTGATTTACATAGAAAGGGGAATACTTTGTGACTTGTTATAGGTGGAGAAATAAAGAAATACTTAATACATATATTGCATGCACGAATTGTTACATTCTTCGCAAGGAGAGCAGCCTGATTGGACGACAAAGAATTTACTTGAGGGTGACGTTTGTCTCCGGGTACTGTGGTGCCAGAGACTTGATTCCCGAGAATCCGAATGAATTTGAGGTTAATAAACTTTGGTGAATTTGGTTAGACGGGTCAACAAACTCGGTTTTGCATTTCTGTCAGTTTGCATAACATTCCTGTCGCACCTGATGTGGTAGTTTCTCGCAATTCTTCTGATTTCTAAAAATTAGAAACGGGGTGTCATCTTGATTTACATATGTTCCCCAATAAATTGAACAAGAAAGCGTGCCTTGGTTGGCATGTTGGACGATCCACAAGAAGTACGGTATAACACAGATAACGTCACCATTGAACTCCGGATTGAGAATTCACTCTCTGGTCGTCCTGGTGTCAGCTATAGTACTGTACAGCGTCCTCGTGATGTGAGCCACCCCTGGAAACCAAGCCGTCTGAAGTTTGTCGCTGCAGTTCGACATCGTTACGTCCGGTATAGTACATCTGCCTTACACGCACAAACAGCCAGGTTTCAGTTTCCCCTTGCCTTACCTGCATATTTCGACCGCGGTTACGTTTATCGGAACCGTCTAAAATATTTAGGCAATGCAGTAATATTTAATTAGCCGATTTTGTGAAGCTATTTGTGTATTTACTGTCAAACATTTGCTCTTTGTATTAAAGTGTGCGTACGCACATTGCAGTTAATTCAAATTTGGTGTCATTTAGTGCTGTGCGTGTATGATGAATGTGTTCGTTCCCTTATTTATAAATTCTCTATGGTTCTTAGATGTCCAATTGTTATTGGCCTGAGATCATTGTCGTCTTGTAACGATAACCATCTTAATGATTTCCAATGCTTTTATGGCCCGTGAAAAGAACCCACAACAAGTGTGATCTATATAGTTTAAGTTATACGAATCACTGTTTGGCATTCCCATTCGCTTTGTATGAATTATTTCAGATTTAATACAAATATATATATAGACCTCTTGATTAGTGTTGATTACGAACATTGTTACATAATATTATGTCTTTGTCAATAAAAGGTGTACTATTGTTTTTCGCCACAAGTCGAAGTGATCGGTTTAATGAATTCACAGCTACATGTAGATAGTCTTTTCTTGGACACACAATTGAAATGAAAATCTTTGTTGCATTAATAGGTTTAACGATGTTGTGTTCAAGAATAAAATTCTTGAATTGGGATAGTCGTTTCCTGGCATGCGGCAGACGGTGATAGCGTGTCATTGTTTACAAACAAGCGTGTACCTAAGAGCCTTTGCGTTTTTAGCCTGCTTGGTTATCGTCGCTTGGGACTCAATTCCTGCGCGTGCGCAGATGACGACCCTCCCGCTTTAACATCATTAGTTCCGCAATGAATGCTAACCGAGTCTCCATTTGCAATAACTTCTTACATTTGTCAATACACCTGGAAACATCTGGAGAAAAGCGACACTGACAATGCAATAACTTCGGTTTTGTGCAATCTACTTGAATCAATTTCTCGGAGAAGTGAATCTTCAATATGATAATAATTGAATTAAGCCGATCAGATGCAGATTCATTTGACGAAAATGTCGATGAAGAATGATTGTTTTCACAGTGCTTTTCAAAGACAACAGGTTGAACATTTTCCATATTACCGTCATTTTCTGCTTTCCAAAGCTAGTATATCTTTGTTTTCCTGCACAAATATGTTTCTAAAAACTTCCAAATCTGTTGGTGCCGTATTGATTATAACTGGGGTATTGGTGGTGTATCATCTGCGCGGCGATCGACTGGTAGTTCTGATGCTGTTGATAATAATGGTGGCTGTCACTGGGTGCGGTACTTTCAGAAAGGAAACAAAATATGTGTTGAGTGCAAGATACACAGTGTATAATCAGCTTTACTCAAGTAAACAAACCTTGGATCACCATTTCCACAGGCAGTACACTTCATTATGCGATGATACCACTAGAATGCCTAAAAAAACGCAAAGGATCGCACAGCACACAAAACACACATCTGTATTCGTTGATTACTAGTCTTCGTATGGATCCTCTTATTATTTAAGATGTATAAGCGATAGAAATGTTAAAAAAATACGACTGTATAGCGTTTCATCAATTTATTCATCTCCTATGTATTATTGATAATTATCCTCACCATTAATGTAATGTATGCTAATTGTCACGATTATAACAGAAATTTGCACAGCTAATTTCAATAAATGCAAAAAAGGTCATATTCAAAAATATGCAAAATATACAATTATGGCCGATATTATAGAAAATATTGAAGCTTTTTTTATGAATAATTAGTCATAGGATGTACGAAGTAATTTGTAGCATTTTTTAACACAAAAGTTGTCATAACTTGTCATAGCTTGAGTATATACCTTGACCAGATCTAATTACTATACAATGACTTCTCACGAATTTCAAAGTATAAATAGAAGGCATTTTCTAATATTTAACTCCAGATGGCCCTAATTATAATAAGATAGAAAAACATACTCAAGTCACACAATGGAAATGCAATGACACACATAGTTGTACTAAGTTAACCCAATGCAGCTATTTAAGAAGATTACTGCTCACAGTATAAACTGTGTTTGAAAATAAACATTGAACTAATTTTAATACCATACAGTGACTTTACACAAAGGTCAAACATTAACTAAAAACAGTAAAAGCAAAGAAACTAAAAACTATAATGAACTTAAGATGGCACTGATTCCAATAAGATGAATTGTATATGTAATCACACAACAATGGAAAATTCCAAAGGATTTCAAAACAACTATTACACCATGGATTTTCTCGTTAAATCCTGATACAGATTAGTAGGATTGAATTTAAAAACATTAAAATTACTTTTCTTTAACTAAAAAGCTTTCACAACAATTACGTTTTAACTGAAAAGATAATTACTCCATATCTCATTATTATGCATGAAATTGGTTATTTTTATACCTTTGTTTATAATATATATGATTTTGAAACCGATCGAGTAAAAAATACTTGAGTTATTTCACCCGCAAGAGATAACCAATCTGTAGCCTTTGCATGTTTGTTTATATCATATATAAATTTGTAACTGATCATGTAAAAATTGGCAGCCATCTCTCATTAATTATGCAAGCAAAATGCACCAACATTGAACTTTGCCATCGTTGCATGTTTGTTTATACCATATATAAATTTGTAATCGATCGCGTAAAAATTACTCGAGTTATCGCGCCCTCAAGCGAAAACCAATCAGTATATATCTCTCTTCGATTATGCAAGCGAAATGCATAAATATCAAACTTGGCCATCTTTGCATGTTTGTTCATAACATATATATATTTGAAACTGATCGTGTAAAAATTACTTGAGTTATCGCACCCACAAGTCACGCCAACAACAACAACGCCAAAATCGTCCCCTTACTGTACCTTCTCCTTCGTTTACACTGCACTACGGACATAGCAAAAAAATAAGTAGTGCGCTCTCCTAAGACGTCACACTACCGTAACACACACGATAAAGTAAAAATATGGTTGAGTGATATCATAAATTATGGTTTAGTGATAACACAATACAAGTACATTGTATCAGAGTACAAAAGCATCCATTAAAAGTCAACGAAACCACGGAATCAAATTACTTTGCTCC
This sequence comes from Saccoglossus kowalevskii, assembly GCF_978046115.1. NCBI lineage: Eukaryota > Metazoa > Hemichordata > Enteropneusta > Harrimaniidae > Saccoglossus > Saccoglossus kowalevskii. The sequence goes on from NC_140654.1 coordinate 22,422,773, forward strand.
ATATCTTGATGTCTTCCTTGAATTTGTATTTAAGGACAACTGATGGGATTGAGTAATTTATTTTTTGCCTTGATTTGGGTTAGACGCAATTGCCATTGAATCAATAACACATTATATAGAACGTTTGATCAATGCGTTCTACAACAATGAAATGAGATGTTAAAAGATACAGACTCTAGGGGAGACATTGTTTTAGTAATGTAAATATAATTGAACCACACGTGCTTATTACTTTCTCATTTAAGCGAACCTGTCTAGAGAGCCCATAAACACACGACAATCGTTTCTATTCATTTAAGGTTACTATTATATTATAATGATGTGTTCCATATTCAACACGTATCTATTTTAACATTTAAACTGAAATAACTAAACTTACATTGACATAATTACCGACATTATGTAGTCTATAAAAAGAAATCACATAATAACTATGGCATTTTACAATGGAAACTGCCTGTAATCGTTATATCTGTCTAATTATTGATGAAACAGGTCCTGTATTTGGTTTGTTGACATGCGCCCACTACTGACAATTTGTGACAAGAGTAACATGATAGTTCTTTGTGAAACATGCACATACTTTGGATAAAAATAACGCTTGTATTGTAATCTACCAAACCATATATGAATTGTGTGTTCTATTCAAATAAATTTAAAATATTATTGGTAGACGTGTGTTCTATAGACTATCTGATTTGTAAATTTTTAAACATAATAATCTAATATTTGATAAATGAATTATCCACAATAAGGTGTGTATTATGCTTATATAAAAATAATTGTTTTGAAATACATGATAGTACCTGACACCCCTATGGTCAAATTGGTTTGGCTACATTGACGCAATGCAAAATGGCTACACTTTAGTCGTTGATTCTGTGCGATTTGCTAACAATATAGCATGTAGTTGCGTGTTGTTGAGTGCCTGATATAATATTGTTTTCATTAATTAATGAGGTGCTAAATGTTTGAGGTCAGGGGATAACATTTTCTCACGGCCTGCTTTGGTGTGCAAGAAAGTTCTTGTTCCACGCTATATTGTTTAATATCGCTTATAAACAGGTGGTAGCATATGGTCAACACCACACAATCACAAAAAAATTATTATAACATCGTATAATGCAAAGCATACTGTATATTTAAAAAGGTCTAACAGATTTCAAAACATTGGTCTCCCCTTCGAAACTGAAGTCCAGGTCATACTAATTAACCCTCAATCAGTATGACAATAGTTCTTTAATTGGTGTCCTATTTACATAATAATCAGACAAAGTTGCTAAAATCATTTTCAAATAACTTTAATAAATCAGAATAAATTCGCATATTAAAACCCGGAAACAATGAAAGCACAATATTTTTCACACAATGGCACAGATCAGTACCCAAAAACTCTTAGTGGCTGTCCCGCCAAAAATATCAAAGTATGAGCCACAGTGTAGGCGATGTTTAAAAAAGTCAAAGGACTATTTTGATCCTACTTGATACATCAGCCAGCTGTCAATAGACTTCATTTGAATATCGAACAGACCAATTAATGGAGATGATTTTTGTAAATATCGTCATCTGTGTCAAAAACAAATATAAAGAAAATTATCCCAATTAATGAGTGCTAAAATCAAAATAATAGGAGCTCATGATTTAAAGAAAGGACTGATTGCTTTTTTTCTGTGAAATAATAGTCATAACTGAAATTAGTTACATTTTAAGAAACATAAATTTGTGAAAATTATTTTATCTTCGGTAACACCGACGTCATTATCAATAGATTCATAACAACCAATCACATTTCCAATGCATGTGATATAGACATTCAGGAAATATTGAGTGTATTCATTCGACTGGGAAAGATGAATACAGTCGTTTACTTTCTGCTACTGCTCGTATCAGGTAATGTGTTGGGCCGAGAAAAGCCTCCTCATATTATTTTTATAGTTGTAGATGATCTCGGATGGAATGACGTTGGTTATAATAATCCCGTATTCAAGACACCTACCATCGACAGGCTTGCCGGTAGTGGAGTGAAACTTCTGAATTACTACGTGGCGAGCCATTGCCTTCCATCTAGAAATATGTTGATGACTGGAAGACATGCTGTGAGTTATAAATATTATTAAATTAACCGCACATATCTAGATGTAGAATATTTTTGTGATATTTTTCAGATAACAGTCGATATGCAATCACTATAAAGAACATTGATAATTGAGTAATATGCTTGTTTATATTTATTTTGGAAATGTAATTTGTTGATATATACTAATATTACGAAACTGACGTTGCGTTAACGGGGTTGTGTTCTATATATATGACGTACATTTCAATCTGCTCTTACAGATGAATGCGTATATTTGCATTTCCTACAACATAGTTTATGTATGCGTGTTACGAGCACACACTATATAATTATAATATATAATTATATATTTTGAGTTAGATATTCGTCTCTACCACCGTCACAATAGACGGATAAGAATGACTTTACTATAAACTAAGTTTCCTTTGCTTTTAATAATTCATATGTTTATGTGGATTCTGTCTGCCAACTGATATTAACATCAATTCCATATTTAAAAAATAAAAACACAGAACAGAAAAAAACTCAGATATCAGTTATACCTACTATTTTCATTTAACATACATTCGTTATTTTACTTCAAGATTCAACTCGGGATTCAGCACGATGATTACGGATTTCATCCTCGGTCGTTGCCATTGAACGAGACTACTATAGCAGAACCATTAAAACACGTTGGCTATTCAACCCATATAGTTGGTAAATGGCATTGTGGGTTTTACTCAGATAATTGCTTGCCTCATAACAGAGGATTTGACACATTTTTCGGTGAGCATTTCTGGATTGATTTAACTCTATCTTCGTATATTAGTTGTTGAAAACATACGTACTTCTTCCATAATGGCATTTTAATGTGTTTTCACTCCCACTGTGCCTGTCTCATATATTTACATTTTCCTCTAGTTTGGTCTTGTACTGTGTTTTGTGTGTCATTTGTTATTTGTTATGGTTTTTTTTTTCTTTTTGAACTATGAATGCCAATACCGTTTCAAAACTATGAAGTTGAACATCTTTTGAGTATGATGCTATTTACCCTTGACATACCATGGATGAGCAGGTTAAATAATAGTACTCCTGTGATTTATATTAATATTGAACCACTCAATTGGTCTAGTCAACCTTACGAAAAACTGTGGTGTTTAAGAATAATGCTGATGGCTAGGTTCTTGTAAATGTCACTATGTTATTGTAAATGAAACGAGGTTGTGATTAGCGATTTATATCTATATCATCATATTCATTATATGTATAATGGAATATGAGCGAAACGTGACTTTGGGCAAACAATTAAATACAACAATTTCGATAGATCACGTGATTGTACATACATTTTATTGTTGGTATAGTGTGTGTAAATAAGCTGTAGTCGTTTATGTTGATCAAATTTAATATTGTCATCGGGTAATGCGCTGCCGTAGTCGAGCTCATAAACAATACAATTCAAAATCGCACGAACAAGAAGAGCACGAAGCTAGAATGCGATTTCAAAAAATTTTACCAAAAGTCTGCGTTATATTTTACATTAAAAATTATCAAATAATAAATTTTCTTTTAATTAATCGTTCACAACAACGGCTTAAATGATCGAGAGTATACAAACCATAATCTAGTCAATGAATATATAATACCAGAGGTACATTACTTGGGGTTTGCAACTCGCATAGTACTGTATGGTGACATCATGTCAAGAACCCATTCAAGTCTCTTCTCGTAGATAGCGAGACTGCGGCTACGACCTTCTGACATGACATATATCAATGTTCAAGGTTTGTAATGAAAAAATAAAACTTTTCTTGCCACTATCATAGTGAAAAATGTAATACATCTAAAATGTACATAAAATATAGTTCTCGTAATCCATCATATCGTGGGCAGCTATTTTGATCCACCTGGACATCCCAGTATCCTAGTTACCTCGGGCATGCGCATTCGCATTTTTCTGAGTTGGAACGCTTATGCGAGTGCGAGATTGTAACGGGATCTTGGTATCATGTCACCGTAGTTGCAAACCCCAAGTAATGTACCTCTGATAATACTTGATACAATTTTATATTATATTTGTTTAATTATGCAATTCTATTAATAGGTTTCGTTGGAGCAGGTATAGACCACTATACGCACAGCGATCATTTTAATCATATGCACAATCTCAGAAAAAATGATGATTGCATAGCTAAGAAGTATATTGGTAAATATTCCACAACAATCTTTGCAAATGAAGGAAAGGATATAATTAATGCTCATGATCAAAACAAAGTAAGTTTGCATTATAGTAAAATAAAATACTATATATGGTCATTGTAGCCCATTGTATCAAAGGCACTGTGCCGCCGTCCACTGATGGGCGGCGTCGCCCTTTGTATCAGAAAAATTTGACCCTCAAAATGCAGGACATAGCGTTTCAGAAGGTCAATATTTTAAAGGTTTTAAGGGGAGCATGCCCCTGGATCCCCTCGTAAGGTCGCGCTTTCTGCGCAAGCTTGGTGGGCAGATCTCGCCCCCTATGCAAAATTTCGTGTCGCCGCTTCTGTGTTCTTTTCCAATTTCGCTGCTCTCACAATTATGGTCGTCATGTTTACCCTTCTCCCCAGCAAGCGATTTATGCCAGTTGACGGAAAATTTAAGTCAGATTCTGTTTGGATGCACAACATGTGAATGCAGTGAACTGACACATGTACATATCTTCCTATCATAGCCACTTTTTTTGTATCTGTCATTTTCTGCGGTACACGCACCTCTCAAGGTTCCGTCCTCGTATTTGAAACAATACGAGTCAACTATTCATGACGAGGACAGACGAACATATGCAGCGATGACATCATGTGTAGACGAGGCTATCGCGAATATCACTGAGGCACTTGAAGAGAAGAACATGTTGAAAAACAGTATAATCGTTTTCACTTCCGGTAATAAGTATTACAATTAACTTATATACATACTTGTTTGTGATACAATCCTCTTATCACATTTATTCTTATCACATCTCGTCCATATATCACAATTTATTATAGACAATCGGTAGAATCAGCTGAACGAATTGACAATATCAGTGAGGATCGGAAATCATTGTTTTTCATCAAATTTTTTGCTTGACATTAGGTTTCCGTCGGAACATAATATTCTGCTAAACGTTCGTATACAATTTCAAGCGAGGTTCAAAATGTTTGTTCCTAATTTAGTGTTTGACTATACAACATTTCAGACAATGGCGGTGCGTTGGTAAATTCGGCTGGCAACAACTGGCCTCTGAGAGGAGGAAAGCATACGAGTTGGGAAGGAGGTGTGAGAGCTATTGGATTCGTTTATGGTGATTTGCTTCCTCGTCACTCACGGGGTACCGAGAATACGGGTCTGATGCATATCACAGACTGGTTTCCAACTTTAATAACATTGGCTGGTGGCAATCCACATGTCGGAAAGAAGCTATACGGAGTTGATCAGTGGAATATGATAACGTATGTGCCACACTTACGTATCAACCCTGCATTTTTCTTTTCATATGTGTAAATGTGTGAATAGTGTTTCCCGCTGTTGTTGTTGTTGTGCCAGTATTCAATGTGGGTAGTATATTTTATCGCAAAATTTAACTAAGGCATGGAAAACTACAGTGTAATAATTATGTAGTCATACAATACGAATTGCTTCTTCAATATCTTACAGAGGGAAAGACAAATCTGGGCGCGACGATGTGTTGATTACACTTCAAGAAGATTATAAAGCAGGTGCTCACTATAGAACTGGTATATATAAGAATAATGCGTTTGACATAACAACACATGCAGCGATAAAAATGGGAAAATGGAAGTTATTGACTGGTCCAATTGGAGGTGAGCGTTTTTCTTGTCAATATTATCCGTTTCCAATATTTTGAGTGCAAAATATTTATATATACGCAGATAAACCTTCCCACAAAAGAAGAGTTAGTCACTGAACTAACTCTTTTACGCTCAAGCAAAAGAAGAGACATGTGAGACATGTTGGAGAACTCGCATTGCACGAGTGTTTTATTGTGTTCAGTTCTAATAACACAGTTTCATCACAAATAAAATATTAAAAAGGAAAACTTCAGACCTCCACATACAAAAATACACACACTATTCTATTTAATTTATGTTATTTTATTATATTTTCACTGAATTCATTAAAACTAATTTGCTATATATGTTGTGCAGTATTTCGCTTGATTTCATTGGATTTTTATTTTCACAATGAACAGGCAAAATAAAACTGCTATATGAGTTATATAGCAATTTAAAACACTCAATTTTAGATTATCTAATTTGCATAGTTGCATCAAGTAAGGAGAGAACCAGTCACTATAGTTGAGAAAGAGGAAGAAGGAAACAAACGAGAACAATAAATTTTGTTTCTGAAAATTTTAAATGAACAAGATTCAATTAAAATACACTACATTAAAAAGCGTCCGCTGTTACAAAAGTCCAATCCAAATAAGATCGTGATCTTAAATTCGATTGTTACCGTATACACATTATTTTGTTGGACACTATTTCATTTTCAGATTTTACAATCCATATCTTTATATTTAAATCTGTTTCAAAAAATGAAGAACTTATTTTAGAAGCATAACCATAGAACGACTTGAACTGGTGTCGCAGTTTTCTCCAAATACAAATTGAAATATTGCCAACATTAATTAATATTAATTCCGCGAAATAATATTCAATGTCTAGTTCTTGGGATCTACACCAAAATGGAAAACAGAAATCATTTCGGTGCCATGTTTTCATTTTGATCAGAACCAAAGCTTGTCATGCTTCAGCGTAGCTAAACAATGACAACCAATCAACACATCTCCAACCCACCCACCCCCACAAACATTCATAATTGAACAACTAAGAAAGCAACAAATATCAGGCTACAACCAGAAAACAATGAGATAGAAAATTACAACGAGGCATTGAAAACATGAATTCCGCCCACCTCTACCAATGCACCCTACAGTACAGCATTAGTAGTTCCTATTCTAATTTGTATGTATGTACAGCAAGCTTAGCCAATAGATGCACGCGACTCAACACATTTTTGACCAACCACTATTATACACATATTTACATAGAGTGAGGGCGCCATTTACTAATGAAAAGGATATTTATATTTTTATTTTTTACATTTTTTGTCAGGACCAAGTGATTGGGTTAAACCCCAAGAGATTAACTCCGATCATAGAATAATAGAGGATCCTGATTTCGACGCAACACGTATAGTGAGACTATATAACATAGAAGACGATCCAACTGAGACAACTGATTTATCAGAGATAAATCAGCATATTGTGATTGAAATGCTTGCAAAGCTTCATAACTTTTCTAAGCAGTCCTTGCCTGCCCAGTCAAGAATATATCCACGTGCTGATTTTGATGGGATGGGAGAATGCATAAGTCCATGGGTATAACGAATGGCACAATACATATCATTCATGTAATATAGCAGTAATAGAAAAACAAATAAAACACTAGGTTCAATAGCAAACCTATGTTCTTACATTCATTGTTTTTAAATATATCGTGTGTCCAACATACGATATGTATGTTAGTTCGAAGCATATGCTTGATTGTATTGTTTTTTTTGACAACAATATATATATATATATATATATATATATATATATATATATGTATATCACATGAACCAACAAGATGTGAGCTTAATTTTGAAAATCATGCAAATGTATCAAATTTACAGATGTCAACTCCAAAAACCTGGTTCAGATATAGAACGCCTATGAATACACGTTTTACATCCGCCATACCTAAAAACAAACTACTGCACGACAAAATATTCACTTACTTGTCGGCCTTCTTTCACTCCATAAGATGATGGGAATAAATTAACAGTTTTGATTGCTTATTTAGTTTGTTTACAGAATACATTTTATCTAGTTCAACACTTTTCTTGTAACTCCACTAACAAAAGCCTGCCGCAGATCAACAACGCAAGCATCAAGATGAGGTTTTTCTGCAATGTGACATATTTATTCATTAATGATTTTAATATTTGTGGTACAATGTTTTATTTTATTTTTCAAAATTGAATTTGTCATGTAATTTTGATGACAAATCTAAAAATAGTTGTATTTTGTTTAATATTCAGAAGTTTTAATTTTGGTTTTGATATAAGTTTTGTGCAATACCTCTATAATTATTGACATGTGTGATGAATCCACTACTATGTAGCTGGTGTTCAATTCAGATGGAAAAACACAATTTGATAGATCTGGATGACAAGTTTTCTCAAGCAGGTTATTAGTGAAGAGTTTGAGAACTTAAGTACGTCATTGATGATAGCATCACGATCTGGTGATTCCACAGTTTTGATGTAATGGAATGTCAAAGCTTCCATTAGGTGTGTATTTTGTTATATCAGTCATTTTGTTATTTCTATCTCTATGCAGTTTTCAGTGTAGTATATTTTAAAATCGGTATCAGCCTCTAATATCCCTTAGCACGTGTTTGACCACTATTGTTAAGCAAAAACAATGTAGCTACAGTGCCAATTTACAACACGATAATATTGGTTGTCGCCAAGAACAACCAGAAATACACATGTCAACGGGTAGGGCCTGCTTATTAATATTGAGAGGGATATCCACAACTCACACTCGGCAGGGTGTTCTGTCATTGGTAGAATGGGTAAACGAGACATTAGAACTGGAAATGAACTACGCACACACTAAAATATCAAGTTAAAGCTCTTTGCTTTAATACTTCTCAAAATAATTGAAACAAAAGAAAGAAACAAAACACACAATAATATAATGCATAAATTCAATAAAATAGGGTATTGTCTGGGGGATGTGCATTGGAGATAACTCACAGTTCTAGGGTGTGGAAATTGATGAGTCAATGGCTTCTTGCAATACAAGGACGAAGAGATACAGGAGGTTTGCTTACAGAGGAACGTTGTTATTCTGGAGGACACCAGAGGGGCAGTTCATACAAGTTTCACAGATTCATGATTGAAGCCTGTATCACTTGTCTCACAATATCGTAGTAGCAACACACATAGTACTTCTTTGAAATGGTGAACCACAACCATCCCCAATCTAGCTTATTTATATAGCTCAAATGGCCTACTTTCAGGTACACCACCTAGGTTTCCACAGGAGCCAATCAGAATGTGGTCTTACTAGCAGCTGTCTCACGAAGACACGCAGACATGCAGACGCTCACGTAGGCAAATCAGTAGATCGTCATCATTTGTTATGTAAATCACTAGCACACCTGGTAGATTCCAATTGTCCCTCAAGAGTTGTAAACACGTATGACCTGTCAATCACCTTTATGACAGTTATCACATGGCAATGCATACCGTTTCTTTCCATGATTCCATGCACACTTCAATTTGCAAGGTTTTAGGTAATATAACAAACATAGAACAAAGGATTCTGACAACATACATATTTGAGAACATTTGTGCCAGTATACTGTAGTAGTTCAGGGATGTAATCGTTTTTGGTAATATGCGTGTACGTCTGGGGTCAAGATAAAAGTAATTTAAACTAGTCGTCGCCAAATATTCAGTCCCTGAATGTTTTACTCTATCTCTATAATTTTATTTTGTAACTTCTATGCTTTTTTGATGGTTTCATGTTTATTTTACACACTCACGGGGAGTTCCTGATACTGAGCATCATGTGTCAATTTTATTATGAACATTCCACTTTATTTCCATTATATTTACAGATTCTCTGTGCGTTTGGCATTCTAATGTTGAGATTAGTCTTATTTTTTGTTATTTCTGTTTTTGACCCAGTTTAATATAGACATATGTCTAAGGTATTGTGCAGAATCAAAATCTTGTTAGTATCTGAAATAATTTTTGCTTTAATTGGAAAGGCCAACTACGGTGTGACTCACACTTTAATATTTTTAGAGAAGGATCAGTATGTGGTTTGGGTACAGTACTGTGCTATTGTAGGCAAACATGTGATATTATTGTTCCTGGAGATTTTCAATTGCGGTTGGATCTCTGATCTATTTTCATTGTTTCATTAAAACTTGTTGCTATGGGAAACAGCAATGTTGATAGTTACCTCTTGCGAACGTCATACACCGCTTACGGTTGCGGTCAGAATTATTAAAACTATAAAACACTACAATGCTCCACGTTATTTAGGTAAGAAAATCAACTTTTTATACGCACAATTATGGGCTTATTCATATAAGTCTGCTTACATATTCACATATAATCAACTTTCAATTGCAGCCATACTATATTGTGCGCGTCATTTCACATTCCCTAAAACACCATCTGCTTAATACAAAGTAATATCGGCAATTTTATTTTTACAAGAATCGTATTTTGCGCTGTCAGACTGGACGTCTCCGAATACTTCTTTTCTGTGAATGTTTCAAATCAATGAGAACATTAATACCATAACGATATCGAATATTGGAGTGCAGTAGGCGAAACAATATTAACAGCATTGTGTTTCAGAAATAATAATAGAAAAATATAAATAATATATGTGCCACTAAAAAACATATAAGAGTGTTTTTTTCTATTATTGCTATGTTACATGCTTGAATTGGCTACTTATATGGTAAGTGTAAAATTCCACGTTTTAATGCGTAATAGTTCAGTAAAATCATGCAAAAATATAAAATAGAGCGAAATATTTTCTTTCTGTAATATTCTTATATAATCAGTAATTATGGAAATTATCATTGGTCTGCATATGAAATTTTCGTCATGACATGAATATAGTTCTTAATTTTATTGTAAAAATCAGTTATTTTGTTTCCGTACGAAACAATGAATTTCACAATGTCAAAAACAAAAAGTCTGTAATGTAGTGTTCTCATAAGTGCTTTAGGAATTCTAGCATGTTAAAGATTTTTGGACAACTGTTCGATTTAAACAAAAATCTTACTGTATTCAGAACCAACTTGAATAAAAAAGGTCTTATTTCACATAAAACCTAGAAACTGAGTTAAAGTTAAACGCTGAAAACACGTATACATCTCATAAATACGTAATATACTAGTTGTAACGTATTGACAACTCCGTATAACAATGCCTGGGTAATGGGGAGCAAGTAAGACTTGATACAACCCGTTTCAATGCTAAAGTACAAGTGATTTATTTATAGCAATGACCATGACTCATGCGCCAGATGGCAGGAACAAATACGATGTTTACATATCAGATAACAACATTACATCTCTCTTTATCTTAATAAAAGTTCAACACGTTTCGCATTTCAGTATCTAGAGTCTGCATTGTTCCAAAACTCAACTCGTGATTGCTTGCTAACTAGACTGTAAAAATGTTTGAAAGAATACAAAGTTTAAAACAACAAAACTAACTATGAGATAAGGATAGACTTTTCCTTTCTCGATATACTAAGTCTGGAGGTTTATTCTGCTCCATCACAATGACTTAAGTACTTCCTATGAAGCTAATTATCTATACTATCTGACTGTTACTTTATCTCATTTTTCCCATCCCAAGTATTTTGGGGGATTTCGTTGTCTAGTCGGGTATCTCCTTTCTGGTGTTAGAGGTTTATCATCAGCCATGGGCGATCGTGGTGTCCCGGGGGATAACATTGGTACAGGAGAAATTTCCTCTTCATCCTCAGAGATGGCAGTATCTCGATCGCTGACGCGGTGATCAATTTCAACTTTAGGTATTAATTTGAAAAATGACGAATTGCACGTAATATTGTGTGCACCGCGTTTAGCTTTTATCATACTTCCTTTCTGTACTGTGACCTCATATGGCTTGGCGAGAAACGGCGTTTCCAGTTTTCCTCTCTTTGTGTTTTTAACGAGAACGGAATCACCTACTCTTATTTCCGACTTTTTCGCATTTCGGCTCTTATCTGCGTATTTCTTCATCTTTTGTTTTGAAGTTTTATCCCGAAGTTGTATTTTCCCCCGCTTCTTAGAAGTCGGCAATTTTATGTTTATTGGACGTTGAAATACCTCTGTAGCTGGGCATATACCAGTAGAGCTGTGTGGTGTCGCACGATAATTTCTCAGAAATGTGTACATTTCGTGTTTCCACGACTTCCCTTCAACTTGCGCTGTGCGGATGGCTTTTCCTAGGGTTCTCATCATTCGTTCCGCCTCTCCGTTTGCCTGTGGCCATAGGGGAGTAACTTTACGGTGTTTAAAACCAAAATGTCTTGCAAAGTCTCTAAACTCGTTGCCCTGGAACGGCGGTCCATTGTCTGATGTTGCGATTTCAGGGATACCATATTCCGAGAATACATTGTCGAGTATCGGAATTACGATTCGCGATGAAGTAGATCGTATTATTTCAACAACAACAAATCTGGAATAGTTATCTATTATCACGAGTAAATAATCTCCGCTGGGGAACGGCCCACAGAAGTCCATCGACACGTGTTGCCATGCGTAGTCAGGAAGTGACGTCATTTGTAACGGTTCGCGCCTATTTTGTGGTGTGGCGGCTTGACAGGCTAAGCAGGTTTTGATTTTATTTTCCACCAGCTTGTCAATGTTGGGAAAATAAACTTTTTCTCTCAGTAATCTTTTCGTTTTGACTACACCCTGGTGTGGGCAAGACTAACTGTCCGCTCTTGTAACGATTTCGGAATGATAATTCGTGATCCGCGTAAAATTAGATCTTGAGTTGACACCAGTGTTAGTGTTTCTCTTTCTTTTCGCAGCATTTCGAAAGAAATTCGGTCGATGTCTGTAGAATCGATGTCTGAAGAATTCGTGTGGTCGTACCATCTACCAGTTTTAATCGCCATGGTTACGGCTTGCAGTGCAGGATCAGATTTCGTTTCTTCTTTGATTTCATCCAAGGTTAGCGCCGTGGGTGCTGCATGACCAGCGATAAAGTTGATATATTCTTCAGTGACTTTCTCTTGTCTCCTGTTTGGCGTGCTTTTCGTGTTCGGGTGTCTCGACATGTAATCAGCTGGATTGTCTTTTCCCGGCCTATACACGATCTTGAATAAACAGTCTTGTAACCGTAGAGCCCATCTCTCGATTCTGGCTGGCGGTTTAGCGTTTGGATTGTTGTAGAGACGTTCAAGCGGTTTGTGATCGGTTACTATGCTTACAGGTTTGCAATATACGTATAAATGATAATGCTCACAAGCCCATACAACAGCTAACGCCTCGCGTTTGTCTGAGAATATCTCTGTTCGACTGGAGTAAGTGATCTGCTCGCGTAACTCAGAACTCGTGGTGCGTCTTCATCACCATTTTTCTGAGTGAGCATTGCTCCTAGACCAACAGGGCTTGCGTCTACTACGATTTCAGTGTCTTTATTCGGATCAAAGTATGCCATGAATGAATTGCATGTTAATCGATCTTTGATCGTGTCGAGCGCATTACGATGAGTGCTCGACCATTCCCATACCGCGTCTTTTACGGTTAATAATCGAAGGGGTTGCGTAATAGTCGCTAGGTCGGGTATAAATCGTGAGAAATATGTTACCATACCGAGTAAACTTCTTACCTCAGTTGCGTTTGTTGGGGCTTCGGCATTCTTGACAGCCGCGACTTTATCTGGGTCTGGTGACATACCTTCCGCTGAAAATCGATGACCATAGAATATGAGATTTGATTTGTTGAATTCACATTTTCGTTTGTTTAGAGTAAGTTTTCTTTCGCGTAGTCGTTGGAATACAGCTTTCAGACTGTTTTGATGGTCTTCCTGCGTTTTTCCGTGTATGAGTATATCATCGCTAATGTTCGATTGCTTGTCTAATAGCATTTTGGAATATTTCTGATGCCGATGATATTCCAAAATTGAGTCGCTTATAACGGCGTAAACCAACGTGTGTACTAAACGTAGTAATATACTTCGATGCCGGTGTTAGTTCGAGTTGATGATAGCCTTGATTCAGATCAAGTTTGGAAAACACTGTGGAGTTGTTCAGATCTTGAATGATTTCATCAGTCGTCGGCATGATGTGTCACTCGCGTTTGACGGCTTCATTCGCGCGTCGATGTCAATACATATCCGTATATCGTCTGGATTCTTTGGTTTAGGAACAACAACAATTGACGATATCCATGGTGTTGCTTCGTCGACCTTTTCGATTATGTCGGCGGCTTCCATTTCTGCAATTTTCTTTTCGACTTTTTCGCGAATATGAAACGGAATGCGACGATGCGGTTGGGCTACGGGCTGAACAGTCTCGTCTATGTGTAGCTTTTATGGAAATCTGTCATTTTGCCTAGGCCTGTGAATAAATCATTGTATTCGCTTACTAGCTTGTCTGTTACGGTCTGTCCCCCGACTTGTTTAATTATTTGTACGAGTCCCAAATCTTCTGCTGTCTGAAAACTTAGTAGCGATTCCCCGAAATTACCGTTGCGCTTGACGACATGAACTAATATATTCGATAGCGATTTTCTTCCATTATTCGTTTTACATTTGATGTCTGTCCGGAATTCGCCTAGGGTTTCGATTGGATATTGACTCTTGTATGGAAATACTTTTGTATAAGTCCGTCTCAACTTGACTTTCCCGTTAAGCTTTTCAAAGTCACTTTCATCCATTATGTTGATCGCTGCACCAGTATCAATCAAGAATTTAATTTCCTTACCGTGAATTGTGATGTCAGCTGTTTGAAACTTTGCCTTGGTTGCGTGAATAGTTTCCGTGCGTATACCGAATACGTATGTCACTTGGTCGGTTTCTTGGCTGGACTCACTACTCGAATCTGTGTCAGCGTCAACTCGCCTTATAGATCGTTTTGGTTTGCGGTCTCTTTCCTTGTTTGGTTTGGATCTGCAAACTTTGGCAAAATGTCCATCTTTCCCGCATGATTTATATTTCTTGCATTTTGCAGGGCACGGTCCGTCATGAGGATAATCGCCTCCACAAAAGTAGCATAATCGAGAGGTTGATCGCGATTCATTGACGGCCACCCGTTTTGGTTTTCCACGTTTATTATGTTTAGACTTGAAGCCTCGGCTAATTGCGTTGACTGTTGACGCATGCATGTTGCCCTCGATGTCCGCAGCGTGAGACTCAGAGACTTCCATCGTTCTGGCAAAGTTTAACAAGTCTTCTAGCTTCATGTCTTCTCTCAATGCTCGCCGTCTTAGTCTTTGCGACGTACAGTGTTCAATGATTTGTGTGCAAACTTCCTCGTCAGGGTTGGCATAATTGCAGTTTGCCACAAGAAGTTGTAACCGGGCGTGGTACTGATCCGTCGACTCACCATATTTTTGCTTTGCTTGACGAAACACGTGTTTTTCGTACGCTTTCGTTCGTTTTGGAGCAAAACGTTTGTTGAGAGCTTCGATGAGTTTCTTGACATCGTCTTCTTCGCCGGTGTCTGGGAGTGCTTTGATTTCACGTCGTACTTCTTTCCCCGCGTAGTGGATAAGTAGAGCTCGTTGTCTCTTAGTGCTCGTGATGTCACACGCGATCATCATGATTTGAAATCCTTCCAACCATTCCTCCCACCTTTTTCCACAGGTGCTAGGTTCCTCGTGGACTTGGAATGGTTCATAGTGAGGGATGCTTTCGGACGCCATAAGTTCCTGAATCCGTCGTTTCCAAGTTTTCCAAGTAAAGCTACACATAGACGAGACTGTTCAGCCCGTATCCCATCCTCGTCGCCAATGTAACGTATTGACAACCCCGTATAACAATGCCTGGGTAATGGGGAGCAAGTAAGACTAGATACAACCCGTTTCAATGCTAAAGTACAAGTGATTTATTTATAGCAATGACCATGACTCATGCGCCAGATGGCAGGAACAAATACGATGTTCACATATCAGATAACAACATTACATCAGTGTAACAATGAGATGGACGAACACTGTCATAGGTCATCATCGACATATAATCCACATGCATGCTCATTGAATAGATGTATTATACTATTTGAATAAGCTGTGCATGGTTGGAAACTCCTCGACGTTGATGAAGCAATGCCTCTATGCTTCACATTTTAGTTGCGTATTAAAAATAAAAGGAGGCTTGACACGTTGTACCTTTCGATGGAATCACTACATGTATTTTCACAGCAAGACTCTTAGCTCTGCTTTGTAAATACGTTCACGTTATTTAAACAAGGCCAGGCTCAATTGCAATTTCGTTGTGTTTTGACATACATATGATCGCGTAATTTCAGAATTATTGCTTCTGTATAGGTTTCACGTACCTTGATATTAGAAAAATTATTATGATTTTATTCATGGTGAATGCTGAAATCACTTTTAAATATTTAACAAATACATTATATGTAAAACATATCGTATTTCAATATCGTGTATAATATTCGAAGTTGCGTGATTGTGAGTTGAATTGGATAGTTTAGATTTGTATTGTAATGCCTCTACATGTTTCATGGTGTGTATCTCATCTTTGATTAGTATACAAATGCTATATTCAGCACACAGAGTGCAAGAAACACCTCACGTTTGAATACACTTCTTTCTCGAGAATTAAAGGCAAGTTATATTCTGCATTAGATTATTTGAATAAGAGTACGCATGGCCAACTGGATTGCTATTATTGAAATAAGGAATAACAGTGTACAAATAGGTCTTAGAATAAGTGATACCTGGACTTCTCGTGAACAAGTATATTACATAATTTTGTAAGATTCAGTGTTAGACGGACTGCAAAATAGATGTATATGATTTTAGTCATATAAAACATAATATGAGCACGTAATTATATAAGAACGACAAGAGAACAAGAAAAGTCCATAGCACAATACTTATTTGTTCATCGTGTATGCTCTCTGGCATTTTAGGACCGTCTTTACTAGACTCGTCACATCCGATAATGTACAACACACACACACACACTTACATAACGTAAGGTTCATGCCAGGTGCGGCCACGTATGTGCAGTCGGTGCGGCGAACCATTTATTTAACAAAACACACTAAAAAAGCCGACTAAAAAACGGCTGCTATTACATTGCATGTAGTGTTCAAATTGAAATTAACTAAATGAGAGAAAAAATATCTTGCATGGACTGCAAAAAAGATCGACTATTGATGCTCGGCAAATGGCATTAACATTACTTGGTCAAAGAAATAGTTAAAATAACTGACAAAAACATCGACAAAATAGTAACCCCCGTTACTGGCACGCCGACCGCCCAGGAAAAACCAGGAATAAAACGAACCCCTTTGGGGACAAAAAATACCTGGAAACCTGTACCCGTCGCACTGTCGAATGTGCCCAGGGGAAGGTGGCGGGTGTCGCCCTGTATTATACAACAAGCATTAACAAACTTACAAAACAACCAGTTGAAAACTGCACTGTAGCGAGACTGGCCTAGATTGACATTCAACCTTCTGTCCTCCACTTAAATACCCCTTGTCACATGACCCCACATACCATACCCGTCTGTTTGCCATCACGAATAGTTAACCGCTATACTGCGAAACGCGGTTAACAATATGTCTTTACTAGACTCGTCACATCCGATAATGTACAACACACACACACACACTTACATAACGTAAGGTTCATGCCAGGTGCGGCCACGTAGATAAAAAAGAACGGGCCCGTACACCTACAAAGTTTGCGAAATTGACAAATGACTAGTCAGCGAGTCAACAGCAACGCCATCTTTCGCGGTATATGACCGGCCTTGGCCCCGGCCCTGGCCCTGGCCCTAAACCTGCGTTAGATGCGGCAGTTGCACCTCCTGTCCGCAAAGAATGAATGCCAAACTCTAAAGCATCATCGCCACGCACTTCACGAAGACGCTTGACCTAAAAGATATTCAGATGACGTGAATATAACGGATGCAGTGTCGACACATCTCCGTAACATTTTTACAGGGCACGCAACTCAATCGAGTATAGAAATAACGACTGTATTACCCTGTTTGTACTGCTCAGTTTAACTGAAAAATAAAAAATAAATTGTGGTTTTCGTAAATAACATAGCAAATTAAAAACTCTTGAAATTAACAAAACTGTACATGAGTATTTCTTACAAAGCGACTTCAAAACATTTCTACAGATACAGAGTCTTCTCTAGATTCAACAACAATTATGCTTGGATAGACTATCAATAAAAAGATGGATGGTTGGATAATCGTAACCCACTGTAACATGCGACCAGGTAATTGTATAAACAGGACTCTAAGCAAACATTCAAAACAAATAAGGAAAAAATACGAAAGTGACCCTTCATTGCCTATAATTGTGTTTCCATTCTTTATATACGCAAATTTCTTGATTGTTAACGAACGTTGAATTTGAACAAGGACAAAAAATAACGTTCCTATAATCTAACACCAGCCGACGCTTACCTGCTTTATTATATCCACAATCAATGGACTAATAACGTTTTTTTTTTTAATTTGTTTTATTACTTTAAATAAATACATTTACAAAAAAAGAAAGAAAAAAATACAAAAAAGGAAAAGTGGATGGCTTAAAGAAAGTGGAAGTGGGGGGAACATTATTGATAAGCTGACAAATCTGGCTAGTAAGTGATTTAATCATAATTAAAATTGTTTCATTTTTCATTAAATTTAGACATTGAACCATTATTGATAGCTATTTGTCGCTCTACAATACGAGTGTTTAACATTATACTCTCCACGACTTCCACATTTGGGACAGAACCTCTTTTCGATTCAGAATAGAGGTGCTCTTTACAAATTAAAATAAAAAGGTTGAGAAGATTACAATAAAAACTGCCGTGTATTCCAAAACAAATATCCCTGTCAGACAATAAAATATCAACGTTTGTCCATTTTTTCCAGAGTTGCTGACATTTTCCTCAAAATATCCTAGTAATAGTACATTTTCAATATCAGCGTTACAAAAAGTGCACAATGTACTATCAACTAATTTCCATAAACACAAAGTGTTATTTGTGTAAATTGCCCTATGTAAAAATTTATAATGAAATGCCTGCAGCCAGGAATCAAATGTACAGAGAAATGGTAGTTTAAAAATGGGTTTCCAATCTTCGTCCGGAATTTGAATTTCAAGCCGTTTTTCCCATTTATTTTGACAGCCCAAAGGAGGTACATTTTTCCCAACCAAATCCGAATACATTTTTTTGTGAGGTTTAGTTTTGTCTCTAACATTAAGGATAGAATTTAATTTCTTAGGATTCTCCTGCAACTCCTTTTTCCATGACCTGGGAATAGCTTTTAACACAGATTGAAATTCAAAAAAATTAACATTGCAGTCGTATTTACACTTAAAATGTTCATAACTTAAAAATGGCCATCATCTCCTAGTAAATCATTGACATACCAAACATTCTTTTCCTGCCACAACCTCCTGTTGACATAATCATCTTTTATAGCATATTTGAATTATGCCACAAAACCTGACTTTGATAATTAAATTTTTGATGATTTATACAAGAATGCCAAATGTTCATTATTTCCGACCAAAAGTTATTTTTAATTGAAGTAATATACTTTTTAATAAAATTTACATCTGCTTCCCAAATCTTATAATGTCCAATTTTCCTAAAAATATTAAAATAAAGTATTTTCCACGGGTGAGCACTTTTTTCTTGGGACTTTTTAATCCAAGTCAATTTTAACGCCTTGGAAAATAGTGTTAAATTAGGTAAATTTAAACCACCATATTCAACACCACGCCTAAGAGTAGCCCTGGATATTTTAGCTCGCCTACCCCTCCAAATAAATCGATTAATAATTGCATTAAGACGATTCATAAATGCACGAGGAGGGGATGGCAAGGAGGAAAATAAATGGATTAGTTGTGAGATTGCAAGATTTTTAACAATTGTAACTTTACCCAAAAGAGACAGTGGTCTACAGCCCCATGAAGCAAACAAGGAAGAAATTTTTCTCAATTTATTTTCATAATTTAAAACCACCATGTTTTCTAAATTTAAGTCGAAGATCAGTCCCAATAATTCAAAATTATTTTCTAACCATATTAAATTGAATGTGGGGCATATTCTGTCACTGCATCCCTTTTTTGACCCAAACCAAACAGCCTTTGTCTTGCCTACATTCAATTTCAAGCCTGAAACTAAAGCGAAATGGACTAATAACGTGGGGGAATGCATATCTCTTCAGTACTCCCCTCCAAGATACAATATCAATAGTTAACCGCTATTGTGTAATGAAATCATTTTGCATGCTTGAACATGTCCGGGAAATACCTGATCGAATACTGAGGTTGAATTAAATGAATAAATGAGAAATACACAATTGAAAAAAGCAGAAATACACTAAACCTAGATGACGTATTGTCAAGGCCAGCTCATAGTGAGAACAGTTGGCTCTTCACGTAAAGACATGTGACTGGCGGTATAACAAATGGTCAAGTAATGGACAATTTGGAAATTGCAAATTCGTAAAATATGAATTCCCCACAACATATGCGAATGTGTATTAAAATTATTAAAGCTATGGCTAACTGAAACATGAACGATCAATTCGTTTTTTATATATGCGTCAGCATTGTTTGATCTATTGACTTCAATAAGATGCACATTTTTCTCACCGGTCTAGATTACAATAACTACCAGATTACATGTGGCTCTATATTGGTTTAGAACAGTAATATCTCCCAAAATACGCGCAAACCTTCGAAAATTGTCTCTTTCTCTAATTATGAGTGATATAATATTCAGGCTACCGGATGTCTTATTTTTTCCACACGTCTACAAACAAAAGGTGCATGCGAAAAAAAAAGAATGCCACGTCTCAAATGCCAAATTAGTATTAATATTGCGTACTGAAACTAGAGACGTGGTCAGAAAGTCAGCCAAAAATAAGACTCAACAAACAATTTGAGATTTCTATAAGGAATAGAATCACGAAATTAGACTTATGGTCAGAAATTACCAAATTATGAATGGGAGCCGATATTAACATCTTAGTTAAAGTTGACATAATTATGACCCGGACAATTACGGGACGCAGGCCGCGTAACACCATTTATAATTTGAGAAAAATTAAATCAACTACGAAATTAAACTCGTAGTTATTACAGTTAAACCGTGGAAGGTGGGACAGGAGAGAGCATATTATTTTTTTTTCGGGTTTCCATGATCTCATTGAATTATTTTTTTACTTGCTACTTTACATTTACAAAATGCGGTTGCGTGATTAATTAGCGTTAAGCTTGGAAGCAGTTAGAGTTTTACGGAGATAAATAAACACCAAAATTACACAAAACTACCAAATCACATATCTTCATAAAATAATATTCTATCTTAATAATGATATCCTGGCCGGATACATAATAGTTACAGTATTTCTGCTTATGACCCGTTTTCCCACAACTCCAGCATAGGAGACGTGTCACCTGACCTGACCTGATATACGCGAACTGTAAGGCCTGCCACAACAAAACATCTTAAATCGCTACTGTTGTGCTGCTGTGTCTATTGGAATTACACTCGTGCAAAGTATTCCAACTCTGCCACATCTGTGGCATGTAATACGTCGTCTTTTAGTATTTTAGTATTGTGGATTTGCAAATTCAAGTGACGAATTATCAACATAGTTACTCCTACGATGAGTGCTATGATGTCGGTGTGGAAACTGGATGGGTCGCGTGATAAGACACATTGTGTTAAAATTTGCCACCAACCTGCCTGTACCCCTTGAATTCAAATCTTGTCACTGTACAAATTAGTGTTGATTACGAACATTGTTACATAATATTATGTCTTTGTCAATAAAAGGTGTACTATTGTTTTTCGCCACAAGTCGAAGTGATCGGTTTAATGAATTCACAGCTACATGTAGATAGTCTTTTCTTGGACACACAATTGAAATGAAAATCTTTGTTGCATTAATAGGTTTAACGATGTTGTGTTCAAGAATAAAATTCTTGAATTGGGATAGTCGTTTCCTGGCATGCGGCATACGGTGATAGCGTGTCATTGTTTACAAACAAGCGTGTACCTAAGAGCCTTTGCGTTTTTAGCCTGCTTGGTTAGCGTCGCTTGGGACTCAATTCCTGCGCGTGCGCAGATGACGACCCTCCCGCTTTAACATCATTAGTTCCGCAATGAATGCTAACCGAGTCTCCATTTGCAATAACTTCTTACATTTGTCAATACACCTGGAAACATCTGGAGAAAAGCGACACTGACAATGCAATAACTTCGGTTTTGTGCAATCTACTTGAATCAATTTCTCGGAGAAGTGAATCTTCAATATGATAATAATTGAATTAAACCGATCAGATGCAGATTCATTTGACGAAAATGTCGATGAAGAATGATTGTTTTCACAGTGCTTTTCAAAGACAACAGGTTGAACATTTTCCATATTACCGTCATTTTCTGCTTTCCAAAGCTAGTATATCTTTGTTTTCCTGCACAAATATGTTTCTAAAAACTTCCAAATCTGTTGGTGCCGTATTGATTATAACTGGGGTATTGGTGGTGTATCATCTGCGCGGCGATCGACTGGTAGTTCTGATGCTGTTGATAATAATGGTGGCTGTCACTGGGTGCGGTACTTTCAGAAAGGAAACAAAATCTGTGTTGAGTGCAAGATACACAGTGTATAATCAGCTTTACTCAAGCAAACAAACCTTGGATCACCATTTCCACAGGCAGTACACTTCATTATGCGATGATACCACTAGAATGCCTAAAAAAACGCAAAGGATCGCACAGCACACAAAACACACATCTGTATTCGTTGATTACTAGTCTTCGTATGGATCCTCTTATTATTTAAGATGTATAAGCGATAGAAATGTTAAAAAAATACGACTGTATAGCGTTTCATCAATTTATTCATCTCCTATGTATTATTGATAATTATCCTCACCATTAATGTAATGTATGCTAATTGTCACGATTATAACAGAAATTTGCACAGCTAATTTCAATAAATGCAAAAAAGGTCATATTCAAAAATATGCAAAATATACAATTATGGCCGATATTATAGAAAATATTGAAGCTTTTTTTATGAATAATTAGTCATAGGATGTACGAAGTAATTTGTAGCATTTTTTAACACAAAAGTTGTCATAACTTGTCATAGCTTGAGTATATACCTTGACCAGATCTAATTACTATACAATGACTTCTCACGAATTTCAAAGTATAAATAGAAGGCATTTTCTAATATTTAACTCCAGATGGCCCTAATTATAATAAGATAGAAAAACATACTCAAGTCACACAATGGAAATGCAATGACACACATAGTTGTACTAAGTTAACCCAATGCAGCTATTTAAGAAGATTACTGCTCACAGTATAAACTGTGTTTGTAAACATTGAACTAATTTTAATACCATACAGTGACTTTACACAAAGGTCAAACATTAACTAAAAACAGTAAAAGCAAAGAAACTAAAAACTATAATGAACTTAAGATGGCACTGATTCCAATAAGATGAATTGTATATGTAATCACACAACAATGGAAAATTCCAAAGGATTTCAAAACAACTATTACACCATGGATTTTCTCGTTAAATCCTGATACAGATTAGTAGGATTGAATTTAAAAACATTAAAATTACTTTTCTTTAACTAAAAAGCTTTCACAACAATTACGTTTTAACTGAAAAGATAATTACTCCATATCTCATTATTATGCATGAAATTGGTTATTTTTATACCTTTGTTTATAATATATATGATTTTGAAACCGATCGAGTAAAAAATACTTGAGTTATTGCACCCGCAAGAGATAACCAATCTGTAGCCGTTGCATGTTTGTTTATATCATATATCATTTTGTAACTGATCATGTAAAAATTGGCAGCCATCTCTCATTAATTATGCTAGCAAAATGCACCAACATTGAACTTGGCCATCGTTGCATGTTTGTTTATACCATATATAAATTTGTCATCGATCGCGTAAAAATTACGCGCCCTCAAGCGAAAACCAATCAGTATCCATCTCTCTTTGATTATGAAAGCAAAATGCACAAACATCGAACTTGGCCATCTTTGCATGTTTGTTCATAACATATATATATTTGACACTGGTCGTGTAAAAATTACTTGAGTTATCGCACCCACAAATCACGCCAACAACAACAACGCCAAAATCTTCCCCTTACTGTACCTTCTCCTTCGTTTACACTACACTACGGACATAGCAAAAAAACAAGTAGTGCGCTCTCCTAGGACGTCACACTACCATAACACACACGATAAAGTAAAAATATGGTTGTGTGATATCATAAATTATGGTTTAGTGATAACACAATACAAGTACATTGTATCAGAGTACAAAAGCATCCATGAAAAATCAACGAAACCACGGAATCAAGTCACTTTTCTCCATATCTTGATGTCTTCCTTGAATTTGTATGTAAGGACAACTAATGGGATTGAGTAATTTATTTTTGCCTTGATTTGGGTTAGACGCACTTGCCATTGAATCAATAACACATTATATAGAACGTTTGATCAATGCGTTCTACAACAATGAAATGAGATGTTAAAAGATACAGACTCCAGGGGAGACATTGTTTTAGTAATGTAAATATAATTGAACCACACGTGCTTATTACTTTCTCATTTAAGCGAACCTGTCTAGAGAGCCCATAAACACACGACAATCGTTTCTATTCATTTAAGGTTACTATTATATTATAATGATGTGTTCCATATTCAACACGTATCTATTTTAACATTTAAACTGAAATAACCAAACTTACATTGACATAATTACCGACATTATGTAGTCTATAAAAAGAAATCACATAATAACTATGGCATTCTACAATGGAAAACTGCCTGTAATTGTTATATCTGTCTAATTATTGATGAAACAGGTCCTGTATTTGGTTTGTTGACATGCGCCCACTACTGACAATTTGTGACAAAAGTAACATGATAGTTCTTTGTGAAACATGCACATACTTTGGATAAAAATAACGCTTGTATTGTAATCTGCCAAACCATATATGAATTGTGTGTTCTATTCAAATAAATTTAAAATATTATTGGTAGACTTGTGTTCTATAGACTATCTGATTTGTAAATTTTTAAACATAATAATCTAATATTTGATAAATGAATTATCCACAATAGCGTGTGTATTATGCTTATATCAAAGGAATTGTTTGAAATACATGATAGTACCTGACACCCCTATGGTCAAATTGGTTTGGCTACATTGACACAATGCAAAATGGCTACACTTTAGTCGTTGATTCTGTGCGATTTGCTAACAATATAGCATGTAGTTGCGTGTTGTTGAGTGCCTGATATAATATTGTTTTCATTAATTAATGAGGTGCTAAATGTTTGAGGTCAGGGAATAACATTTTCTCACGGCCTGCTTTGGTGTGCAAGAAAGTTCTTGTTCCACGCTATATTGTTTAATATCGCTTATAAACAGGTGGTAGCATATGGTCTACATCACACAATCACAAAAAAATTATTATAACATCGTATATTGCAAAGCATACTGTATATTTAAAAAGGTCTAACAGATTTCAAAACATTGGTCTCCCCTTCGAAACTGAAGTCCAGGTCATACTAATTAACCCTCGATCAGTATGACAATAGTTCTTTAATTGGTGTCCTATTTACATAATAATCAGACAAAGTTGCCTAAAATCATTTTCAAATAACTTTAATAAATCAGAATAAATTCGCATATTAAAACCCGGAAACAATGAAAGCACAATATTTTTCACACAATGGCTCAGATCAGTATCCAAAAACTCTTAGTGGCTGTCCCGCCAAAAATATCAAAGTATGAGCCACAGTGTAGGCGATGTTTAAAAAAAGTCAAAGGACTATTTTGATCCTACTTGATACATCAGCCAGCTGTCAATAGACTTCATTTGAATACCGAACAGACCAATTAGTGAAGATGATATTTGTAAATATCGTCATCTTTGTCAAAAACAAAAATAACGAAAATTATCCCAATTAATGAGTGCTAAAATCACAATAATATGAGCTTATGATTTAAAGAAAGGACTGATTGTTTTTTTTTGTGAAATAATAGTCATAATTATAATTAGTGACATTTTAACAAATACAAATTTGTAAATGTTATTTTATCTCCGGTAACACCGACGTAATTATCAATAGATTCATAACAACCAATCACATTTCCCATGCATGTGATACAGACATTCAGGAAATATTGTGTGTATTCATTCGACTGTGAAAGATGAATACTGTCGTTTTTCTCCTGCTACTGATGGCATCAGGTAATGTGTTGGGCCACGAAAAGCCTCCTCATATTATTTTTATAGTTGTAGATGATCTCGGATGGAATGACGTTGGTTATAATAATCCCGTATTCAAGACGCCTACCATCGACAGGCTTGCCGGTAATGGGGTGAAACTTCTGAATTACTACGTGGCGAGCCATTGCCTTCCATCTAGAAATATGTTGATGACTGGAAGACATGCTGTGAGTTATAAATATTATTAAATTAACCGCACATAACTAGATGTAGAATATTGTGGTGATATTTTTCAGATAACAGTCGATATGCAATCACTGTAAAGAACAATGATAATTGAGTAATATGCTTGTTTATATTTATTTTGGAAATGTAATTTGTTGATATATACTAATATTACGAAACTGACGTTGCGTTGACGGTGTTGTGTTCTATATGTATGACGTACATTTCAATCTGCTCTCACAGATGAATGCGTATATTTGCATTTTCTACAACATAGTCTATGTATGCGTGTTACGAGCACACACTATATAATTACAATATATAATTAGATATTCTGAGTTAGATGTCCGTCTCTACCTCCGTCACAATAGGCGGATAAGGACGACTGTACTATAAAATAAGTTTCCTTTGCTTTTAATAATTCATATGTCTATGTGGATTTTGTCTGCCAACTGATATTAACATCAATTCCATATTTAAAAAATAAAAACACAGAACAGAAAAAAACTCAGGATGGAAGACGAAAACCAGATATCAGTTATACCAGCTATTTAACATACATTTGTTATTTCACTTCAAGATTCAACTCGGGATTCCGAACGATGGTTTCGGATATCATCCCCGGTCGTTGCCATTGGACGAGACTACCATTGCAGAACCATTGAAACACGCTGGGTATTCAAACCATATAGTTGGTAAATGGCATTGTGGGTATTACGCAGATAATTGCTTGCCTCATAACAGAGGATTTGACACATTTTTCGGTGAGCATTTCAGGATTGATTTAAATTTATCGTATATTAGTTTATGGAAACATAATTCTTACATGACATTCCAATGTATTTTTACTCTCAATGTGCCTGTCTCATGTATTTAAATTCTCCACTAGTTTGGGCTTGTGCTTTAATTTGTGTGTTAGTTGTTATGTTTTTTCTTTCTTTTTGAACTATGAATGCCAATACCGTTTCAAAACTATGAAGTTGAACATCATTTGGGTATGATGCTATTTACCCTTGACATACTATGGATGAGGGGGTTAAATAATTGAACTTCTGTGATCATAATGATATTGATCCACTCAATTGGTCTAATCAACCTTAATTAATCGGTCACAACAACGGCTTAAATGACCGAGAGTATACAAACTACTGTAAAACATGTTGAAAAAGCGGCACGCAATTTTAACGAATTGTTGTAAAATGACGTAATAGCGAAATGTTGAGTTAACAAATCTCCCTTGTCATTGTTGATTTCTTTGTTTGGCGGCCATTTTGAATTGATAATAAAGTCATTAGCGACATCTTGAATTAGCGAATAAGTTCTCGCTAAATTCGCAAAAAAGACATGTTTTACAGTATAATCTAATCAATGAATATAACACTTATTACAATTTTGTATTATTTTTGTTTAATTGTGCATTTATATTAATAGGTTTCGTTGGAGCAGGTATAGACCACTATACGCACAGCGATCATTTTAATCATATGCACAATCTCAGAAAAAATGATGATTGTATAGCTAAGAAGTATATTGGTAAATATTCCACAACAATCTTTGCAAATGAAGGAAAGGATATAATTAATGCACATGATCAAAACAAAGTAAGTTTGCATTATAATAAAATAAAGATAGTCTATATGGTCACATTGATGTCATCTATGTGTTATCAGCCTTGCTCAATTGTTTTTAAATGGGCATGATTGTATGATCTTTTTCAGTGAAGAGGTTTCCAGTGGCGAACAAAATAGGTATCAGCAAAATGTGACACTCAAAATGCAAGAAATAGCCTGTAAAAGTTTTAAAGCTGAGCATGCCCCCGGACCCGCTCGTGAGATAGCACCTTAGGCGCAGGGTTGGTTAGCACACCCCCCCCCCCAATTCAAAATGTCGTGCCGCCGCTTCTGTGTTCTTTTCCAATTTCGCTGCTCTCACAATCATGGTCGTCATGACTAACCCCCACCCAAACACCCACCCCCATCCACCCCCCACCCCCCAGCGATATATACTGGTTGTGAGAAAATTGATATTCTGATTCTGTTCGGATTTACAAAATGTGAATGCAGTGAACTGACACATGTTCATATCTTCCTATCATAGCCACTGTTTCTTTACCTGTCATTTTCTGCGGTACACGCACCTCTCGAGGTTCCGTCCTCGTATTTGAAACAATACGAGTCAACTATTCATGACGAGGACAGACGAACATATGCAGCGATGACATCATGTGTAGACGAGGCTATCGCGAATATCACTGAGGCACTTGAAGAGAAGAACATGTTGAAAAACAGTATAATCGTTTTCACTTCCGGTAATAAATATTAAAATAATCGTATATACATAATGATTGTGTGTGATACAACCCTCTTATCATAGTTATTCCTTCCGTTACACGACGAATCTGTTTATGTTGATAGACAATTGGTAGAATCAGCTGAGCAAATTTACGGAAGGTCGGAAATCATTGTTTCCCATCAAATTTGACATTCAGTTTCATTATCCAGCTAAACGTTCGTATACATTTTCAAGTGAGGTTCAAAATGTTTGTTCCTAATTTAGTGTTTAATCATACAACATTGCAGACAATGGCGGGGCTTTGGTGAATTCGGCTGGCAACAACTGGCCTCTGAGAGGAGGAAAGCATACGAGTTGGGAAGGAGGTGTGAGAGCTGTTGGATTCGTTTATGGTGATTTGCTTCCTCGTCACTCACGGGGTACCGAGAATACGGGTCTGATGCATATCACAGACTGGTTCCCAACTTTAATAACATTGGCTGGTGGCAATCCACATGTCGGAAAGAAGCTATACGGAGTTGATCAGTGGAATATGATAACGTATGTGCCACATTTACGTATCAAACCTGTATCTTTCTTTTCATATGTGTAAATGTGTGAATAGTGTTTCCCGCTGCTGTTGTTGCTGTTGTTGTTGTTGTGCCAGTATTCAAAGTGGGTAGTATATTTTATCACAAAATTTAACTAAGGCATTGGAAAACTATAGTGTAATAATGGGAGTAGTCATACAATACGAAATGCCTCTTTGATATCTTACAGAGGAGAAGACAAATCTGGGCGCGACGATGTGTTGATTACGCTTGAGGAAGATAATAAAGCAGGTGCACCCTATAGAACTGGTATATATAAGAATAATGCTTTTGACATAACAACACATGCAGCGATAAAAATGGGAAAATGGAAGTTATTGACTGGACCAATTGGAGGTGAGCGTTTGTCAATATTATCCGTCTCCGATATTTTGAGTGCGAAATATTTATATGCAGATAAACATTCGCAAATAAAACAAGCAGCCTGTCGGCTGAGATAGCTCCACTGTTAGCAATGCACATTTCAATTAAAGAACTAAAGATATCATGAGAAAATGAACAATATATATAGTATCAAAGCAATCGAATTTCCATCAAGAATTCCAAAATATAACTTTTTAACAAAAACTACAAACATATTCACCAAAATTAGACAATTGAAGATATCATCACAAAATGAACAAATGTGAGAGAGGTTTACCTCAGGTACCTATGTGTATAGTATCAAAGCAATTAGACTTGAGGTTTTAAATATCAATATTTCAAATATTGAAGATATCATCACAAATTATTTATTTATTTATTTATTTATTTATTTATTTATTTATTTATTTATTTATTTATTTATTTATTTATTTATTTATTTATTTATTTATTTATTTATTTATATTTTTGCTTTTTGTGTATGTCAGGACCAAGTGATTGGGTTAAACCCCAAGAGATAAACTCTGACCATAGAATAGTAGAGGATCGTGATTTCGACGCAACACGTATGGTGCGACTATATAACATAGAAGACGATCAAACTGAAACAACTGATTTATCAGAGATTAATCAGCATATTGTGATTGAAATGCTTGCAAAGCTTCATAACTTTTCGAAGCAGTCCGTTCCTGCCCAGTCAAGAATATATCCACGTGCTGATTTTGATGGGATGGGAGAATGCATAAGTCCATGGGTATAACGAATGGCACAATACATATCATTCATGTAATATAGAAGTATTAGAAAAACAAATAAAACAATATGTTCAATAACAAACCTATGTTCTTACATTCATTTTTTTAATTATATCGTGTGTCCAACATGCGATAAGTATGTTAGTTCGAAGCATATGCTTGATTGTATTGTTTTTTGACAGCAATATATATATATATATATATATATATATATATATATATATATATATATATCACATGAACCAACATGATGTGAGCTTAATTTTTAAAATCATGCAAATTTACAGATGTCAACTCCAAAAATCTGGTTTAGTTATAGAACGCCTATGAATACACGTTTTACATCCGTCATACCTAAAAACAAACTACTGCACGATAAATTATTCACTTACTTGTCGGCCTTCTTTCACTCTATAGAATGATGGGAAAAAATTAACAGTTTTGATTGCTTATTTGGTTTGTTTAAAGAATACATAGATCTTATCTAGTTCAACACTTTTCTTGAAACTCCACAATAAAAAGCCTACCGCAGATCAACAACGCAAGCATCAAAATGAGATTTTTCTGCATTGTAGACATATTTATTCGTTAATGATTTTAATATTTGTGGTATGATGTTGTTGTTTTTTAAATTGAATTTGTCATGTAATTTTTATGACAAATCTAAAAATAGTTGTATTTTGTTTAATATTCAGAAGTTTTGATATACATTTTGGACATGCAATACCTCTATGAGCTGGTGTTCAATTCAGATGGAAAAACATAATTTGATAGATCTGGTTGAAATGTTTCCTCAAACAGGTTATTAGTGAAGAGTTTGAGAACTTAAGTATGTCATTGATGATAGCATCACGATCTGGTGATTCCACAGTTTTGATGCAACGGAATGTCAAAGCTTCCATTAGGTGTGTATTTTGCTATTTCGGTAATTTTATTATTTCTATCTCTATGCAGTTTTCAATGTAGTATATTCTAGAAAAATAGAAATAAAATATGTGCCACTAAAAAACATATAAGGGTGTTTTTCTATTATTGCTATGTTACATGTCTGAATTGGATACTTATATGGTAAGCGTAACATTTCCACGTGTTAATGCATAATAATACAGTAAAATCATGCAAAAAGCATAAAATAGAGCGAAATATTTTCTTTCTGTAATATTCTTGTATAATCAGTAATTATGGAAATTATCATTGGTCTGCATATGAAATTTTCGTCATGACATAAATATAGTTCTCAATTTTATTGTAAAAATCAGTTGTTTTGTTTCCGAACGAAGCAATAAATTTCACAATGTCAAAAACAAAAAGTCTGCATTGTAGTGTTCTCCTCAGTGCTTTAGGAATTCTAGCATGTTAAAGATTTTTGGACAACTGTTCGATTTAAAAAAAAAAGTCTTACTGTATTCAGAACCAACTTGAATAAAAAATGTCTCATTTCACATAAAACCTAGAAACTGAGTTAAAGTTAAACGCTGAAAACACGTATACATCTCATAAATACGTATTATACTAGTGTAACAATAAGATGGACGAACACTGTCATATGTCATCATCGACATATAATCCACATGCATGCTCATTGAATAGATGTATTATACTATTTGAATAAGCTGTGCATGGTTGGATACTCCTCGACGTCGATGAAGCAATGCCTCTATGCTTCACATTTTAGTTGCGTATTAACAATAAAAGGAGGCTTGACACGTTGTATCTTTCGATGAAATCACTAGATGTATTTTCACAGCAAGACTCTTAGCTCTGTTTTGTAAATACGTTCACGTTATTTAAACAAGGCCAGGCTCAATTGCAATTTCGTTGTGTTTTGACATACATATGATCGCGTAATTTCAGAATTATTGCTTCTGTATAGGTTTCACGTACCTTGGTATTAGTAAAATTATTATGATTTTATTCATACTGAATGCTGAAATCACTTTTAAATATTTAACAAATACATTATATGTAAAACATATCGTATTTCAATATCATGTATAATATTCGAAGTTGCGTGATTGTGAATTGAATTGAATTGAATTGAATTGAATTGGATAGTTTAGATTTGTATTGTAATGCCTCAACATGTTTCATGGTGTGTATCTCATCTTTGATCAGTATACAAATGCTGTATTCAGCACACAGAGTGCAAGAAACACCTCACGTTTGAATACACTTCTTTCTCGACGAGAATTAAAGGCAGGTTATATTCTGCATTAGATTATTTGAATAAGAGTACGCATGGCCAACTGGATTGTTATTTATTGAAATAAGGAATAACAGTGTACAAATAGATTTTAAAATAAGTGATAGCTGGATTCTCGTGAACAAGTATATTACATAATTTTGTAAGATTCAGTGTTAGACGGAATGCAAAATAGATGTATATGATTTTGATTTTAGTCATATAAAACATAATATGAGCACGTAGTTATATAAGAACGACAAGAGAACAAGAAAAGTCCATAGCACAATACTTATTTGTTCATCGTGTATTCTCTCTGGCATTTTAGGACCGTCTTTACTAGACTCGTCACATCCGATAATGTACAACACACACACACACTTACATAACGTAAGGTTCATGCCAGGTGCGGCCACGTATGCGCAGTCGGTCCGGCGAACCATGACTGACAAAAACATCGACAAAATAGTAACCCCCGTTGCTGGCACGCCGACCGCCCAGGAAAAACCAGGAATAAAACGAACCCCTTTGGGGACCAAAAATACCTGGAAACCTGTACCCGTCGCACTGTCGAACGTGCCCAGGGGAAGGTGGCGGGTGTCGCCCTGTATTATACAACAAACTTACAAAACAACCAGTTGAAAACTGCACTGTAGCGAGACTGGCCTAGATTGACATTCAACCTTCTGTCCTCCACTTAAATACCCCTTGTCAATATTAATTAACACTTAAAGCGAGGGAGTCATCACCTGCGCATGTGTCAGATGGCCATAGCGTGTCATTGTTTACAAACAAGCGTCTACCCATGGGCCTTTACGTTTTTAGCATGTGTTATCATCGCTTGGGACTCGCGTGCTCACGTGACGACCCTCCCGATTTAATGCTTCACTGACTTTGTTACTAAATTACCGATTCTTTGTTGCAAATATTATTACATAATGGTCTGGCGCTTTCCACTACATAAATATTCAATCGCTGTTAATGTAAAAGTAGTCATTATAAGCGAAGTGTGGATGCGCAAGTACTAAACTACGTATTGTCTTTGTCGTCTGCTACAATGAGATTACAGCAAATAAAAGATATACGAAATAGAGATGGATAAAGAACCACACATCGTTACAATATCATTCACTTTGCTTTGTTGGAACGAGTGTATTTATGCAGTTAATACAAATTACAGTTTTATTTATTTATTTATTTATTTATTTATTTATTTATTTATTTATTTATTTATTTATTTATTTATTTATTTATTTATTTATTTATTTATTTATTTATTTATTTATTTATTTATTTATTTATTTATTTATTTATTTATTTATTTATTTATTTATTTATTTATTTATTTATTTATTTATTTATTTATTTATTTATTTATTTATTTATTTATTTATTTATTTATTTATTTATTTATTTATTTATTTATTTATTTATTTATTTATTTATTTATTTATTTATTTATTTATTTATTTATTTATTTATTTATTTATTTATTTATTTATTTATTTATTTATTTATTTATTTATTTATTTATTTATTTATTTATTTATTTATTTATTTATTTATTTATTTATTTATTTATTTATTTATTTATTTATTTATTTATTTATTTATTTATTTATTTATTTATTTATTTATTTATTTATTTATTTATTGAAGGGATGCCAATATACATTAAAGGTCTTAAAGGTGCTTAATGAGGCTGATTTTTAAATGAGTTGGCAAGTTGTTCCATAACATTACTCGTCTGTACTGAAACGTGCTTTGACCCATAACATAAATAACTTTCATTTAGAAATGCATAGATTATCGTTCGTTAAGAAAGAAGCATTTACTATACTTGTGAGATCGGTCTCATCATCTCACTTAAAATACATAAAAGTACCTAGAAAGTATGAAATTCTGTAGTCAGCTACAAAGTCAAACGACGATTCGCTAAAGTTGCCTTAAGAAATCACCGAACTGCTCTTTTTTGAAGCTTATAAACCCAGCATTATTGTGATTGACTTGTATTGCCCTATACTATATAGAAATATTCCAATAAAGACTGAAAAAAAACAAGTGTTCTCCTGGCGGAAATAGGTAAAACGCTTTATTTGTTATCCCTCCGACAGACTACCTGCTTGACTGACTGACTGTGACTGTTTTACTTATTTCACCATTAAAATTAGCTAGAGAATCTTCGCCAACCTAGTTTAACCTTTGACGGGATCCAACCAGCATGGAGTTTGATTTAGATCATCATCATTAAAAAACTTCGCTACTACACTGACACTTCGTCCACATGATAACAGAGTTTGGTCGTCAGAAGACATATCATTCAAACTGCTCCGAAGAAATAATGGAAGGTTATTTATGAATAAAGAAATAATACTGGTACTAAAATTGAACCCAGTGGTACACTATGTCGACTATTCACCCATAAGCAACGCATTTTTTTTCTGTGGCTGATAAATAACTAAACCATTTTAGGGAAACTGGAAAATGCTTATTCAATAACAAGTGTCAATCTATCATATCAAACGCCTTGCTTAATTCAAGATAAAGCAAACAACTCAATAAGTCATCATCCATATTGCTAAGTAATGCATCACATAGCTTAATCATAGCTGTGGGATTTCCGAATGGGATTTCCGAAAACCTGACTGCGATATAGAAATTAAATCATAACAATTCAAATAATGGTATAAGTGATCATGCGCGTGTTTTGATGATCATTAAATGTAACGAAATAGGATCCACTCTTGTGTAATGAAATCATTTTGCATGCTTGAACATGTCCGGGAAATACCTGATCGAATACTGAGATTGAATTAAATGAATAAATGAGAAATACACATTTGAAAATAGCAGAAATACACTAAATCTAGATGACGTATTGTCAAGGCCAGCTCACAGTGAGAACAGTTGGCTCTTCACGTAAAGACATGTGACTGGCGGTATAACAAATGGTCAAGTAATGGACAATTTGGAAATTGCAAATTCGTAAAATATGAATTCCCCACAACATATGCGAATGTGTATTAAAATTATTAAAGCTATGGCTAACTGAAACATGAACGATCAATTCGTTTTTTATATATGCGTCAGCATTGTTTGATCTATTGACTTCAATAAGATGAACATTTTTCTCACCGGTCTAGATTACAATAACTACCAGATTACATGTGGCTCTATATTGGTTTGGACCAGTAATATCTCCCAAAATACGCGCAAACCTTCGAAAATTGTCTCTTTCTCTAATTATGAGTGATACAATATTCAGGCTACCGGATGTCTTATTTTGTCCACACGTCTACAAACAAAAGGTGCATGCGAAAAACAAAAGAATGCCACGTCTCAAATGCCAAATGGACGCAGGCCGCGTAACACCATTTATAATTTGAGAATAATTAAGGTTGTATGCGCGGAAATGTACTGCGCATACGTTCTGCGCATTTGAAGCAGACTTTCAAGATGGCTGCCACAACAAACAAGTACGCTTCGCGATCGCCGAATGCACGCAAATTTAAAGGATTTTTGACCGAGAAAGAGAAGAGAAGAAGATTGGAAGTTATCCAGGCGAACCGCCAATATAAGAAAGTTTCTGAAGTAGTTTTAGAATCAAATTCAGGTACGTACGTACGGTGTCAGTATACGACGTAAACTTTGGTTGAATCGTCTGCAACTGTATCCACAACTCGAATCAATATATTTTCGCATTTTATTTGTTTTTATGAACATCAGATTATGCTTATTTTGGGGGAAACAGTGTTTATTTTTTCCTAATTCCTGTTTCACTAAATACAGAAATTGTGATAAAAAATATATTTGACAACGAAGTTTGTCTGTCGCGTCGTCTGCAGCTTTCATTATTTATGACGAGGTGCCTTCAACGCGAACTGGTAATTTTAACTATACGCACAAAACCCTCAATTTGAGGGCATGATTGTCCTCACACTTCCATATAACCAAGGGGATACAATTTTAACTATGAATAAACAGCATGTTCAAATATTTTCTATATTTTGCTGTTTTGAAATCCATATTTATTTTCCTAGTGTTATAAATTTAGAGCATTGAAATTTCATCTGTTTACTCTTCAGAAAAACATTAACATGTAACATGATGAACTTGCGGCTGTGTTGAGGAAATTAAAATTAAAATACTTGCATATTATAGTAGATACTTGAATTTTATTTTTTCTATTTGTTATTGTGTCAAATATTTTTTGTTCTAAATACATTGTAATATATATTTTTGGACATTTTCTCCCAATAAATGTTTTTTTTCTGAAAATAAGCCATGACCTAAAATTTATTGTTATTTTTCACATTATCTGAATGTGTGAGAGTTTCTGTTTTGCCTATGGCTCCTTTGGAAATGATGATTTTGGAATAATGGTTTCTTTTTATTTCTGTAAATATTCATACATTTCTTATGAATAGCACAGATAGTATGTTAACACCTTACTGCTGTCAATATCTGTTAGCCAGTATAGTAGTGCAAATTGCATGAAATTTATTTACATGATGACTGTAATGATAATCTGATTTATCTTTACAGAAGTTACTTCAGAAAGTGCTATAAATTGGAATGTTGGATGCAGAATAGTACAGCTGTCTGTTCTAGCTGAGGGATTAAAAGCCTGTGCTGTGTGTTGTGAACACCTTGTTCTGGTGGATTGCCAGGAGGAGAGACGATACGGTCTTGGTAGTGTACTGTATATACCTTGCCAGAGATATGGTGCTGTAAACCATGTGTATACAGGTTCGACACATAGGAATGCTAAATCAAACCAAGGATTACCTATATTTGATGTAAATACCAAATTAGTCACCGGTTAGATTTACAGGCAAACTAAGGATTCATCTCAATTATTAACCTCTTATGGTCATATATTGGTGATCATACTTTTAGTAATGTAGGGCAGCAAAAACTAATCTTATAAAATGTTAATCTAAGTTGTTTCTTATTTCATAACATAGGAATGGTACAGACTCATGTGAATAACTTCCTTGCCTCACTGAATATACCGGGTATACACCACAAGACATTAAAGAAAAGAGAAAGAGAAGCAGGTGTTGGTATTGAGAATGTTGCAAAACGACTGTGTGTTAAAGCTCTAACTGAAGAACAAAAACTTAGTTCACATGAAAATCAAGTTGATATTTCCTTTGATGGTGCATGGCAGCGCCGTGGCTCTGGCAAAGAATATAACAGTCTGTCAGGTCATGGTGCTGCTATAGGGGAAGCAACTGGTAAAATTATGGGATATGCTGTGCGTTCAAAGGGATGCAACATTTGTGAAAATGGGGATATGAACACAAGAAAACATGACTGTCGTAAAAACTGGACAGGGAGTTCCAAAGCTATGGAAGGAGATATTGCTGTTGAAGTGGTAAAAACTATTAACCAAACTAGTGCTAAAACAGTATATTTAACTATACATGAGGATACAACAACCATTCATAAACTAAGAACATAAATTAACCAAGATATTGAAAAGAGACCAGATATGAACCACACCAAAAAAGGTCTAGGAAATATGAACTTTCAAAAACTCACAAAATATTAACACCACGTGTTATCAAGTATTTTCAAACATGTTTTTCCTATGCTGTTACTCAGAACTAAGGTAGACCAGCTTTAATCAATAACAAACTTGCCATTGTTCCCCATGCATTTGGATCTCATGAATCATGAGATCGTAAATGGTGTGGTTACCAACGTCAGCCAGATACTTACTGCCACAAACGTCTTCCATATGGTAAAGATCTTTCTGGGGTAGAATTGCGTAAAGATTTAAAATCTATTTTTTGAAATTTATGCTGCATGTGCAAATAAACTTTCTCTTATGAGTTCAACACAAGCCAATGAAAGCTTTCATAACACTGTTGCTTCTAAAGCACCAAAAAACAGACATTACAGTAAATCAGAAAGTTTAAATATCCGCATTGCAGCAGCAGTTTCACAGAAAAATAGTGGATACACATATGTTTGTAGTGTTAACAAAGAAAATGGACTATCTCCTGGAATTGTTTCACAGGTGAGGGGAATAAAACTAGACAATAAAGCAAGAACAAGAAATATGCAGACAGAAAACAAAAAATACAAACTTAGACGTATACAATTAAAAGAGGAGCGAAACAAAAAATGTAATGCTACTGAGTTAAGAGAAGGTGACACATACAACACAAACATTGCAATTAGAAATGACATTGATATTACATGTATTCCTGAACCAGTTAATGTTCCTGTAAGTTTTCCAGTAAACATACTTCAAGATTCTCCTGTTGTTGTATTTGATCTTGAAACAACATCATTTGGTATTGATTCCTCAATTTGTCAGATTGCTGCATCTTATGATGGTAAAATATTTGATGAGTATGTTGACCCCTGTCAGCCAATACATCCAGCAGCATCCAAAGTAACTGGGTTGACATATACATGTGGTAAACTGTTTCATAACTTTAATTTAGTACCAACATTATCACAGAAAGATGCTCTTGGGAGTTTTATAGAATGGATTCCATTAAATTCTGTGTTAGTTGCACATAACTTTAAGAATTTTGATGCTAGGATTCTGGTTAGTTCTGTGCAAAGATATGGTCTTTTAGACAAACTAAAACATAAACATTGCTGCTTTTCTGATACGCTCTCTGTATTTCGTGAAATTTTACAACCTCGATCATCTTACTCTGAAGAAAACCTGGTTAATGATTATATACACACTGAATACAGTGCTCACAATGCAAAACATGATGTACATATGCTTCAACAATTGATTGTTAAATGTAATGTTGACATCAGCCATATTAGTAAACATAGCTTCTCTGTTGATTTTATTATAGAAGCCCTTGAATTTCTATTGTGTAAAAAGAAAAATCTGTCTTCTCTTAGTCAACTAATAAGTAAGAAGGTAATTAAAAGTGTATGGCTGAGAAAATAGCTGCTTCTGGTCTGGCTTTTTGTCACTTGAACTTGGCTTATAGCAGAGGAGGGATAGATGGATTGGTGAAGTTGCTTAGTGAAGATTATTTTGGTCATCCACGGGTAACCAAACATAAAAAACATTCTTGTCACTATCGCAGTTTTTTGAAAAGAAGTAACTATATTTAAAACAATGATTAATGACTCTTGTGATATTTTTTTAGTTCACTAATCCATCCATCCATGACATCTTTGAGAACACTAAACTGATATTTGGTATGTAAATGTCTCATAGGGTGAAAATGGGATTATTCATGCAATGTTGGCATATTTTCAGAAAAGAAAACACTTTTTTTGTCCATTGAAGGTTATTGTATATGTTATGAAGGTTATATATGTATTTATATCCAGATTTAAAAATAAATAAATACATACAATTGTATTTAATAAAATGATAAAGCAAGTGTTATATGATTTTAAAATAGATGAAATATTTAAATATATTAGTATTTATGGACCACTATTATTTATTTATCGATATATGAATATTTAAAAAAAACAGAACACAAAATATATATTACTTACAACTAAACAATACTGATCCTTTTGTCACTTCATGTATGTAACACTAGTCATACTCTGTCTTGTATGTATGTTACAGCACCCCCCCCCCTCCCCACCTGTGCACTAACTGAGATTACAATGCTTTCATCAGTATCCCTCAGAAGAAAATAATACTTCAGTGCATTAGTGGCTTGACTTTGAATTCTTATATTTCCAATGAAAGGTAAGAATATTCTCCCAAGCACCCAGCCAATATATATAAACTGTACTTCATATATAAAACAATATAATCTACTGATGTTGGATGTACATGACCATATTTGATGTACACCGATATGTATATTGACAAAGGCAAAGGTCAAAGGTCACGTAAATGATCCAACATGGCCACTAAGAATATTGAAACTGACAATTAAACTATTTTTTTCTCAAAAAGTAGTGCATTAGCATACCATTATCAATGTATAATATGGAATAACTTCATAAGTACTCAACATGTACACAATTTCAAGAGATTTCCATGGATGATTTTTTTTTTTGTAGGACAGTTTCTATGATTTTTTTTTCTAAAATACAAAACCAAATGAAGGAAACTCTGTTTTCTTTAAATAGGTAATTTCTTAAATTCATTAGAATTGAATTTAAATATGAACTCATATTATGTGCTGCATTGCCGGAAATAGACAATAGAATCTGGTCAAGTAGAGATTTCCTGTCTATCCCATTGCAGTGACTATAATTACATGCAAAATTATTCAAGACAACGGATGATGTCATAGACTTTTAAGGTATATTGTTTAGCCTAATTGAGAGTATATTGTTATGTTAAGTAGTTCACAGCTTGGGGTTGGAAACAATAGTAAGTGAGGTAATCTATTGTTTCCTTTGTTCTGTGTCCACTTGTATTTGTCAGCTGATCATATGAAGCCATGTAATAAATGGTTGTGGTTACCAGAGAACGAGATACCCTTAGGTACACTCTTAAGATGGCATTGAAGACAGCCACCCGTTATATACTTAAGGATGCGGTAGAGTTATTTTCGTGAATTTTGCTTTTTTTGTTATTACTTTTGTAAAGTTATTGGGCTCATAATTTTATCAAAATTAAAATTGAAACACATCTAGAATACCCTTTTTTTTAAAAAAAAATAAGAAAAACTACTTTTATAACGGGATACTGTACAATTTGTTTTTGAGATAAAAGTCTGGACGCAAACAATAACATTGACTTATTGCGTAATTTGCATAATCCCTTCACGACAGAAACAGTGCACACTGAAGACGACGCGGTCATATCAACTCCGGCTCCTGATTATTGATCAATCACAAAAAAGAGGCCCCAAAGAAAAACTAAAAACGCAGTTCAGAGGAAGCGAAACTTTACCTATAACAGAAATGCATTGCCGACAGTACAATGGGGTTCACACTTTGAGTATTCAAACCAAGAGGGTAAAATTTCGTCAGCAAACATGATCAATTTCCATCTTCCAAAAAGTCGGGCAGACAAGTTATGCAGGGCCGCCGTGTACTGTAACAACTTCGCTTCTTTTTGGAGGACGAATACGGACCCAAAACTTTATAGTTTTGGATTTTATTACTGCAAGGCTACTAAGTGACTCCATGTTATGTGTTTTGTTGTAAAGATCAGTCCATCTGATGCTTTAAATATCCAAAATTAGCGCAGCGCAACGTGACAAATGTTTTGTTTTTTGGCGTTTCCAGGCAGAAGAAATCTGACGCCATGGAGGTCATTCAAGTGAGTTGTGCGTCGTCAGAAATTGACCTACTTTCATGAAATTCACACACATTGATAACGTATTGGCGCAGAATAAAACCCTTGAAGCATTTTTTGAGAACTTCTCGCAATAAAAAATAAAAGGCTTTTAAATTCCTTGTCTATGGGTGAAATAACAGGAAAAATGTAAATTGGTGTCATTGTAAACAAATATGCAATCTATGTTCTAACACTCTCCAGGCATTGACGGGGCTGATGCTGTCTTGATTTTTCAGCTTTCTTTTTTTACAGAACCCCTACGGTTTTCATACAAAACTAATTTTTATTCAAAATAACACCTATATGTTTAGTTAGTAATCACGTGACTAATTCGTGGTACATGTCACAGATCATTTTTTCAAAAAGCCAGGAACAAGGGCTTCAAGAAAATATATAATTTGCTACGCATTAAAACACTTCTCCTCATGAAAACAGTTTTTACTTTTTAGAGCATGATAACTCTACCGCATCCTTAATACAAAAATATGTGGACAGACTAATCTTGTAAATATCATTGTGGCAGTCAACGGCGATTGGTATGCAAATTACGTTTGTCTGACGCATTACAAAACAAAAGTCTAGACTGTCGTAGAATAATACACAACTCGCGGACAGACAGTGTGATGAAACCCCTTTTTTACAAAGAGGAAAAACGGCCGATACAATATATTGATCTTGTGGTCTGACCTTCAGCATCAAAAGCAGTATGGCGATAGTGCTTCGCGTTCGAAAAGTGGGATAATTTTTAACATGGAATAACGGACATAAACTAAATCTTGATTCAGGTTACTTCCTGTTGTTAATTGGATTAAAACAGTTATATTTGCTAACAACTGGATCGTACATCTGTGTAAAAAATGCTTAGCTCTAATTTGGGCAGCGAATACTGCGTCTACAACTGCGTTGGCTGCGTCGCCCTGTTCATTGAACCAGAGAGTATCCAGAACGAAGCGAACAAACTTGAACAGTCACCTGCGTTACTGCATTTACCTATTTTTAAAAATAGAGTTTGGCACACAATTACATATCGTCCATTGGTAATACACTGGGCCAGTGTAGGATATATCATCAAGTTTTACGGCAAGTTGGGCATTTAATGGTGGAGTGTTGATGGAAACATCTATAACATATCGAAAGCTTGGAACGTCACCTGTCTATTACGAAGCACACAAAAGTGAAAAAATGAAAAATATAAACTCAAAATTAAATTTTGTTTTAATAGATGTTTATGCAATGCATTCTCTATGGCACATCCTGTGATGTTTATTTGACTGGGGAACACTGGCCAGGGCGGAAGTCGGCCATCTTGTCCACTCATTTCTGGCAATGATAAGATGAAACCAATTTCAGTAAAAATGTGGATTAAGACTGAGTATAAATGACAACTTAAGTTATTTATGAAAGCTTCTTAAAAATGCTGACTCAGCATAATTGTGAGTTGTGTATCTTAAAAATTAGTACATTAACCCCATGTTTTTTTCTTTTCTTTGAGTTTAGAGTAACATGTCCTGTACACCTGTAGTATTTTAAACGATTTTCCATGGGTTTTTTATTTTGTAGCATACATCCTTAAATCAACTACGAAATTAAACTCGTAGTTATTACAGTTAAATCGTGGAAGGTGGGACAGGAGAGAGAATATTATTGTTTTCTCGGGTTCCATGATCGCATTCAATTATTTTTTACTTGCTACTTTACATTTACAAAATGCGATTGCGTGATTAATTAGCGTTAAGCTTGGAAGCAGTCAGAGTTTTACGGAGATAAATAAACACCAAAATCACACAAAACTACCAAATCACATATCTTTATAAAATAATATTCTATCTTAATAATAATATCCTGACCGGATACCTAATAGTTACAGTATTTCTGCTTATGACCCGTTTTCCCACAACTCCAGCATAGGAGACGTGTCACCTGACCTGACCTGATATACGCGAACTGTAAGGCCTCCACAACGCAACATCTTAAATCGCTACTGTTGTGCTGCTGTGTCTATTGGAATTACACTCGTGCAAAGTATTCCAACTCTGCCACAGCTGTGGCATGTAATACGCCGTCTTTTAGTATTTTAGTATTGTGGATTTGCAAATTCAAGTGACGAATTATCAACATAGTTACTCCTACGATGAGTGCTACCATGTCGGTGTGGAAACTGGATGGATCGCGTGATAAGACACATGGTGTTAAAATTTGCCACCAACCTGCCTGTACCCCTTGAATTCAAATCTTGTCACTGTACAAATTAGTGTTGATTAAGAACATTGTTACATAATATTATGTCTTTGTCAATAAAAGGTGTACTATTGTTTTTC
This sequence comes from Saccoglossus kowalevskii, assembly GCF_978046115.1. NCBI lineage: Eukaryota > Metazoa > Hemichordata > Enteropneusta > Harrimaniidae > Saccoglossus > Saccoglossus kowalevskii. The sequence goes on from NC_140654.1 coordinate 22,466,909, forward strand.
GCCACAAGTCGAAGTGATCGGTTTTATGAATTCACCGCTACATGTATATATTCTTTTCTTGGACACACAATTGAAATGAAATTCTTTGTTGCATTAATAGGTTTAACGATGTTGTGTTCAAGAATAAAATTCTTGAATTGGGATAGTCGTTTCCTGGCATGCGGCAGACGGTGATAGCGTATCATTGTTTACAAACAAGCGTGTACCCAAGAGCCTTTGCGTTTTTAGCGTGCTTGGTTATCGTCGCTTGGGACTCAATTCCTGCGCGTGCGCAGATGACGACCCTCCCGCTTTAACATCATTAGTTCCACAATGAATGCTAACCGAGTCTCCATTTGCAATAACTTCTTACATTTGTCAATACACCTGGAAACATCTGGAGAAAAGCGACACTGACAATGCAATAACTTCGGTTTTGTGCAATCTACTTGAATCAATTTCTCGGAGAAGTGAATCTTCAATATCATAATAATTGAATTAAGCCGATCAGATGCAGATTCATTTGACGAAAATGTTGATGAAGAATGATTGTTTTCACAGTGCTTTTCAAAGACAACAGGTTGAACAATTTCCATATTACCGTCATTTTCTGCTTTCCAAAGCTAGTATATCTTTGTTTTCCTGCACAAATATGTTTCTAAAAACTTCCAAATCTGTTAGTGCCGTATTGATTATAACTGGGGTATTGGTGGTGTATCATCTGCGCGGCGATCGACTGGTAGTTCTGATGCTGTTGATAATAATGGTGGCTGTCACTGGGTGCGGTACTTTCAGAAAGGAAACAAAATCTATGTTGAGTGCAAGATACACAGTGTATAATCAGCTTTACTCAAGTAAACAAACCTTGGATCACCATTTCCACAGGCAGTACACTTCATTATGCGATGATACCACTAGAATGCCTAAAAAAAACGCAACAGATCGCACAGCACACAAAACACACATCTGTATTCGTTGATTACTAGTCTTCGTATGTATCCTCTTATTATTTAAAATGTATAAGCGATAGGAATGTTAAAAAAATACGACTGTATAGCGGTTCATCAATTTATTCATCTCCTATGTATTATTGATAATTATCCTCACCATTAATATAATGTATACTAATTGTCACGATTATAACAGAAATTTGTACAGCTAATTTCAAAACATGCAAAAAAGGTCATATTCAAAAATATGCAAAATATACAATTATGGCCGATATTTTAGAAAATATTTAAGCTTTTTCTATGAATAATTAGTCATAGGATGTAGGAAGTAATTTGTAGCATTTTTTAACACAAAAGTTGTCATAACTTGTCATAGCTTGAATCTATACCTTGACCAGATCTAATTACTATACAATGACTTCTCTCGAATTTCAAAGTATAAATAGAAGGCATTTTCTAATATTTAACTCCAGATGGCCCTAATTATTATAAGATAGAAAAACATACTCAAGTCACACAATGGAAATGCAATGACACACATAGTTGTACAAAGTTAATCCAATGCAGCTATTTGAGAAGATTACTGCTCACAGTATAAACTGTGTTTGAAAATAAACATTGAACTAATTTTAATACCATACAGTGACTTTACACAAAGGTAAAACATTAACTAAAAACAGTAAAAGCAAAGAAACTAAAAACTATAATGAACTTAAGATGGCACTGATTCCAATAAGATGAATTGTATATGTAATCACACAACAATGGAAAATTCCAAAGGATTTCAAAACAACTATTACACCATGGATTTTCTCGTTAAATCCTGATACAGATTAGTAGGAATGAATTTCAAAACATTAAAATTACTTTTCTTTAACTAAAAAGCTTTCACAACAATTACGTTTTAACTGAAAAGATAATTACTCCATATCTCATTATTATGCATGAAATTGGTTATTTTTATACCTTTGTTTATAATATATATGATTTGAAACCGATCGAGTAAAAAATACTTGAGTTATTGCACCCGCAAGAGATAACCAATCTGTAGCCGTTGCATGTTTGTTTATATCATATATCAATTTGTAACTGATCATGTAAAAATTGGCAGCCATCTCTCATTAATTATGCTAGCAAAATGCACCAACATTGAACTTGGCCATCATTGCATGTTTGTTTATATCATATATTAATTTGTAATCGATCGCGTAAAAATTACTCGAGTTATCGCGCCCTCAAGCGAAAACCAATCAGTATATATCTCTCTTTGATTATGCAAGCGAAATGCACAAATATCAAACTTGGCCATCTTTGCATGTTTGTTCATAACATATATATATTTGAAACTGATCGTGTAAAAATTACTTGAGTTATCGCACCCACAAGTCACGCCAACAACAACAACGCAAAAATCGTCCCCTTACTGTACCTTCTCCTTCGTTTACACTGCACTACGGACTAAGCAAAAAAATAAGTAGTGCGCTCTCCTAAGACGTCACACTACCGTAACACACACGATAAAGTAAAAATATGGTTGAGTGATATCATAAATTATGGTTTAGTGATAACACAATACAAGTACATTGTATCAGAGTACAAAAGCATCCATTAAAAGTCAACGAAACCACGGAATCAAATTACTTTGCTCCATATCTTGATGTCTTCCTTGAATTTGTATTTAAGGACAACTGATGGGATTGAGTAATTTATTTTTGCCTTGATTTGGGTTAGACGCAATTGCCATTGAATCAATAACACATTATATAGAACGTTTGATCAATGCGTTCTACAACAATGAAATGAGATGTTAAAAGATACAGACTCTAGGGGAGACATTGTTTTAGTAATGTAAATATAATTGAACCACACGTGCTTATTACTTTCTCATTTAAGCGAACCTGTCTAGAGAGCCCATAAACACACGACAATCATTTCTATTCATTTAAGGTTACTATTATATTATAATGATGTGTTCCATATTCAAAACGTATCTATTTTAACATTTAAACTGAAATAACTAAACTTACATTGACATAATTACCGACATTATGTAGTCTATAAAAAGAAATCACATAATAACTATGGCATTTTACAATGGAAACTGCCTGTAATCGTTATATCTGTCTAATTATTGATGAAACAGGTCCTGTATTTGGTTTGTTGACATGCGCCCACTACTGACAATTTGTGACAAGAGTAACATGATAGTTCTTTGTGAAACATGCACATACTTTGGATAAAAATAACGCTTGTATTGTAATCTACCAAACCATATATGAATTGTGTATTCTATTCAAATAAATTTAAAATATTATTGGTAGACGTGTGTTCTATAGACTATCTGATTTGTAAATTTTTAAACATAATAATCTAATATTTGATAAATGAATTATCCACAATAAGATGTGTATTATGCTTATATAAAAATAATTGTTTTGAAATACATGATAGTACCTGACACCCCTATGGTCAAATTGGTTTGGCTACATTGACGCAATGCAAAATGGCTACACTTTAGTCGTTGATTCTGTGCGATTTGCTAACAATATAGCATGTAGTTGCGTGTTGTTGATTGCCTGATATAATATTGTTTTCATTAATTAATGAGGTGCTAAATGTTTGAGGTCAGGGGATAACATTTTCTCACGGCCTGCTTTGGTGTGCAAGAAAGTTCTTGTTCCACGCTATATTGTTTAATATCGCTTATAAACAGGTGGTAGCATATGGTCAACACCACACAATCACAAAAAAATTATTATAACATCGTATATTGCAAAGCATACTGTATATTTAAAAAGGTCTAACAGATTTCAAAACATTGGTCTCCCCTTCGAAACTGAAGTCCAGGTCATACTAATTAACCCTCAATCAGTATGACAATAGTTCTTTAATTGGTGTCCTATTTACATAATAATCAGACAAAGTTGCTAAAATCATTTTCAAATAATTTTAATAAATCAGAATAAATTCGCATATTAAAACCCGGAAACAATGAAAGCACAATATTTTTCACACAATGGCACAGATCAGTACCCAAAAACTCTTAGTGGCTGTCCCGCCAAAAATATCAAAGTATGAGCCACAGTGTAGGCGATGTTTAAAAAAGTCAAAGGACTATTTTGATCCTACTTGATACATCAGCCAGCTGTCAATAGACTTCATTTGAATATCGAACAGACCAATTAATGGAGATGATTTTTGTAAATATCGTCATCTGTGTCAAAAACAAATATAAAGAAAATTATCCCAATTAATGAGTGCTAAAATCAAAATAATAGGAGCTCATGATTTAAAGAAAGGACTGATTGCTTTTTTTCTGTGAAATAATAGTCATAACTGAAATTAGTTACATTTTAAGAAACATAAATTTGTGAAAATTATTTTATCTTCGGTAACACCGACGTCATTATCAATAGATTCATAACAACCAATCACATTTCCAATGCATGTGATATAGACATTCAGGAAATATTGAGTGTATTCATTCGACTGGGAAAGATGAATACAGTCGTTTACTTTCTGCTACTGCTCGTATCAGGTAATGTGTTGGGCCGAGAAAAGCCTCCTCATATTATTTTTATAGTTGTAGATGATCTCGGATGGAATGACGTTGGTTATAATAATCCCGTATTCAAGACACCTACCATCGACAGGCTTGCCGGTAGTGGAGTGAAACTTCTGAATTACTACGTGGCGAGCCATTGCCTTCCATCTAGAAATATGTTGATGACTGGAAGACATGCTGTGAGTTATAAATATTATTAAATTAACCGCACATATCTAGATGTAGAATATTTTTGTGATATTTTTCAGATAACAGTCGATATGCAATCATTATAAAGAACATTGATAATTGAGTAATATGCTTGTTTATATTTATTTTGGAAATGTAATTTGTTGATATATACTAATATTACGAAACTGACGTTGCGTTAACGGGGTTGTGTTCTATATATATGACGTACATTTCAATCTGCTCTTACAGATGAATGCGTATATTTGCATTTCCTACAACATAGTTTATGTATGCGTGTTACGAGCACACACTATATAATTATAATATATAATTATAATATATAATTATATATTTTGAGTTAGATATTCGTCTCTACCACCGTCACAATAGACGGATAAGAATGACTTTACTATAAACTAAGTTTCCTTTGCTTTTAATAATTCATGTGTTTATGTGGATTCTGTCTGCCAACTGATATTAACATCAATTCCATATTTAAAAAATAAAAACACAGAACAGAAAAAAACTCAGATATCAGTTATACCTACTATTTTCATTTAACATACATTCGTTATTTTACTTCAAGATTCAACTCGGGATTCAGCACGATGATTACGGATTTCATCCTCGGTCGTTGCCATTGAACGAGACTACTATAGCAGAACCATTAAAACACGTTGGCTATTCAACCCATATAGTTGGTAAATGGCATTGTGGGTTTTACTCAGATAATTGCTTGCCTCATAACAGAGGATTTGACACATTTTTCGGTGAGCATTTCTGGATTGATTTAACTCTATCTTCGTATATTAGTTGTTGAAAACATACGTACTTCTTACATAATGGCATTTTAATGTGTTTTCACTCCCACTGTGCCTGTCTCATATATTTACATTTTCCTCTAGTTTGGTCTTGTACTGTGTTTTGTGTGTTATTTGTTATGGTTTTTTTTTCTTTTTGAACTATGAATGCCAATACCGTTTCAAAACTATGAAGTTGAACATCTTTTGAGTATGATGCTATTTACCCTTGACATACCATGGATGAGCAGGTTAAATAATAGTACTCCTGTGATTTATATTAATATTGAACCACTCAATTGGTCTAGTCAACCTTACGAAAAACTGTGGTGTTTAAGAATAATGCTGATGGCTAGGTTCTTGTAAATGTCACTATGTTATTGTAAATGAAACGAGGTTGTGATTAGCGATTTATATCTATATCATCATATTCATTATATGTATAATGGAATATGAGCGAAACGTGACTTTGGGCAAACAATTAAATACAACAATTTCGATAGATCACGTGATTGTACATACATTTTATTGTTGGTATAGTGTGTGTAAATAAGCTGTAGTCGTTTATGTTGATCGAATTTAATATTGTCATCGGGTAATGCGCTGCCGTAGTCGAGCTCATAAACAATACAATTCAAAATCGCACGAACAAGAAGAGCACGAAGCTAGAATGCGATTTCAAAAAATTTTACCAAAAGTCTGCGTTATATTTTACATTAAAAATTATCAAATAATAAATTTTCTTTTAATTAATCGTTCACAACAACGGCTTAAATGATCGAGAGTATACAAACCATAATCTAGTCAATGAATATATAATACCAGAGGTACATTACTTGGGGTTTGCAACTCGCATAGTACTGTATGGTGACATCATGTCAAGAACCCATTCAAGTCTCTTCTCGTAGATAGCGAGACTGCGGCTACGACCTTCTGACATGACATATATCAATGTTCAAGGTTTGTAATGAAAAAATAAAACTTTTCTTGCCACTATCATAGTGAAAAATGTAATACATCTAAAATGTACATAAAATATAGTTCTCGTAATCCATCATATCGTGGGCAGCTATTTTGATCCACCTGGACATCCCAGTATCCTAGTTACCTCGGGCATGCGCATTCGCATTTTTCTGAGTTGGAACGCTTATGCGAGTGCGAGATTGTAACGGGATCTTGGTATCATGTCACCGTAGTTGCAAACCCCAAGTAATGTACCTCTGATAATACTTGATACAATTTTATATTATATTTGTTTAATTATGCAATTCTATTAATAGGTTTCGTTGGAGCAGGTATAGACCACTATACGCACAGCGATCATTTTAATCATATGCACAATCTCAGAAAAAATGATGATTGCATAGCTAAGAAGTATATTGGTAAATATTCCACAACAATCTTTGCAAATGAAGGAAAGGATATAATTAATGCTCATGATCAAAACAAAGTAAGTTTGCATTATAGTAAAATAAAATACTATATATGGTCATTGTAGCCCATTGTATCAAAGGCCCTGTGCCGCCGTCCACTGATGGGCGGCGTCGCCCTTTGTATCAGAAAAATTTGACCCTCAAAATGCAGGACATAGCGTTTCAGAAGGTCAATATTTTAAAGGTTTTAAGGGGAGCATGCCCCTGGATCCCCTCGTAAGGTCGCGCTTTCTGCGCAAGCTTGGTGGGCAGATCTCGCCCCCTATGCAAAATTTCGTGTCGCCGCTTCTGTGTTCTTTTCCAATTTCGCTGCTCTCACAATTATGGTCGTCAGGTTTACCCTTCTCCCCAGCAAGCGATTTATGCCAGTTGACGGAAAATTTAAGTCAGATTCTGTTTGGATGCACAACATGTGAATGCAGTGAACTGACACATGTTCATCTCTTCGTATCATAGCCACTGTTTCTTTACCTGTCATTTTCTGCGGTACACGCACCTCTCGAGGTTCCGTCCTCGTATTTGAAACAATACGAGTCAACTATTCATGACGAGGACAGACGAACATATGCAGCGATGACATCATGTGTAGACGAGGCTATCGCGAATATCACTGAGGCACTTGAAGAGAAGAACATGTTGAAAAACAGTATAATCGTTTTCACTTCCGGTAATAAGTATTAAAATTAACTTATATACATACTTGTTTGTGATACAATCCTCTTATCACATTTATTCTTATCACATCTCGTCCATATATCACAATTTATTATAGACAATCGGTAGAATCAGCTGAACGAATTGACAATATCAGTGAGGATCGGAAATCATTGTTTTTCATCAAATTTTTTGCTTGACATTAGGTTTCCGTCGGAACATAATATTCAGCTAAACGTTCGTATACAATTTCAAGCGAGGTTCAAAATGTTTGTTCCTAATTTAGTGTTTGACTATACAACATTTCAGACAATGGCGGTGCGTTGGTAAATTCGGCTGGCAACAACTGGCCTCTGAGAGGAGGAAAGCATACGAGTTGGGAAGGAGGTGTGAGAGCTATTGGATTCGTTTATGGTGATTTGCTTCCTCGTCACTCACGGGGTACCGAGAATACGGGTCTGATGCATATCACAGACTGGTTTCCAACTTTAATAACATTGGCTGGTGGCAATCCACATGTCGGAAAGAAGCTATACGGAGTTGATCAGTGGAATATGATAACGTATGTGCCACACTTACGTATCAACCCTGCATTTTTCTTTTCATATGTGTAAATGTGTGAATAGTGTTTCCCGCTGTTGTTGTTGTTGTGCCAGTATTCAATGTGGGTAGTATATTTTATCGCAAAATTTAACTAAGGCATGGAAAACTACAGTGTAATAATTATGTAGTCATACAATACGAATTGCTTCTTCAATATCTTACAGAGGGAAAGACAAATCTGGGCGCGACGATGTGTTGATTACACTTCAAGAAGATTATAAAGCAGGTGCTCACTATAGAACTGGTATATATAAGAATAATGCGTTTGACATAACAACACATGCAGCGATAAAAATGGGAAAATGGAAGTTATTGACTGGTCCAATTGGAGGTGAGCGTTTTTCTTGTCAATATTATCCGTTTCCAATATTTTGAGTGCAAAATATTTATATATACGCAGATAAACCTTCCCACAAAAGAAGAGTTAGTCACTGAACTAACTCTTTTACGCTCAAGCAAAAGAAGAGACATGTGAGACATGTTGGAGAACTCGCATTGCACGAGTGTTTTATTGTGTTCAGTTCTAATAACACAGTTTCATCACAAATAAAATATTAAAAAGGAAAACTTCAGACCTCCACATACAAAAATACACACACTATTCTATTTAATTTATGTTATTTTATTATATTTTCACTGAATTCATTAAAACTAATTTGCTATATATGTTGTGCAGTATTTCGCTTGATTTCATTGGATTTTTATTTTCACAATGAACAGGCAAAATAAAACTGCTATATGAGTTATATAGCAATTTAAAACACTCAATTTTAGATTATCTAATTTGCATAGTTGCATCAAGTAAGGAGAGAACCAGTCACTATAGTTGAGAAAGAGGAAGAAGGAAACAAACGAGAACAATAAATTTTGTTTCTGAAAATTTTAAATGAACAAGATTCAATTAAAATACACTACATTAAAAAGCGTCCGCTGTTACAAAAGTCCAATCCAAATAAGATCGTGATCTTAAATTCGATTGTTACCGTATACACATTATTTTGTTGGACACTATTTCATTTTCAGATTTTACAATCCATATCTTTATATTTAAATCTGTTTCAAAAAATGAAGAACTTATTTTAGAAGCATAACCATAGAACGACTTGAACTGGTGTCGCAGTTTTCTCCCAATACAAATTGAAATATTGCCAACATTAATTAATATTAATTCCGCGAAATAATATTCAATGTCTAGTTCTTGGGATCTACACCAAAATGGAAAACAGAAATCATTTCGGTGCCATGTTTTCATTTTGATCAGAACCAAAGCTTGTCATGCTTCAGCGTAGCTAAACAATGACAACCAATCAACACATCTCCAACCCACCCACCCCCACAAACATTCATAATTGAACAACTAAGAAAGCAACAAATATCAGGCTACAACCAGAAAACAATGAGATAGAAAATTACAACGAGGCATTGAAAACATGAATTCCGCCCACCTCTACCAATGCACCCTACAGTACAGCATTAGTAGTTCCTATTCTAATTTGTATGTATGTACAGCAAGCTTAGCCAATAGATGCACGCGACTCAACACATTTTTGACCAACCACTATTATACACATATTTACATAGAGTGAGGGCGCCATTTACTAATGAAAAGGATATTTATATTTTTATTTTTTACATTTTTTGTCAGGACCAAGTGATTGGGTTAAACCCCAAGAGATTAACTCCGATCATAGAATAATAGAGGATCCTGATTTCGACGCAACACGTATAGTGAGACTATATAACATAGAAGACGATCCAACTGAGACAACTGATTTATCAGAGATAAATCAGCATATTGTGATTGAAATGCTTGCAAAGCTTCATAACTTTTCTAAGCAGTCCTTGCCTGCCCAGTCAAGAATATATCCACGTGCTGATTTTGATGGGATGGGAGAATGCATAAGTCCATGGGTATAACGAATGGCACAATACATATCAATCATGTAATATAGCAGTAATAGAAAAACAAATAAAACCCTAGGTTCAATAGCAAACCTATGTTCTTACATTCATTGTTTTTAAATATATCGTGTGTCCAACATACGATATGTATGTTAGTTCGAAGCATATGCTTGATTGTATTGTTTTTATTTGACAACAATATATATATATATATATATATATATATATATATATATATATATATATATATATATATATATATATATGTATATCACATGAACCAACATGATGTGAGCTTAATTTTGAAAATCATGCAAATGTATCAAATTTACAGATGTCAACTCCAAAAGCCTGGTTCAGATATAGAACGCCTATGAATACACGTTTTACATCCGCCATACCTAAAAACAAACTACTGCACGACAAATTATTCACTTACTTGTCGGCCTTCTTTCACTCCATAAGATGATGGGAATAAATTAACAGTTTTGATTGCTGATTTAGTTTGTTTACAGAATACATTTTATCTAGTTCAACACTTTTCTTGTAACTCCACTAACAAAAGCCTGCCGCAGATCAACAACGCAAGCATCAAGATGAGGTTTTTCTGCAATGTGACATATTTATTCATTAATGATTTTAATATTTGTGGTACAATGTTTTATTTTTTTTTTCAAAATTGAATTTGTCATGTAATTTTGATGACAAATCTAAAAATAGTTGTATTTTGTTTAATATTCAGAAGTTTTAATTTTGGTTTTGATATAAGTTTTGTGCAATACCTCTATAATTATTGACATGTGTGATGAATCCACTACTATGTAGCTGGTGTTCAATTCAGATGGAAAAACACAATTTGATAGATCTGGATGACAAGTTTTCTCAAGCAGGTTATTAGTGAAGAGTTTGAGAACTTAAGTACGTCATTGATGATAGCATCACGATCTGGTGATTCCACAGTTTTGATGTAATGGAATGTCAAAGCTTCCATTAGGTGTGTATTTTGTTATATCAGTCATTTTGTTATTTCTATCTCTATGCAGTTTTCAGTGTAGTATATTTTAAAATCGGTATCAGCCTCTAATATCCCTTAGCACGTGTTTGACCACTATTGTTAAGCAAAAACAATGTAGCTACAGTGCCAATTTACAACACGATAATATTGGTTGTCGCCAAGAACAACCAGAAATACACATGTCAACGGGTAGGGCCTGCTTATTAATATTGAGAGGGATATCCACAACTCACACTCGGCAGGGTGTTCTGTCATTGGTAGAATGGGTAAACGAGACATTAGAACTGGAAATGAACTACGCACACACTAAAATATCAAGTTAAAGCTCTTTGCTTTAATACTTCTCAAAATAATTGAAACAAAAGAAAGAAACAAAACACACAATAATATAATGCATAAATTCAATAAAATAGGGTATTGTCTGGGGGATGTGCATTGGAGATAACTCACAGTTCTAGGGTGTGGAAATTGATGAGTCAATGGCTTCTTGCAATACAAGGACGAAGAGATACAGGAGGTTTGCTTACAGAGGAACGTTGTTATTCTGGAGGACACCAGAGGGGCAGTTCATACAAGTTTCACAGATTCATGATTGAAGCCTGTATCACTTGTCTCACAATATCGTAGTAGCAACACACATAGTACTTCTTTGAAATGGTGAACCACAACCATCCCCAATCTAGCTTATTTATATAGCTCAAATGGCCTACTTTCAGGTACACCACCTAGGTTTCCACAGGAGCCAATCAGAATGTGGTCTTACTAGCAGCTGTCTCACGAAGACACGCAGACATGCAGACGCTCACGTAGGCAAATCAGTAGATCGTCATCATTTGTTATGTAAATCACTAGCACACCTGGTAGATTCCAATTGTCCCTCAAGAGTTGTAAACACGTATGACCTGTCAATCACCTTTATGACAGTTATCACATGGCAATGCATACCGTTTCTTTCCATGATTCCATGCACACTTCAATTTGCAAGGTTTTAGGTAATATAACAAACATAGAACAAAGGATTCTGACAACATACATATTTGAGAACATTTGTGCCAGTATACTGTAGTAGTTCAGGGATGTAATCGTTTTTGGTAATATGCGTGTACGTCTGGGGTCAAGATAAAAGTAATTTAAACTAGTCGTCGCCAAATATTCAGTCCCTGAATGTTTTACTCTATCTCTATAATTTTATTTTGTAACTTCTATGCTTTTTTGATGGTTTCATGTTTATTTTACACACTCACGGGGAGTTCCTGATACTGAGCATCATGTGTCAATTTTATTATGAACATTCCACTTTATTTCCATTATATTTACAGATTCTCTGTGCGTTTGGCATTCTAATGTTGAGATTAGTCTTATTTTTTGTTATTTCTGTTTTTGACCCAGTTTAATATAGACATATGTCTAAGGTATTGTGCAGAATCAAAATCTTGTTAGTATCTGAAATAATTTTTGCTTTAATTGGAAAGGCCAACTACGGTGTGACTCACACTTTAATATTTTTAGAGAAGGATCAGTATGTGGTTTGGGTACAGTACTGTGCTATTGTAGGCAAACATGTGATATTATTGTTCCTGGAGATTTTCAATTGCGGTTGGATCTCTGATCTATTTTCATTGTTTCATTAAAACTTGTTGCTATGGGAAACAGCAATGTTGATAGTTACCTCTTGCGAACGTCATACACCGCTTACGGTTGCGGTCAGAATTATTAAAACTATAAAACACTACAATGCTCCACGTTATTTAGGTAAGAAAATCAACTTTTTATACGCACAATTATGGGCTTATTCATATAAGTCTGCTTACATATTCACATATAATCAACTTTCAATTGCAGCCATACTATATTGTGCGCGTCATTTCACATTCCCTAAAACACCATCTGCTTAATACAAAGTAATATCGGCAATTTTATTTTTACAAGAATCGTATTTTGCGCTGTCAGACTGGACGTCTCCGAATACTTCTTTTCTGTGAATGTTTCAAATCAATGAGAACATTAATACCATAACGATATCGAATATTGGAGTGCAGTAGGCGAAACAATATTAACAGCATTGTGTTTCAGAAATAATAATAGAAAAATATAAATAATATATGTGCCACTAAAAAACATATAAGAGTGTTTTTTTCTATTATTGCTATGTTACATGCTTGAATTGGCTACTTATATGGTAAGTGTAAAATTCCACGTTTTAATGCGTAATAGTTCAGTAAAATCATGCAAAAATATAAAATAGAGCGAAATATTTTCTTTCTGTAATATTCTTATATAATCAGTAATTATGGAAATTATCATTGGTCTGCATATGAAATTTTCGTCATGACATGAATATAGTTCTTAATTTTATTGTAAAAATCAGTTATTTTGTTTCCGTACGAAACAATGAATTTCACAATGTCAAAAACAAAAAGTCTGTAATGTAGTGTTCTCATAAGTGCTTTAGGAATTCTAGCATGTTAAAGATTTTTGGACAACTGTTCGATTTAAACAAAAATCTTACTGTATTCAGAACCAACTTGAATAAAAAAGGTCTTATTTCACATAAAACCTAGAAACTGAGTTAAAGTTAAACGCTGAAAACACGTATACATCTCATAAATACGTAATATACTAGTTGTAACGTATTGACAACTCCGTATAACAATGCCTGGGTAATGGGGAGCAAGTAAGACTTGATACAACCCGTTTCAATGCTAAAGTACAAGTGATTTATTTATAGCAATGACCATGACTCATGCGCCAGATGGCAGGAACAAATACGATGTTTACATATCAGATAACAACATTACATCTCTCTTTATCTTAATAAAAGTTCAACACGTTTCGCATTTCAGTATCTAGAGTCTGCATTGTTCCAAAACTCAACTCGTGATTGCTTGCTAACTAGACTGTAAAAATGTTTGAAAGAATACAAAGTTTAAAACAACAAAACTAACTATGAGATAAGGATAGACTTTTCCTTTCTCGATATACTAAGTCTGGAGGTTTATTCTGCTCCATCACAATGACTTAAGTACTTCCTATGAAGCTAATTATCTATACTATCTGACTGTTACTTTATCTCATTTTTCCCATCCCAAGTATTTTGGGGGATTTCGTTGTCTAGTCGGGTATCTCCTTTCTGGTGTTAGAGGTTTATCATCAGCCATGGGCGATCGTGGTGTCCCGGGGGATAACATTGGTACAGGAGAAATTTCCTCTTCATCCTCAGAGATGGCAGTATCTCGATCGCTGACGCGGTGATCAATTTCAACTTTAGGTATTAATTTGAAAAATGACGAATTGCACGTAATATTGTGTGCACCGCGTTTAGCTTTTATCATACTTCCTTTCTGTACTGTGACCTCATATGGCTTGGCGAGAAACGGCGTTTCCAGTTTTCCTCTCTTTGTGTTTTTAACGAGAACGGAATCACCTACTCTTATTTCCGACTTTTTCGCATTTCGGCTCTTATCTGCGTATTTCTTCATCTTTTGTTTTGAAGTTTTATCCCGAAGTTGTATTTTCCCCCGCTTCTTAGAAGTCGGCAATTTTATGTTTATTGGACGTTGAAATACCTCTGTAGCTGGGCATATACCAGTAGAGCTGTGTGGTGTCGCACGATAATTTCTCAGAAATGTGTACATTTCGTGTTTCCACGACTTCCCTTCAACTTGCGCTGTGCGGATGGCTTTTCCTAGGGTTCTCATCATTCGTTCCGCCTCTCCGTTTGCCTGTGGCCATAGGGGAGTAACTTTACGGTGTTTAAAACCAAAATGTCTTGCAAAGTCTCTAAACTCGTTGCCCTGGAACGGCGGTCCATTGTCTGATGTTGCGATTTCAGGGATACCATATTCCGAGAATACATTGTCGAGTATCGGAATTACGATTCGCGATGAAGTAGATCGTATTATTTCAACAACAACAAATCTGGAATAGTTATCTATTATCACGAGTAAATAATCTCCGCTGGGGAACGGCCCACAGAAGTCCATCGACACGTGTTGCCATGCGTAGTCAGGAAGTGACGTCATTTGTAACGGTTCGCGCCTATTTTGTGGTGTGGCGGCTTGACAGGCTAAGCAGGTTTTGATTTTATTTTCCACCAGCTTGTCAATGTTGGGAAAATAAACTTTTTCTCTCAGTAATCTTTTCGTTTTGACTACACCCTGGTGTGGGCAAGACTAACTGTCCGCTCTTGTAACGATTTCGGAATGATAATTCGTGATCCGCGTAAAATTAGATCTTGAGTTGACACCAGTGTTAGTGTTTCTCTTTCTTTTCGCAGCATTTCGAAAGAAATTCGGTCGATGTCTGTAGAATCGATGTCTGAAGAATTCGTGTGGTCGTACCATCTACCAGTTTTAATCGCCATGGTTACGGCTTGCAGTGCAGGATCAGATTTCGTTTCTTCTTTGATTTCATCCAAGGTTAGCGCCGTGGGTGCTGCATGACCAGCGATAAAGTTGATATATTCTTCAGTGACTTTCTCTTGTCTCCTGTTTGGCGTGCTTTTCGTGTTCGGGTGTCTCGACATGTAATCAGCTGGATTGTCTTTTCCCGGCCTATACACGATCTTGAATAAACAGTCTTGTAACCGTAGAGCCCATCTCTCGATTCTGGCTGGCGGTTTAGCGTTTGGATTGTTGTAGAGACGTTCAAGCGGTTTGTGATCGGTTACTATGCTTACAGGTTTGCAATATACGTATAAATGATAATGCTCACAAGCCCATACAACAGCTAACGCCTCGCGTTTGTCTGAGAATATCTCTGTTCGACTGGAGTAAGTGATCTGCTCGCGTAACTCAGAACTCGTGGTGCGTCTTCATCACCATTTTTCTGAGTGAGCATTGCTCCTAGACCAACAGGGCTTGCGTCTACTACGATTTCAGTGTCTTTATTCGGATCAAAGTATGCCATGAATGAATTGCATGTTAATCGATCTTTGATCGTGTCGAGCGCATTACGATGAGTGCTCGACCATTCCCATACCGCGTCTTTTACGGTTAATAATCGAAGGGGTTGCGTAATAGTCGCTAGGTCGGGTATAAATCGTGAGAAATATGTTACCATACCGAGTAAACTTCTTACCTCAGTTGCGTTTGTTGGGGCTTCGGCATTCTTGACAGCCGCGACTTTATCTGGGTCTGGTGACATACCTTCCGCTGAAAATCGATGACCATAGAATATGAGATTTGATTTGTTGAATTCACATTTTCGTTTGTTTAGAGTAAGTTTTCTTTCGCGTAGTCGTTGGAATACAGCTTTCAGACTGTTTTGATGGTCTTCCTGCGTTTTTCCGTGTATGAGTATATCATCGCTAATGTTCGATTGCTTGTCTAATAGCATTTTGGAATATTTCTGATGCCGATGATATTCCAAAATTGAGTCGCTTATAACGGCGTAAACCAACGTGTGTACTAAACGTAGTAATATACTTCGATGCCGGTGTTAGTTCGAGTTGATGATAGCCTTGATTCAGATCAAGTTTGGAAAACACTGTGGAGTTGTTCAGATCTTGAATGATTTCATCAGTCGTCGGCATGATGTGTCACTCGCGTTTGACGGCTTCATTCGCGCGTCGATGTCAATACATATCCGTATATCGTCTGGATTCTTTGGTTTAGGAACAACAACAATTGACGATATCCATGGTGTTGCTTCGTCGACCTTTTCGATTATGTCGGCGGCTTCCATTTCTGCAATTTTCTTTTCGACTTTTTCGCGAATATGAAACGGAATGCGACGATGCGGTTGGGCTACGGGCTGAACAGTCTCGTCTATGTGTAGCTTTTATGGAAATCTGTCATTTTGCCTAGGCCTGTGAATAAATCATTGTATTCGCTTACTAGCTTGTCTGTTACGGTCTGTCCCCCGACTTGTTTAATTATTTGTACGAGTCCCAAATCTTCTGCTGTCTGAAAACTTAGTAGCGATTCCCCGAAATTACCGTTGCGCTTGACGACATGAACTAATATATTCGATAGCGATTTTCTTCCATTATTCGTTTTACATTTGATGTCTGTCCGGAATTCGCCTAGGGTTTCGATTGGATATTGACTCTTGTATGGAAATACTTTTGTATAAGTCCGTCTCAACTTGACTTTCCCGTTAAGCTTTTCAAAGTCACTTTCATCCATTATGTTGATCGCTGCACCAGTATCAATCAAGAATTTAATTTCCTTACCGTGAATTGTGATGTCAGCTGTTTGAAACTTTGCCTTGGTTGCGTGAATAGTTTCCGTGCGTATACCGAATACGTATGTCACTTGGTCGGTTTCTTGGCTGGACTCACTACTCGAATCTGTGTCAGCGTCAACTCGCCTTATAGATCGTTTTGGTTTGCGGTCTCTTTCCTTGTTTGGTTTGGATCTGCAAACTTTGGCAAAATGTCCATCTTTCCCGCATGATTTATATTTCTTGCATTTTGCAGGGCACGGTCCGTCATGAGGATAATCGCCTCCACAAAAGTAGCATAATCGAGAGGTTGATCGCGATTCATTGACGGCCACCCGTTTTGGTTTTCCACGTTTATTATGTTTAGACTTGAAGCCTCGGCTAATTGCGTTGACTGTTGACGCATGCATGTTGCCCTCGATGTCCGCAGCGTGAGACTCAGAGACTTCCATCGTTCTGGCAAAGTTTAACAAGTCTTCTAGCTTCATGTCTTCTCTCAATGCTCGCCGTCTTAGTCTTTGCGACGTACAGTGTTCAATGATTTGTGTGCAAACTTCCTCGTCAGGGTTGGCATAATTGCAGTTTGCCACAAGAAGTTGTAACCGGGCGTGGTACTGATCCGTCGACTCACCATATTTTTGCTTTGCTTGACGAAACACGTGTTTTTCGTACGCTTTCGTTCGTTTTGGAGCAAAACGTTTGTTGAGAGCTTCGATGAGTTTCTTGACATCGTCTTCTTCGCCGGTGTCTGGGAGTGCTTTGATTTCACGTCGTACTTCTTTCCCCGCGTAGTGGATAAGTAGAGCTCGTTGTCTCTTAGTGCTCGTGATGTCACACGCGATCATCATGATTTGAAATCCTTCCAACCATTCCTCCCACCTTTTTCCACAGGTGCTAGGTTCCTCGTGGACTTGGAATGGTTCATAGTGAGGGATGCTTTCGGACGCCATAAGTTCCTGAATCCGTCGTTTCCAAGTTTTCCAAGTAAAGCTACACATAGACGAGACTGTTCAGCCCGTATCCCATCCTCGTCGCCAATGTAACGTATTGACAACCCCGTATAACAATGCCTGGGTAATGGGGAGCAAGTAAGACTAGATACAACCCGTTTCAATGCTAAAGTACAAGTGATTTATTTATAGCAATGACCATGACTCATGCGCCAGATGGCAGGAACAAATACGATGTTCACATATCAGATAACAACATTACATCAGTGTAACAATGAGATGGACGAACACTGTCATAGGTCATCATCGACATATAATCCACATGCATGCTCATTGAATAGATGTATTATACTATTTGAATAAGCTGTGCATGGTTGGAAACTCCTCGACGTTGATGAAGCAATGCCTCTATGCTTCACATTTTAGTTGCGTATTAAAAATAAAAGGAGGCTTGACACGTTGTACCTTTCGATGGAATCACTACATGTATTTTCACAGCAAGACTCTTAGCTCTGCTTTGTAAATACGTTCACGTTATTTAAACAAGGCCAGGCTCAATTGCAATTTCGTTGTGTTTTGACATACATATGATCGCGTAATTTCAGAATTATTGCTTCTGTATAGGTTTCACGTACCTTGATATTAGAAAAATTATTATGATTTTATTCATGGTGAATGCTGAAATCACTTTTAAATATTTAACAAATACATTATATGTAAAACATATCGTATTTCAATATCGTGTATAATATTCGAAGTTGCGTGATTGTGAGTTGAATTGGATAGTTTAGATTTGTATTGTAATGCCTCTACATGTTTCATGGTGTGTATCTCATCTTTGATTAGTATACAAATGCTATATTCAGCACACAGAGTGCAAGAAACACCTCACGTTTGAATACACTTCTTTCTCGAGAATTAAAGGCAAGTTATATTCTGCATTAGATTATTTGAATAAGAGTACGCATGGCCAACTGGATTGCTATTATTGAAATAAGGAATAACAGTGTACAAATAGGTCTTAGAATAAGTGATACCTGGACTTCTCGTGAACAAGTATATTACATAATTTTGTAAGATTCAGTGTTAGACGGACTGCAAAATAGATGTATATGATTTTAGTCATATAAAACATAATATGAGCATGTAATTATATAAGAACGACAAGAGAACAAGAAAAGTCCATAGCACAATACTTATTTGTTCATCGTGTATGCTCTCTGGCATTTTAGGACCGTCTTTACTAGACTCGTCACATCCGATAATGTACAACACACACACACACACTTACATAACGTAAGGTTCATGCCAGGTGCGGCCACGTATGTGCAGTCGGTGCGGCGAACCATTTATTTAACAAAACACACTAAAAAAGCCGACTAAAAAACGGCTGCTATTACATTGCATGTAGTGTTCAAATTGAAATTAACTAAATGAGAGAAAAAATATCTTGCATGGACTGCAAAAAAGATCGACTATTGATGCTCGGCAAATGGCATTAACATTACTTGGTCAAAGAAATAGTTAAAATAACTGACAAAAACATCGACAAAATAGTAACCCCCGTTACTGGCACGCCGACCGCCCAGGAAAAACCAGGAATAAAACGAACCCCTTTGGGGACAAAAAATACCTGGAAACCTGTACCCGTCGCACTGTCGAATGTGCCCAGGGGAAGGTGGCGGGTGTCGCCCTGTATTATACAACAAGCATTAACAAACTTACAAAACAACCAGTTGAAAACTGCACTGTAGCGAGACTGGCCTAGATTGACATTCAACCTTCTGTCCTCCACTTAAATACCCCTTGTCACATGACCCCACATACCATACCCGTCTGTTTGCCATCACGAATAGTTAACCGCTATACTGCGAAACGCGGTTAACAATATGTCTTTACTAGACTCGTCACATCCGATAATGTACAACACACACACACACACTTACATAACGTAAGGTTCATGCCAGGTGCGGCCACGTAGATAAAAAAGAACGGGCCCGTACACCTACAAAGTTTGCGAAATTGACAAATGACTAGTCAGCGAGTCAACAGCAACGCCATCTTTCGCGGTATATGACCGGCCTTGGCCCCGGCCCTGGCCCTGGCCCTAAACCTGCGTTAGATGCGGCAGTTGCACCTCCTGTCCGCAAAGAATGAATGCCAAACTCTAAAGCATCATCGCCACGCACTTCACGAAGACGCTTGACCTAAAAGATATTCAGATGACGTGAATATAACGGATGCAGTGTCGACACATCTCCGTAACATTTTTACAGGGCACGCAACTCAATCGAGTATAGAAATAACGACTGTATTACCCTGTTTGTACTGCTCAGTTTAACTGAAAAATAAAAAATAAATTGTGGTTTTCGTAAATAACATAGCAAATTAAAAACTCTTGAAATTAACAAAACTGTACATGAGTATTTCTTACAAAGCGACTTCAAAACATTTCTACAGATACAGAGTCTTCTCTAGATTCAACAACAATTATGCTTGGATAGACTATCAATAAAAAGATGGATGGTTGGATAATCGTAACCCACTGTAACATGCGACCAGGTAATTGTATAAACAGGACTCTAAGCAAACATTCAAAACAAATAAGGAAAAAATACGAAAGTGACCCTTCATTGCCTATAATTGTGTTTCCATTCTTTATATACGCAAATTTCTTGATTGTTAACGAACGTTGAATTTGAACAAGGACAAAAAATAACGTTCCTATAATCTAACACCAGCCGACGCTTACCTGCTTTATTATATCCACAATCAATGGACTAATAACGTTTTTTTTTTTAATTTGTTTTATTACTTTAAATAAATACATTTACAAAAAAAGAAAGAAAAAAATACAAAAAAGGAAAAGTGGATGGCTTAAAGAAAGTGGAAGTGGGGGGAACATTATTGATAAGCTGACAAATCTGGCTAGTAAGTGATTTAATCATAATTAAAATTGTTTCATTTTTCATTAAATTTAGACATTGAACCATTATTGATAGCTATTTGTCGCTCTACAATACGAGTGTTTAACATTATACTCTCCACGACTTCCACATTTGGGACAGAACCTCTTTTCGATTCAGAATAGAGGTGCTCTTTACAAATTAAAATAAAAAGGTTGAGAAGATTACAATAAAAACTGCCGTGTATTCCAAAACAAATATCCCTGTCAGACAATAAAATATCAACGTTTGTCCATTTTTTCCAGAGTTGCTGACATTTTCCTCAAAATATCCTAGTAATAGTACATTTTCAATATCAGCGTTACAAAAAGTGCACAATGTACTATCAACTAATTTCCATAAACACAAAGTGTTATTTGTGTAAATTGCCCTATGTAAAAATTTATAATGAAATGCCTGCAGCCAGGAATCAAATGTACAGAGAAATGGTAGTTTAAAAATGGGTTTCCAATCTTCGTCCGGAATTTGAATTTCAAGCCGTTTTTCCCATTTATTTTGACAGCCCAAAGGAGGTACATTTTTCC
Organism: Saccoglossus kowalevskii; assembly: GCF_978046115.1. Classification (NCBI taxonomy): domain Eukaryota; kingdom Metazoa; phylum Hemichordata; class Enteropneusta; family Harrimaniidae; genus Saccoglossus; species Saccoglossus kowalevskii. The sequence continues at coordinate 22,488,586 of NC_140654.1, forward strand.
CAACCAAATCCGAATACATTTTTTTGTGAGGTTTAGTTTTGTCTCTAACATTAAGGATAAAATAGTTGTCAATAGAATTTAATTTCTTAGGATTCTCCTGCAACTCCTTTTTCCATGACCTGGGAATAGCTTTTAACACAGATTGAAATTCAAAAAAATTAACATTGCAGTCGTATTTACACTTAAAATGTTCATAACTTAAAAATGGCCATCATCTCCTAGTAAATCATTGACATACCAAACATTCTTTTCCTGCCACAACCTCCTGTTGACATAATCATCTTTTATAGCATATTTGAATTATGCCACAAAACCTGACTTTGATAATTAAATTTTTGATGATTTATACAAGAATGCCAAATGTTCATTATTTCCGACCAAAAGTTATTTTTAATTGAAGTAATATACTTTTTAATAAAATTTACATCTGCTTCCCAAATCTTATAATGTCCAATTTTCCTAAAAATATTAAAATAAAGTATTTTCCACGGGTGAGCACTTTTTTCTTGGGACTTTTTAATCCAAGTCAATTTTAACGCCTTGGAAAATAGTGTTAAATTAGGTAAATTTAAACCACCATATTCAACACCACGCCTAAGAGTAGCCCTGGATATTTTAGCTCGCCTACCCCTCCAAATAAATCGATTAATAATTGCATTAAGACGATTCATAAATGCACGAGGAGGGGATGGCAAGGAGGAAAATAAATGGATTAGTTGTGAGATTGCAAGATTTTTAACAATTGTAACTTTACCCAAAAGAGACAGTGGTCTACAGCCCCATGAAGCAAACAAGGAAGAAATTTTTCTCAATTTATTTTCATAATTTAAAACCACCATGTTTTCTAAATTTAAGTCGAAGATCAGTCCCAATAATTCAAAATTGTTTTCTAACCATATTAAATTGAATGTGGGGCATATTCTGTCACTGCATCCCTTTTTTGACCCAAACCAAACAGCCTTTGTCTTGCCTACATTCAATTTCAAGCCTGAAACTAAAGCGAAATGGACTAATAACGTGGGGGAATGCATATCTCTTCAGTACTCCCCTCCAAGATACAATATCAATAGTTAACCGCTATTGTGTAATGAAATCATTTTGCATGCTTGAACATGTCCGGGAAATACCTGATCGAATACTGAGGTTGAATTAAATGAATAAATGAGAAATACACAATTGAAAAAAGCAGAAATACACTAAACCTAGATGACGTATTGTCAAGGCCAGCTCATAGTGAGAACAGTTGGCTCTTCACGTAAAGACATGTGACTGGCGGTATAACAAATGGTCAAGTAATGGACAATTTGGAAATTGCAAATTCGTAAAATATGAATTCCCCACAACATATGCGAATGTGTATTAAAATTATTAAAGCTATGGCTAACTGAAACATGAACGATCAATTCGTTTTTTATATATGCGTCAGCATTGTTTGATCTATTGACTTCAATAAGATGCACATTTTTCTCACCGGTCTAGATTACAATAACTACCAGATTACATGTGGCTCTATATTGGTTTAGAACAGTAATATCTCCCAAAATACGCGCAAACCTTCGAAAATTGTCTCTTTCTCTAATTATGAGTGATATAATATTCAGGCTACCGGATGTCTTATTTTTTCCACACGTCTACAAACAAAAGGTGCATGCGAAAAAAAAAGAATGCCACGTCTCAAATGCCAAATTAGTATTAATATTGCGTACTGAAACTAGAGACGTGGTCAGAAAGTCAGCCAAAAATAAGACTCAACAAACAATTTGAGATTTCTATAAGGAATAGAATCACGAAATTAGACTTATGGTCAGAAATTACCAAATTATGAATGGGAGCCGATATTAACATCTTAGTTAAAGTTGACATAATTATGACCCGGACAATTACGGGACGCAGGCCGCGTAACACCATTTATAATTTGAGAAAAATTAAATCAACTACGAAATTAAACTCGTAGTTATTACAGTTAAACCGTGGAAGGTGGGACAGGAGAGAGCATATTATTTTTTTTTCGGGTTTCCATGATCTCATTGAATTATTTTTTTACTTGCTACTTTACATTTACAAAATGCGGTTGCGTGATTAATTAGCGTTAAGCTTGGAAGCAGTTAGAGTTTTACGGAGATAAATAAACACCAAAATTACACAAAACTACCAAATCACATATCTTCATAAAATAATATTCTATCTTAATAATGATATCCTGGCCGGATACATAATAGTTACAGTATTTCTGCTTATGACCCGTTTTCCCACAACTCCAGCATAGGAGACGTGTCACCTGACCTGACCTGATATACGCGAACTGTAAGGCCTGCCACAACAAAACATCTTAAATCGCTACTGTTGTGCTGCTGTGTCTATTGGAATTACACTCGTGCAAAGTATTCCAACTCTGCCACATCTGTGGCATGTAATACGTCGTCTTTTAGTATTTTAGTATTGTGGATTTGCAAATTCAAGTGACGAATTATCAACATAGTTACTCCTACGATGAGTGCTATGATGTCGGTGTGGAAACTGGATGGGTCGCGTGATAAGACACATTGTGTTAAAATTTGCCACCAACCTGCCTGTACCCATTGAATTCAAATCTTGTCACTGTACAAATTAGTGTTGATTACGAACATTGTTACATAATATTATGTCTTTGTCAATAAAAGGTGTACTATTGTTTTTCGCCACAAGTCGAAGTGATCGGTTTAATGAATTCACAGCTACATGTAGATAGTCTTTTCTTGGACACACAATTGAAATGAAAATCTTTGTTGCATTAATAGGTTTAACGATGTTGTGTTCAAGAATAAAATTCTTGAATTGGGATAGTCGTTTCCTGGCATGCGGCATACAGTGATAGCGTGTCATTGTTTACAAACAAGCGTGTACCTAAGAGCCTTTGCGTTTTTAGCCTGCTTGGTTAGCGTCGCTTGGGACTCAATTCCTGCGCGTGCGCAGATGACGACCCTCCCACTTTAACATCATTAGTTCCGCAATGAATGCTAACCGAGTCTCCATTTGCAATAACTTCTTACATTTGTCAATACACCTGGAAACATCTGGAGAAAAGCGACACTGACAATGCAATAACTTCGGTTTTGTGCAATCTACTTGAATCAATTTCTCGGAGAAGTGAATCTTCAATATGATAATAATTGAATTAAACCGATCAGATGCAGATTCATTTGACGAAAATGTCGATGAAGAATGATTGTTTTCACAGTGCTTTTCAAAGACAACAGGTTGAACATTTTCCATATTACCGTCATTTTCTGCTTTCCAAAGCTAGTATATCTTTGTTTTCCTGCACAAATATGTTTCTAAAAACTTCCAAATCTGTTGGTGCCGTATTGATTATAACTGGGGTATTGGTGGTGTATCATCTGCGCGGCGATCGACTGGTAGTTCTGATGCTGTTGATAATAATGGTGGCTGTCACTGGGTGCGGTACTTTCAGAAAGGAAACAAAATCTGTGTTGAGTGCAAGATACACAGTGTATAATCAGCTTTACTCAAGCAAACAAACCTTGGATCACCATTTCCACAGGCAGTACACTTCATTATGCGATGATACCACTAGAATGCCTAAAAAAACGCAAAGGATCGCACAGCACACAAAACACACATCTGTATTCGTTGATTACTAGTCTTCGTATGGATCCTCTTATTATTTAAGATGTATAAGCGATAGAAATGTTAAAAAAATACGACTGTATAGCGTTTCATCAATTTATTCATCTCCTATGTATTATTGATAATTATCCTCACCATTAATGTAATGTATGCTAATTGTCACGATTATAACAGAAATTTGCACAGCTAATTTCAATAAATGCAAAAAAGGTCATATTCAAAAATATGCAAAATATACAATTATGGCCGATATTATAGAAAATATTGAAGCTTTTTTTATGAATAATTAGTCATAGGATGTACGAAGTAATTTGTAGCATTTTTTAACACAAAAGTTGTCATAACTTGTCATAGCTTGAGTATATACCTTGACCAGATCTAATTACTATACAATGACTTCTCACGAATTTCAAAGTATAAATAGAAGGCATTTTCTAATATTTAACTCCAGATGGCCCTAATTATAATAAGATAGAAAAACATACTCAAGTCACACAATGGAAATGCAATGACACACATAGTTGTACTAAGTTAACCCAATGCAGCTATTTAAGAAGATTACTGCTCACAGTATAAACTGTGTTTGTAAACATTGAACTAATTTTAATACCATACAGTGACTTTACACAAAGGTCAAACATTAACTAAAAACAGTAAAAGCAAAGAAACTAAAAACTATAATGAACTTAAGATGGCACTGATTCCAATAAGATGAATTGTATATGTAATCACACAACAATGGAAAATTCCAAAGGATTTCAAAACAACTATTACACCATGGATTTTCTCGTTAAATCCTGATACAGATTAGTAGGATTGAATTTAAAAACATTAAAATTACTTTTCTTTAACTAAAAAGCTTTCACAACAATTACGTTTTAACTGAAAAGATAATTACTCCATATCTCATTATTATGCATGAAATTGGTTATTTTTATACCTTTGTTTATAATATATATGATTTTGAAACCGATCGAGTAAAAAATACTTGAGTTATTGCACCCGCAAGAGATAACCAATCTGTAGCCGTTGCATGTTTGTTTATATCATATATCATTTTGTAACTGATCATGTAAAAATTGGCAGCCATCTCTCATTAATTATGCTAGCAAAATGCACCAACATTGAACTTGGCCATCGTTGCATGTTTGTTTATACCATATATAAATTTGTCATCGATCGCGTAAAAATTACGCGCCCTCAAGCGAAAACCAATCAGTATCCATCTCTCTTTGATTATGAAAGCAAAATGCACAAACATCGAACTTGGCCATCTTTGCATGTTTGTTCATAACATATATATATTTGACACTGGTCGTGTAAAAATTACTTGAGTTATCGCACCCACAAATCACGCCAACAACAACAACGCCAAAATCTTCCCCTTACTGTACCTTCTCCTTCGTTTACACTACACTACGGACATAGCAAAAAAACAAGTAGTGCGCATTATGTAGTCTATAAAAAGAAATCACATAATAACTATGGCATTCTACAATGGAAAACTGCCTGTAATTGTTATATCTGTCTAATTATTGATGAAACAGGTCCTGTATTTGGTTTGTTGACATGCGCCCACTACTGACAATTTGTGACAAAAGTAACATGATAGTTCTTTGTGAAACATGCACATACTTTGGATAAAAATAACGCTTGTATTGTAATCTGCCAAACCATATATGAATTGTGTGTTCTATTCAAATAAATTTAAAATATTATTGGTAGACTTGTGTTCTATAGACTATCTGATTTGTAAATTTTTAAACATAATAATCTAATATTTGATAAATGAATTATCCACAATAGCGTGTGTATTATGCTTATATCAAAGGAATTGTTTGAAATACATGATAGTACCTGACACCCCTATGGTCAAATTGGTTTGGCTACATTGACACAATGCAAAATGGCTACACTTTAGTCGTTGATTCTGTGCGATTTGCTAACAATATAGCATGTAGTTGCGTGTTGTTGAGTGCCTGATATAATATTGTTTTCATTAATTAATGAGGTGCTAAATGTTTGAGGTCAGGGAATAACATTTTCTCACGGCCTGCTTTGGTGTGCAAGAAAGTTCTTGTTCCACGCTATATTGTTTAATATCGCTTATAAACAGGTGGTAGCATATGGTCTACATCACACAATCACAAAAAAATTATTATAACATCGTATATTGCAAAGCATACTGTATATTTAAAAAGGTCTAACAGATTTCAAAACATTGGTCTCCCCTTCGAAACTGAAGTCCAGGTCATACTAATTAACCCTCGATCAGTATGACAATAGTTCTTTAATTGGTGTCCTATTTACATAATAATCAGACAAAGTTGCCTAAAATCATTTTCAAATAACTTTAATAAATCAGAATAAATTCGCATATTAAAACCCGGAAACAATGAAAGCACAATATTTTTCACACAATGGCTCAGATCAGTATCCAAAAACTCTTAGTGGCTGTCCCGCCAAAAATATCAAAGTATGAGCCACAGTGTAGGCGATGTTTAAAAAAAGTCAAAGGACTATTTTGATCCTACTTGATACATCAGCCAGCTGTCAATAGACTTCATTTGAATACCGAACAGACCAATTAGTGAAGATGATATTTGTAAATATCGTCATCTTTGTCAAAAACAAAAATAACGAAAATTATCCCAATTAATGAGTGCTAAAATCACAATAATATGAGCTTATGATTTAAAGAAAGGACTGATTGTTTTTTTTTGTGAAATAATAGTCATAATTATAATTAGTGACATTTTAACAAATACAAATTTGTAAATGTTATTTTATCTCCGGTAACACCGACGTAATTATCAATAGATTCATAACAACCAATCACATTTCCCATGCATGTGATACAGACATTCAGGAAATATTGTGTGTATTCATTCGACTGTGAAAGATGAATACTGTCGTTTTTCTCCTGCTACTGATGGCATCAGGTAATGTGTTGGGCCACGAAAAGCCTCCTCATATTATTTTTATAGTTGTAGATGATCTCGGATGGAATGACGTTGGTTATAATAATCCCGTATTCAAGACGCCTACCATCGACAGGCTTGCCGGTAATGGGGTGAAACTTCTGAATTACTACGTGGCGAGCCATTGCCTTCCATCTAGAAATATGTTGATGACTGGAAGACATGCTGTGAGTTATAAATATTATTAAATTAACCGCACATAACTAGATGTAGAATATTGTGGTGATATTTTTCAGATAACAGTCGATATGCAATCACTGTAAAGAACAATGATAATTGAGTAATATGCTTGTTTATATTTATTTTGGAAATGTAATTTGTTGATATATACTAATATTACGAAACTGACGTTGCGTTGACGGTGTTGTGTTCTATATGTATGACGTACATTTCAATCTGCTCTCACAGATGAATGCGTATATTTGCATTTTCTACAACATAGTCTATGTATGCGTGTTACGAGCACACACTATATAATTACAATATATAATTAGATATTCTGAGTTAGATGTCCGTCTCTACCTCCGTCACAATAGGCGGATAAGGACGACTGTACTATAAAATAAGTTTCCTTTGCTTCTAATAATTCATATGTCTATGTGGATTTTGTCTGCCAACTGATATTAACATCAATTCCATATTTAAAAAATAAAAACACAGAACAGAAAAAAACTCAGGATGGAAGACGAAAACCAGATATCAGTTATACCAGCTATTTAACATACATTTGTTATTTCACTTCAAGATTCAACTCGGGATTCCGAACGATGGTTTCGGATATCATCCCCGGTCGTTGCCATTGGACGAGACTACCATTGCAGAACCATTGAAACACGCTGGGTATTCAAACCATATAGTTGGTAAATGGCATTGTGGGTATTACGCAGATAATTGCTTGCCTCATAACAGAGGATTTGACACATTTTTCGGTGAGCATTTCAGGATTGATTTAAATTTATCGTATATTAGTTTATGGAAACATAATTCTTACATGACATTCCAATGTATTTTTACTCTCAATGTGCCTGTCTCATGTATTTAAATTCTCCACTAGTTTGGGCTTGTGCTTTAATTTGTGTGTTAGTTGTTATGTTTTTTCTTTCTTTTTGAACTATGAATGCCAATACCGTTTCAAAACTATGAAGTTGAACATCATTTGAGTATGATGCTATTTACCCTTGACATACTATGGATGAGGGGGTTAAATAATTGAACTTCTGTGATCATAATGATATTGATCCACTCAATTGGTCTAATCAACCTTAATTAATCGGTCACAACAACGGCTTAAATGACCGAGAGTATACAAACTACTGTAAAACATGTTGAAAAAGCGGCACGCAATTTTAACGAATTGTTGTAAAATGACGTAATAGCGAAATGTTGAGTTAACAAATCTCCCTTGTCATTGTTGATTTCTTTGTTTGGCGGCCATTTTGAATTGATAATAAAGTCATTAGCGACATCTTGAATTAGCGAATAAGTTCTCGCTAAATTCGCAAAAAAGACATGTTTTACAGTATAATCTAATCAATGAATATAACACTTATTACAATTTTGTATTATTTTTGTTTAATTGTGCATTTATATTAATAGGTTTCGTTGGAGCAGGTATAGACCACTATACGCACAGCGATCATTTTAATCATATGCACAATCTCAGAAAAAATGATGATTGTATAGCTAAGAAGTATATTGGTAAATATTCCACAACAATCTTTGCAAATGAAGGAAAGGATATAATTAATGCACATGATCAAAACAAAGTAAGTTTGCATTATAATAAAATAAAGATAGTCTATATGGTCACATTGATGTCATCTATGTGTTATCAGCCTTGCTCAATTGTTTTTAAATGGGCATGATTGTATGATCTTTTTCAGTGAAGAGGTTTCCAGTGGCGAACAAAATAGGTATCAGCAAAATGTGACACTCAAAATGCAAGAAATAGCCTGTAAAAGTTTTAAAGCTGAGCATGCCCCCGGACCCGCTCGTGAGATAGCACCTTAGGCGCAGGGTTGGTTAGCACACCCCCCCCCCAATTCAAAATGTCGTGCCGCCGCTTCTGTGTTCTTTTCCAATTTCGCTGCTCTCACAATCATGGTCGTCATGACTAACCCCCACCCAAACACCCACCCCCATCCACCCCCCACCCCCCAGCGATATATACTGGTTGTGAGAAAATTGATATTCTGATTCTGTTCGGATTTACAAAATGTGAATGCAGTGAACTGACACATGTTCATATCTTCCTATCATAGCCACTGTTTCTATACCTGTCATTTTCTGCGGTACACGCACCTCTCGAGGTTCCGTCCTCGTATTTGAAACAATACGAGTCAACTATTCATGACGAGGACAGACGAACATATGCAGCGATGACATCATGTGTAGACGAGGCTATCGCGAATATCACTGAGGCACTTGAAGAGAAGAACATGTTGAAAAACAGTATAATCGTTTTCACTTCCGGTAATAAATATTAAAATAATCGTATATACATAATGATTGTGTGTGATACAACCCTCTTATCATAGTTATTCCTTCCGTTACACGACGAATCTGTTTATGTTGATAGACAATTGGTAGAATCAGCTGAGCAAATTTACGGAAGGTCGGAAATCATTGTTTCCCATCAAATTTGACATTCAGTTTCATTATCCAGCTAAACGTTCGTATACATTTTCAAGTGAGGTTCAAAATGTTTGTTCCTAATTTAGTGTTTAATCATACAACATTGCAGACAATGGCGGGGCTTTGGTGAATTCGGCTGGCAACAACTGGCCTCTGAGAGGAGGAAAGCATACGAGTTGGGAAGGAGGTGTGAGAGCTGTTGGATTCGTTTATGGTGATTTGCTTCCTCGTCACTCACGGGGTACCGAGAATACGGGTCTGATGCATATCACAGACTGGTTCCCAACTTTAATAACATTGGCTGGTGGCAATCCACATGTCGGAAAGAAGCTATACGGAGTTGATCAGTGGAATATGATAACGTATGTGCCACATTTACGTATCAAACCTGTATCTTTCTTTTCATATGTGTAAATGTGTGAATAGTGTTTCCCGCTGCTGTTGTTGCTGTTGTTGTTGTTGTGCCAGTATTCAAAGTGGGTAGTATATTTTATCACAAAATTTAACTAAGGCATTGGAAAACTATAGTGTAATAATGGGAGTAGTCATACAATACGAAATGCCTCTTTGATATCTTACAGAGGAGAAGACAAATCTGGGCGCGACGATGTGTTGATTACGCTTGAGGAAGATAATAAAGCAGGTGCACCCTATAGAACTGGTATATATAAGAATAATGCTTTTGACATAACAACACATGCAGCGATAAAAATGGGAAAATGGAAGTTATTGACTGGACCAATTGGAGGTGAGCGTTTGTCAATATTATCCGTCTCCGATATTTTGAGTGCGAAATATTTATATGCAGATAAACATTCGCAAATAAAACAAGCAGCCTGTCGGCTGAGATAGCTCCACTGTTAGCAATGCACATTTCAATTAAAGAACTAAAGATATCATGAGAAAATGAACAATATATATAGTATCAAAGCAATCGAATTTCCATCAAGAATTCCAAAATATAACTTTTTAACAAAAACTACAAACATATTCACCAAAATTAGACAATTGAAGATATCATCACAAAATGAACAAATGTGAGAGAGGTTTACCTCAGGTACCTATGTGTATAGTATCAAAGCAATTAGACTTGAGGTTTTAAATATCAATATTTCAAATATTGAAGATATCATCACAAATTATTTATTTATTTATTTATTTATTTATTTATTTATTTATTTATTTATTTATTTATTTATTTATTTATTTATTTATTTATTTATTTATTTATTTATTTATTTATTTATTTATTTATTTATTTATTTATTTATTTATTTATTTATTTATTTATTTATTTATTTATTTATTTATTTATTTATTTATTTATTTATATTTTTGCTTTTTGTGTATGTCAGGACCAAGTGATTGGGTTAAACCCCAAGAGATAAACTCTGACCATAGAATAGTAGAGGATCGTGATTTCGACGCAACACGTATGGTGCGACTATATAACATAGAAGACGATCAAACTGAAACAACTGATTTATCAGAGATTAATCAGCATATTGTGATTGAAATGCTTGCAAAGCTTCATAACTTTTCGAAGCAGTCCGTTCCTGCCCAGTCAAGAATATATCCACGTGCTGATTTTGATGGGATGGGAGAATGCATAAGTCCATGGGTATAACGAATGGCACAATACATATCATTCATGTAATATAGAAGTATTAGAAAAACAAATAAAACAATATGTTCAATAACAAACCTATGTTCTTACATTCATTTTTTTAATTATATCGTGTGTCCAACATGCGATAAGTATGTTAGTTCGAAGCATATATATATATATATATATATATATATATGATATATATATATATATATATATCACATGAACCAACATGATGTGAGCTTAATTTTTAAAATCATGCAAATTTACAGATGTCAACTCCAAAAATCTGGTTTAGTTATAGAACGCCTATGAATACACGTTTTACATCCGTCATACCTAAAAACAAACTACTGCACGATAAATTATTCACTTACTTGTCGGCCTTCTTTCACTCTATAGAATGATGGGAAAAAATTAACAGTTTTGATTGCTTATTTGGTTTGTTTAAAGAATACATAGATCTTATCTAGTTCAACACTTTTCTTGAAACTCCACAATAAAAAGCCTACCGCAGATCAACAACGCAAGCATCAAAATGAGATTTTTCTGCATTGTAGACATATTTATTCGTTAATGATTTTAATATTTGTGGTATGATGTTGTTGTTTTTTAAATTGAATTTGTCATGTAATTTTTATGACAAATCTAAAAATAGTTGTATTTTGTTTAATATTCAGAAGTTTTGATATACATTTTGGACATGCAATACCTCTATGAGCTGGTGTTCAATTCAGATGGAAAAACATAATTTGATAGATCTGGTTGAAATGTTTCCTCAAACAGGTTATTAGTGAAGAGTTTGAGAACTTAAGTATGTCATTGATGATAGCATCACGATCTGGTGATTCCACAGTTTTGATGCAACGGAATGTCAAAGCTTCCATTAGGTGTGTATTTTGCTATTTCGGTAATTTTATTATTTCTATCTCTATGCAGTTTTCAATGTAGTATATTCTAGAAAAATAGAAATAAAATATGTGCCACTAAAAAACATATAAGGGTGTTTTTCTATTATTGCTATGTTACATGTCTGAATTGGATACTTATATGGTAAGCGTAACATTTCCACGTGTTAATGCATAATAATACAGTAAAATCATGCAAAAAGCATAAAATAGAGCGAAATATTTTCTTTCTGTAATATTCTTGTATAATCAGTAATTATGGAAATTATCATTGGTCTGCATATGAAATTTTCGTCATGACATAAATATAGTTCTCAATTTTATTGTAAAAATCAGTTGTTTTGTTTCCGAACGAAGCAATAAATTTCACAATGTCAAAAACAAAAAGTCTGTATTGTAGTGTTCTCCTCAGTGCTTTAGGAATTCTAGCATGTTAAAGATTTTTGGACAACTGTTCGATTTAAAAAAAAAAAGTCTTACTGTATTCAGAACCAACTTGAATAAAAAATGTCTCATTTCACATAAAACCTAGAAACTGAGTTAAAGTTAAACGCTGAAAACACGTATACATCTCATAAATACGTATTATACTAGTGTAACAATAAGATGGACGAACACTGTCATATGTCATCATCGACATATAATCCACATGCATGCTCATTGAATAGATGTATTATACTATTTGAATAAGCTGTGCATGGTTGGATACTCCTCGACGTCGATGAAGCAATGCCTCTATGCTTCACATTTTAGTTGCGTATTAACAATAAAAGGAGGCTTGACACGTTGTATCTTTCGATGAAATCACTACATGTATTTTCACAGCAAGACTCTTAGCTCTGTTTTGTAAATACGTTCACGTTATTTAAACAAGGCCAGGCTCAATTGCAATTTCGTTGTGTTTTGACATACATATGATCGCGTAATTTCAGAATTATTGCTTCTGTATAGGTTTCACGTACCTTGGTATTAGTAAAATTATTATGATTTTATTCATACTGAATGCTGAAATCACTTTTAAATATTTAACAAATACATTATATGTAAAACATATCGTATTTCAATATCATGTATAATATTCGAAGTTGCGTGATTGTGAATTGAATTGAATTGAATTGAATTGGATAGTTTAGATTTGTATTGTAATGCCTCAACATGTTTCATGGTGTGTATCTCATCTTTGATCAGTATACAAATGCTGTATTCAGCACACAGAGTGCAAGAAACACCTCACGTTTGAATACACTTCTTTCTCGACGAGAATTAAAGGCAGGTTATATTCTGCATTAGATTATTTGAATAAGAGTACGCATGGCCAACTGGATTGTTATTTATTGAAATAAGGAATAACAGTGTACAAATAGATTTTAAAATAAGTGATAGCTGGATTCTCGTGAACAAGTATATTACATAATTTTGTAAGATTCAGTGTTAGACGGAATGCAAAATAGATGTATATGATTTTGATTTTAGTCATATAAAACATAATATGAGCACGTAGTTATATAAGAACGACAAGAGAACAAGAAAAGTCCATAGCACAATACTTATTTGTTCATCGTGTATTCTCTCTGGCATTTTAGGACCGTCTTTACTAGACTCGTCACATCCGATAATGTACAACACACACACACACTTACATAACGTAAGGTTCATGCCAGGTGCGGCCACGTATGCGCAGTCGGTCCGGCGAACCATGACTGACAAAAACATCGACAAAATAGTAACCCCCGTTGCTGGCACGCCGACCGCCCAGGAAAAACCAGGAATAAAACGAACCCCTTTGGGGACCAAAAATACCTGGAAACCTGTACCCGTCGCACTGTCGAACGTGCCCAGGGGAAGGTGGCGGGTGTCGCCCTGTATTATACAACAAACTTACAAAACAACCAGTTGAAAACTGCACTGTAGCGAGACTGGCCTAGATTGACATTCAACCTTCTGTCCTCCACTTAAATACCCCTTGTCAATATTAATTAACACTTAAAGCGAGGGAGTCATCACCTGCGCATGTGTCAGATGGCCATAGCGTGTCATTGTTTACAAACAAGCGTCTACCCATGGGCCTTTACGTTTTTAGCATGTGTTATCATCGCTTGGGACTCGCGTGCTCACGTGACGACCCTCCCGATTTAATGCTTCACTGACTTTGTTACTAAATTACCGATTCTTTGTTGCAAATATTATTACATAATGGTCTGGCGCTTTCCACTACATAAATATTCAATCGCTGTTAATGTAAAAGTAGTCATTATAAGCGAAGTGTGGATGCGCAAGTACTAAACTACGTATTGTCTTTGTCGTCTGCTACAATGAGATTACAGCAAATAAAAGATATACGAAATAGAGATGGATAAAGAACCACACATCGTTACAATATCATTCACTTTGCTTTGTTGGAACGAGTGTATTTATGCAGTTAATACAAATTACAGTTTTATTTATTTATTTATTTATTTATTTATTTATTTATTTATTTATTTATTTATTTATTTATTTATTTATTTATTTATTTATTTATTTATTTATTTATTTATTTATTTATTTATTTATTTATTTATTTATTTATTTATTGAAGGGATGCCAATATACATTAAAGGTCTTAAAGGTGCTTAATGAGGCTGATTTTTAAATGAGTTGGCAAGTTGTTCCATAACATTACTCGTCTGTACTGAAACGTGCTTTGACCCATAACATAAATAACTTTCATTTAGAAATGCATAGATTATCGTTCGTTAAGAAAGAAGCATTTACTATACTTGTGAGATCGGTCTCATCATCTCACTTAAAATACATAAAAGTACCTAGAAAGTATGAAATTCTGTAGTCAGCTACAAAGTCAAACGACGATTCGCTAAAGTTGCCTTAAGAAATCACCGAACTGCTCTTTTTTGAAGCTTATAAACCCAGCATTATTGTGATTGACTTGTATTGCCCTATACTATATAGAAATATTCCAATAAAGACTGAAAAAAAAACAAGTGTTCTCCTGGCGGAAATAGGTAAAACGCTTTATTTGTTATCCCTCCGACAGACTACCTGCTTGACTGACTGACTGTGACTGTTTTACTTATTTCACCATTAAAATTAGCTAGAGAATCTTCGCCAACCTAGTTTAACCTTTGACGGGATCCAACCAGCATGGAGTTTGATTTAGATCATCATCATTAAAAAACTTCGCTACTACACTGACACTTCGTCCACATGATAACAGAGTTTGGTCGTCAGAAGACATATCATTCAAACTGCTCCGAAGAAATAATGGAAGGTTATTTATGAATAAAGAAATAATACTGGTACTAAAATTGAACCCAGTGGTACACTATGTCGACTATTCACCCATAAGCAACGCATTTTTTTTCTGTGGCTGATAAATAACTAAACCATTTTAGGGAAACTGGAAAATGCTTATTCAATAACAAGTGTCAATCTATCATATCAAACGCCTTGCTTAATTCAAGATAAAGCAAACAACTCAATAAGTCATCATCCATATTGCTAAGTAATGCATCACATAGCTTAATCATAGCTGTGGGATTTCCGAATGGGATTTCCGAAAACCTGACTGCGATATAGAAATTAAATCATAACAATTCAAATAATGGTATAAGTGATCATGCGCGTGTTTTGATGATCATTAAATGTAACGAAATAGGATCCACTCTTGTGTAATGAAATCATTTTGCATGCTTGAACATGTCCGGGAAATACCTGATCGAATACTGAGATTGAATTAAATGAATAAATGAGAAATACACATTTGAAAATAGCAGAAATACACTAAATCTAGATGACGTATTGTCAAGGCCAGCTCACAGTGAGAACAGTTGGCTCTTCACGTAAAGACATGTGACTGGCGGTATAACAAATGGTCAAGTAATGGACAATTTGGAAATTGCAAATTCGTAAAATATGAATTCCCCACAACATATGCGAATGTGTATTAAAATTATTAAAGCTATGGCTAACTGAAACATGAACGATCAATTCGTTTTTTATATATGCGTCAGCATTGTTTGATCTATTGACTTCAATAAGATGAACATTTTTCTCACCGGTCTAGATTACAATAACTACCAGATTACATGTGGCTCTATATTGGTTTGGACCAGTAATATCTCCCAAAATACGCGCAAACCTTCGAAAATTGTCTCTTTCTCTAATTATGAGTGATACAATATTCAGGCTACCGGATGTCTTATTTTGTCCACACGTCTACAAACAAAAGGTGCATGCGAAAAACAAAAGAATGCCACGTCTCAAATGCCAAATGGACGCAGGCCGCGTAACACCATTTATAATTTGAGAATAATTAAGGTTGTATGCGCGGAAATGTACTGCGCATACGTTCTGTGCATTTGAAGCAGACTTTCAAGATGGCTGCCACAACAAACAAGTACGCTTCGCGATCGCCGAATGCACGCAAATTTAAAGGATTTTTGACCGAGAAAGAGAAGAGAAGAAGATTGGAAGTTATCCAGGCGAACCGCCAATATAAGAAAGTTTCTGAAGTAGTTTTAGAATCAAATTCAGGTACGTACGTACGGTGTCAGTATACGACGTAAACTTTGGTTGAATCGTCTGCAACTGTATCCACAACTCGAATCAATATATTTTCGCATTTTATTTGTTTTTATGAACATCAGATTATGCTTATTTTGGGGGAAACAGTGTTTATTTTTTCCTAATTCCTGTTTCACTAAATACAGAAATTGTGATAAAAAATATATTTGACAACGAAGTTTGTCTGTCGCGTCGTCTGCAGCTTTCATTATTTATGACGAGGTGCCTTCAACGCGAACTGGTAATTTTAACTATACGCACAAAACCCTCAATTTGAGGGCATGATTGTCCTCACACTTCCATATAACCAAGGGGATACAATTTTAACTATGAATAAACAGCATGTTCAAATATTTTCTATATTTTGCTGTTTTGAAATCCATATTTATTTTCCTAGTGTTATAAATTTAGAGCATTGAAATTTCATCTGTTTACTCTTCAGAAAAACATTAACATGTAACATGATGAACTTGCGGCTGTGTTGAGGAAATTAAAATTAAAATACTTGCATATTATAGTAGATACTTGAATTTTATTTTTTCTATTTGTTATTGTGTCAAATATTTTTTGTTCTAAATACATTGTAATATATATTTTTGGACATTTTCTCCCAATAAATGTTTTTTTTCTGAAAATAAGCCATGACCTAAAATTTATTGTTATTTTTCACATTATCTGAATGTGTGAGAGTTTCTGTTTTGCCTATGGCTCCTTTGGAAATGATGATTTTGGAATAATGGTTTCTTTTTATTTCTGTAAATATTCATACATTTCTTATGAATAGCACAGATAGTATGTTAACACCTTACTGCTGTCAATATCTGTTAGCCAGTATAGTAGTGCAAATTGCATGAAATTTATTTACATGATGACTGTAATGATAATCTGATTTATCTTTACAGAAGTTACTTCAGAAAGTGCTATAAATTGGAATGTTGGATGCAGAATAGTACAGCTGTCTGTTCTAGCTGAGGGATTAAAAGCCTGTGCTGTGTGTTGTGAACACCTTGTTCTGGTGGATTGCCAGGAGGAGAGACGATATGGTCTTGGTAGTGTACTGTATATACCTTGCCAGAGATATGGTGCTGTAAACCATGTGTATACAGGTTCGACACATAGGAATGCTAAATCAAACCAAGGATTACCTATATTTGATGTAAATACCAAATTAGTCACCGGTTAGATTTACAGGCAAACTAAGGATTCATCTCAATTATTAACCTCTTATGGTCATATATTGGTGATCATACTTTTAGTAATGTAGGGCAGCAAAAACTAATCTTATAAAATGTTAATCTAAGTTGTTTCTTATTTCATAACATAGGAATGGTACAGACTCATGTGAATAACTTCCTTGCCTCACTGAATATACCGGGTATACACCACAAGACATTAAAGAAAAGAGAAAGAGAAGCAGGTGTTGGTATTGAGAATGTTGCAAAACGACTGTGTGTTAAAGCTCTAACTGAAGAACAAAAACTTAGTTCACATGAAAATCAAGTTGATATTTCCTTTGATGGTGCATGGCAGCGCCGTGGCTCTGGCAAAGAATATAACAGTCTGTCAGGTCATGGTGCTGCTATAGGGGAAGCAACTGGTAAAATTATGGGATATGCTGTGCGTTCAAAGGGATGCAACATTTGTGAAAATGGGGATATGAACACAAGAAAACATGACTGTCGTAAAAACTGGACAGGGAGTTCCAAAGCTATGGAAGGAGATATTGCTGTTGAAGTGGTAAAAACTATTAACCAAACTAGTGCTAAAACAGTATATTTAACTATACATGAGGATACAACAACCATTCATAAACTAAGAACAGAAATTAACCAAGATATTGAAAAGAGACCAGATATGAACCACACCAAAAAAGGTCTAGGAAATATGAACTTTCAAAAACTCACAAAATATTAACACCACGTGTTATCAAGTATTTTCAAACATGTTTTTCCTATGCTGTTACTCAGAACTAAGGTAGACCAGCTTTAATCAATAACAAACTTGCCATTGTTCCCCATGCATTTGGATCTCATGAATCATGAGATCGTAAATGGTGTGGTTACCAACGTCAGCCAGATACTTACTGCCACAAACGTCTTCCATATGGTAAAGATCTTTCTGGGGTAGAATTGCGTAAAGATTTAAAATCTATTTTTTGAAATTTATGCTGCATGTGCAAATAAACTTTCTCTTATGAGTTCAACACAAGCCAATGAAAGCTTTCATAACACTGTTGCTTCTAAAGCACTAAAAAACAGACATTACAGTAAATCAGAAAGTTTAAATATCCGCATTGCAGCAGCAGTTTCACAGAAAAATAGTGGATACACATATGTTTGTAGTGTTAACAAAGAAAATGGACTATCTCCTGGAATTGTTTCACAGGTGAGGGGAATAAAACTAGACAATAAAGCAAGAACAAGAAATATGCAGACAGAAAACAAAAAATACAAACTTAGACGTATACAATTAAAAGAGGAGCGAAACAAAAAATGTAATGCTACTGAGTTAAGAGAAGGTGACACATACAACACAAACATTGCAATTAGAAATGACATTGATATTACATGTATTCCTGAACCAGTTAATGTTCCTGTAAGTTTTCCAGTAAACATACTTCAAGATTCTCCTGTTGTTGTATTTGATCTTGAAACAACATCATTTGGTATTGATTCCTCAATTTGTCAGATTGCTGCATCTTATGATGGTAAAATATTTGATGAGTATGTTGACCCCTGTCAGCCAATACATCCAGCAGCATCCAAAGTAACTGGGTTGACATATACATGTGGTAAACTGTTTCATAACTTTAATTTAGTACCAACATTATCACAGAAAGATGCTCTTGGGAGTTTTATAGAATGGATTCCATTAAATTCTGTGTTAGTTGCACATAACTTTAAGAATTTTGATGCTAGGATTCTGGTTAGTTCTGTGCAAAGATATGGTCTTTTAGACAAACTAAAACATAAACATTGCTGCTTTTCTGATACGCTCTCTGTATTTCGTGAAATTTTACAACCTCGATCATCTTACTCTGAAGAAAACCTGGTTAATGATTATATACACACTGAATACAGTGCTCACAATGCAAAACATGATGTACATATGCTTCAACAATTGATTGTTAAATGTAATGTTGACATCAGCCATATTAGTAAACATAGCTTCTCTGTTGATTTTATTATAGAAGCCCTTGAATTTCTATTGTGTAAAAAGAAAAATCTGTCTTCTCTTAGTCAACTAATAAGTAAGAAGGTAATTAAAAGTGTATGGCTGAGAAAATAGCTGCTTCTGGTCTGGCTTTTTGTCACTTGAACTTGGCTTATAGCAGAGGAGGGATAGATGGATTGGTGAAGTTGCTTAGTGAAGATTATTTTGGTCATCCACGGGTAACCAAACATAAAAAACATTCTTGTCACTATCGCAGTTTTTTGAAAAGAAGTAACTATATTTAAAACAATGATTAATGACTCTTGTGATATTTTTTTAGTTCACTAATCCATCCATCCATGACATCTTTGAGAACACTAAACTGATATTTGGTATGTAAATGTCTCATAGGGTGAAAATGGGATTATTCATGCAATGTTGGCATATTTTCAGAAAAGAAAACACTTTTTTTGTCCATTGAAGGTTATTGTATATGTTATGAAGGTTATATATGTATTTATATCCAGATTTAAAAATAAATAAATACATACAATTGTATTTAATAAAATGATAAAGCAAGTGTTATATGATTTTAAAATAGATGAAATATTTAAATATATTAGTATTTATGGACCACTATTATTTATTTATCGATATATGAATATTTAAAAAAAACAGAACACAAAATATATATTACTTACAACTAAACAATACTGATCCTTTTGTCACTTCATGTATGTAACACTAGTCATACTCTGTCTTGTATGTATGTTACAGCACCCCCCCCCCTCCCCACCTGTGCACTAACTGAGATTACAATGCTTTCATCAGTATCCCTCAGAAGAAAATAATACTTCAGTGCATTAGTGGCTTGACTTTGAATTCTTATATTTCCAATGAAAGGTAAGAATATTCTCCCAAGCACCCAGCCAATATATATAAACTGTACTTCATATATAAAACAATATAATCTACTGATGTTGGATGTACATGACCATATTTGATGTACACCGATATGTATATTGACAAAGGCAAAGGTCAAAGGTCACGTAAATGATCCAACATGGCCACTAAGAATATTGAAACTGACAATTAAACTATTTTTTTCTCAAAAAGTAGTGCATTAGCATACCATTATCAATGTATAATATGGAATAACTTCATAAGTACTCAACATGTACACAATTTCAAGAGATTTCCATGGATGATTTTTTTTTTTGTAGGACAGTTTCTATGATTTTTTTTTCTAAAATACAAAACCAAATGAAGGAAACTCTGTTTTCTTTAAATAGGTAATTTCTTAAATTCATTAGAATTGAATTTAAATATGAACTCATATTATGTGCTGCATTGCCGGAAATAGACAATAGAATCTGGTCAAGTAGAGATTTCCTGTCTATCCCATTGCAGTGACTATAATTACATGCAAAATTATTCAAGACAACGGATGATGTCATAGACTTTTAAGGTATATTGTTTAGCCTAATTGAGAGTATATTGTTATGTTAAGTAGTTCACAGCTTGGGGTTGGAAACAATAGTAAGTGAGGTAATCTATTGTTTCCTTTGTTCTGTGTCCACTTGTATTTGTCAGCTGATCATATGAAGCCATGTAATAAATGGTTGTGGTTACCAGAGAACGAGATACCCTTAGGTACACTCTTAAGATGGCATTGAAGACAGCCACCCGTTATATACTTAAGGATGCGGTAGAGTTATTTTCGTGAATTTTGCTTTTTTTGTTATTACTTTTGTAAAGTTATTGGGCTCATAATTTTATCAAAATTAAAATTGAAACACATCTAGAATACCCTTTTTTTTAAAAAAAAATAAGAAAAACTACTTTTATAACGGGATACTGTACAATTTGTTTTTGAGATAAAAGTCTGGACGCAAACAATAACATTGACTTATTGCGTAATTTGCATAATCCCTTCACGACAGAAACAGTGCACACTGAAGACGACGCGGTCATATCAACTCCGGCTCCTGATTATTGATCAATCACAAAAAAGAGGCCCCAAAGAAAAACTAAAAACGCAGTTCAGAGGAAGCGAAACTTTACCTATAACAGAAATGCATTGCCGACAGTACAATGGGGTTCACACTTTGAGTATTCAAACCAAGAGGGTAAAATTTCGTCAGCAAACATGATCAATTTCCATCTTCCAAAAAGTCGGGCAGACAAGTTATGCAGGGCCGCCGTGTACTGTAACAACTTCGCTTCTTTTTGGAGGACGAATACGGACCCAAAACTTTATAGTTTTGGATTTTATTACTGCAAGGCTACTAAGTGACTCCATGTTATGTGTTTTGTTGTAAAGATCAGTCCATCTGATGCTTTAAATATCCAAAATTAGCGCAGCGCAACGTGACAAATGTTTTGTTTTTTGGCGTTTCCAGGCAGAAGAAATCTGACGCCATGGAGGTCATTCAAGTGAGTTGTGCGTCGTCAGAAATTGACCTACTTTCATGAAATTCACACACATTGATAACGTATTGG
Source organism: Saccoglossus kowalevskii (assembly GCF_978046115.1). Taxonomy (NCBI): domain Eukaryota; kingdom Metazoa; phylum Hemichordata; class Enteropneusta; family Harrimaniidae; genus Saccoglossus; species Saccoglossus kowalevskii. The sequence goes on from NC_140654.1 coordinate 22,510,563, forward strand.
CGCAGAATAAAACCCTTGAAGCATTTTTTGAGAACTTCTCGCAATAAAAAATAAAAGGCTTTTAAATTCCTTGTCTATGGGTGAAATAACAGGAAAAATGTAAATTGGTGTCATTGTAAACAAATATGCAATCTATGTTCTAACACTCTCCAGGCATTGACGGGGCTGATGCTGTCTTGATTTTTCAGCTTTCTTTTTTTACAGAACCCCTACGGTTTTCATACAAAACTAATTTTTATTCAAAATAACACCTATATGTTTAGTTAGTAATCACGTGACTAATTCGTGGTACATGTCACAGATCATTTTTTCAAAAAGCCAGGAACAAGGGCTTCAAGAAAATATATAATTTGCTACGCATTAAAACACTTCTCCTCATGAAAACAGTTTTTACTTTTTAGAGCATGATAACTCTACCGCATCCTTAATACAAAAATATGTGGACAGACTAATCTTGTAAATATCATTGTGGCAGTCAACGGCGATTGGTATGCAAATTACGTTTGTCTGACGCATTACAAAACAAAAGTCTAGACTGTCGTAGAATAATACACAACTCGCGGACAGACAGTGTGATGAAACCCCTTTTTTACAAAGAGGAAAAACGGCCGATACAATATATTGATCTTGTGGTCTGACCTTCAGCATCAAAAGCAGTATGGCGATAGTGCTTCGCGTTCGAAAAGTGGGATAATTTTTAACATGGAATAACGGACATAAACTAAATCTTGATTCAGGTTACTTCCTGTTGTTAATTGGATTAAAACAGTTATATTTGCTAACAACTGGATCGTACATCTGTGTAAAAAATGCTTAGCTCTAATTTGGGCAGCGAATACTGCGTCTACAACTGCGTTGGCTGCGTCGCCCTGTTCATTGAACCAGAGAGTATCCAGAACGAAGCGAACAAACTTGAACAGTCACCTGCGTTACTGCATTTACCTATTTTTAAAAATAGAGTTTGGCACACAATTACATATCGTCCATTGGTAATACACTGGGCCAGTGTAGGATATATCATCAAGTTTTACGGCAAGTTGGGCATTTAATGGTGGAGTGTTGATGGAAACATCTATAACATATCGAAAGCTTGGAACGTCACCTGTCTATTACGAAGCACACAAAAGTGAAAAAATGAAAAATATAAACTCAAAATTAAATTTTGTTTTAATAGATGTTTATGCAATGCATTCTCTATGGCACATCCTGTGATGTTTATTTGACTGGGGAACACTGGCCAGGGCGGAAGTCGGCCATCTTGTCCACTCATTTCTGGCAATGATAAGATGAAACCAATTTCAGTAAAAATGTGGATTAAGACTGAGTATAAATGACAACTTAAGTTATTTATGAAAGCTTCTTAAAAATGCTGACTCAGCATAATTGTGAGTTGTGTATCTTAAAAATTAGTACATTAACCCCATGTTTTTTTCTTTTCTTTGAGTTTAGAGTAACATGTCCTGTACACCTGTAGTATTTTAAACGATTTTCCATGGGTTTTTTATTTTGTAGCATACATCCTTAAATCAACTACGAAATTAAACTCGTAGTTATTACAGTTAAATCGTGGAAGGTGGGACAGGAGAGAGAATATTATTGTTTTCTCGGGTTCCATGATCGCATTCAATTATTTTTTACTTGCTACTTTACATTTACAAAATGCGATTGCGTGATTAATTAGCGTTAAGCTTGGAAGCAGTCAGAGTTTTACGGAGATAAATAAACACCAAAATCACACAAAACTACCAAATCACATATCTTTATAAAATAATATTCTATCTTAATAATAATATCCTGACCGGATACCTAATAGTTACAGTATTTCTGCTTATGACCCGTTTTCCCACAACTCCAGCATAGGAGACGTGTCACCTGACCTGACCTGATATACGCGAACTGTAAGGCCTCCACAACGCAACATCTTAAATCGCTACTGTTGTGCTGCTGTGTCTATTGGAATTACACTCGTGCAAAGTATTCCAACTCTGCCACAGCTGTGGCATGTAATACGCCGTCTTTTAGTATTTTAGTATTGTGGATTTGCAAATTCAAGTGACGAATTATCAACATAGTTACTCCTACGATGAGTGCTACCATGTCGGTGTGGAAACTGGATGGATCGCGTGATAAGACACATGGTGTTAAAATTTGCCACCAACCTGCCTGTACCCCTTGAATTCAAATCTTGTCACTGTACAAATTAGTGTTGATTAAGAACATTGTTACATAATATTATGTCTTTGTCAATAAAAGGTGTACTATTGTTTTTCGCCACAAGTCGAAGTGATCGGTTTTATGAATTCACCGCTACATGTATATATTCTTTTCTTGGACACACAATTGAAATGAAATTCTTTGTTGCATTAATAGGTTTAACGATGTTGTGTTCAAGAATAAAATTCTTGAATTGGGATAGTCGTTTCCTGGCATGCGGCAGACGGTGATAGCGTATCATTGTTTACAAACAAGCGTGTACCCAAGAGCCTTTGCGTTTTTAGCGTGCTTGGTTATCGTCGCTTGGGACTCAATTCCTGCGCGTGCGCAGATGACGACCCTCCCGCTTTAACATCATTAGTTCCACAATGAATGCTAACCGAGTCTCCATTTGCAATAACTTCTTACATTTGTCAATACACCTGGAAACATCTGGAGAAAAGCGACACTGACAATGCAATAACTTCGGTTTTGTGCAATCTACTTGAATCAATTTCTCGGAGAAGTGAATCTTCAATATCATAATAATTGAATTAAGCCGATCAGATGCAGATTCATTTGACGAAAATGTTGATGAAGAATGATTGTTTTCACAGTGCTTTTCAAAGACAACAGGTTGAACAATTTCCATATTACCGTCATTTTCTGCTTTCCAAAGCTAGTATATCTTTGTTTTCCTGCACAAATATGTTTCTAAAAACTTCCAAATCTGTTAGTGCCGTATTGATTATAACTGGGGTATTGGTGGTGTATCATCTGCGCGGCGATCGACTGGTAGTTCTGATGCTGTTGATAATAATGGTGGCTGTCACTGGGTGCGGTACTTTCAGAAAGGAAACAAAATCTATGTTGAGTGCAAGATACACAGTGTATAATCAGCTTTACTCAAGTAAACAAACCTTGGATCACCATTTCCACAGGCAGTACACTTCATTATGCGATGATACCACTAGAATGCCTAAAAAAAACGCAACAGATCGCACAGCACACAAAACACACATCTGTATTCGTTGATTACTAGTCTTCGTATGTATCCTCTTATTATTTAAAATGTATAAGCGATAGGAATGTTAAAAAAATACGACTGTATAGCGGTTCATCAATTTATTCATCTCCTATGTATTATTGATAATTATCCTCACCATTAATATAATGTATACTAATTGTCACGATTATAACAGAAATTTGTACAGCTAATTTCAAAACATGCAAAAAAGGTCATATTCAAAAATATGCAAAATATACAATTATGGCCGATATTTTAGAAAATATTTAAGCTTTTTCTATGAATAATTAGTCATAGGATGTAGGAAGTAATTTGTAGCATTTTTTAACACAAAAGTTGTCATAACTTGTCATAGCTTGAATCTATACCTTGACCAGATCTAATTACTATACAATGACTTCTCTCGAATTTCAAAGTATAAATAGAAGGCATTTTCTAATATTTAACTCCAGATGGCCCTAATTATTATAAGATAGAAAAACATACTCAAGTCACACAATGGAAATGCAATGACACACATAGTTGTACAAAGTTAATCCAATGCAGCTATTTGAGAAGATTACTGCTCACAGTATAAACTGTGTTTGAAAATAAACATTGAACTAATTTTAATACCATACAGTGACTTTACACAAAGGTAAAACATTAACTAAAAACAGTAAAAGCAAAGAAACTAAAAACTATAATGAACTTAAGATGGCACTGATTCCAATAAGATGAATTGTATATGTAATCACACAACAATGGAAAATTCCAAAGGATTTCAAAACAACTATTACACCATGGATTTTCTCGTTAAATCCTGATACAGATTAGTAGGAATGAATTTCAAAACATTAAAATTACTTTTCTTTAACTAAAAAGCTTTCACAACAATTACGTTTTAACTGAAAAGATAATTACTCCATATCTCATTATTATGCATGAAATTGGTTATTTTTATACCTTTGTTTATAATATATATGATTTGAAACCGATCGAGTAAAAAATACTTGAGTTATTGCACCCGCAAGAGATAACCAATCTGTAGCCGTTGCATGTTTGTTTATATCATATATCAATTTGTAACTGATCATGTAAAAATTGGCAGCCATCTCTCATTAATTATGCTAGCAAAATGCACCAACATTGAACTTGGCCATCATTGCATGTTTGTTTATATCATATATTAATTTGTAATCGATCGCGTAAAAATTACTCGAGTTATCGCGCCCTCAAGCGAAAACCAATCAGTATATATCTCTCTTTGATTATGCAAGCGAAATGCACAAATATCAAACTTGGCCATCTTTGCATGTTTGTTCATAACATATATATATTTGAAACTGATCGTGTAAAAATTACTTGAGTTATCGCACCCACAAGTCACGCCAACAACAACAACGCAAAAATCGTCCCCTTACTGTACCTTCTCCTTCGTTTACACTGCACTACGGACTAAGCAAAAAAATAAGTAGTGCGCTCTCCTAAGACGTCACACTACCGTAACACACACGATAAAGTAAAAATATGGTTGAGTGATATCATAAATTATGGTTTAGTGATAACACAATACAAGTACATTGTATCAGAGTACAAAAGCATCCATTAAAAGTCAACGAAACCACGGAATCAAATTACTTTGCTCCATATCTTGATGTCTTCCTTGAATTTGTATTTAAGGACAACTGATGGGATTGAGTAATTTATTTTTGCCTTGATTTGGGTTAGACGCAATTGCCATTGAATCAATAACACATTATATAGAACGTTTGATCAATGCGTTCTACAACAATGAAATGAGATGTTAAAAGATACAGACTCTAGGGGAGACATTGTTTTAGTAATGTAAATATAATTGAACCACACGTGCTTATTACTTTCTCATTTAAGCGAACCTGTCTAGAGAGCCCATAAACACACGACAATCATTTCTATTCATTTAAGGTTACTATTATATTATAATGATGTGTTCCATATTCAAAACGTATCTATTTTAACATTTAAACTGAAATAACTAAACTTACATTGACATAATTACCGACATTATGTAGTCTATAAAAAGAAATCACATAATAACTATGGCATTTTACAATGGAAACTGCCTGTAATCGTTATATCTGTCTAATTATTGATGAAACAGGTCCTGTATTTGGTTTGTTGACATGCGCCCACTACTGACAATTTGTGACAAGAGTAACATGATAGTTCTTTGTGAAACATGCACATACTTTGGATAAAAATAACGCTTGTATTGTAATCTACCAAACCATATATGAATTGTGTATTCTATTCAAATAAATTTAAAATATTATTGGTAGACGTGTGTTCTATAGACTATCTGATTTGTAAATTTTTAAACATAATAATCTAATATTTGATAAATGAATTATCCACAATAAGATGTGTATTATGCTTATATAAAAATAATTGTTTTGAAATACATGATAGTACCTGACACCCCTATGGTCAAATTGGTTTGGCTACATTGACGCAATGCAAAATGGCTACACTTTAGTCGTTGATTCTGTGCGATTTGCTAACAATATAGCATGTAGTTGCGTGTTGTTGAGTGCCTGATATAATATTGTTTTCATTAATTAATGAGGTGCTAAATGTTTGAGGTCAGGGGATAACATTTTCTCACGGCCTGCTTTGGTGTGCAAGAAAGTTCTTGTTCCACGCTATATTGTTTAATATCGCTTATAAACAGGTGGTAGCATATGGTCTACATCACACAATCACAAAAAAATTATTATAACATCGTATAATGCAAAGCATACTGTATATTTAAAAAGGTCTAACAGATTTCAAAACATTGGTCTCCCCTTCGAAACTGAAGTCCAGGTCATACTAATTAACCCTCAATCAGTATGACAATAGTTCTTTAATTGGTGTCCTATTTACATAATAATCAGACAAAGTTGCTAAAATCATTTTCAAATAACTTTAATAAATCAGAATAAATTCGCATATTAAAACCCGGAAACAATGAAAGCACAATATTTTTCACACAATGGCTCAGATCAGTATCCAAAAACTCTTAGTGGCTGTCCCGCCAAAAATATCAAAGTATGAGCCACAGTGTAGGCGATGTTTAAAAAAAGTCAAAAGACTATTTTGATCCTACTTGATACATCAGCCAGCTGTCAATAGACTTCATTTGAATACCGAACAGACCAATTAGTGAAGATGATATTTGTAAATATCGTCATCTTTGTCAAAAACAAAAATAACGAAAATTATCCCAATTAATGAGTGCTAAAATCACAATAATATGAGCTTATGATTTAAAGAAAGGACTGATTGGTTTTTTTTTGTGAAATAATAGTCATAATTATAATTAGTGACATTTTAACAAATACAAATTTGTGAATATTATTTTATCTCCGGTAACACCGACGTAATTATCAATAGATTCATAACAACCAATCACATTTCCCATGCATGTGATACAGACATTCAGGAAATATTGTGTGTATTCATTCGACTGTGAAAGATGAATACTGTCGTTTTTCTCCTGCTACTGATGGTATCAGGTAATGTGTTGGGCCACGAAAAGCCTCCTCATATTATTTTTATAGTTGTAGATGATCTCGGATGGAATGACGTTGGTTATAATAATCCCGTATTCAAGACGCCTACCATCGACAGGCTTGCCGGTAATGGGGTGAAACTTCTGAATTACTACGTGGCGAGCCATTGCCTTCCATCTAGAAATATGTTGATGACTGGAAGACATGCTGTGAGTTATAAATATTATTAAATTAACCGCACATAACTAGATGTAGAATATTGTGGTGATATTTTTCAGATAACAGTCGATATGCAATCACTGTAAAGAACAATGATAATTGAGTAATATGCTTGTTTATATTTATTTTGGAAATGTAATTTGTTGATATATACTAATATTACGAAACTGACGTTGCGTTGACGGTGTTGTGTTCTATATGTATGACGTACATTTCAATCTGCTCTCACAGATGAATGCGTATATTTGCATTTTCTACAACATAGTCTATGTATGCGTGTTACGAGCACACACTATATAATTACAATATATAATTAGATATTCTGAGTTAGATGTCCGTCTCTACCTCCGTCACAATAGGCGGATAAGGACGACTGTACTATAAAATAAGTTTCCTTTGCTTTTAATAATTCATATGTCTATGTGGATTTTGTCTGCCAACTGATATTAACATCAATTCCATATTTAAAAAATAAAAACACAGAACAGAAAAAAACTCAGGATGGAAGACGAAAACCAGATATCAGTTATACCAGCTATTTAACATACATTTGTTATTTCACTTCAAGATTCAACTCGGGATTCCGAACGATGGTTTCGGATATCATCCCCGGTCGTTGCCATTGGACGAGACTACCATTGCAGAACCATTGAAACACGCTGGGTATTCAAACCATATAGTTGGTAAATGGCATTGTGGGTATTACGCAGATAATTGCTTGCCTCATAACAGAGGATTTGACACATTTTTCGGTGAGCATTTCAGGATTGATTTAAATTTATCGTATATTAGTTTATGGAAACATAATTCTTACATGACATTCCAATGTATTTTTACTCTCAATGTGCCTGTCTCATGTATTTAAATTCTCCACTAGTTTGGGCTTGTGCTTTAATTTGTGTGTTAGTTGTTATGTTTTTTCTTTCTTTTTGAACTATGAATGCCAATACCGTTTCAAAACTATGAAGTTGAACATCATTTGAGTATGATGCTATTTACCCTTGACATACTATGGATGAGGGGGTTAAATAATTGAACTTCTGTGATCATAATGATATTGATCCACTCAATTGGTCTAATCAACCTTAATTAATCGGTCACAACAACGGCTTAAATGACCGAGAGTATACAAACTACTGTAAAACATGTTGAAAAAGCGGCACGCAATTTTAACGAATTGTTGTAAAATGACGTAATAGCGAAATGTTGAGTTAACAAATCTCCCTTGTCATTGTTGATTTCTTTGTTTGGCGGCCATTTTGAATTGATAATAAAGTCATTAGCGACATCTTGAATTAGCGAATAAGTTCTCGCTAAATTCGCAAAAAAGACATGTTTTACAGTATAATCTAATCAATGAATATAACACTTATTACAATTTTGTATTTTTTTTGTTTAATTGTGCATTTATATTAATAGGTTTCGTTGGAGCAGGTATAGACCACTATACGCACAGCGATCATTTTAATCATATGCACAATCTCAGAAAAAATGATGATTGTATAGCTAAGAAGTATATTGGTAAATATTCCACAACAATCTTTGCAAATGAAGGAAAGGATATAATTAATGCACATGATCAAAACAAAGTAAGTTTGCATTATAATAAAATAAAGATAGTCTATATGGTCACATTGATGTCATCTATGTGTTATCAGCCTTGCTCAATTGTTTTTAAATGGGCATGATTGTATGATCTTTTTCAGTGAAGAGGTTTCCAGTGGCGAACAAAATAGGTATCAGCAAAATGTGACACTCAAAATGCAAGAAATAGCCTGTAAAAGTTTTAAAGCTGAGCATGCCCCCGGACCCGCTCGTGAGATAGCACCTTAGGCGCAGGGTTGGTTAGCACACCCCCCCCCAATTCAAAATGTCGTGCCGCCGCTTCTGTGTTCTTTTCCAATTTCGCTGCTCTCACAATCATGGTCGTCATGACTAACCCCCACCCAAACACCCACCCCCATCCACCCCCCACCCCCCAGCGATATATACTGGTTGTGAGAAAATTGATATTCTGATTCTGTTCGGATTTACAAAATGTGAATGCAGTGAACTGACACATGTTCATATCTTCCTATCATAGCCACTTTTTTTGTATCTGTCATTTTCTGCGGTACACGCACCTCTCGAGGTTCCGTCCTCGTATTTGAAACAATACGAGTCAACTATTCATGACGAGGACAGACGAACATATGCAGCAATGACATCATGTGTAGACGAGGCTATCGCGAATATCACTGAGGCACTTGAAGAGAAGAACATGTTAAAAAACAGTATAATCGTTTTCACTTCCGGTAATAAATATTAAAGTAATATACATAATGATTGTTTGTGATACAACCCTCTTATCATATTTATTCCTTCCGTTACACGACGAATCTGTTTATGTTGATAGACAATTGGTAGAATCAGCTTAGCAAATTTACGGAAGGTCGGAAATCATTGTTTCTCATCAAATTTATTGCTTGACATTCAGTTTCATTATCCAGCTAAACGTTCGTATACATTTTCAAGTGAGGTTCAAAATGTTTGTTCCTAATTTAGTGTTTAACCATACAACATTACAGACAATGGCGGGGCTTTGGTAGGTTCTGCTGGCAACAACTGGCCCCTGAGAGGAGGAAAGCATACGAGTTGGGAAGGAGGTGTGAGAGCTGTTGGATTCGTTTATGGTGATTTGCTTCCTTGTCACTCACGAGGTACCGAGAATACGGGTCTAATGCATATCACAGACTGGTTCCCAACTTTAATAACATTGGCTGGTGGCAATCCACATGTCGGAAAGAAGCTATACGGAGTTGATCAGTGGAATATGATAACGTATGTGCCACACTTACGTATCAATCCTGTATTTTCTTTTCATTTGCGTAAAACTGTGTATAGTGTTTCCCGCTGTTGCTGTTGTTGTAGTTGTGCCAGTATTCAGTGAGGTGGTATATTATCACAAAATTTAACTAAGGCATGGCAAACTACAGTGTAATAATTGGGTAGTCATACAATACGAAATCCCACTTTGATATCTTACAGAGGTGAAGACAAATCTGGGCGCGACGATGTGTTGATTACACTTGAGGAAGATAATAAAGCAGGTGCACACTATAGAACTGGTATATATAAGAATAATGCTTTTGACATAACAACACATGCAGCGATAAAAATGGGAAAATGGAAGTTATTGACTGGACCAATTGGAGGTGAGTGCTTATCAATATTATCCGTCTCCAATATTTTGAGTGCGAAATATTCATATGCAGACAAACCTTCTCAAATGAAACAAGCAGCCTATTTGCTGAGATAGCCCCACTGTTAGCAATGCACATTTCAATTAAAGAACTAAAGATATCATTAGAAAATGAACAATATATATAGTATCAAAGCAAACGAATTTTCAACAAGAATTCCAAAATATCACTTTTTAACAAAAATTACAAACATATTCACCAAAATTAGACAATTGAAGATATCATCACAAAATGAACAAATGTGAGAGAGGTTTACCTGAGGTACCTATATGTATAGTATCAAAGCAATCAGACTTGATATCATCACAAATTATTTATTTATTAATATTTTTACTTTTTGTGTATGTCAGGACCAAGTGATTGGGTTAAACCCCAAGAGATAAACTCCGACCATAGAATAGTAGAGGATCCTGATTTCGACTCAACACGTATGGTGCGACTATATAACATAGAAGACGATGAAACTGAAACAACTGATTTGTCAGAGATGAATCAGCATATTGTGATTGAAATGCTTGCAAAGCTTCATAACTTTTCGAAGCAGTCCGTGCCTGCCCAGTCAAGAATATATCCGCGTGCTGATTTTGATGGGATGGGAGAATGCATAAGTCCATGGGTATAACGAATGGCACAATACATATCAGTCATGGAATATAGTAATATTAGAAAAACTAATAAACACAATACTCAATAGCAAACCTATGTTCTTACACTCATTGTGTTTAATTATATAGTGTGTGTAACATACGATAAGTATGCTAGTTCGAATCATATGCTTGATTGTTTTGTTTTTCGACAACAATATATATATATATATATATATATATATATATATATATATATATATATATATATATATATATATATATATATATATATATCACATGAAACAACCAGATGTGAGCTTCATTTTGAGAATCGTGCAAATGTACCACATTTACAGATGTCAACTCCAAAAATACACGTTTTTCATCCGTCATACCTAAACACAAACTACTGCACGATAAATTATTCACTTACTTGTCGGCCTTCTTTCACTCCATAAGATGGTGGGAATAAATTAACAGTTTTGATTTGGTTTGTTTAAAGAGTACATAGATCTTATCTAGTTCAACACTTTTCTTGAAACTCCACTATAAAAAGCCTACCGCAGATCAACAATGCAAGCATCAAGATGAGATTTTTCTGCTTTGTAGACATATTTATTCGTTAATGATTTTAATATTTGTGGTACGATGTTTTTTTTTTCAAAATTGAATTTGTCATGTCATGTAATCTAAAAAATAGTTGTATTTTGTTTAATATTCAGAAGTTTTGATATAAATTTTGGAAGTTTTGATTTTGCTTTTGATATAAATTTTGGAGATGCAATACCTCTATGAGCTGGTGTTCAATTCAGATGGAAAAACACAATTTGATAGATCTGGTTGAAAAGTTTCCTGAAGCAGGTTATTAGTGAAGAATTTGAGAACTTAAGTATGTCATTGATGATAGCATCACGATCTGGTGATTCCACAGATTTGATTTAATGGAATGTCAAAGCTTCCATTAGGTGTGTATTTTGTTATATCAGTCATTTTGTTATTTCTATCTCTATGCAGTTTTCAATGTAGTATATTTTAAAATCGGTATCAGCCTCTAATATCCCTTAGCACGTGTTTGACCACTATATATACAGTGAGAAATTGTTAAGCAAAAACAATGTAGCTACAGTGCCAATTTACAACACGACAATATTGGTTGTCGCCAAGAACTACCAGAAATACACATGTCAACGGGTAGGGCCTGCTTATTAATATTGAGAGGGATATCCACAACTCACACTTGGCAGGGTGTTCTTTCATTGGTAGAATGGGTAAACGAGACATTAGAACTGGAAATGAACTACGCACACACTAAAATATCAAGTTAAAGCTCTTTGCTTTAATACTTCTCAAAATAATTGAAACAAAAGAAAGAAACAAAAAACACAATAATACAATGCATAAATTCAATGAAATAGGGTATTGTCTGGGGGATGTGCATTAGTGATAACTCACAGTTCTAGGGTGTGGAAATTGATGACAGTCAATGGCTTCTTGCAATACAAGGACGAAGAGATACAGGAGGTTTGCTTGCAGAGGAACGTTGTTATTCTGGAGGACACCAAAGGGGCAGTTCATACAAGTTTCACAGATTCATGATTGAAGCCTGTATCACTTGTCTCACAATATCGTAGTAGCAACACACATAGTACTTCTTTGAAATGGTGAACCACAACCATCCCCAATCTAGCTTATTTATAGAGCTCAAATGGCCTACTTTCAGGTACACCACCTAGGTTTCCACAGGAGCCAATCAGAATGTGGTCTTACTAGCAGCTGTTTCACGAAGACATGCACGTAGGCAAATCAGTAGATCGTCATCAGTTGTTATGTAAATCACTAGCACACCTGGTAGATTACAATTGTCCCTCAAGAGTTGTAAACACGTATGACCTGTCAATCACCTTTATGACAGTTATCACATGGCAATGCATACCGTTTCTTTCCATGATTCCATGCACACTTCAATTTGCAAGGTTTTAGGTAATATAACAAACATAGAACAAAGGATTCTGACAACATACATATTTGAGAACATTTGTGCCAGTATACTGTAGTAATTCAGGGATGTAATCGTTTTTAGTAATATGCGTGTACGCCTGGGGTCAATATAAAAGCAATTTAAACTAGTCGTCGCCAAACATTCAGTCCCTTTTTAATGTTTTACTCTATCTCTATAATTTTATTTTGTAACTTCTATGCTTTTTTGATGGTTTTGTGTTTATTTTACATACTCGCGGGGAGTTCCTGATACTGAGCATCATGTGTCAATTTTATTATGAACATTCCACTTTATTTCCATTATATTTACAGATTCTCTGTGCGTTTGGCATTCTAATGTTGAGATTAGTCTTATTTTTTGTTATTTCTGTTTTTGACCCAGTTTAATATAGATATGATATAGATATGTCTGGTCTAGATATGTAAGGTCCTGTGCAGAATCAAAATCTTGTTAGTATCTAAAATAATTTTTGCTTTAATTGGAAATTATTTAAAATCATGCAAAAATATAAAATAGAGCGAAATATTTTCTTTCTGTAATATTCTTGTATAATCAGTAATTATGGAAAATATCATTGGTCTGCATATGAAATATTTCGTCATGACATAAATATAGTTCTTAATTTTATTGTAAAAATCAGTTGTTTTGTTTCCAAGTCTGTATCGTAGTGTTCTCATCAGTGCTTTGGGAATTCTAGCATGTTAAAAATTTTTGGACAACTGTTCGATTTAAAAAAAAAAAAATCTTACTGTATTCAGAACCAACTGGAATAAAAAACATGTCTCATTTCACATAAAACCTAGAAACTGAGTTAACGTTAAACGTTGAAAACACGTATGCATCTCATAAATACGTAATATACTAGTGTAACAATAAGATGGACGAACACTGTGGTAGGTCATCATCGACATATAATCCACATGCATGCTCATTGAATAGATGTATTATACTATTTGAATAAGCTGTGCATGGTTGGATACTCCTTGACGTCGATAAAGCAATTATTCCTATATGCGTCACATTACAGTTGCGTATTAAACAGTTCCGGGACATTCAGTGCCACTGTTGTCTCTCCTGACTTTTTTTTTGTATGTGCAAATTGCAAGTGCTAGTGACGACACCTAGTGCATTTTGCCACAGAAGTCATATTCATGTTTAGGATTACATGACAGGGCTGTTTGGCCATCTCTCTGTCAAATGGCAATTTGTAATGCACTATCCTATCGTCAACCAGGCCCGGTCGAACACAAGCACCTGCGAACCTAAACCAAGGTTCCCCCAAAGTCGCATTCGTCAGTGAATGAATCTCGGCCAGTGGAATTGGCCTTCCCAATGAATCTGTGGTACACTCACCCAGGGTAGGGGTCGACCCTTTTGATGTTCAGCCTAAGGTAGGATTTGAACTTGGGTCTACCGATCATGAGTCTGATGCGACAACCACTATGCTACCAGCGTATTAAACTTTAAAAGGAGGCTTGATACGTTGTACTTTTCGATACTAATCAAATATAATACTAATACTGTATTAATTTCTATATTTTCTTTCTTCCTAATGCGGCTGAATTGCTAATATGAGTTGGCAAGTTATTCTATAGCATTACTCGTCTGTAATGAAACGTCCTTTGACCCATAGATGTTTTCCATTTACAAATGCATAAATCGTGTACTATACTTGTCAGATCGGTCTCATCATCTCACTTAAAATACATAAAGATTACTAGAAAGTATGAATATATGTGGGCAAGATACCATGCCAAACGACTATTAGCTAATGTTGCATTAAGAAATTACACGAACTGCTCTTTTTTGAAGTTTATAAACCCAGCATGTGATTGACTTGTATTTCTCCATACTATGTAACAATAGTCCAACAACTACTGGATAATTGAAAAATACAATGTTCTCCTGACGGAAGTAGGTTAAAAGCTTAATCTTTTATCACTCCAAGAGAATGACTCTTTTAATTATTTCACCACCAAAATCAACTAAAAAATCTTCACCAACCTAGTTTAACTTTTGACGGGATCCAATCAGCATGGATTTTGATTTAGATTGACCGAACGCAAACATCATCATTAATACATATTGATACTACATTGACACTTGGTCCAGATGATAACAGAGTTTGATCGTCAGAATACATATCAATTAAAAGGTTATTGATGAATAAAGAAATAATATCGTCCTAAACTTGAAATGCGGACTGTTCACTCATCAACAATGCAATTTTCTTTCTGGCAGACAAATAAGAAATTGGAAAATGCTTATTCAATAACAAGTGTTAATCTACCATATAAAACGCCTTGCTTAATTCAAGAAAAAGCAAACGGCTCAATAAAGTAATGCATCACATAGCTTAATCATAGCTGTGGGATTTCGGAATGGGATTTCCGAAAACCTGACGGCGATATAGAAATTAAATTATAACAATTCAAAAAATGGTATAAGTGATCATGCGCCTGTTTTTCAAAGATTTTAAAGATCAATAAATGTAACGAAATAGGATCCAGTCTTGTGTAATGAAATGATTTTTGCATGCTTAAACATGTCCGGGAAAATTCGTGGTCGAATACTGAGGTTGAGTTAAATGAATAAATTAGAAATACACAAATGAAAAGAGCAGAAATACACAAAATCTAGATGACATATTGTCAAGGCCAGTTCAGAGTGCGAACAGTTGGCTACTCACGGAAAATATGAATCCCATTGAAACAACTGATGCGGAAGTGTATTAAAATTACTAAAGCCATGGCCAACTGAAACATAAACGATCAATTCGTTTTTCACATGGTGGCCAGCACTGTTTGATTTATTGACTTCGATAAGATGAACATAACATTTTTCTCAGCGGTCTACATTAAATTAACTACCAAATTACGTTTGGCTCTATATTGGTTTAGAACAGTAATATTACCCAAAATACGCGCAAACCTTCGAAAATTACCTCCTTCTATAATTTTAAGTGATATAATATTCAGCCAACCGGTTGTCTTATTTTTTTCACACGTCTACAAACAAAAGGCGCATGCGAAAAAAAACCAGAATGCCACGTCTCAAATGCCAAATTAGTATCGGAAATATTGTGTACTGAAACTAAAGTTCCATGATCGCTTTGATTTGATTTATTTACTTGCTAAACATTTACAAAATGCGATTGCGTGAATAATTAGCGTTAAACTTGGAAGCAGTCAGAGTTTTACGGAGATAAATAAACACCAAAATCACACAAAACGACCAAATCACATATCCTTATAAAATAATATTCTATCTTAATAATAATATCCCGGCCGGATACCTAATAGTTACAGTATTTCTGTTTATGACCCGTTTTCCCACAACTCCAGCATCGGAAAGGTGTCACAAGACCTGGCCTGATATACGCGAACTGTAAGGCCTGCCACAACGCAACATCTTAAATCGCCACTGTTGTGCTGCTGTGTCTATTGGAATTACACTCGTGCAAAGTATGTCCAACTCTGCCACAGCTGTTGCACGTTATACGCCGGCTTTTAGTATTTTAGTATTTTAGTATTGACCTACGATGAGTGCTATTATGTCGATGTGGAAACTGGATGGATCGGGTGATAATACTCGTGGTAATTTTTGTCACTGTACAATTTAGTGTTGATTACGAACATTGTTACGTAATATTATGTCTTGGCAATAAAAGGTGTACTATTGTTTTTCGCCACAAGTCGAAGTGATCGGTTTAATGAATTCACAGCTACATGTAGATAGTCTTCTCTTGGACACACAATTAAAATGAAAATCTTTGTTGAATTAATAGCTTTAACTTTGTTTATGGATGAAGTACTCACTTTTACGATATCGTGTTAAAAAATGAAATCCTTAAAGCAGGAGAGTCGTTTCCTGGCATGCAGCAGACGGGCATAGCCTGTGGTTGTTTACAAACAAGCGTCTACACATGAGCCTTTGAGTTTTTAGTGTGTGCGGTTATCGTCGCCTGGGACCCAATTCCCGTGCGTGCGCAGGTGATGGCCGTCCCGCTTTAACATCATTAGTTCCACAATGAATGGTAACCGAGTCTCCATTTGTAATAACTTCTGACATATTGTCAATACACCTGGACACATAGTGAAAGCGCCCCTGACAAGACAATAACTTCGGTTTTGTGCAATAAACTTGTTTCAATTTCTCGAAGTGAATCTCCAATATGATAATAATTGAATTAAGCCAATCAGATGCAGATTCATTTGGCGGAGATGTCGATGGAGTATGATTGTTTTCACAGTTGAATATTTTTCATATAGCCATCGTTTGATCTGATCTTAGATTCAACTTTTCTGCTTTCCAGAGCTAGCATATCTTTGTTTTGCTGCACAAATATGTTTCTAAAAGCTTCCAAATCTGTTAGTGCAGTATCGATTATAAATGGGGTATTGGTGGTGTATCATCTGCGCGGCGATCGACTGATAGTTCTAATGCTGTTGGTAACAATGGTGGCCGCCATTGGTTGCGGTACTTTCAGAAAGGACACAAAATCTGCGTTGAGTACAAGATACACAGTGTATAATCAGCTTTACTCAAGTAAACAAACCTTGGATCACCATTTCCACAGTCAGTACACTTCATTATGCGATGATACACATCAATGCCCAACAAACGCAAAGGATCGCACAGCACACAAAACACACATCTGTATTCGTTGATTACTAGTCTTCGTATGTATCCCCTTATATTAAGATGTATGAGCGATGTAAATGTTAATAAAAATACGACTGTACAGTGGTTCATCAATTTATTCATCTCATATGTATTATGAGATTTGTATGCTAAGTGTTAAGATTTATTTCAATACATGCAAAAAGGTTCGTATTTAAAAATAAGCATAATATGCAATAATGGCCGCTATTTTAGAACTTTGTGAATGCTTCCAGTACCTAAAAATAATATTTCAACTTTTAACCTAAACGAAGAACTTGTAGAAAAGTCAATAGTATAATACTGTGGCGGCAATCTTGAATTTATGCAAATGCGTTTATTTATGCAAATAGGGAAAATTTAGATTCACATTCAAAAATTGCGAATAGAGATAATATTAACGTATCCGATTTGAGTAGCGTTGAGTAAAATATGAGTTAATACAATGTAGGCATGATTGGTGTGCTGCACTTTTATATTCGAAGGTTTGCAATTTATCACACTGTTTTATCTGTGTCAATTTAAT
Source organism: Saccoglossus kowalevskii (assembly GCF_978046115.1). Lineage (NCBI taxonomy): Eukaryota > Metazoa > Hemichordata > Enteropneusta > Harrimaniidae > Saccoglossus > Saccoglossus kowalevskii. The sequence continues at coordinate 22,528,533 of NC_140654.1, forward strand.
CATTCAATTGTATAAATATCGGCATTTAACATGCACTTGCCCATGGGATCTAATATTTTAGCTTTTCTTTGAATAATTAGTCATAGGATGAAGGAAGTAATTTGTAGCATTTTTTAACACAAAAGTTGTCATAACAAAAAACAATTTCAGTTATTCGTGATATAACAACTTGCAAACAAATCGTCTGTCGGGTGCCTTTTGAAATGAGTACTCATCTCGGTCGCACGCACACCTTCATGTGTTGCCCGATGCATTGGTTCATCAAATACACCGACTTTATCCTCCACAGCTTATCTTCACTGACAATATTTTCCGTGGCACACTTTCCATGTGATCATTAAACAATCAATTTTCTATAAAACGCTGTAGATTGACGTAAATTATATTTATCCTAGGAATGGTGAAACGCAATATCTTTGATAAATATCGATTTCAGAAAGAAGATACTTTTATTACAGCCCCGTTCTTTAACATATTATGCAATTTAGACAAGTGTTTTACATTGATGTATATAGTTAATGTGTTTTCCTACGTAGAGAGCTTAGTTGTGATATTTACCTAATTATACCAGCATCGCGGCGATTATAGAAAATCAAACATTCTAATGGTTACAATACGCACTCGATAATGTGACGCATGGTGTCGTGCGGACACAATGCTATCAATTGAATTCTTGTGAATTAACGTTTGATAGCGTATTTGACGTGGAATCCGGACTTAAGTGGTATGTTGCATATCCGCTGTACTAAGACACGTTATATTATCATTTTTAGAATTTGATACTAATTGGCTCTCGGCATTTTGGATGACGGTAAATGTTTACATGTTGCAAAACATATCAGATTCTCAAATAATTACTGCAAACAAAAACGTTACACATGTTGCAAAACATATCAGATTCTCAAATAATTACTGAAAACAGAAACGTTAAACATGTTGCAAAACATATCAGATTCTCAAATAATTACTGAAAACAGAAACGTTACACATGTTGCAAAACATATCAGATTCTCAAATAATTGCTGAAAACAGAAACGTTACACATGTTGCAAAACATATCAGATTCTCAAATAATTACTGAAAACAGAAACGTTACACATGTTGCAAAACATATCAGATTCTCAAATAATTACTGAAAACAGAAACGTTACACATGTTGCAAAACATATCAGATTCTCAAATAATTACTGAAAACAGAAACGTTACACATGTTGCAAAACATATCAGATTCTCAAATAATTACTGAAAACAGAAACGTTACACATGTATATGAATAAATGTTAATTGGAGACATATAACAATTGTATACATATTTTTTTTAAATGTTAAAATGTGCATGTTTGACACTTATACATGAAATACAGGTTGAATTATTGCGTATCCGATTATGTGTTATTTTCACGAGTAATTAATTATCAGGGGATTGTGAACGGCAATGATTGATATGGAGATTGATGGATGACACTGCTTTGTAAAACTTAGATTCGAAAAACCTACTTTCTTACGTTTTATTTATTATCAACCTACGTTATGTTTACCAGTGTACTTCATGGATGATAAAATATGGTACACAATGTTACGCAAATTTAGAATTCGAATGAGCTAGCTAATTATATTACCTAATTGAGTTAGACAGACTTGGCACTGAATCGGTAAAACATTGTATAAAACGTTCGATCAATGCGTTCTACAACAATGTAATGAGGGGTTTCAAGATACATACTCTAGAGGGAGACCTAACTTTAGTATTGAACATATAATTGTATGAACGAAGCTGTTTAATTTTAAAGCTGTACCAAGGGCAAATAACTGTTTCTCGTTCTGTGAATAATTATGAGGATGACGAGCAAAATGTAAAGTTCGTATTCGTCCAACAGGATACACTGCGAAGAGGTGTGATGTTCGAGTTTACTAAAATAATTACCGTCGAACAGAATTTCCTTCGTGCAACTACTAATCAAGGCTTGTTGTTTGCCCGTCTTTCCCATTGTTATTAATTACTGTACTAAAATTTTATAATTAACACGGAAATTGTGTCACCAATGGTACAGTGGCACATATTTAGGTAAATAGGGTAAAGCAAGAAGGAATTATATAAGATGAAATCTGATGACATACTGAGATGTTACATTGTATGCATATCAGGATACCGTAAGAAGCGATTAAAGTGTGTCTGTTGCTTGTCCTCGAAGACAACAACAACTCTGCAAGTCGTTCTAAACATAACATACTTGTCTATGCAAAGGAATATATTATGAATGTTGTGTTGTGGCGTCAGAGATTGTGAATTTAGCCACTGTATGCTTGTGTTCACTACAAGCTATTTCCAGCATAATATAGTATGCGTCTGGTCACATATGCGAGGCATATGTGCCGTGCTTGTTAGCTTTGTCTATTTTGAAAAGACATTTATATTACAAATATCATTATTGCAAGCTCACGAAATTTAGGTTAATTTGTAACGTATATTTTAATTGTAACTGCGGTGAATTACCTGTGTATTTTATGAATAAGCGATACACTTCCACCTGATTGAGTTGCCATAAATAAACCACCAAATATTTTTAATATTATACATTAACATTCATCCTATGTACCATGTCTGCATGATGTAATTCAACCAATTATTATTTTCGATATCCCACAACGTATCCCTAAGGCTCTCACCATATGACAAATACCCGTTTAAAAATCCAATACAACACGGTTACACATTGGAGATCTATATATGTGATGTTATAATTGAAACATCCATTGGTTTATATATCATTTTTATCTATTAGTAAGAACGTAAATACAGACATGTTGTTGAACCATTCTTGCACTCAGTGTTTCATTCTATGTAGTTTTAAAAACGTATTTTTTTCACACCTCACATCATTATATTTTTGCATGGGTAGCCAAATCTTCCACATACAAAAATACACATACTAAATCTATTTAATTTTATTTTGTTTCATAATATTTTCACTTAATTCTTTGAAACTAATTTGGTATATAATTTGTAAAGTGTTTCGATAGATTTTGTTGGATTTGTACTTTCGCTATACACAGCCATACTAAAACTCTTAGAAGTGTTACATAGTAATTTAAAACACTCAATAACAGATTTAATTAATTCATAAATGCATAGTTGTATCAAGTAAGGGGTAGACCAGTAACAATAAACAGGGAGGGAGAAATGCTTGAGCCGTTGTAACAATACACTTAAATAAATACTGAGTTGAAAATTGAAAACGAACAAATAGCCACAGACCACATTAAAGTACACCATCTCAAAAGTTCGATTATTTTGTTGAACATTATTTTCTTTTCATATTTTACAATCCATGTCCTTGTATTCAAATCTGTTTCAAGACACTTATTTCAGAAGCATTACAACAATACAACGACTATAATTGTTATCGTAGTTTGCACCCAATACAAATTGAAATATTGCCAGCAATAATTAATACATCATATTCAATGTCTAGTTCTCAGGATCTACAACAGTAATAAATACACGGAAATCATTTTGATGCCATGTTTTCAGAAGACACCACCATATCGATTAGGTATGATTGATTAGGACAACACCCTTTTAAGATACAGGGTCTAAACTAATGATCCAACAACCAATCAACACATCTTCCCCCTACCACAAAAATTGTATCCATAATGATTGAACAACCAAGAAGGCAAGAAACATCAGGCTGCACGAAACAATATGTTACAACCAATCATTGCAAACATGACTCGCCTCACCCCACCCCCCACCCCCAATATACCCTTCAGCACCAATGGTTTCTATACTCATTTGAATGTATGTATACGACAAGCTTAGCCAATAGCTGCACGTGACTCATCAAGCTTTTCACCAACCACTAATTCTATTTATTGTTGACTGAGGGCGCCATTTACTTATGAAAAGGTTCTTTCAAAGAAATTACACAGATATGTATGTATTCTAAGGTGAACATCAGGGCATTTTCACCGCATGGCAACCATGAAAACAAAGGCCGAAAACGGTACTTTGGGATGATTGTTGAGACTCCCCTAAACAGTGTAATAAGATTACCCCTGCGTATGTAACGCATATAAATTTTATTTTTTTAGAATTACTTCAAAGTTGAGTTTCTGTTTTCTCGAATTTCACCCATAGAAGAGCCCATAGAAATACGTGGTACAGTGGTGCGCGTCTTTGCAACCTGGAACGTCTTGTGACGTAGCTCCGCCCCCGAGGATTGTTAATCGCACGAGTTGGAGTGTGTTAAAAAGACGCTAAACTAGTGCGAAGCATTTAACGTATGTTAATATATATACAAAAGATGTATTGTATGCTTCGTCATTTGCTCATGAATAATTCAAAACAAAACATTTGACATAGACATGACTATTCTTCAAAAACCTCCATCGGAAAACCAACACCTCAGGAGCTAAAAGATCTACCTACTGTCGTTGATGTTGTGGGTTCTAATCCCCTGTACTTGGCCAACGTTTTCAATACTTGAAGAAGAAGTCTACCTCCTCGTCAAATCTAGAGGTTACACTACGACTAAAGCTGCTCACTCCAAGTCAAGGTGCAGGACCTGATTTACAATACAAAATATGCCACTCTTATCTGTAGAAATTACACTTAGCATATGAATGCAACTGTAAAAATTACACTCTCCATATGGCCGGTTTACAATTAGCATAAAGGCAACGAGACATGTATGGATTTCCTAAAATAAACCAACGAATAGAACAATGAGTCACATGACCAAGATTGGTATACATATTTAAAACTAATTTGGGGAATTTGTGTGTAAAAATTCAGTTATTTTGATGATTGGCTAAAGGGGGCTCAGAAGTTCTGAACTCCAGTCGCTACAACTTAAAACGTCATTTTTTAAGGAATTTATAAATACGGAATTGAAAACTGATGTGTTCATACTATGCAACATTGTTATTGTAAGCAGACTTACGAGTACCTCAAGTGCTCCGCCTGCCGCTCTGGTAGAATATCCACGAGACATTGCCTTCGCATTTTAAATAATTATTTATTGGTACTAATATAACATATATAAATATATAAATCTAATAATATCGAATGTTTTTCAAAGGACAGAGAAAGACGAACGTTCGTGTAGACTGAGTATCCTCGCGACTATTAATTTATTTCAACGTAGAGGGCGCTTGCTACAAGTATGCTTTAACTAAATCGGGTCCTCATCTTTTATTCTTGAAACATATCGAATATATTTGATAAAATGAAGCTAAAGAATATCTTTTGGAATATTCAGACGAATGCAACGTATTTACGTATTAGTGTTATAATATCGAATATTTTTCATAGGACAGAGACAGACGAAACAGCCAAAGTCGAACGTTCGTGTAAACTGAATAACCTAACGACTATTAATTTAGTTCAACGTAGAGGGCGCTTGCTACAAGTATGCTTCAACTAAATCGGGTTCTCATCTTAAATTCTAGAAACATATTCAATATATTTAATAAAATGAAGCTAATGAATAATTAATTTGAATTTTCAGACGAATGCACCGTAATAATACGTAAGAACTGGATACGGCTATTGTGGCTAGATATCGTGCCCGAACTTGCAAGTATACGTTAGTTGTACAACCGCGAGCAGATATATCTATATTCAGTTCATTAAGGTTTTATCATATACCTTCAACTTCAACTAAAAATATATTTTTTTTATTTTCTAGTTAAAATACTCGTTTTCTGTCATTTATTTGAACGTTCGCAATGCAGAATGGTGTCTGTGTGCTTCTGACGACATCAACAAGGACATTATTGCATAGCTCACTATTCTGGTCCTCATAGCACGATGAGGCTTGCAATACAAGGTTATTTATGGGCACTAAAATATCAAGCATATCCAAATACGGGCCAGCGACCGAGGAGCAAAGCGCTAAGTTGAATACTTTCGTGGGCCCGATATCCACGAGGCTATTTATAGATCTTCACGATGCGGGTCGTCTTCTCCAAGCATGCTTCATGCATAATTTTCGACATAATGAATATTCACGGGACAGAGAACTAACGTCTTGAACTTCAAATGAATTATTTATGTTTCAAGCATCTCTAAAACAGACATACGCAGTTAGACTGGCGCAGTCGGGGCGATTAATTTGTTTTTGTAGTTTAAATAAAATAAAAAAAAATCGCGAAATGGAGGTGTTATCGCGAAATCACCTGTAACTGCGAAATCACCCCGACTGGTTTATTCTGCATGGCCCTCTATCGACACTGCAGGAACCCATCGATTTTTCAACGGGTAATTATGTTAATGAGTGTTTTAATTGACAATCATTTAGGCCAATCACAACGTCTCTTCAACTGACCTCTGACTGAGAAGACGTCGGCTGATTGTAGCAGCCGATTTTTTTTTATTCTTCAACTAGTACGAATTATGTTTTACACATTGTGATAAATTAGAAACGACGACTACGACAAACTCGAATTTCAACGTGCCATGTTGGGTCTGCAGTGTGACCTTTACCATGTTGACCTCATTATGCACGTATTTCCGCGCCCACCTCATTATAATACGTGCAATTCATGAATATTTATTAGCTATGAATTCCTACAGAATAAACCAGTCGGGGTGATTTCGCGCTTACACCTCCATTTCGCGATTTTTTTAATTTTATTTAAACTACAAAAACAAATTAATCGCCTCGACTGCGCCAGTCTAATACGCAGTGTACGTGTTGCCGATTATCTACTAGACTAAGTTTCGGCATTAATATGAATTTTCATAAATCAATTATATCTGATATATATCTTTGATAAAAAATTACAGATTTATTACGATAACTGTCGATAAACCAATTGCAATTCTCGGGACGAACATCCGGGAATTTTCACCGCCTGGCAACCATCACGATGAAAAAAAGGCCGAAAACTCCCAGAAAACGGTACTTTGGGAAAGTTGTTGAGACTCCCCTGAGATTAGGCCTGCGTGTTCAGCATATATAAATTTGGTTGTTCAGAATTACTTCAAAGTTGAGTTTGTGTTGTTTTCTTGAACTCAGCTATTTTCACCGGCTCTTCGACCGGCGTTCCACAGTAGCTCGCGCAGAGCCTATAAAAATACATGGTGCGATGGTGCGCGTCTTAGCAACGTGGAGCGTCTTGTGACGTAGCTCCGCCCCCGAAGATAGTCAAATTCCACGTTATACGCTCTCAGATTTCAAACGTGTTGCACAGGGTCTTTATTCACTGCGTTTTTAAAAAAATGTATTTCTTACCTTTCACCTTTCTTATTACTCGTCTTCATATAATGTGTCGCTTTCTACGGGTACTGTTCCACGTGTCTTTAAATGCGCCGTCATCAAACATTTGATAATGGAACCAAGCCGAGACAGTCTCTAATTTAACATTTCAGTCGACGATTCTTAAAGCGGGAGAGTCGTCACCTGCGCATGCGTCAGATGGCCATAGCGTGTCATTGTTTACAAATAAGCGCAGGTGACGACACTCCCGTTGTAAACGTACAGTAATCAATCAATTAAACTTATACATGTTACGTGAACAACTAATCGTAAAGTGCCAATCAGCACATTGCTCGATCACAGCACAGCTACAACTACACTACCACACGTAATGACAATTGTAAAACACTGAGAATATATGTATGGCTGTCGTGATTTCTTTGTCGCTGCTGCTTACTTGTGGAACAATTAACCATTAAAATTACGGCACACATATTTAATAAAAAATCTCAAAAATGTCTTTTAAACAGTTTTTTTAATGGTTTTGTTTCTAATCTTTTGTATATTTGTATATGTATTGTATGTTTGTTTTTTTCTGTAAAGCATCCTGGAACTTGTATAAAAAGTGTATAATACGACATTGTCCTGTTAATAATTTTACAATACGTACGCGAACCACATAGTGAAAGTGTTAGTAGTAGTATTAGTCTGTAGTATAAGTGCCAATGATATGGACCAAAAACACTTCGTCAGTAGACGACATTGACAGTATTGTCTGTTTTGCAACAATTGCAGCATTCGCAGTAACAGCAACAAAATATGCCAATACTCAGAGAAACTGCGCCGATTACTCCAATAATAATTCCAATAAGTTCCAGTACTAAAATTAAAAAAAAAGAACAATAATAAAATAACTGAGTGAAAACAAAACAATTAGAATCATATTACACAAATTAAGGATCAAATATTTAATTTGAATGTTTTTTTCCAAATGGTGCCACATTAACCCATACATTAAGTAATAACCATTTTAATGCTAAATACACAACTAAACTTGTATCTACAAACAGTGATCATGACATATAGTCAATGAAAAATTATATTTATTGGAACCAGTATGCAAATTAGCTACTTAATATGTATGGATATTGTCTTAAAAGGTCGCGCAAGGTTATGCACAATTTTATGAGGTGAGTGAAATTGTCAAAACTAGTGGGTCCAATATGACATAATTTACATTTACTAACGCCATGTCGATGAAGTTGGGGTAATCTTGACTCGTATAGAGAGCGCTCTTAACCCTAGATGTTTCGACGATAAATCAGATATACAATTAGAAGACATTATAAACAAAAATCGTCGTTTTTCAATAATATACCCTTATTGACCTGAATAATACTGATATTTTCTCAACCAAAATGTTGTATGACGTCACAGTGAAAGGTGAACGTAACGTATTGTAATTAACAAATTTAAGTTCAAAGTTATTAAAGTAACTGTACTTGTAACAGATACACCGTAAAACTGTCCTAGAATTGTTCTTGTATTAAAATGATTATGGGTGGATTTATATGTTTAGTTTAATGATCTAGAAACATTCCATATCGCGCCCTCCAGAGTTACAACACAGATACATTATTCGAAGGAACAACGGTTACCTTAGTTTGACTACAAAGTTGGAATTCAGCCAAGTCTATTAGTTAATTAATTAGACCCGCACATTATTGATGGGAGAAAAATAACCGAGACCCAGTAATTAACATGCCTTGCACCACGTTCACCAAATACAAATATATACGTATACATATTCCTTCATTTTGTTTCAAACATTGTTGCAGTGATATATATCTGACTTCATGAACAGCATAAATGAAGAACGCAAAAACAGATTTTCGATTTTTTTACCGAAGAATAATATTGCACTATTTCATGATGGGATTTAATAGTTCACAACTATTTTTCAAATTTATGTAAGTGTACACTTACCTCCAAGACCACTGTCGTCGCTATCATTGTAGTAATTAATATTAGTATTTTCATTTATATTGTCTGTGGAAACGACACCATAAAAATAATTGTTACTCACAAGAAAACAGAGAAGAGAGTTATATTTATTTTACTTACAGGAACACGCACATTTACTAGTATACACTTCTTAGTTTGTAATGACGTCATCGTTCTACTGTTTGATACCTACCTCTTGGATTAAATGCATATGCCCCGAGAAACCAAACATACACCATTAATACATTCATCACATTAATTATCGCCATCCTTGTTGAATGATGAAAATTAAAATAAAACAAAATTATTAGGTATTGATGTGGAGTAGTTTATTACATAGCACACGGATAGCGAATGAAAGTCTTGGGTGATAACATGAGCTCGATAGAGGGCGCACTCAAATCGCTGGTGTTTGAGCGCTATTCGAATGCACTACCTCCCGACGCGTGCGGCTATGTCACTGAATATGTTAATATTTGACAATATTTTCATAATCCATACCTTTCACTTAATAAAAATAACCGTGAGTGATAACGTCGGCAAATTTCCGATTGAAGAAAAATTTCAACTTCGTTACACCTCTCAATCACAACGCTGCTTCTGCTTCCAGAAAATATGTTGTTTGTTACAGTGCTACTGCTTGTTTGTGTTGCGCCTGCGCACTTACGAGTATGTCTGGTGTCATTTATTTAGCTTTTAAATCAGTACGAGTATGTCCGCACCAATGACTTCGAATTTATGAGTAACGACAGAAGGCAGGAAACCAACATCGCCGATTTCAGAAGAACTCGCATTTGTCAACGTTTATTTTTTCCTACTTAAACTGAACAAATAAACCATAAATGATTGTATTCCAACTTCAGATTATTTTTTTTTATTTTTGGCTGTACCTTATACGAAATTTGCTTGTCACGTCAATGATTGAAGTATGGGACGAATGGCTTACATGGACGTTTCAGCCCTTGCCCATAGTCTAAACACCCTATTGAAAACACTATCTTTTGATGTTGTGTTTTGGCAACTTGTTAAACATTTAACATTTCTACCTTGGTAATGTAAGTCTAGCGATGTAGCTGTTTAGTGTAATAGGGAAAAATCAGTTTCATGAATCATGCAATGAGAGTTCATTGTTTGCCGAGTAAATACGTGTAAAATGTTCACGCTTCAGTAATATGGTTGCATTAAAAAAACACTCGACATAAACAAACGGTTGTTATGGTGACATTCAATACATATCCGGGATCAGTGACCCCGTGTGTCCGTATCAAAATTAGTTATAGTAATGCCTGAAGCCTAAGGTACAAGTCAATGCATTGTCTTGCATATCACATGTCGACGATTTATTCTTCAATCGTTCACGTCTGTTATGCCATCCCAACCAAATCCCTTATAAAAAGGGTTTATATATACATTAACGAAAGTCATGTGGTTTGAATGCAGTTTGGACAACTACGTCAATAGCTGAGAGGGAATTCTCATTTACCGCCAAACCTTGATACCTGGCCGAGCTATAAGTTCAGAAATGCATGACACTATTACGTATGCAAATTACCAATCTACATGTAATCGAACCGATTCAAAAACAAATCGTCGGATTATAATTTAAAAGAAAGCTGTATTCAGAATGTTATTGCGAATGCTAAGTTAAAAACTCAAGACATGTTACAGCACGAATGTGTGTACCAGTTATTGAATTGGATCCACTTGATTTATTAGGCATTAGACCTGGAACTAGCAGAATTCGTTTTTATCTCATTATATTGTTGATGCTCATCCTAAGTTAGTACTAGTATAATCCAATATTATATAAAGCTGAATTTGAGATCATGGTTTATAGAATCCGTTTTGCTTATAGCAACCGCTTTCCTCCAGACTATAGGACAAAAAAGATGATTTTATTTTTGCCATCACCAATTGTTCACACCTTCACTGAAATAATCTCTTCTAGCTATATGATATACATTTTCCCGTTTCAAAATACAATTTGACAAATATAATGTGCTTGTGATTAAATTTTGTAAAACTGTTACACCTATGATCTCAGATGACAGATATTATTTGATTATATTTCAGAATGATAAATTATCTGCGTTCCGTAGATTAGCAGATAATTGCTATCTATTCGTATGTAAATTAAACAGGTGGGATTTCACCTGCTCCGATTGGTTATTGGCTAAGTGGTCAGGTGCTCATGAGTATATATAGTAGAAAGGGTACTCTATTGTATTCAGTCAACAACTCGCGATGTTTTATTTTATTTATTTTTATAAATATACATTTTTCTTAATATGGATGACGCCCGACATCCACCCCTAGGTACATCTGGCATTGCGTCGGGTACAAGTTTCCAGACGTGTTTCTCCCATGACGGGTTTTTATATCTGGTTTTTCCTGGGCGGTCGATTATCAACTATTTCGTGTGTATTTACATATGTAAGGGGGGATACCTGTAATAAACGCGTGTGGCTCCTGGGTACTGCAACCACCGCATACCGCATTTCATGCTTGTCGTGTAGTTTGTATGGATAATTGAAGTATAGTATAGATGAGTGTATTCCGGTGACACATGTCGATCATGTGCTTACTTAACCTGATATCACATCTTGGCTGTATAGTTTTATGGCCCATGTATCTTACTTTCACCGACACGACCTTGTGTTGAAATGTTGAAATGTGTTGTCCAAGTACTTTGGTCGCACAATATCCTTGAACTTGTACTTTAAGTATGCGAGTTTCGTTCATCAATCGATAGCAGTGAATGGGTTTGTTTTTGTTCCATTTTGCAGTATTCTTCAAAAAAGCACGTTGAACACCTAGAAACTTTTCTAACCTATTATGACGTTTTCCAGTGAGATGTATTTCAAGATTGGGTAATTTCCCCCAAGGGGTTTCATTTATGTGCTTCTAGTGTTATTTTGTTATTAGAAAATATAATAGGACACTTATCAGGGTGGTACTGTCAGATAGTATTTTGACCAAAGTCTCAATCAGCACACTATCACTATGAAGATTATGAATTATCAAATTTTCGGACACTTCAGAGTCTTTGTAATTAGGATACGACAGATTGGACCTATTTGAAATTGAAAATATTCAATAGAAAAACTTCTCGCTAGAGTTATAAAAGAATTTGAATGCAATAAAAAAATAAAATAAAAAAACGTCATATAACGTAATCAATTGGATTGAATTAATTGTTTACGTGTATACTGCATTGTTTGATTTCCAGATCCGAGTTATTGTACAATAGCGCTGTTGCACTAGATTTTTCTTAGCGATTTGTAATTCATGTCCCAACCTTTAAGGTAGTTGTGTACTACTTTGTTTGATACCGTGAATGCGGGTCATTATACTCTGCCAGACATGCGTGACGCATTAGTACGGTATTCAGATCTGTTTGGACAGTGTGGTCAAAACTAAATAAAAGTAAGCAGTACATTTTATTTAATTCCCCCATGGAATGGAATCGACGGCGCATACCTAATGTTGACTTTAAACCTCAGTCAGCCGACACAGAGAGCCGACGCCGAGTACTAGTATGTTAAAGGGCGGCAGTCGTCGTGCCGCGTCCTGTTCGATATGGGACTCATAGCGACGTATACAACGCGTGTAAAATACATTGTTTATTTACATGAAATTCGAACACGCGCTGCGCGACGACCACTGCGCTTTAAATAATGAAAAAAGTGAGGAAAGTGTCGTCTGCAACATCACCGATTTAAAAAGATATAAATCAAGAACTTGTCAAAGTCTATTTAATAAATATGGGTTTCCTGCTAATAGAAGCTTTAGCAATAGACCTTTGAAAGCTAATTTTGGCAGTTTTTTCGATAACCGACAGTTGGTTAGAATTAGCTAACGTCGTCAACGAATAAACTACTCTCTGATCGGTTAAAACGCAATTTGTGTAAACTCCCAATGAAAGCATTGACTCCTATAAAAGTAATTATAAATTGTTACAGAAGTTTTTACATTGTAACTAAGGGAATGTAAACATGCCACTGTAAGTATGTAGTGTAGTGTGTAATATATAGTCTAAATCTAGTCAGCTTATTGGCTAATGTAAGGCCTTGTATCTTCCCAAAAATTGAATAAAGTGATTTAAATAACTTACTGAATCAAACATCTTGCTGCACTGCTTAGTGAATTGTGTATGGTCAACTTACGAAATAGTGGAAACCTGGTACAAGTAATAATACGAATTATTGTTGTCAAAATTGTTGTTATATTGTGTGTATCGCAAGCAAATTCCGTCGTTCTTTGGTGCATGGGTACGAATCGAACACGTGACGTCAATTTCGTCATTGGCAATCTTAGGGCTTGTCGTCGTCAGTTTAAATGCAAATAATGACAATTAAAAACTATTTTTACTTGTTTTGCTTCGTTTTATTTGAGTAAACAGTGTACACCACCAGTTAGTTGAAATATACGGATATACAAATTCGTTTAGGCTCGGTTATTATTTTCCGCCACATATGCAAATTCCCCCGAGAGCTCTTACATCCGCAAATACTCTCGTTTGCCGTTCATTACCCTTAAAACGAAATAAAAAGTGAATACGGGTACAATTATTCAATGCTTGTATCATTGATAATGTGATTGCATAACCTGCTCGACAAACGGTTGCTATGGCGCTCGTTGATATTAGACATCCGTGATCTCTGAACCTATTTACCTATTTCATTATTAGTTGTACAATAGAGAGAGAACTATTAAAAATATGTTGGCGAACAGCCAAACGTTCGTCTACTAACGTCTGAATTGATCACGCTCCAGTCGTCGATAATGTTATCGCATTGCACAAATTACTCGGCATAAACAAACGGTTGCTAAGACGGCCGCAGGTTCACATCCGACATAGAAAAAGTTGCCTGATTATGGGCGTCGTACTGTTAAAAGCAGAGTGTAATAATGAATAATGTGGACTTTTAGGGACAAAATGTCAAACAGAGCACAAAGCCGTCTTGCCAGTAGGCCGATTGGTGATCTGCTCGGAGTTTTTCCAAATTTGTTCACCTAAAGTGCAGGTGTGAACAGCGTATTATGTGTGAACAGACACACAGACAAGGCACTTTTAAAGAGGTTTATTAACACCGCTATTTCAACCAATGAAGTCAAGTGTAAATAAGGGTTTTGAGGGAAGCTACGATCGAAAATCATGTTTTTTTTTCAATTTATCTTTTTTCCATAGTACAGGTTTAACCCTCCTGTAAAGTTTCACCAATATTGACCCAGCCTGCCAAAACGGTACCCCGAATTCGAGGTCTTTTACTCCAAGATTTGTAGAAGAAGATACAGTTTAAAAATTACTGCCAACTCCGCTAATTTTTTTTTATGAATATGAATTACACATATGCCATGTATGTTGCACAAACAACAAGTCGGAACTCCTAGACCCGCCAACAAAAAAAAGTACAATTTATATAAGCACTTTCGGTTTTACAAAATCCAAGATGGCGACGTGACTAAACAAAATGTGTTCCAGTTATTTTGTCAAAACATACATTGTCTATAAAGGCTATAGTGCGATACTTTTATCGGATGATTGCATTAGTGAGGTAGATGACAAATTGTTCATAAGTAATTGGCCAATTTCTGTTAATTATGAAAATCCAGAATGACGTCATCCAACAGTTTAACCAATCCTTTCTAATTGTGAATATTGGACAATTTTGAGGAAAAATTGTTAACAAAAATAATTTCAAACGTAACTTCAGTCTACAATTTTCCACCCTATATAAAACATTTTAATAGAAATGGTTCTTGTATTACAAATATATCCGTTTCTTTGGTATGTTACATGTGTAACTTTTCTCACTATCAACATACATATATTCGTCAGCCGTTTTTAAGAAGCTTCATCATTCAAAGGGAAATTGTGCCCATCTTCTTTTCTAGCGAATTGTATTCTTTACCTGCGTTAAGCTAAATTTCTAAATAGATTTGTTAAAATAAGATATAAAAAGTCAAATCTTTTAATTCAGGTTATTTACTTAATTTATATTCTAATAAAAATCTTAAGTTAATATATTCCAATGATTTTTTCAGCTGAACTTGAGATTGTAGATATTGCACTTCTCGTGCCACAGTATTCTGGATGTCTCTACGATCCAAATAATATTTTCAAATCAGAGAACGTTTTACTGAACCGTTTTATGTACGCGCATGTATAAAGAATGTGGATCGATCTGATACCACACTAGTGATTTCACACTTCCAGTGGCCAGGGATGTCAGTACGTGACTGACATAACAATACAATGTGCGATAAACACCACAATAACAACTGATACTAGTACATTGTAAGTCGATAGTCAGACGCGCCATGAAGCAGGAAGATTGTGTTGTTGTTTTACCACTACCTTCGCATCTTATTATGTACATAAACTCAGTAGTTTATGTAAATTAAACTCATTAAAGCACATTTAATTCGTTGAAGCGTTCTATTATTTGATATTCAACGAACTTTTCACTCAAAAGTAATGAAATACTGGCTTGGTTTTTCATAGTTCATTTACGCAACTTTGGTATACTCTCATTACTGATCGTCAAATCCATAACAATTTCTTATCAAAAGAACCCCCAGAAAAATGACATGTGTTATTCGCTAGCTAGATATCATTTTGCATTGAGTTGTTGAGCATAGAATGAAGCAATCTTTTAGAATGCATTTTAAAGAGCCTTGAATTAAATCACCATCTACCCCCCCCCCCCCCATGACACACACACACACACACACACACACACAATGATCTATAATAGCTAAGGTATAATCACATGTTGGTATATGCACTATTGTTTATTCCTATACTTCATTGTTATATATCATGGATCCGGGTTATTGTTCGCTGGCAGGCAAGCATGACTATTGTTACGACGTTAGTAAAAAATAACAAACACAAAACCAGGTCAAAATTAGATGTCGTCACCCAGCAATTTGGAGTACGGTGTGAAAAACATTGTGGTTCCCTGTTCAATTTGTGTACACAGTTTAAAAAACAATTGCCAAAGTTTGACCGTTATACGTGCCCGGAATGCAAGAATCGTTTAAGTTGAGGCTTATCAACATTACAGTAACCTTCATTCGGCCATCTTGGATCTGGCCATTGAACCAATATAAAAATACATGTGTGAAATGATGAACGATGCAAATATAAACGTAAAATAAAAAGTATCACTAATATAATAACCACTAACGCAGCAAATATATAAAGATATAAAAGGGAAATGTTAATAAAATGTTGCTATTAAGCGAATGTAGTATTAATACCAGATTACATGTTTGCGCTTTGAAAATTGATTAAACGAGATGGTGTTCCCTATTCTCAGTTCTTCATCATGGAGACTATGATCAATCCCATAATAAAAATCCCTCCGACCAGTCCACTGATCATTTTAGCAAAGGTGCCTGAAATAAATATATGTCATACTTTTAAAATTGCTTCAAATGAATATTATAATGTGTTGTTACATGTTCTGGGTCCGTTTTTATTCACATTTAAATGCGTTTTTTTTATTTCCGTCAGAGGATAGGATAGGCTTGGTTGTGAATGAAATCCTGAATTATTTTAAATCAGATCTTGAAACCAAACAAATATAATTCCAATAACCTTAGAAGTGTACCTTTTTTACGTGTCCACGCTTAGTCACTTTGTATTGATGACAAAATGTATTTCATATAGCACTTATAACAGATACATGTTTTGAAAAAGATGGAAGTTAATGTAGTATAAGAAGACCATCCTATCATGTCAAGCGTACTTACCTGCATTGCGCATGTTGTAGTTGTAGTTGTTGTTTATGTTATTGTCTGAAATTAAGTGGAAATAAATCGTTATAGAATGCGAAATATGTGTGTGCAGAGGCGACGGCACAACATTTTACATGGAGGGGCGAGATGTGCTCTCCAACCACGCGCCAAAGGCGCGATCTTACTAAGGGGTCAGGGTTTATGCTCCCCCATAAAAATTTTGAAATCCAGATCCTCTGAAACGCTATTTCTTGCATTTTGAGGGGTAAATTTTGCTGACACAAAAGATTTCAGCTTGATTTTTTACGATGGGACGATCCCCCCGTGCGGCCGCCACTGGTGTGAATATGCTATATCACTTCTACTGTTAGGTCTTAATCCTCGCGCATGCGCAGTTGACGCCTCCTGGGCGCTAATTAGCTAGACTGAATATAATAAACTCATTATGTGTGCGTTTCATGTCAATATAGATATATCTGTGTTTAATGCAATAATTATACGTGTCATAATCACAAGTTACATGAAAGTCGAACTGGAGAAATAAATATTTGAATTACCAGTCTTTTCATTTTCACAACACAGTCCATGGAATCCGTCGTAGCAGATGCACTGACTACCGCTTGGGTATCCATGGAAATGACAACTAGCTGCATCGTTGTTACATGACACGCTTTCGGATCGTGAACCACAAGATCCCCCACAAGTCGCGTGAGAATATAGCGTACGGGTACGAGTTTTCAACCCATTCGTTCCACATTCTGAACTACACGACGACCACGACGACCAGCTACTGAGAATACAGTCAGTAGGCGAACACGAACGCCGCCTCCTTCTCCACCCATTCACGTTAATACACAATCCGTATAGGACCATCATCAGCAAGAACGTTGCGAAGAATCGTGACGCCATTTCCACCTACGAAACAATGAAACAACGTGAATAATATGATGCACAATAATGGGCTCGTTTCTTCAATTAGTTTGCGCAGTGGTGAGGATTCATGGGTGGAAGTGCCTGTAGTATGTTTCCAGTCTTTCTTGATTGTTAAAAATATCCAATGCATCGCAAAAATTGGTCTAATGGGACTACTCGGGCTGCATGCCTCTTACAGGAGATAACATATTGCTGTTTCACTATTAATACAAACACGACAGGTGATATATTGTTGGTATTATTAGTCCGCATTATTATTATTTGTTATTACTACCAGTAACACTTGAGCGGATTGGGACTACCAATCGGCGTGGTCACAAATGGCGGTTACAGTGAGTTTAAAGTAATAATATTCAGATTGTTTCTCCGCATAAAAACGTTTAGTTATGCCAGTATTGCTCGTAGCAATGAAAAGGAATGGGTGGTGGGGACAAGTGATTATATTCCTTTAAATTAAATATTAAAGTTTCTAGGTACAGTGAAAACGTATTTAGGATAAATGTTGCAAGTACAGTGTAAACAAATTTGAGCTTTTCACATTTTAACTGTTGTTAACAGAACCAATCATGTCATACGTCTTATCCCCAAGGTGACTGCGTTCTAATTTTGATCAGAAATCACACAGAAGATTTGGAAACTTTGCTTACTTAATATGCACCGACATATTCACAAATCTAATCATGTCTGCGCATTATCCAAATGTACCAAAGTTGATCAAATCCGCTCAAAGGAGTTTGCGATTCCGCTTACACTAACAGACGCAAAATTCTCACATGTATGACAGATAAGAAAGGCACGTAAATGCATACTTCCCTCATTAATTTGTAAAGTAAAAATATATTGTTATAATCTGAATGAAATAATGATGTTTGAAGCTGGAGTAAACGTACTCACCCTATTGTCAGCATTAACCAAGTGTGTCCTGTGTTACGCAGTGAACTGAGCTGATGGAATGTTTTAACAACATCATCTATTGGCGGCGCTTGTCCCAGTGACTTTATTGTTAAATCGTCCGTGGTTGGAATAAAGCGTATACATTTTGAAGGGATTGTGTAATGTACTCGTTTCTAGACACCACCAATCAATTCCATCTAATGTGTATATTTCTCATTATATTTGCAGCAAGCATACTACAAACCATTACTAGTATAAAAATGAGTATTATTGTCATTATTATTAGGTTTTCCAAATTCATTTGTATGTTGTCATCTTTTTTTATTACATATTATTAAGTTCACATCACACTTTTTTGTACATATTACTATTGTTTTTTCAATCGATTTTGAAACGTCTTGTTTTTTCCCCAAAATTGGGGATAGTGCTTGGTAGCAATTTGTTCTTGTGTCTGAATCGGTGTTACTTAAAAGGTATGGGCGCTATTTAGAATTTGATTGTTAATTTGAAAGATCGTAAACTATCAACTCAATCGGCACCCAAATTTCAAATACTTTCTTCTGCATAACATTTGCAAACAAGTTCATGTATATATATATAAACCACGCTTGATTATCCATCGATGGGAAGCTAAACATAATGGCTTAAGGAATGTCATTGATAAAACGTCAGGTTTCTAGCAACACCCTTAGAATGGAGATATGAAATTTATGGAAATACAAGTAATCCTATAGGCGATGAAAACAAAAACGTTTTGTCCCGTGAAATTATGGGACTTCTTTTGAAAAAGTCACACCATTTGCTTAACGGGCCAATGCCCTGCGTATTTGTTGTTTAAATGTATTGGAATTATATTTCATTTCGTATGACATCATGCCCTAGTAAGCATGGTCAAAAATGATTTAAAAAGTTGGCCAAAGTTGCCCATATTCACAGCTTCTTGGATAATGTATTCATACTTGGAGATTGCATTGCATTTGTTGTTAGCTAGTGTGATTGAGTATTCAAAACAATATCTTTCAACAACGTGTTGGTTGCAAGCTGATGATAGCTTACAAAACGCTAAGCGCCCTCAATCGACATGGCATTCAAGTAGCCTGGCTCTGCCACTATTCATACGAAAGTTCATTCAAAATTTAGAATTAAGATAATCCAAAACAATTCATAAATAATGAAGACGCTGTAGGAAACTAATTACAAATGTGCAGTAAGTTGAACAAAATTGTTGGTGTTGCCATGGCCACCATACGTGCTTGGACACTTTTATAAAAGATTTGTAAGTTGACATATGATAACTTCCCCGAACGGTAACAACGTCTATTTTAATCATTTCGTGACGTCCGAGATTTGAATTACTCATGTCTGTCTAATCATTGCAACTTTTGGGCGAGGGATCGAAATGCCGTGACTGGTGTGCATATTTCCAATATCGGGTTATCGTTAAATGTCGTTCACAATAAACTTAGTGGTGGTATGTATGATAATACATTACTATGCCTTGTAGCTTGATGGTACGTCGGTTCACTTCAAGGCGTCACGTGTATTCACATCTATCTAAATACTTAAGTACACTTAATATAAGTTTACATTTGATATCAAATATCTGAATACACAAGTATTTAGAAAAGTTTAAGCTGGGATACGCGTATTGTAAGTAAACTTGTATGTTGAGTACATTGTCGGCTTGGGGGCGCTGGTGCTCGAAGTAGCTTTTCTTTGGTGACTGTTTGCAAT
The DNA here is from genome assembly GCF_978046115.1 of Saccoglossus kowalevskii. Lineage (NCBI taxonomy): Eukaryota > Metazoa > Hemichordata > Enteropneusta > Harrimaniidae > Saccoglossus > Saccoglossus kowalevskii. The sequence continues at coordinate 22,549,052 of NC_140654.1, forward strand.
TGTTATTCCCAGAGGATATTGTTTTCTCGTAACCAAATATAGTTATATCCAGACAGGGTTGCAGCATACGCTGTCGGAAAAGTTTTCTCACAATAAGAAACATATTTCATCAAATCGAATTTAAAAAGCAGCAGCGGAAATGAATGCGTGTACACGGGCGTAAAGTGACGGTCATGAGTAGCGGTTCATTAATCATCTGCTCCAATGGTAAGAGCCTTCCAACCTCTCCCCTAATTCTCTTACATTTATAAATGATATCTCAGTCAATTTGAAATGGCAAAACAAAACTGTCTGCTGTTGACCGTGATTGTCACTTGTATTCTGTTATCACGAATGATGAGCACTTTGGTATATGGCGTAGTCATCTTTGAGAAATGGTGTAAAGATTGGTTATTGAATTTAAATATTTGCAAATGTAGATTGACCAGTAGACAGGTAATATTTTCATCACGACATAGCATTGCAATCATCAAACTGTAAAATATATTTAGGCGTAGAGTTGAATTGTGGCATGGAGTAAAACGATCTTTGTAATAAGCTAGCAACTGAATGTAACAAATTGCTTGGTATTATACGTCATATATGAAACATGCCTAGCCAAATACTATCAGAAAAGTGAATAACAGTTTAATTCGTTTAAACTGGATTTTGTCAGTACAATATGGATCCCTATAGAATAGGCAACATTACGAAACTTGTAAACGTACGAGCTGCTTGGCTAATCACAAAGCAATGGAAGTTATCTTGAAGTAACTTGACTAATCATGTATGAAGATTTTAGATCCTCAAATATATATGATAATAGTAGAACTAGCCACTCATTCAAACTTGGGTTGTAACGATGTAAACAGATAGCTTCTACAAATAGAACAGCATGAGAAATTACCTCTCATAATATAGTAATTGCAGCAAATGCTAATTATAAATTTACACTTCATATAACATATCGCATATGTATGTCGTCATAAATATTGACTAGTACAATATTGCCAGTGTGCCACTTTGTATAATCTGTTGAGAAACTGCACAATTTGTGATAATCCCTAACAGAATCCCTAAACTTTAGTGAATGATATACCTAAATAAGCTTCTACAAATAGAACAAGTTCCCATTATTACACTAAACTTGTTATAAATCAATACAACACTACAAAGAAATCTACATTGATATTGTTGTTTATTGGTGCTGATACTAAACATCCGGCGATTACATATATTATTATTTTTTTATTATTTTCCATAACAAACCCACATTAAACTCACCAGCACTAAATTTCTATTGTGCGAAACAGTAGATTCAACTTGTACTTTGTCATACACTAATTGTGTACATGGTCGTCACTTTAAGTAGATACCCGGTTACATTCCTAGTGGACTTTTGAAGTATACGTTACTCGAGATCATTGAATTTTGGAACATTTTTAGAATACACTACTTCACAGCACACTATGTCACTATGTAAATTATATACAATTACGATTTATATCACACAAAAGTAAATAATAACGACCGAATGTAGTTAAAAATATTTGACCAATGGTTATCACGAATCTTTTACTGGCACGTAGCTGTAGCAATACCACATACACGTGGGAGTGCCAAACAGGACGCATTGAGAATATTTACTATATATTGTAAATAAACGACCGCCACCAGATAGGCTGTGCGTAGTGTCAGCGTAGACAAACTTTAAAATAGATACAAGTTGTTGAACAAATAAACAACATCCCTAAGTAACACAAAATTGAATTGATAAAATATGAAAGACACTGTCAAATAAAATGAACCATGCACAATTTAAGAAGAATATTGCTGTTTAATGTCACAGGTTATGAAGCGGTACGGTGTATGTGCAGTGAATACAACTGAATTAAACTACCCCATATTGTATGCTGCGATAACAAGATATATAGTGTTGTATATGTATGATTATAAGTTAATCTACATCCAAAAAATCTTATTTATTCTTTTCTAGACGTGACTACTCATGTTAGGAGGGTGATTGTATTATCACATGTATATATTGGAATTCAGTGGACAATCGCTATCGTGGGTTGATAAATCACCAAATCACTGTTGAAACATTCAGGTGCAGTCAACGGGGCTGTTCGTGAAAAAATGTGTTCGCAGGGGATTTTTAGCGGGCAGGCAAAATAAAACATCTTCAGTGGGAGGGAATTAAAAATAGGGTTTCTCAGAGGGGAATTCCAGTAGGAGAAGATTTTTATTCAGAGGGCAGGCAAGTTTCATTTTTAGATTGAGCGGGTAAGAGCAAAATGACTGATTATACATTGTATTTTTCAGAAGTGCAAAATTTGAACTTGGGTACAACTCTCTTAATAAAGAGTGTTGTCGGTGAAATGGGTCATGGGGAACAAAAACTGAGTGGGAAAAGGGCAGTGGGAGAAAAACCGATTGGAGAGAAGGCAGCGGGGAACAAAAACTGAGTGGGGAGAGGGCAGTGGGAGCAAAACCGAGTGGGGAGAGGGCAGTGGGAGCAAAACCGAGTGGGGAGAGGGCAGTGGGAGCAAAAAACAGTGGGAGGGCAATTTAATTTGATTGAGAGGGAGGGGAGTTGCGAACAGCTTGACCTCTCCCCTCCAAATTAATTAAGCCTTAATAATGTTCATAAATTAAGTTACTGTTGATCAAACATAAAAACCAAACATTTTTGAAAATTTACTCGTTGACTGCACTTGAACATTAATGGTGATCGAAAAATAACTGTATCTAACTATAAGCTATGCATTGCCTTGGTCACTGACCGACGCCATTTTGTATTGCGTCAATACGGCCAAACTATTTTCATTGTAAAAGTGTTATCACTTGAATGCGTTTCAAAACAATTCCTTGTTATGAGCATAACGAAAACGCCATTTTGAAGAATTTACTAAATATTAAATTATTAAATCAGAATGGTATAACACCCAAAACTCAAAAATTACAAGTCGGATACTTTACAGAATATACCTGTCCCAAAAATGAGTCTAACCTTAAATAAGACATTCAGTGAATAAACCATTGGATAATAAATATTGGATAAACGTTTCACTTGTTTTACTATGTAATTGAAATAGTATTGAAGGTATTGAATAATTAAGAATTTTCCAACACAAATAACTAATTGTATTTTTAAATAGAAATGTACAAGCCACAAAAAAAATAATGCTTGACAATTAGGAACTCTGGAGGAGGAATGCCAAAATGAAATAACTGGCAGGGATCACTGTGCAAGGGGTTGCTATCATATAATACATTGATACGACACTGACTCTACACACTACTTTCATATACTCAATGAGCCAATTATGAATTTTGTTATCATAGTTTTAACAAGATAATGCGATATGCACCAGTCGAGGAGATTTGATACAATATCAAACTATTTCGGCGAAGAACCTCTCTATCTAGTTATCTTATATGTTATATGTAGGTATTGTGTCACGCCTCGTACACGCTTGGTATCACCCGTCAAAGAGGTATTGTTCACCCAAACTTTACAGATATGAATTGCATGTACCAAATCGGTTCAGACAAGAGCAACACACGCAGTTTATTATAGGGGGCGCTATGCCAAGTGTGATTTCTAAAGTTATTTTACAAACATTCATTTCAAATACTAGTAAATTTATATCACTTCTTGTAAAGTTATCTATTTGTCAATATAAACATTTTCGAGAGCAAACGTGTATTTAGCATGTCATTCAAAAGATTCCAAAGTTCAATGACCTCATGTAACATATATTTTGTACATGCGGTGACGCAGATTGTTTCCGCCGGCTCTGGGTAACTTAATTAAATTATGGTGTCGTTCGTTTATTGTACGTTCGTATTTATTGCTAAGTTTTAAAATGGACTGATATGTATAATGAAATATCGAATTAGGACATGCTTCGAGGACGCTGATTAACCAGCAATGAGTAAGCATCAATTACAAATTGACAATGCGTCCACGTATTCGTTCATGCACAGGGAATCTGTGTCAACACTGTCACTGGTCCATGTTATTGTAACACCCTGTCAACAACTTTGAGTCCCATCTCCCGTTTCCGCATACACATGTATTAGCAGCCTCGGTTGCTTAGCTGGCGCATGCGCAAACGTACTTTTGGAGGTGCACGCCGGAGTTCAGCGCCAGTACACCTTATGGGAATACTGATGAAGGCACAATAGTTGACCTGTAACGAGGGCAGATTATTTGTTTTTACACACGGTAATTAGTTAAACTCGTAAACTCAATGGGGAAACGTATGATAGTCAGTACGTGTAATGTAATATACCTGCGGGGTTTTCCATTGGTATAATATAGGATGTCAGTGTAATCATGATAAATCAGTGATAGTAACGTGGTATATCGATATCAATTGTAAACAGGAGAAAGGTGCAGCTATCTTGTCGAGAAAGAAATGTTCGGATGCTGGACTCGAGTCATAAATGAAATGAATGCAGGACGTTGTCGGTGACGCATATTTATGTGCTGTTGTTACCGATTTCTTTATGCGTTACAGACAGATCTAGGAATGAGGACACGATTTCGGCACGTTTCGAGTGGGTCCCAAGTGGGTCCTGAACAACGTGAACGTTACCATGAACTGCCATAGGTGGCGCATGCGTCCAACGTTCGAGTACGGTAAATAATGATTCGTATCTACTGTCCGGCAAAACGCTTTCCGAATATATGTTTATTGTTATTGTCACGGCGGGGTTATTACGAGTCATACACAGCGGAATGACGTGGACGGGGCATATCACATTAAACACTAATTACCATAGTATCTATAGCATATATATTACCCGAATATGTTTCGTTAATTCACGGCAACTCTAAGTGACGTCATTGTACCATATAATGTATAAATATTCACATATCAAACATGTCAAGAATGCTCAAATGATACCGATATCTATTGTTTAGTTTTTTATACGACGGGACCACTGTGGCGGGTCGACGCCGGCGCTGACCGTTGACATTGCACTTATATCGTAGGGGTGAACGACGTATGTTGGGGACGTCGAAACATTTATGATACAAATAAGAACTATACAAATAACACATTCATGTAACATTGGCAATAGTAAAATATTAGTGATGAATAAAATTAAATCAAATTCTTTTTGTGAACAAATAATATGTTTTCACCTAACCACAGTCCATTAACACCGGTGTTGAGGGACTGTGACCTAACCGCACTGAAAGAATAGTATGCTCCATCCAATGGCATTGTGGGAAAACTCGATAATCCGTAAGTTGTGCGCACGCATTGATCTGGTCCGCTGCTCTTTTTAAAAATATTTTGGAATTTTCTCAACTAAAGCTGATTGCTGACGATGAATCGACTTCCACTACATGGTATACTCACTACGTGTATAGCAATCCTTTGTTGTTCATTGTTATCTTTCGGGTGTAAGTGCGGGCCCGGTGAATTCTGTGATGGTACACATGGCGCATGTCAGCAATGCCTACTCTGTTTTGATCTGCCTGATATTAACTGCAATCAGTGTGATAATAAAACCCGTAAGTATGATTTACGTGTTTTCAACTGTACTTCTGGACGTATATACTATCGCCACGGAAATGTGTTTATTTTGAAATCTGGGGAGTTACTTATATGTCAATAAAGTGACAGAAATTTGTTATAACTTAAAGGCGGCCACCGGAGACTTGCACTGAATACGCCTGACACGCCACGGCAATTCTGTATCATACCGTAACTTGCATGTAATTATTTCCAAATATACTGTGTTATGTGAAATACTGATTATTACTCCCGCAGTTAATATGACAAAAACAAGGCATAGGTGCAATGTAGTTAAAGCAGAGGGGTCGTCAGCTGCGCATGCTCAGGAATTGAGTTGCAAGCGACAATAACAACGCATGGCTAGACGCTTGTTTGTAAACAACGACATACTAGTACTATGGTCGTTTGCCGCATGCATAGGTGGCGACTCCCCCCCCGCTTTAACAAGCGTTCGCCAGTACCAAAGGTCAATGACTCTGGGTAATCTACAAATACACAGCGGTGAACGGTATGTCGCAGTGTTCACAATGGAAATGTATCCACTGTTTCACAATAACCCGCGGCCGGGCACCGCCACCACCACCCTAACTCCAACTCTGCCGTTCCTTCCTATACTAATATTGAAGCTCGATAGGGAAATCATCTTGCACCAAGCGTTGCACTAAACTCCAATTATCACCGTAAATAATGACATGCAATTCCGATGATTACATTGTAAGATGTATACTGCCCACGTGATACCAATGTCTATTGTTCGAGTCTCTCTTTCTATAAAGCCACATTGCGGAATCTACGCCGGCGTTGGCCTGTGCGATACACTTATACCATAGGGATGGGCACATTGCAATTGAGGGACGTCGAATCGTAGGCAATCCAGTATAAATACAGTATAATTTCAACACATTCATTGACGACTAAGACTACAACTGGACATTGTGCTTAGACATAATATTTCTCACCCCACCCACACTGGCAAAATGGAATAACCCATGGTAAAATTATCCAATAACCGTGATTCACTTACTAGTACATGTAGTTGTTACCATTTAGTGTCCAAGCAGGAGCACACAATAAATTCCGCTGCTGCCTTCCAAAATTGTTCCAGAATTTTCTCAACCAATATTGACAATGAATCAATATGTGCTACATCTTACATTCATTATATTGTGTTGTTCATTGTTATCTTCAGGATGCCAGTGTGGACCTGATAAATTCTGTGACAGTATATATGGCGCATGTCAAGAGTGCATACTCTGCGATAGTCTCCCGGATGTCAACTGTAAGCAGTGTAACATCACGTCAGGTAAGTACTTTTATCGGTGGAGGTATAAATCGATTTGGCGATTACGGAATAACACCGTTCTCTGAAAACATTAGTTTAAAAACAGTCATCGCAGGAATTATATGTCGAGGTCCGGCGGACAACACAGAACCCCCCCCTTCCTACTATGTTATATGAGCGCTCGCTCACTCACAATACGTTCATGCACGGTTACTAAAGCCGTGGCTTACGTGTGCTAACATTTTATTTAAAAAATATATATATATTTGTATACGAACCGCATGAATATATTTGTAATTGCACGGCATGAGATATAATACAATAATGTACATTCAACTTAATATTTATTGAATACACTCGATTCGCGGTGATGTCAGGGTTCAATAATCTGACCAGCGTTGAAAACCGCCGGGTATTTGTATTCACAATGCGTTTGTATTCATCAGCGCTGTTCATCACACCTCGAAGTTTTAAACACGTGTAACACGCGGCGTAAGTCACATATTTTATATTAAATTGTTAAGTTTACATTTGTTATTGAATGTAACACCTCAGGTGTGTACAGCATTTACACAGACTTGGAAAACACGTACGGCCAGGAAATGCACCGCCGGACGTTCCAAGTGTGATACGTTGGCACAGCTATCTCGATGTATTCTTAATGTGTTATATCATCGTTCACACATACGCCGCGTTCGGGTCAAACTCAACTGCGTCGTCCACTGACTTGTGTGATACGTAAAATTCAAATTCCTTGTAAACCTTATTTTACGAATGCCCGCTTGTCTCAGCATTATCGGTCCTCCACTGTGCATGTACCAGATATACTCATTATGAAGGCGTCAGCAGCCACCCATATATACGTATACTGGCCACCATTATAATAGGTGCAGTACATTAGAAGATTAAAAAGCGGTAGTCGTAGCGCTGTACGCATTCCAGCACGTACGACCGATACCTGTCAACACTCAGTCTGATCATGGAACTATAAACCCCATAGTTCCATGGTCTGATATAGGCAAGCATTTCGGTGACGACAATAAATAAACCACCAGTATTGTTTGATGAGCGCAATACGTCGTCGACAACACGTCTTTACATAAATGACCGTCGCATTAATTGTCAGGAAAGCCATGATTGTGGCCGATTGTCGGAAATGCACAATTATGGTCAATCAAACTGCATGTCATTGTTTTCAGAAAATAAGACAAAGGAAGTGGGCACGGTGATACCATATATCAATAATGAAAAGAAGAGTGAAGTACAGACGGTCGTTGTGGTGGCTACCGTTTTGACCATTGGTGTCATGGCAACGCTTATAGTAGTCATAGTCATCCTGTCTAAGCGTGGAAATGCTCACAAAGACGTTGAAGCTCAGAATCAAGAAAATGACGAAGAATGTGAAGGTAAGTCGCAAACACAACAAATGGAGATGATATTTTTATGTTTCCGGGACAGACTCCAAAACAGTTCTGTTCTGTTAATGTGGAAACAGTTTATTGGCGTCCTGGAGAAAAACAATCAAACCGTTTAGTTTAAAATCTAGCCGTCAGAGAGCGTTTACCGCTGCTCAAGAGATAACGTCGCTTATAATTAACATACATTAGTTTCTAATTTGTTTATTCATTACTCTCGCTACTTTCTCAGATATGATGTTGCAGGAATCGTTAAGTGCTCCACAATCCGAAAGTGGTAAACCCGATGCTGAGAAACAGAAATATGACGCCAGGCGAGACGAGATTTGAAATGAACCAATGATGTGCATTTATAGTCTATGCAAATTTCCTGACAATATACCTCCGTGAAATCCGTTCACCAATAAACTATTGTATCACGTTTTGTATTCTTCGCTGTCTTCACGTTATCTGTTTTCCTTGAACTTCTGACCAATGCTCGCTTGCACTTGTTTGTGACGTGTTTACGTAAATGTATTGTTTCTGCATCAGAAATAGAAATGAATATGTTTCTGATTTATAGTGTTTGTTGTAACGAGCATGGTGAAAGTAAATATATACTCGGGAGTTGTAAAGTAAAGACTGTAACTTTTCCTAAATTACTCTCTCTTATAAGATTTAAATGGGTGTGAAGTTGTCACATTATCTGCAAAATGATGTTTTAATTTCGCATTGTCAATAGATTCACTGTTTTTTTACTTTTTCAATAAAATTGTGATTCAGTAAACATTACTCACAACAGTTATGGTCTTTTCGCGTTCCTTATTGCGTAACCCACAACATCTGAGATATGTTGTTGGCATTTAGTTGTCCGGGTACCGCTTAATAGTACATTTAAATGTAATGTTGCATTTGGGGTGAATTAATTTGAATATATCTACATTCAAACTCGATTACGTTAGGTTTTCATTGGCTGAATGTTTGGCTGTTCTAAAAGAGTGGTACAACTAACTAACGCCACTTTGTTATAGGACATTTCAAGGTAATATTATTTGGGGGCACTAGGCTGGAACATTATACCTTCAGTTGAAAATTCAAGATGAACAAAAACGGAACATTTCTACGTGCCGCACTTAGCATGCTAAAGTTCAATGACCTCTTGTAACATATATTGTGTACATGCAAGAGTGATGATCGTTTACGCCGGCTCTGTGTAACTTAAATTGCGGTGGCGGTCGTTCATTGTACGTTCCTATTTATTGCTATGTTTTAAAACGTAATGAGATGTGTAATGGTATATTTTAAGTTTGCAATTTCAAATTTGTTAAGTGACCTTGCGTCCACGTATTCTTTCACGTAAAGGGAATCAGCGTCGATGCCGTCGCCAGTCCGTGACCTTTTGTAGTTATGTGTACACTATTTCTCATACACATGTAAACGCAAACTTGGTTATTAAGCTGGCGTAAACGTACATTTGAACAGAGGTGAACATAGCTTGTCGAGAAATAAATGGTAGGACGCTCGGAAGTCATAAATGAAATGATTGTAGAACGTTGTCGGCGACGTGTATGTATGTGCTGCTGTAACACATTTCTTCTTGCATAATAATGATTGCAAGGATCAAGAAATGAGAGCACGATTTTCGCACGAGTCGAGTGGGTCCTGAGCCCGTCCTGAGTGGGTCCTCTGGCCGGCGAACGTGAACGTTACGGTTATAATACCCCTACCAGCACGAATGATTAAAAAAATTGGCACGTGCCGACTCAGACATACGCGATGTCAGTGCAATCTTGATAAATCTGTGGTAGTAGCGTGGTATACTGATATCGACTGTAATTAGTGTAATAAATGGTAGGACGCTGAAGTCATAAATGAAATGAATGCAGAACGTTGTCGGCGACGCATATTTTTATGATATTGTAAAAGATTTCTGCTTGCATTGCAGATAGATCGTGGAATGAGAGCACGAGTTGAGTCGGTCCCGGAGTGGTTGCCGTCGGCCCGGTTGTAACTCAAAGGCGGGCCACCGGAGACATAGTCACCAAGTTGTTCTCCCGCATGTATTATATTACAACCTAAATACAATTATTTTATTCTGTGTTGCACACAATGCACGGAAATAATTATTGATGTATTTGATATAAATAAAACAAAACATTGTGACTGTGTGGAATGAATTAGAGGGAGCGCACATTCCTGTGCTACGAGTAGTATTCCAAACATGTCAAAGTTCAATGACCTCGGGTAAAGTTTACTGTATATTGATTGTACAGTAGCCGGGGGATCTTCTCCAACATTCGTGTACGGAAAAGTATGATTCGTATCTACTGTCTCGCAAAATACTTTCCGAATATATTTTTATTGTTGTCACGGCGGGTTATTACGAGTCACTGTACACAGCGGAACGACGCGGACGGGGCATATCACATTAAACACTAATTACCATAGCATCTATAGCATGTATATTACTCGAATATGTTCCGTCAATTCACGGCAACTCTAAGTGACGTCATTGTACCATATCCTGTATAAATATTCACATATCATTCATTTCAAGAATGCTCAAATGATACCGATATTTATTGTTTAGTTTTTTTTCTTTATACGAAGGGACCACTTTGGCGGATCGACGCCGGCGCTGACCTTTGACATTGCACTATATCGTAGGGGTGGACAAGGTGTGTTGAGGGACGTCGAATAATTTATGATACAAATAAGAACTATACAAATAAAACAGTCATGTAACATTGGCAATAGTCCAATATTAGTGATGAATAAAATTAAATTAAACTCTTTTTGTGAACAAATAATATGTTTTCACCTAACTGCACTAAAAAAAAGTATGCTCCATCCAATGGCATTATGGGAAAACTCGATTACTCGTAAGTTGTGCTCATCACTGTTCGTCCGTTCATACGCACGCATTGATCTGGTCCGCCGCTCCTTTCAAAAATATTTTGGAGTTTTCTCAACTAGAGCTGATTGCTGACGATGAATCGACTTCAACTACATGGTATACTCACTACGTGTATAACAATCCTTTGTTGTTCATTGTTATTATTCGGGTGTAAGTGCGTATTACTCGAATATGTTCCGTCAATTCACGGCAACTCTAAGTGACGTCATTGTACCATATCCTGTATAAATATTCACATATCATTCATTTCAAGAATGCTCAAATGATACCGATATTTATTGTTTAGTTTTTTTTCTTTATACGAAGGGGCCACTTTGGCGGATCGACGCCGGCGCTGACCTTTGACATTGCACTATATCGTAGGGGTGGACAAGGTGTGTTGAGGGACGTCGAATAATTTATGATACAAATAAGAACTATACAAATAAAACAGTCATGTAACATTGGCAATAGTCCAATATTAGTGATGAATAAAATTAAATTAAACTCTTTTTGTGAACAAATAATATGTTTTCACCTAACCGCACTAAAAAAAAGTATGCTCCATCCAATGGCATTATGGGGAAACGCGATTACTCGTAAGTTGTGCTCATCACTGTTCGTCCGTTCATACGCACGCATTGATCTGGTCCGCCGCTCCTTTCAAAAATATTTTGGAGTTTTCTCAACTAGAGCTGATTGCTGACGATGAATCGACTTCAACTACATGGTATACTCACTACGTGTATAACAATCCTTTGTTGTTCATTGTTATTATTCGGGTGTAAGTGCGGGCCCGGTGAATTCTGTGATAGTACACATGGCGCATGTCAGCAATGCCTACTCTGCTTTGATCTGCCTGATATTAACTGCAATCAGTGTGATAATAAAACCCGTAAGTATGATTTACGTGTTTTCAACTGTACTTCTGGACGTATATACTATCGCCACGGAAATGTGTTTATTTTGAAATCTGGGGAGTTACTTATATGTCAATAAAGTGACAGAAATTTGTTATAACTTAAAGGCGGCCACCGGAGACTTGCACTGAATACGCCTGACACGCCACGGCAATTCTGTATCATACCGTAACTTGCATGTAATTATTTCCAAATATACTGTGTTATGTGAAATACTGATTATTACTCCCGCAGTTAATATGACAAAAACAAGGCATAGGTGCAATGTAGTTAAAGCAGAGGGGTCGTCAGCTGCGCATGCTCAGGAATTGAGTTGCAAGCGACAATAACAACGCATGGCTAGACGCTTGTTTGTAAACAACGACATACTAGTACTATGGTCGTTTGCCGCATGCATAGGTGGCGACTCCCCCCGCTTTAACAAGCGTTCGCCAGTACCAAAGGTCAATGACTCTGGGTAATCTACAAATACACAGCGGTGAACGGTATGTCGCAGTGTTCACAATGGAAATGTATCCACTGTTTCACAATAACCCGCGGCCGGGCACCGCCACCACCACCCTAACTCCAACTCTGCCGTTCCTTCCTATACTAATATTGAAGCTCGATAGGGAAATCATCTTGCACCAAGCGTTGCACTAAACTCCAATTATCACCGTAAATAATGACATGCAATTCCGATGATTACATTGTAAGATGTATACTGCCCACGTGATACCAATGTCTATTGTTCGAGTCTCTCTTTCTATAAAGCCACATTGCGGAATCTACGCCGGCGTTGGCCTGTGCGATACACTTATACCATAGGGATGGGCACATTGCAATTGAGGGACGTCGAATCGTAGGCAATCCAGTATAAATACAGTATAATTTCAACACATTCATTGACGACTAAGACTACAACTGGACATTGTGCTTAGACATAATATTTCTCACCCCACCCACACTGGCAAAATGGAATAACCCATGGTAAAATTATCCAATAACCGTGATTCACTTACTAGTAGTTGTTACCATTTAGTGTCCAAGCAGGAGCACACAATAAATTCCGCTGCTGCCTTCCAAAATTGTTCCAGAATTTTCTCAACCAATATTGACAATGAATCAATATGTGCTACATCTTACATTCATTATATTGTGTTGTTCATTGTTATCTTCAGGATGCCAGTGTGGACCTGATAAATTCTGTGACAGTATATATGGCGCATGTCAAGAGTGCATACTCTGCGATAGTCTCCCGGATGTCAACTGTAAGCAGTGTAACATCACGTCAGGTAAGTACTTTTATCGGTGGAGGTATAAATCGATTTGGCGATTACGGAATAACACCGTTCTCTGAAAACATTAGTTTAAAAACAGTCATCGCAGGAATTATATGTCGAGGTCCGGCGGACAACACAGAACCCCCCCCCCCTTCCTACTATGTTATATGAGCGCTCGCTCACTCACAATACGTTCATGCACGGTTACTAAAGCCGTGGCTTACGTGTGCTAACATTTTATTTAAAAAATATATATATATTTGTATACGAACCGCATGAATATATTTGTAATTGCACGGCATGAGATATAATACAATAATGTACATTCAACTTAATATTTATTGAATACACTCGATTCGCGGTGATGTCAGGGTTCAATAATCTGACCAGCGTTGAAAACCGCCGGGTATTTGTATTCACAATGCGTTTGTATTCATCAGCGCTGTTCATCACACCTCGAAGTTTTAAACACGTGTAACACGCGGCGTAAGTCACATATTTTATATTAAATTGTTAAGTTTACATTTGTTATTGAATGTAACACCTCAGGTGTGTACAGCATTTACACAGACTTGGAAAACACGTACGGCCAGGAAATGCACCGCCGGACGTTCCAAGTGTGATACGTTGGCACTGCTATCTCGATGTATTCTTAATGTGTTATATCATCGTTCACACATACGCCGCGTTCGGGTCAAACTCAACTGCGTCGTCCACTGACTTGTGTGATACGTAAAATTCAAATTCCTTGTAAACCTTATTTTACGAATGCCCGCTTGTCTCAGCATTATCGGTCCTCCACTGTGCATGTACCAGATATACTCATTATGAAGGCGTCAGCAGCCACCCATATATACGTATACTGGCCACCATTATAATAGGTGCAGTACATTAGAAGATTAAAAAGCGGTAGTCGTAGCGCTGTACGCATTCCAGCACGTACGACCGATACCTGTCAACACTCAGTCTGATCATGGAACTATAAACCCCATAGTTCCATGGTCTGATATAGGCAAGCATTTCGGTGACGACAATAAATAAACCACCAGTATTGTTTGATGAGCGCAATACGTCGTCGACAACACGTCTTTACATAAATGACCGTCGCATTAATTGTCAGGAAAGCCATGATTGTGGCCGATTGTCGGAAATGCACAATTATGGTCAATCAAACTGCATGTCATTGTTTTCAGAAAATAAGACAAAGGAAGTGGGCACGGTGATACCATATATCAATAATGAAAAGAAGAGTGAAGTACAGACGGTCGTTGTGGTGGCTACCGTTTTGACCATTGGTGTCATGGCAACGCTTATAGTAGTCATAGTCATCCTGTCTAAGCGTGGAAATGCTCACAAAGACGTTGAAGCTCAGAATCAAGAAAATGACGAAGAATGTGAAGGTAAGTTGCAAACACAACAAATGGAGATGATATTTTTATGTTTCCGGGATAGACTCCAAAACAGTTCTGTTCTGTTAATGTGGAAACAGTTTATTGGCGTCCTGGAGAAAAACAATCAAACCGTTTAGTTTAAAATCTAGCCGTCAGAGAGCGTTTACCGCTGCTCAAGAGATAACGTCGCTTATAATTAACATACATTAGTTTCTAATTTGTTTATTCATTACTCTCGCTACTTTCTCAGATATGATGTTGCAGGAATCGTTAAGTGCTCCACAATCCGAAAGTGGTAAACCCGATGCTGAGAAACAGAAATATGACGCCAGGCGAGACGAGATTTGAAATGAACCAATGATGTGCATTTATAGTCTATGCAAATTTCCTGACAATATACCTCCGTGAAATCCGTTCACCAATAAACTATTGTACCACGTTTTGTATTCTTCGCTGTCTTCACGTTATCTGTTTTCCTTGAACTTCTGACCAATGCTCGCTTGCACTTGTTTGTGACGTGTTTACGTAAATGTATTGTTTCTGCATCAGAAATAGAAATGAATATGTTTCTGATTTATAGTGTTTGTTTTAACGAGCATGGTGAAAGTAAATATATACTCGGGAGTTGTAAAGTAAAGACTGTAACTTTTCCTAAATTACTCTCTCTTATAAGATTTAAATGGGTGTGAAGTTGTCACATTATCTGCAAAATGTTGTTTTAATTTCGCATTGTCAATAGATTCACTGTTTTTTTACTTTTTCAATAAAATTGTGATTCAGTAAACATTACTCACAACAGTTATGGTCTTTTCGCGTTCCTTATTGCGTAACCCACAACATCTGAGATATGTTGTTGGCATTTAGTTGTCCGGGTACCGCTTAATAGTACATTTAAATGTAATGTTGCATTTGGGGTGAATTAATTTGAATATATCTACATTCAAACTCGATTACGTTAGGTTTTCATTGGCTGAATGTTTGGCTGTTCTAAAAGAGTGGTACAACTAACTAACGCCACTTTGTTATAGGACATTTCAAGGTAATATTATTTGGGGGCACTAGGCTGGAACATTATACCTTCAGTTGAAAATTCAAGATGAACAAAAACGGAACATTTCTACGTGCCGCACTTAGCATGCTAAAGTTCAATGACCTCTTGTAACATATATTGTGTACATGCAAGAGTGATGATCGTTTACGCCGGCTCTGTGTAACTTAAATTGCGGTGGCGGTCGTTCATTGTACGTTCCTATTTATTGCTATGTTTTAAAACGTAATGAGATGTGTAATGGTATATTTTAAGTTTGCAATTTCAAATTTGTTAAGTGACCTTGCGTCCACGTATTCTTTCACGTAAAGGGAATCAGCGTCGATGCCGTCGCCAGTCCGTGACCTTATTGTAGTTATGTGTACACTATTTCTCATACACATGTAAACGCAAACTTGGTTATTAAGCTGGCGTAAACGTACATTTGAACAGAGGTGAACATAGCTTGTCGAGAAATAAATGGTAGGACGCTCGGAAGTCATAAATGAAATGATTGTAGAACGTTGTCGGCGACGTGTATGTATGTGCTGCTGTAACACATTTCTTCTTGCATAATAATGATTGCAAGGATCAAGAAATGAGAGCACGATTTTCGCACGAGTCGAGTGGGTCCTGAGCCCGTCCTGAGTGGGTCCTCTGGCCGGCGAACGTGAACGTTACGGTTATAATACCACTACCAGCACGAATGATTAAAAAAATTGGCACGTGCCGACTCAGACATACGCGATGTCAGTGCAATCTTGATAAATCTGTGGTAGTAACTTGGTATACTGATATCGACTGTAATTAGTGTAATAAATGATATTAGGTTTAAGGTAGCGAGACTATTATTTGTGTTGAAAATTACGATTTTCACATTTATTTATTAATTGATGAAATGCACCATAAACTTTCATATGATAAAGTCAATATAACGTAGAATGTCATGTAAGTTGGTTAAAATATAGATTTTCTGAAGGGAAGCAAGGCAGCCTCAGTAGTGTTTTCCAAAATCAACAACACAGGTTTAATCTGTGTGCCTATAAGTTTCAAAGATAAACTCAAGACAAAGCAATGTTAGGATGTGTTATCAGTAGCTATCTGACACACAATGAGTGTTTCCAAACATTTGAGTGGTTTGTCTCCGCCCCTGTTTGTTTCACAGATTAGTCATTTGCATATGAATGTGTCAGACACAAGGTCACACAGCCACTGAAAAAAAATCATTGATTTTGGTGTTTTCATATGCCGAATTTATCCAATTATAGCTATCCCATTCCTTTATTTTTTGGTTTCCAATAGCCTTACACATTTGGATGTCCCTACACATGGTAAAACAGACCTTGATGGGAAAACAAATTGATTGTGCCGATAAACAAGCTTGAAAATCTTTGCTGTTACTTCATGGACGTTTTCTAGGAGTTTATGTTTTTCAAAATACAAGGTCTTTAACAAAAAATAACGTATACTTATTGTCGTCGGATTAACACCAAATTTTCACAGCTTTAAGGTGACAATGAGAGGAACTTGAATGTGTCCAGACAAACTATTTCATCGATTATTTACCAACGAGTTGTGGTTTGAGTTGGGGGCAATGCGACTAAAACAGTAATTGAAATTCAGGACACTATTTTTTAAAACGCGTTGCTTGAATAAAACTAACCAGACACATTCAATTTACCAGACTATTGAAAAACTAGGAAAAGTGAAAAAAATACTTCTTATCGCCAGCATAAATGCGTAATTATTTTTTTTACAGAAAAAGTAATTTTTCACCTTTGATTGAATAACGCGTCGTAGATTGGAGATACGGACATGCAACATACACTTGTGAAAAGCTTGAAGTCTGACGATTCTAAAAATATATACTTTCCCAGGTCTATTTGTAGTCATTTAGTCACAATTAGAAGATGAAAACAAGTATGCAAATAATAGTCCCGCTACCTTAATCATGGAAGGTACTAACAGTAGTAACTTCGTTTGTTTAATTAAAGTAGTGTTCAAACATCATTGCCACTTTACAAATCTTGACACGTACCGAGAGTCGCGACCAAGATACTGGTTGCTTGTCGAGAAAGAAATGGTAGGACGCTGAAGTCATAAATGAAATGAATGCAGAACGTTGTCGGCGACGCATATTTTTATGATATTGTAAAAGATTTCTGCTTGCATTGCAGATAGATCGTGGAATGAGAGCACGAGTTGAGTCGGTCCCGGAGTGGTTGCCGACGGCCCGGTTGTAACTCAAAGGCGGGCCACCGGAGACATAGTCACCAAGTTGTTCTCCCGCATGTATTATATTACAACCTAAATAAAATTATTTTATTCTGTGTTGCACACAATGCACGGAAATAATTATTGATGTACTTGATATAAATAAAACAAAACATTGTGACTGTGTGGAATGAATTAGAGCGAGCGCACATTCCTGTGCTACGAGTAGTATTCCAAACATGTCAAAGTTCAATGACCTCGGGTAAAGTTTACTGTATATTGATTGTACAGTAGCCGGGGGATCTTCTCCAACATTCGTGTACGGAAAAGTATGATTCGTATCTACTGTCTCGCAAAATACTTTCCGAATATATTTTTATTGTTGTCACGGCGGGTTACGAGTCATACACAGCGGAACGACGCGGACGGGGCATATCACATTAAACACTAATTACCATAGCATCTATAGCATGTATATTACTCGAATATGTTCCGTCAATTCACGGCAACTCTAAGTGACGTCATTGTACCATATCCTGTATAAATATTCACATATCATTCATTTCAAGAATGCTCAAATGATACCGATATTTATTGTTTAGTTTTTTTTCTTTATACGAAGGGACCACTTTGGCGGATCGACGCCGGCGCTGACCTTTGACATTGCACTATATAGTAGGGGTGGACAAGGTGTGTTGAGGGACGTCGAATAATTTATGATACAAATAAGAACTGTACAAATAAAACAGTCATGTAACATTGGCAATAGTCCAATATTAGTGATGAATAAAATTAAATTAAACTCTTTTTGTGAACAAATAATATGTTTCCACCTAACCGCACTAAAAAAAAAGTATGCTCCATCCAATGGCATTATGGGAAAACTCGATTACTCGTAAGTTGTGCTCATCACTATTCGTCCGTTCATACGCACGCATTGATCTGGTCCGCCGCTCCTTTCAAAAATATTTTGGAGTTTTCTCAACTAGAGCTGATTGCTGACGATGAATCGACTTCACCTACATGGTATACTCACTACGTGTATAACAATCATTTGTTGTTCATTGTTATCTTTCGGGTGTAAGTGCGGGCCCGGTGAATTCTGTGATAGTACACATGGCGCATGTCAGCAATGCCTACTCTGCTTTGATTTGCCTGATATTAACTGCAATCAGTGTGGTAATAAAACCCGTAAGTATGATTTACGTGTTTTCAACTGTACTTCTGGACGTATATACTATCGCCACGGAAACGTGTTTATTTCGAAATCTGGGGAGTTACTTATTTGTCAATAAAGTGACGGAAACTTGTTATAACTTAAAGGCAGCCACCGGAGACTTGCACTGAATACGCCTGACACGCCACGGCAATTCTGTATCATACCGTAACTTGCATGTAATTATTTCCAAATATACTGTGTTATGTGAAATACTGATTATTACTCCCGCAGTTAATATGACAAAAACAAGGCATAAGTGCAATGTAGTTAAAGCGGAGGGGTCGTCAGCTGCGCATACGCAGGAATTGAGTTGCAAGCGACAATAACAACGCATGTTAAAAACGCAAAGGCTCATGGCTAGACGCTTGTTTGTAAACAACGACATACTAGTACTATGGTTGTTTGCCGCATGCACAGGTGGCGACTCCCCCCGCTTTAATAAACTTTCACCAGTACCAAAGGTCAATGACTCTGGGTAATCTACAAATACATAGCGGTGAACGGTATGTCGCAGTGTTCACAATGAAACTGTATCTACTGCATCACAATAACACTGGCACCACCACCACCCCACCCTCAACCCCAACTCTGTCTTCCCTTTTTAATATTGAAGCTCGATATGGAAATCATTAGATCGTCTTTTACCAAGCATTGCACTAACACTCCAATTAACACCGTAAATAATGACATGAAAATATTCAAATTAGAAACGAATCGGTTGTTTCCGACGATTACGTTGTGAGATGTATGCTTCCCACGTAATACCAATGTCTATTGTTCAAGTCTCTCTTTCTATGGAGCCACATTGCGGAATCTACGCCGGCGTTGGCCTGTGCGATACACTTATACCATAGGGATGGGCACATTGCAATTGAGGGACGTCGAATCGTAGGCAATCAAGTATAAATACAGTATAATTTCAACACATTCGTTGACGACTGAGACTACAACTGGACATTGTGCTTAGACATAATATTTCTCACCCCACCCACACTAGCAAAATGGAATAACCCATGGTAAAATTATCCAATACCCGTGATTCACTGAGTTGTTACCATTTAGTGTCCAAGCAGTAGCACACAATAAATTCCGCTGCTGCCTTCCAAAATTGTTTCGGAATTTTCTCAACCAATATTGACAATGAATCAATATGTGCTACATCTTACATTCACTATATTGTGTTGTTCATTGTTATCTTCAGGATGCCAGTGTGGACCTGATAAATTCTGTGACAGTATATATGGCGCATGTCAAGAGTGCGTACACTGTGATAGTCTCCCGGATGTCAACTGTAATCAGTGTAACATCACGTCAAGTAAGTACTTTTATCAGTGGAGGTATAAATCGATTTGGCGATTACGGAATAATACCGTTCCCTGAAACCATTAGTTTAAAAACAGCCATCGCAGGAATTATACGTCGAGGTCCGGCGGACAACACTGCCCCCCCCCCCCTTCCCACTATGTTATATGAGCGCTTGCTCACTCACAATACGTTCATGCACGGTTACTAAAGCCGTACTCTCAATACTCTCGATTCGCGGTGATGTCAGGGTTCAATAATCTGACCAGCGTTGAAAACCGCCGGGTATTTGTGTTCACAATGCGTTTGTATGCATCAGCGCTGTTCATCATACCTCGAAGTTTCAAACACGTGCACACGCGGCGTAAGTCACATATTTTATATTAAATTGTTAAGTTTACATTTGTTATTGAATGTAATACCTCAAGTGTGTACAGCATTTACACAGACTTATAAAACACGTACGGCCATGAAATGCACCGCCGGACGTTCCATGTGTGATACGTTGGCACTGCTATCTCGATGTATTCTTAATGTGTTATACCGGTCATCGTTCACACATACGCCGCGTTCGGATCAAACTCAATTGCGTCGTCCACTGACTTATGTGACACGTAAAGTTCAAATTCGTTGTGACCTTATTTTACGAATACCTGCTTGTCTCAGCATCATCAGTCCTCTACTGCGCATGTATATACTCATTATAAAGGCGTCAACTTTCGCCCATATATATACGTATACTAGCCATCATCATATTACGTGCATTACATGAGAAAATTAAAGGGTGGTGGTCGTAACGCAGTACGCATTCCAGCACGTACACTCAGTCTGATATAGGCAAGCATTTCGGTGATGTCAATAAACAAACTACCAGTATTGTTTGCTGAGCTCAATACGTCGACAACACGTCTTTATATAAATGATCGTCGCATTAATTGTCAGAAAAGCCATAAAGGTGGCCACGTGTTAGATATGCACAATTATGGTCAATCTAACCGTACCAGTGTATGTCATTGTTTTCAGAAAATAAGACAAAGGAAGTGGGCACAGTGATACCATATATCAATAATGAAAAGAAAAGTGAAGTACAGACGGTCGTTTCTTTATCGTCAGCACCGATACAAACAGTTGTGGTGGCTACCGTTTTGACCATTGGTGTTATGACAACGCTTATATTAGTCACAGTCATTCTGTTTAAACGTAGAAATGCTCACAAAGATGTTGAAGCTCAGAATCAAGAAAATGACGAAGAATGTGGGGGTAAGTTACACACACACAACAAAAGGAGATTATATTTTTATGTTTCCAGGATAGACATCCAATACCCGTCGCTATTTCGCGTCTGGTGCCGTGTAAATCAAACTTTGACAATAATTTAGAACAATAATTTCTATGTATTTACATTTTATAATTAACATAATTTAGTTTCTAAATTGTTTATTTATTATTCTCGCCACTTTCCCACAGATATGATGATGCAGGAATCGTTAAGTGCTCCACAATCTGAAAGTGGCAAACCAGATGCTGAAAAACAGAAATTTGACGCCAGGCGAGACGAGCTTTGAAATGAACCAAGAAAGTAATTTTATGTTCTATGCAAATTTCCTGACAGTATACCTCCGTAAAATCCTTTCAACAATAAACTATTGTTAGTACCACATTCTGTATTCTTCGCTGTCATCACGTTATCTGTTTTCCTGTAACTCCTGGCCAATGCTCGCTTGCATATGCTTGTGGTGTGTTTATGTAAATGTATTGTTTCTGCATCAGAAATAGAAATGAATATGTTTCTGATTTATAGTGCTTGTTTTAACGAGGATTGTGAAAGTAAATATATACTCGGGAATTGTAAGAAAAAATGAAACTTTTCTTATGAATTATTCTCAGACTCTCAGAAGATTTAAATGAGTGTGGAGTTATCAGATATTCTTCACAATGTTGTTTTGTTTTGCATTATCAGTATGTAAAATAGGTAGATTCGCTCAGGCTATTCACTTTATCTGTTCAATTAAATTGTGAATCAGTATACATTACTCGCAACAGTGATGTTCTTTTCATGATGTTCATTATTGCGTAACCCACAACATATGAGATATGTTGTTGGCATGTAGTTGTCCAGGTGCCGCTTAATAGTACATTTAACTTCAAATATGGACATGTCATGTGACATTTGATAAATAAATTTGAAAATAACTATATTCAAACCATACCACGTTAAGCTTTTATTGGCAGAACATTCGTCTATTCTAACAGTGGTGGTGAACTCACATACGCAACTTTTTTTTGTATTTTAATGGTATTTTATTGGGTATCCTGCATAATGTTATGTTACATTTCTCTTGTAAAAGTTACATTCCTGTTTAAAGATATTTAACAAACAAATGTTAAGATTGGAGACCACTTTTTGACTTTGTTATAAGACACTTTAAGATAATAATATTGGGGGCACTAGACTGGAAAATTCAAGATGATCAAACACGGAATATTTCAATGTGACATAACGTCACGTGCCGCATTTAGTGTGTCATTCCAAAGACTCCAAAGTTCAATGACCTCATGTAACATATACTCATGAGTATTGTGTACATGCAGTGACGTCACGATGATTGTCTCCGGCGGTTCGGAAAACTTACATAATACTAGTAATGCACGTTCGTATTTTTTGCCATGTTATAAAACTTATTGAGAACCAGGGTAGTAAGAATTGTATTTCTAACATTAGTGGTATGTTTTGAGGTTTAATATATTGGCCAACCAGTGTTCCATATATTTTGATGAGTTGATGTGTTCCAGTGACGTGCAAAACTATACAACAAAAGTTTGAATAGAGATGACACATTTAAGACGTTGAATACTACAATTCTGTAATTTTATTCGATGAAAATACACAACACACAGAATTGCAGACATGACTCGATTTCTATGATGGCTGAACTGGCGGTTCATTGCATATTAGTTTGCCATTCGGCGCAAAATATCGTTCACTATGTGTGGTTTGTACTGTAGAAAACAAAATGTGTCGACCCCGGAAGTTTGAAAGTCACGTGGTTACTACCCAATCGAACAGAAGCCTTGTATTCGAGGGTCCATAGAGTCCATAGGGACAAATCTAATATTGCACTTGCGCTTACTCTAAACAAGGAATCACGTGACCAAGAACTATTCACGCACACAAAAACGTGGTTCTTCCTTCTAATTTAGCATGACACCGGAGTTAAACTGGAACATTATATTCATAACGTAGGGTGAACACGTGCCTTTGCCTAATGTGGAAACAGGGTTGAGACACTAGAATCCAAGAACACTGCAAACTATAAAACACAATAATATTATCTGATTAGTTCTACAGATTTTATGATACCTGTACAAAAATATATATATTGCATATAAATTTTCCTGTTTGCCTCTTCCGATGGAAAAATAGAATGCTCCACCAACTCCATTCACTAATCCTAAGTCCTGACTTATTTATGTATCCGTTCCAACGTGTGCGCACAATAATTTCCGACGCCGTCTTTCAAAAAAATATTTCGTATTTTTCTCAACCTGGACTAATTATTGACGATGAGCCAACTTGTGATGCACCAAATATTCATCCTAATCATCCTGTGCGGTCCATTGTTATCTATGGGATTTCAGTGTGGTTCTGCTGAATTATGTTACAGTGTACATGCTTGTCAACAACGTATACTCTGTTTTGATCTGAATGATACAAAATTTAATCTTACACGAGGTGAGTACGTACATTGTATAAGTTAGTTATGTTATGTCCCTCAATCTACAATGTACAATGTACTTAGGACACAGGAGCACTTACAATACTTTTATTCATGCTTAAACTTTATTTAAATAGTTATTATTTCCTATACTCACCGAGATGCCACGCATATAATTCCTCGCTTACAATTATAACTGAGTATTCTAACGTGCACTCGTTTGTGGTGCCAGGGTCCAATGACCTCAGACTGACATGAAAAACCGCCGGAGCGTTCAAGTTGTGTATAGTGTGCATCGGCGGGCATAGACGCCACGGTTGTCTAGCATAAACTCTACTGTGCACAGCATTTTCGTTGAACCTGGATACGTGCGTTTGAGAAAATAATAAGCATCACCGCCGTGTATGAACGTTTTGTTGGCATGTAATTTGTAAATATATGTCAGCGTTTCACTCAGCCTCCGCCATGTTCAAATGCATCCCAGCGATTGTGTGCATTGTGTAACATAAAAACGATCGCGTATGTACCCTTAATCTGTACACCAGTTAAGGCGTAAAATATAAGAGATACGTACCATGGAAACCCACCCACTCAAGGTGGCTTCTTATAGTCACATTCTATATTTGACACTCTGACCACCGGGTCTATGTTCTGACAGAGAGGACCGGCTCTAGTATTAGATTGCCGCCGGTGTGTTTGAATTAGACAAGAGGTTGCGTGTAACAGTTTGGTTTACCATAAAGGTACACAACAACACGTTTCCGCCGTAGATAACATTTGATCTTTAACGTTCTTTGTCAAGCCAATAAAGCTGGTTGTATGTCAGACACACACGATCACTGCCAAAGTACTAAAGTAACTTTTTATTACAGAAAATATGAAAATATCACTTTGGGATGCGGACGCGGACATGGAAATATCGTCTATGGATATTGACGGGATGACACGTGAAACACATAATGCAGCTTCCTCATCGTCAATACCGATGCTCACAGTTATGCTGATTGTGGTTTTATCCGTTGACACCATGGCAACAATTGCAGTAGTCATATTTTTGTGTAAGCTTAGTAACACCCTCAAAAATGTTGAAGTACAACATCATAACAATTTCAATGCATGTGAAGGTAAAGTTTACACACGTTATTATTGATTTTTATATATGTTATTTCATTAACCCTTTGAACGCCATACTTGCGTTCGTTAGTTTTTTTATTGTGTTTATTTTGTCTACGGTAACTATGGCGTGTGAATGCTATCATCGACACCGACTACTTTTATGTCGACAGAGGGCGCTTATCCTATCAAAAACCAAAACAGCTGTTTCAATGTATATCAACACGACTAAAATCATTTTGTTTCTAACGTATATCTACATTATAAAATATAACAAAGCTAGATGTATTTATTTAAGTTTTTGTTTTCATTATTGTCACTTTTCACAGATATGATGCAGGAACCGTTGAACATGCCGCAACCCGAAAGTGGCGAACCTGACGCTGAGCAACAGAAATATGACGTGAGAAGATAAATTTGAGCTGAACCAAAAATATGTATTCAATTTCTATGCAAATCTAGCCGTATCAAAATTTCACTTAAAGTAAATGAATTTCTGTACAATTGTGTTTACAATTGTTTTGCTTCAAAATAGTTGTATGACCGATGTATTTCCGCAAAGATGAGTATGTTCTATCCCCCCCCCGTCCACATCGTAATCGCTTTCATAAACTATCCAGTATATAACCGCCAACACAAAAAAAGTTTTTATTTCTCGTCACCGCGCACGTCAGTTTCAAACCGTTATTCTGGTTCAAAAAACGTTTTGTCGATCCAAATTACTTTAATGTATATATTCGAAATCATTATATTAAAGAATGCCAAACTTTTAACATATATCCTGTTGTGGTGGTCGTATAAAATAATTGTATTACAAACAATTAATGATGTTTTTTTTCTGACAGGCGAGTCATATATTTGAAAAACTTTGATACATGTTATACATGATGTTGAACACCGTACCAAATACAGTAAACTACTTTATTTTCGCTTGGATTTAATTTTCGCTGAAGGAATAATTCAGTGAAAATAAAATCCAGTAAATGTACCTTTTATATATTTTACATTCAAATTGTCAAAAATCAGTGTAAATCAATTCCATACAAAACACTCAAAAAATCTTTTTAGCGAAAATTAATTCTAGCGAAAATAAAATATTTTACAATATAAATTTAGCCCGACACATATAAAATAAATAAATACCAGCATCACCCAAGAATTTAAGAAATAATCAAGCAAATAGATATCTTCAATAGCGAAAAGTTTAACACATGAGAATATAGACTACAGGCATACGTGATAATTAGTAGACATAATTGAATAAACAATATCAAATGAACTTATACAATAATACATATGTACGAATGCAATAGACTGTTCATTAAATACATTGTTAGAATCATTATGTGTTTATGGCGTGGACTTGCTCCTACAGCGACGTGCCTTGAACTTGTCCGCAAATCGGTCTATTGACTTGGACTTGCTTGCAGATTGCGTCATACCAGTGCATGGCATAACAACCTAAACCTGACTATTCAATGTGCCATATGTTTAATGTGTTCAGTTGTTCTACTGTTGAGTCTGTGAAATTAGTAAATTAGTCTGAATATTTATTATAATAAACATTAAGTGTTTTTTTCTGGAATTAATTGTTTTGAATTACACAAGTTAAAAAACTATACTCAAGTTGATTTTTGATACTAAAAACCAAGAGGCTCACATTTTTGATAGTAAAAACCGGAAGGGACAAAATTGTACAAATTACAAACAGACTGTGTTTGTTATGTTGAACGAATAAACATGAGAGGTGAATTCCTTTTTTTCAAAGTTATTGTCCAACTACGCACAGAATAATTTGATTCATAATTTTCATGGCATGCGAACACCTACCGAAAGAAAAGTGGCAATGAATAATTATGTCGATTTCACACTATATATTTGTCCTTGCGAGAAATAAGAAAAACAAATCGGGCAGTGTTAATTTGTTCACTATACGTTTTGTCCAAACAGCAACAAATAAAAAAAATATGTAAACAATGTGATATCATCCAATTATTTCACCGAACACTACATTTCGTCATAAGAACTGTAAATGTAAAGTTTATTAGCGCCCTCTGTCATTATAAATGATACTATGTACCAAATGAACCATTGTGGCATTGGGAGACACCAGTGTAGGAGATAACAATTATCATTGGTCCTACTATTGTAGGGTGTATGCAATCAAAAAAATACTGAGTAAAAATACGGATGTGATTGCTTAAAAATAAGACAACATATGACATATGTGTCCCAATATAAAGCATAGTCCGAATCACATGGTTTCGCGAGTTCGATGTAAACATACTTCTCCACGTGCGACCCCGTGCGGGATTGTACCGAGAAATCGCGTATAAAAAGCAAAGATCTGATTGGAGGCGCTTCTAAAACATGCACCCAATCAGAGTTGGCGTAACATGTGATAATTGGTCATAAACAAAATGTAGCAGCGTTGTGTGGTCGATCACGAGGAATCGCCGATGCACTCTTTGTTGGCCTTTGCACAACTGAATTCCCACTTGTCAGGATTGTCTCCAGTATGTGACTTAGCACTAAAACAAAAACTACAGTTGGTCGAAATATTATGTAGACTGTCACTTGATCCGGTTGCAATGCGTATTTGATGCAGAAATTTTCACCGGTTTTCGACCAGCGTTTCACAGCAGCTGTTTCACACAGATTAAAAATACTTGTATACCGCTGTAGAAACAGTGAGAACACCAGCGTTCGCACTGGCCCTACAGCGATCTATTTCATTTGCGATCAAACAACGGTAAATACGCCGGCGTAATATCAGGCCTGTGTATCATGCCCTCTGTGGTTAGGTCCGTGTTTGAATACTAGTATATCCGTACCCTATCACTACGGGTACTACTTACGCCGTTACATGGCCAGTGCTAACACAGGTGTTCCCACTGGCTCTACAACAGTGTGTTACTAAATCTGTGTGAACCAGGTCAATATCTACCCACGGCTCGAAGATGTTGGACGAGAATCACACGAATACAAGAAAAGAGTTGTGTCAGAAAAACACTCATGAGACCACGAATTACTACAATTTTGAGATGGTAAGATGGGTGGTGGTATTAATAATAATAATACTCTTTCTATAATACAATAATATTTGTATCAGCCTGGCTGTCGATATAAACCTTTCAGCAAAGTAGCAGTGTTCCTGCCAATTGTTTTGTAACTGATCTTTTTCTCAAATAGATCACACTCAGTCGGTGACTCGGCATATCACGCGCGGTCTACACGCGCGAGCTGTATGCGGTATGTTCCCTGTGTATGCGTAAACTGGCAGTTGGGAGATTGACCAATGGCAGAGCATAACAAAGCTTATTGATGCAGACAGCAAGCAGCCGGCTTATTGCTTGATGTGTCTTATTTATTTATGTCCCAATTTAAATTTTCCAATTTGTCAAATTGGTTACTAATCTGTCACCAATTCTAGGCTTATATAATTTTTATATTTAAGTAACAGCGAGAAAAAGTCATATTTTTATTTTGAACGTTATGAAATAATATTTAAAGCGGGAGGGTGTCACCTGCGCACGTGCGGGAATTGAGTCCCAAGCGACGATAACAACACACGCTAAACACGCAAAGGCTCATGGGTAGACGCTTGTTTGTAAACAATGACACGCTATGGCCATCCTTGCTTTAACATGTCATTATAACAATGTATATACTTTCGTAAAGATGACAAATCATGACGAACTATGCACTTAATCGATTGTTTACGCACGACAATATGCTACGGAAAATATCTGAACTGAAAGAACCGGAAAATCACCGATGATCCGTTTCTGGTCGTTTATTCATTCCACAGTGCCAAAATGTTTACAATTCTTTTGCAGGATGTTTACGTGAAATTTAATTATAGAGAGGAAAACTATGCACGCCAATACAAGTTAGGGAGCTACACTGTTCTTTTTCATAAGTATCTTAGGAATCAGTTGGTACAGTAATTCTTTGGATTCAACATTCACACATGCCAAACACCCATGTGATGAAGTGTTTGGGTGGTATTCGTGTTTTTTTTTTTGTTTTTTTTTTTTTAATTGTATTCATGAGTGTTTGCCTGGAATATTAAAACACTTATACACAAATTTATGTGTATTCACAATCTACTGTTTAGTAATATACTTTGCTGCCTGAACAAGGCTTATTACTGGATGCTGGACCCTGATAAATTCCTAAGGAGTCTGTTGTATTTGTTACAAAAGTAAGTAATGCAATATTTGATCGGAATGTCAAATTTACCCCACACTCTGATGAAAGGCAATTTATAAAGGTGTCAAAAATGATGTCAATTTTTGGTGAATAAAATTACTACATAAGGACTCATCACCTGACAGCTAATATGAACATTTCCTTGTTTCATCCATTCAAAGACGCAATCACGTGTTGGTATTTTTTTAGCTATTATAGAATTATATTCATATTATGGTTATATACGTTTGTATTTGAGTTTGATTCACTGTTTAAACAACAGTCTAAAGAAAAAAAGAAAGAAAACATTTTTGAAAAAATAAATATGTACGTTTTCAGAAAGCCCATCCACAGATGAATGTGTACTGGTGACATTTACCGAACTTTTATTAAACATCATATACTATATGTTAGTACAAACCGCAAAGGATTGTGGGTCATTGGCACTGTGCAAAATAAATAAATACGCGGCCATCACATCTGTCGTGTTTGCTTTATTTTTTTATCTACAGCAATATCTGGGAGATTAATCGATACCACATAATTATATGGGTGGCTATCGGCGCTTTCACACTTGACATGTTCTTGCATTGGCAATACACCGTTTCTATAAATTGCGCCCTCTAGTGTCAAAACGCTTATATAAATGAAAACTAGTCTTTATTTTGTTCCTCTATATCAAATATATCCGATTTATCAATTTTTTTTGTTGTTGTTGTTGTTGTTGTTTATTTTTGTTTTGTTTTTAGAGTTGAAAATACGAGGAAAACACTCAAAGTCGGAGGTTTCTGTAAGTCGAGTAAAAGTTCATTTTTGCAAATAGCCGCGGAGATCTAGTTGAAAGCACGTGAATCACGCGACTTGTTATTGCCCTCTCTGCCGTAATCGTGCCCACTTTTCCATATGACACTATTTTACGCCACGTAATTTTGGTAGTATTCCCAGGTGTCTCCCTAACATTCTCATATATTGCAATTTTTAACTGTAGTCTGGCGAATATATAATAGGTTGATGTACAAATTCAATGCTTGTGTCTTCTAATAAAATTGACACTAGCAGTTCTGCATCATAGTGATGGGCGTAATCCACAAGAATCGGCGCTGGCTCATTATCATCTGTTAATGAAACACTTTCCTGAACGAACAAATTCGTTCTTGGTAATTGCCGGCTCCGACCGTCGTTGAGCCAAATTTTACGCCATCTAAACCAACTAATACACTAACGGTGTGAGTGGGTCCATTTCAACATGAGCGGCGCCCCCTTTGTGAGTCTATATACACGTTGTCCTGTTGTACACTTCACACAACATTTGTGCATGAACTGTACTCTTGCCGAATCATTCGTTGGCAGGTAGTATAAATATTCTAGGGTGTAATCAATATTTTCAGTTCATTGGTTATGCTCATTTTCACGGACCCCAAGTCAGCTTGTTCAGTTGTGCTCTCCCTATAGTCTAAACACCGACACCAGGTTGTCGCAAATGCTGCAGAAATTGGTCTTTGATTTCTGTATACGAAATAGTGCTTTTACAGTCTCCAGACCTTCAATAAATTCTACCACTTATTCAGAAAATAGTGAACTGTGCGCGGATCAGTAGCATTTACCAGTATTTGTTCCAAATCCTACTCACAGTCGATTTGCCCCGGCACTAGACGTTCAGAAACACGTTGGAAACTCCCATGGGTGATGTTTCCCATCTCTAACATTCCCATCTAGTGTGACCATTTCTGTAATAAACAGATTTCACATGTATTAGCCGAGACTTTTGTCACTGAAGTTTGTCAATCAACCTCATTGATGGTGTTGAACGTTTTGTTCGTATATACACGAGCTACCAAGCCACACTAACCCAGCGACTGCCACGCGCCAGGCGCGCGCCTCCCGCTTCAGCCTACAAACGAAATTGACAAATCAATTGACAAACCCAGCCCACCGGAGGTGCGCGGACGTGGGAGCGCGCCCCTTACCGATTTTCTGGATCCCCTCGTGACTGCTCAGATAGCAAAAGATTTGTACACACTCCCACCATGTCATACGCTGTAAGATGCAATTACAATTCTTGTTCCCCAATAACTCTTGTTAGCAGCCACGTGTTTATATGCACTGTCGGGCTCGCGTGTACAATCAGACGTATTACATCACAGTCCTCGTATTGTCGACGTTTCGGTGTTAATTTTTACCATTTTAAACAAATTGTTGTAATATCATTATTTACTGAAAATTAAACACAGCAGCCTTTTAATTGAGCTTTTTCTTGCTGAGTGTAATTGATCCTATTATTGTGCCGGTAGTTCCCGTTTTGCCTCTATGTACTTTTCCTTTGCAAATGTAGACTCTTTTCCAACAGTACGGTACTCAATGAAGCGGTTCGTTTCTATGTAAAAAGAAAATAAAAAAAACGAGCATATCTTTAGATTTTGAAGAGTTCGTACGAACCAAAATGAACCCGTATATTGACATGAACGCGTTCGTGAAAGCCACTTATGGGTCACTGTAAACGAGTATACGGCAATTACTAGTATATACCTATGTTGTGTTCGCTCTAAAACCATAACACAATGTTGCTCTGTGACGCGTGGAGGCAACTTTCCAAACAGATGACGTGTCGCAACGGTTAATCTATTTCACATTCACAAACGGCCTGTTAGCTCAACTTGGTCGGTTTTGGCTGTAGTGTAGTGTATTGTTTACTTTTACCGATATGAGCCCATTCCATGTGCGAGTCCGGCGAGGCTTCGATTCCAGTTTCAAAACGAGGCTTTCTGCATGATTGAACGTTTAAAGACGAGGTCATTTTTTTACCTCAAGGACGTTCGCGTAAAATACAGTTGGTCACGTTAACAGAAATGGCACAATATTTGCGTGCAACGATATATTGATAATCGGTGTTCAAGATGCCGCCGTTTCACCTTTTTTCCAAGTTTAAGTAAACATGTGGTAATTACGATATTTTCTCCATGATGGATGTCACTCGGGGTTACCGCCAATAAAGTCGCCTAGATAAAGTGTCTTGAGAATTGTGTTTCTATAATGTCACGATGTGTGAATGTTATATTCGATGTTTGAACAACGCACCGTCTATTGTTTTTGACTAAACTGGGTGTGTTCTTTAGTACAGTCTTTTCGCAAATTCTTCGTTTCATTTGAACAAATCTCTATTCAGGGCTTGTTATGGACGGGGCTTAATAAACAAAGAGGCAAGGACTTCTTTTGTGCGAAGTGCCATTCACGTTTGCCATTTCGTTCTCACACACTCACTATACGCTCATTCATTTGAACAAGTAATGCTTTGCTATTCATTGAATCGTCCACCAACCCACCCGCTCACATATGTTATCTATGTTGTAGTCAGTGCCCACAGCCATGAGAAGGCAACGTAAGTTATTATTCATACTTGTTGTTATATGCATGGTAACAGTTCTCGAGTATGGAGTCATTGTCACAGACGTAACGTTTAACCACTGGACAAACTTAAAGAAGAACATGGCGCCCAAGTTTGAGTGAGTATAGCTATACATATACACTTCACTGTTTATACCTGGTGTTCTAGTATCTTACGAAACCGTGCTGTACCCTTGACACTGCAACACATAGGGAAACATTCCAAGACAAAAATTTACAGTAAATAGCGTCGAATAGCGATCACGGTCCTTCTTGTTTGGAAGTGACTGGAGTGATGTCAGCTGTGTTAAAACAGATGACGGGCCATATATATATATATCATTCTTTACAACTACATTAGTGAACTAATGTCTATTTTTTTATTTCTAAAATTGTTTCACACTGTATCACATCGTCATAAAAATATACAGTTGCCAAACGTGTCAAGCAAAGTCTGTTTTGTTTTTTTCTTGTTTTTACCATTTGTATTGCATCTGACACTAATTCAATTTTCCCTGACACTAAAATAATGACACGGTAAACACATAAAACATTCCTGTTGATTTTTAGAAGAATTCACGAGAATAACGCAGTAAGTTAGTTTTCTGTATGTATATATAAGAATTCTGTCTATGAGCTCTGTCCGAGTAGCTTTAGTTTCTTAAAAAAAACACACCAAACTTTAAAATAACACTATAACATCTACTCTGAATGTAAACGGCGAGAACCACTGCGAAGACTGCTGCCATTGTTTGCGCAAATAACAATGTCAATACACTGGTGACAATTACTACATTTATGATATATGTACGTATTACCTAGTGATATCGTCTAGTAGCCACGACTTCGATTCTTTTCGCAACGTCTACCTTCAAGTTTAGAGATAATACGGACACAAATTTTACAGAATCAGACACATTAGACAGAATAGCAGCGTTGTTCTTATTTAAATTTGTTTACATCGTCATCGTCTTTCTTAGCTATTGATCAATTGTCAAAGGTCAAGTACTTTTTTTCCAATATTGTGCAGTGATGACAGCACATATAACATAGGATATCTATTGAAATAATGTTCATCAAAACTTGTCAGTAAGGTAATGATGAAGTTATTCATACAGCAAAGTTTTTTTGTTTTTTTTACATAGGTTGCATTACGACATCATCTTAAAAGGAACGCATCAAATGTCCACACACCAGCAAAATATATTATGCAATTTACCGACGACAACAGTTGTATTATTAAAGACATACAAGACAGCGAGCACGACAGTTTCATCAATACTCACTCGTTTTGGACTCAGTCATAATTTGTCGTTTGTGTTACCGTCACATCATGATCCAGGCTATTTTTCCAGAATTCGTCGTTTCAACAGTGAAATGGAGAAACAACTATTGCCACCTCTTCCAGGTTCCCGATACAGTATGTTAGTTAGCCACGTTCCATTCAACAAAACAGCTATGAGCAAAGTGATTCCAAATGCCACGTATATAACAATATTACGTCATCCTGTAGCTGCGTACGAGTCAGGTTTTGCATTTTTCCAAATTCCTCGCATCCTTGGTATGAATAATACCATCAAAGATCCATTTCAAATGTTTCTGTCAAATACAGACATGTATATGAAACGCATTCAGCATATATTTCACAGAACATTACTAAGAAATAGACAAATATTTGATATTGGACTTGATCGTGCAAACTATGACAACGAAACGCTCGTGGATCACGTGATACAACAAGCAGCAAAGGATTTTGATTTGGTGATGATTGCCGAGTATTTTGATGAATCGCTTATTCTGTTGAAAAATCTTTTATGCTGGGAATTTGAAGATATTTTGTATATACAGCAGAATACAAGAAGCGATAAACTGCGATCCGGAATTGACGATTGGAAACGACAACGAATCTTAGAAATAAACAGCGCTGATTTCAAACTGTATCAACACTTCAACGAAACATTCTGGCATAAGGTTAAAACGTACGGTAATAGTTTTTATGATGACCTGGGGACATTTCGTGGTATGTTACGGAAGGTGAGTTTGGAATGTTTAGAAGGGAGATTCGTCATCGACTATTCAAATCGGAGAAACAGAACACTTTTGAAAACAGACGCACCTAGTTACTGCACCAAGCTTAACAGTTGGGGTTTTGCACAAATTGCTGCAAGACAGCACATCAAATTATCGGACATCATTAGAAGTGATAAAAAGGGTGGACTAAATGCAGAAAAAGGCAGCACACAGTCAAAAATGGCAAAAAAGTGCGATTCCACCATAACAAAGATTGTATTCGTAAATACATATCAAACAAGCAGTACGACAGTTTCTTCAGTACTTATCCGATTTGGGCTCAATCACAACCTGTCGTTTGTATTACCATCGCACCACGATCCAGAATTTTTTTCGAGAGTTTTTCGTTTCAACAGTAAAATGCAGACGCAACTACTGCCACCTCTTCCAGGCTCCCGATACAGTATGTTAGTCAGCCATGTTCCATTCAATAAAACGGCAATCAACAACGTGATTCCAAATGCTACGTATATAACTATATTACGACACCCTGTAGCTACATACGAGTCCATTTTCCGATTTTATAAAATGTCCCGTATACTTCAAATGAATTACGCCACCAATGAAGACCCGTTTGGAATTTTTTTGTCAAATACAGACCTATATTTGAAACACATCGAACATACATTCCATCGAACGTTACTGAGAAATAGACAAATATTCGATATAGGACTTGATGCTAAACACTTTAATAACGAAACGCTCGTGGAGAACGTGATACAAAAAGCAGCAAATGATTTTGATTTGGTGATGATTGCTGAGTATTTTGATGAATCACTTATTCTGCTAAAAAGGCTTCTGTGCTGGAAATATGAAGACATTGTGTATTTAAAGCAGAATACAAGAAGCGACAAAATGCGTCCCGGAATTAATGATTGGGAACAACAGCGAATATTGGAAATAAACAGCGCTGATTTTAAACTGTATCAACATTTTAACGAAACATTCTGGCATAAGGTCCGGACGTACGGTGACAGTTTTTACGATGACTTGGCGACATTTCGAGGTATGTTACGGAAGGTTTTTCTAGAATGTGCAGGTGAAGGGGAAAGAACACATTCGAACAACAAATCACCGAGTTACTGCACCCTGAGAAATTTCAAATACATTGCTGCAAGACAGCGTCCTGACACGTATGACATCAAATGAGGTGGTCAAAATTTAGACCCAGGCCACATCAAAGAAATTGTTGAACATGTCTGCGGTTAATGGCAGTAATAGCATTGTAACACCACGAGTATTTAACATGCAATCAGTCATTGTCAAGGTCATTTTCTCACCTCATCAATAATCTTTCTCATACCATCGGCACACCAGGTACTGACTATTATATAATAAAAAGATTACATTTTTTCTTATCATTGTGATTAGTCCAATTCAATGGTTTCTCCACATTAACGCCCATGTTGTCATATTGCATATGAATGGCTGGTATTCATGTGCATAGATTCATATTCTTCATAAAGCATACTAGTATACCATGTAAATCGCGCCCTCTGTGACGTTAACATTTATCGATTTATTTTTCCTACGATACTTGAAGCAGAAAGAATATATCATGGTAATGTGTTGCATTAATATTCATTAGGACCAATTATCATATATTTTCAATATATCGAATGTGTCACATTTTAATACGTCGAGCTGATTGGTGGAGAGCTTATCACCTGGAATAAAATTTATTTTATAACACAATATACCACCATTCTATGCAAATCACCCAGACATATTACTCTAATGGCGTCTCCACGGATATCGAAATACAAAATGTTGAAATCCATGTACGAACAATACTTCGACAATGAAAATATTATTGTCAATACAGATGCGAAAAACCACAACGATATTTAACTTGTGCGGCGCGAGTAGCGGGCAAGATCTCATCTACTCTTATCGCTGGTAACACAACACAAATGAAGCGCACAATTCGAATACGTAAACAAAACGGGTCGACAGATGACTATAGGACATACACAATATTCTAGTCGATAAAAATGTTGAAAATATGATAAATATCAGGCCCGTAGGCAGCTCTTTTGAATAGGGGGTTCGAAAACAACAATTATATATTTGATGTGAAATGTGTGAATTTTATAATATTCAAAAAGAGTTTTTGAGCTCTGTTACAGACATTTTTATATTATCGATTCTAAATTCAATTGGTTTACTTTGCGTTACATTGGTAAGATATTTTACATAACATCTTTGGACTATTTTACCATTTTAGAGAAGGGGTCCTGAGCCATTCCCCACCTACAGACAAAAATATCCACACCATTGATCCACTACGGCAAAATGCTGTACACAAAAAAGACAAGACTGTACTTATCTTAGCATTATTGTCTAAGTATTTTAAGGTAGAAGGCTACTTACGAGTTTTTTCGCTCTTCGCAGATGTTAGCGCGCATAAAAGTGATACGATTTCATGTCGAAATCTGTCTACAATTATTCATTTTAGTATTAGTCAATTTTGTATTATGTAATTTTATTTCTGTACAGGGCCTCAGCCTATTGTACAAAATGTAATGGGTAGAAAAGTGCATAGCACGTTTTAAACACAATACAACATCCATGCAAACATATGGTACTAAGTTAAGCTGAATTCATATTCATCTCGTCGCTTGAAAACTTTTAAAAAAATATAGAGCTATTTGATATATGGTGTGGCAGTTTGTATAGCGACGAAGTAAGCCCAGACTGTTAGTATTTGCATAATTGCATAGGGTTACTGACAAAAGATCAGCCCTTAGATCATTATATAATGGACATATAAAAACAAAGTGAATGTCATTTTCTACCATGCTAAATTCAAACGTATCACTGCAAAAACTAAAAAATTATTGATCTAACTGTATCTTTTTGTGTCTGCCTAATTCTACATTATTCTTACCAACTGGGTAAGGACTATTAATGCTACACTGGGACATGATCTAATTAAAATAAAAAATGATCACAATATGGAAAATTGGAATCAAATACTAAAAAAAGTAAAACTCAGACTATCTGAGTTTTATATTCAAAGATGGAGAGAAAAACTAAATTTCAGTGAAACCAATGAAAATAGGGGAACAAAACTGAGAACATACAAACTATTCAAAGTAAGCTATAATATGGAAAATTATTTGCAAAACATTTCAAATTTCAGTCTCAGGAAAATGCTTTCAAAATTCCGTCTGAGTGACCACAACTTAGAAATAGAATTAGGTAGAAGAACAAAGCCCAAAATAGAATTAGAAAATAGACACTGTAATAAATGTAACACTAAAGCATTAGGAGATGAAAAACATTTCCTGCTATTTTGTACTGGCTATATAGAACAAAGAAAAAAACTGTTTGATGAGTGTTCAATAAATATTTACACAATGGATGTGAATTCCATATTTAAAAAGATTATGGAGAATAATATAGCTTTAGCAAAATACTTAAAGAGCACAATTTTTAAAACCACAGAAAGTAATTAATTTATTTTATTTTACTAACATTTTATTATTTATCTCTTATGTATTGTATGTATTTATGTTCCTTACCATACAAAAACCCTCTGAAGGTTTTTTAGTAGTGTAATAAAGTTATTATTATTATTATTATGTTTATGGCCAAAACAGTGTAAACTCGTCAGTATATATTTTAGTCTATAATTGCTTGCCAATAAATCTCCCTGGTTATAATACTACTTTGATTTTCCAAAAGTACACAGCTTGGATGAATGTTAAATTGAGGCATGCCACTATTTTTTTATTCTTTGAGTAAAAATACCTAAGAAATTTGCAGTATCTCCAACTTGTTTTTCAAACCAGACAATGCCGAAACCATATTTGAACAGGAGATTTCTATGTGGGTTTCCCAAGCAAGTCTGCCGGTCTTGTCTAATCGTTTAAGCATGATATAACATGTTTTGGGGTTTCAGTAATTTTAACCAATATGAGATACAACGCTTGAAATAACCACAGCACAATGGCAGCCTTCCACATTCGTCTAACATCGCTACATTGTTTGTACAACTATTAATGCTAAGTACCGGGTAGATATCTGCAAAATGTTATCTGTACCATCTCGATTTCCGAATTTACGTACCCCCATATCGATACCATAAGCAATAGTTGGCACAATGCTTGCATCAAACAAATTAAATGCACTAACCAATGGCATACTACCAAGTTTCTTACAGTATGTAAATATGTTTGGTTCACTGTAAATCTGTTTTTAGAGGATGGTAAAATAATATGCATACAGTGGCACTTTAGCAGCGGTGTCAATAGACTTCAATGACTACAACTCCTTTTATGAACCCATTAAAAATATAGTAAATTTTCTGAGACATCAAACAAAAAACAAACAAAAAACGTGTAAAAAAAGTATGTTTGCAATTTATGATTCATCGCATAGTTTCTGTGCTGAAGCAAAACTGTCGGGTAAATTGTTGGCTACAAGAAGCTCTTCGACCTATACAACTCGTGATGATAAATCTTCTGCATTTTTTTAATATGTCCAACCCGTAGCTGTACACTATTGTCCAATAACACAGGCTACACATACTAATACAATAAGTTGACTACATTTGGCTGATACACATAACAAAACAGTATATATGCCATCATTAACTTGAAGAATACAAAACTAATGAACCAAACTAGGAAAGTACAGTGTCGTGTTGTCGTGTCAATCCCGTTCGATCCCCACACTTTACTAACTGAGCGAACATTAGCACAAGACAAACTGCCCTATTCAGGACCACCACATCATTCAGATAGTGACTACCATTACATTATTGTTTCAATGTTGTTTTAATATTTAACATCAGGTGCTTGAGCGCGATCTTCATTACACCATCGCGGAAAAACCGAATAAAAGATGCCTATTTATAACAACCTGTTTTGTTTGGCTGCTGTTGAGCTGAGACAGCATAACTTCAAGATTGACATTTAAAGCTCGTTGCCACCTAAATGCTCATTACTATGCATTACTCATTACATTACTCTGATAGTTACATCACGGAGTCAAGTGATTTAAACAACGATAATTATTTTAATTAATACTGTTTCTTTTATTATGTTCCTAATCTACGATCATAAATCTATTCACTTCCAAAATTTAGGGGGTTCGACCGAACCCACCCAACCCCACCAAACTACGGGCCTGAATATCTCCCATATACAGGACTGTTGTCCTGGGATTGTAGTGCCAGCCTAAGCTTGCTGGGTGCCGCACTGTAGTGCTTGCCACTAAGACTACGGGCACATGGAAATCACCAAAAGATTTTGACAAGTCCACTCCTGAATTTGAGATGACAAAACAATTATTAAGTTGGAGTTAATAATTGATTATTATTTAGCAGACTCTTAGAGTCCCGGATTATGAACATCAATCTCACCGTAACACGTCATGTTTCATAATTTATAACATATCAGATATATCTGATATCAAATATATTTAACAAAAAAAAAAATATTCATTAATCAGGAATAGGACAGAAGCCCACACCCTCCCCGTGGCTTTCGTTGCGTATGGAAGTTATTTTCACGAGTGATGCGGTATATCCTGCGGCCGTACTTTCACTATAAGATTCGGTTATGTTCACGTCCAAATGTCTTGACATTCGGTTCGCTTAACTTGCGATTACCTCAACATTCGGTTTGCATGACTTGCGATTACCTCAACATTCGATTACCTGACCTACATTAGCTGACCCCGCTATACATGTAGTATTCAATCCATAGTCCCGGGCCGCCTCCGCTAAAGCAGTTGACATCAGGGAGACTATCACAGAGTACGCACTCTTGGCATGCGCCATTTATACTGTCACAGAATTTATCAGGTCCACACTGGCATCCTGAAGATAACAATGAACAGCACAATATAATGAATGTAAGATGTAGCACATATTGATTCATTGTCAATATTGGTTGAGAGAATTCTGGAACAATTTTGAAAGGCAGCAGCGGAATGTATTGTGTGCTCACGCTTGGACACTAAATGGTAACAACTAAGTGAATCACGGGTATTGGATAATTTTACAATCGGAAGATGAAAACAAGCATGCAAATAATATTATCACTACCCGATTTAAATATAAATATAATTACAAATTACAAAATAGTTTTCAATTCTAAACAAAAAAACTTAGATAAAATTCTTCTATAACTACAATCGAACATCCACACAATGCAATACAATATTTTAATAATTCGACTCTTTTACCCAGTGTTAGAATTCGAATAACGAAATTTGTATTTGTTTCTAATAAAAAATGGCATCAAATAGCTTAAATTTGTGATATGATGTTACCTGTTTATTTCTATGTTTGAATGATCGAAAGTATATATTTATACATGGCCCTTATCGTATGCCGCCCTCAGCGTTGAATAAGAGTATTTCACTCACCAGTTCTTGGCTGGTCCCACCTCAAGTGTCACGGCGCACCAAGCCACAGGAGGCCGGTAACTAGTAATGACTACAGTATTCTGATTGGTCCATCATGTTCTCGTTCCTTGTTCTATTCCCTTAGTTACCTGACGTCAGCGCTTACCCTCGCAGACGTTTCATATATAAAGAAAGGGTTTCTCAGCTCTCAAAAGTTGCACGAATATAAAACTGTTTTATTTTTATCACTTTGCACAAAAACAGCGAGAAATGTTAGAACCAACTCAAGTATGAAGTCTCAGCAGGCGGAATGAATGGATGCGGCGTTATTGTAGTTTTACAGACACGTTATGCAGAACTGAACTTGGAATGTTTTCAAATTACGTCACTTAGTCACGTGCCTTTGGGCCGGAATCCCGGCCGGTGGAACAAAATACTAGTTACCAGGAATGCGATCGCGTCGTCGTCTCGGGCGAACTCCGCACAGTTCGATATATAGAAGATAATATTTGCTAATCGTAGTCCTAAATAATGGCATCAAAGAGCTTAAATTTGTGATATGATGTTACCTGTTTATTTCTATGTTTGATACGCGTTACTTATCATCACTGCACAAAGCAGCTTTGCGTAGAACTCATTTGCATATTCGAATATGTTCGAACAACAAGACCCTGTCGGTTATGCGTAAGTCACTCGGTTACTTTAATCGCTCTAATCGTGAATATTTTCGATTTTCCGCATCTAACAGCCATAGAACACAAATGTTCTAATAAGTTCATAAAGTTAGTCATTTATTGTACAATCTAATGACTTGGAATCTAGGAAAGGATTGCACTTTTCTTTGTCAAGTCATGTATATTTCAATCTAATTAACTGAGATTTTATTTGGAGTAAGGGCACGAAACGATAAAGATATCAAATAGTATTACATTCAGTGCTAAAATCTTTTCAAAATGTTAAAATAATGAAAAAGTAGATCCTGCAGTAGGAGACGTAGATGTCGGTAAATCGTCGGTTCAAATCGTTGGTGCGTTCACGTCGTTGCCTCGGGTGACGCGGGCGCCTCGCGCCTACCCAGTTTTCGTTCGACTGCTATATGACGTCACAACTGGGCGATGTTGGGAAAAAGATAGCGAACTACAAAATCGATAGGTAAAAAGGTGTTTAGGTAAATTTCTCAACCATAAAATGCTAGTGGGCGTGATTTCAAAATACATTTTATACGAGTTTCGCTCGCATAGCAACGGACCAATACATCTACTTCCTACCACGTCGTTTGGGAGGGAGCGACGCGAACGCATTCATGGCAAAGCAAAAAGTAGGTCCGGTCATTAATATTTGAATTAGCTTGTGGCACAATCTCCTTCCCAGAGGCCGTTGCGCTCTACGCAATAGTGCCTCTGCCACAGGCAGCCTTCAATTTTGTGGTCAATCACCTCACTACGCACGGCCATTTTTCCGCGGTTGTTTCATTTGAAACCGAACAACAAAAAGTGGAAAAAAACGTATGTGACATCCGAACTATTCATTAATGTCAGACTTCAGTACAAACGTGAATACGAACCATTTTATCGCGAACTATATTTTGCAAGGAAATGTTATAGTAGTGAAACGGCGCACGTGATACACTAAAACTTTGAGGAAAAAACGTTCTGTTAACGAATATAGTTGGGAAAGAAACATTAAATACTAATTTCACTGAAAATGGTTTCCTAACATTTCCGTTCATCTTGTATTCTGCTGAATATTTCAATACTATTTCTGGCTTGAACGGGTTCGATTTTCCGCGTATAACTGCCATGGAACACAAAGGTTCTTGTAAATTTATAAAGTTAGTTACTTATTGTACAATCTAATGCTTTCTCATCTGGGAAAGGATTGTACGTTTCTAACGCAAGTCGTGTAGATTTTAATCTAATTAACAGAACATTTTATTCAAAGTCGGGGCCTGAAACGTCTTATTAAAGTGACTAAAGTAACCAAGTGACTTACGCATAACTTTGTTAACCGACAGGGTCTTGTAGTTCGAACATATTCGAATATGCAAATGAGTTCTATGCAAAGCTGCTTTGTGCAGTGATGATAAGTAACGCGTATCGAACTGTGCGGAGTTCGCTTGTGGCAGAGACTAGTGAGACCAATTTCCTTCCCATAGGTCTTTGCGCTTTACGCAATAGTGCCTCTGCCACAGGCAGCCTTCAATTTTTTGGTCAATCACCTTACTACGCACGGCCATTTTCCTGTAGCTGTTACATCTGAAAACGTACTACAAAAAGAGGAAAAAAACGTATGTGACATCCGAACTATTTATTAATGTCAGACCTCAGTAAAAACGTAAATACGAACCATTTTATCGCGGACTATGTTTTACAACAGCCATAGAACACACAGGTTCTAGTAAGTTTATAAAGTTAGCCATTTATTGTACAATCTAATGCTTTAGCATGTAGGAAAGGATTGCACTTCTTTTCTAGCGCAAGTCATGTATATTCTAATCTAATTAACTGAACATTTTATTCGGAGTCGGGGCGTGAAAAGTCTTATTAAAGTGATTAATGTAACCAAGTGACTTACACATAACTTTGTTAACCGATAGGGTCTTTTAGTTCGAACATATTGGAATATGCAAATGACTTATATGCAAAGCTGCTTTGTGCAGTGATGATAAGTAACGCCGAACTCC
This sequence comes from Saccoglossus kowalevskii, assembly GCF_978046115.1. NCBI lineage: Eukaryota > Metazoa > Hemichordata > Enteropneusta > Harrimaniidae > Saccoglossus > Saccoglossus kowalevskii. The sequence goes on from NC_140654.1 coordinate 22,592,995, forward strand.
GCACAGTTCGATACGCGTTACTTATCATCACTGCACAAAGCAGCAGCGAATGCCTATCACGTTGTGGTAAATGCCTATCACGTTGTGGTAAATGCCTATCACGTTGTGGTAAATGCCTTTCGCGTTGTGGCGAATGCCTATCACGTTGTGGCGAATGCCTATCATGTACTGGTGAATGCCTATCACGTGGTAAATGCCTATCACCTTGCGGTAAATGCCTATCACGTTGTGGTAAATGCCTATCACGGCACGTTGTGGTAAATGCCTACCACGTTGTGGTAAATGCCTATCACGTTGTGGTAAATGCTTATCACGTTGTGGCGAATGCCTATCACGTTGTGGTAAATGCCTATCACGTTGTGGTAAATGTCTATCACCTTGTTGTAAATGCCTATCACCTTGTGGTAAATGCTTATCACGTTGTGGTAAATGCCTACCACGTTGTGGCAAATGCCTATCACGTTGTGGTAAATGCCTATCACGTTGTGGTAAATGCCCACCACGTTATGGTAAATGCCTATCACGTTGTGGTAAATGCCTATCACGTTGTGGTAAATGCCTATCACGTTGTGGCGAATGCCTATCACGTTGTGGTAAATGCCTATCACGTTGTGGTAAATGCCTATCACGTTGTGGCGAATGCCTATCACGTTGTGGTAAATGCCTATCACGTTGTGGTAAATGCCTATCACGTTGTGGCGAATGCCTATCACGTTGTGGTAAATGCCTATCACGTTGTGGTAAATGCCTATCACGTTGTGGCGAATGCCTATCACGTTGTGGTAAATGCCTATAATGTAATGTAAATTAGTAGGATAAGACAGTCATGGCTTTCCATACACATCGAACTGTGCGGAGTTTGTAGTGGGATGTTCCCTGGCGGCTACCTAGCTTAGTGATAAAAGACCATAGTCTCGGCGACGGAGAATGAGTAACCGAGTGACTTGATCATAACTTTGTTAAACGACAGGGTCTTATTGTTCGAACGTATTCGAATATTCAAATGAGTTCTATGCAAATCTGCTTTGTGCAGTGATGATAAGCAACGTGTATCGAACTGTGCGGAGTTCGGTTACCTGCGCCCTACTTGCCATTCACAAGGGACGCCGGGAACCAGCGAATCACATGATTGAGCATTGAGCGGCGTTGTCAAACAAACAATGCATTGAAAGAGAACTATTTATAAAGTATTTCCTTAACCTTAGTTCATTTCAGTCCGCCCCACCCGAAGAAAGTGTACAGGTAAACGCCTTAGTCATGCCGGCCTTGACAGGGAAATCGGTGACATTGACCGTGTTTGCTGTTTTATGTTTAATAATAGTTCTGGAATATGGAGTTATCATTGGAATATTTCCCTTTGACCAATGGACGAACGTACAGAAGAAGTTATTGTACACATACAGGTAAGTAGCATCACAATCTTCGTTTGGTTGAGCTATCTAGTAGTTTTGTTTTATTCCAAACAATTGTACACGGGCAATTGCTTTACACTAAATGTCCTACAGTAACGTTATTTTGCACTGGCAACGGAAATGATTCTACAAACATAGGTGAAACGTGAAACACTTTGTCTTTTAGCCAATGGATATTGCTTTCAGAAATCATATGTTGGAAATGTTTGTATAACCTTGACACTCTGTGTGTTTTGTGTGGTTTCAATGATCAACAAAACAAAATACCGTGAATCTGTGTCAAAACAATTTGTATGATGTACAATTAAACACCCGTAATGGCAACATCATAACCATACATGGAACAACAGAATATAAAATATAGAATAAAATGAAAAATATTATTAGACACATACTCGACGCTAAACATGTTTTGACAACTGACCTCCTGAATCTATTTTGAGAGTACTAAACTTTCACTTGTTTGTACTTGAACTCATTGTTCGTTGTGCATGAAAAGAGGTCATTATACAAGAAAACTGCCGTTACCATTGGTAATACGTTCCCCTAAAAACTGTTTATCAAGCCCCATGATGTGCTCATTACCAAACGCTTCAGCGTGGTATTAAGAGTTTGTTTTCAGGGGTGGGTGATACCAAGGTGGGAAATGGATGCACATATGGGGTTAATTCCTTGAATTGCAATATAGAGGGTTCAGGCTGAAATACAATAAATAGTGTTTTCATGTTCCGTCTGATGTTTCTGTGGTATTCTGCTGCTGTAAGTAATGCACGATTTGTTCCGAAATTCAGTATGCTGTGTGCATTTCAGGGTTATTCGTTTTTTGCTGAAAACACCCCTATTTTTTAATGGCAGAGTCGAATAGTTTCACTCCCACTGGGAAATCTGCATTGTTGCTTGAATGAGAGCTAATTAAACACATTTTCCAGACCGGCGAAAGAGTATGCAACAGCCAATTTTAACAGCCTGTCACATGATTTTACTCTGAATGTCAACATGAAAAGAGGCTAGTCCATTTTACGCAGGAGTAATTGGGAGTAGAATATGTGAGGGATAGTATCAACAGAGATGTGTATAGTGAAAAGTAATATCTATCCTTCTTTTGCATCTCTGAGCGTTTCTGTTTTTGTATATTGGTTTGAAAATCTTGAACTTGCATGATTTGCAATGTGTTTTTTTTACTGAAACTCCCCTATTGATCGAATCCCACGTGGTTCGTTTGAATACAATGCTGAAGGCAAACATGCCGTGCTACAGCGGTACTCCACTGACGGGATGACTTACTAGTACTGCATGCTACAACTTCGCTTGTGATGTTGCTTGTTAGCCATGGATTAAATGAATCTTGATTACCAGTTAAAATGTTGCTCATTTGGCGTTGGTAATCTTTATTTGGAACTGGGTAACGCCGCAACGTCGCCAGCAGAAACCTCCCCACCCGACCTAAATTGCTATCCCGGTTTGTTGCACGTTCTTTCTTTAATATGAAATAATCAAATATGGGACATATGTAATAATAACAGAACCCCACACCCTCCCCGTGGCTTCGCTCGTGAAAGTACGGCAGCAGGATACACCGCATCACTCGTGAAAATAACTTCCATACGCAATGAAAGCCACGGGGAGGGTAAGGGGTTCTGTCATAATACTTCATTATCACTGAAAACATTTTTTCCCTGAAATAAATTCCAGTGAAAATGCCATTTCCTCATACTCTATTGAGACACAGCACAGTGAAATTGGATTCACATGTAATGCTTGAAAACATGTCAGCAAAAATAAATTAAGTGAAATTCTATGTGACTTCATAAGAGTTGGAAATGAACAAATTACACCCGATCCTACCACTCCATACACAATGTAAACTATATCCCAAAACACCCTTTCACCCACGGTTACAACCGTGTTTCACCAGTGTATTCTATTTGACTTCAGGAGAAATTGAAATAAACAAATTAATTATAATTTCAGCCTCTAGTTGAGCACTGATTAAATAAACTACCTCGTCTTTATGTCAACTTGGAGTTATTCATTGCCTACATCAGTGACTTCAAAATATATGTTTCAATCCCAATAATTTCACTCGCTGTTAATTGCATGGGAGTGCCAGTCTTTCATGAATTTCTATTGTCATGTCAATTTCTTGCGATTACTCGGAACATGAACCATATACCGCCTAGGTGCTGTAACCAAATCCTGGTATAAGCACTGGTTAGGCAGTCTTGAACTATGCATGTGAAGCCAGCTGAGAGGTATATCCAATCCTATCGATCTTTCATTGTTTGGTAACTATTTGCTGCAAATGCAACAAAAATCAATATAAAAATATTACCCACACAGCATTCTACAGGTTACTTGTACTAGTGAGAATTTGAAAAAGATTCAGATAATTCAATTTGTTGTACCATAATATCTTCAGACTCCTGAACAGAATGATAACAGACGGAAAATGTTCCTTTTGTACCTCTCATCCCCTAATCTTAAAATTTAACCCTCGCCCAAGCCCCTCTCCCCAATTCAATTGTATATGCCCCTCTAGAAGGAGCACAGAAGGACTGGTTCCAGACTGACGATTCTACCACATGTCAAACGAATTTGTGTCGCGATCTGTTTTTGACCGCACCCTGTAAATTCATTTTAACAAAGGGGTCACTTTTTCACTTTTGATTAAGTAACGCATCGTAGAATGCAGATATGGGCATGTAAAACACATTTTTGAAAAGCTTGAAGTCTGGTGATTTCAAAAATATATACTTTCCTGGGTCTATTTGTAGTCATTTGGTCACAATTAGAAGATGAAAACAAGTATGCAAATAATAGTCCCGCTACCTTAAACAGAAAGATGTCGAGTTCAGTCCTGTAAGGTACTATCGATTTCAAAAGACACAGCTCGGCTTCTAACATAAGTCGACTGTATTTGCTGTTTTATGTGGAGTGCTGCGGGGCGTAACACAAAACAGGTCTCCGATGTCCCGTGGTGGTACTAGGCTAGGGCAACGTAATTTCCCTATCAATAAATCATCACGACCCGTTATTTATTTTCGCGCCGATCGTGACCAAAAAATACTACAAAAATACCCGGCAAAGTGTAATATGTTTAAACCAGGGTTCAAGCTTAAAAATGTGTTGTTCATGTCTGTGTCTACATTCTGTGACACATGACACGCTCACATAGAAAATATCACCTTTCTCAAAGTAAATAAAGGTGTTTTTCACGTTTCCCATTAGTTCACCTGCTGTAGAATTTCAGTGTTTAAAATAACTCTACTTTTCAACAGAACACTTTCACACCAGCATCTTCTAAGTTTGCAGTGGGGAATTATGGTTCGTAACACTATGGGTTGTTTTTTTAATAATAATCACCAGATGCTACGCGGTCGTTGATTTACTGCTCGCTTTGGTGTATAATATTATAACCCCACTGAATGTTTTTGGGCGGGTATCGGTATGTATGGTTGGTACAAGGTGGGGGACACTCTTTTGTATCACGGTTCAAAGTAAAGGATTGTGCTTTTTTAAATCTGTCATGGTGATGAATCAATTACGCCAAAACTATGTACATACCTCACTTTGTAATCCCTGCTAGAACGTACTAATTGAGTACATGACAGTGTACAGGCCGTCAAATTTAATTTATAAAAGCCTTGGCAAAACTCCAGTTCCCTCTCCATGACCTCGACATAGAAATGAAGCAAGAATACAAAAAAAATTGTTCCTGTATGTTTTTGCTAAAGGCCTGGAACAGTATATATAAAAGATGTATGTAATTTTCGTTTGATTAGTGCATCATATTTAATTTGGAAAACATAAGTGCTAACACAACGATTATATATTCCCCTAACATAGGGTACTATTACTATTAGTTTCCATTTAATTTACTGTCCAATTTATCGACGATTGTCCTCATTTTGTTATAATTATTATAATAAGCAGTACGACTAGATAATTGTCTAATAACAGTGTTTTAGTTCTTCCCCAATCATTATTATCAGCGATTGCGTGTTTGTTTGCATGTTGGAACATATCTATGGTACATTTTAAATCGAAGGATAACCATAGAAGCTGTTTTATACATATAGTGAGTGAAAGGTGTAGTACAATATCACTAATAATTCCTATGTAACGGCTGGTAGTATAACTCCATATATTATGTGCGCATATAAAGCAAAAATAAAACAATTTTCGTGGGTGGTTGAATTTTCTAATACGTGACTATCTATAAAAGCAACACGATTAAAGCAATCAAGATTCATTGTTGACGACAGTGACCCGTATTTGCTTTTCAGACGTCACAGGGACTGTGACCTTTCGAACCAAAACAAGTTCAAAATTAATAATATGTCGTGGTAGTTTTCCCGACCCTTTGCCCACTTTTACTGCGTGAGTGTGTGTGCGGATATGCGGTCCTTTACTAAATTAATTGGAATACATTTCGCAAAATTGTGGGTAAAACCCGTAATTTGCATAACCCAAGATGGCCACCAATGTTTGAATAGTCAAACTATTCTGACCGGCGGCACAGACCCGACAAAATGTGGGGGTCGCCCCTCCAAAATCAAGCCCGTCAAAGTGCAGGAACATTTTAACATTTTTAAGGGAGCATGCCCCGGACCCCCTAGTAAAGTCGTGCCTTCTGCGCGAGGGTTGGTGTGCAGATCCAACCCCCCCCCCCCCCGCCAAATTTCGTGCCACCGCCTCTGCTGGCACTGCTCACCTCCAGAAACATTAACGGTACCCTGCTGGCATTCACCAACTACAGCAAAGTTTATGGTACCTTACTGGCACTGCTCATCTCCAGCAACATGTACGGTAACCTGCTGGCACCACCTCCAATAGATGTTTTAAATAACTTTATTCAGGATTGTTTTATTATATGTACCTCTAAAGAAGTGAAGAAACAAACAAATGTCCTTCTCAAAATAAATGAGTCATCTCAGTTACAGTGCGTAAGTTCCTGGCTAAGATTAATCATTGTATTCAATTACACATGATTTGATTTTAGTTTTTTAGTTTTACAGCTGTCATACACCAGAATGTTCCAGAGACAAATTTAAGTTGCTTGCGTTTTTGGGAGCTCTTCCATCATGTCAGGATTATTCTGCCAATCTTCACCCTTTTTTGTGAAAATGGAGTGAGAGTTTTTCATCTGCAGAAAAAATGTCAAAGAATATATTCACATGGTGTTAGCATAATAACTAATGAGATTTAATTGTTGTTTAATACTGCAACATCACACAATTGTCTAACTGAACCGACAGAATACGCTAATTTTAATTCCATAAATAAACTAATTGACATTAGTCCCTTCTGAAAATTACATGTGAGCTGATAACAGTCAGGTAAGACTTGATATGAAGCACAAGCTTCAACAACATGGTTTGGCCAATGCAACATTATTCGCTGATATATAACAAAACCTAATAATGCCACATGATCAGTTTTTGGAAGATAAAATAATATTGGACATTCTTTAGACCTTTCTCATTTCAATACAAAACCGTTTGCAAATGCAGACGATGTTCTGAAAGAAAAAAAAATGTAATATAGTACACAACATTGTAATACAACCAGCACATCTAGAAGCATTAAATCAGCATTTGTAATAAGCTCCATAATCTGATTTCTGTACTGTTTACTAAAATGATCTTATTGCGGTTGAATGCCATACCATCAAAGTTTAGCAAAAGCATTGTACAGTAAAAGTGATATTTTTGAAACAAATCACGCCTATACTAGACAATCATTACTGCAATAAAACATGTGTATCTCCTGTATTTAAATTGTCGTTGAGATTTGACAGCTATATTATGTCATATCAAAGCTTCACAAATATTGTGAGGGTAGGATGAAAATGTTTACTAACACAGTTTACGAAAAATAATATTTTTTTTTGCACATTCCAGATTTTTCGAATTTATACAGTTATATTAACTATATACAGAGGTGCAGCTAGGGGATGTTTCTCAGCGATTTAAACATAAACTGTGGTCGTTGTTGATACTTTTCCGAAAATAGCATCCTTAGAATTACATACAAAATGAAATCTGACAGTCTGATTACGCGATGATTTCAATGAAATATTGTCATCCATGCTGTTAGTTGCATAAAATAACATCCCCGTAACTAGCAGATGGTGTCTGTCATCTAGAGGCGGTTTTCAGAACAATCACTATCTAATTTCTGAAACGCAATAACTGCATTTTCTGCAAACCACTAAACTGTACTTACGGTTAACCTCCAGAGGACACGATGAACTTTTTGATAAACTTATCTCACGTGTCAACCAAATAATTTTTTTATAACCTCTAATCCAACTCGATGACTGTCTTTTTTTTTTTACTTTTCAATATATTGTAGACGTCAATAAGTGGAAATATATTCAGCAAAGTTCCCAATTTCCGTCTAGTAAAATTCTGTTAGACTTGGAGTGCTAAAATTGTAATCACAATGTATTTGCAGCTCACAAGCCTATTACTTTTGTTCTGATTATTTATAAGTCTAAGCCAGTGGGGTTGGCCCTTTTTGTTATCGTTCTGGTTTTCTTCTTTTTCTTCTGTTTAGAGGTCGAAGCCCGAAGGGTTTGTCCCCCTATTATTATTATCGTACGGTCTTTACAATCCCATGTTTAGGGATAGGTCTCGATTTTGTTCTTTCTTCTTTCGTGATGCAATTCTTTGTCAGGCCAGAAAGAAGGAATTTTTATGGGGGAAAGTGTTTAGCATAGTAGTTTTTAATTGAGCGATGTTTTATTTAAGTTGGTGAAATTTTGAAATTGCGATATCTCGGGAGCTGTGTGGCATTTCTCCATCATAATCGATCGTCATATACCTGCGAAACAGTTTGGGGTTATATTACCCTAAAAATATGCAAATTGAGGTTTTATGCCGAGGTATTGAATCGCCGTGTATTTATTTGTGCATACATAATGTCAGGACATTTCAGTGTGTTTGTTATGTAAATTGGTGTGGGCTGTAAATCAAAAACCGATTGAATTATCCGTGGCATTATTTCAATGGCTTTGCAAAAACAATCAAGCAAAACTACCACCTGCAATATGCTGTCTGGAAAATAAGAAAAAAAATTGCCTAGGATAATACCTAAGATTTAATTTAATTTCTTTGTTTTGTACACAGGATGCATCACAACACATCTATAATGCAAGTGTCGCCGATGCCAATTTACCAGCAACAAGCTAGGTGTGTTTCCCCTACGACAACGGTGGCATTCTTGAAGACATACAAGACAGGGAGTACAACAATTTCATCAATATTAATACGTTTTGGACTCAGTCACAACCTGTCGTTCGTCATTCCCGCACACCATAATCCAGGTTATTTTTCAAGAACAGTACGGTTCAACAGTGAAATGCAAAAACACCTGTCCCCACCACTTCCAGGCTCCCGATACAGTATGTTAGTTAGCCATGTTCCATTCAATAAAACGGCAATCAACAATGTGATTCCAAATGCTACATTTATAACAATATTACGTCATCCTGTAGCTACATATGAGTCAATTTTTGGATTTTTTAAAATTCCTCGCATCCTTCACTTACGGACCAATGGTAGACAAGATCCATTCAGAATGTTTTTATCCAATACAAGCCTATATTACAAACGCCTTGGGAGCATGTACTACAAAACATTATTGAGAAATAGACAAATGTTTGATGTCGGACTTGACCCACAAAACAATGACAATGAAACACTCGTGAATCGCGTGATACAACAAGCAGCAAAGGATTTTGATTTGGTGATGATTGCTGAGTATTTTGATGAATCTCTAATTTTGTTGAAGCAGCGTTTATGCTGGGAATTTGAAGACATTTTATATATACAGCAGAATACGAGAAACGACGGACTAAGATGGGAAATTAATGATTGGAAACGACAACGAATATTGGAAATAAACAGCGCTGATTATAAACTGTGTCAACACTTCAACAAAACATTCTGGCAAAAGGTTAGGGCATACGGTGACAGTTTTTACCAAGACTTGGCAACATTTCGAGATATGTTACAGAAGGTGGGTGTGGAGTGTTTTGATGAAGGTAGATATGTTATTGACTATGGAAATCGCAGAAATAGAACACTTTTGAAAAGCAACGCACCGAGTTACTGCTCCAAGATAGAGAGCTGGGGTTTTGATGAAATCGCTCCAAGACAGAACAGAAAAGAACCTAAAAAAACACTCCACAAGATTCGAAAACGTGGCCGTACAAAAGTTGCTTAAGGTTATTGATTGTTGATATTTAGAGGCTACACAAGTTGTTTTATTATTTGACACAAGTGATCTATAATGGTCTCCTTCTATGACGTAAATGAGTGATAAAAAGACTATTCAAAGCATTGATGACATAATTTAAGCCAAAGATGACATGGCTTATGTGCACTTTGCTGTAATTTCGAGCTGTTATCTTTAGTTAAGATGTGTATACACAAATTAACTCGATAGTTAGCAATACATACTGAAATACACGGCAAGCGCACCCCCTCTACATATACACCTAGTTATGAGGACCACAGCTGCTTTCATGAACCAATCAGATTACTAGGATGTTTAAAGTATCGACGTATAAACAATTATCATACATGTTAGTGTGTTCGGCACCGATTTCTATTGTTATAAGAGGAAAAATGTTACACGTTACAGCAGTGTTCTTAATGGAAAAATAAGTCTGAGCGAGAGAAGGCGTATACGCTTTTACGTTATTTCTGACTGAACACCGACTGATTGCGTTTATCTTTTGAAATAAAAACTTCAAGAAGCGATTTTTTTTTTATATATTTACATTAAATTATTTGATTTTTTTTAATTATGATAATGTAAATAAAAGTTCGTTTTTTAATGTTTAAAAAAAAGTGTAATGGCTTTCGCGCCGTACAACAGGAAACGCCGTGTGAATTGAGTACATACCATTTGTATTCAGGTATTTTTGTCTTAGATAAAATAGTGTCGCATTAATGAATAATTTGAATATTCAACTACTCATTCATTATGCATGAATAATATTTAGTATTTTGAATTCGCCTGTCTCGAATAACACCTAATTGCTATTCAATAGTAATACGTATTTACAATGACAGCAATTTCCATGTCATGAGCGCATTTTATATCAATCAAATAATCACAACTTTCCAGTCGAGAGTCTAATAATTATTTTAAATTCAACGCTTTATATAAGCTGTTGTATGTACGATAAAGAGGTTATTCTCAGTCAACAAGAAAATGGCGTGTATATCATAAGTTTCTATGTTCGACATTCCCACGAGGCATCTCGTGAGCATTCATGCTTTTTGTGATTTTGAATTGAATTTGTGTCAAAATAATTGATATAGATGCGTTCAATTAAACCACGTATAATGACAAAACCTTCAAGATAAATGGTACAGTAGAAACAATAGTATACGCATATGCTCAGCGCAAAGAATGATTCGGCAACTGACCCCTTTACCTTTTTTTTTTAAACAATCACTCGGATAAAGTGTCTCCGTTGTCGACATCGTGAAATTCTTTCGTTTTTATGCAGGAAAATACAGTATTTTTATCAAGGAAAATCATATTTATTAAAGTTATTGTTTGTTCATCAGTTGTTGAACGCACTACATAGTTTGTAATTTTATTCAGCATCTTTAAGTCAGAATGTAAGACAAATATAGAGAATATAGCAAATTATCGTTTTTCTGTAATATTCTTGTGTAATCGGTAATTATGAAAATTATCTATGGGTGCATAGGAAATACATTTCGTTATGAACTATACTTGATATAAATTTCTGAATTATCTTGTCAAAAGCAGTTTTTTCACGGTCTTTTCTCCCCCATATTTTTTTTTAGCCAAATCCAGTGAATGTTTCGTATCTCATAAAATAATTCAATGCGAGTAACAATGCGATAAGACATTCCGTTTTCGACATTGCAAATTTTAAATTATCATATTTCAAAATTTGAACATAGCGAAATTGAACACAGCGAGCTTGTGGTGCTCTCCACATATGGGCAAATAAAAAGCTTTGGCCACACATTGTTCTCACCTACTTGAAAGTCTTAGGAATATACGCTCCGTGGTGAATTAAAGTGCAGAGATATTATGCAATATCTCAAAATCTAGCCTGGTGACATAGGCTGAAAAAATCATATCATGTTAATTATGGAGTACTTTTTGTACTTTTGTAAAAAATATAATTTTTCTTTAACATTGTGTTCTATGTAATTGTTCTGAAAATAGCACTTTTCAAGAATATTAGGACACGTTTCTCAAAACGCTTAACTGTAACACACAAAATAATGCTATTTCATTGTACCATGGACATTAGCTTCATGATTTTACATAATAAACTAATGAACATTGTCATGCGATTTTTGACCAATTATGTCAAAAATTATGACTAGGCTTCTACCTTAATTGAGTCAGTACTGATCGTAACATAGCTGAAAGTCTTGTTATAAGGTCTGTGAATGAACACATAAAACATGTACATATTAACAATGCCCCACCGTAATTTACCGTAGTGCTCATAGTGATAATTAAATACATCGCTTTATTGGTAAAGTGACATTACATATATATATACTCATACGTTGCGGATCAATAAACTAAAATAAAAACTTTACCTGGTATATTGATTGAATAGCCATATAGTGCTCTTAACAACAAGTGCAATTTAATGGTAAACCCTGTGTGGTATACCCAGAATGCTGATCACATGCATAAAATATATAGACTCCCTGTTAATCCCGGAGCATCTTTTAATAAGGAGAAAGTCATTTAAACAGGAACGCAGCGTGAGACTAATGTCAAAGCTTTAATTTTAGAATCTCTGTGTCAACATGTATTGATTGTATGAAAAGTGTCTGTGAAAGGCCTTCAGAGAGAGAGTCTCAGACGCTCACGATGACAACGTATTCGACATTGCGCCCAAGGGTTCCAGTAAATTGTTAACTTTTAACATAATTTCCAAGGTTCGCTTGACACAATTTGATTTCAATACACGACGCCTTGTCGAAGCTTTTTTTCACTTGCAAGTGATTTAATGTACAACGTCGGTATAGAGGATATATGCTATGCTTTCAGTGTCCACATTTCGGCAATAGTCGTTACAAATGATAACACAGGTAATGTTTTATTGAAAATAAAAATCGCAGAAAAAAGATCGATATTTACAGCTATTCTCGCTTTATTGAACTTTAAAAGTATGGACACGTGTTTTATTCATTTGGCGTTTTTTTTTTACTAGGTTCTCTTCTCTGCTGTCGTGCAGCGATTTTACCAAAACTCGTGCTCTCCATCTTGAAGCAGTAATCCGGTGCGTTAAGTAAGCAAATAACACCGAATAAACGGCAAGGTAAAGACTATGTCTAATTATAGTAAATAAGTACTGCGTGCGTGACTCGAACCGGCGCTCGCGTACGGCACCTAATCGCCTAGCTTCACGCCACTACACGTCTTCCCCTCGGCCACCGGGCATCCCCAAAAAAGGATGCTTAATAACCGAGCTTATTACGTGCAGAGAACGTGAAACCCGTCCACGCGATACGCGCCACACAGCATGGCCAGAATGCGGCAAAGGCCTTCAGATCTGGCTGTAGTAGGATGGTGAAAGTAATGGTACAGCATTTTAACAGTGAATAAGTACTGAGAAATAATTTTTAAACTCATAGTTGCTGTCGACATAGGAAGTAAAGTAAGCAAATAACACCGAATAAACGGCAAGGTAAAGACTATGTCTAATTATAGTAAATACGTACTGCGTGCGTGACTCGAACCGGCGCTCGCGTACGGCACCTAATCGCCTAGCTTCACGCCACTACACGTCTTCCCCTCGGCCACCGGGCATCCCCAAAAAAGGATGCTTAATAACCGAGCTTATTACGTGCAGAGAACGTGAAACCCGTCCACGCGATACGCGCCACACAGCATGGCCAGAATGCGGCAAAGGCCTTCAGATCTGGCTGTAGTAGGATGGTGAAAGTAATGGTACAGCATTTTAACAGTGAATAAGTACTGAGAAATAATTTTTAAACTCATAGTTGCTGTCGACATAGGAAGTAAAGTAAGCAAATAACACCGAATAAACGGCAAGGTAAAGACTATGTCTAATTAAAGTAAATACGTACTGCGTGCGTGACTCGAACCGGCGCTCGCGTACGGCACCTAATCGCCTAGCTTCACGCCATACACGTCTTCCCCTCGGCCACCGGGCATCCCCAAAAAAGGATGCTTAATAACCGAGCTTATTACGTGCAGAGAACGTGAAACCCGTCCACGCGATACGCGCCACACAGCATGGCCGGTGCGTTGCTTTTCAAAAGTGTTCTATTTCTGCGATTCGAATAGTCAATAACGTATCGACCTTCATCAAAGCACTCCAAACGCATCTTCTGTAACATATCTCGAAATGTTGCCAAGTCTTGGTAAAAACTGTCACCGTACGCCCGGACCTTTTGCCAGAATGTTTTGTTGAAGTGTTGATACAGTTTATAATCAGCGCTGTTTATTTCCAATATTCGTTGTCGTTTCCAATCGTCAATTCCCCATCTTAGTCCGTCGTTTCTCGTATTCTGCTGTATATATAAAATGTCTTCAAATTCCCAGCATAAACGCTGCTTCAACAAAATTAGAGATTCATCAAAATACTCAGCAATCATCACAAAATCAAAATCCTTTGCTGCTTGTTGTATCACGTGATTCACGAGTGTTTCATTGTCATTGTTTTGTGGGTCAAGTCCGACATCAAACATTTGTCTATTTCTCAATAATGTTTTGTAGTACATGCTCCCAAGGCGTTTGTAATACAAGCTTGTATTGGATAAAAACATTCTGAATAGATCTTGTCTACCACTGCTCGGTAAGTGCAGGATGCGAGAAATTTTAAAAAATCCAAAAATTGACTCATATGTAGCTACAGGATGACGTAATATTGTTATAAATGTAGCATTTGGAATCACGTTGTTGATTGCCGTTTTATTGAATGGAACATGGCTAACTAACATACTGTATCGGGAGCCTGGAAGTGGTGGGCACAGGTGTTTTTGCATTTCACTGTTGAACCGTACTGTTCTTGAAAAATAACCTGGATTATGGTGTGCGGGAATGACGAACGTCAAGTTGTGACTGAGTCCAAAACGTATTAATATTGATGAAACTGTTGTACTAGCTGTCTTGTATGTCTTCAAGAATGCCACCGTTGTCGTAGGGGAAACACACCTAGCTTTTTGATGGTAAATTGGCATCGGCGACACTTGCATTATAGATGTGTTGGGATGCATCCTGTGTAAAAAAAAATTAAATGGATTATCAAAGGCATTAGCAATTTTTTTCCGACAGCATATTTGAGGTGGTAGTTTTGCTTGAAAAGTTTTGCAAAGTGTCAGACAGGTGTTACAGTCATAAATCCACAGTTCCCAGCAGGACTTCATTGAACTCACCTATTCACTTACGCTTACCCCCAACGGTCAAACATAATCGAGTGATGTGAACAATAATGGGCGGGTCAACCAAGTCAGTGAACACGTTGTATATAACTATATAGTATAAATCGATGTACTAAATGAGCAATTGTAAACACAGACTGGTCACGTGATACATGTAATACAGTGGCTATACAAAGGAGCTTCGTAAACAGTGTGTTTTCCTCGGGCGGGCAGACCAGGTTGAACTATAAAAGATGTATGACTGATGCGATGTGTGAAAATCTCCATTTCGTCTTTTTTGTTACTCATGGAAAAGGTCATGCTCTTGTATAATTTATAGTATATAATGATTGTTTTATTCAAATCCAGTGAATGTTTCGTATCTTAGAAATTAATTCAATGTGAGTAACACTACGATAAGATATTCCGTTTTCGACATTGCGAAAATCTTTTGCAAAACTGCTGTTGACAAGATAATTCTACCAATTTCTTCAATTCATTCTAATAATGGAAATATAATTTTGTGAAAAGCGGGCCGCTATATTTGACTTATACAATGACGAGTAAAACCGTAAGGTTAACGTTCAACTAACGCATAATCTGGAGTACGTCAAGACACACACTTTTTCAAAAGGGTTATAAAAACATAATACTGGATACATGAACAAATAAATGTTGTCGAGTGACAAATGAATGTACATGACGAGTTTGGTGTGGCGTTCAAATACGTTATCATATGATGTAACGTCATGAAAAACGTCACGTTAATCGATAATGAGCCTAAGCAGAAAGTGTTTAGTTGCATTACACAACCCCATAGTAGCTCATTAAATACATCTCGAGTCGAGAATTGGTCAGAATAGTTTGACTATTCAAACATTGGTAGCCATCTTGGATTTATGCAAATTACGGATTTTACCCACATTTTTGCGAAATGTATTTAGTAAAGAACCGCATATCTGCACACACAATCACGCAGTAAAAGTAGGCAAAGGGTCGAGAAAACCACCTCGGCATATTATTAATTTTGAACTTGTTATGGTTTGAAAGGTCATTGCCCCGGTGACGTCTGAAAAGCGACTACGGGTCACTGCCGTCAACAATGGATCTTTATTGCTTTAATCGTGTTGCTTTTATAGATAGTCACGTATTAGAAAACCCAATCACATAAACTGTTTTATTTTTGCTTTATATGCGCACGTCATATATGGAGTTATACTACCAGCCTTTACATAGGAATTATTAGTGATATTGTACTACCCTTTTCACTCATGATATATATAAAACAGCTTCTATGGTTATCTTTCGATTTAAAACTTGCGTGTACCATAGGTATGTTCAAGCTAGGTCTTTACATTCTTTCCGATCAAAAGCAATTATTAATAACAATATTAATACCAAAAGCCAAACTATGCTGCACAAACGTTCTGTAGAGAAACAGTAGAATTTTATCTTATGTATAGCCATATTTTTGTGACGTATTTTGTAATATTGTTTAGATGTTCGACCTCCACGATAATAGGTGCACGTGCCCACGTGCCCGTCTTCGTGTTGAAATGAAGAATAATTCCAAACCAATTCAATCATATCATATATTGTAAACATATACATGCAAACAGACACGCAATTTCTGATAATAAAAATTAGGGAAGAACTAAAACAACTGCAACTGTCGTACTGCTTATTACTCTCATAATAACAAAATAATAAATATAAATAATAATTATAACAAAATGAGGACAATCGTCGATAAATTTGACAGTAAATTAAATGGAAACTAATAGTAATAGTACCCTATGTTAGGGGAATATATAATCGTTGTGTTAGCACTTATGTTTTCCAAATTAAATATGATGCACTAATCAAACGAAAATTACATACATCTTTTATATATACTGGATCAGGCCTTTAGCAAAAACGTACAGGAACAATTTTGTTTTGTATTCTTGCTTCATTTCTATGTCAAGGTCATGGAGAGGGAACTGGAGTCTTGCCAAGGCCTTTATAAATTAAATACTCAAGTACTCAATTAATATGTTCTAGCGGTAAGTACATAGTTTTGGCGTTGCGATTCATCGCCATGACAGATTTAAAAAAGCACAATCCGTTACTTTGAACCTTGATACAATAGAGTGTCCCCCCACCTTGTACCAACCATACATCGGAGACTTGTTTTGGGTTACGCCCACAGCACTCCTCTGATGATCAGATCCGTGATCTTTCCTTCACTTAAAGACACAGTATGTGTTTAATTTATTTATTTTTTTGACATTTCATTTATAGGATATCTACTGTGATTTATCTGTATAATTCTGTGCACGTTCGTGCACTTATATACAAACGTAGCAGCTAAAATTATGCTATGTTCATGTTGTTTCTACTAAAATGAAATGGGACTTTACATAACAGATTTGTCAATGTAAACATCTAAACATATTGTGTTGTCGACATATGAAATGAGTTTATTCATAAATATAGGGCTGAACTGTACTATAGGTGTATTTGGAGTAACCCATCTGGTTGTTGTAGTAACACATTGTGTGAATGACCTTTGGCCTTTTCTGCATCACTATACTAAACCGAGAACTTTGCTGAATATTTCACTTGTAGTGAAAGACAGATATCCACCTGTTGACGTCAGAGAGACTATCGATTTGATGGACTGGCGTTGTAATAGCTTTTAACCAAGCTACGCGAAATTTTATAATATATTACTATCATGTGAAACATTTTAAGCATACTGAAACATATCCATATAATTTAATTAGTATATTCAACACGGCGTCTGCAAAACATCGAAACGTGAACACGATAACAGTTATAGTGAAGTCAAAGACATAAATCAATTAATACAAATTTATATTGAATGTGGTCTTTTCTGTCGAGTTTATCCTTAATTTAAGTTTGAAAAAATTCCATAAATATTGGTTATCGAATCAACTTGTTTTGGCAAAATACAGTTTCATGTACTGCATTATTCTGCATGTTTGTACATTCCTAGACGCACGTTATTTTCATGAAAACTCCGTTTTCAGTAACATAAAACAGCAACTACAGTCGACTCATATTCGGGAAGACTGTGATGTTAGAAGCCGAGCTGTGTCTTTTGAAATCGATAGTGCCTTACGGGGCTGATCTTGTTTAATTCTGACCCGTTTGTTAAAATGAACAAACAGACCGCGACACAAATTCGTTTGACATGTGGTAGAATCGTCAGTCTGGAACCAGTCCTTCTGTGCCTCTCCTAAGGACACCTGTAGTTTTCTAGAGGGGCATATACAGTTGAATATAAAGTTGAATTTTCACTAGCATGAGTACACTATGGGGCTTGGTAAACAGTTTTTAGGGGAACGTATTACCCACGGTAACGGCAGTTTTCTTGTATAATGATCTCATTTCATGCACAACGAACAATGAGTTCAAGTGCAAACAAGTGAAAATTTAGTACTCTCAAAGTAAATTCAGGGGGTCAGTTGTCAAAACATTTTTAGCGTCGAGTATGTGTCTAATAATATTTTACATTTTATATTCTACTGTTCCATGTATGGTTACGATGTTGTCATTATGGGTATTTGATTGTACATCATACAAATTGTTTTGACACAAATTCACGGTATTTTGTTTTGTTGATCATTGAAACCACACAAAGCACCAAGGTTATACAAACATTTCCAACACATGATTTCTGAAAGCAATATCCATCGGCTAATAGACAAAGTGTTTCACGTTTCACCTATGTTTGTAGAATCATGTCCTTTGCCAGTGCAAAATAGCGTTACTGTAGGACATTTAGTGTAAAGCAATTGACCGTGTACAATTGTTTGGAATAAAGCAAAACCACTTAATTTTATACAAGAATATTAAAACATATTGACCAACTAGGCACAGATACCGGATGACTCCCAAAAGACCTACCGATTCTGATGCAGGGCCGTGTTCTCGGGTCACGACGGTCCGGGATAGCTCAACCAAACGAAGATGGTAGTGCTACTTACCTGTATGTGTACAATAACTTCTTCTGTACGTTCGTCCATTGGTCAAAGGGAAATATTCCCATGATAACTCCATATTCCAGAACTAATATTAAACATAAAACAGCAAACACGGTCAATGTCACCGATTTCCCTGCCAAGGCTGGCATGACTATGGCGTTTACCTGTACACTTTTTTTCGGGTGAGACGGACTGAAATGAGCCAAGGTGAAGGGTTATACTTTATAAATAGTTCTCTTTCAATGCATTGTTTGTTTGACAAAGCCGCTCATTGTTCAAACATGTGATTCGCTGGTTCCCGGCGTCCCTTGCGTATGACAAGTACGGTAACTAGGAATATATACTCAACTTCAACTTCCTACAAATTACACAACAAGCATGAAATGAGGTGGTTGCAGTACCCAGGAGCCACACGCGTTTATTACAGGTATGGAAATATACACAAAATAAATGATGCTGAAGCCCCATCGCGAATACAACCAGACGGCCCAAAGGTGACTAAGTGACGTAATTTGAAAGCATGCCAAGTTCCGTTCTGCGTAAACGTGTCTGCAATACTACAATAACGTCGCGTCCGCCTGCTTAGACTTCATATTTGAGGTGGTCCTAACATTTCTCGCTGTTTTTGTGCAAAGCGATAAAAAAAGTGTAATATTCGAGAGCTGGGAAACCCCTGCTTTATACCCGCGAGGGTAAGCGCTGACGTCAGGCAACTAAGGGAAATAGAACAAGGAACGAGAACGTGATGGACCAATCAGAATACTGTAATCATTACTAGTTACCGGCCTCTATTTTGTAATTGAAATTCATTTATATTCATATTTAAATCAGGTAGCGAGAATATTATTTGCATGCTTGTTTTCAACTTCCGATTGTGTATAATGTCTAAGTATAATATGTTTAAACCAGGGTTCAAACTTAAAAATGTGTTTTTCATGTCTGTGTCTAAATATCACCCTTTCTTAAAGTAAATAAAGCTGTTTGTCACGTATACCAATAGTTCAGTAGTTTGTTAATTTGAATGCGTCCCAGCAATTGTACCCGTGCGCCACGTTTTAAAAAGTAACGTGCTGAATCTCAAGATTCATTTTAGTCACATTACCCCCACCTATCACACGTTGAATAAAAATATTTGAAATAGTTTTCCTGGAAGCATTTACTGTCCTTTCAATATCACCTTAAAGCTTTGCAAATTTGGTGTTAATCCGACGAAATTAAGAATACGTTATTTGTGGTAAAGACCTCTACCTCGCACTGAAATACAGGCTACTTACGGCTAAATATGTTTTCTAAATATGATTCCACTGGGTATGGATTTTACAGACTGGGGCAGGTCATTCTGCCATTTTGTTCTATTGTACACTTAGGGTAAGTGGCCAAATTGGGAAGGAAGGATAGAGATGTTTGAGTTGGTAGATCATCTGGTGGAATATGAATGCTTAGAAAATATTCCACAGGAGTCTGTTTTGATATTTTACTTGACTATAAACCTCAAGAATATAAGGAACTACTACGAGTATATTTGTCTTTGATAATAAAATAATGTGGACAATTGTATTATGTTGCATTCTGGTAGGAGTTATGTGGTAGATATTTCCCCAAACTTCAAGGTTATATATGTGTAAGAGAATCAATGAATTATAAAGAAGGTCAAGGACAAATGGTGTTTATTGAAGCCTATTCATAAATTCAGATACCCAGAATTTATTCATTCTGTTGTAAATTGTCCTCTAAGGCAATATAAGAATATTGACTTTAAAAAAAGTTGGGGTTCTTAATTTCGATAAATTGATGTTTGCATTTTAGTGGAAAGTCGCCATTTTGGCACTAATATATAATGCTTTACTATAGATTCCTATGGGAGAGATATTATGCAATATCTCAAAATCTAACCTGGTGACATTGACTGAAAAAATCATATTTTGGTAATAATGGAGTACTTTTTCTTGTTCTGAATTATTTAAAAAATCTGGGGTTTAAAAAGTGTCAGAAAATGCAATTTTTCTTTAACATTGTGGGTCACTATGGAATTATTCTAAAAATAGCGATTTTCAAAAAATATTAGGACACGTTTCTCAAAAAGCTTAACTGTAACACACAAAATAATGCTATTTCATTATACCATGGAACATTAGCTTCATGATTATACATAATAAACAAATGAACATTGTCATGCGATATGTGACCAATTTTGTCTTGATGACAGCCACGAGACTTGTTTTTGTTTCTCAGACTGTGTTTCAAAACTACACATTCTGTCCAAGTTCGGAGGAAATATCTTCATAACAACATATTTTTTACTATATTCATAATGACACACTATACATGTAACATATTTTCAGTTTCTTTGAGGTATCAGGTAATGTATGTATGTTGTAACGTCCTAACTCCATCCTCTTATTTAAATGTCTATGTCGATAGCCGTTTCTTGACACCAAAGGGCGTCAAGGAAACAGTGCCATCGCTTTAGACGATGTGTGTGTTTTTATCTGTATGTCGATTTTTATTTCCGATCACCGACGTGTTGCCTTTATAGCAGTTCATTTAACTCGAGTTGTCGTATTAAGTGTAATGTAGATATATGTCTTTAACCGTGGTTGTAAAACGCAACATAGCACAACTGTTAGTAGCTTGTTATACAAAGACTGTGAATATCTTAATATTTGTAGAATATCCGTATTTTTAACTTAAAGGTAGGTTTCTTTTTAATGTAAATGTATTGATAACTGTAGATATCGTTATAGTAGTAGTATACTGCTGTCAACCATACACTAGTGACCTCATTCCTTGGAGTCAATAGGTCGATGTACGAACGAAATCAAGCTGAGTAACGACGTCTGGAAATTTACACCACGCCTGAAGGATGAATTGCGGGGCTGTTTTTTGTATTTCGTGTCTGGTAAGTGTTTTATTCATTGATTCTTGTAGCTTAGTAAGTCCGGTTAGTCTGTTCACCTTTCACTGCACCCGGGGGGGGGAGGGCTTCTCAAAAAAATAATTAAAACTGCTTAGATGGCAAGATAGTTCAGCCGATGACAACTGTGTATAGCCAAATAGTCAACTAAGACAATCAAGTGATGTTTGTCTGGTATTTAATCTCCCTGTGAAATGATAGCTGCTATCAATTTAAAATGTCCGCTAGCACTAGAGAGATTTCATTTATGAGTAACCCTCCAATATGAAAACTTTAAAACGAAGCAATTTCGAGTCTTGTATCAGGGGGAATAAATCTCTTCTCTCTGGGGTTCTCCACACTTGCCAGGGGGGAATCTCGTCTCGTCTCTCTATCGCGTCCCCTTGAGGTACAGGATCGGGAAAGTCACTTATACTTTACAGTCAAATAAGACACACACAACGAAATACGTTTCAGCTCTCGTCTTAGTCGATCTTTTGGAGCACTCTATAAGACACAGCGCCCTGGGGAAAAGTCCCCAAGACTCTCACAAGGCTGAACCAAGACTCGCCCAAGACTGGACTGCCTCAAGGCTCTCCCCTGGACTGGACTCTCGTCTGCGTCTGTCGTGGAGTATTCGCCAAGACCAACTCAAACTCTCTTTATTCATTTTCAAAACTCTGACCAATTACAAAACAGTAAAAAACTCTAGGGCGTAACCTTCAATCATAAAGCTAATCACACTAAGTACTGAATACGTCATATCTTTTGATTAATCGTTCACTACATTAATAACTATGGAATACCAACTGTCAGAATCTCGACGGTTATCTGGTAATTAGTTCCAAATCACTGAGCCAAGTTCCGTCCAAAACTTCAATTAGGCCTAGACGACAGACATAACACAGCAATTCAGCTAATAATCAACTAATTAAGTCGGTCAAGAGATACGCGAAAACAAATTCATGACACTTGAATGAATATTACACATGTTTAATAAATACAATATATTAGGTTAACGAATCTGATATTCTGTTTAAACCATTAGTCTTGCAGCTTCTTGGAGCTAAACACTCAGTGATCATAAAGTGTGAATAGACATTCTTGAGCGCTCTGGGTACCCTGGCCCATTTGTATGAAATACCGTCGTTCATGCATTAACCGAAAACTCTAATTTACATCAAAGCACAGTACCAAGAAAAACAACATCCATTGTTTTGCGTAGCTTAGGGTTAGTACACGGGTAATGTATGGTACAGTTTATATTAATATGAATATAATTGCATTCCATGGTGAATTGTAGTGTAATTGAGTTTGATTAAACTCCAATTGAATAGCAACCCTATATTGAGTGGCGTTATATTGATCGCATATTGATTTTTTTCTTTGGTGCTGTTAAGACGATATGTTGATCAAAACATACAGTCGAACTTAGTGTATGGATCATCCATTGATTTGTATTTTAACAATATTATCACAGGGAACCCAGGAACTATAATCAACTGTAGTACGCAGTCTCTATGAGCGGGGGTATCGGCTGGTATCTAGTGTAAGAAATAGACAAGGGATGAAGGCTCCAGCCAGCTCACATTTTTTAAACTAAAAAAAAAAAACAGACGAAAACAATGAAAAATAAAATCTAAAAAAAATACCAGGTTGAAGAATATTAGTTGCTCCTTCAAATTTCTCCAAAGCCTTACCTACATTTTACCGATATCTGCAGAATAAATCAAGAAAACTACACAAATTGACTCCATTTAGGAATTCCTAACGGTTAGCCCGAACGCACGGCACAGTTGGGGGCGTTGCCTGTTTAGCATTTGTCAACAACCAATCACAAGACTGGTGAGGAACCACATCGAGGTCACGACTCGGTTAGCCTTGCTCAACTGGTTCGTAACCAGTCTTGTGATTGGTTGTTGACAAATGCTGAACAGGCCACGCCCCCAACTGTGCCGTGCGTCCTTGGAGATGATTTTACATAGACTGACCTTTAACATGATTTAAATCACAGTCATGATACAGAAACTTTTGGAAACTTTCTTATTCCATATGATAGCATAAGAACTACTGTTTAGTTCGATAGAATCAATGCACTGGTCTTGTGAGCATGGTAGGTCTGGTAGGTCTGATTATGGGACAACCACCGTACATCTCCCCCGCCTCATCAGCAGTGGGATCGACGTTTATATATACCTGATGATGTGCTTGTATTGAGCTACCAAGGTCATTACGAAGTTGATATTATTGATATTGAAAGCACTGTAAGACAAATGGGCACATCAGGGTTTTCCCAACAGATCGACAGTGCATCCCATGTGGAGCATTCCACGCAAGGCTTGGCTTCCAGAAACTGGTATTTTGGTTTTCAAGAGACCACAATTTTCCAACAAAAATATGAACTTCCCACTACTAGTCTGGTAGGTCCTGATCATGGGACAACCACCGTACATACTCCCCCCCCCCATCAGTAGTGTGATATACCTGATGATCTGCTGTTATCGAGCTACCAAGTTCATTTTGAAGTTGATTGAAAGCATTGTAAGACAAATGGCACATCAAGGTTTTTCCAATTGATCGATAGTGCATGTGGGATATTTCACACGAAGGCATGCCTTCCAACCTAAAATATGAACAATAGTACAGTGATCCTGGTACGATTTGTCACTCCATGTCATCAATCCAGTTGCACATCTGTGAAAACGAGTTGTTTACACTGTTATGATCTCCCTCGATATAACAGCACATGAGTAATGTTTTGTATGGGAAGAGGTAGGTCATATGTTTATCAGGTTCATTATCAAACGTGAGCAGGAACTATCTGTTACGAATAAAAACTTCAAAAGATCGCCAGAAATTACCAAACTATTAATACAACCATGGTTGTGGTCAGACTAACAGTCCCTGGAGCGTCAAGTGAACCTCCTAAGCCAAGTCCAACACTTCTGTTGGAAATACAAGCTCAGGTGTGTGTGTAGGTTATAAATAATTCCTCGGCAAATAAGAAATCCAAAGTGTTGTGGACAAGCTGAAGCGGAGAACCATGAAATCATGCGCTATCCTCTTGAATGCAAACCAGAATGAGCAGGTAAGCACCATGCTGATTCAGTGCATTCATCAACATGCTTGGATGTGGAGTGGACCTTGTGCGCGCCCAGATGACATGTTCGTTTGTTGACAAAACAGGCTGAGACTACTAGTATATGTTGGCTTGGAATTAGATTCACTGAGGAGCTGGGAAACATTGTTTCTGGACTCACATGCAGCTGTAAGAGCACTCCACGACTAGTGTAGTAGCAGGAATGGAACTGAAGAGTTGTAAGGTTAGATGTAGCACTGAAGCACTAACAGAGAACATTCATCATCTGATGCGGTGTAGCCCTCTTTCAGATCTGATATTGTTGCACGCAATGTGTAGGAATGTAAATGAATAATCTAAGCTTCTACCTCAAATGGTGCTTGGGTAGCAAGTCTTGAAAGTAAGATACATCTAGAGATCACCATACACATTCATAACAGTGGCAGATGCGGGATTTTCTTATGGGGGGGGGGTTCCAAACTTTAAAATCGCCAGACTAAGTTAATGATTTTTTTTATATTATACAAAAACAAATTGAATACATTTTTCAACGCCACTGCATGAGTATGTGAGAGGGAGGTCATGAGTTGGTCAGTGTTGTTCCATTAAAATGCTTTAGGGTTGTGGCTAATTTGCAAACCAATTTGCCTATTAATTAGCATAATAATTAACATATATAAACTAAATTTTTTAAATAGAAATTCGATAATTACCAAACAAAACGTTTGTTGACAACTCACCCCTAATGTCTTTGTTTTACTTCACCTTAATAGTTCTGTGCATGTGCTTGTAATTTGTAAAAGCATGAATTCACGAATTTGCCTGAGTTCTGTTGTAGTTTTACATGTCCATACAGTTACAGTATGTTTGATAAACACGAAAACTTTGTTTTCCTTTCTTGATCAGTAAGTGAACGTTTTGTGTCACAGTATTCCAGTACACAAAGTTAGATACTGTACTCTGTATGTGTATATAAATGTCTTCTCTGGTTCAGCTCTGGTACACCCACTCGTATGTTATATTACCATGGCAATTACAATATCATACAGTGTATGCTTCTCTTTCGTTTTTTACACACAGGTTATATTCCAATACCTCCGTAATAGGAATATCTCAGATGTCCAGTTACCAGCGAGATGCGGGGTGTGATTCCCCCATAACAAAAGTGGTATTCTCAAAGACATACAAGACAGCTAGTACGAAAATTTCATCAATACTCGCACGTTTTGGATTCAGTCACAACTTGTCATTTGCATTACCATATGATCATAATCCTGGTTATTTTTCGAGAACAGTACGCTTCAACAGTGAAATGGAGAAACACCTGTTGCCACCTCTTCCAGGTTCCCGATACAGTATGTTAGTTAGCCATGTTCCATTCAACAAAACAGCTATGAACAAAGTGATTCAAAATGCCACGTATATAACAATATTACGTCATCCTGTAGCTGCGTACGAGTCCGGTTTTGCATTTTTCCAAATTCCTCTTGTTCTTCACATGAATTACACTGCCAATGAAGACCCATTTGAAAAGTTTCTGTCAAATACAGATCTGTATATTAGCCGCATTAGCGATTCATACTACAAAACATTACTGCGAAATAGACAAATGTTTGATATCGGACTTGACCTTAAATACTACGGTAATGAATCACACGTGGATCACGTGATACAACAAGCAACAAGTGATTTTGATTTGGTGATGATTGCTGAGTATTTTGATGAATCGCTTATTCTGTTAAAAAAGCTTTTATGCTGGAAATTCGAAGACATTCTGTATGTACAACAAAATACAAGAAGCGACAATCTGCGGTCTGGAATTAACGACTGGAAGCGGAAGCAAATTTTGGAAATTAACAGCGCTGATTTCAAACTGTATCAACACTTCAAAAAAACCTTCTGGCGCAGGGTTTTGGCTTACGGTGATAGTTTTTATGAAGAAATTTCGAGGTATGTTACAGAAAGTGCTTTTAGAATGTTTGGATGAAGGGAAGTACGTTATTGACTATGGGAGTCGAAGAAATATGACAGTTTTGAAAACAACGCACCCAGTTACTGCACCAAAATAATGAGTTGGAAGCTAGAGGAATTAGTCGTAAGACAACAAGGATTCGCATGAACCAAGAGTCGTGCTGAATTGTCAAATAAAGACTGCGCGAAAGAGCACATGATTGAAAAACGTGGACATTGTTAGAAAAAGCATGCCAGAGCCAGTTCTTTGTGAAATTGCTAAATGAGCACAACCGTGGATGTTGTATTCATAAAATAAAGTATTCGCTAACTTTCAATTTGGATAATATAATTGAAAATTGTTTTAGCTTATGGTGGATACGTCGTTTGTGTTAAATTACGTTGTTTCCATTTGAAATGTATGGCTACAAGTGCATTTCTTTTGTGTCTTAAATAATAATGAATACAATATAATTCAGAAAGTCTGCATTGGTAGTTTTACCCGCTGTATTACCACATATAACGACATGTAATGCAATAAATTATACTAGTGCTTTTACATGTTATTTGTTTCAAAATGTAGTTTAGAATCTCAGATGCTTACTTTAATTTTGTATTTATATGTATGTATGATTTAGACGTTACCACATTTACTTAAACCCTAAACAGGTTATCTATAAACTATGTATGGCATCACATTAAAGTTGTCAATATCGACATTTATAAAGCACAAAAGCGAGATAAACTATAGATATACCGTAGTTGTCCGAGTATAAACCCCTCCGGGAAAACGGCAAATTGTCGAATAATTAGGGGGGCTTACGAAGGTAAAGTAGCACACAACACGAGTATCGAAATCACGGCCATGTTCAAGTGTCCTGTAATAGACGCGCACCTCACTACCCTGCACTACCCACCCCAATGCAGACGGCTCGAAAAGCGTGTAATGAACATGGGTCTACAGTTACTAGGTGGACATGTAGACGTTTAATTATGGTAATTTTAAATTAAGACAAGAAGCTCAAAGTAAAAGAATATATGTATTGAGATACAAAGAAAAAACGTCGTTTCCAAATTTGAAAACAGCATTGCTAAAGTATGTGAGTTAATGATATCGTCCTGTTTGTTTAATGACATACATTCATCGTATCACAACAAAGACCATTGCATGTAAGAACGGCGCATATCTTGGGTGCATGACTGTTTTAGGTGATATTTACATTGTGACTTGATGGCAGCCCACCATAGCCATGTGCATAGTCATTGATGTGACATACATGCATCCAATAGTAAATACGTTTGTGCGCCCTTCTAATGACGGAACTGAACTTCTGTGACGTTAAAATGACGTATATCAGGGTGGAGTCAATGTCGTTCAAATCGACCACTGTGATTGGTTGTTCAGGTGTTCGGCATTTAGAATTTAGTGAAATCTCAAAACATAACCTTCATTGATGAGCGACTACAGATCGAAACGATATCGACGCTTTGAAAGGTATTAGTGTCATTTACGTCATTACTCGTTCTGCCACTAGAGGGCACAATTTATAAAGAAAAGGTATAATACAATACGGTGTCCATTCAATAAATGATTTACCTAATAAATGTTTGCTGGGTTAACTAATTTACCACCTATTAAAATGCCCTAAAGATGATACCCTTGTTTTTCCCCAACTTATATTTCACATAAAAGCAAATTCTGATATTTCGTTGCAAATTAGCATTTTTGCACCCCCCCCCTTTCACACACACACACACACACACACACAGTTCAGCAAACTGGAGAACCAATTACGTCAATTTGCTAACAAATATGTCAGCGGAAGTTCTCAATACTAGGTACATGCTAATGTGTCTTTATTTGGGGCTATACAAATGTCTTCCAGCGAGTACCAAGTTATATCATATACCCCAGTGGTTAACAAAAGAGCCACTGCGTGCAATGCTACCACAGTGGTATACATTTTTTTGTGCAGCGTTTTTTGAAGAAAACAAAACTTTATTACATCTGTCTCACTAATTTATTACAATTTTGCTTTGAAAAACACTTTCACAAAGTAAATAGACGTTATGGTAGTTTAATGCAGTAATGCTTCAGTTGTCTTAAACAGCGCCCTCTAGTATAACCAATCAGCATAAGGCAATGCTTATAATGGGAAATGACGTAAAGGCTAATCTCTATGAACCAAGAAATAATTGCGTGACTTTGGTTTTAATATGTCGACAATTATTAAGTTGTAAGATTGTTTTTAAGTTGAACTGTTTATAACTACTTAAACTGGGAATCTTTAAACTGGAATTATGAGTCTAATAATCAAGTGGGTCGCTATTTTTCGTGCATGTATTGTCTTATTTTATTCAGAAACAAGCCATATTTGGTGTGTGTACAGCGATCCACTATACGAAAGTTGCATATATTTTCCTATCATGTCATACTGGGGTTATATAAACCTCAACCCAATCCAAAACCCTTGTTGGAAGTGGTCGTATTAACAGTATATAGCGCCCTCTCTATCGGATTTAGTTGGACATATACTAGTAGTTGCATCCAAGTGAATCCGTCGGCGAGGGCGCAGTAACCCACGCCTGTCATGTCAGACTGTGTTTACATTTAAATAAACTGTTGAATAATTAAGGCACAGTGGACTACATCTGGTCCATAATACAAGAAGCCCATATTCGATTTGTTTATGGAACTCACGCAACCGTGATATCAAAATCGCGCAGATGTTTCATGTTAGTTACGTCACATAGCAATTTGCTATATATAAAGCGGGGGGAGTCGTCGCCTGCGCATGCGTCAGGTGGCCATAGCGTGTCATTGTTTACAAACAAGCGTCTACCCATGAGCCTTTGCGTTGCTAACGTGTGTTGTAATCATCACTTGGGACTCAATTCCCGCGCGTGCGCAGGTGACAACCCTCCCGCTTCAATTGTTCAACTGCAAACGGAAAAATACACAAAGATACACATATAGAGTTAATATCAGGGTTGGATAAATCTCAGACCACTAAAATAATTTAAGGATATTATTAAGCAGTGTCTGCTAACAAGCATATATTTAAAGGGCGGTGGTCATTGCGCCAAGTCCTGATCAATATGGTCGTCATAGCGACGTACACAATGCGTGAAAATACATTATTAATTTGGTTACACACATTTAGCACATGCACTGCGCGACGACCACCGCACTTTAAAATTGAATTTTGTATTTACTAGTATCATTGGTCGAAATTTACTGAGCTCCATGCATTTGGTGCATAATTTCATTTTACCGTACATTTAACATACAGAGAAAGCGGAATCGATTAACTTGTGAGCAACCATAATTTAATCATTTAGATTTCAATGTTGTCACGTATACCAAACAAGGGGATTCCCCCTGCTGTAGTGAGGTCGTTGACCCACGTGCACTGGGTGTCCATGTGGACACCACTATGTCCGCGACACGCAACACTGACAGCGCCATTTGCCTTATGCCTATTTGCCTTGTCAGTCAACTACAGGATCATATGTCATATGACTGTCATATGTATGAAACGCAGTCATTTATCATATACTGAAAAGTCAATTTCATTACTTACTGTTCTTTGACTAACATATGTTACATTTTATTCAAGAATATTTACATTATTTGCATTTATATTTGATGTTCGCGGTGAAATAAAAAATACACTCGAAGAAAACTAGAAACTGTTAGCTTCATGAATTCTGGGGAATAGTTTAAATGCAAAGACGGGCCGTCGATTTACCTAGTACTCATTTTGGAATGGCAGATGAAATATCTCATTTCCGATCATGAGAGGGCATTTCTCATATTGGGTCAAAGGTCAACCAACCGTGACCACTGATTCACTAGCGGTCAATAGAAGAATTTTCTTCTTATTAATATAATCTGTGGGTTGGCCCGATGAGTTGTGGGCAATCATAGTAGTCCTACTGCACAGAATGTTATCAATTTTTGTATGAATTCTTCTTGTTCAAAGTTATGAAGCGACATCGAAACGCCAATTCCGAAGAATATATGTCACCTAGAGCATTTATAAATACTGAAATTATTGGAAGGTGGTTTTCACGTGACGACGGGTTGTGCGTACCATGTGCTATTATATACAACACGTCTAAAATACATTATTTGTTAACACGGAATTCTAATGCGCTGCACGGTGATTGCCGCCATTTAAGGTTTGAAACGCCTATATTTAACGGCATGTACGCTATATTACAGGTAAACTTTGGATCTGTTCCAACACGGATATGCCCGACAATCCGTAGTACAGTCCACATGTACAGCTCATGCATCAACGCGTTATTTTAGGATGGTGACGAGTATATGGGAGGCTGCGAAACTCTCACGTTTAAAAACAGTCCGATTGATTAAGCTGTCTCGTGACTACATGACGTCACGGCTTGGAAATCACTGTGAAGTCTAATCTACATAAATAGGTCAACTTACACTTACCTAGCTCATTAATTATACAATAAAAAAACATAAAACATAACACACTTTGTGAAAATAAATATTAGTTTACATACATATATGAGAGCGTCAGTATGAAAATGGCGTAATAAGAGTAATTGCCACTCAACAGTATTGCGATTTGTAATATCTTGACATGTGTATGGAAATGAGTTTCCGGCTTGGCTCTACGCCATATACTACATTGTTTTGGTAGTTTTGTTTCACACGTGGATGTACATGTGGACAGCATATGCTCATGCATTTCGCGGTGTATTTAAGCCCGTGCATTTAAATAGTGCAATTCTCTGTATGTATACGAATGCAACAAGACTAAACTGGTAGCTGCGTCACATCATCAGAGCAGGTAGATGGTCGTCGATATTCCTTGGGTGTAAAAGTAATTAGTTTAGTGATTTAACTCGCCGCCTTACGCAAGACTTGAAATGATTCAACTTCGGTATGTTGCCTTACTGACGATCATTATGACGTCCGCGTTCACTGTCGCCGAAGATTATAATTGTGACTGTGAACTTGGACAGTTTTGCGATTCAATAGCCCAGGAATGCCAGCCGTGCGACATTTGTGACGAGCTACCGGACCCTGGGTGTGAAGTATGCGAAACAGATAGCAGCGTAACAGGTAAGATATAGTCCCGCAAAGAGCTCTGAACATTGACGTAACACTTCATGACATTCACTGTGATATTAATCTCTGTCTGTGTATATATGGCTATGGACTCAAGGTTCGTGGTTTTCATTTCTTTACGCCAGTGTGAGGGGGCACACAATACAAACGTAGATACGCAATATATGTACACTGATTGTCCACTGTTTCATACCATAATTTTTTAGTGGGCTTTGCTGTGGTATTTATACTCGGCGTTGACATGTTATGCGATATATGTGGATTTTATTGTATAAATGTAAACTTGTAAAAAATATGTATATTAGCATATATCAGTGGAAAGTCTGAATTTAAGGTGACAGTCCTACTACATACGTATTTTATTTCGAACTAAAGACAATGGACTTTGATTTGCATATCTGTTTCACATAACAAAGAGTCTTGAATAGTTTTTAAAAACATTTACTCGTTCCACAGCGAAAGAGTAATGGTTACAAAATCGAGTGAAAGAAAAACATGCTAAAGTCTAAAAAGGAGGTCAATCCAATCAGTTATAATGAGATTGCCAAGTCATGTTAGTCAAGGTCCGTGATTATGGATCACTAGTGTAATTTATTTAATAAATATAATAGTAGTTTTCACATTTCCTGGAAAATATGATATACAAACAGTGAACGCGTAAATCGATTACTTTGTGAGCAACCATAATTTAATGATTTAGTTTGCAATGTTGTCACATATACCAAACAAGGGGATTCCCCTGCAATAGTGAGGTAGTTGACCCACATACACTGGGTGCCCATGTGGACACCATGACGGCACACTAAACTGACAGCGTCACTTGTCTTGTATCAGCAATACCTACCAAGTACCTGAATAGTTGGAAGTGTTTAGGAGTACTGGAATGCCGTATATATACACTACCAGTTTACACTAGTATTCATTGCTCTGCTGCATTTTGAGTTACTATGGTTCAGTTTACGAGTCTGTGTATACCGGCAACGACTATCCTGGCATATTGCGTTACTTTCACTGCTGGCAATGATTTTATGTGTGACTTCCAACCGGTGAATGTCAGCGATGCCGTTTGGGCGATCAACTACCGGGTTCAAATTGCCATACGTGTGAAACACGGTCGTATACATTCAAGGGTACGACACTGCCCAGAGTCACGTGGGCGGCAATTTGCATAACATCGTCAATATGCCCTGGTAAACTCGCGTGATATATGCAGTGGAAAATTCCAATTATCACAGTGTGTGCACTACAGTGATGTCACGTAACCCACGGTTACTAACCGTGCGTAACAATACTCTGTGGTTTTTCAAGGTGGGAGTGTGTTTTTGTCTAGATCAGCTTTGATGCGCGATCCCAATTTGTGGGACAGTTCACTTAGACTCGCGCTTCAGATGGCGATTAGAAGTTTGTATGGGGGTTATATTTGCAATCAAATTCCAAGTTTGAAATTGTTGTCATGTTATATCTTCATTGTGTTTTTGTATTTTCTGTAGGGTTGTCAAGTGAACACGATGTTCTACCAGTGATTATGATGACAGTGGTAGCAGCCATCTGCAGTGCCATACTGATACTTGTGACAGTGCTCGTGGTTCTTAAATTTCGATCAATGAAAGGTATATAAATCCTTTGTATGGTCTGTGTGTACAGATCGGATCTAGACAGTGATGTCATGATTATATTATGCGTTCGTTTTAACGGTTTGGATCGGAACCCAAGTGCGAGTATGCCACTTTCATTGTCGTCATGGTTACCTTCATACTAAATGTTATTGTATTTTATGATTTTCTTTTCAGCGAAGAAAATCACAAAACCTATGTCAGAAACAGGATCAGTTGGTACAGCAGTGTGAGCCGTAACTTCTCAATCCACAAGAACGTGTAC
Source organism: Saccoglossus kowalevskii (assembly GCF_978046115.1). Classification (NCBI taxonomy): domain Eukaryota; kingdom Metazoa; phylum Hemichordata; class Enteropneusta; family Harrimaniidae; genus Saccoglossus; species Saccoglossus kowalevskii. The sequence continues at coordinate 22,626,718 of NC_140654.1, forward strand.
GTGTTTTCTTATTATACGAGATACAGTGACAGGACCACGATGAGAGTTTGCCGAGTTCAATGCAAGCGGGTGTGATGCGTTGCGTCGTAAAAAGCAGTTTCAAGAGTTACTTAAACATTTATTTCTCAAACGAAAAGTGAAAGTCGATTATACTGTATTTTCTCTGTATTCGTCAAAAATGTCCACTTCACAGGATGTCGAAACAAATGCTTCTCGTCTTGTGCTTCATTAGATTATTATAATTCCATTGTTTTGTACATTATTTACGTTATTGTCATTTACTGAAAAGTCAATTTCATTTCTCACTGTTCTTTGACTAACATACATTGCATTTTATTCAAGAATATAAATATTTACACTTTTTTTCATTTTTACAGTGAAATAAAAAAAATATATACTCGAGACTGTTAGCTTTATGAATTCTGTGTAATAGTTTAAATGCAGAGAAGGGCCGTTGAGTTTTCCACTGCCCGGCGAGTTTTGGAAAACTACTAGTTCTACTACTAAGTATGTTATGAAATCAATTAATTTTTGAATACTGTTCAAGGTAATGAGAAAAGCATACATCGAGTATATATATACTGCAATTAGAGGGAGGTGGTCTTCGCAATGGGCTATTGTCGATATGGGCAGCATGTGATATACAACACGTGTAAAATGCATTGCTTGTCGAATTGAACGTTGATCGCCGCCATTCAAGGTTTGAGAGAAATTTAAATAGAGGCGTGTGGGTGTGCGTGTATGCATGTGTATATATATATATATATATATATATATATATATATATATATATATATATATATATATAACGCCACAGTATAGGTAGTCGTTGGCTCTATTCCAACGCGGCTGCGCCCAGACAACTACTAGACTAAGTGCATTCCACATGTACATCTCATGCATGCTCATCGTAGTTGATATCAGTGCATTATAACAGTGCCTCACTTGAAGGTACCATGCAAATGTTGAAATGCATAATGAATTGATGTTGTCATAGCTATCTCGACTATTTGTTGTGGACATACATAACGCAGTTGTATTCGAGATAACAAAGCATTGCATAGATGTTCCCATTTAGCAGACTTGGTCACAGAAGCATATTATGAGGAAAATATTACCTACACTCTTTGTGTAACGGTGACATGGCGAAGCTTCACCATCCTTTACACACTTTCTGAAAATAAATACTATTATTATACATCTGTCACCGTAACGCCATAAGTTACAGCGTGTTGTAATTTTGCGGTATTTTCATCCTACCATATTAGGAAATTCCAAATATGGAATGATTACGCGCGTAAGCGTCCTCTAATGGTAACACTCTACGACATTCATTGTGATATTAACCTGTGTATACTTACACATGTATACGGTGCTGGAGAATCATAATTACTAGTACCGTTTTTGCGCCGACGTAAAAAATGTACTATTAAAATACAGATGTAAGCACGCTATACATGCGCATAATTACTTGACCAATAGTTCTTACGCTTTGTTGTTTTCTTTGTACTAAATGATGACATTTTATTCGATATATGTGAATTCATCAGTATAAATGTAAACTTGTAAAAGTTGTCTGCAAAGCCTGAATTTAAGGTGACATGCCTACTATGTTTTATTTTTTAGATTTATCAACGGTTATGTTGACATATTGCCGTCATCTGCAGTGCACCTTGATGCTTGTGACAGTGTTGGTTATCCTTAAATGTCAATTAATGAGAGATATGTCATTTGACGTAACATACAATAAATCCAAATACCATCATTAAACATGACATGTGACTGCTTGAGCACATCTTTCAATCCGGCCGCTAGAGGGGGTTCGTTTCCCATAGGTTACAAATAACTGACTACTTCATCAGACAGATGAACCGTGGTTGAAAACTCGTCAAACATCTCTCAAGTTTAATAAGTTAAACTCGTGAATTTACATAATACTGAAGAACGTCAAACTAACAAATAGAGACGTTTAAGAAATAACGCATCAATGCATTCTGTGTTACTATTCTATTCTGTTAGAACCAACTGGTCAGTGCTAGACAAAAATAAAACCTGTGCATTAACCACAAAAAACTTGGCCAACGTAAGTGCTCAAGCCTAACAAGACCAATGGGGATGGGATGACAATGGGGTAGGTTCTTAGATGTATTTTCAGATACTTTACTCGACATGTTTCGTCTGTGAAGAGCATGCAGGTTCTTTGACTTTGAGTGAAACGCTAATAGCGTAGATAAAATGCTGGGCTTTACTATCACTATAATGTCTGTCTGTGGCGTAGGTGACAAACGCAAGTTTTTTTGAGACCGAGTGAAAATCAAGCACACTGCCTAGCCTTTTATCATTATAGGGGCTCTTCAAGAAATGCAAACTAGAAGTAGTCAGTTATTTGCAACAAGCTTCTCTGCTGTCTCCGATGTTAACATTAAGTGTTGGATCTGTTGAAAAATCCAGGCCCATGGAGATTTTTACAACAGAGTTAGTAGCAATTTTTATGTTTGCTGCTGTTTTGAGTCATAAACAAGGTGATATAAATATTGAGCTTTGATATGAACATGGGTCTTTTTGCACTCGGCGAATTTGAAATAGTACATAGGCTTACTAGTTCGGTAGCCAATCGCTGTCATGTAATTACACAGAAGCATCTTTTTTCAACCTTTCAGAATGTGAAGGCTGTGAGCACTTACTGAATTTATAAGCACCGTGATCTTCTGATATGGCAAGTATGCCAGAGATGGCGTGCACCATATTTTCCAATATTTGCCTTCGCATTCTTTTCCAAAAGCATCTGTGATGATCGTCATGCTTGTTTTGAGAGGTATTACAGAAACCATTTACATGAGATTGTTCATGATAGTCCAGGAAAAAGCATCCAGGAAATTACTTTTTCATAATGAGCACTGCATTTGATGGCTGAGCATAGTATAGCAACCATAAACTACCATAGTTGACCATGGTATTGAGTCATTTAACAAAACGTGGTTGATTATGCTTGACGAAGGGCATGGTAGTTGACTTTAATTGATGGTCGAATGCAGATTCATTTGCCAGGGTCAGAAATCTTACTCAGTAGCAGCCATATTACAGTACTTTCTTGCTGGATGGCATATATTCTTGTACTGTATTGAGGTACAGCACTGGGTACCAAGGAAAGCTTAGAAAGAACTCCCATGTGCTGCAAATATTAGAGACATATTAAAATGAATTAGCCTTCGAAGCAAGAATCTTGGCAACTAATATTTGGCTGCTATTTGGAATATAAAATGTAAAAACAATGTGATCCACATTATTGAAGTTACGGAAAATATATTTGATTTGACATCTGTGGTTTTCAGTCTAATTTATTCCAGAGCACCTCTACTGCTACAAGTTCAATTTAAATCAGATTTTTTGAGATGCCAGGAATTAGCTAATTAGATTACTTAGATAGTCAATATGTATGTTTTCCATTATTAATAACGTCTGTGGATCACCCCAGAGCATCCATGAACCAAATTTCAATGAAATGTGATGATTATGCACATTGTGTAAATTCGGCAATTAGTATTTGCTTCCAGAATGTCATTGATGCCTTGGAGCCTACTTTCATAGCTTCCTGTATATATTCAATACCTAGGATGATACAGTACGCATCAGGAAGGCAGTGTGTCGTCAACAGATCTGCAATTTAGTCACTAGAACTAACACTTAATATGATTCATTGCCTGATCTTGACATCTTTGATCTATCAATAACTCTAAGGATCTTTACCTGTTGATATGAGAAATGAATGAATGAATGAATGAATGAATGAATGAATAAATGAATAAATAAATCAACAAACAAATAAACAAACAAAAAACAAACAAACAATCAAAGAAAGCTTAGAAAGAACTCCCATGTTCTGAGAGTATTGGAGACACATTAAATATAATTCGAAATTACTTAGCTGAAAACTAATTATGCAAATCAGAAAATTAATATGAACAGATTTGAGTGTAAAACTAATGAGGTCTGCGCAATGTAACAGAAAATCTATGTTTCCAAGTTTAATTGAAATGTGATTAGAACCAAAAAATTATGAATTATTATGCTTATTAGGGAATTAATATGAACCCCAAACTAATTAGGTTTGTACATTGTCCTAGAGCATCTTTGTACTAAGTTTCATTGAAATGGAATAATTAGTACTTTAGATATCAGTGTGAAAGCATAAAATTGGTTAATTATGCAAATTAGGTAATTAATATGTACAGATTTTAACCCACAATTATCCAGGTCTGTCTATTGTCCAACAGCATCCATGTACATTCATTGATATGTGATATTTAGTACCTGAGATATCAGTGTGAAAGTTGGTTAATTATGCAAATTAGGTGATTAATATGCACAAATATTTACCGGAAACTAATTGGGTCTGCATAATTCTAGATTCATTGAAATGTGATGATTAGTACTTTAGATATCAGTAGAAAAGCTGAAAATTAATTATGCAAATTAGTTAATTAATATGCACAATTATTTGCCCTAAAACTAATCAGGTCTCTGCATAGTCCTAAAGGATCTATGTACCAAGTTTCATTGAAATGCGATGATTAGTACTTGAGATACCCGTGGAAAAGCTGAAAATTAACTAATTATGCAAATTAGGTGATTAATATGCACAAATATTTATCGGAAACAATCAATCTCTGCATAGTCCTTGAGTATGTAAGTACCAAGTTTCATTGAAATGTAATGCTCACTACTTATATCAAATGCTGAAAATTAATTAATTATGCAAATTAGGTAATTAATATGTACTGATATTACCATAAAAACTATCAGGTCTGTGCAGTGTCATATGACATCTATGTACCAAGTTTCATTGAAATGTGATGATTAGTACTTATATCAAATGCTGAAAATTAATTAATTATGCAAATTAGGTAATTAATATGTACTGATATTACCATAAAAGCTATCAGGTCTGTGCAGTGTCATATGACATCTATGTACCAAGTTTCATTGAAATGTGATGATTAGCACTTGAGATATCAGTAGAAAAACCGAAAATTGACTAATCATTATGCAAATTAGGTGATTAATATGCACAAATATTTATCGGAAACAATCAATCTCTGCATAATCCTTGAGTATGTAAGTACCAAGTTTCATTGAAATGTAATGCTCACTACTTATATCAAATGCTAAAAATTAATTAATTATGCAAATTAGGTAATTAATATGTACTGATATTACCATAAAAACTATCAGGTCTGTGCAGTGTCATATGACATCTATGTACCAAGTTTCATTGAAATGTGATGATTAGTACTTATATCAAATGCTGAAAATTAATTAATTATGCAAATTAGGTGATTAATATGTACTGATATTACCATAAAAACTATCAGGTCTGTGCAGTGTCATATGACATCTATGTACCAAGTTTCATTGAAATGTGATGATTAGTACTTGAGATATCAGTGGAAAAACCGATAATTGACTAATCATTATGCAAATTAGGTAATTAGTATCCACGGATTATTACCAAAAACTAATCAAAACTTAGCATTAGTTCAGAGCATGTATGTATAAAGTTTCATCAAAATCCAATGAGTGATTGTTTAGATATCAGTGGAACAATCATGGAACAGCTAAAAATCAGCTAATTATCATGCAAATTAGTTAATTAATATGCACGGATTTTTACCAAAAACTAATCAAATCTGCGCATATGTTCAGAGCATCTATGTACCAAGTTTCATCAAAATCCAATGAGTGGTTCTTTAGATATCAGTGGAACAGTCATAGAACAGCTAAAAATTAGCTAATTATCATTTAAATTAGGTAATTAACGAGCATGGATTTTTACCAAAACCTAATCAAATCTGGGCATTGGCCCAGAGCATCTATGCATCAAGTTTCATCAAAAACCGATGTATGGTTCTTGAGATAGCAGTGGAACAGTCAGACACACATACACACAGACACACTAACTGCAAAGACTCCCATTATGTGCTTCGCACATGGGAGTCAAAAACAAACAAAAAAACAAATAAATGAATAAATAAATAACAAGTTCTCCATAAAACACATGATGATCTTAGAAATGAATGAATACATAAATATACAAAATATAAATATACATTTTCAGCAATTCATCATGTGTTACATCATTTTAGTTTCAAAGAACATTGTGTTGTTGAATAAATGTGTTTTCAAATGATTTAAAGCTCTGGGAATAAGACCAATTGTTTAATGAAATACATACTTACATTAATACAACAATAGCAACATGGTAATGTTATTATCCATATATCATATTCCAAACAGCTTTATAACACACTTGATCCATGTCATCCTTCACTCTGCTAAAACACTCCTCGGCAAGTTGTCTTTGATGAGTATTTCCTGATAGAGTCAGTTCTCCATATAAATATACACCCATTGACTGCACAATGAAATATTAGTACAAATTAGAACAAAAAATATATTAATATTAAATTCTTTTCCATTTATTTATAGCAAAAATGGCTCTATCATAATTTCATTGGATTATGTTGTTTTTAAAAGTAAATGTCTTTGATTTCCATTTTGATTTCAATTGTTATGGCAACATGTTTTTTCATTGTTACAATATGGCCAGTGACTACTAAATTTGAGTACTATTATTTATTATTTATGTACAAAATATCTTATTTGTAATTCGAGTGACATATGGCTGTGTCACTAATAAATAATGTCAAGACTATAATGTACATGTGTACAGATCAATTTTAAAACAAGGATGGTCGTCACCTGCGCACGTGCTAGAATTGAGTCCCAAGCAATGATAACAACACATGCTAAAAAACGCAAAGGCTCATGGGTAGACTCTTGTTTGTAAACAATGACACGCTATGGCCATCTGACGCATACGCAGGTGACGACTCCCCCGCTTGAATCCACAAACAAGCAGTCTCTCAGCTGGGATAGCTCTGCTGTTAGAAATGCACATTTCAATTAAAGAATTGAAGATATCATAAAATGAACAATCTAGGAGTGGTCTACCCAAGGTACATATACACTAAGTATCAAAGCTATCAGGCTTGTAGTTTTCAAGAAGAAGTTGAAAGAGTAAAATTTGATGTAGACGATGGATAACGGACAACGACAGACAATCACTTATAACAGTTTTAAATTGTACATATACATGTATGTGACAGAACATTAGAAAAACAACTGGTGGGGAGATTTATATCATGGTGATATATAGTTTGTGTGGTGGTGGTGAAATATTAATGACGATCATTTGTCTCAACATAGAAGGTAAATAAAAGTTATGATACAGGACAAAATGTAATCATAGATCATCAAATACAATATATCCAATGGTGTTGAAGTTGCCTAAGCAATGAGGAAATTAGTAACTGGTGATTGGTTGAAATAAAGTCATAAGCATGAATTTAAATTATTATCCAATGACAGGTCATACATAATGTTACATCATACTGATGACGATAATTAAAATATTATCTGTTGAATGGCTAAAATGTATGACATCAGCATGAATTTAAATTATTATCCAATGACAGGTCATACATGATGTTACATCATACTGACGACGATATTCAAAATATTACCTGACTAAAATGCATTACATTAGCATGAATTCATGTTATTATCCAATGACAGGTCACACATAAGTGTGATGACATTATATTGATGATGGTATTCAAATTATTACCTGGTGGTTGATTAAAAAAGATTTGATATCATCATACTTCTGCAGAAATTGAAATTTGACAATCAGTTCACACCAACGATGCTGTATTTCTGCATTCTGGTGACAAAAACCATAAATGGCATCTAGTTCTTTTAAAGTGTGTGTTGATATAACATTCAATTCTAATAGTGTGTCAAGGAACAGAACAAGTTGAGCAGGAGATAACTGAAATCAAGTAAAGATGATATCATTTTGATCTGATTTCTGCACAAATGTTTTGAGAATAATTGAGCAAGTGCAATCTAAACTTGATGGAAGATGAAAGTGATTATACATTCTTCAATTCGTGAATAAACTCAATACAGACACACATGCTCACTTTAATCTAAAAAAAAATAATGGAAAATACTTTTACAAAGAAGAAAAACCTCAATATATACTGAATCAATAAAAGAATGTTATTCACACCTGTGTTGTCTTCAAATGTCCCACTTTTGCCCTTTTACGCTTTCTTTTTCTTCTCAAAGCTTTGTCTCTGCATTTCCATTTTTCAACCTAAATTATATAGAATTGTATGCACACATACAGAGCATTTACAGTTATGTAGAATAAACAAATTTTATGATAATTCAATACAAAATAAAATATAGTAAAGTACCTTAAAATACTTAAATTTATCTACTTATATATATTATTTTCACTTATTCTGAGGTATTCTAATGAGCATCCTTTTCTTCATCACTATTGTGTGTGTGTTTTTTTTAGGATTATATATCATTTGTCTTTATTTTAAACTAAATTTAAATAAAGTTATTTATTGATTCTGGGGAGAGATACACCTACCGGTACATCATATATATATATCGGTATAAAAAAAGAGTGGTATGTAACTTTGTTAAAGGTCCCATTTTATACATTTTCTCCTGTGACTGTCACATTGTACTTGGTTGCTATATTACTAAGAGAGCATCAGTGTCTTGCTGTGATGGTACCTACTATGTACTGTCAACCAATAGAGTGATTAACAGTGGAAACCCCACTTGGCTCAACAAATTTAATGCATTTAGTATCATTGCTATGTTTTTATGTCTATTGCAACCTTTTTTTCGTACCACATTAGTGAGAATGAATGCATATGCAAGAATATTTTTCCACTGCTTTGTTGACCCAACCAATTGACTGTTTAATTGTCCAAGTTATTCTTGCTATTCCAAGTACAATTCGCCTTCTGTGTCATCTAAAACTTTGTTACTTATATATATATATATCCTTTAATGCTAGTTTGAATTTGGTTGTCTTGAAACCATATTTAAATTGATACAAATTAATGCAGTGAGCATATGTGACTATGTGACAGCATCCTTGTACGGTTATTGCAATGATTGTTGTAGTGTTGTAATTTTATATGCATTGTATACATCGTTATGGGTTTCACATCAAACAAAGTATGACAACTGTTGCTCTTTAACTAATATAGTAATCACTTAAATTAATATAATTAATCTTTGAAATGTAACATATCCATTTTATTTTTAGATGTTTTTTTGTTATTAAATTAGATCAGGTACAATGCATGTTAGATGACTTTTATATTTAGTTACTTCTCCTTTGCCAGTCGGCCGGAAGAGGTATATTAATAATTTAAAATAATGGATATTTTATATTCCTTTCCATCAAATCAACTTCTAACACAGATATATATAGATGATGTAATTAATTACAAGATTATGTCAGCTTGTTCTGACTAAAATACCTCAGTGTACACTTCATTAATGAGTGGATTGTCCTGTTTCCATGGTAACTGATTCTGTAGAATGAAAGGCATCCCAGGAAAATCTAACCAATCTTTGTATATAGCATCTATAGTGAAACCTTCATCGCTGAAATAGAAAATGAAAACAAATTAATAATAATAGATTTCTTTTGTACTTTTACAACGATAAACACTGTAATACTTTTTGTTTCTGAAAGAACACTTTTACATTTATTTATCCAATATCAAATATACATACTGTAAAAAAGGACATATGTTGAATAATGTGTCAAAGAACTTCTTCGAGGGTACCAGGTTGCCATGGAAATTTTTGATGTATGTTTGTAGCACTTGAAAGAATATCTCTTCTCCAACCAATTTTGACAGGTATCTTAAAAGAAAGTATCCCTGAAAACATCAAGCAGAAACAAAAATATTTTAGTTAAAAAAAACAATAATTACAAATTTTAATACATCTTGCAGATTCGAAATACTATATTGTCAATCACTAAATTTTACTACGCCCTAACTCCATCCTCTTATTTACTAGTAAATGTTATGCAAATTAGTATGTAAAATGTTACCGCCACAGTGTTTTAAATCTGAGAACACTGTATACTTACTTTTATATGGTGTATTTGCGTCAACCATTTCTCAGGATTTAACCCATCTTGTATGCAGTCAATATGTTCGTCGTCATCTATGTGTTTACTTGGTTTTAAAGTTTGAAGGTTGTCATCTGTATTTGCTAGATCTGACTTCAGTATGTTGTACCTCAGTCGGGCATGAAGATCTAATTGCTGGCTTTTCTCATCCACAGACCACTGAGTAAATTGAAAAACAAGATGATTTTAAAATTCTACCACAACCACTTACTTTTTTCGGGGTAGGTTTATTAAGAAATTCTCATTGATAGTGAATTTGTACCCCCCATATCATATCTTAGGCTTATAATAATAATAATAATAATAATAATAATGAATTTATTGCATTCTTAGAAATAATTTCCATTGGTTGACAGCAATAAAATGTTAGTAATAAAGTACAATACATATAAAACTAAAGTAAAAGTAAAACGTCAGTTATTGTTATTTCTGATTTCAAATATTTTGTATAAGTATTCACCAAATTGTCTTATTAGTACATTTCCTCTTGAACTCATAATATATTTAAATATCTGGTCATCACATCACTATTGAATTATAAATAAGGCCTACTGCCTATGCCAATATGATATAGGTAAGTTACTGACCTGCCTGGCTAATGCCTGGATATGGTCTTCCATATACGTAGCAAATCCTTCACTCTGCCATTCCTCATTCCAGTCAGCAGCACCAATTGAAAAACCAAACCAGGAATGGGTAATCTCGTGAGCCAATCTACAACACATACTGCCATCCCCGCATAATAACGACTCAGACAGGAATGAAACACTGGGACTGTAAGAAAAATTATCATTATTTGCAATGATAGTTTATTGATCATATTTATCAGTGTGTCAAATCATATGAGAAAAATGATTCTATGGGATGTATGCACAGCCAATGAGGTAGTATAGCAGTTTGGCCTAAACAAACAAAAAATATCCTAGTTTCTGGTCAGCGTGCACACCACCAAAAAACATGTAAGCCAATTTTTTTTGTATTTATTTTTCCATTTCACAGTGCACTAAGTTGTCAAATATTGTAGGGTATGATTTTACTAAACATATATTGAATATTGAACATCAGGGAAAAAAACATCACAATTGTGTGAATTTTAAAGCTAAAATGGTAAAGGATTTATAAAAGCATAACTAAAACATGGAATTAATTTTCCCTGATGTACTGTAAAATATTCTATTTTTTGTATGGAATTTATTTTCACTGATTATTGACGAGTTGAATGTGAAATATAGGAAAAAAGGTATATTCACTAGATTTTATTTTCACTAAATCATTCTTTCAGCAAAAAATTTCAAAAACTAATTCCATGCAAAAAATAAAATATTTTACAGTACATCAGAAGTTTTGGTTTACCAAAGGTTCATCTAAATTGAATGTTTAGGTCACACACATTTAATTTACGCTACTTTCCAGTTCATATAGTTTTAATAGTAAACCGGTTTTATTGTAAATATATTTTGTATGGACATAAATATGAAAGATGACAGGGTTGACCTGTGACCTTCTCCAACTTACCTTGCAAATCCTAAACTGGCAAAACATGTCGGCATGATAACTAAATCCAAGCGTTCAAATGGATGTGCACCCATAAGATGGAATGCTGCCAGCAAATATCTGGGAATAACACCCTGAAATTCACGAATGGCAGCCGGAAGGAGACTGGGTGGACAGTAAATCTTACAAGGAATTATGGGCTGGTAGGTGCAGTTGATCCGACATGGGAAGACGGCATGTTGACATGATGTCACAGGTGAATGAGAATCACTGAAAACAAAAACATTGACCTTTACACCACCAGTTTTCTCTTTCCATCACAAATTCACAAAATAATCCCGTTTATAGTCTGCACTTTTCTTCAGTAAAAACTGAAAATTGACTCACAAAAATTCAGGTAAGAAGGTCTGGTGACGAAAAGGTTTACGTCAGTGCCAAAAAATATTTTTAAACAGTGTAATATGTGATGCTAATTATCATTGGTGCGTCAAAAAATGGAGTATCAGAAATCTACTGATATATATGTGTTACTTGATATCCAATGAAGCAATCATGTCTTATAAATCTCTCAGCTGTGATATTTGTGTTTCTAAGTCATAATGTACATCACTTGAATAAGTATGCATTGCAAGTTTTTTGGCATAATTTTACGAAAGATTAAAGAAGAATTTTTGTAAAGAATAAAAAAAAAAAACTTCTTCTTATTTTGTTCTTTTGAACAATAATCAATTACAACAACCCTATTCTTTCTAGTGTATTTCTTTCAACAATTTGAAAAATGTTACCAGGTTGCAAGGTGGCGCATATCCAATGGCATCTCTGTGGATATGTGTATAGACTTCCATTGCCCTATTGCTAACACCAATGTTGCACAGTAAAATGGAACTTCCAAAACATAATAAAAACACTGCAAACCTGAAATAAAAATAAAAAAAAATTGAAAAAAATTGATTCACAGAGCAGACCATGCAACTACCCTGATCATACGTAACAAAAATGAAGCTCTATCTTACCATTTGTATCCATGGAAACAAGAGGATCATGGTCCCCACTCATCAGCACAGTATACTGCGTCTGTACATGTACAAATGCTTGCCATGTCGATAAGGAACCAGCCGTCTCTTGTGAGGGACACAGTGATCTGTTATTCTCACTTGAACCTTGTGAAAACACACACAAACTGAGAGATAGGAAATGTACATATTACATGACATCAGAAAACACAGCATGAACCAATGAGTTATAGCATAAGAATACTGTAGAATACTTTATTTTCGCTTGGAATTTATTTTCGCTATTTTCGCTATGTTTTCGTGAAAATAAAATCCAGCCAATATACATTTTTTCCTATATTTCACATTAAACTCATCAAAAATCAGTGAAAATATTTCTACACAAAATGCTCAAAAAGCTTTTTCAGCGAAAATTAATTCCAGTGAAAATAAAGTATTCCACAGTATGCAATGAAGATCTCACAAGAATTCAAGCTGACTCACAAAATCACATAACAATATAATTCCAGCAGTACTAATGAGTGAAAGTACTGGTTGACGTTCGTCTTGACCAGTTTTCCTAAATTTCCTAAGATTTTTCTCACATATTACTGTACATAAAATTTCTCTGGCCTAGAGGGATAACAGTACACATAATTATCAGTTCGCTTACTTTCCATCCTGGTCATGTGACCATGTGACAGAGGAACCTCTTGTAGTAGTGCGGTATTTCACTCTTATAAGCCTTGGAAAATCCCTCGCATTATGAACACCGTCTTTCCAGATTCGAATACACCATTCCTGTGATACAAACTTGACTCTCTGTCCAGTCAGTTTTATACATTGAAGATAAGTGCTATTTCTCCCTTCAAAGTCTCCACTTGTGACCCTGAGTAGCTTCTCTATAGAGGTTGGCAGTTTTCCGTAATCTACATTTTCATCTGCATTGCCTGAATTTCCGTTTATTATCCATGACGGTAAAAATACTTCTTCTACATCTTCAACATCGAGGTGATGGCAATCAAGTACAAGTTCAAAATGCTCTTTGTTATCTTGAAACTTTTCTTCACAATTAATTAGCTTGCTACTTACTGATGCTGCTGATATTTGGCCACACATGTTTACGCTTTCTTGGTCTCCAACCACATTGCTATTTCCTTCATGTCCTATTTCACTGCAACCATGCCGACGTTGCAAAAAATCCTGAATCCTGCATCCATCGCTATGGCAATAATCAGCATCTCTTTCAACATACTTTTGACTGATCGTTTTGGTCGAGGACGAGTGATCAGTATTGTCATTGAAAACAGCTGGTTCAAGGAAAAACAAAATTGTGGCTTGGAAAACTCTTTGATTGAAATCAGGAATTAGATCCAAAATGTAATGATGAACTTTGATCTGGTCAGAGTTAGACAGTATAGGTATATCAGTCTCCATTTGTATTCAGCAAAACATCACACAGTATGACTGCTCACTACTCCACAAAAAGGTCTTCATTATATACTTTCTGCAATAAATAAAATATTAATCATTAATTAATATTGCATTCATAAAATATTGTATGAAAAGCATAATTTCACTGATTTTACTTATTTTAAATGGTCTAATAATAAACCAATAAGCATCTTCCCCTGGGGTGTGTGGGGAGGGGGTATGTGTGAGGAAGGTTGGGGTAGTTGGGCGCAACATGGGATTTTGGTCCTAAAACATTACCTCCGCAGCTGGGTTCTTCTTGATAGTCTTGATATTCTGGTGGTGGAATACAAAAATTGATTAAATGCCACAATTACAAGCCCAATCAGATGTTAAACATAATGTTTCACTGTATGAAGTGAATGTCTGAAGAGAGGGATGTAATCAATTGGTTACAAATCTTTATCACTAAGAATATCATATTTGTATTGCTGTTCTATGAACATTTAAATTATGTTAGAATAGGTTGTTCCCGAAGTAATCTTCTACCGTACTTATCCGGGTAAGAGCCCATGCCTGGACAAACGCCCACCCCCCACTTTTGACACAATAAAGAAGTTGAGGTCATATCCGGGCACACGCCCAGGGGGTCTTTTTCTACACAAAATTAAAAAACAAAAAAAAACTATTTTCTATTCGTTGACTGTGGTTGTATTAACAGTTGACTTTCTTGAAGTCTGTCGTGATACTTATAAAATTGTTAATTGCGTAAAACAAGGGGTGAACGCAAAATAGCTGTGACAGCTTTCTGTTTTCATGGCAGCGCGTTCACCGCTGATTTTGTTCAGAATCATAACAGTCAGCAAGTCTATAAAAATAAATATTAAAGCTTCCTTACAAACGATTCAACGAATGGTTGAAATCACGTTATTTTGGCTTTATAAATATTTTGTAGCAGCTTGCGAATCCATAACTGGGGCCAGCAATTTTGCAATGTCACGCCGAAGATTGCCAACTTTTTTACCATCTTTTATCACCGCTATTGCATTTCTGTCATGAAAACTATTCTTCTGTCGTTGGATAAAAAAAACATTAAAACCGCCGGAACTTGCTGAATGATAACTTTCACCGTGATTAATAAGCGTCGAGTCTGATAAGAAAGCAATGTCACGATTTGACCTTTATGATGAAATACTGGTAGTGATGTCATTCTTAGCCAATCAGTAAAGCAGATGCATAAAGGTCAAAGATGATTGCTAGACTGTAAACAAAAGCATTGCGTGCCATCGCAGCAGAGCGACCCCATTTTTCTTGTCTCTTTATTATGATTAGACATGAATGAAAAGTGCCAAGCTGATAGACTGCGAAATCCGTGGATTAAAAGTGCTAAGTCCAAATTGTGTGGGACGATATCGACGAACTTCAGGAATAAGTTGTAGGGATTTTGTTTGACAGCTACAGTGACGCCGACTTGGACTTTTGAGGGTTTTGAGTTTGACGAAGATGACAATGAACGCACAAATAAAGATCTGAGAAGTTTTTTCAAACAGCTATGAATTAATTTTTACTGTGTAAATTTGTAAATTATTATTGATCTTGTATGACGGTTTATTGTAATTTGTCGAGACCGGAAATCATTTTACGCAGTTTAACCATTGACATTTTAATTCATTTTGAGTTCACGCGTATTGGGTGTGTTTGTCGGCGGGAAAATCCTAATTCAAATGATTTCTCACTGTCGATTTTTATTATTTCTGGTTTATTTGCCACATTATAAGCAATACATTATTTTTGTTTTACTTCTAGTGTTGCATATTGTTCATTTATTTCCGTTGCATGTTTTCATTTGCCGTTCTATTCCCTGTCGCAGTTCGATCTGCGTGTTGTCAATTTTCGCGAATTTTCGTTTTTTTTTTTTTTTTTGCCGGGGATCTCCTGGCAAACGCCCACCCCTTCTTTTTGGCAATTTTCCATGTTCAGGACCCTGGGCTTATAATCAGATAAATACGGTAGTATGTAAGGAGTACTAAATACTTTATATGTATGACCATATAATTTGATATATTACCCCGGTAATTGCGAATTCACTGACATAAATTATAAAACTCTCAACTCCCAGTACATATACTCACACAAACGTATAGTATGTAATATTTATTATAGTATACTGGAAAACACACAGAATATAAGGACACATATTATAACAATAAGGACAAATTAACATCTCCTCAGGATGGTATTTGCAGATTAACACCAGTTGTTAATGACACAATAGACAATTAATTCTCAACTCTGATAAAATGACCAATTACTGCGACAAAGCCACACTCACTGCAAAAGCAACTGACCGCGAAAGCCACTCATCGTGAAGATACTAGTATGTAATATTTATTATATTAATTTGGAAAACATGCAGAATATTTGTTTTCTTGTTCTGATACATTTATTGCTTATACCTTTAGAATCTAGAATCTGAGTTCAGATACAAAGCCTACTCATAATTTTCAAGATAGTTGGCCGTAAATCGCATGACAAAATTCATTGGTTTATTATGTAGAATCATGCAGCTATCGTTCCTGGCACCATCAAATACGTTCTTTTGTGTGTTTACAATGATGTATTTGAGAAACTAATATTTTTTCACAAATTCTAAGAACACAATGTTAAAGAACACTTTTGACACTTTTTAAAACCCAGATATTTGAAATAACCAAAAACAACAAAAATACCCCATCAGTAACAATATATATTTTTTCAGCCTATGTCGATCACCAGCCTACAATTTGAGATGAGCCAATATCTCTGCCATAACGGTATGGTAAAGGCGTTAAAATACTGACAAAATGCACTAAAATATAACCATAATTTTCTTGAAAATTAGGCTGGTGACCCCCGACATTTTAAAGGCAATGTTCTTATACTGCCCGAGAGTAACATGTATTGCAAAATGAAAAAAATTCAGAGTGGGCTTCTCAAAATAAATCAAAAACATACAGCAATTTGCACTATTTTCATCCGAAATAGAATCGGAATCATTCTCTCAGTTAGTGTCTATAGCAGTGTTTTATTTCTAAATTTTCAAACAATGTCCGATCGATTGACATTCATGTTTTGTTTTGTTTTTCACCCGAACGAGAGCAATCTCTGGACACTTAGCCTTGCGTACACACAGCACTGTACGCAGGGCTAGGCTACTCATGGGCTACTGGACACTAAGATACAAGTGCCTCGCTGACATTTCCGAGTCTGGTTAGTCAGCTTCAAGGTTGGAAAGTACTGTAAATTGCTTGTTTGATTGTCTTCAACGTATACTTGATATAGCATACTGTAGATACTAAAACATGGTCTATGGATATAGTAAAACCACAATTGATAAACGAGCACTTACTTCCGGGTTTTCCCGTCGGCAACCGCCATTTTGAAGTTAATACCACAGTATTTAACCACTCGAGGGCGCTTCGCCAAATCATCAAATTTACCGGGGGGGGGCCTTCAAATTTTGTATTTTTGTCACTTGAGTACAGTTATATATTAGATAGTTTTGTGCCGCTTTTGTGACTGCCTATATAAAAGTGCATCTAAACAGGCGACGTATTATTACAGTCTCTTTATCACGAAACTATGTGCTATACCAACGTTTTGATGAACGAGCTGCAGGCAAACGGAGGTGAATTGTGCAATATTGCCTCTATATTATTATTATACCACGGCAACGTTGGTATACTATATGTCATATTGTTCCATTTGACACCATTTTAGTTAGTTCAACCACGGTCACTCATCATAATCATATAATAAGCAATGTAGTGGGTGGTCACAGCTGTAAAGTCCTGTTCCTGCATTTGCGGACACTTTGAATTCAAATGAATGCTAATGTTCGGTATTCACAAAGTTTCATAAAAATATCTGTAAACTAAAGTATATGTACTGCACTCCAAACACTACAAACTCACTGTATTCTACCGTAATCATTGTATACGAACTTTTAGCAAAATTGTATACGACCACGACGGGACTCGAACCCGCAATCTTCTGATTCGAAGTCAGACGCCTTATCCATTAGGCCACGCAGTCAGCCTGACAATGACGTAATTTCTAATTCAGTGAACTAGTTCACAGTTCAAGTTCAATGAGACATTTATTTCAGACAACAAGAATCTCAAGTGTTTATTTTATATTGAGAGCGATGTTCATCGCGGCATATTCTGTTCGATATTATTCTTTATCCTCGGGGGCGGAGCTACGTCCCGGACGTTCTACGTTGCTAAGACGCGCACCACTGTACCACGTATTTCTACGGGCTTTGTGCGCGCTACTGTGGAACGCCGGTGGAGCCGGTGAAAACTCGAGAAAACAACACAAACTCAACTTTGAAGTAATCCTGAACAACCAAATTTATATATGTTACACACGCAGGGCTAATCTTGTTACACTGTTCAGGGGAGTCTCAACAAACATTCCAAAGTACCGTTTTCTGCGAGTTTTTGGTCTTTGTTTTCACCGCGAGGGTTGCCAGGATGAAATTGCCCGGATGTCCGCCCCCGAGGAGACTGTAATAGCAAAAGCCGTATCCAGTCCATAAAAGTGTTATCATATACATTATATGAAAAAAAGTCTTTCGCTATGTTATTATGGGTAATTCAACCACGCGCTGCGCGGTGACCATCGCGCCTATAAACAACTTGTCAGAAACGATGATTCACACAGGTTTCTTGTCTTGTTCTTCAGTGTTTCTTCCTCGTACACAAGTCTGTAAATGGGCCCCTAGACTATATAAAGTAAATTTTTCAAATGAACTAAAATCTTATCATAAAGCAAGAGAATTTGGTTGTATTTAATGGGTGATAGTCCGTGTTTTGAGCAACAGAGTCTATAAAGGGGTTTGATATTTTTTCAGTCTGCAATCTTTGGCGCCAGAGGTAACATATTTCTTCATGGTCTCCCTGCTTTAATACAAATTTTGAAAATGTAATTTCACTAATTACATGTTTCTCTGATGGCTGATCCAAAGGTCGTACCGGCAGAATATGCTTTGGCAATTTTGTGCTTATTGGAACGGAAGTACTTCACATAATATATGTGTGTTTTCGAACTGTATATAAATATGTGAACAGGTTCCAGGAAAAAATATAATTAAAATTATAATTAAATCTGTTGAATAAAATACGTGTGTTGTCGCTCACTTCAGCTACATTGAAGAAAGTTGTCTCGATTTATGTATCCTTCGCTAACTTTTCAAATTGAGAATCGGTCTCAATATTAACGTGTGCTTGCTTCGCATAAGTAAAGGGCTTTAACTGGAACTCAACTGAAGTTGCCCAGCAGAAGCAGAGCAGTTTAATTATGTAAGTCCTTTATTACATGTCAAGTGGTGGCTAATGACTTTATATAATAACTGTACACACACTCTGCATCGTCATGGGTTCAGATAACACTGCTGTAAGCAAAAAGTATTCAGAGTTAGTAGTTTAAGTTGGACTATAGGGACGACCATGAGGGCGCTGTTCATAATCGGATGCGATGACGTCATACGAACAGCGCCCTCATGGTCGTCCCTATAGTCCAGCTTTAGCATAAATAATGACGTCACAATGGGAATTCGTGCATAAATTAGCATAAATGAGGAGCAATGCCTTAAAGGGGATCATTTGAATGAGGATGACGTCACAATGGGGTATTGTGAATACATTTGCATACATAAAATTGATGTGAATACGAGGTCGTGTCGAGGTCATCGTGAATACATTTGCATAAATTACCATCATTTTTTTTTAATTATTTTTTAATTATTTTTAATTATTTTTAATTATTTTTTAATTGGACAGGCGTGGACGAAATATTTTTCAAAATGTGTCGTAGAGGGCGCTCACACACACGCACACACACACACACACGCTAATAAATACACATCATTTTGAAAACTAACAGAGTTTATTACACAAAGAAGGGAAATCTACTAATGAGTAAATAATCAAAAAGAATGGATTAAAAACTGAGTAATTGAAATTGAGTATATAGAAAGTATACATTTTGTTTTTGTTTTGTTTTTGTTTTTTGTTTTTTTTGTTTAAGTAAATAATCAAAAAGAATGGATTAAAAACTGAGTAATATAAGAACAAAAAATGACATTTTGAGTATATAGAAAGTATACAATTTGTTTTTGTTTTGTTTTGTTTCTTGTTTGAGTAAATAAACAAAAAGAATGGATTAAAAACTGAGTAATATAAGAATAAAAAATGACATTTTGAGTATATAGAAAGTATACATTTTCAAATGCGGATAAGTATTCGATTATGATAAAAACAAGAAAACACGAGTAACACCGAAAAGTCAATACACACTTTTTTTCTAATCAGAATCGCTCATCTGTGATAAAAAGAAAAAAGAGAAATAATATGAAATCGATATATATATATATATATATATATATATATATATATATATATATATATATATATATATATATATATATATATATATATATATATATATATATATATATATATATATATATATATATACATGTGAAATTTCAAAAGCATAAGTCATCTAGTAAAACTGCGTGGGAAAAAATATTTGTCATAAATAGGGAGGTTGAGTCCGGTCACGTTTTCGATATATCTGTTCACATAAAGGTCATTCAAATGTCTATCACGCGTAAAAGAGTCGGCTACGGACTTCATAGGTTCCCCTCGACATCTGCGCAGCAAGTAATACAGGACGTATTGACCACACACTGTAGAGAACGGAGCTTGTAGTATTTGATGATTGTAGACCCATGTACAAACGTTTTTATCGAGAAATCTCTTAAATTCCACGTAGTAGGGTTGACTACCATACGAGTCAAAATATTCTCCACGGTAGGGATCCTTCAGATAAAAAGCCACCCAATGTGTCCCACCTCCGCTACTATCATCGGTGTTTGATACGAACGCTGCGGGATACTCCAACACTTTAGCCTTAGGCAGTTGATCTCTAGCATAAACGCCAAAGAACACGTTTCTAGTGTACGGATTAGTCGACAGAATACGATTCAGTTGATTCGTGTCCATCGCAGCTAGAAATCAGTCAATACGTTTCTGTCTCTGTCAATCTCGATAACGTTATCGTATTCAGCATAAATCAAAACGGACACAGTCTCAGTCAATGCTTGTCTGAACTGAATCTCAAGACCAATCTTTCCTTCTTGTATCAAATTGAGGTGATAATCGCTGGCCGATTCGTCGGGAGTGAGGTCAAATGCGAAGATTGTGTACCCTTCGGGATATTCGTCTCGAGTGATGCCGTTGCCTTGGTCTTGACCCATTTTATTTGTACCGGTAAATAGAGTGTAATAAGCCATGATGCAACTTCTGCCACCAGCTGCCGTGAAGTCTGTCTTCAATGGCTTTGCGGGAACTTGCTCGCCTCTAACATTGAGAACCAGTGATGTGATACCGTAATTCTGGAAGTTGAATGGATTGGTTTCGTAGGATCCGTTGAAAGACGTATTAGAAACCAGACACAGGATGATCCTTTTGGGCAGCTGACCGAGGAAGATCAAATCTTTGTTTAATGACATTGTACCAGCGGGGATGGAAGCGATTTTCATAACGCATCGATCGATGGGGTATTTTGCAGTACCCTGTTTCAACGCTTCAACGTGTCCCAGTTGTACGCTGGGGCTCAACTTGACTTTTCTCACTAGGAGGGTAGCATCGGTGATGACTACTTTGAATGCTGGATTTTCGGTTGAACTGATCAAGCAGAACTGATTTTTACTTCGATGTAATTTCAGTCTAACTTCCACCCCATTGAGTAAATACTTTGGTTGAAAAAATATGTCCCCGTGTATTCGTCCGATCATGTCGACCGTCTTACTGAGTGATGTATATGCGTATCGACGTTTGAGTCCCATGTTAGCGTCACCATCATCAGCCCTTGGGTTTGCAACATTCATTTTTCCAGCGGTGTCCTTCTCAAATATCGCAGCACCAATCTGCGTTGATTTGGCATCGCCTCCATAATTCAATAGCGTTTCGATCATGGCTCTGTAAGAATAGGTGGGAGATGCATCCGAAATCTGCTTTCCATTTAGGTACACGTCGATTTGATTGAAGAGGGAATGCAACCACAAGTTTGCAGGCCCTACAGTGGCGTCCGCAGCCAAATTACTTCCATTTGCATTCGTGATTTTAGCCTTGATGTGCAAAAGCGTAGAACCAATATCGATGTAGTCACTTCCGGCCGAAGGTATTACAAATTCGATCGGACCATCGGCTATATTCGTGAGTGGGTTTACCTCTTCGTAACTTCCTTTTTCGATACTTGTCTGTGTCGGAGGAATAGTAAAGAGATCGAGTTCCGTCTTTGCGCATTCACAGGAGTGTTCGTGTACAAAAGCCATGATGTTCAGTCGAATATATCCGGAGATCTTCTCCTCTTCTTAGCCTTGGAAGAAATGACACGTCTCGTTGTTGTCTTCTTTCTTTTGATGGTGCGTCCTCGCCCCGTTTGAGAGGGTCTTCCAAATAAATTGCTCAATACCGAAGAAGTAATTTGACGACCCGCAGTCTTTGCTCTACTCGAAGCCGCTTTTTTAAAGTTTTTCCCTTGTACAACATCACCTAGAATACCCAAACCGGCATCGAGCGCTGGTTTTGCCACTGCTTTCAGACCTTGTGTTAACAGAGGTGCGGCCGATCTCGCCAATCCAGAAAACATACTTCCGATTCCATATCCGCGTTGCAGTCTCGTGCCAGAAAATACAGATCCTCGTCCAATCTGATTCATGTAGTAATTTCTATAAACCCCCACGTGAGGAGTGTAAGGTCGATGTCTGTTCATTTTTTCTTCACACTAGCGAAGGACGAGCTTTGCGAAAACTCAGCGTCACGATCACTCGTCCGCGTTGAAATGGCACCTTCTCCCCCGTATCAGACCTTATATCAATCTCCACAGTCTCAAATGTTGACGTTCGAATCGGCAGGAAGTAAGGTTTGTTGTAAGTGTGATTGACGCTATCACCGTGGGTTCCTTCAACATTGACTATTCTCAAGAGAGGTACGGAAACGTCACCGACCATTTGGTGTTCGACCATATTGCAATACACGTAGAGGGAATACAAACTTCTAATGTCGGCAAGGTAGGGACTAGTGCGTCTTTCGTTTGTAATTGTTGTATTTGAGGGAAATCCTAACAGTTCAGCCAATCCACCCATCAAGATTACACGAGCTCCTTCTTCAACCGCCACGGTCACTCTCCTTGACCTCGAATTATATGTCATCAGTATTTCATCTGGTAGACCTTTTTCTCGAATCGCATCTAAAATCATTTCGATCGAGTTGTAGTAGCCCGGATTCAATTTCAGTTCTCCGTGATCTCTCATATTGGGTGAGGCATCGTAAAAGATCCTATTTTCGTCATGTACGACGTTGTACCACGAATTTGGGTAGTGGATGTCGGCCAATGCTACTTCCCAATCGCCATCTAGCGAAAGCGTTCTCGGTAGTTTGACAGTGTATTTTGTCAATGTGTTGTTCGGGAACACATCGAGCGAGGCATTACTAGGGAGCGTCAAAAAAAAATCCTTTCCAGACATGATGATCTTTTGAAATGAATCGGGTCATCGTGTGTGTGAATGGTATTTATAAACGTTGCAAGTCCCTGATCCAAGAATTAAACGAATCATCATACCCACGCCACTTAACGAAATATTCCACGTGACCTTTACGTTTTCTCTTGCGCAACACATTCTCCACAATGTACAATGCATCGTCGTCTTTTACTATTTTCTGAAGTTCTTCTTCGTAGAAAGTACCTTCCAACATTTCGCCGTTGTAATCTGAAATTTTGTAAACAGGTGGTTGTGTGTTGAGACGTCCAACAATCGTGAATACCTCTTCGGTCCAATTGGGTAAGTAACCTTTTTTGAAAACGTGTTTGGTTTTACTGATTCTGACTCTGTCACCGAGTTTATAAATCTTCCTCTTCTTCACCCCATTTTTCTCTGTGTTTAGATCACCGTACAATATGTCTCTGACCTTTTTCTGGTTCGCGTAGGTAACGAGTGAGGGTTTGGTATTTATACTTCTGTGATGGGTATTGTTGTAAGAACGTACCATGTCGTCTAATACAGGTAGATAAGTCAACGTGTTGTTCTTCGTGAAATATCTGAACATTTTTCCCTTGATGGTTCTGTTGTATCTCTCCACAATGCTGGCTTTAGTCTCATTGCCTGTAGTAAAGAACTTAATGTCTTCGCTCTTGAGGTAGTTCTGAAAAAGTCTGTTGGTGAATTCAGTTCCTCTGTCCGTGTGCAAAACGTCAGGGCGACGCCCCTTCCCGAGTATTTTCCGAAATGCCTCGACCAAACTCGCCCCTCTCTTGTCTTTCAGAGGTACGACGAAAGCATATTTTGAAAAAACATCGATACACGTCAATAAGAACTTGTATCCACTGTTGTATCTGGATATCGAGGAGAGATCGCATAGATCAGCCTCCCACTGCTCGTCCACTTGGAAAACCACCACCCTCCTTCTTTTAAAGGACCGTCTAGAAGGTTTGTGCAGAGTATATGTATCCTGTTTACTCAACCACTTCTTCACGTCCGACTTGGTTATCTTTTTTCCTCTCTTTGTTTTTTTTACGGCAGCATAAAGGGAATTCAAACCCCCGTAACTTCCAGGACTTTGGACATCGTAAAACAGTTCGTCTAGGACGGTGTCCATCTTCTTCGTCATTGTTTACGGGTGTGGTTATTTCACACGCGCAGAGGCAGTGGATACGTTCGATAAACGAAAGCAAAGCAGGACAGCGTGGATCCATCACGACCGACTGAACCAAAGTGAGATCTAGCGGTTGCGATGAGGTTCTATTTAATACGTCACCCACGTGTGTCGAGGATGAATGGGAGTGGAAACCACATGGGGTCCACGTCTCTTCGGAACTCTCCCCTTGAGTGTGTTGGTATGCATGTAAGACCACCGATCTGTATTGCCAACAAGGTCTTGAGGTACATTTGACATTTTCATAACTTCGGCAAATTCTCTCCAACCTGTGGGGGTGAAATTCTTCCTTTTACGCAAGAAATCATTGACTAAATCGATGATGTGCGTGCCTGGCACGGATTGTCCATCAATGATTAATTCACCATTTTCACCCCAGTCGACCCGTTGGTTCTGTTTAACTTTCTGTAGTAGAAGCTTCGCTTTTCTCTGCATGCTCTTGGGAACACTTTGTAAGACTTCGGATGTAATTTGATCTGGCACACCATCTTTGTCGGGTTGAGATTCCTGATCGGCTACAGCATCAGTGTTGGGTAATTGCTGCGTAACGGAGATTGGAATCGGTTCGTTTTTCTTCTCCCGCAACAACAAGTACTTGCGTAGAACCTGTTGGTACAGTTTGACTTTTTCATCTTCAGGCAACTCTTCCATTTGCGTTATGTCATTCATGTCTCTATCCAGCGAAGTCAATGATTTCACCACAGGTCTCGTCATTTGAGCATTCTGGC
The DNA here is from genome assembly GCF_978046115.1 of Saccoglossus kowalevskii. NCBI lineage: Eukaryota > Metazoa > Hemichordata > Enteropneusta > Harrimaniidae > Saccoglossus > Saccoglossus kowalevskii. The sequence goes on from NC_140654.1 coordinate 22,652,195, forward strand.
TTTGGATGGTAGATAATAGCTCAGCAGGGACTAAAGCCATCTTCTTCACGGATTCCATCTATTTAAGACCTAGTAGGGGAGGGAGTATGCTCGAAATTAAGGGAGCAATCAAGGCGGCCAGGAAACCTCCTTTCTGAACCAGAATTTTTTTCTTTTTCTTGACTGGAGTTTTCTTATTGGACAGTGCTCGGAGATGATTCACGTACAACGCCAATTTTCTTTTCTGACTAGGTGATAGCTGGACGTTCCCTTTCAACACATTGAGCGAGCATTCACACAGACACTGTATCAAGTCACTAGAGGCTCCATCAATTATCCCCTTTTGTTGTTTCGAGTTGGCCTTGTGCAATACAGAGAGAAAATCAGCGTTCTTTCGCATGCGGGATGACATGGTGAAATGACTGACGATGAAAGACTGTCTTTTTTTATACCTTTCTCACATACACTATCGGTACTTGAGATGAAAGTATGTTCGTTCGAATGCGTATTTCCTCAGGGGTGTCTGGCATCAGATCCACGAGGAGGTAACCGTGAGGTTCTTGGGTGGCATCGGTGAATGCCTCCTGAAGAAACTTAATGTTTCCGGGGTACATTTGCTTTGCCAGAACGTTGACTTGTGATGCGTCCCTTGGATTTTTAAACAGGAAAATGTAGTGCGTGTTGAGACTGATGGTTCTCGATTGTCTGCCCTGATGAAAGAGATTTTGCAAAATCAGTATCACGGATAAATTTCGATGGTGAGATCCCTTCGTGAAGAACTGGGCGATTTGTTTATCGTTACCCGTTTCTGTCATCAGATCATCTATCACCAACAAGTTTCTTTTAGCCGGGACGATTATTCTACCAATATCTGGAGGTATCCCTTCGATAAAGCGAATTTGAGGCACTGTCTTCATCATTTCCAAATAGGCTGGCTGAAACTCGCCGTAGCACCAATAGATAACATCTGGTGTTGGAGATATGATGCTGTCACATTGTTCTAATATCAGTTTGACTAAAAACGTCTTCCCAGACTGCGTGGGACCGCACACGAGAGAGGTAAATGGGTGTTTCAATCTTGCATCCATGACGATATCATAGGACCTCGCTGGTTATCGCGTCTCCTTTTACGTTCTTCAATGTACTTTTTCAACATCCAGTTTAAAACAAAATAAGGTAGTGTACATAAGCCAGAATAGACGAGTGATAGAACCAAGTCCGATTTGGTAGAGCCCATGCCAATGTGATTGTTCAAGGTTCAAATGGATGAATGATGGGTAACCGACGATCTAGCTTCTATTTATATATTCTTTGTTTTTAGAAGCCGTATGGGAGGGTACAGTAATCATCTTGTATCACCCGTTTGTCATACACTAAACTGTACGTTTTAACTTCTTCTCTATTGAATATTCTATCTCTCTTGCGCGTTATTTTTCGAGGGTCTTTGACGTGTAGAGGACCGCTTGTTCTCCGAACAAGTCGATTCATGGAGTCAAAATTAATTTCCAGTTGATTTCTGTAATTGAGGGTGAACCCTCTCACTTTACACACCGTTTGGTTCCCACTTTTGTCCGGTTTGTGTAGTCGGTACGCGTAATTCTTCGGTCCTCCCGATACGAAATGTGTGATGTAATTATCCGTCGGAGTTATTTCTCTCGTCAAATCTCCGAGATAATCACCTGTCGGTGGATCCCATTCTCCAGCTCGTTGGATGTAAATGATGGAATCTGTGTCAAAGTACAAGACTCTACTACCTAATTTCTCCAGAACACTGTAGAGTTTAAGTCGGGCATAGCTTGTCGTCATGGCAGCCAGTACAACGTTCGTATTGGGTGCTTCGGTAATGTTGTCTTCTTTATCGCAGTGCTGGACAAGAACCATTTCGTCAGAGACAAAAGAAAGATCTGTGACGTCCTTTGTATTATCCATCAACATTTCCAACAGTTTGGTGGATGTTTCTACATATGTACTCTGTCCAAAGTTTGATCTCTGTCCCAGCTTTCCCCAGAACGAGTTGAGATTTAGCTTGGCGAGAGCTCTGAGACCTGGATTGGTGGTTATCTTGCTTCTGTCCAAGACGATACCTTCTCTTTCGCGGTACCTTTGGATGTACATGGTTCGGTCTTCCTCAGTGCGACACCACTCTGGAAAACCGGAAGACTCTTGTTTAATTTTCAGAAACATGTTGATGTAATCGGTGAACAGCCCTCCTTCTCCAGTTTCAGGGTTGTATGTTGCCGACTCATCATAATGCCAAACTTCGTATACCTTGGTGATGCGATACCCTACTTCTTCAGCCTTTTCCAATTCCGGAGTGCACCAAACACCCGTCAGCTGACGTTCATTGACACCATGGTGACATTCGTCTTGATTCATGGTTTCCGCGCATTTGGAACAGAGTGGGAACATCAGTTTGTTGTTCACCCTGAAAGGTAGAACTGGTATATACAATCTCCTCGGAGGTAAAACATCGCACTTGATAATACCGAAATAGTCTGTGGGTTTGGCGATAAAGTCTTTAGTTACGACTGTCGGGTGGCCAACTGGATATCGCGAGGTCTTATTGATGTACGGGTAGAGGCTGCAAAAGTCAACATATTCTATCTTTTCGCCTTCCTTGACCTCGTAATACAGACTCAGGGCGTTGGTACGACCCCCGAGAAAAGCCTCCCTACCTCTGATAGGTTTTGAGATATCTAAGCTTCCGACAAACCTCTCGACTTTGTGATTGTTCTTCATCAGGTTTTTGAAATCGCATTCCCACATGGTGACTAGCGAGTATCCTTTCGATTTCAACCACTCTTCCCTCGCCAGTAGTCTTTCGTAGAGGGATGTCATACTGAGTTCATTCTTGCGATTCGTCTCATTCCTTCTGGGAAAACACTTTGGACAACCGTGGAAGTAACAACCGTAGTACTCATACAAGGTTTCGGTAGAAGCATCATATCCGTCTACGTAATAAGGTCCAATTTTCATCTCCCTTCTGGAATTACGAACATGTTGAATATGCGTGTTATTGACGTGTGCCTCGTATTCCATCCATCTTATAGCATCTGCAGATTGATTCTGGGCGCTGAGGTATCCTTTCTCAGGCACAACCCCGATTGTGTCAGGAGTCAGGAAATGCTTTCGAAATATGACGTTGCACACAGAAGCGATCGTGATGCAATGGCTGAAGGGGTCAACTTTGGTGAGATCCATCATCATCGATCTAAATGCCAAACAACACTCCTCGAGTATGCGCACGTCGCTCCGACAGTACTTGAGCAGTTCTTTACGTAAATCATAAACGGAATTCTTTTCTACTTCTCCATTGTACCATGTGTAGAATGTCTTTCTAGCCACCTCCTTCATACCATCTGGGTCAAAATAACGAGCCCCGGGTATCGGTCCTCTGTAATTGTCTCCAGTGGATCTCGGAAACAGGTGAGGAAAAAAACCCTTGTGTAACTCGTCTATGCCGAAGGTCTTAGGAAGTTTAGATAGAGCCATGGGCAGGAAATTCAAGCTATCAATGAATTTGATATCTGCACGACGAATGTATAGTTGCATGACTTTCGAACCATTCATGATGACTTCGGGTAGTATCTTGTGATCGTGACAGTATTTCAGAATCATAATTCCATCATACCCCTTTGAATTATGCGCGATGAAAATCATCCCATTATGCTCTTTTTCTAATGCCCACTCGCAGAAATCTTCCAAGGTACGTGAACCATTGAACACTTTCTCCGTATTCGGTGGAATTCGCGCTACGCACAGATCTGGAATATGAGTGCAATGTTCGTCGGTCGTGCATTCAAAATCGTAAAAGACGTAGTTACCATGGCTGTCAGAGTTATCCTCCTCCAATTCTTCCATCGAATCGTCAGATTCTTGGTTCTTTTTTCTATCGGTGAGTGGTTGAATGTAACACAGGTGGTCGTACGTCTGAAAAGACTTGCAGGTTTTGCAGTAAACTTCGTTACATTTGTGAGACCCATCACGATATTTGAGGAGTTTGTGACATTTTTCGCAACGTTGAACTGACTGGCAAAGAGTTTTTTTCCCATTAACTGACTTTTGATGCTTTTCGAAACATTCTTCGTTCTTGAAAAATCTGTGACAATTTCCGCATTTTTGCCATCGTGTAACCACGCAGTCCAGTTGATTTCCACAACTCAAACACCCAGTAGGACACACATGCTCGTAACGTTTGGAATAAGACTTGTCACATCGAGTGCAATAGTAGTCCTTTCCCAGAAAACCAGTCATTTTTGTGATGACGTTGTAGTGTTTATCTTTCAGAAACAGATATATGTCTTTAGAACCTTCTGCGGCATCGCCCACAAAGATGATGGAGTCAAAATGATCGTGCGACAATACGTGTATTCTGAAATCGGGTAACACGCTCTGGAATTTTTTAATCTCCTCGATGCCACATGGTCCCTGTTCGACTCTGGCCTTCCGTAAAAGTTCTCTAGCTCGGACGGTTTGCATAGAGTAGTTTGCCGTTTTTTTCCTCTTTATAGAATCCCACACCGATGGTGGATTTTCCTCTTTTGTGGCATGTGCCATGGCGACCACGATCGCTCTGGCGCAACACATCTGGTCATCGGAAACGATTTCAATGACAGATTTGGAATTTCTCAACCTGTCTGCGATCTTTGTATCAAACTGTCGCTTCCTCCCACGTGTTTTGCCGGCACCAAGAGGCATTTCAACAGATACTGTCCTGATGGTGATGTTTTCCTCAAGGGATATATCTTGGTAAGATTGTAGAATCCTCTCCACTTTTGACATCACCTTGTCAACATTCATGTCCTCAACCGGTATAAATGGTAACCAAATTTCGTTGTTCAAGTTGGGTACGTTTATGGAAATGCGAATTTGGTCACGTCCGTCAAGGTCAGAGGTGACCAGCTCGAGCAGTTGATGAAAAGTAGCGTGTAATACGCTATGCACTTCATCAAACGTATTGGCATTTGGATGCGAAACTTTTACAACCCAGTCCGTTCCACTCACCTTAAATTTTTTGACAAAACGTTTTCTCTTACTGACAAGATTGAAATTAATCTTGTCGGTGATATTCTCGTCACTATCATCTGTGTCAGTATCACTGTAATAAAATTTCAAATTAAATAAATAAATACACAAATATATGAATAAATAATCAAATAAACAAACAAACAAACAAATATATAAATAAACAAATAAATAAATAAACAAATAAATAAATAAATAAACATACCTTACATAGTCTTTACGACCCCCACGTTGATATCCCGAGGTAGATGGATGGTTAACAGGCCCTATTGGACTCGGAGGGTGGGAAGGCGTGTTCGTTTCTCCATATATAGAGTACAAATTTTTCTTAGCGGACTTGGGTGTTGCAAATCCAGTACTTGTAGAACTATAAAAACAACAACAACAACAACAAAGATTAAAGACGAAAAAACAAATTTCAACTTACCTCACATGTTTTTTGTTTTTTTTGTTTTTGTTTTTTGTATACTTACGTTACATGTGAGCAGGAACCAGATTTAATAAGACATTTCAACTTCTGATTGAAATCTGGAGTATCTATACTGCTGACTGGAGACCATGAACTATGTATAAATAAATAAATAAATAAATAAATAAACAAACAAACAAACAAACAAACAAACAAACAAACAAACAAACAAACAAACAAACAAACAAACAAACAAACAAACAAACAAACAAACAAACAAACAAACAAACAAACAAACAAACAAACAAACAACTTACGAAACACTATCTTTCGTAGGTGATTTCTCAGATGCGTCGTCTTCACTGAAAAAATAAGAGTTATATTATTGTTATTATTCATATTGTTTACTAAATCTTCATACGCATATCGAACGAGTTATTTATATAATATCGAATACACACCTGCTTATAAAACCATATTCATGTTCTAGGTCTGACAAAGTTTTAAGCTGTGAATTGCTTTCCCTGTAAATTCAAAAAGTTAAAAACATGTTTTATCCTGTTTTATTTTTTCCTCAGGTAAAATTTGAAATAAATAAATAAATAAATAAATAAATAAATAAATAAATAAATAAATAAATAAATAAATAAATAAATAAATAAATAAATCACCCTTCATCTGAATTGTCGCTTTCTTCTGTTTGTCTGAAAATGACAAGAGTTTTGAATCAGCTACAACTTTGTGGTCAGTTCAAAAAAACTTACTCAGATATAGAGGGCGTGCATTCATGCTCCGATTAAAAAACAAAAGATTTTGAACGAGCTAAGGTTGGAAAATAACGTTGCTACCGGTATGTTCAAACATGTTGGCGGGTAACGCTATACATTATGTTGACCTTCATGACAAAATAAAAGGTCAAGTCTAGTGAAAAGACACCCTAACTAATTGGGAAAATACCGCACATAATCATTGTTTTAAAGCTGAGGGGTATGCTCGATGAATGAGTCCAAGCAAGTCTTGATTCGCTGTGTCAAAGCATTCTTTGCGAATGACCGCGGTATGACATCATTTGAAAATATTGTAGTTTTCGTTTTTAGTAAACAAGTCTTCATTAATTATACATTTTCTACCTACTCAGACTTTCTATTTTCTGTGCCAATTTATAACAATGTCTCTCATAGCATAAAAAGATAAGTATTCTTTAAAGACGTAAAGACTCATGGTAGAAGCTTTCCCCTGGTTTCAACTGACAGTTTTTCACATATCCCGAATTATTAGGTAGTGTTTACAACATGAAAACAAAAAGTAAACAATGAATTCCCTACCTTATATTATCTGTGGACGCCATTTCATTCCGTGTAACGAGTGTGGCTCGATTAAAAATACTGGCTAAGCTATGAAGTCACTGGGATAATACACTCCAACGATTTGTGTTTTGATATCAGATCTGACACCCTGAAATGCCCTAGATAACAGACATTCATAAACCCCTACCCCCTGGATTCAGGAACAGATGTGAATTTGTTTATTTTACTATAAACATCTTTGTGTCTGTGTGGCCCGTTTGTGCACAGTTACAAACTAGTAACCGTGGTTTGTGTGATAAAAATGGATTATGACGACATAGGTCTGACATTCATCGCTCAACACTATAGCGAACTCGACTTTGATTTCCCCCCTGGATTCATGAATTGTTTTGAACGGAAGAAACCTGTTTATTTTACCATAAACATGTGTGTGTGAGTGTGTGATGAATCTATAAATATATTTGACTTGGTTGGGAAAAATGCTGACATGATGTAAACATCCGGGGTAACAGAAAGGGAATTTTTTAACACGCGACGATAGTATTGCGAATCATTTTATCACTGACGAGCGTACTCGCAACATGGCTTCGAACCAGCTCAGCACCTACCTCAATGAATTCTCAGGCAGTCTCCTACAGGACGCGAGTGCTGGAATGTCCACTCCTGGAATGTCCACTCCAGTTACAGCACAGCCCGATGTTTCTGAAAATTCAACTCGCCGTATTAATCGACGCAAAGTCACGAATGCAGGAATGTCCACTCCTGGAATGTCCACTCCGGTTACAGAACAGCCCGATGTTTCTGAAAATTCAACTCGCCGTATTAAACGACGCAAAGTCACGAATGCACTAGCTATAAGTGGCACAATGCGTCCGTCACCAGCTCCACCAAGAGGTGAGACAGACATTTTTACATATTTGCTTTGCCCTGTCAAGCAATTGTTTGTCACAGTGAATACTTTTCGCGGACAAACTTATGTTCACATTCGCGAGCACTATAATGGTCATCCAACAAAACGTGGTGTATCCTTACGGGCTAACCAGTTCAGAATATTGAATGATATTATCCCGCAAATCAACCGGGCTGTCAGGTATGTTAGTTTTCATTTAAAAATCCAAATATTCGTTGCTCATTTCCCGACTTCTAATGCATAGAACATTTTATGTATTAAAACGATAAAACCGTGAATTTAAAACCCACTGAATATGCCTGAAAATGGTAAATCAGAGAAATAGTCATTTACAGTTTGTTTTTTGTTTTTTTTTTTTTTCACAGCCAACAGTCTGAGGAAGCCACTGGATAAACTTGTTTCCAAAAAACTCATCGCTGAATTCATTTGTAGACACGTACGTAGCATCATCCAAACTAATTGTCTCGGATGTGAAATAGACCACCCGTCACAACGTCAACATTGGTGTCTATCCTATGGATTCGTCGATAAAAATAGCCGGATCGGTGAAATCCGGTTTTTTATTGACCAAGCTTTATCTGAGATTGATATTGGTAAAATTTCCATGTGTTATGACGCATTTCAACGCATTTACCCAGATTTGGTTGGAAAATTTTCCAAGCGTTATACACGTATTCTGTTTCAAAGGTATAAATCTAACCCTGAACTGTGTTTAGATTCCTGTGAAATTACGCTATCAACTCGTGAAATGGATTCCCAACTCCTTGACATTATACAACAACATATATAGAATAATAAGAATGTCAATCATTCTCCGTAGTACAGTGAAAGACACTCGGTGAGTTTTCTACTGATCCCTAACCCTATTTGTTGCGCAGATGACGAGGGGAAACCTGTGAACTCCGTAGCCGACTCTTTTACGCGTGATAGACATTTGAATGACCTTTATGTGAACAGATATATCGAAAACGTGACCGGACTCAACCTCCCTATTTATGACAAATATTTTTCCCACGCAGTTTTACTAGATGACTTATGCTTTTGAAATTTCACATGTATATATATATATATATATCGATTTCATATTATTTTTTCTTTTTATCACAGATGAGCGATTCTGATTAGAAAAAAGTGTGTATTGACTTTTCGATGTTTTTATTATAATCGAATATTTCTTATATTACTGTTTTTAATCCATTCTTTTTGTTTATTTACTCAAACAAGAAACAAAACAAAACAAAAATCGATTTCATATTATTTTTTTCTTTTTATCACAGATGAGCGATTCTGATTAGAAAAAAAGTGTGTATTGACTTTTCGATGTTTTTCGTTTTTCTCTTGTTTTTTATTATAATCGAATATTTCTTATATTACTGTTTTAATCCATTCTTTTTGTTTATTTACTCAAACAAGAAACAAAACAAAACAAAAACAAATTGTATACTTTCTATATACTCAATTTCAATTACTCAGTTTTTAATCCATTCTTTTTGATTATTTACTTAAACAAAAAAAACAAAAAACAAAAACAAAATGTATACTTTCTATATACTCAATTTCAATTACTCAGTTTTTAATCCATTCTTTTTGATTATTTACTTAAACAAAAAAAAACAAAAAACAAAAACAAAACAAAAACAAAATGTATACTTTCTATATACTCAATTTCAATTACTCAGTTTTTAATCCATTCTTTTTGATTATTTACTCATTAGTAGATTTCCCTTCTTTGTGTAATAAACTCTGTTAGTTTTCAAAATGATGTGTATTTATTAGCGTGTGTGTGTGTGTGTGCGTGTGTGTGAGCGCCCTCTACGACACATTTTGAAAAATATTTCGTCCACGCCTGTCCAATTAAAAAATAATTAAAAATAATTAAAAATAATTAAAAAATAATTAAAAAAAAATGATGGTAATTTATGCAAATGTATTCACGATGACCTCGACACGACCTCGTATTCACATCAATTTTATGTATGCAAATGTATTCACAATATCCCATTGTGACGTCATCCTCATTCAAATGATCCCCTTTAAGGCATTGCTCCTCATTTATGCTAATTTATGCACGAATTCCCATTGTGACGTCATTATTTATGCTAAAGCTGGACTATAGGGACGACCATGAGGGCGCTGTTCGTATGACGTCATCGCATCCGATTATGAACAGCGCCCTCATGGTCGTCCCTATAGTCCAACTTAAACTACTAGAGTTCAACGTCATCTTGCAATTCCTTTCTTTTTTATTCTGATTTCATCGAATCAAAACCAGCAACATGTAGCCTATAGCGACTTTGAAGCGAAGGTATGATCGATTGTCTGGTCACGTACTGCCATGGTTAACGGCTGGTTGCTTAGAGACGGTCATCGATTATTTTGATCTATGGATAAAAGTGCCAGCATTAACATGTCTACATCAAACCGATCGACACACACCCATTCCTTTCATTTCTATAAATATCACAATTTAAACAGAAACTAGAGGTTTTTACTTGGCCGATGAAAGAAAATGGGTTTGTTTTGTTGTTTATAGTATCGACGCGTACGTTAAATAACAAAAAAAAGACATCATGCGAGAACTGTCTGGCACTTACGCCCTCAACGTTATGAGTTTACCTACTTTTTGGGGTCTTGGGACCCCGCTTAGGACTATAAATATGTGTACAATATTGATGGCCAGAATTTGTACGACAATTTACTACCTGTACACAATAAATTTTCACGGCAAATTTAATAAGTTGGCTTCCATTCCGAGCGTTGGCCATCGATTTGATTTCTTATTCGATTCTGTGTTAGCACTTTTGATTCACATCAATATTTTCGAATCATCATTAAAATATTTCCCGCAATTCGCCACAGGTTCAGTCTTTCAAATATTTCAAATAATAGTTCCGATACCTCTATGAATCTCTGCAAATAATACCAAGATGGAACTTTAACACCCCTATGACCGGGGAAAGCATTAAAACTGTGATTCATAGTCATGAAAGTAACAATCTGTGCCTGTAACTACTAGTATTCTAGTTATTTCACAAACGACTTCAAACAGTCATATATCCGCGTATTCAATCTAAAGAATACTGATATGTCTGCTACCAAGACAAAATTCTACCTGTTTTTATCAAGATACAGCTGAGAAGGCCCGAGATAAGCGCTATCCCACAGTCCCTCTATCCTCGGTATGGAAACGACTAGCGTTTTTTTGTCTCGAACCGCGTTGCCAGTAAACAAACCGTTCACACCTGGCCCGAGGGAGTCAGGAAATAGCTTACTATACCATCTGAATATTTATGATTATTCATTAAATCGACAAATTTACCGTCATGCAAAGATAGAGGGACTATGGTTATCCGTTGTCCCTATCGTAAATACAAAATATATTTTTCAAATGTACCCCGTCACACATTCACAGAAATTTCGTCACTAAAGCGGTTTATTCACAGAATATTGGGCGAAACTTGGTCGTTTATTTGATATCTTCGTTCTTTATTCTCTTTTGCTTGGATTCTTTTTTACGGTAACAACTTCCTCAAATTCGATGAAGGAATGATTCGAAGTGAGTCTTCCTTTTCCAAGCATTATTGACGAAATGGACATCAAACACATGCAGGGAAACATGCTTTATATTGCCAGTATATCGAGACTTTACGTAATGAATATGAATGGAAAACTATATTCATGATTCGGAGAGTTGTATTCAAACGAATGAATGACCTTCATATGTAATGTGGGCTAATGTGTTAATTATCCACCCCAGATTTCCAATTCACATTTGGTTCGTGGATATTAAAATACTAGGCTACGACGTCACAAACATCTCCCAGCCTTATGAACAAGTGATATCAGGTGTTCCCCCAAGTTGTTGATCTGTTTAAAAAATCCACTGTCGATCTCCCTGCCACCCCTCCACAGGAAGAAGAAGTGGTGTAGTCCGCGGGCATGCCGGGTATTTTCGTGGCGTCATCAATGAAGAACGGAAACAGAGTTACATACAGTTCTATTTCCACCCGAACGTGACTTTAAAGGGTGTTTCTACTCAACACCGAAGGATACTTGTCAACAATTTGGGGAAATTTTTAATAGTTAATGTATCAGTGGAACATTTGGTACTGAAAATAGCGGCAAATTTTACGCCTAGAAGCGGTGATTTGTCGCGGCTGGCTAGGGGAAGCCAAACACAACGGCACAGGTGAGTCAAAAACAACGTCGTCTCCATGATAAATAAAATAATTAGTTTATTGTTGATTGTCATCCCTCATTTGTGATCTTTGAATACGATCGATATCCATAGTTATAATAATTCGTGTACTGCCATAATATGGCGTTTAGACCTAGTCGGTGTTGTATCATTCGCTGATTCACTGTGTGTTATTTTAGTCGAACGTTTTGGTTGATTCCAAATCGTGACAGTTTACTCTCGCTTCGTACTAGTATTCAATGCAACTTGATTAGTGACTTTAATCCACCAAGAATATTACGTATTCTCAGTTGTTCAAACAACAAGTGTACACAATTTCTGACCAGTTAATAATCTAAGACTACATTTAATATTCGACTGAAGGCCATCCTGCTCCCGCAGACTTCCTGTCAAAGCACAAAAATCAAAGAAGAAATCGGCGAATTATAGAATCTATAAACAGTCCCAACATGTCTATCGTTTTAATGATTAATAAACAAAAAAAAGCACGATGACGTACTAGATTTTTTGTTTTAATGACTAATACTCTTGTTAGACATGGTATAAACATAAGGCTACGTTCGTGTAGGTTTTTTGCAATTTACTGATAAATCTGTAATAATCCTACATGTATAATGTATTTTCACTTCGTTTATGGAGTTATATAATCAACTCTGCCCATGTTAAAATCTTGTCTACTGTAAAATGTTTCATTTTTTTCTTGGAATTAATTTTCGCTGAAGGAATGATACAGTGAAAATAACATCCAGCGAATATACTTTTTTTCCTATATTTTACATTCAACTTGTCAAACATCAGTAAAAATAAATTCCATACAAAATGCCCAAAATGTTTTTTCAGCAAACATTAATTCCAGCTAAAATAAAGTATTTTACAGTAAGCCATTCTCTACATTATCTTGATAACTGAATAGAATACTGTCAATTTTTTAATTTTCCCTCCTCAAAATTTTCTAATTTGATGATTTTATGGCGTTTGTGGATAAAAAATTAATTCTCCCTTTGTGCGTAGGACCCCATAGAATATTTCACTGCTACAAACTTTTTTTTATTCACTGATCCCCAAAATTCACAAACATTTATCTCTCGTTAAATTACAGCAGTTTGCAGAATTTGATTTCCGTTGACCCAAGTGTCAAAGACATTGAACAGATTTTTCACTTTTATAACTTTGTGGTAAAATTGCTTGAAAATTAAAAACGAGAATTCGTTGAGTAAAGATGGTCTACCCGGTATCGTTTAAAGATGCTAACTAACATTCTGTTTTTGCCCGTGCTTGCTCAATTTTTACGCCAAAGAATCCTTGACATTTTCTTATTCTGTGATGGACGATACTTTGCCCTTTATGTTCTAAATAAATAGTAAAATGAATTGACAGTATGAACACTTCTGCTAGTAAAAACACACAGAGCTGCTTCTCTTTTACATTCGACAGTAATTCTCTGTTAATTATTGGGCAATTGTTAAAATACTGGCCTTTAAATGAACTGCTGTTGTGGCAGTATTATAAGGTGGCTATTCAGTTTTAGCGAGGGTGTTAACTTGACTGTCTGCTTAAGAGACAAGACTGTGTATAACTACAGAAAGCCTGTGGAGACCAAACATAAATAAACATGCACTTTAAAAATAGCTAGGGTGGGTAGGATTTAAACTTCCTTTCTCCATCATGCCATCATTTTCTTTGATCTAGCCTGCTGCTTGGTTAACAAATCCCATACTAATGATGTTTACAGTAAAAGACCTTTCAATTTGACCTAAATTTTTGACAATAGAGCTTTGTTGGAGTCTTGTTTTGTGTAGTTTGCATAATTTTTCTTATTTGGCCAGAAAGTTTAGAGTAGGTGAGCTGGTCATAAAACTTATGCAGGGTTGGGTTGTTGGAATTGCATGCATTTTTTTTATTTGGCCTGATAACAGGGGAGGGGGGGGGGGGCTGATGACTGCCACTGTTATGTAACATTAATTGACAAGAGTTTATTCACCACAAGACCTTTTTTCTTCTTTGCCCTTGAATATGATTAGTTTTTGAAGAAGTCTTGACAAGCTATTCTCACCGACAGAGCCACGTCGCGATCCCCAAAATGTTGCCAGGAACAATCACAGCCAAGAATAGACGATGAATTTTTGGATTAACACCTCTATTTTCGCCCACACTAACCAAATTTCCTCTATGCTTACGAAAACTTTGTTTGTCTTCCACTGACCGGTCCGTCTTTGAGAATAATTTTGACATATAATCAGAAACATAATATGTCAGGTGTTCAATTTTCTCAAATTTTTACAACAGTAGCTATTGTATCATACTTTACCCATAATCCATTGCTGAAGAATCAAGATGGTAGACAACATAATACTGATCAAAAGTTGAATATCTATAAAATGAAAACTAATGGAGCTCTTTTATCCGAAAGTATTATTTGTTCAGCCCCCCCCCCCCCCCCCCCCCCCCGATAAATGTGTTACTTACCTAACAAAACCGGTTAACAGTAAAATTTAGTTTTATTAGTTTTAAAAAATTAGTTTTTAGTTTTAGTGGGGTATAGTTATCAAAGCCAAGCATATTTTTTATTTAGCCTTAGTTACAGTGATGAGTGCCTTTATTTCCTTGGTTCTATACAGTCAGAATGAAAGTTTGACCAATAGACCTTAGAAAAACTAATTTATATGGGACACAAACCTGCAAACGTGTCCAAGCACACTGTACATGTACATACAATATGTTATGTTATCCTCTCGATTGTAATAATAAATAAATGTTATTAATAGGTGCACATTGATTAATTTTTACATTAGAAATTGTTTGACAATTTATTGTTCCAGCCTGATTGCTAAATTTGAAATAAAAAAAGATACATTTTGCAAATTGATCACAAACATGAATGGCTAAAAAGACATAGTACCGGGTAATATTTAAAATCATGTTTCTTGTTAATGTTTGCATCCAGAAAATCTTGTCACATAAACTTTTTTTTTAACTCAAGGTGTGCAGTCTCTGGCAATGGTGGTAGCTGTGTAGTAGTGTTGAGATCGCGTATGTTTCACATTGAAATCAATAAATATAAACAGTTGTCAAATTTATCAGAGGTAACAGTCATAACCACAAATTAAAAAAATAAAACTAGAAAAATTAAAAAATAAAGTGTCAAGATCAATTTCATAGAAACAGTTGACCAGTTGGATTATGTAGAAAGTCAGTTTAGGTACATGTTAAATGGTACAATTAAGCATAGACTTTTCAATAAATCACAAAAGTGTTGACTGGTCACTAAATCAAACTACAATGTACATTCCATTCTACATGTTCATTACATGAGTAACCATAAAAGTTGCTTCATATTTTGGAATTACTGTAAAATATAGAAAGAGGAAAAGCCAGACATTAGAAATCAGTCTTGTTGTATCACTGTGGCAGGGTACCTTACTGAGTCAGTGTGACATTGCAATCCATGATACTGAAAGTGATGCATTAACAATTATGTAATTTTTAATTTAATATATAATGCTGTGTGCTTCTAACTAAACATTGTAACAATAATATATACATAGATTCAATAGACCATTTTCTGTTACTGCGAGATCCTGTGTTATGCGTTTAATCGAACTTAAAAACAGGACAAGCGAAGGTCATTGTACTAGGACAAACATCGCATGGGATTTAATAAACATTTTGTATTTTGGGGGGTATTTCTATGCTTTATAAATGTGCTACATGTATACATATTTGTTGATGGTCAATTTCAATGAAGTAAGAGAATTCAAATGCAATATTCTCCTGTCAAAGGATCGGCCTTTACATGTGAGCGACAAAATAAAAAAAATCGGGTTCAAAATCAAATCGTTTTTTGTGGCAGATGTTCGCCGTCCATCTTTCATGCAACTCGCAGTTGAACGGAAAATCACCTATTCATAGTAATGTAGAATACTTTATTTTCGCTTGGAATTTATTACCGTGAACATAAAATCCAGCGAATATACTTTTTTCCCTATATTTCACATTAAACTCATCAAAAATCAGTGAAAATAAATTACAAGCAAAACTCCCAAAAAGCCTTTTTGGTGAAAATTAATTCCAGCGAAAATAAAGTATTCCACAGTATATAATAAAGTCCAACTTGTCAAACCACTTAAAAAAGACATCAAATAGGTAGGTGGCCTTTATATGGAGGTTGAATTTGACATAACAGGGTTCTCCCCCCAAAAAAACGCATAGCCGCAGCTAATTTGCATATTAATTTGCATAATAATTTGCATATCATTTACATAACTTTCTTTCATTGATTAACATAATTCATTTACAATTATGAATATTAGTGAGCTCAGTCACAGTGCAAATATTTTTTTAATGGAATCAACACATTATGTTTCGCAATTTAGAAGAGTTTGAAACATTCTTGAAATACAAATGCTGCAGACAAAAAACAAACGCAAATAAATTATTGTTGCAATTTAATTGTATTGTAAAACGTTGAATGAAACGCATTCATAACGTTAAGCCAGAGTTATGTTCACGAATCTCATAATTTTATTCACTCCAAAAACATTCTCCTTCAAAAATTCGATCACGTAGTTAATTGCCGTATTGTTGTAATTTATTATTCGTACCATCAACTTCTAAAACATTTACATTTACAGTAATGAGCGAACAAATAAAACTTCAAAACGATCATCAAAGTTAAGACGTGACATAACGTACTTGGCGATGTTATACACCGGTTATACCAATAATTCCTCAACAAATGTTACTTCTTTTTATTTAGATATGAAATGTAAGTAAAATTCGACTTATTTTTTATCGGCAGCGATTATTTTTGATCACTCGATAGCTTCGGTAATAAAAAACAGACCCGCCATGATGTTTGTGAAACATTAGCATGTGTCCTTTGACCCGATGGGTCAAGAATGCCATTAACCAATCAAAATGGTAATATCGGTTGAATCCGAAGTTTTCCGAATGGTAGTGATCATTAAAATTACATTGCGGAAGTTAAGCGATGTCATAGCACGATGTGTTTGCACCGATTTCAATAGAAAACTGCATGATGGCTTTCGAAAGTGGTGATTTGCAATTTTTAAAAGGTAAAATAGGTCTTGAAAGAAGAGTTTTTACATGATTCGCGATGATAATAGTTCAAATGTATTTTACCAAATCACGCAATAAACACGTTTTTTTCTTGAGTAGCGTAAACTGATCGTGAACTCCGCTTTGACCATGTTATATCGAGGTGGAATTGATTTTGAAAGAATTTTAGCCTTCAATCTAAAGACTGTGTCTATCGCAGAATGTATTTACTTACAAACAAAGAGGTGCTAATTTCACAAATTTGACTAGCCGCTACGTATCGTGTGACTAGGTCTACTATTATTTACAAATTATAATCCACGACTGGCAGGATGCGTGTCTGTCGGTACGTAATTATAATAACAATCGGACAATAGTCCTGGTCGGAAGCGTTTCCGTGGTGTTCACTAATTTTGAGTGACGGTCGGGCCGACTAGCGTGGCGAACAAAGCTTATCCACATCTGATATTGGCATGTTAAATATGAAATCAAGCACCGAGGTCGGAACACATAGCGTTGAGGTCCCAAGTAAAACGCCAAGATTCACAAGTATAGCCCCGCGGACCTCGGCGCTAAAAAGCCTTGGGAAAAACCCTGCATAATATTTGTCAAAAACATAATGAGATTGTATTGTTGCAACAACAACACATTTATTTGAATTGATCAAAATTAAATAAGTTTATCTAAGGAAATTCAAAATTGTTATATAAACAGAATATTGTAAAATCCGTATTACAAGCCGCACACATTCTTTTTGAATAATTGAGAACCAAAAAATCATCATTTCTCATAATGTGTAGGTGCTCTAATAGAAGCCGCATCCCCATCCCCTCTATTGCATTGTACCATTTTAATAGAAGCCGTGGTTTCTAATACAGATTTTGCAGTACTAATTTTTATTTTGGTCTCTAGAAAAGGTAAATATGCAAAAAATAATGCTGATGACAGATAGTCTTTTTGAACAGGTTGCTCAAACGTTCCTTGATACTGTCAAAACATGGTCACTGTAGATAGGTGGTCATTATATAGAGGTGATCACTAACATCGGTTTGACTGTATGTACATTTTATTTGGTGAATAGTTCAATTGTTAATTAGCGCACGTCGGCATTTCATGCAATTACACCTGTGTGTTATTTGGAATCGCACAAATAAAAATAGGAAATTCTTTAGGAGTGAAGACCTTTTTAATACAAGGGTTTACAGTAAAAGATGATCCTTCATTAGACAGTCTGCCCTCGCTCAGAACCACTGGGACTTGTTTTATTATATATAGCTGTATCATTAAATTACCTATGAAGGTTACAGGAAATTCTTCCTTCCTTCAGTTAGTCTGGGGAAACTACTGTTTGATGATAAAGATTCAGGAAGTGGTCTGTGGTCTATTTCCACTTAGACAATTAAATTTACCTTTCTGTAGTTCACACTTTCCTGATGTGTACATGAGCAGAAAATGTTCGAAAGACTTTCATTTTGTGGCCTCGTGGTTATGTGGACTTGTCAAGATGTTCACCAAAATCTCAATTTTGAATCGTGTACGGTATATGTATGTGCATATAAACTAAAAATGACAGGTATTGTATAATTAATCATTAAAATGTTGCATTTTTTAGTAATGTACTACATGTAAGTGTTTACAATTTACTAACATTGTATTTGCTCTATTAGTAGCACATGCGCTTACATTTATTACATGCGTATGGTCAAAATAAGTACCAGGTACAAGACTAGTAGTATATATTTCAATATTCCAGTCACTTGTAGCGTAGTGATTGTCAAATCAGACTCATGACCGGTAGACACAAGTTCAAATCCTACCTACCGATACCTTAGACAGGAT
Source organism: Saccoglossus kowalevskii (assembly GCF_978046115.1). Lineage (NCBI taxonomy): Eukaryota > Metazoa > Hemichordata > Enteropneusta > Harrimaniidae > Saccoglossus > Saccoglossus kowalevskii. Next base: position 22,670,920 of record NC_140654.1, read on the forward strand.
CGAAAGGGTCGACCCCTACCCTGGGTGAGTGTGCCACAGACTCAATGGGAAGGCTAATTCCACTGGCCGAGATTCATTCATTAACGAATGCAAAGTTGACTGGACTCATAGCCTTGGTTGGCAGCTAGTCCGCCTCTTCAGGCAAGGCTAGGCTCATGGCCGATAACAGTGGTTTGCAGCAGTAAGGGCATCCGGCAGGCAGTAAAACCCCATGCCTCACAAAATATGACGGGAGATATTATTCGTACCGGCAACCCCAGCAACTTGGAATAAAGCCGTAGAAGATGATTTCATTATTCCTGCATACAATGAATGCATTTTTGTTAGATTTAATAACAATATTTGTTTTTGTAGAAGTGCATGCATCTCTTTTTTAGGAGATTTGTTGTATGCATTCTCCAGTAAAGGAAATACTTGTCAAACCCTTGTGACTATGAGATGGGTTGTTCTCAGAAAACTGTGTTATTAGGATAATTTCATCATGCACAGCAAACAATAAACTCACCCACACGCTCGCAAAAACAGCCACATCAAAAACAACTCATTGCGTTTATTGCGCAGTCTGTATAGAATATATTTTGACTGACATTTGACAAGTTGGATGTAAAATATAGGGAAAAATGGTATAGGTATTTTATTTTCACTGAAAATAACGAAATTTAGTTCTAAGCGAAAATAAAGTATTTCACGGTACCAGTAATTGAAATCACGTTCAATACTCCACCTCCTAAATGAAGAAATTAAATTGCCTGTGCACTTGTTTTAATTATCCACGACCCTTAAAATGTTTAATACTACAAATTGCCATGGGTATTTCAAAGGTCAGTTTCTTTATTTTATTTTCTCATGTTCACTTCTGCAATCAATAAAAAAAGTTAACATGTAGGTGAGTTTTCTCCTGATGTTCTGTATTTAAAAGTGCATGCACTTTCTCAAATAACAGGTGTGTTGTATTTTAATGATCCAGGAAATGCAATTTCTGATGTACACTTCTATATTGCATATGGTGTAGAGTCCAGTTCATATAGATAACTAAGTGAAATACTTTATTTTAGCTGAAATTAATTTTCGCTGAAAAGTCTTTTTGGGTGTTTTGTATAGAATTTAATTTCTCTGACTTTGATGAGTTGATTGTAACATATAGGAAAAAATGTATATTTGCTGGATTTTATTTTCACTAAATAATCCCTTCAGCGAAAATAGCGAAAATAATTTACATACGAAAATTAAGTATTTTACAGTTGTCAAAGCAGTCATTCTTCATCAAATTTCTGACAATGATGGCACTGTGTTTGAATTAAATGGTCACTGTTTGATTTTGAACCTTTATGAAAAAAAAATCTACTGAGAAAATATGATTAGAGATTAACTCGTGGAAGATAAAGGGATTTTCAAAATATGCTAATTTTCTAAGGTACATGCAGGGTTCTCCCCATGCTGGACGCCGGTGGACGGCGCCGTCCGGCACTCAGAATTAGTGACCGGCACATATGGCTGCCGTCCGGCACTAATGTTTTTGTCCATGATGCAACGAACGCGCTGGAAGACAAAAGAATGTTTGAGAGGGTGGATAATCAAAGCTTGGGTTGTCACCAATTAAAAAAACAACAATAGGCGTGAAACTCAACTCAACAGGTTGGCGACGTAAGCGGCCCAGTGGCAATCGAGTGTGGGTGAAACCCTACCCTGAAACCCTACTTTGCACGGCGGTAACGCATAGAAAAGAGGATTACCGTACCCATATTTTTACTGTCAGGGTGACGTCAAATATATAAAATCGATATCGGTAAAACCATTCGTTAAAACATAAGGTCTATGGTTAAAACCCAGTTCACGTCATAACTTGTAGCGGCAACATCGTCACCGCCAAGTGGAACAAAAGCAGCATGATCGGTAAACGACCAGCGCAGCTGACGTACCATCACAAACATAGTTGATCACCAAAAGGTGCAGACAAATGCTTGATTAAAGATGTAAATGTTTATATTTGGACTATTTAAAGTTAAATTTTCTTTAAATCACGATTTAAAAACCCCAGTAAAACGGCCATGCTTTTAACTCGCGTCATAAGTGGAGAAAATAAATTTACTTGTGTTCTTATTGGATCAAATATTCTGATTGGTTGTTTTTCGCGTCAATGCGTGGCTTTGTCCAATCAAAAGCATCGTTACATAGTATCAGGGTACATGCAGTCATAGCTGTTTTCAACGAAGCAGACATCAACAAACTTTCGATTCGAATGAAAATTATTCTTTTAAGTATGTATTTTGTGTATTTTTTTTTATACATAATGCTATTATTTTTGCTAGAAACTGTTAACTGCAGATCGAAAATCTTCTATTGTGTAGATTTTATTTCGTTTTATATCATCTTGCTTTTTGGCGTCGATGATGCACATTCATGCAAGTTTTTAATGAACCAATACATTACGACAACTAAATTTTATATTGCCACGTCCAAATAAACAAAATATAGAAACATTAAATTTCCAGTAGCTATTGACTTTTCTCAAAACAAAAATACAGAAAATAAGTTATAGTACTTTTTTGAAACATTATTTTATTTTGGCTGACTTCATAAAACATTAATTTTAAAAAACGATTTAAGTTTTCAAAGATGATTTGTTTGTGTATTATTTATCCTGTGTTGTGTTGTAATCTTCCATACTGTATAATATATATCATTACATATGACCTGTCTTCTGTTAGTATTTTGACTCCTGTCGAAAGAAGTACCCATTCCCTGTGGCCATTTTGAATATTAATTAATCGTGCATATTAATGATCTCATGAATATTCATACCGTCCAGCACTCTCTGACTGCTGGGGAGAACCCTGTACATGAGTGTAACAGTATAAGTCTAAACTTGACGATCCATACATGTACACTGTGTGTACACTCTTAGTCATTTGAAATGCCAAGATTGAACTTTCTAGAAACAAGGTTATAGATATGTTGATTTATTTCTGACAATATTTAATGTGGTTATCACCTGATAGGTACATGTATCAGGTGATGATATATCCAGTGATGACCTTTTTATCACATAACCTACACTGAGTGTCGTAATCATAATTGCGCTTATAAATCGTATACTATTATAAGCTGATACGGCGTTAAATCTCAGCACGCTTAATGATAGTCAACTGAAATATTCTTCTTCTATTAAAATCTATCGCTATTATTACGAGTTAATATCATTGCACTCCTGCATTATCGCTGCTTGGTTTGTTTTCATCCTTGTAATGTGCCTAACCTGACATTTATCCATGAATATTGTGACATTTAAAGATGTTTCCCACCAAACTGAACAACTGTGAATAATATGCACCACTGTTTTCTTAAATATGCAAATGACATTGTTATATGTAAATAAGCCACCATGCATGATCATTTACTTGAGAGAAAAGCCTATGTGTAATTACTATGCAAATTACTAAGCATATGTTGTCTCCATTATTAGAAGCATTTATTCTTCACATTTTTTATGGCTTTTTGGAAAATCAAATATCAAACTTCAGTGTCAAGGAGCGTGAGCTGTGTTTATTTCAACTTGTGTTTTGAATCTCCTCCACTCATACTCGGTATCTTAATATAAGCCTGTAATATGAGTATAGTTTTGTAACATCTGTTCACCCTTCATTTAATGTCACATAATTCAGGCACCTGGATGCCTGATACACAGTGCATGGAAATAACCTTAATTGTGTCAAACCATTTCAACTGTGTAAATACATCTTCACTCTAGATCCTGGTTATTAATAACTGTTAAAAGCTTAAAATTACTGTAAAACTATTAAATAATTGCATCTTTTTTAATTTCAACCTTATACAAACAGTTTGTGTTGTCTAGGCCATTATTTATTTGTTTTTTTTTTAGGATAATGCAAAAGCATGAAATATAATATGTACCAGGGAAACTATGCAAACTTGCAAAATAAACGACTCAAGAAATAAAATGATTCTTCAGTAAATCAGTATTCTCTGAGAAAACATGCTTCAGCATCAAGACTAATTTGCATACGAAAGAGGTGTTAATTCATATTGATTCGTCTGGTTAATAATGAATTTCATACGACACTGAATGCAACAAATGGTCTGGCGTGTGTTTTTTTTAAAAGTGTTTAGGCAAGAGGCTTTTTGAACTATTATTTCATGGAGGAAAACTGTTTAAGGATTATTTTATAAAAATAAATAGTATTTATCAAAATTTCAGAAAAACCGTACATGTATCATCTTCATCATAACTACACCATATGTATACATGTATAAACAAAACTTTTGTGATATGACGGAACCCCCCTCCCCCCATAAAGACCAATGGTGAGTGGCTCAACAAGGCCATTTTCATTGATGTTTAACCAATTTTGTTAAAAAAAATTAGTTTAATGTCTTTTATCTAGATTCTGTGACCAACAGCGTAAGGTAAAACTATATTGTAAAATTAGGGAAATCGGTGATACGTTATATTGGTAACAAGCATTTTGCAGTTTATTCGTGAGTTTGTAACAATTTGTCTCGTGAAATTAAAGCATTTTACAGTAGTTTTCTTGCATGTCATATTTTGATTTCCAGGTAAAGAAACTCCACTGTTGTCAACATTTATATATTCATTGGCAACCACTGCTCTGTAAATGCCTGAAATACGATCCGTGTGTTTGGATATGTCACAAATTGTATTTTATCCAATAATCAACTAACACTCAGTTCTCGTATTTTCTAAATGTTTCATAAAATTAGGTGATTATCTAACATAGAAAATGAATACTTTCATTTTATGTCCAAGTACCTTGTCCAAAAAATCAAGTAAACTCGTTAATCTATTTAAATACACTGTATATTCAAGTGTTTACTTCCTGTTGATGACAGCTAAACCTTTTTTCGTCATCACTTGTATAAGCAAGTACTGCGTGTAAGGTTGTATGACGTCAATGATGTCACACAAATTGACGCAGTGTATCGGTATATCACGTCAGAAGACGAGAAGTACGGTATATACAATTTGCTATCTGCATAATACATGCGTCTCCTGAGGTGCTTCATCAATAATGTATCGACTCTTACTATGAGTTGAAAACTTGCAAAGACTGACTCAATGTTTACGTTGTATTTATTTATTTATTTATTTATTCATTCATTCATTCGGCAAAACAATTCAATACTTTTTTTTCAAAAAGTGAAATCACAATAATACACACCAACAAACAACTGCTCAAAAAACTGTGTATATTTCCAAAAAAGCATTTAAAAAAAGCTAATTGTTTGCTTGCCTTTGGTTAGTGCAAGTGTCATTGGTATCGATGATAGTACTAGATACTACTGAGCTATAGTATGTGTATATGTGTCGCTTTTGCTAGACTGGGTTACATTTATAGCCAGAAAATTGAAAATGCTTGTTTAAAAATTTTATCAGAATAAAACAGTTGCTAGTCTGTAGTCGTAGACTTGTAGTCTATTTTTTTGGTGATTATTTATGCTTATTTTGTAATTTACAGGTAATTTTTCAATGAAAAATAGACAGGTTTGTAGAAATTTGGCCTACCAAATGAAATGTTATTAGTACATGTATATTGAACCTGAAACGTTAGTATGCTTGATGTTGTTGTTAAAAACCAACAGACATGGCTTCAAATCAACAGCAGCTCGAGATGCACTCACTACAAACTACCATTTTCAAATTGTTGTAGCTGAGCTGAACTGAACTGAACTGCTAAAAAATAAGCAAAAAAATAGTTCTTTCTTTGCAACTTGGAGTACTGCACCATCAACGCTATGGTTGTCCTAGACAAATTGTCATAACATGTATGTATGGCAGAATTTGAAATATTGAAAAAAAGCCAGTCAACAAATAAGCAGCTCTCTGATTGGTCTGACTGTTAGGTGTTAGGGTTAGGTAGCCAATCAAGGACAACCTTGTAAAGTAGCATCACATTTACTCCACTTTTTCCGCATGGCTGTATTTACTTTGTTTAATACAAATTAAACTTGGTAAAAAAAAACGGCTTTCCAATTTACCAAGCCAGGCTTTTAAGGAAATTATTTAATTTCCAACCCAGCCAGAGAACTGTAAAACTTGCTGCTCATCACAAATAGTACATTCTGGTGACCTCCCAATCACATCCTACTCTAGTTTAATCACTTTAAATTGATTTATTTTTTTTGGCAATTTTCACAAACCCTGAACTGTCATCAATGTAAAATTCCTAGTCAGATGCTTCCTACACGATTTCACTTCAATAGTCTACGGCATTTTAGTAGAGGTGTTTTGTCTATAAGTACGTGCAGGCAGACCCTAGTATACCAAAGTTCAATCCCTGTCTGCATGTACCAAAAATATAACATGAAACAAATTCACATACTTTACCTGTTCCATTATATATTAATGACATTTTAAAAGTGAATTTTCGTCACAGCTTATGTTATGAAGAGCGGCATTCTTTACATTTATTGTTATCTTATTGACAAATATTTGAAAAGACGTAATATATTTTCAGTTATACATGTACATGCAAGTGATATGATCACTATAAAATGTATATATATAATCAAAATGCAGAAAAAATACTATTATGTGTACACTGTTTATTCAGTGAAATTCAATACATCTGTTTTTAATTATCCCAAGTAGGTATTTGGATTTACTGAGAAAAAATAAATATTGATACTTGTATATAATTAGTCAACTTACATATACTAACTGAATATTTTTCTGGAAAAATACAAGAAACTTGGGTACATATTAACATGTACAAGTAATTATAGTGATGACAGAGTGTGGGAAACCATAAACTTTAATGTATGCATGATGGTCATTGACCTGTACTGTACTGTACTGTACAGTTGTACATGCATACACGTTGTACAAAGTACATGATAAGAAATTAACATTGAGTTGAAAATTGATTGTCGGTAGTTGGTCATAGCTAGAAAATAGGCAGATACATGTAAAGAAAAAAAAACGAGATGCAGGGTCCAGTCTACAGTGTTATGAACGACCGTGTAGTTCACAATAGCGAAATTGGGTGTTGGACAAACATTTGTAGAGCGTATACATTACCGTTATAGCAAATATCAAAGATTTCAGATGATGTATGTAGGTTGTAATAATAATAGTTCATTACGCAACTGTAATTGGCTGTGGATACAGTGAGCTAAAAATGGTGTAAAATAAAAATAAAAGACATACCGGTACAACTAAAAATGTAAGCGGTCTTATAACTACAAATAAATCAAAAATCGAAAAGTAATAAAAATACAGTAAATAAAAAGTAAAGGTTTTCCCTACCCGGGGGTTTACACAGGCGGTGCTTTGTATATGGTATTTTTTAGATATAGTGAAAGAGCAATGTTATTTTTCATAGTTTTTAAGAACAATTACGTCTTTGTTAACTTCACTGGAGGTAATTTTTCAATAAGATTTTTCTTTTGTTTTCAAAATGTGAGCAGCTCAAAAGAAAATGTTTTTCATCTTCAATATCGCCTTGATCACATTTTTTACAAACTCTTTCTACTGCTGGTAGTTTAGGTTTTCTCCTTCTCCCCAGTTTAATTTCCAATAATACATGCAGCATGCTTTGTGACTTTAAGAGGATGTTTGGATCACTTTTATTTGTCTGTATCTGCAACAGCATGCTTGTTTACCAATACATGATTGAAATGGCATAATGGCCATTTTTTTTTTGATTCAGCGAATTTACTTAAGAGATAGATGCTAAGTTTAAGTTAAAAATTAAGGATTTAAAATTCACTGAAAAGCAACAGCTGAATCCTACAAAGGCAATTGAGATTGTTATATTACAATATTAAAATATCTGTTACAATTTCAATTCTTTGTCAAGGGCTAATTTGTTAAGAAATTAATAGTTGAGATGATTGAGTGATTCAACCATTCAACGAGAAAATAATCAAAAATTCAGATAATTGGTTTTCTACTTTCTATACATGATTATTAAATGGCCACCGCTACCATCTGTAACATTAGGCTTATTTCTTTCATCATCATTATCACATGTACTAGTAATACATATGTGCAATACTGTAGATAAAAACATGTCCGTCTTGAACAAGATTCTGAATTCTTTGAGTTATGGACATCAAGTTATGAACTCTCAAGTTGCAAAACATTTCAGTTACAAAAATGTCCATGCCCATGTTTTTATTGATGTCCGTCTTGTCTTGATTGACTCTAGGATTTTCTGCGAATTGGAATGCATTATTATTAATAATGGTATATTTTTTATATATTCATACAATATGAATTATTGCATGTCCTCAAGGTGATAGCGAGTCTTGGATTGTGTATAAGCCTCAAATTTAGGATTATTTTTATTGAAAAATTTGATTGGAGATATTGATGAAAATATGATTTTGCATTTGGTAATTAGCACACATTGTGAAATAGTACAATGATGAATCTATGTATAAACACATTCAGATGTATGCAATTCATCCAGTGTTTGAAATACTCATAGAAAAACAATTCTGCAGGGATCAATAACACATGCAAAAATTCATCAGCATGCCTATTTATTAGGGAAAAGATATTACACTCAAAGGAATTAAAAAAATACTGTGAATTCATCACTGAAAATAATAGCACAAATGTGAAGTAAAAACACATTTTGCATAGTTTATCTGCCATCAAGTTTCTAATGATATACCCCTTATTTTGTAATGTAAAATACTTTATTTTCACGTGGAATTAATTTTTGCTATTTTTGCTGAAGGAATGATTCATTGAAAAAAACAATTGTCATGCATACTAGATGCCAACAATTTTGACTATGTTGCCTAGTGTTCGATCCATCCCTGCTAGAAAAGCATAAGTTTTCTTCTGTCTACAATCTCGTGCAAAGTGACCTCGTTTGTTACATATATAACAGTTATAGTTACCTTTGTTCTGGTTCACATAGCTTTTTGACGGTGTTGCCTTATCACTCTGCGGTGGCTTGGGCTTATCTACACCTTTCTGATGACTGTGAGATTTGGCCTTAATACTTGTACCTTTAAAATGCCCTGGATGCCAACCCCCATGCGCTTCCACATATCTATCGGCATATTTAGCCATCTCTTTGATGCTAGTAGGCTTTCTCTCTTTCAAAAAAGTAGCATGATCTTTAGTGCAACACTGTACGAATTGTTCCCGAAGTATGATATCCTGTAATTGTTTAAAATCATTTACCTGTTCTATCTCTAACCATCTTTGTAAATAATTGTCGAGCCTTGTGACAAATTTAGTTCCAGTTTCATTTTTCATTGGTCTAATATTTCTAAACTTCTGTCGAAATCCTTCGCCTGTAAGATGGTAAGCAGCCAACACTGCTCTCTTAACCTTGTCATAGTGAGAGGCATCTTCAAGCGACAAAGTAGAATACTCGAATAATGCCTCTCCCTCCAAAAGAGCCCCTAAATTTGTACCCCATTCAGTGACCTTGTCCCAGTTTTGAGCAGTAGCGTACAATTCAAACCTATGGAGATATGCATCAATGTCGTCCCTTTCCTGATTAAAGGGGGGTAGTTTGGGAGCCTTACCTTTATTTAAATAATTTTGGGCATCTACTCTATTCTCTGCCTTAACTTGCTTAGCCTGTTCGATCTGAAGCTGGAGCTCGAGTTGTCTAGCTTTTTCTGTTTCTATTTTTTTTCGAGATTCCAGCTCAAATTGTCTGGCTTTTTCTGTTTCTACTCTTTCCTCAACCCTCCGTTCTCTCTCCTCTGCTCGTTGTTTCCGCAAAGCAATTTGCTCCTTCTCTACCCATGTCTTTAATTCGGGTCCCCTTAAATCAAGCTTTTGACCTAATTCAATTAATTTTTCGAGCTCTAATTGACTGGCAGCCATGCTCACCCAAATGACAAGTGATGACAGTAGACCGAGCTGTACCAATAAAGGACTTTATAGCCGATATAATTTCTGATTAAAATAAAGCTGTAGTCCACGGAGTAGCTAGGTAGTGCCTACATCCCCGTATGTCGACCAAATTACGGGATATTGATATCTGGCAAAAACCACACAAAATAGGACGAGCTCAACTTACCACTCGGCGCCAAATCATCTGTTTCTATGTACCAGACGAGATGTCCAGATAAACTCTTTGCTATGCATGTGGAGTTCGCACTGTAGGGAAATAATCAAGAACAAAGCCTTAACAAACAAATGTATCAATAAATATGATGGTTATGTGGTCAGGATGGATGGGATCAAAACAACTCCCGGACGAGCCCCCATTCAACTCGTCAAAAATCAGTAAAAATAAAATTCACACAAAACACCCAAAAAGTTTCTTTTCAGCGAAAATTAATTCCAGCTAAAATAAAGTATTTCACAGTATTATGGTATAGCATATATGTAATATGTAAATTATGATTTATGAAGCGTTGTTAATTTGACATTGAGTATGACATTTGTTAGCTTTACTGGCAATCCACGTGTTTTCTATCGTATCTATAAAGGGTTTGCACCTGTTAATGTGTCATAGTCATCACATCGCATCTTGTTCGGAATACAGGTCCCATATGAATTCGGACGTGAGCTTAAATGGCTGATAAATCTTCCCTCCCTTGTTTTGTTCTCTCATCACAGCAATTTTACCAATCTTTGCCACTGAATTGCCATGTTTAAACTTTCAAGAAACCAATAGCAGTCACTGATATATTATTTATATTGTAACATGTTGCAAACTAGCCATATTGTATTAATCAAAATTCAGGGCTAAAACTTCACTGAGACATCAATAGCAATTGCCTCAACGCCTAATGAGTTTCCCTGGTGTCCCCATACAGATTTCCCTGTACCCACATGTATACACTTATTAGTAAATTTTGCCTTGAAATCTCGGAAGTCAAGTGCTAGGGAGAACACTGATGCTTCAGTTGTACAATTTCACATTCATGTAGTGCAAGTTCAAAGGTTTATTTATTGGTCAGTGTGTAAATTTCTTTTCTTGTATCTTTTTAGGGAATTATAGTAACCATGGCAGCTGCAGAAATGGAAACATATTCTGCCTGCTCAGTGACCTCCTTGCCTTCAGCGACTCCTAAAAAATCTGTTAAACAAGAGTCTCGTTTCTCAATACGAAGACTGCTGCACAGGCCGAAACGTAAAAAGACGCCAAAGGAAGATGATATGTCCATCGCTGGGAGCATCGGTGGAGGTGAACCTGAAATTGTGCCCAATTTCCAGGTGGAAAAGAAATCTAAGAAGAAATCCCTGAACGGGAAAATGGAATGTCCACTGTGTTTGATGGAAAGACCTAAGGACCAGTTTCCCGATATAATGACGTGCCACCACCGATCATGTCAAGAGTGCCTTCGTCAGTACTTAAAAATTGAAATCACTGAAAGTCGAGTGAACATCGCATGTCCAGAGTGTGCGGAACATTTCCATCCCAATGATATTCGCATGGTAGTCAATGATAGTACCTTGTATGGAAAATATGAAGAGTTCACATTACGTAGATTGTTAGTTACCGACCCTGATGTAAGATGGTGCCCAGCGCCAGATTGTGGGTAAGTTCACTTCACGTATGAGTTTACTTTATGTATTTACTTCATGCCTTCAGAAGTTCACTTCATCCAGCCTTCAGAATATTTTTGGTTCAAGCTATAATCTATTACTGGTAATACCATGTATATATCTGAATTTCTGGTACATGTGATCTCATCTGTTCTGGTATGCCACTTAAGCGTATGTACAATAGGGGATTCTATGACGTCTTGCATTATACAAGAACAGTGTTGACTGAGTGTCTGCTGCAAAAATGATTTGATTTTTAACTTGAATGCCATATTTTATAGTTCAGTTTTGAAATATCGATCTTTCAAAAGAGAAAATAGAACCTGATTATTAATGACAACTGTTTGTATATTTGCACATAGGTATGTTTTGATAGCCTCAGGCTGTGCAAGCTGTCCTAAATTACACTGTGAAAGACCAGGATGTGAAACTGATTTTTGCTACCATTGTAAGCAGTTATGGCATCCGAATCAAACGTGTGACATGGCACGGCAACAACGGTTATCTAAAAACAGAACTTCTATGAGTGCTAGACATAGCATCACTTCCGGGTTAGGTAAGTTGGTTGTCAATTGGAACAGACATGTATTGAATTTGTTCAATCATTGGGTGAATTGATCAGGGATTTGTTTAAACAAGGGAACAGGGGTGCAGCGCCCTCATGCCATGGCCATGCGCCCCCTTACACTGGGGGACAGATCCTCTGGCAACCATAAAATTCTGATTGACCAGGGATCACATGTGGCCACAGTCTTCAACTGTGACCTGTCTGATAGTAATTTTGGCCCCATGGAAGCCATAGAATGCTCTATTTTAACTTGGAATTATCAAAAACTCCACACCCTGGTAGGGAGAAAACTATCTCTCCCACTTCGTGCGCTGCTGAATTGCAGTTCCTCCCTCTTACAGTTTTTTTTTTCTAGAAAAAAATCTAAAAAATAATCTATACTTCTCCTCACAAGATGCTTTATTATGACAAGGTTGGAGTTGAATCTCGTTTTGAAATTTCTGTTGTATTTTGCATTTACATGACGTACATCATACATCATGAACACTAATGTTTGTGTACCATATAATCTTGTTTAATTTATGCACCCAGTTTTCATAGACAGCATGAACAGTGAAAATTACAGAAATTGCAATTTCTGTTATACTCCAAAATCTCGTCCTTCATGCATAAACTTTAATTTCACAATTTTGTTTATTTTTACCTTAAATGTGAAAGTAAAAATTTAACATCTGTCTTGTTTTTCGACAAACTCGATATTATTTGATTTCAATAATGACGAATTGCACTATCAACACACAACACACAACACACACACACACACACACACACACACACACACACACACACACACACACACACACACACACACACACAACACATCACACTCAACACACATCATAAAATGGCCTCAATCAGACTGTCAAGTGCCATCCGGTTAATATTAGTGTGTGAAATTGGAAGTATTTTTTTAAAAATATATATATAACTACATTCTTTTTTTTTAACTAACAGGTGATGACATCAAACCATGTCCACGATGCTCAGCATTTATTGTGAAAATGGATGATGGATCATGTAATCACATGACTTGTGCAGTGTGCGGTGCTGAGTTTTGCTGGCTGTGTATGAAGGAAATATCTGATTTACATTACTTGAGGTAAGAGAATATTTATTCTGATTGCTAAAATCACTATCATTGGTTTTTAACTCTGGCATGTACATTCTATTTGAAGCCACTGGCACGTGAGAAATATGTTTAATATAATAAATGTAGCAGTTGCAAAATATCTGAATCCAAATTACTGTTAAATGACTAATTTTCACTTGGTTTAAATTTTGCTGATTTTTTGATTATTTAAATTCACGATTTTATCATTTAGATAATGTGTTTTATGCTGAATTTTACATATTCACTGGGTTTTAATTTAGCGCATTTTCCAGTCAGTGAAATAAGCAAAATTAAAACCAAGTGAATAATTAATCTCTTTACAGTACTGAATGTTTCTGTAAATTTATTTGTAATTGAGTTTTCAGTATCATCTGAACTGGCCCAGCCGTGGCATTTTTATAATGTTTGTCCTTCTTCTAAATCGTGGTCCAATGCGAAATTAGAATGACTGGTCCATTCTGAGGCGTGTTCATTGCTATTATAATTATTCGTGATATGCATTGACATTTTGGAAAACAGAGTGGAAAGTAGACATGCACTTGCATAAAGGATTCTACGCATCAGGTTATAATTGCTTAGAGCAGATCAGAAGCTGTCCTTTTTATCGGTTGGAAGCTTTACAATTTTTACATGTAACTAGGTTGAATATCTCATTAGATATAATCTTCTTATAATAAGTACCTATGTACCACAGTTTAAAAGTGCATATGCTTGTAACTAGTATTCCATTAGCATAAATAAGTTATAATGTGAGTTTGGCGTATCTGGATGCCATGTCATTTTCCAAATGGAATATCGAACTGTTAAACTTTCAAGATTTAAAATTCAATAGAAAACAGGAGACTAGTTCAGCTTACATGCCGGGCTAACAGTAAAGATAGTCTTGCAGTTAGGCAACATGATACGAGTCTATAGAATCTCTCAGTGTAGCAAAAATGTTTTGCCTTTATGCACCATCATTGACGTGTCAGATAAAGTATGGTGATGTACTTTACTTAAACATTCTCTCCTACACTTAACCATTCACTATTACACTTAACCAATCACTACTACGCTTAACCAATCACTACTACGCTTAACCATTCACTATGACACTTAACCATTCACTACTACACTTAATCAATCACTACCACGCTTAACTATTCACTACTACACTTAACCATTCACTACTATGCTTAACCATTTACTACTACACCTAACCGTTCACAACTACAATTACCCAATCACTACTGACATTAATCATTCACTACTACACTTAACCATTCACTACTAAATTTAACCATTCACTACTAAACTTAACCATTCACTACTAAACTTAATCATTCATTACTACTCAACTACATGTCAAATACTATGGGTGTTAGTGGAATTGTTCTGAGTTGGTTTAGATGTTACTTTACTGACTGGCAACAAAGTGTTCACATACTTATTCATGCCTTTGTTACATCGAGAATTGATTATGCAAACAGTCTACTCTGTGGCGTCACTAATATCAACATAAATAAACTGCAACTTCTACAAAACACAGCTGCTCGTCTGATAAATAAGATCAAAAAACATGATTACATCACTAACATTCCACACAAACTCCACTGGTTGCCCATAAAACAACTTGCATTTAACACTTGTTACACATCATGCTATTCATTATACTGCATCGTCATATATATGTGATCTTGTGACATTAAATAAACCAAAACATAGTCTCCATCCACAAAATCAACTTATGTTACCCAAACAAACAAAAACCATGCTTTTAAAAAAACTGCATCACAACTATGGAACAGTTTGTCACTAGATTTAAAGACGTACACTACAGTAGACTCTTTAAAAAATAAATAGAAAACTCTTTTTTTTTTTACTCAAGCTTACTGTTAACTACTGTTTTGTGAAGTGCTTTTTTTCTGGATATATCCTACTATAAATGCCTATATGATATTATTTATTACTATGTATAAAATATTTACTTTGATATATGATGGAGTCTGTTTCAAATGTTTATTGGAGCTTATAAATACCACTAAAAACCACTCCCACCCTCCAGTTCAGCAAATCTCATTGTTCTCCTGACACTAAGTCTTCAACGCTTTAAGTTGCATGCCTCTTAAAGCTGTTATGCTGTGTCCTCATTTTTTTGTAACTACAATAATACTTGGTTGCCATAGTAGCGGTAGGTTGCCGGTAGTGTGGGTAGTCATTGTTTAATGAAATTAAGTTTGTAATACTTGGCAAAGGTCATTCAGTTTTTCCCTTAAGAAGTTCTTAAATCCTCCCAAAATTGTCTTAAAAGTCCATAGAAAGGTCTAAAATTTTGTGAGCTGGGGGATAGGAAATTTTTTTTTAAACGAAGAATGAGTTGAAGAAGGGATATCTTGGAATGATATTCTGATTGTTTTCTCTTTTCTAACAGCCCATCTGGATGTACCTTCTGGGGTAAGAAGCCATGGAGTCGTAAAAAAAAGATTTTATGGCAGTTAGGAACTTTAGTTGGTGCACCCGTTGGAATAGCCCTAGTTGCTGGCATAGCCATCCCTGCTATGATTATAGGTATTCCTGTGTACGTTGGAAGGAAGGTTAGTGTATGGTGGAGAAATTACATGTTTAGTGTTTCATCTTGCATTGAATAAATGTGAATTTCTATTTCAGAATCGCATTTGTGGTACACACCCACTAGTCTTGTTGTTGACTTTTTTGCGTCAGTACTGTCATAACATGCATCCTAAACAGTTCTGTAAATTGGAAAAATGTGAAAAAATTGATAGCTTCCTTTTCTAGCACAAATAATGAATGTATGTATGTAATACTATTTGTTTTTGTAGATCCACAGCAAGTATGAAGGCAAATCAGTTTCTAAACACAAACGTAATCTAGCAATCACTGGTGGTGTGACTCTATCTGTGATAGTTTCTCCAGTGTTGGCTGCCCTCACAGTTGGTAAGTGTAGTTTATCGAGAGTATCTTTCTTTATCAGTGAGAATGATACCATTTTGAGATAAAATGACACGGGTGTAGTGTTGTCATGTTTGATGCGGGTCTCACATGACGTCAGTTTGATGTAAATAGAGGGTCTCTGGTTGCATTAAAGAGAGCCTGGACATATCTGCAAGTACCAATACCAATAGAACAAAGAGTAAAGTTTATTAGCTCCGCTGTCCACTTTGTCGAGCAGAGCTTATCATATGAGTGATTGTCCGTCGTCGTCGTCCATGTCAATGTTTTACTTTTTCGACTTCTTCTTGAAAACTACAAGCCTGAATGCTTTGATACTTGGTGTATATGTACCTTGGGTAGACCTCTCTTAGGTTTGTTCATTTCATGTTGATATCTTCAATTCTCTAATTTTGGTGAATATTTTTGTCATTTTTGGTAAAAAGTGATATTTTCGACTTCTTGTTAAAAACCGCAAGTGCAATTGCTTTGATATTACATATATAGGTACTACATGTGGACCTCTCTCAGATTTGTTCATTTTGTAATGATATCTTTAATTCTCTAATTTTGGTGAATATTTTTTATCATTTTTGGTAAAAAGTGATATTTTCGACTTCTTGTTAAAAACCGCAAGTCCAATTGCTTTGATACTACATATATAGGTACTACATGTGAACCTCTCTCAGATTTGTTCATTTCGTGATGATATCTTCAATTCTCTAATTTTGGTGAATATTTTTGTAATTTTTGGTAAAAAGTGATATTTTCGATTTCTTGTTAAAAACCACAAGTCCGATTGCTTTGATATTACATATATAGGTACTACATGTGGACCTCTCTCAGATTTGTTCATTTTGTGATGATGTCTTCAATTCTCTAATTTTGGTGAATATTTTTGTAATTTTTGGTAAAAAGTGATATTTTCGACTTCTTGTAAAAAACCAATAGTCTGATTGCTTTGATATTACATATATAGGTACTACATGTGGACCTCTCTCACATTTGTTCATTTTGTGATGGTATCTTCAATTCTCTAATTTTGGTGAATATTTTTGTAATTTTTGGTAAAAAGTGATATTTTCGACTTGTTAAAAACCCAAAGTTCAATTGCTTTGATATTACTATATAGATACTACATGTAGACCTTTCTTAGATTTGTTCATTTCGTGATGATATCTTCAATTCTCTAATTTTGGTGAGTATTTTGGTCATTTTTGGTAGAAAGTGATATTTTCGACTTCTTGTTAAAAACTGTAAGTTCGATTGCTTTGATACTATACATATTGTTCATTTTCTAATGATGTCTTCAGTTCTTTAATTGAAATGTGCATTGCTAACAGCGGAGCTATCTCAGCCGATAGGCTGCTTGTTAATTATGTACATCCCAATTGGTTGGTAAACTTGCAGACAGGAGAGCTGCCAAATGTGATTTACAGTGGTAGTTAGCCAAATGTAGGAGTGTACACTTGCGCATGGGGGGGGGGGGCTTACACTGATGACTGCTAATTTAATGCAGCCAGAGCCTTTTGTTGAGATGAGCGATTATAGTTTTACTGCCTGACTGCAAGATCCTGCATTCTGCATGAAAAGGAACGTAAAAAAAACAGGGCAAAGGTCATAGCATAGCAGTGGTGTAAAAGATTCTGTGGGATTTAGCAAAGTTTAGCAAACTTTCATGCTTAAGGATGTGCTATATACTGAGTGATAACAGACAATTGTATCTGGACGTCATATTCCTCGTTGAAAGATCCACATTTCAACACTGAGCTATAAAATAAGAAATTCAAGTTCAATTTTTGCGACAAACGTTGAGTCCACGTTTTTCACGCAATACACAAGATCTCGCAGTAAACAGAAAATCATATATCAATACTAATAGTAAAAAGTCAAACGCTAAGTTTTCTACTTTTATTCTACAGGAATCGGTGTACCAATCATGTTAGCGTATGTCTATGGGGTTGTACCAATTTCACTCTGCCGCAGCGGTGGATGCGGAGTGACTACAAGTGATGGTGGTGGTGTAAGAATCGAATTTGATGACGAGACTGATGTTACCGTTGGAATCACTGGAATATTTACAGGTGAAATAATTTTCTTATGAAAAAAAAATGATGTAACTTAATGATATTTGTGTACGGCAAGGTACCTCATTTATGTGGAGTTTATTAAAAGCACACCATTTATGTAGAGTTCATTAAAGGCACATTGTTCGTGTGTGAAGTGAAAAGAATTTTTGAAAAATTCAATAACAAAAAACATCAAGTTTTTAACGGAAATTCTATGAAAATTTAAGTAGACCTGTGTGCATCAATTTTAAAAAACAAATTGACCAGAATCATTTTTTAGCCTCCATATATTGTATAATATTGCTGTTTTAAGACAACACTTTAAAAAAAGACCACACACCTTTAGAGGTCTCAAATGAAACCTACCATATTTCCTGTTAATAATAGTATTTAAATGACCATTGGGATCAAAATGAGTTATATTTTATTCGTATGTACCTAAAATACAGTTTTTGATTCATGTGAGCTTAATAGAACAAATACGATACTAGCATAGATTATGTACTCGTTTCATATCTAAACCCTTCTTATCTTCTTACATATACAGGTGATGCCAGTGCTGCAGAGGTGAACTCGGCTGTAGTCAACCCCAGTATTGGCGAGGCTAGTGTGGGTGGTCTAACCGGAGGCCTCAGTGCTAGTGGAAGTCACATTGATAGGGCTGGTGTTATACGTGACAGCGATGCAGTCAGTGATAACGCCAGCACCAGAGCCATTGCTGGTGCTAGTATTACTGGTAGTCTTTCTGGAAGTGTTGTGGCTGGTCCATCAGGTATCGGTCAGAACAGGTGAGTTCTTGTCATCTGTTTTAGAAATATTTATTGGTTTGATTGTTTTTTGCTCTGAGGTGCTGATTGATTTACATACTTAAAATATTGAATTGACTTTATAGACGTAAATGGTCAAAGATCTCATTCAGAGCGAGAGAGCTGCAAGACTTGTTTTTTGTCTCTCAAATTGTGTTCCATTCTCTGCTGCCATTGTGTTCTCTGTTCCTAATGTCATGAATGCACTCATAGTTAAGAATGGAACGCTATTTAATGGACAAAAATAAGTCTCTTGGCTTTCCCGGCAACTGTTTGAAATGTCCACCACGAATGTAATAGCTAACTCAATGCTGTTGGATTGCTGCTTTCTGTGATGCAGTTTGACTGCTGCTTTCTGTGATGCAGTTGGACTGCTGCTTTCTGTGATGCAGTTGGACTGCTGCTTTCTGTGATGCAGTTGAACTGCTGCTTTCTGTGATGCAGTTGGACTGCTGCTTTCTGTGATGCAGTTGGATCATTGCTTTCTGTGATGCAGTTGGATTGGTGCTTTCTGTGATGCAGTTGGATCGCTGCTTTCTGTGATGCAGCTGGACTGCTGATTTCTGTGATGCTGTTGGACTGCTGATTTCTGTGATGCAGTTGGATCGCTGCTTTCTGTGATGCAGCTGGATTGCTGCTTTCTGTGATGCTGTTGGACTGCTGATTTCTGTGATGCAGTTGGATCACTGCTTTCTGTGATGCTGTTGGATTGCCGCTTTCTGTGATGCAGTTGGACTGTTGCTTTTATGTGATGCAGTTGGACTGTTGCTTTTATGTGATGCAGTTGGACTGCTGCTTTCTGTGATGCAGTTGGACTGCTGCTTTCTGTGATGCAGTTGGACTGCTGCTTTCTTAGATGCAGTTGGACTGCTGCTTTCTGTGATGCAGTTGGATCATTGCTTTCTGTGATGCTGTTGGATTGCCGCTTTCTGTGATGCAGTTGGATTGCCGCTTTCTGTGATGCAGTTGGATCGCTGCTTTCTGTGATGCAGTTGGATCGCTGCTTTCTGTGATGCAGTTGTATCGCTGCTTTCTGTGATGCAGTTGTATTGCTGCTTTCTGTGATACAGTTTTGTCAGCTGAAGAGAAATAATGCATATCCAAGTTTAACGTGACACTGTATGACTTTCATCACTTTATCAATCACATATCAATCTATTTGAGTTACCTGTAAATCAACTTTATTTTTCTTTTCTTTTGTTCAGGATGGAAGCCCACATTGATAACAATCGTAACAGCATGAGCAGTGAATGTGCCTCACTTGGTGATAACACAAGTACAACTACTGGTAGGTGGGGATTGAGACGGAAGAGACGCAAACGTAGACAGCATGTTCCTTCTCCCCATCCTGTTTAAAACCACCTTCACCAATCCATGCACTGCTCTGTTATGCACTCTGTGTTCTGTGCAATAACTACAATGCTCTTTTGTATGATTTGTCGCTTTTGATGAGGAAATAAAGAACTAATTGCAGTTAAAGACTCTCCCGCTTTGTATCTATGTCATTAACTTATGTATTTTTTTGTGTAATATTCAGTTTCTATAATATGCATGAAGTTTCTCCTTTTTTGCACGATGTAAAAGTTGTACCATCACAATTCCCTGACATGCTGTACTTCCCTAATTTTATCTTCATCCTAATCTCAGTAAAGTTTGCTTTTTTAAATCTCTTATGCTTGTCTGGAACCCCAAAAAACTCCCTAGCATACCATCCTTCATGTACCTTGACTCCCTAGCCTTTTAATATCCCAACTTGGGACCCCTTTTTATGCTTGGCCTGGTTTAAGATCATACTACACTTCACAAAGGATATTTTTTTATAAATTATATGATCAATTTTTTAATTACCGGTAATATCAAATTAATATCAAGGATTGATTGTAAACAATTTTGACAATTCACATATTTGCATTTGCATCTACTTTTGTAGCAAAATAAACTGCAACCCTAGCATAAATACTTCTAGGAAAGATTTTTCATACAGATACCAGCAGTGGGTTTGAAGAAAACCGTTCTAAATCTTTATAGATTGAACAATTAGTATTTGGAATTGAAAACAATTCCAATTCACAAAGTATCATAAGGCATAGCAGCAATGTCCAAATGGTTATCTACTGGGTTTTTAAGAATCAAAACAAAATCAAGTTTTTTGGTGAAATGAAAGTGAAGTGTGCTGTCATGTTTTAGTTAGTTGAAAAAGTTTCATCTACCATATTTTCTCTGTTAGTAGTGCTTGCCCTTGCGTCGATGGTCAAAATGGGTCACAGGTTAATGTTGCAGTCTGAAAGCATTCATAGAGTATTATTGGATGAGGGATCATTAGTGGGAAAACAATAGGATTCACCACTACATGTATTATGTCTTGTTTTGAATTATTACCTTGTGGTTATTCAGAACAGAAACGAATTTTTGTGAATTTGTATGTGTTTGAACACTAATTCAAAAGTGTTAGCAAAATAATACATATTTGAGCCCACAATCAAATAGAAGGCCGAAATGCTCGCCAGCGAGTGTTTATTGTGCGAATTGTGGGAAATATAAAATAAACCTTCAAATTGAAATGTTTTCACTGTGTCTGATATAATTACCAATTTAATAAAAAAAAATAAAGAGAACTTACAAAGTAATTTATGTAGTTGACTTTAAATTATTTCTGTTCCAAATTACTGTTACCTGGTAGTATTGATTTAAAAAAAAAATAGAATCCTGTTGAATCCTACCCCCCCCCCCCCCCCAATATACTTTTTAAACCCTAATAAATCCCTATGAATACTCTAAGAGGGCAACTTTAAAAGATAAAAATTGATTGTGAACTTTTTTGGAGATGCCTTCCAATAGAGCAAGTACGGTCGTGTGAGAATTTGTCAACTTCATTGTGATGGTACATTTGTCTGGATAAATTGTAATATCCTTTTTACTATTGTTTGTATATATTATGTAAATCCTGCACTTTTCCAGTTTTCTTAGTCTTTAATGTTGCCACCTTCTGCACCTAATTCATTTTAACAATGTATAGTCCTACCTTTGTTTCTTTACCAAGTTGCTGTGTTGTTGTAAAACCACCATTATTAACCCTTTATCGCATTGCTTTATATAAAAGAAATGATAAACTAATATTATAACATGTTATTACTTTTTTTAAGCATAAATTGTAATATAAAACTATATTTATGAGGGGGTTTGGAGCTGAAACATTTAAAACTAGTTTACTGGACTAATGGTGATTACATGCAACCTTGTAGTGCCTAATTTTTCCCTGCTCAAAATTGAGTAAATTTCTCATTTTTTAGAATTTTTACAGAATTCAATCTTAATTTTGGACCCAAAATACCACATTGCTTCCAGTTTTCAATAAAAATAAAATAAAATTTTCGTCAACATTTTCTGTGGAAAAAACAAACAGCCTATACCAATAATTAAAACTATTATGTGGCTGGAGTTGACGGTGGTGCTCAGGGGTTTGAGGTAACAAGATATCAAGGTGTAATAATACTGTAATTGAATAACTCTTAAGAAGAAATAAGAAATATATTTATAAACTTGAATAAAGATAATAAATGACGTCCACTGTGATTTGCTGTCCGTCATACATTTGACAGTGGAAGTAAAACAAAACTAAAACACTCGTGTTGTTCTTTTTCACTGGGAAGAGACAATGAAACAAACATCTTAACATGTTTATAATAAATGGACATGGACAGCAATAAAGCTGAAATCTACTGTGGATACACAGAAAAGTGTACATACAAAAGACTTGTCTGTTTGGTTGCCTAGGATGGGACTGTACTTTATGCATAGACTTTACTGTTGTTTTTTTTGACTGGTTGATTGACATTTATTCACTTCAGAGCAGATTGATTCTGTTTTGTTGACAAGCACATTACCTTTGAAAGTTTAAAAGAACTGACAATGTGACAACCATCACTTCAAGTCCAATATCTTTTTTTTTTTAAATGTCTCTATATAACATACTATGACCAATTGTATAAAAATCACACATACAAAGCACATCATGAGATGTGCGCAATACTGTAAATTACCCAGAATTTTTCACTGGCTTACAGTTTTGAACCTGCTGTATTTGTTTTTCAAAAGTATGTTTTGCAATGAATGATCAAAAGACAATTTATACGGTTGCTACGGCTACGAATGCCAGTCTTTAAGGGACACCAACCACCAACTTAATTACTTACCTGATAGGTAATATGCATATTTCCTTCAACGACACAACCAGGTTCTGGGGATTTCCTTAGTTATCTATATACTGTAAAATACTTCATTTTCGCTTGGAATTTATTTTCGCTGAAGGGATGATTCTGTGAAAATAAAATCCAGCGAATATACTTTTTTCCTTATATTCCACATTAAACTCATGAAAAATCAGTGACAATAAATTCCAAGCAATCGGAATTTTTTTGCGTTGTTTTAATGGTGTATCTATCGCAATTGAAATATTTTTCGAGTAATTTTAGTGTATTTCAGCTGGTGTTGCTGGGAAGTTTTCATGGAGAAAAATATATTTGAGAAAGATTTCATGTTGTATGGAAGTGCTCAAGAAATATATTTATGACTTGAAAGTTCAATCAGTAAGAGGGCGCCAGCCGAGAGTGTCAGGGTACTGCGCCCCTGTTCCCCGGTTAAAAAAAAAATTTCAAATGAGTACTGTGAAGAAATTAAAAGGGATACTACAATTTTCTTTTCTTGGAAAATGTAGAATAAAACATGAGAAATATAACAGTGCAATGTAAAACAACATTCTGGTGGAAATGCTGAAATAGACATTAAAATAAAAGTTACTGTAAAATTACTAATTTTCACTGTGTTTAAATTTTACTGGTTTAGCATTTCAGCCATATTTAGTGTGTTTTAAATTCATGGTTTTATCATTTAGATAATGTGTTCTATGCTTAATTTTACATATTCACTATGTTTTAATTTTGCTTATTTCACTGACTGGAAAATGCGCTAAATTAAAACCCAGTGAATATGTAAAATTAAGCATAGAACACATTATCTAAATGATAAAACCATGAATTTAAAACACACTAAATATGGCTGAAATGCTAAACCAGTAAAATTTTAATACAGTGAAAATTAGTAATTTTACAGAAACTTTTTTTTAATGTCTATTTCAGCATTTCCACCAGAATGTTGTTTTACATTCAGATAGTGAAATCTTTAGAATGGATAAATTTAATAAAAATCACTGATTTTCCATGTATACCACATTTACAATCTCTGAAAAAAGTGAAAGGATCTGATGAGTGCCTGAGTAGTTTGATTAATCAGTTTGATGTCAGATGTACACTAATTTGCATATCAATAGATGATATGGTGCTTTGAATATTTAATTGATCATGAAATCTTCTGTGACCATTATTTTGGTGTTCAGTATTATGTAGATGACTATTAAGCATCTAAAGATGTTCTAAAATTATTTCATACTTGACTGTGATATATTGATTAAAAAAATGAAAATATGCAAATTGAGTCATCATGACATAGCATGTTGTTAATTTTGACCACTGTTTTTAAGTATCTTCAATTTATGATTTTTCATTGAAAAATAAGATATACCTAGGGGTTCTATAAAATCAAAAAAGCTCTTTCTTAATTAACAGCCAAGCTCTTTTTCATCGGATCCTTTTAATAAGAGTGATGCAACATCCTGAAGTTTAGTTATTACATATCTTGAAAGATTTTAAGATTATAGTATAACAACATTTCACAATATTTTATGCCAGTTGATCCAAAATTATCAAACCAATTAGGTAAACTGCTGCATACTAACTTTGGTTTGAAAAATGATGCCACCCAGTGGGTTAATAAAGACTCCCTAGTTCTCTGCTAAAAAATTCCTGACCTCAACAAATTTGTCTTGTGACATTACATGTATTTGGAAAATTTACTTGAAATGAAACCCCTTTTTAATTTTTAGTAACTTTGCAAAAAAACAATCTGAAAGTTATCATGGCATTTGTGAGTTATGTTTGAAATCTAACGTATTTCATTGCTTATTGACCAAGTTATTGTCATCACTATGATAAATTCTGTTATGCATGGCTATTTCGTTTCTGCGTTGGGTGTGTATTTAAAAGCGGGTTCGTCGTCGCCTGCACACACGCAGGAACTGAGTCCCAAGCGCAACTCGTGCTAAACCACGAAGGCTCATGTGTAGACGCTTGTTAGTAAACAATGACAGGCTACGACCATTTAAAGTATGCGCAGATGACCCTTCCACTTTAAACATAACTAACCTTCAAAGTTTGAAGTTGACTGAAATGCATTGGCAATACAAGTACAGTACTTTTATATACAGTAATTCTGAGGGGTGGGACAAATGGCTGTACAGAAATCAATCCAAGAGTCTGGTGTGCATCTTAGACTAACATTAATGGAATTTGCTTCACATTGAATATTGGTTTTGTGATTTGGTTCATCTTCGATTGTGAAACAAAGCATCATGCCTGCGATTTGGTGAATCTAAGGAAATGCTTGGTACTTTCCAGCTATTAGCAAGTCACTTCTGATGTGGATTTCTTATGACTACCATAACTATGTATTTATTTTACCACGCTAATTATTGTAAAAGCATTAAAGCGAGAAGGTCATCACCTGCACACACACACTGAGTCCCAAGCGATGATAACACGTGCTAAAAATGCAGAGGCTCATGGGTAGATGCTTGTTTGTAAACAATAAACGCGCTATGGCCATCTGACACCGGTGCAGGTGATGACTCCCTCGCTTTAATTTTTAATGACTATTTAATTCCACTTTTTTATATTTTCAGCGTTGTTACTAGGTTCAGGAATTTGACAGTGAAACACTAAATTCTATTGCTATTGTACATGTTTGCATGAATTTAATTTAGGGAATTCCACTCAACAGTGAAATTAAAAAGGTAGTGAATAATTAAATCATTGACAGTACTTCATTATGTGAATAATTTTTCATGAAATTCAAACCTGATACCATAGGATTGTTGCTTTTCACTCAAAAGCAATCAACTTACTGATATATGTCAAATTTAGTACAAGATACGTTAAGCTAATTTAAGTTAGGAAATTATCTTGCAAGTCGAAAGGAAGTAATTATGTCACAAATTATTTTCCTTCCTAACAAAATTGTTTAACCTTTACACCATCAGTTCTCTTTTCTCAGAAATTCACAAAATAGTCTCATTTATAGTCTGCACTTTCCTTCAGAAGATTGGGATAAAATAAGCCAAATTTTTTGAGTGAAACCTGAAAATTCACTCAAATTTTGTCTGTTGGCTCCAAAATCAGGGTTCATTTCCAGAAATATTGAAGAATATAAGAAAAAAAATGCTAAAAAATTTCAGCACCAAATTCTGGTGGTGAATAGTCTGCACTTCCCTTCAGACGATTGAGAAAAAAACAGACAAATTTTTTGAGTGAAACCTGAAAATTTACTCAAATTTTGTCTGTTGGATCCAAAATTAGGGTTCATTTCCAGAAATATTGAAGAATATAAGAAAAAAAGGGCAGAAAAATTTGAGCAAGAAAGTCTGGTGGTGAAAACTCTCAAGCAAATACTGTAACTTCACTTTTTTCTTTTCAGGTGCTAGTAGTCAAGGAAACATTGTGCCTACTCCATTAGAAGTTAACGTTGATGTTGTAAGCAAATCTCGACATAGCAGTGGGACTAGTAGCGTGGTAGAACCCCAACACCACAATATAGAAGAAAATAAACTACAGGAGGAACGCCAAAACAGTGTGGAATCTACAGGCAGCAAGGAAACAAGAGTACATACAAACAGATTATTTAAGAAAACTAGTTTCTCAAGAAAAGGAAATGTAACGATTAATGAGCACGTAATCGAAGGCTCGCTGAGAAAGCCGTGTGGGGACAGTACGTCGATACGTAGTTTCAGCGATAGCAGCACAACTGGTAGTAATTCACTCACGGAGGTTGAAAACGATCGCCCACAAAGTGCCATGCAACCTAACAGTAAATCGAAGAAAAATAAACTAAATGCTTCTAAAGATAAAAAATAAATACTTCAAATTAACACCTGCCTGGAGTATGCTTAATGTACCAATGGATTTACATGCCTTCACTTTCACACAAATTCGATGCATGGGTTATTAGAACATCGCCGTCCAGTACTGCTTGTATTGATTGTTGTATGAACTGTTGCTACGCGGTGAATTTGTTGTTCAAGATGGCGGTGTATTCGCTTGTATGTTGTTAACTCTTGATGGCAGTGATTGTTTTAATGTCATGTTGAGCGGCATGTTATAAAAATATTACATCCAAAATATGGGCGTTAATATTCACCATCGCTCAAAGAACATATTTACCCGTTTGTGTGTTGGGTTTAATGTTCTTCTTTCTTGGGCACAAATGTTAATACATGTATAGTGTTGTCATTTTCATGAAAGTAATTCCTTAGAGGAAGTTGGTGAGGAGGAGGGGGCGGGTGATATTTGATTTGATGGCTGTGCCTGACTGAGCATGATTGCTCTTATTAATATTAATTTTTTTTGTGAGCTTATAAAAAATATATATTTTTGTTGCTTTTGAAGTCTTTTTAGGACAGTTGACTGTTTCATGTTTGTGGATAAAGATACCGGTATTTAGCAATTGACAAAGTCCCATTTATAAAATGGCAGCTTCTGTACCCATGTATACCTCAGTGATGATTTACTGCTGGAGAGTTCCACCAAATATATTTCTTGACCCGGGCATATGTGATTACTGCCAGAGATTTGAAATATATCTTGCATGTTGTTTGTATGCAAATTTTGTTCACGTGATTGTGTTCTATTGGACGCAAATGACCGTTGTGTGCATCTTCTTGATATTGAAATTTTGCGATTTCAGGATTTTATGGCAGTTACCAAAACAGGATTTCACAAAAGTCACTAACACCAACTCACAAAATCATATTACCAATTAATACATGCACTTAAATCGTTTGAGTCGTCGTGCAACGCATGTTTGATATAGAACCCATAATGTACATAACATGGTTTGTTTACATGAAATTCAAATGATCGAAGCACTTCAATTCAATTCCTTTGAACATGTAGAATATAACTCGCAGCTTATTTTGCAATTCAATAAATTTCAAAACCCAGTGAATGTGCTCAAAATATCAAAAACACTGAAATTAAACACGGCATACAGTATTTGTGACAACTCAGATTGGCACTTAACTTTAGCGGTAATCACTCATGCCTGCCAGCCAGCATCAGAGTAAAACAAAACATTGTAGTATTCAACAATACACATGAGATCAATGCAATCGTTGACAAACAACAACCCTTATCATTATCCACCCTTGATTCTATTTACTACTGATAACACAAGTGGTGCAGTTTTTTTCGTTTTTTTACAATATTTTAGGCAGAAACCAAAGAAAAAAAGTTGTGAGCAGCACCTTTTGAATCAATTCATGAACTGCCCAGCCACACATCATTTTTTTTGCCTAACCTGGCATGTACAACAATTAATTTTTCAATTGCACACACCTAAAATTAATTATGTTGAAAACTAAGACAGCTGGTCACTATGGTTACCAGAATTTTGATATCTTTCGTTTTTTATTGACTATATTTTTTACAGTTGTATTGTGCATCATTTAAAGGTCCTATATATGTATCCACAGAACGAATATTTGAAATATTCTCCACCCAACACCCTTAGATTAGTATTATACATATAGGTATTGAACCATGTTATTTGCTTTTCCTGATTATTAATTTCAAGGTAATCAAAATACTTTGCTGTGCGATTGATTCGCCAATGTGCCAAAAAACCAAGATATGTCTATCTTTGAAGATATGAAACATATAAATGATAGTCTTGGTCAAAACAAAACTTTTGTTGCATTGCTTGTATATATTTTGTTGTTGTGATTGTCCAGTTTGTGAGCTTTTTTTTTTCACAGTGCCTCTCAGCTTACGATGAATACAGTTTCTTCCCAAAATACGAAGATTCGTTTGTCCCTTGGGTCTGATTTGGTCTGTGACCAAAGTGAGCTTCAACCAAGCAAAATATCTTTAATATTTGAAGTTTTTATAACAAACTTAATATATATGTCTATCTACCAAATGTTGTGGAATTGTTTACACGTTTATTTTACTTTTTTTCTAGAAATTTGGTAAGATCACTTTCGTGTTTCCTTAGTGATTTGGGCCATTGTAATTTTTTGCCGAAACAGTTATCCAGTTATTTGTTTTGCAATTTTCATCAGTAGTTATCATCTTGAAATTTTCAAAAATATATTTTCTCTATTATTGAGTGCATTTCTAATAGAAACATGCATGGCCGAAAACTTTATCGTATGCTACATCATTACAATAGAACTTCTCAATTGTGCATGCAAACACAGTACCATAATTTCAGGTGGTGAATGCATGACTAAGAGTTCGTTGAACTTTAAACTCAACCAAAACTGCATTCTTGAGGTTGCATGTTGGAGATGTGCTTCTAATACAGCAAATATAAATGATCTTTTCTTTACTTGAATCAATACAGTATAAAATTAAGAGACTCTGCATGAATTGGCCGATGAAATCTTGTCAAGAGCGTCATCCACGAGACTTGTTTTTGCAATTCAAATCATGTTCCATTCTTTCCTGTCATCGCGTGCAACGTTTCGAATAAAAGTGGATGCGATGACGCAGAGAGGGAACATTATTTGAAGGGTAAAAAAAAAGTCCTGTGGCCGTCACACTTGGCATGATTTTGACGGCTTTTTACGTCAAAGGGGTATTCTCATTTCACTGGAATTCATTTTAACAAAATCATTAGAACTTTATGTATTTAATCTGTTTTGTTTTAAGCAGACGTCAGTTGATTACAAATATGATGTGAAATTTACATCCATTCTCTTGCACTCCTGCGCACTCGGTGAAAGTCTTTCTGTGTCTCAAAATTGGAAGCATGTGTGCTTACATGCATAATTTTCATAAAATTGTTTTATAAGTGAAATAATATGGTGTTTCATTGAATCATTTCTGTCATCAGCTGTTAAGACAATTTTTTTATCGTAACAAATAAGACTAAATTTGGTCTTATGGGTGCTTCGTGCAATCTGTACAGGTGACTTTTTTTTACCTGTGATAAAAATACAAAAAAAAACTTGTAGTCTGATTTACTTTACGTTTATAATTTTTCTCTGAATTTACTTTTACTTTTGCTTATACATGTTTTTTTTCTTCTGTACTGGTAATTGTACAATAACTTAAAATATGATGCCTTCGATGGTGTTTTTTTTTCTAAAATTATTTTGTTTTAAATTTAATGTTTACTGTGGTTATTTTGAAACTTTTCGGTGTTCTTAACAGCGAACTTCCAGTCGCATGATTCCCTTCAGTGTAAAAGCATTTACAGTGAAACAAAAGTGGGGGTCAGGGTTTAATGTGTTATTCTGTTGTACAATATCTGTGTTAACAATTAATAAATATTATCTATTGCATTATTCTAGTCATTTGTTCAGCTGCATACTCTGGCAAAATACAGTAAAACATGTCTTTTTCGTGAGCACCTCTTTTTAGTGAGAGAACTGATTCGCTAATTCAAGATGTTGCTAATGACTTTATTAAAATTCAAAATGGCTCCAAACAACTTCTTTTTCTTCACACACACTTTGTAAGCAACACAGAAAACGTAATCTTGAGCGCTTCCTTATTACACTTGACAGTTTTTCTTTGCTTGTATGGAGGTGATAATTGCGTATTGGTTTTGGCAAGATATTCGCTAAATCAACATTTCGCTATTACGTCATTTCACCACAATTTGCTTAAATTGCATGTCACTTTTTCAACATGTTTTACAGTACATCGACAGTGGCTGTAGAACTATGATTTAAAGTGTTAATCAGTGAATGTTGTGAAAAATGGCCAATACACCACTTTCCAAGCTTCTTGAGATTCCGTATTATGCATGAAATCGAGACAGTGTCGTCAAAACATCGCTCAGATTTGGACAAGAGGGATGTCTGCTTTTACAAGTAGATTGATCGGTTCCAAGTAAAGGAAAGGAGGTGCATTGGTTGGTGAATTCGTAAGATTGCTACAATGGAGCCACACTTTATCATAACTAACATGTGCCCCAGGATTTTAAGATTATGATTTTACATTTAGGAGAAACTAAATTCTAACTCTGTGGGGCCTATCAGTCTTGGCAGGAATTTCCTGAAACCTTACAACATTATTACATGTGATTAGTGAAAAAAAAAAAAAAAACATTTGGAAACAGAACTTGATCTTGAATTAACCTTAGTTGTACATAGTTTGACCAGTTTTCAATTTGAAAAAATTACTAGAGTAGGTATTGTACTGCTCATCTGATTTCCATAGATGACCATGTTGGTGACGTAGTTTATAAAAAACACAAAAAAGAACGTTTTTAGGAGGTCAGATACAGTCAATTCTATTGTTTTTGGTGTTAGATTTATAATATTTCTAATTACACTGCACCCTCAAAAAAATTATTATGTCCAAACAAATTATTTTCAAAACAATATTTTTGTTCACACCCATAAAATTCTATCAACAATATAGTTTATACTTGTAGTAAGCCAAGTCAATGAAAATATAAACAACATGAATAAGTTTAGCTTTTTCCCCACCAGTTCCTTCTTTTCAAAACAAATTTACAAAATAGTCAGACTTTCCTTCAGAACATTGGGACAAAAATAGCCAAAAACTGAAAATTTGTCTGTTGGCTCAAAAAAATTATGGTTCATTTCCAGAAATATTGAAGAACATAAGAAAACGGTGCAGACAAATTTGGATGGGAAAATCTGGTGGTGAAAAGTTTAGCCCATCTATGGCGTTCTTACTCGTATTCTGATTCAATGGAAGAAATTAAATCTTAGACCAGAGTGTACCATGGCAAAGCAGTATACGAGAATATCTAAATAAATCAAAGAGTATGTTTATTCGTTGTCAACATGCAATGTCAATGGCCAATTAGTGTGAAGCTTTCATCTGCTGCTGGCATTGCCACCTACTGCTTGTAAATTTCACTGAAGAATTCGACAATGACGTCATTGACGATGGCTTTATCAGGAATCTTAGCCAGCATACCATACATTGAAGAAGCACTTGGTAAGCTTTTAACTTCTCCATTCTAGAAAACAAAAAGTGGTTGGAAAAACGATTTGAAGAGTCAACATGTGTATCAGCAGTTAACAAAATTCATTTCTATGATATTCTAAGAAGTAAACAGACATGATTTCACTAGAGGCAAACATACAGTTGACCTGGTAGAACCAAAAAAATATACACAATTTCACTAGAGAACATTATCAACTTTACTGAGTAAAACAAAAGACAATACGCACAATTTCACTAGAGGGCAACATAAACTTGACCGGGTAAAACAAAAGACAATATGGACAATTTCACTAGAGGGCATCATCAACTTGGCCGGAAAAAACAAAAGACAATACGCACAATTTCACTAGAGGGCAACATAAACTTGACCGGGTAAAACAAAAGACAATATGGACAATTTCACTAGAGGGCATCATCAACTTGGCCGGAAAAAACAAAAGTAAATACACACAATTTCACTAGAGGGCATCATCAACTTTACTGAGTAAAACAAAAGACAATACGCACAATTTCACTAGAGGGCAACATAAACTTGACCGGGTAAAACAAAAGACAATATGGACAATTTCACTAGAGGGCATCATCAACTTGGCCGGAAAAAACAAAAGTAAATACACACAATTTCACTAGAGGGCATCATCAACTTGACCGGGTAAAACAAAAGACAATATGCGCAATTTCACTAGAGGGCATTATCAACTTGACCGGGTAAAACAAAAGACAATAAGCACAATTTCACTAGAGGGCATTATCAACTTTACTGAGTAAAACAAAAGACAATACGCACAATTTCACTAGAGGGCAACATAAACTTGACCGGGTAAAACAAAAGACAATATGGACAATTTCACTAGAGGGCATCATCAACTTGGCCGGAAAAAACAAAAGTAAATACACACAATTTCACTAGAGGGCATCATCAACTTGACCGGGTAAAACAAAAGACAATATGCGCAATTTCACTAGAGGGCATTATCAACTTGACCGGGTAAAACAAAAGACAATAAGCACAATTTCACTAGAGGGCATTATCAACTTGACCGGGTAAAACAAAAGACAATAAGCACAATTTCACTAGAGGGCATTATCAACTTGACCGGGTAAAACAAAAGACAATAAGCACAATTTCACTAGAGGGCATTATCAACTTGACCGGGTAAAACAAAAGACAATAAGCACAATTTCACTAGAGGGCATTATCAACTTGACCGGGTAAAACAAAAAACAATATGCGCAATTTCACTAGAGGGCATTATCAACTTGACCGGGTAAAACAAAAGACAATAAGCACAATTTCACTAGAGGGCATTATCAACTTGACCGGGTAAAACAAAAGACAATAAGCACAATTTCACTAGAGGGCATTATCAACTTGACCGGGTAAAACAAAAGACAATACGCACAATTTCACTAGAGGGCATCATCAACTTGACCGGGTAAAACAAAAGACAATAAGCACAATTTCACTAGAGGGCATTATCAACTTGACCGGGTAAAACAAAAGACAATAAGCACAATTTCACTAGAGGGCATTATCAACTTGACCGGGTAAAACAAAAGACAATAAGCACAATTTCACTAGAGGGCATTATCAACTTGACCGGGTAAAACAAAAGACAATAAGCACAATTTCACTAGAGGGCATTATCAACTTGACCGGGTAAAACAAAAAACAATACGGACAATTTCACTAAAGGGCATCATCAACTTGACCGGGTAAAACAAAAGTAAATACACACAATTTCACTAAAGGGCATCATCAACTTGACCGGGTAAAACAAAAGACAATATGCACAATTTCACTAGAGGGCATCATCAACTTGGCCGGGTAAAACAAAAAACAATACGGACAATTTCACTAAAGGGCATCATCAACTTGACCGGGTAAAACAAAAGTAAATACACGGAATTTCACTAGAGGGCATCATCAACTTGACCGGGTAAAACAAAAAACAATACGCACAATTTCACTGGAGGGCATTATCAACTTGATCGGATAAAACAAAAGACAATACGCACAATTTTACTAGAGGGCATCACCAGGTAAAACAAAAGAAATTGAAAATCTAAGCGACAGTACGAACAATGTACATAATCTTACCAAGACCTTCTTAGTTGCATCAGCAAAGTCCGCCAATAGTTGGTCGGCTATCGATAAATGTTGTGGCAGAATTGTACAATGTATACTGGTAGGAAACTGTTGTCTCTCCATCTTCCAGCCTGTATGCAAATAACATGTACAAAGTGATTCTATTCTATTCTATTCTATTCTATTCTATTCTATTCTATTCTATTCTATTCTAGTCTATTCTAGTCTATTCTATTCTATTCTATTCTAGTCTAGTCTAGTCTAGTCTAGTCTAGTCTAGTCTAGTCTAGTCTAGTCTAGTCTAGTCTAGTCTAGTCTAGTCTAGTTAACCAGTCACAAAAAAAATGTAGTGTACATGTATGGCATGGTAAATTTAGTCACTGGTGTCTCAGTACATATAGGTCTAAGCACTGATCCCTTCACCTTTAATATTTGCTATAAAACTTGCCTATGATTACAGTGTTTTATAACATTGGAATCTATGCACAAAGTGGTACTCAGCAACCCCTAGCAACTGATTATGTATAAATACATCATTAAAAAAAATTGAGAGGTTTAATTAGTATGTCATTGGCTGAAACACTTTGACTGTTTTGATAAGTACAACAAGGAGCATGCCAAAACAGGACATGGTGAGATGACATTAATTAGGAGTTGTGCAAATCAGCGAGAACCTCAGATGAATTGCAAATGCTAATCTTTAAGTGGGTGTGCAAAATGTTACCTTTACAATGATAACAATGATTGCCTCGGAATTTTGAATACTGAATCATAACGATAATAGACGCAGAAATATCTACGAAGATTTGTTGGAAGCAGGAAAGCCAAGTGACTTGTTTTTGCCTCTCAAATATTCTCCCCCATTTATTACTACAGTTTTAATGTCTTGGGTAACCATGGTAACAGCGGTGATAAGATGAAAGAAAATGAAACGTTAGTTGAGCAGCACTGTTCTCTTGCTTTCAGTAAGTTCTCAGCGGCAATTTACGTCTAACGTGCATTAGCTTCAAATATTCTGTGTATGATAGACCTGAAGATATAGGTACTCGGTGCATCATTAAAACTAGTATGAATATGAGGCTATTACGAGGATACCTCAAAGTATACACTCAGACAGTACACCATCGCATGGACGTCTACTGCACGTCAGCCGATACTTCTGCTGTACTGTCTTATTATATACATCTTATCCTTCAAAGGATACATCATGGGAATGCCGAAATCCAAAAAGTTTAGAACAGAATCAGTGAATTTCCTTGTGTGGAGTCCGTCAAACCCTGGTGGCAGCCGTTTTTTCTTTCTTTTTTTATTGGAGGACGACGCGCCAAATCATTCCATATTTGGAATTTGCATTTCCTTATATGGTAGGATGAAAATACCTCGTAAAATACTGCAAAATTACGACATGCTGTAACTTATGGTGTTACGGTGACAGATGTATAATAACATAAATTAATATTCTGTTGGTTTTACTAACCTTTGGTTTCCATGACATCAGCTACGGCCAAAAGGTCAAGTGATGGATCAGAAGCAGCAATGGCAAAGCACGTCATAGAAGGGTCGCCAAGAATTTTCAAACCCTAGTGATAAACAAAATAGTTTGCAATTTCTTGAAAAATTAATAATATGTTGTCCACAACAAATAAAATACCATTTTATATATTTATGTAAATACTGTAGAATACTTTATTTTCGCTTGGAATTAATTTTTACTGAAGGAATGATTCAGTAAAAATAAAATCCTGCGAATATACCGGTACCTTTTTTCCTATATTTTACATTCCTATGTCAAAAATCAGTGAAAATAAATTCCATACAAAGCACCAAAAATGTCTTCTCAGCAAAAATTCATTTCAGCAAAAATAAAGTATTTTACAGTAGTAAAAAAAAATCCACCCTTAGTCAAATCAAGTAATTACTATTTTGAGAACATTATCACGTTTACTACATTATTAAATATGTTCATCAACCCCTTGGAAACCTATATGTCAAAAATAACAGTAAATTTAAAAAAAAAATTAAATTACAAATTTGTGTGGAAAAAATAGTCTTGCAATGGGAAATTTCAAAATCCATCTAACCGGTTTAATAAATAATTTTAGACACTTCTATACTACTGTCGAAACAAATTGGGAACATTTTAATTAAACGACAAGTTTTGAGTTCTCCTGCTCTGGTGAAAAAATGTTTTCGGCATAGGGGGGGTTGATTTAGTAACTCATCAGAAAACTGAGAAAACAGGTCCCAATTCCTGCATGGAAATTAACTGATGGTGCTATAACTCAAAACTTGTCTCTTACAAAAAGGTCACCTCATTGGAAAGGTAAATTATCTTACTGGAATTTTTTTGATTCCATCCGTTAGTTTCTTTGTAATCTTCATTAAAGATTTTGCCATCTTTAAATAACCATCTTTGCCAAGATGTCTCAAGGCAACCCAGGATGCCGCAATGTTTCCACCTAGGCAACACAAACAACAAATTGAGTTAACCCTTTGTGCGCCGTTGTCAACTTTTGGCAAAATGTTTGTATACAGTCTTCTCCTCCCCATATAAAATGTTGATATAAATTCACAAATATTTTGGTCAAAAACTAAAAACAATATCTGAAACTGTCCTTATGGACTCAAATGATGATGAAATTTAGTGACAATTTTACAAAAAATTAAAAATATTTAAAAATAATGCAATGAAATTTGGGCGGGAAAAATATCTAAACAAAATTGGTGAAAAATCACATTACAGGACAATTCATTAACACCAGCTTAAATATACTTTAAACATATCATTCTGATGCTAAAAGTTACCTGGTCTTGTTCCTGCCATACTAGGGGAACCAAAAAGCCCCCCAGGCCAACCACCATATGCAAATATCTGGTACTTGCGTATCTCTGCATTTCTATACAGAACAACACTAGATCCCTAATGAATTAAACAAAACATTTAATAAACACAGAAATAATGCATTAATTTCATATAGGAAATTTATAGAGAAAGCCAGGTTTCAAAGTCTGAATTAGCAGAACTATAATGTTCTTAGCATAAGCTTTCTGCTAAATAGCATAGGCTTACTGATGATTACTTTTGACAATGATACTTATTAACAAGACATGAATGTCACAGTCCTCGTTATTTGATTATAAAGTAGTACAAGGGACATCTGCAAACAGATGAATGAATATGTACTCTATGTGGGTACAACTCATCATGAAGTGATTTCCCATAATCTAGTTTTGTACTGACAACTAAAAACTTCCACTGACCCATTTTCAGAATCTACTAAGTGCAACAAAACTATTCGTCATACATATATACTTGCTCAAGAAACTGCATTCATAAATCTGAGTGAACCTTGATGTACATGACTTCTTTGTTAATTAAGGTCTTAGTATATTACCAGGACCTGGGTCAAATCAATGATCAAATAACTGCATTGTTTTAATTTGCATATTTTTGGGAGGATGTGGTCATTATTGCTAAAAGCACATCTACTCGTGCCAAGGTGTAATCCTACCAAGTATGAACAAAATTGGCCCAATGGTTGCTGGGATAAGATGTACCAAATACGAATAAAATTGACAGCATAGTGGTGGAGATAGCAGCAAATAACTGCATTGATCTAATTTGCATATTTTTGGGAGGCAGTGGTCATTAGTGCCAAAAGCACATCTACTCATTTCAAGGTGAGATCCTACAACATATGAAATAAATTGGCCCAATGGTTGCTGGGATAAGAGCAAATAACTGCATTGATCTAATTTGCATAATTTTGGGAGGATGTGGTCATTACTGTCAGAAGCACATCTACTTGTGTCAAGGTGTAACCATACCAAATATAAATAAAATCAACATGGTTTGTAGCAGCAAATAACTGCATTGATCTAATTTGCATATTTTTGGGAGGGGGTGGCCATTACTGTCAGAAGCACATCTACTCAATCCTACCAAATATGAACAAAATCGGCTCAATGGTTGCTGAGATCAAAGGAAATAACTGGATTTAGCTAATTTGCATATTTTTTTGGTAGGGTGTGGTCATATTAATAATAACCTAAAAGATGACTTCCGATGATAAGGAAGCTATTTAGAAATTGGGTTCTGAGGTTCTGCAAAGTTGGTTCTGAGTTCTGAAAAGTATACACTATCGATTAAATACATTTGGTTAAAAACTTGTGAATCAGAAATCAGGATTTTATGAATCTGAATCTGAATTTAACAGAATCAATTATTCTGAGCATGCTCAGTTGCTCTGTCAGTGTAGTAGAGAGAGGTAATTTTGGATGAAAATCATGGAAAAGACCCACTTAGGATTTTCAGATCTGGAAAAAAAAATTACGTGCATATGTAACACAGACTTGTTCATCAACCTGCCACGTTTCATTGACATCTGCTGCAGAGTCTCTGAGAAAATGTGAGAGATAACTTGCAGCAACTTGAAAATGAGAAAGAAAGTAAAACTAGTATTCCCCGTTCAGGCGAAGCCTGAACGGGGACTACAAACTGAAGGTTTCTATGAAAAGGCATAACCAGCATGGGAGTATAAGACTGTACTGTATAAAACATGTCCAAAATACATTGTTTGTTTACAAAATATTTGAATACGTGCTTCATGCCGATTGTGACGGTTTAAACTTACTTTAGAAGTATACCCATATTTATGTAAATCAGCTGACATAGACGTGACCCCATCAAGTCTGAAATCAAACTTAGGAACCGGATATCCAAGTTTCTCTACCCTGTTGAAAATCAAATAAATTATTTTATACAATCCCTGATAGTTTCCAATTGCTATGGTAACTCAGACACTGTATGCAGTTTGATCTGAGTTTATCTTTCCCGTTTTGCCAACCATAAATTCTAGTATGTACTTCTATAAAACAGTTCTAGAATAAAAATAATAAAAATTAAATACAGATGTAAATACAAGTATTAAATAAAAATATTTAATCTCACTAACTTAAACTATATGTCACTCAAAAAAAAAAAATAGTTAATATAATCTCATTACCATGGCAACATGAATCCTCCAAAGCATGCATCCACATGGAAGGGAATTCCCGTTTCCGTTGCTATGGCAGCAATTTCTTCTATAGGATCCACAACACCATGACAGTACTGGGTTGCAGAGGCTAATAATGCTACAGTGTTCTTTGTAACAGCCTGTGAGAAATAAACATCATTCACAATCAGTACTAGTCTTGCATGCAGTCTCTTTTTTTATTTTGTTGTTGTTTTTTTCAATTAAAAATAAAATATGGGAGTGTATAAATGGCATGAAATAAACAAGGGACTTGTGACCCTTGTAGACTCCCATTCAGTAAGCAATAATAATCCTATACCACTTCATTTTATTTATTTGCATCATGTTAGTATGCTTATTTGTTATTTCATTACAGCAAAACAATTAAAGCATATCATTATATCAGAATTCAGTTGTTGGCAATCAGCATGCGAATGTCACTCAAGTTAACAGAGGATCTGCTGTGACAACATTGCTAATAAAAATGTTTTAGTAACATTTGCTACGTTTACACGGCAGTATACTGTCGGAGCCGAACTACTGTTCCTCTCATCGCTTAACAGGAAATTATCTCCAATGCATTTACATGGTTGGGGAGTGAACAAAGCCAAGATCTGTCCGAGTTCAATTCAGCCGATCAGAGCACCCTCAAATACTTAGTATGAAAACGATTTTCATGTCATGCTTATGTTGTTGTTTCTTCACATGGCACGATGTTGTTAAGCTGGGAGAAAAAACAGTCATGAGTCTGAGACAATGCATTAGTGTTATATTTTAGATATGAATAGAATACACTGCAGCTAAAATACGCTACATGTTTTACAGCCTATATGCTTAAGCTATTAAATTGTCATGCAAAATTACCATCTTGTAATTATGAACAATTGTCAACCTAAACCTAGTAGGAACACGTCGCCGTACCGTGACTGCTTCTACGATTTTTATTTGGTGTCTTTAAAAAATGTCTTCAATTTTCATTGGATCTGTTGAGTTGTTCTTTCAAGTTTTTTTTTGTTTGCTGTTGAGCTATCAATCTATCGCAGTATTTCTTTATTCTTAGATAGATATTAGGGCTTGTAACTCTTTGTCAAGCCAGAAATTGCACAAAATTACAAACGATGTTTCCGCCATAATTGAAATGAGAGGTTACCTGAAGAAGACGATTGAGGGTGTGATTTCGGCCCGATAGTTTAGCCCTGATGCATATACATGATCTGGGCCATGTCGGGGCCCAACCCCACTCTTATTATAGCCAAACTTAGCTTGAGCCAGCTCAAGTCATAGGGCTCCAATAAAATGCTGTCGTGTAAATGTAGCATTACATGTATATGTAATATGTAATAACAACAGCAGCAAACAACATCGATATTTCATCTTCAAGTGCAAAGGAATTATCCTTAACCTGTCACTGTGCACATGTAAGCACACAAAACGTTAAGAAGTGCAAAGGCCTATATCCATCATAAATAAACTTACCTGCTTATACTTATCTACATTGACTCTAAAATCATCATCAATTGGTACATGAACAATCGTCAAGTTAAAGTAATGCGCTGCTTTTTCAAACGCTGGGTGAATAGTGATTGGTGCAACCTGGAAATATACAATGATGTCACTAAGAACAATTAGATTGTGTAGGTATAGGTACCATTTCCATTTATTATTTATTATTATTTTGTATTTATCTGTCTACTTTTTTGGATTATTCAGTTTTTTTTATATAAAATTACCTTTTATTAACAACTAGTTAGTTCAGATTATACAGACTACATTATGTACTTGAAATATAATAAACCTTTTGTACTGAGTAACATTTGTAATACTGTTACTGTTTCTGTAAAGAAGTTTAATTTTAAACATGTTTGTGAATTTCATGAGTGTATTAAAATGTGTCAAATTATCATGTGTGGTAATTGATAATGAGTCTGATTGCCCCAACAATACTTTTTGGGCAGATGATAATATAATAATATGCAAATGAGACAATGACAGTTATTCTTTATTGGACAGATGACCTCATATAATAATATGCAAATGAGCCAATGACAGATATTCTGATTCGCCAGACGACCTCATCAGA
Organism: Saccoglossus kowalevskii; assembly: GCF_978046115.1. Taxonomy (NCBI): domain Eukaryota; kingdom Metazoa; phylum Hemichordata; class Enteropneusta; family Harrimaniidae; genus Saccoglossus; species Saccoglossus kowalevskii. Next base: position 22,712,198 of record NC_140654.1, read on the forward strand.
CAATTCAGACTGGCTAATAATATTTAAATGCTGCATTAACACCTACTTGATTGGCTAATTCACCAATATGCAAATGATACTAACCATTTCAGGATGTACTATATCAGGATACAACTTTCTCGCTCTGTCTCTGTAAGTTTTCACTGCCATCAGAATACTTTCAGTCCCGCCAGAAGTCAATGATCCCACAACTTTCTCATCACCGTTTAGCATATCCGCACACATACTGACGATTTCAGTTTCAAAACGTCTATGATGAAAATGGGTTCAAGGTTGTTGTATATTTCCTACTCTGATTAATCAATATATTACTGGTATTAAAGAGCAATGGTTGCAGTTAAATAAACAATGTATTTTATATTCATTGTAGACTTGCTTGCAGTCTGTTGCGATTTCGATGACAAATTCTTGAAAAATAAATATAAATTGTGTAAACTAGGGGTGAACGCGAAAGTCATGTGACCGCGAAATCCCAACAGACTTGCCATCAGTGTGAGCCCCCTCATATTACCGGCCAGATTCGGGCTTGTAAATTTGCATATACGTCATACGGTGGGTGGAGCAGCTGAACCACGGATCATAACATACACCGGACATCTCCTGATAACATTGCACGTTTTTTTTTTCAAATTCAATCTAAAATAAAATGGCATATTCGATTCCGATATGAGAAAGTAGGTAAAGTTTTCGGGATCTAAGTTTATCCAAGAAAGTGTGTATGGTTTCCGGGGTCTCAGTTGATATGTTAATTAGCCTGTCTTCTAATTGGTTGAAACATATTAGACATGTAAATCATTACAAGCCCCAATCTGGCCGGTAATGTGAGGGCCCTTACACTGATGGCAAGTCTGTTGGGATTTCGTGGTCACATGACTTTCGCGTTCACCCCTCGTTTACGCAATTTATATTTATTTTGCAAGCAAGTCTATATTCGTTGATATTATTGCTGAAATGAAATTCAGGATTTCATTTGAAGGAAAAATGAATAATAATAATCTGTCGTGTTGCCTACCTAAGACTTGGAAACATCATCGGATTAAGTGCGTTTTCATGCATGAACGCATGGTGGAACTCCTTAACTAAGGCATCGTGCTTCACCGACACACCAGACTTCTGAGTAAACATATCATAAGCGTCTTTTTGTAGTTTGAAGTTATCATCATCCATTGTGTAAACCAAAGCAAATATTTTCCCTGCATCGGTTTTTATTTTGTTTTTGTTTATTTTTGTCATCTCCTCGCGAAGTATATCAGCTGAGATACCTGGAATAATCACAAAAATGTACATCAATAATTCACCTATGTAGTTTACGCTCAATAAACGTTTTTCATGTTCAGCCTGTCGAATCGGCCACTTTAAAAAAGTAGCTAAAACAAGTGCCCTGTATTAATGTAAAATAAAAATTTTAGTGAATGATATTAAATGGGGGAGGGCTTCTGAAAATTCAGTTCTATTGCTCACTCAATCTAGTTGGGATAGTAGGTTACTGTAAAATACCATATTTTCGCTTGGAATTATTTTTCACTATTTTTGCTGAAGGATCAATTTAGTGAAAATAAGATCCAGGGAATATACCTTTTTTTCCTTTATTTTACAATCAACTTGTCAAAAATCAGTGAAAATAAATTCTGCACAAAATACACAAAAAGTCTTTTCAGTGAAAATAAATTCCAGCTAAAATAAAGTATTTTACAGTAATAGGAGACAGATTTTCTCATGATATTGGTGGCGCTATTCAATCCTGCTCTGTGTTTTATTTATAAATGCAGGTTTCAGATCTTTAATTTCTATATTATCACTTTATGTCAGCCAAACCCCATGATGCAAAGTAACATCAGGTCAGATAAGTGTCACCCTGTAAAAATATTGTGAAGGTAATAATCATTGATCATAACAGTTTATGCCAAGTCCTTGATATAAGTTAGAATTTATTGCGTCAATATTAATATTATTTGAATTCACTTGGCATGGTATTTCGGGGGACTCGGCAACCACATAATAATTTTATTTTAGTACTACATCGACAAAATCTCTGAACAACCTCTGTTTGAATTTGAATTTGTTTGGCGTACGAGACTCGTATGTATTGTCAAGTATGCAGCCCTGAAATAAACAAACTGCGTAAATAGTGGTACCGGTAAATATATCGATTGGCAAGGTACATATGCGTTCAACCTGCTAACAGAGAAACTTCTTTAGAAAAAACATCAAAAACTAAATGTTATACTTCACAATGTACCACTACATGTACTACCAGTATCGAATCGTCACAACTTTTGAACCAATTAGGTTGGAGCTGAGCAGTTTGACACTAAAGATTACCATTACATACCTTCTATAATAGCATTTCAAAATGTCCAGTCATGAAGGTTTACTTATTTAGGGACGATATCAAAAGATCGATGTCGGATAAAAAACTTAATTCCTTTAGTTTTTTTCCAAACCCCCCTACCCCCCACTGAAACTTAATTGATAAATATTGGTCATGGCGTCAGACTACATTCACCACTAAATACAAATTGATAATCTGACAGTAGTATTGCATAGCAGTTGGTTGTCGGGTGGGTGTAAAAAGATTTTACAAATGCACCTCATTTGGCGCACAGATTTACACTCGAACCAAACCATTTTTTCCCTTTTCGGTTATTTCTGTCAATGATTGGATAGAAAAAAAAAAACGAACTACAAATACTCCAAGATTTTTTACACTTCATTAAAAAATAAAATCGTTTTTGTAGGATGGAAACTTTTTGAGGTTAAAACCCCCCACCCCCAAACTAAAGGAAATAAGTTTTTTATCCGACATCGATCTTTTGACGTCGTCCCTTAAAGATGTTACAGTGGGGCAATAAAAAATGGTCTTCTATTTTATTATATTTTGCTATTTAATTAACAATTTTGTTCCCAATTCTTCCTGCTGCAATTTTCCTCACCACCTCGATTTTTTTTAATGTAAGTCGACTAGGGTTCAAAGGTCAACGAGTCAAGCTCCTATTTCGCTGATTGGTATATCCCATCCAGAGATAACAGTCATGTACATTCCTGCTGTGATTGACCTTGCCCACGAGTCCAAGTAAGCAACACGTCAGACGATGACTGAATGATAATCAAAATGGAGGTCAACGAACGTGTTCTACTAGGAAACGGCAAGGGCTATAGAGACTTAACGTTTCAAGTATTCGGTTGGCTGCCGACGTGGCAGGAAATATTGTTGAAACTGTGTCAGGTTAATTTCATGAATCGTAGTAGCAAACTCACATATGTAACCATTTATGTCATCATTTCCTGGTGGACTTCGGCAGCCAACCGACCTGTTAACAAACTATCGTAACGCAACAATGCCGGAAGATACGTTTCTGTTTCTTTACACGATCTCTGAAAACTGTCCACCTTGTACAGTTCAACACGTACCTTTCTCGGGCAGAGTAACTCTTGGCGGTGTCTTCTCGAGTTCTTTTTTTGACTTGCCGCCTTCTTCGCGTAACTGCTTAACGAAATCATTCACTTCGCGCTTAACAAACATGTCGACCGTGTGTTGAAAGCCAGGTAAGGTCTTCAGAAATATCAACGTTATTCTCGCAATTCCTGGCCATCCTTCGGATACAAATACACTGACTAGACTGATCATAAACACCGTCAAAATAACGTGTTCGATTAGCGCAAACCACTCCATCGCGTCCACGGAAATCATTGCTCCTGTCTGATGTTGTCCACAAAGGTGTTACCGGTTGTAGACAACGTGCACTGCGTTTGCACTTTGGTCCACAGATCTATGTTTGATCGTGTCCCATTATCGGAGAGTCTAGATACCTATCATATATGATAGGATCCCATGCCCTGAGCGTTGTCCCATCAGCTGTTTTGTAAGGTAAAGCGCCCTCAGAGGAAAGTAGGTCGTTGCGTAAAAGTATTTCGTTTTTTAAACTCAAGTATGGTTTCCTTTTACAGGTAATTCATGATATGAATTTGCTTACAAGCCTTTTTTTGGTTTATTTGAAAATAAAAAAAATGAATAAAGTTAAATTAAATAAAAATAAAAAAAATGACTGAAAATAGCCAAAAATAGGAAATAATGTGTAGATCGGAAAAAAAATACTTGTATTCCTTGCATGCTCATGGACTAACCAGTGACTTAATTCGCGTAACTAGGATCTATTTCTGCAATAACCAGACTAAACCAATTAGAAACTACCATATTTTCATAATATGCAGATGATATTTGAAAGAAAGAATACTATTGTCTACTTCGTTGTTATATTTTCTATTTGAACTGCTATTGCGATCGATTGAGGGCGTTAGGCAAAACTGTTACATCAGGTATAAATTCTGCTTTGAAAATTTGTGAAATAATGTAAATGTGATATAAATGTGCAAGTTACACGCCCGCTTTACTATCTGTAACTAGATATTAGTAATAATAATTAATAAAATAAGATACGTAAACATTGGATTTGTAAGAAATATTTAACAACGCCACCACCGACGAAAAATGATTGCGTTTCCGCTTCACGGTTGCGTTTTTTCCGCTATAAATGAGAAATTTCGCTAAAGAACTATAAAAAAGACGGGTATGACACAGTGCATTTTTTCTGACACACCGCCTACCAGACTTCTCGTACAATTTTGAGCAATAGTAATATAGTTAAATATCAACGTGCCTCTACATTATCCACGTTAAAGAAAAAACGTATAGTTACTTTCAACACAGTTTGCTGTCTCAAAAACAAAGTTGCAAGTTACACGATGGTTTGGAACACGCCCGCTATTGAACACTTTTGTTCTCACGTGTTTGACTATTATTAGCACATGCATTCATGTACACCTTAACAGCTACATACACTGGCAGTCGATGTGGCAAACTCAACTATGAAACGATTATGTCACGTAATATCTACTGTTTTTGTTTTTGTTTTAGTTGTAACAGTTTTGAAATATGGAAACTTAATCGAAACATATCCTATAAAGGGTTGGGCAAAATTGGAGGCGACTAACTCGACCAATTTTCGGTGAGTATATAGTAAATATTTTTTTACATTTCTACCACCTGTTTAATTGCCTAACAATACACTAACTGGTGCACGTATACGTCTCAACGACTTGAAGTGAAACTGTACAAGTAACATCGACGCAGGTATTGCCTCTGGTACTTTCTGGACAATTTGACTACTGCCCGGGCATGAATAGGCATACGTATGCCTGGAATCGCCTCCGATAAGACGCATCCAGACAATTCGTGTAGATAGAAACAGTTGTTCACTCACTTTCTTTTGTGCATACAGCCGGTTTTACAACAAACTGATAATAACTCGTATGCCGTGGGTAGCTGTTTGTAATAAGGTACCCGCAGTACTAGCTACAAATTTATTTATGGAAATATTATATTACGGTGATACAATAAACCGCCCAATTCAATTATTAATATATACTTATTGTCATAAAAAATCATGTTTTACAGACTTTATCGTTAATTTTTTTTCGTGGGGCAGAGGAAGTAAACTTGAAAAGAACTATCTTCAAATCAACAACACACGTGTAATCTGTGTAGGAATATGTTTAACAGAATACAAGTGAATTGAATGTTTACAATTGTGTTACAGTGTTGAGTTTTTCGTTAGTATCTAATATACAATGAGCGTATCACATACTTAGATAATAACCACCACTGTCTGTCCCAGGGACTAGCCACATACGTACATGCATGCCTCCACCAATGTTATAATAGTTTTCCAAAGTTTTGTTAACAAAAAGGTTTCAAACACCACTGAGATAACGTAATCTACGTTTTCCAGGGGTAACTGATTACAAATATTAGGTATTAAAAAAAGAAAGTAAATGTAACATCATCTAATTAATTTTCTATTTGTCAATGCAAGCATGGAGGTATAGCAGAATTGTATTATATACCTGCATAATAAGAGTAACTATTTTGGGGGTGCATTTTTTCACTTTTGCTGGTTTCAGTGATGGCGATACGACTAAAATAACTATTTTCAACTTTTACTCATTCAGTCTACTAGCCTATTAAACTTTAGGAAATGTCAATCATTTTGTTTTTGTATTTGGTTTAGGGAGAATGCCATGTATGGATGTCTTCACCTGATACATCTTCCCTTCTGACGCTTGAACAAAATAGACCCTATACAGGGCTATATCAGATACAATGCGGTGTGAAAACTAACGGTCTAGTAGTCGCCATCGTACACTATCATGGCAAGTGACACATAAAATCGTCGGTGAGAAGCCGATACTTTACATGATTTCACCCTTGGTATCCGATAAGTTTTCATCTTATTCTATAAACACGAGGTTTAGTTGACAAAATTAGATTTCAATAGACGGAACCCTCTAGACACCTACATAGCGTTTATGCTTTAAGTGAAGTCGTCATATAAAAAGATATTATATATTGGTGAATTTCTTTCATTTTGTACACAGGTTAAATATCAACACCACTTCAATAGAAGGCTCCCGAGTGTCCAGTTGCCAGAAGTATGAAGCGTGTAAAGCCCCTATAACAAAGGTGGTATTCTTGAAGACATACAAGACAGGGAGTACAACAGTTTCATCAATATTAATACGTTTTGGACTCAGTCACAACCTGTCGTTTGTCATTCCCGCACACCATAATCCAGGTTATTTCTCGAGAACAGAACGCTTCAACAGTGAAATGCAAAAACACCTGTCCCCACCACTTCCAGGCTCCCGATACAGTATGTTAGTTAGCCATGTTCCATTCAACAAAACGGCAATCAACAACGTGATTCCAAATGCTACGTTTATAACAATATTACGTCATCCTGTAGCTGCATATGAGTCTATTTTTGGATTTTTTAAAATTCCTCGCATTCTTCACATACATTACGCTGCCAATGAAGATCCATTCAAAATGTTTCTGTCAGATACAGACATGTATGTTAAACTTACTAAGAATCCATACTACATGACATTACTGAAAAATAGACAAATGTTTGACATCGGACTTGAACCTAAAAACTATGACAATGAAACACTCGTGGATCACGTGATACAACAAGCAGCAAAGGATTTTGATTTGGTGATGATTGCTGAGTATTTTGATGAATCTCTAATTTTGTTGAAGCAGCTTTTATGCTGGGAATTTGGAGACATTTTATATGTACATCAGAATACGAGAAGCGACAAACTACGATTTAAAATTGACGACTGGAAACGACAACGAATATTAGAAATAAACAGCGCTGATTATAAACTGTATCAACACTTCAACGAAACATTCTGGCATAAGGTTAAGGCGTACGGTGATAATTTTTATGAAGACTTGAAGATATTTCGAGATATGTTACAGAAAGTGCTTTTGGAGTGTTTAGATAAAGGAAGGTACGTCATTGACTATGCAAATCGCAGAAATAGGACACTTTTGAAAGACGGCGCACCGAGATACTGCACCCAGATAGACCGCTCTGGCTTTGGTGAAATTGCTGCCAGACAACACGTACAAACACCTGAAAATAATACACATGTTTGATTGTCAAGCAAACTGGCATATGTGTTCTGCACTCACAGAAACATGGTGTCTGTATTATTGGTTTAAACCTTTAGTTTGTAATAGGAGCACAGAGTGTTATATATCAAAATAAAGCTGATTTAACTTCAGCTGTTTAATTTCAGCTGTTTGTTGAAACATGTTTGTCTAGTTAGTTTTATATAGTATTTATTTTGTATTTTTGCCAAATATAATTTTGTTATTCAATATAAATTGTAAAATGTTAATTGATTTAATAACACATATGTTATACTTTAATCAATATAAAAAGTATTGGGTAGGTACAAGGGTGTGTATAGGTTATATGGCTATCATGAGCGCCATCTTTGATTTTATAGGGTCAAAGGCTCAAAACAAATGAAAAATATTACACTCGTTTTATAAATCCGATATTGTAAGGTCATTCAAGCGATATACTCGTAATAAAGTAAACATATGTATAAACACTTTTAATGATGAGACAATATAATCAATGTCAATGGTTGTATCACCTACATAACACATAATGGCATTCTGTTTCTATAACAAAACGTGTATTTTATTTACAATACAAGTCTCAGATCAATGAGCGTCAATGTCCACTGTATAGATCCAACGCAGAGTTCACTTCTGTCGTTACTGGTCCATAATGGTTTTATGGCCTTCTCTCTTCTTTCTTTCTTTCTTTCTTCCTTCCTTCCTTCTTGCTGTTTGATAGCTCGTAGTGAATTGTTCCCAGGGATATCCACAGCATTGCTATGTTACTTTCACCAACGGTAGAACAGTCTAACTTTAAGTGAGTCTTTAAGTCAATGGAATTGTAACATACACAAATACAAGAACTACTCATAAACTGCTATTAATCTGAAGTGTCGCAAAAAGTCTAACTTAAGTCGCCTCCAGCTTAAGTCTCCTTTTTTCACTTTTTCCTAATTAATTCTCAGTTTGACTACACTTAACTATACTTACACTTAGTGCTATTCAATGTATGCAGAGTTTCCCATACAGTCAAGCTCCTTCCAACAGATGCATTTGTTCGCGGAGGTGACAGGCTCACATCTGGTGAAAGATCGCTACGCTGACTACTCAAATTACATTATAATACAGGGTTATCAACAATTATATTCGTTATTCGCAGTCACCCTGAATTATGTTATAACGAGAATATTCGTATACTCGTTCTCCAAAATTGCTAGCAATATAAAGGTCGTCCATCAATGTGAAAATCTAACAAGTCTCAAAGACAAATAGCTCATCGACAAGGCGTAAACAACAATTATATTTATGCTTTTGCGTCACACTTTCAATTACCTCTAATTAATCTACAAGTAATTTATTGATTTAGAATATTATATGTACGTAATATAAGTGTGGTTCAAAATAATTAAATAAATAAGTGATTTATCATAAACAAATACATTGTCATGTTATTTTAATAAAATCATTCGCAATAAATTCGCAATTTTCAATTATATATATGATATAATTTTATAACAAATGTTTAGTATAACATAATCCATAATAAGAGACTGTATTTCTTTTTTATTTATACGCTGATTTTTGGTATTCATATAGTTTAGTGATTCTCTCGGTGACCTACATTGGAGAGGCGCCACGTCATATGTGCGAGTTCGAATCCCACGTTGTGCGTTATTATGGTCGTTTACCTGAAATTGTTTATATACAATTTTACTTCGGATATATGTTATAAAGAAATTGCATTGCCATAATTATATATGAATACGTCATACTCTTCAGTTTAAATTTAGTGGGCTTATAGTATATGATAACTCTAATTTGTTCTGCCGGTAATTGCCCGTGCTGAAGAAAGCCTAATTTTCTTGGTAATATGCAAATTTAATGAGATAATTCAGCGTACATTTGGAATTGGCAATCAACAAAATGTTCAGGTAAATCTGAATTTTAGTGCAACTGAAACGTTTTGCGAGCAGTTTTTGGACCATTTGACCAGAAAGAAGAAAATGAGCCCACGTAGTCAGACAACATGGCAAACCATCTATATTCTGCCATTCCAACAATATCGAACTCTGAAGAATAAGAAACAAAATGTCACATTTATTTCTACAGGACTTGTTGATATTAAAGTAGAGTGACAGCAGTAATCAGTTCCAAAAACTAATATAGCTTGTATTGTGGCACATCTAGTGCAACCATTTGCTGCCATATTTCCATTAACTGCCCCGACTATGATGTTGACTATGGTGTATCAATCTCTATTGTTACCTGCACACAAGCCATGATTCAAGCCTCCTACAAATAAGAAAGAAACCTGGCAATGAGACTATGGGAAAAGCAACACTCATTATATTGCAGCACTGACTTCCATTCCATGCTGGTGTGTCGGATGTAATGGATCTGTCAGCTTTAGTTAGCACACTTTGATTAACAACTAATTAACAATTACCACTAATTCTCAATTACAACTAATTAACAATTACCACTAATTCTCAATTACCACTAATTCTCAATTACCACTAATTAACAATTACCACTAATTCTCAATTACCACTAATACTCAATTACAACTAATTAACAATTACCACTAATTCTCAATTACCACTAATTCTCAATTACTACTAATTAACAATTACCACTAATTCTCATTTACCACTAATTAACAATTACCACTAATTCTCAATTACCACTACTTAACAATTACCACTAATTCTCAATTACAACTAATTCTCAATTACAATTAACAATTACCACTAATTCTCAATTACAACTAATTAACAATTACAACTAATTAACAATTACCACTAATTCTCAATTGCAACTAATTCTCAATTGCAACTAATTAACAATTACCACTAATTCTCAATTACAACTAATTAACACTTACCACTAATTCTCAATTACCACTAATTCTCAATTACCACTAATTCTCAATTACCACTAATTCTCAATTACTACTAATTAACAATTACCACTAATTAGCAATTACAACTAATTCTCAATTACAATTTATTAACAATTACCACTAATTCTCAATTACCACTAATTCTCAATTGCCACTAATTCTCAATTACAACTAATTCTCAATTACCACTAATTAACAATTACCACTAATTAACAATTACCATTAATTCTCAATTACCACTAATTAACAATTACAACTAATTAACAATTACCACGAATTCTCAATTACCACTAATTAACAATTACTAGTAATTAACAATTACCAGTAAGGGTGGAAAAACAAAAAGATCGTGTTTTTACCATGACTAAAGGAAAGAACACGGTAGGATTCATAGCAATCAGCAAAGCAATAGTGCTAAAACCAATTTAGTAAGTGCGATGCTGCAAGTAGAATTAAAATGCATATAATCTAATGTTCGATTCTAGATCGGTAAAAAGGAAGGAACTGCAGAGAATGAATTTAAGTGATCACCCTAATTTAAATTAGATTTGTATATGTTATAAGCTAGACGCTGTTGTATCCTTAAGTTAGTTACATTGTAGATATGTTTGTCTAAAGATAAGAGCCCTGAGTTAACTGCAAACAAAATGTGTAGAAAGGCGAAGGACAAAATATCAGATATATCACATTTCTTAGCAAAATTTATACAAGTATTTTTCAATTTATGTTTTAGCTTGTTCAGGGAGCGATGTTTCACATATTTGCAACGTGAAAAAGTGACTTTATTTTTTACAATAAATTATGTGGACTACACAATCTTCCATGCCAACCTTTTACTTAATAATAGCACAACTTAAAAACACAGATGGCAAACTACTATTAATTTGTGAGCAATAAAAACACCCATTTCTGTGAGAATGCAAACGGCGACGTTATTGTTGAAAAATAAATACTACTAGGCGAGGACATATGGCTTTCATGGCGTGTCGTTTGTGAATTCATATGGCGTGAAAAAAAACTTTCAAAACAAAATACAAAGTTTTTATTCGAAATTAAATACTATTTTCACAAATTTCAATTATAGTGCTAACAGAAAATATACATTCCTTTGTAAAATGTAATCTTCAATGACAAACATAGGTTTGAATATATAGGCTTTCGCGTACAGGGATAAAGTATTGTGTGGTTTTTAAGCCGTCTCTTGGAAGCATAACATTTACTTAATATCAGTATCATCCTTCATAATGTTCATTATACCATGATACAAATACACAAGTATTTATTGCGAAGTGATATTAAGCACGATATTATGGATGATATTGGGTAGACGATGGCAGATGAAATGTTACCACGACAGGTAATTAATACACATTGTTTTCTGCAAACAATTATTTTAAATGTGTGGATTGTAGAATATTTAAACATATTCATATTGTGCAAGTTATTAATTATTTATTTTTCGTAATAACAAATAGCTGAAATTAGATTAGTGGTAATTAATTTAACTTATTTTATTTAAATTCGTATAATACAAAAATGGTACAAAATAACGTTTTCTATGAAACTATAGAAGATCTTTGACATCATTTAGCCAAACTCGTATGCCATACCATTTCTACCATATTAACAACTTATACGAAATTAGCTCGCAATGAAGGACTTCCTTTTGAAAGTTATGTGAATTGAAAACAAATAATTAATATGAAATACAAACATACACAATCTAGGATTTTATTTCAAGATTGAATAATCGCGTTTTTCTCATATTATTTTGTGACCACTACAAAATAGTAACTTACAGCTATTCCCAAATCCAAACAACCTTGGTATTTGGTATAAGGTAGTGTGGAGTGGAAAACAGGGACACCTGTGAAATATTATGTGGTAATTTGCCATGGTCAATCTGTCACATCAATAACTCGTCCTATCGCAATGTACCGAATTTACAATGCAATGACATTGAATGGTTAAAATAAGTTTCTTTCTTTTTTTGACATCTGAGATTGGGAAAACAAATTTCAAAAATGACGTGTTAAATTATGCAGACGAACCAGCGAACTGTTTTCTTCACTGCGAACTTTTCTCCGAGTTTTCTGCTTTATAGTGGCAGCAAAGTCACTGGTTTTGACAACGTTACAAAACAATAATGAACTTCCAGCAAACCTATAATGAACTCAAGCACAATTTGTATCCAATATATGTCGCACAAAGTGAGCTTTGAACGCCCATTACGGGTTGGCGAGTCGTCCATTGTTTAAATAATTGTAATTAAGCTTGTTATTTGTATACAGACTCGTGTATTTCATATTTCATTGCAAAATAAATTCGAATATGAGAAATAAATTTAAATAACGAAGCGTGGGAGTCAAAGGGTACAACAATTCGACGACATTAACATCATCTATTTTTATAGAAGAACCTTCCCAAATAAAAGAAATTCTAAAATTTAAAAATATAAGAGGTAGTCACTAAACCATGTACTTTCACACTCAAGCAAGAGAATAGACATGTTGGTGAGCTAGCCTTGCACTGTGAGTGTTTTATTGTTTACACTCTGTAAAATAACAGTTTTTTTCACATATAAAAAAATTAAGAAAAAAAGAACTGCAGACCACACTTCTTTATATTTTTGAGTGGGCCAGCCATGTTTCCACATACAAAAATACACATAATATTTCTATTTAATTTATTTTATTTAAAAAAATAAAAATTTTAGAAGCATAACAATACAACGACTAGATTTGGTGTCACAGTTTGCTCCCAATTCATACTGGAATATTGCCAGCAATAATTAATAAAGCTTGTTCAGAAAACCATTTATTCCCGACATCTTATTCAATGGCTAGTTCTCAGGATCTACAACAGTAAATAAATAAACAGAAATCATTTTGATGCGTGGTTTTTAGACGAAACTGCCATATCGCACAGATATTCAACACCGCCATATCGAATTTGGATTTGGACCATACCATTTCAAGCTGCAGGGTGTCTAAACAATGACTCAACAAACAATAAACACATCTTCCACCCACCACACAAATTTTAGTCACAATTGAACAACCAAGAAATCAACAAATATCAGACTGCATCTTGAAAACAACGAGATACCACATTACAACCAGTCATTACAAACATTAAATCCTCCACCCCTCCCAGTACACCCTACAGCATTAATGCTTCCTATACTCATTTGCATCTATGTACAACAAGCTTAGCCAATAGATGCACCTGACTCATCAAACTTTTGACCAACCACTCATTCTAAATATTGTAGAGTGAGGGCGCTATTTACTAATGAGAGGAATCTTTTAAACGAATATATATATATATATATATATATATATATATATATATATATATATATATATATATATATATATATATATATATATATATACACATATATATATATATATATATATATATACACTCTATAGTTGTACAGGGTCTTTTGGTGAAAACAAATCGAATATTGATATGTAATATAAGTCAAATGAGAATTGTATTTTTGCGTGTTTGATTCATAAATAAGTTATTTTGCCACGCTAGAAATGTTAGCACTAACATCTCTTCTACATGAACGGTTTACATATAATTTCACGCCATGTAAATCGTGAAACAAATATACACAAACAGTACTTCATACCAAATATATTTTTGACTCCCGTGTGCGAAGTACACAATGGACGTTTTTGTGATTAGTCCGTGCATTCCAGTGATATGGCAAAAACTAATTATCATATTTAAATGAAACTTGGTACGTAGATGCTTTGGGATAATGCACATATTTAATTAGTTATTGATTGCATTCTATGCATATTGATTGCATTCTATGCATATTGATCAGCAAAATTTAAGCACTTGTTTAAGTGCCATTGTTTATTCAAGTACCATTTAACAAAGTTAATTTAAATTTTGTATATAGATGATCCGGGATTATACACAGACCTGATTATGTTTGGGTTAAAATTTTCATTTTCAACAATATCTCATGCACCTAATGAAACTTGAATGTTCTGCTTACTAAGCATCCAATTTATAAGTGTTCCACAGATATCTTTAGTACCACTCATCAAATTTCAATTTCAAAGTTGGTATATATGTAATAGTAGTTTATAAATAAATAAACGCTGCTCGGACTGATAAGTATGATATATTGAAGATAATATTTGGTAATCGTAGTCCTAAATAACTATTAAAAATAGCTAGACGTTTCGAGCAATGGCTCTTTATCGATAGCATAGAAGCAAGTGTGATAACGTACAGGTAGAACATAGGAACGTAAGAACGCGCATGAACTATAAGTTAGAATCACAAAAAATTCCACAATAGAACAAATAACGCGCCTTAGGTAGTGAGCTCAACAAATGAGTTGAACTGTTTGTTAATACCATGGGGTTCTTTAGTTCCAAGGCGGAATATAGTTTCCTCCTCGACACGCCTGAGCTGATTTTCGTTGCCATTGACAACACATACACCAGAAATAGACATATCTGTAATATTATGTCCACTAGAATTAAAATGAAGTGAAACCGGATAATAACGATTTTTCTGTCTAGTTTGCCGTAGATGCTCAGCAAACCGATCACCCAGTCGACGAACTGTAGAACCAATATAAAGTTTCCCGCATCTAATACATGAAATGCAATATACAACATTCATAGTGATACAACTGAACGGATATTTGACCTCAACATCTCCCTTGGGACCAAATATACGATTAGTGTCTGTAATAAAAGGACAAGTATTACACCTAGGACGATTACACGGGACAGAACCATATTTCTCAGGGTCTTCCCTTTCACCCGTATGCACCAATAACCTCCTTAAATTAGTGTCACGGCGCCAGGCAGTAGTAGGCATTAGTGGAAACGTAGAACTTGTCTCCTCACTGGTCTTTAAAATGTGAAAATGTTTGTACATAATGTTTTTAATCCTGATATTTAAAGGATGGTACGTAAGTGCCAAAATTACACGATCCTGATTGTCACGGGAAACCGTAGAACCAATACAATCAGTTCTTGACATTGACACAACCTTGGCCAATGCTTTCCCAGTGACATTACGAGGATAACCCCGTTTTCTGAAATAATCACATAAAATCCTTGCCTGGTTACGGAAATCAGTATCATCGCTGCAAATACGACGTACCCGGAGTAACTGCGAGTAAGGTATGGAGTCCTTCATTCTAGTAGGATGTGATGATTCATACTGTAAATAACAATGTGAATCAGTAGGTTTTGTGTAGATAGATGTAGAAATGCGATCACCATCTACCTTAGTAGAAATATCGAGAAATGGTAGTGTTATTTCTGATATCTCATGTGTGTATTGTATGGCGGGATTAAAGCTCTTCACAAAGTCAATGAACTGTAATAACTCATCCCGACTGCCAGACATAGCACCAAATCCATCATCAATGTACCTGACATAAAATTCAGGTTTAGTGCCTTGAAAGGACGAAAAAATTAACTCCTCTTGATATGACATGAATAAACATGCATAGCTCGGACCAAAACAACTGCCCATAGCCACACCTCGTTTCTGTATATAATGTTTACCATTAAAAGAAAAGCAATTCCCGTTCAAAACTAATTCCGCTAAGCGCACCAACACAAACGTAGGAGGATCCTTAACTGTCCTTTTATTCAGAAAATGCTGTAAAGCCAACAGTCCATCAGTGTGCGGGATAGATGTATAAAGGGATTTTACATCCATAGAAAACAAAAATCTGGGTATATCCGGTGTGAAACGAAATAACTCTAGTTTCCTAAGTGCATCATTTGTATCCTGAACATACGTAGGCTGTGACGCAACAATAGGTCTCAACATTGAATCCAAGTATCGAGCTATGTGCTCAGTCGGACAATTACATGCTGAGACAATGGGTCTACCAGGGTTGTTTACCTTGTGAATCTTAGGTAATAGATAAAAGACTGATGTCCGTGGTCTGCGCACTATAAGATTTTTGGCCTCTATCGGCAAATCACCTTTAGCAATATAGCCATTAACCACATCACCTATTTCCCGTTGTATTTCATTCGTGAGATCCACATCAAGTGCCCGGTAGGAGTCTGTATCCGATAACTGCCTCTCTGCCTCAACCAGATACAAATCTCTACGCCAAACCACCACTGCTCCACCCTTGTCAGCTGGCTTAATAACAATCTCATCACGTCGTGACTTAAGAGAATTAAGAGCGTCACGTTCCTGACGAGTTATATTGCTATTTTGCCATTTCTGATTATTAAACTTAATAGTATGTATTTCTCGTCTACACACACTTATATAATGATCCAGAGTATCATTACGACAAGGTGGTGGTGTCCAATAGGACACAGATGGTGGTGCTCCAAATAAACGAGCGTTGTGAATAGTATCCATGTCCTGGCTAGCTTCATCGCGATCGCGATCAGCGTCCTGCGCATGGTACTCCTTCAGTCTAAGTCGGCGAAAAAAACTGTCAGCGTCGCGTTTCACCTGAAATTCATTTACTCTAGATTTAACCGGAATGAAATTCAGTCCCCGACTCAATACGCTACGTTCGGATACACTAAGAGGGAGGTCCTCAGGGATAGTGACCACCCGGCGAACATCTTCGCGCTCAGCAAAAGGCAACCTATACTCACCCTTTTCTTCAAACTTACCTGCACAGAGTCTGTTCAATTTCATTAATTTGCGTCTCCGCAAAGCATGGTATAAACGCATATTCAGAGAATGAACAACCGTAAAAACTGCACTTATCTGGGTTGGTCGGCACAGGTAATATAATGAATCCAATGAATCGAGACGCTGTTTATGGTGAAGCTTACATTTAAAAACATTGTCCCGAATAGTAGAATTCATCAGGCTGCGCGAACACCTATTAAGGCGTTGATTACAGTGTCGTAGAAAAGCGTTAGATACACTGCTACTTGCCGCTCTGAAGTTAAGTCTAAATCCAACAGGAATCACTTTTTTCCGAAGGCAAGCATCAATGAAAAATATGTGGCTGGTACATCTAGTCTTCCCAAAAGTCGCCTTGCAAAATCTGACCGCGACAGTTCTTACATTTTCCGGCAGACCCCTAGTACTCTCCACAAACAAACGATGTGCATGGCGTTGATGGAAATTCTTACCCGATGACATTAGTAAGATAGCAGCAAATAGAAAAATCGTAATAGTAGTTTATAAATAAATAAACGCTGCTCGGACTGATAAGTATGATATATTGAAGATAATATTTGGTAATCGTAGTCCTAAATAACTATTAAAAATAGCTAGACGTTTCGAGCAATGGCTCTTTATCGATAGCATAGAAGCAAGTGTGATAACGTACAGGTAGAACATAGGAACGTAAGAACGCGCATGAACTATAAGTTAGAATCACAAAAAATTCCACAATAGAACAAATAACGCGCCTTAGGTAGTGAGCTCAACAAATGAATTGAACTGTTTGTTAATACCATGGGGTTCTTTAGTTCCAAGGCGGAATATAGTTTCCTCCTCGACACGCCTGAGCTGATTTTCGTTGCCATTGACAACACATACACCAGAAATAGACATATCTGTAATATTATGTCCACTAGAATTAAAATGAAGTGAAACCGGATAATAACGATTTTTCTGTCTAGTTTGCCGTAGATGCTCAGCAAACCGATCACCCAGTCGACGAACTGTAGAACCAATATAAAGTTTCCCGCATCTAATACATGAAATGCAATATACAACATTCATAGTGATACAACTGAACGGATATTTGACCTCAACATCTCCCTTGGGACCAAATATACGATTAGTGTCTGTAATAAAAGGACAAGTATTACACCTAGGACGATTACACGGGACAGAACCATATTTCTCAGGGTCTTCCCTTTCACCCGTATGCACCAATAACCTCCTTAAATTAGTGTCACGGCGCCAGGCAGTAGTAGGCATTAGTGGAAACGTAGAACTTGTCTCCACACTGGTCTTTAAAATGTGAAAATGTTTGTACATAATGTTTTTAATCCTGATATTTAAAGGATGGTACGTAAGTGCCAAAATTACACGATCCTGATTGTCACGGGAAACCGTAGAACCAATACAATCAGTTCTTGACATTGACACAACCTTGGCCAATGCTTTCCCAGTGACATTACGAGGATAACCCCGTTTTCTGAAATAATCACATAAAATCCTTGCCTGGTTACGGAAATCAGTATCATCGCTGCAAATACGACGTACCCGGAGTAACTGCGAGTAAGGTATGGAGTCCTTCATTCTAGTAGGATGTGATGATTCATACTGTAAATAACAATGTGAATCAGTAGGTTTTGTGTAGATAGATGTAGAAATGCGATCACCATCTACCTTAGTAGAAATATCGAGAAATGGTAGTGTTATTTCTGATATCTCATGTGTGTATTGTATGGCGGGATTAAAGCTCTTCACAAAGTCAATGAACTGTAATAACTCATCCCGACTGCCAGACATAGCACCAAATCCATCATCAATGTACCTGACATAAAATTCAGGTTTAGTGCCTTGAAAGGACGAAAAAATTAACTCCTCTTGATATGACATGAATAAACATGCATAGCTCGGACCAAAACAACTGCCCATAGCCACACCTCGTTTCTGTATATAATGTTTACCATTAAAAGAAAAGCAATTCCCGTTCAAAACTAATTCCGCTAAGCGCACCAACACAAACGTAGGAGGATCCTTAACTGTCCTTTTATTCAGAAAATGCTGTAAAGCCAACAGTCCATCAGTGTGCGGGATAGATGTATAAAGGGATTTTACATCCATAGAAAACAAAAATCTGGGTATATCCGGTGTGAAACGAAATAACTCTAGTTTCCTAAGTGCATCATTTGTATCCTGAACATACGTAGGCTGTGACGCAACAATAGGTCTCAACATTGAATCCAAGTATCGAGCTATGTGCTCAGTCGGACAATTACATGCTGAGACAATGGGTCTACCAGGGTTGTTTACCTTGTGAATCTTAGGTAATAGATAAAAGACTGATGTCCGTGGTCTGCGCACTATAAGATTTTTGGCCTCTATCGGCAAATCACCTTTAGCAATATAGCCATTAACCACATCACCTATTTCCCGTTGTATTTCATTCGTGAGATCCACATCAAGTGCCCGGTAGGAGTCTGTATCCGATAACTGCCTCTCTGCCTCAACCAGATACAAATCTCTACGCCAAACCACCACTGCTCCACCCTTGTCAGCTGGCTTAATAACAATCTCATCACGTCGTGACTTAAGAGAATTAAGAGCGTCACGTTCCTGACGAGTTATATTGCTATTTTGCCATTTCTGATTATTAAACTTAATAGTATGTATTTCCGTGACAATCAGGATCGTGTAATTTTGGCACTTACGTACCATCCTTTAAATATCAGGATTAAAAACATTATGTACAAACATTTTCACATTTTAAAGACCAGTGAGGAGACAAGTTCTACGTTTCCACTAATGCCTACTACTGCCTGGCGCCGTGACACTAATTTAAGGAGGTTATTGGTGCATACGGGTGAAAGGGAAGACCCTGAGAAATATGGTTCTGTCCCGTGTAATCGTCCTAGGTGTAATACTTGTCCTTTTATTACAGACACTAATCGTATATTTGGTCCCAAGGGAGATGTTGAGGTCAAATATCCGTTCAGTTGTATCACTCTGAATGTTGTATATTGCATTTCATGTATTAGATGCGGGAAACTTTATATTGGTTCTACAGTTCGTCGACTGGGTGATCGGTTTGCTGAGCATCTACGGCAAACTAGACAGAAAAATCGTTATTATCCGGTTTCACTTCATTTTAATTCTAGTGGACATAATATTACAGATATGTCTATTTCTGGTGTATGTGTTGTCAATGGCAACGAAAATCAGCTCAGGCGT
Organism: Saccoglossus kowalevskii; assembly: GCF_978046115.1. Classification (NCBI taxonomy): domain Eukaryota; kingdom Metazoa; phylum Hemichordata; class Enteropneusta; family Harrimaniidae; genus Saccoglossus; species Saccoglossus kowalevskii. The sequence goes on from NC_140654.1 coordinate 22,732,459, forward strand.
GTCGAGGAGGAAACTATATTCCGCCTTGGAACTAAAGAACCCCATGGTATTAACAAACAGTTCAACTCATTTGTTGAGCTCACTACCTAAGGCGCGTTATTTGTTCTATTGTGGAATTTTTTGTGATTCTAACTTATAGTTCATGCGCGTTCTTACGTTCCTATGTTCTACCTGTACGTTATCACACTTGCTTCTATGCTATCGATAAAGAGCCATTGCTCGAAACGTCTAGCTATTTTTAATAGTTATTTAGGACTACGATTACCAAATATTATCTTCAATATATCATACTTATCAGTCCGAGCAGCGTTTATTTATTTATAAACTACTATTACGATTTTTCTATTTGCTGCTATCTTACTAATGTCATCGGGTAAGAATTTCCATCAACGCCATGCACATCGTTTGTTTGTGGAGAGTACTAGGGGTCTGCCGGAAAATGTAAGAACTGTCGCGGTCAGATTTTGCAAGGCGACTTTTGGGAAGACTAGATGTACCAGCCACATATTTTTCATTGATGCTTGCCTTCGGAAAAAAGTGATTCCTGTTGGATTTAGACTTAACTTCAGAGCGGCAAGTAGCAGTGTATCTAACGCTTTTCTACGACACTGTAATCAACGCCTTAATAGGTGTTCGCGCAGCCTGATGAATTCTACTATTCGGGACAATGTTTTTAAATGTAAGCTTCACCATAAACAGCGTCTCGATTCATTGGATTCATTATATTACCTGTGCCGACCAACCCAGATAAGTGCAGTTTTTACGGCTGTTCATTCTCTGAATATGCGTTTATACCATGCTTTGCGGAGACGCAAATTAATGAAATTGAACAGACTCTGTGCAGGTAAGTTTGAAGAAAAGGGTGAGTATAGGTTGCCTTTTGCTGAGCGCGAAGATGTTCGCCGGGTGGTCACTATCCCTGAGGACCTCCCTCTTAGTGTATCCGAACGTAGCGTATTGAGTCGGGGACTGAATTTCATTCCGGTTAAATCTAGAGTAAATGAATTTCAGGTGAAACGCGACGCTGACAGTTTTTTTTGCCGACTTAGACTGAAGGAGTACCATGCGCAGGACGCTGATCGCGATCGCGATGAAGCTAGCCAGGACATGGATACTATTCACAACGCTCGTTTATTTGGAGCACCACCATCTGTGTCCTATTGGACACCACCACCTGGTCGTAATGATACTCTGGATCATTATATAAGTGTGTGTAGACGAGAAATACATACTATTAAGTTTAATAATCAGAAATGGCAAAATAGCAATATAACTCGTCAGGAACGTGACGCTCTTAATTCTCTTAAGTCACGACGTGATGAGATTGTTATTAAGCCAGCTGACAAGGGTGGAGCAGTGGTGGTTTGGCGTAGAGATTTGTATCTGGTTGAGGCAGAGAGGCAGTTATCGGATACAGACTCCTACCGGGCACTTGATGTGGATCTCACGAATGAAATACAACGGGAAATAGGTGATGTGGTTAATGGCTATATTGCTAAAGGTGATTTGCCGATAGAGGCCAAAAATCTTATAGTGCGCAGACCACGGACATCAGTCTTTTATCTATTACCTAAGATTCACAAGGTAAACAACCCTGGTAGACCCATTGTCTCAGCATGTAATTGTCCGACTGAGCACATAGCTCGATACTTGGATTCAATGTTGAGACCTATTGTTGCGTCACAGCCTACGTATGTTCAGGATACAAATGATGCACTTAGGAAACTAGAGTTATTTCGTTTCACACCGGATATACCCAGATTTTTGTTTTCTATGGATGTAAAATCCCTTTATACATCTATCCCGCACACTGATGGACTGTTGGCTTTACAGCATTTTCTGAATAAAAGGACAGTTAAGGATCCTCCTACGTTTGTGTTGGTGCGCTTAGCGGAATTAGTTTTGAACGGGAATTGCTTTTCTTGTAATGGTAAACATTATATACAGAAACGAGGTGTGGCTATGGGCAGTTGTTTTGGTCCGAGCTATGCATGTTTATTCATGTCATATCAAGAGGAGTTAATTTTTTCGTCCTTTCAAGGCACTAAACCTGAATTTTATGTCAGGTACATTGATGATGGATTTGGTGCTATGTCTGGCAGTCGGGATGAGTTATTACAGTTCATTGACTTTGTGAAGAGCTTTAATCCCGCCATACAATACACACATGAGATATCAGAAATAACACTACCATTTCTCGATATTTCTACTAAGGTAGATGGTGATCGCATTTCTACATCTATCTACACAAAACCTACTGATTCACATTGTTATTTACAGTATGAATCATCACATCCTACTAGAATGAAGGACTCCATACCTTACTCGCAGTTACTCCGGGTACGTCGTATTTGCAGCGATGATACTGATTTCCGTAACCAGGCAAGGATTTTATGTGATTATTTCAGAAAACGGGGTTATCCTCGTAATGTCACTGGGAAAGCATTGGCCAAGGTTGTGTCAATGTCAAGAACTGATTGTATTGGTTCTACGGTTTCCCGTGACAATCAGGATCGTGTAATTTTGGCACTTACGTACCATCCTTTAAATATCAGGATTAAAAACATTATGTACAAACATTTTCACATTTTAAAGACCAGTGAGGAGACAAGTTCTACGTTTCCACTAATGCCTACTACTGCCTGGCGCCGTGACACTAATTTAAGGAGGTTATTGGTGCATACGGGTGAAAGGGAAGACCCTGAGAAATATGGTTCTGTCCCGTGTAATCGTCCTAGGTGTAATACTTGTCCTTTTATTACAGACACTAATCGTATATTTGGTCCCAAGGGAGATGTTGAGGTCAAATATCCGTTCAGTTGTATCACTATGAATGTTGTATATTGCATTTCATGTATTAGATGCGGGATACTTTATATTGGTTCTACAGTTCGTCGACTGGGTGATCGGTTTGCTGAGCATCTACGGCAAACTAGACAGAAAAATCGTTATTATCCGGTTTCACTTCATTTTAATTCTAGTGGACATAATATTACAGATATGTCTATTTCTGGTGTATGTGTTGTCAATGGCAACGAAAATCAGCTCAGGCGTGTCGAGGAGGAAACTATATTCCGCCTTGGAACTAAAGAACCCCATGGTATTAACAAACAGTTCAACTCATTTGTTGAGCTCACTACCTAAGGCGCGTTATTTGTTCTATTGTGGAATTTTTTGTGATTCTAACTTATAGTTCATGCGCGTTCTTACGTTCCTATGTTCTACCTGTACGTTATCACACTTGCTTCTATGCTATCGATAAAGATCCATTGCTCGAAACGTCTAGCTATTTTTAATAGTTATTTAGGACTACGATTACCAAATATTATCTTCAATATATCATACTTATCAGTCCGAGCAGCGTTTATTTATTTATAAACTACTATTACGATTTTTCTATTTGCTGCTATCTTACTAATGTCATCGGGTAAGAATTTCCATCAACGCCATGCACATCGTTTGTTTGTGGAGAGTACTAGGGGTCTGCCGGAAAATGTAAGAACTGTCGCGGTCAGATTTTGCAAGGCGACTTTTGGGAAGACTAGATGTACCAGCCACATATTTTTCATTGATGCTTGCCTTCGGAAAAAAGTGATTCCTGTTGGATTTAGACTTAACTTCAGAGCGGCAAGTAGCAGTGTATCTAACGCTTTTCTACGACACTGTAATCAACGCCTTAATAGGTGTTCGCGCAGCCTGATGAATTCTACTATTCGGGACAATGTTTTTAAATGTAAGCTTCACCATAAACAGCGTCTCGATTCATTGGATTCATTATATTACCTGTGCCGACCAACCCAGATAAGTGCAGTTTTTACGGTTGTTCATTCTCTGAATATGCGTTTATACCATGCTTTGCGGAGACGCAAATTAATGAAATTGAACAGACTCTGTGCAGGTAAGTTTGAAGAAAAGGGTGAGTATAGGTTGCCTTTTGCTGAGCGCGAAGATGTTCGCCGGGTGGTCACTATCCCTGAGGACCTCCCTCTTAGTGTATCCGAACGTAGCGTATTGAGTCGGGGACTGAATTTCATTCCGGTTAAATCTAGAGTAAATGAATTTCAGGTGAAACGCGACGCTGACAGTTTTTTTTGCCGACTTAGACTGAAGGAGTACCATGCGCAGGACGCTGATCGCGATCGCGATGAAGCTAGCCAGGACATGGATACTATTCACAACGCTCGTTTATTTGGAGCACCACCATCTGTGTCCTATTGGACACCACCACCTGGTCGTAATGATACTCTGGATCATTATATAAGTGTGTGTAGACGAGAAATACATACTATTAAGTTTAATAATCAGAAATGGCAAAATAGCAATATAACTCGTCAGGAACGTGACGCTCTTAATTCTCTTAAGTCACGACGTGATGAGATTGTTATTAAGCCAGCTGACAAGGGTGGAGCAGTGGTGGTTTGGCGTAGAGATTTGTATCTGGTTGAGGCAGAGAGGCAGTTATCGGATACAGACTCCTACCGGGCACTTGATGTGGATCTCACGAATGAAATACAACGGGAAATAGGTGATGTGGTTAATGGCTATATTGCTAAAGGTGATTTGCCGATAGAGGCCAAAAATCTTATAGTGCGCAGACCACGGACATCAGTCTTTTATCTATTACCTAAGATTCACAAGGTAAACAACCCTGGTAGACCCATTGTCTCAGCATGTAATTGTCCGACTGAGCACATAGCTCGATACTTGGATTCAATGTTGAGACCTATTGTTGCGTCACAGCCTACGTATGTTCAGGATACAAATGATGCACTTAGGAAACTAGAGTTATTTCGTTTCACACCGGATATACCCAGATTTTTGTTTTCTATGGATGTAAAATCCCTTTATACATCTATCCCGCACACTGATGGACTGTTGGCTTTACAGCATTTTCTGAATAAAAGGACAGTTAAGGATCCTCCTACGTTTGTGTTGGTGCGCTTAGCGGAATTAGTTTTGAACGGGAATTGCTTTTCTTTTAATGGTAAACATTATATACAGAAACGAGGTGTGGCTATGGGCAGTTGTTTTGGTCCGAGCTATGCATGTTTATTCATGTCATATCAAGAGGAGTTAATTTTTTCGTCCTTTCAAGGCACTAAACCTGAATTTTATGTCAGGTACATTGATGATGGATTTGGTGCTATGTCTGGCAGTCGGGATGAGTTATTACAGTTCATTGACTTTGTGAAGAGCTTTAATCCCGCCATACAATACACACATGAGATATCAGAAATAACACTACCATTTCTCGATATTTCTACTAAGGTAGATGGTGATCGCATTTCTACATCTATCTACACAAAACCTACTGATTCACATTGTTATTTACAGTATGAATCATCACATCCTACTAGAATGAAGGACTCCATACCTTACTCGCAGTTACTCCGGGTACGTCGTATTTGCAGCGATGATACTGATTTCCGTAACCAGGCAAGGATTTTATGTGATTATTTCAGAAAACGGGGTTATCCTCGTAATGTCACTGGGAAAGCATTGGCCAAGGTTGTGTCAATGTCAAGAACTGATTGTATTGGTTCTACGGTTTCCCGTGACAATCAGGATCGTGTAATTTTGGCACTTACGTACCATCCTTTAAATATCAGGATTAAAAACATTATGTACAAACATTTTCACATTTTAAAGACCAGTGAGGAGACAAGTTCTACGTTTCCACTAATGCCTACTACTGCCTGGCGCCGTGACACTAATTTAAGGAGGTTATTGGTGCATACGGGTGAAAGGGAAGACCCTGAGAAATATGGTTCTGTCCCGTGTAATCGTCCTAGGTGTAATACTTGTCCTTTTATTACAGACACTAATCGTATATTTGGTCCCAAGGGAGATGTTGAGGTCAAATATCCGTTCAGTTGTATCACTATGAATGTTGTATATTGCATTTCATGTATTAGATGCGGGAAACTTTATATTGGTTCTACAGTTCGTCGACTGGGTGATCGGTTTGCTGAGCATCTACGGCAAACTAGACAGAAAAATCGTTATTATCCGGTTTCACTTCATTTTAATTCTAGTGGACATAATATTACAGATATGTCTATTTCTGGTGTATGTGTTGTCAATGGCAACGAAAATCAGCTCAGGCGTGTCGAGGAGGAAACTATATTCCGCCTTGGAACTAAAGAACCCCATGGTATTAACAAACAGTTCAACTCATTTGTTGAGCTCACTACCTAAGGCGCGTTATTTGTTCTATTGTGGAATTTTTTGTGATTCTAACTTATAGTTCATGCGCGTTCTTACATTCCTATGTTCTACCTGTACGTTATCACACTTGCTTCTATGCTATCGATAAAGAGCCATTGCTCGAAACGTCTAGCTATTTTTAATAGTTATTTAGGACTACGATTACCAAATATTATCTTCAATATATTATGGTATATATGTGTTTTGCGATAATACACAGATCAGAGTACTTCAGAATTGACACTCATGCATATTGATTGTGAGAATGGGGTTATGTGATCTCAATAATATGCATAAATAATATCCCAGGCACTGTTGCAGTTGGGGATATGCACTTTGTGCTATATTGAAGGCATCGGACAAGAAATACGACTAACATCAGATGACCCTATAAGGTTCTATGTCCTGCTTAATATACATAACTGCAATGTACTAAGCACTACTGCAGATAGTGCATGCAACTTGTACTATTGTGACAAGATGCATAACCGAAATATCAAGTCAACATATACATTCATGATTTTAGTAAATATGTATAATTGTTATTCCACATTCACTTGGAATCACCATCTCAGTGTTTGCATTAATATTTGTAATGCCGTATTTGCTCTGTATGAAGCCAATGTAATGTGAATGCCTATAGCAAGCCTGTGGTAATGATATGACATGTCTCAATGACCTTGCATGCAATCAATAACATTTTTGCTTTATGGGTATCGGAGATGTGCTTCTAATGTAGGAAATACAGTAATCCTTGTATGTACTTCACGTCTTCTTTACCCTACGCACAACGATGTTGTTTCTACGCGCTATCCGTGATTGGTGTTTCGTGTGGTTGCTCGACATCATTGTAGTGTTTGTCTTGATGTTGGTTTTGTTTGGTTGTTGTCTTGCCACCATTTTATCCAATTCCCATCTTTCGATCTTTGCACAGTAACTAGGTGCGTTGTCTTTCGCTTGTGTTATATTCACGCGATTCTTATCTTGAATTACAAACCTCCCAGTATCTAAACATTCGAAAAGCACCTTCCGTAACATACTTCGAAATGTCGCCAAGTCATCATAAAATCTATCACCATATGCTCTAACCTTATGCCAGAAAGTGTTGTTGAAATGTTGATACAGTTTAAAATCAATACTGTTTATCTCAAGTATACGATGCTGTTTCCAGTCGTCAATTTTAAATCGTAGTTGATCGTTCCTTGTATTCTGCTGTATATATAAAATGTCTTCAAATTCCCAGCATAAACGCTGCTTCAACAAAATAAGAGATTCATCAAAATATTCAGTAATCATCACCAAATCAAAATCTTTTGCTGCTTGTTGTATCACGTGATCCACGAGTGTTTCATTGTCATAGTCCTCAGGATCAAGTCCGATATCAAACATTTGTCTATTTCTCAGTAATGTTTGGTAGTATAAACTGTTAATAGTGCGGTTCATATAAAAGTCTGTATTTGACAGAAACATTTCGAATGGATCTTCATTGCTTGTATAATTCATATGAAGGAGGTCAGCAATTGTTGCGAATCCAAAAATTGACTCGTATGCAGCTACAGGATGACGTAATATTGTTATAAACGTAGCATTTGGAATAACGTTGTTGATTGCCGTTTTATTGAATGGAACATGGCTAACTAACATACTGTATCGGGAACCTGGAGGAGGTGGTAACATGTGTTTTTGCATTTCACTGTTGAAACGTTCTGCTTTTGAAAAATAACCTGCATGGCGGGCTGGTAATGCAAACGACAAGTTGTGTCCGAGTCCAAAACGTGAGAGTATTGATGACACTGTTGTACTCCCTGTCTTGTATGTCTTCAAGAATACCACCTTTGTTATAGGGGCTTTACACGCCTCATACTTCTGGTAACTGGACACCTGAGATTCTCCTTTAAATGTGGTGTTTCTATGTAACCTGTGTGCAAATTAAAAAAGTATTTAACATATTTATAGTTTATTCAGAATGAATAAAAATAATTTTAAAATAATGGAAGGTACATTTAGTAAAAAAAAACATTTCCACCAGTTCCTGAAACTCAAGCGCAGACCGTGATTAAAATGGAGCTGTGCGTGTATTGTTATTGTAATTTGGAGGCAAGACTTCTGAAAGTCATTCCACTCATATAAATTGTAAAACATAGAAAAACTATCTAAGCCTTGATTGTATAGACAATTTAGATTTGTGAGGATAGCTATGTTTTCACATCAATGAATTAAGACAGATTTTGTCGCGAAACAGAACTTCGGTTTTGGCTATAATTTGCGTTCAATAGAATTAAAAGCCCCCCCCCCCCCAGTTCTCCACACGAGGTTAATACATTGTAGAGTATTAACTATATTAATCCAGAGTTATAGAGGAGCCATAATTGTAATTGCATATTACAGCGTATGACATGTTGGGAGTGTGTACAAATCTTTTGTATCCGAGCAGTCACTGGCGTGGCATGTTAGCTTGTGTAAGTGTGGACTCAAAATACGAACACAACGTTCAACCATCAATTAGGTTTGATTGACAAACTTTCATTGACGTTGGCAAGCCTCAATAGGTTTCGATTGTATACAGCGCCACCAGTGGCTGTTCCCGGCTCCATGCGTCTAGCACGACATTGTTTCCCTTGGATAACACGCCACCCCCATTCCACGTTCCTTAGGTAACAATGAGTGCTGGAAATTTATTAACTTTACTTGAGATATCTTTGAGTATTTTCCTTGCTTTTTCAAGGTCACTATCAAACCATTTTTGTTTATTTTTCTTTTTTCTTGTGTCATTTTTCTTCTTGGTTTTAATTTTAACAAATTTCAAAGCCTTATCAGCTGCATAATGAATGATGTCAATAAATGCAGAGACAGTACTTTCATTGGAATCAAAACTAGTTTCCAGAAAACTGGTTATTTTGTTCAGTGACTCAGACAATCAAGCTGAAACCCTTTGTGTTATGCTTTGTTATGTTTGTATATCTAGCGGCGATATATTTGTCTCTGCATTTAATGAAATCATTCATTGTGCAGCTGATAAGGCTTTGAAATTTGTTAAAATTAAAACCAAGAAGAAAAATGACACAAGAAAAAAGAAAAATAAACAAAAATGGTTTGATAGTGACCTTGAAAAAGCAAGGAAAATACTCAAAGATATCTCAAGTAAAGTTAATAAATTTCCTTTTGACCGAAACCTAAGAACTGCGAGAATGAGACTGAATAAGCAATACAAAAAACTTATTAAACTGAAGAAGAACAAGTTCAAAGACAAACTCTTACAAAATTTACTAAATTTGGAAAATCACAATCCTACAAGTTTTTGGAAAATTATTAAACAAATTCAGGATTTTAATAATCCTACAAATCATCAACAAACCCCTTCAATTTCATCTACAGAATGGACAAATTATTTTTCATCTCTTTACAATATAGATACTGCAAATAATTCTGTAATTGATTCTGAGGTAAAATCCGTACTTAAAGAATGCCAAGTTAATCAAACCATTAACCCTGATCTCGATAAAGAAATTAGCATTCAAGAGATTAATTGGGCTATTAAAAAAACAAAAACAGGTAAATCACCTGGCCCAGACTCAATCATTAATGAAATGTTTAAATGTTCAACCCCAAAACTGCAATTATGCATAAAGAAATTGTTCAATCAAATACTATCAAATGGGAATTTCCCATCATACTGGAACACCAGTTACTTAATATCATTACATAAATCTGGTGAAATTAAAGATGTTAGTAATTATAGAGGAATTGCTCTTTCAAACTGTGTATCAAAATTATTAAATATTATTCTAAATAATAGGCTGCAAAATTATCTTGATAAGCAAAATTATTTTCAAAAAACACAGTTTGGTTTTCGAAAGGATCATAGAACAACTGATAGCATTTTCATCCTAAAATCCCTAATAAATAAATATATCAATAAAGCAGGTAAAACTCCATATTTGTTTGCCTGTTTTGTTGACTTACGTAAAGCTTTTGATAGTGTTTGGCGCGATGGGATGCTTTATAAACTGGTGAAAGCAGGTATTACTGGGAAATTCTTCCAACTAATAAGGTCAATGTACTGTAATACCAGTTATGCTATCAAAACAAATAATGGTTACACTAAACCATTTGTATCAGCTAGTGGGGTTAAACAGGGGTGTAATTTAAGCCCACTTCTGTTTAACATATTTATAAATGACTTGTCTGATAATATATATTCAAATCCTGTTAGTTTGGAAAATACATGTTTCAACTCTCTGCTTTTTGCAGACGATATTGTAATATTATCAGATTCAGAGACAGGACTCCAAAATAGTATTAACAAATTAAACATTTATTGTAAAAAGTGGAAATTACAGGTAAATATCAATAAAACTAAAATCATAATATTTAATAAAAAGGGTAGAATCATGGGTCATAATTTTAATTTTTATTTAGGTAATAGGCAAATACAGATAGTTTCCACTTATACATACCTAGGAATTATCTTTCATAGTAGTGGAAACTTTAAACTAGCAATAGATAACTTAGTGATGAAAGCACAGCGAGCCCTGGGTGCACTAAGACAGACACTAAACTTGCACAATTATACCATTTCACCAAAGAATGCCATACAACTATTCAGAAGTACAGTTCTGCCAATCATATTGTATGGATCAGAAGTATGGGCAGCTTTTAACTTTAAGTTATTTAAATCAAAAAATTGTAACATTATTGCAAATGATTCATTCATTTAAAAATTATACAATGACAAATTACAATTTGAACAACTGCACATCAAATTTTGCAAGCAAACACTCGGTGTACATAAAAGGTCCAGTAACATTGCTTCTAGAGCAGAGCTTGGAAGCTACCCAATCATCACTGATATATGTACACAAATGCTAAAATACCAAAGAAGGATATTAAATTCAGATGCAGCCCTTTGGTTCAATGTGCATTCAAGTCAGAAAGCAATCTAAATGGCAACACCAGGACAGCATTTGTGAACAAATTACACGAAATAACAAATGTACATGATAATGCAGAATTCAATAGTATACAAACAAAAATGAAATTACAGAAAATCTATATTGATAACAAGTGGTTGCCAGCCCTCCAAAAAACAGAAAATAATAAATTACGCATTTACAAGATATTTAAATCAAAATATGAATTTGAGCCATATCTAGAACTTGTAAAAAATATTAGTCATAGAACAAGTATAACCAAATTTAGAATCTCTGCTCATACACTGCCAATTGAAAGGTTAAGATACAAAGGCATGCCTTCAGAGGAAAGATTTTGTAATTTGTGTGAAGACAAGGCAATTGGTGATGAAATACATGCATTATTGGTTTGTAAGAACCAAAGGTTAATAACTAGTCGTACACAATTTATTAATACTTTGTCATTGTATAACGATAGTCTACTAACATTATCAGAACAAAACATGTTCAAACAAATTTTAAGTTCAAATGATGGTTTCATTACCAACAGCCTGGGAAAATTCATCAATGATATTTTAACAGAAAACAAAAATTAAACTTTTAATATTTAACATTTTTTTCTAACATTTATTTTATATTTTTACAGTGTTTGTTTATTTGTTATTTGTTTGTGTGCTTATAAAGTAATGTATATTGGCCATAGATTATGTATTTTTCATGCATTTTTTTGTCTCAAATAAAATATACTATACTATACTATACTACAACACGTTCTTATGTTCATTGCCCGCTATACATCGTAATGCTATTTCAAAAAGCTGCATCCATTTTAGTCGGGTTATGCAAGTATAATGTGCGTTGTTTGCTCTGTATAACATATACGTATTCAGCTGTTATACTCACACGAATCGGGGCAATGTGTTCTTTATGTTTGTTCACCGGTTAGTAGAGAAAAGCGTCACGAAAAGGCCAAATTCTACAGCTATTACAAAACATAGCACACCAAACACGGCAAACGCTTTGGATAGTCCTGTCTTAATGTCCATGTCCGCGCCGAAGCGTGATCTACGAATGCAGCGTCTCTTCAATAACGACGAGTTCGCAGCATTTCCCCGACTCCGTCCTCTCCAACGGTCTGTTTTAGACAATAGTAGAATGGCAAACACATGTCAGCAAGACGACATCGAAACACGGTTCCTCTATCCAGACTTGAATTGTAATAATTGTTTCCCATAGAAAGTCGGGGCAATATGGCCGACTTATAATCGTGTAATTAAATTTCTTGCTAGGCAGTGGTGGTGGCACAGGGGGGGGACAGAGGGCGCCGCCTCGTAAAATATCTTTGGGGAGTGGGCGTCGCCCCTCCAAAATCACGCTGAAACCCTTTGGTCAGCAAAAATTGGCCCTAAAAATGCAGGAAATAGCGTTTCAGAGGTTCTAGATTTCAAAATTGTTAAGAGGGAGCATGCCCCGGACCCCCTAGTAAGGTCACGCCTTCGGCGCAAGGTTGGTGAGCAGTTCTCGCCCCATCATGCAACATTTCGTGTCGTCGCCTCTGCTAGGTTTTGTTTGAAAAAAATTACTACATTGAACGATAAGTCAAAATTGTTAGTGGCGGGTAGATTCTGAGACTACTTAACGTGTAAAATAAAAATAGTTCATTGCTAGTATTTAAACAAGGTCACCGCGTAGCCCGCTAAGCCGCCATGTACCTTGCGTTGTGAACCAAAACGGCGACCGACGACAAACAGTAATGAAGCTACACCCATACTAACACCTCTGTAAGTTAGTGTATTTACTCACGTGGCTTGGGGAAATAACTTCTTCTTTATGTCTGTCCATTGACTAACTGAAAATCCTGTCACGAATACGCCGTATTCTAGAAATACGATGAAGCATATTGCTGCAAATACAGCAAATAAAGTTAGTTTTCTTGTAAGTTTTGCCATGACTGTCACGGTTAGGTAGTGTCGGACCACTAAAAGAACAGTGGTCTGGCAGAGGCTGAACATATAATCACAGCGCATTTAATGTACGCCCGTCACTATTCTCTGTCTCTAAATTGAACAATAGATGGCGAATTAACATATTGCAGCATTGATACCCGAGGAGGGTCAGGGTCGTGCTTTTGAAAAAGTGTCACGTTAGTTCTATTTATTTTTCGTATTTTACCAATTCATAATTAACATTTTTATTTCACAATTAAAATTAATATCAATTCATACTTTTGTAATTACCAGCCGTAAATAGATTTAAATTTGCAATCATATTTTTTATCTTTGAAAATAGATTTACATTTGCAATCTTTCTTTTACCTTTAAAAATGGACTTACAATTGAATATTTACTTTTATTTTTGAAAATGTTGTCGCCCATAGCTAATTGACCTTTAACCTTAACTGCTTACGAATCGTCAATCAAGACAAGTATTCATTTTAACGACGCTGTAAAGCGTAAGACCGCGAAAAGCGTGGATATATAAGTTAGATAGCCAAATGTCGGTTTCTGTGATCGTTGTCAGGTAGCTTCACAGTTTTGCATTTATGGCGCCTATATTCGCACATATCGATCGTACTAAAGTGTGTTTGACATACAATGAGTCATAAATGAAACCACTGACAAATATTTGGTAACTTCACTATATCGGCTGGTATCTACTGTAAGTCGAGTCTGTATGCAGGTGTGGGGATATCGGCTGATATCTACTGTATGTCTATCCTGTATGCAGGTGTGGGGATATCATCTGGTATCTACCGTATGTCTAGCCTGTATGCAGAGGTGGGGATATCGGCTGGTATCTACTGTATGTCTAGCCTGTATGCAGAGGTGGATATATCAGCTGGTATCTACTGTATGTCTAGCCTGTATCCAGGGGTGGGGATATCGGCTGGTGTCTACTGTACGTCTAGTGTGTATGCAGGTGTGGGGATATCGGCTGGTATCTACTGTATGTCTAGCCTGTATGCAGGTGTGAGGATATCGGCTGGTATCTACTGTATGTCTAGCCTGTATGCAGGTGTGGAGATATCGGCTGGTATCTACTGTACGTCTAGCCTGTATGCAGGGGTGGAGATATCGACTGGTATCTACTGTATGTCTAGCCTGTATCCAGGGGTGGGGATATCGGCTGGTGTCTACTGTATGTCTAGCCTGTATGCAGGGGAGGGGATATTGGCTGGTGTCTACTGTATGTCTAGCCTGTATGCAGGTGTGGAGATATCGGCTGGTATCTACTGTATGTCTAGCCTATATGCAGGGGTGGAGATATCGGCTGGTATTTACTGTATGTCTATCCTGTATCCAGGGGTGGGGATATCAGCTGGTATCTACTGTACGTCTAGCCTGTATGCAGGGGTGGAGATATCGACTGGTATCTACTGTATGTCTAGCCTGTATCCAGGGGTGGGGATATCGGCTGGTGTCTACTGTATGTCTAGCCTGTATGCAGGTGTGGAGATATCGGCTGGTATCTACTGTATGTCTAGCCTGCATGCAGGGGTGGAGATATTGGCTGGTGTCTACTGTATGTCTAGCCTGTATGCAGGTGTGGAGATATCGGCTGGTATCTACTGTATGTCTAGCCTGTATGCAGGGGAGGGGATATTGGCTGGTGTCTACTGTATGTCTAGCCTGTATGCAGGTGTGGAGATATCGGCTGGTATCTACTGTATGTCTAGCCTATATGCAGGGGTGGAGATATCGGCTGGTATCTACTGTATGTCTATCCTGTATCCAGGGGTGGGGATATCAGCTGGTGTCTACTGTATGTCTAGCCTGTATCCAGGGGTGGGATATCGGCTGGTATCTACTGTATGTCTAGTCTGTATGCAGGTGTGGAGATATCGGCTGGTATCCACTGTACGTCTAGTCTGTATGCAGGGGTGGGGATATCGGCTGGTATCTACTGTATGTCTAGCCTGTATGCAGGTGTGGAGATATAGGCTGGTATCTACTGTATGTCTAGCCTGTATGCAGGTGTGGGGATATCGGCTGGTATCTACTGTATGTCTAGCCTGTATGCAGGTGTGGAGATATAGGCTGGTATCTACTGTATGTCTAGCCTGTATGCAGGTGTGGGGATATCGGCTGGTATCTACTGTATGTCTAGTCTGTATGCAGGTGTGGAGATATAGGCTGGTATCTACTGTAT